>NC_082720.1:56718793-58107126 GCF_030144855.1 Hypanus sabinus | reverse complement strand
CAAAAAGTGCACATTGTTTTAAACTAATGTGGCAGGGGGATGGGAACAAGTGCAGAGAGACAGAGGGGTGTAAAATGAGGGTAGAAGCAAAAAGTAGTAAGGTGAAAAGTAAAAGGGTCAGGCAGGCAAATCCAGGGCAAAAAGCAAAAAGAGCCACTTTTCAACAAAATTGTATAAGGGTTAAGAGTGTTGTAAAAACAAGCCTGAAGGCTTTGTGTGTCAATGCGAGGAGCATTCGTAACAAGGTGAATGAATTAAATGTGCCGATAGTTGGGATCACAGAGACATGGCTCCAGGGTGACCAAGGATGGGAGCTCAACATCCGGGGATATTTAATATTCAGGAGGGATAGACAGGAAAGAAAAGGAGGTGGGGTAGCATTGCTGGTTAGAGAGGAGATTAACACAATAGAAAGGAAGGACATTAGCCTGGAGGATGTGGAATCGATATGGGTAGAGCTGCATAACACTAAGTGGCAGAAAACGCTGGTGGGAGTTGTGTACAGGCCACCTAACAGTAGTAGTGAGGTTGGGGATGGCATTAAACAGGAAATTAGAAATGTGTGCAAAAAAGGAACAGTAGTTATAATGGGTGACTTCAATCTACATATAGATTGGGTGAACCAAATTGGTAAGGGTGCTGAGGAAGAGGATTTCTTGGAATGTATGCGGGATGGTTTTCTGAACCAACATGTCGAGGAACCAACTAGAGACCAGGCCATTCTAGATTGGGTATTGAGCAATGAGGAAGGGTTAGTTAGCAATCTTGTCGCGCGAGGCCCCTTGGGTAAGAGTGACCATAATATGGTGGAATTCTTCATTAAGATGGAGAGTGACATAGTTAATTCAGAAACAAAGGTTCTGAACTTAAAGAAGGGTAACTTTGAAGGTATGAGATGTGAATTAGCTAAGATAGACTGGCAAATGATATTTAAAGGGTTGACGGTGGATATGCAATGGCAAGCATTTAAAGATCACATGAATGAACTACAACAATTGTTCATCCCAGTTTGGCAAAAGAATAAACCAGGGAAGGTAGTGCACCCGTGGCTGACAAGGGAAATTAGGGATAGTATCAAGTCCAAAGAAGAAACATATAAATTAGCAAAAAAAAAAGCGGCACACCTGAGGACTGGGAGAAATTCAGAGACCAGCAGAGGAGGACTAAGGGCTTAATTAGGAAAGGGAAAAAAAGATTATGAGAGAAAGCTGGCAGGGAACATAAAAACTTAATGTAAAAGCTTTTATAGATACATGAAAAGAAAAAGATTGGTCAAGACAAATGTAGGTCCTTTACAGTCAGAAACAAGTGAATTGATCATAGGGAACAAAGACATGGCTGACTAATTGAATAACTACTTTGGTTCTGTCTTCACTAAGGAGGACATAAATAATCTTCCGGAAATTGTAGGGGACCGAGAGTCTAGTGAGATGGAGGAACTGAGGGAAATACATGTTAGTAGGGAAGTGGTGTTAGGTAAATTGAAGGGATTAAAGGCAGATAAATCCCCAGGGCCAGATGGTCTGCATCCCAGAGTGCTTAAGGAAGTAGCCCAAGAAATAGTGGATGCATTAGTGATAATTTTTCAAAACTCTTTAGGTTCTGGATTAGTTCCTGAGGACTGGAGGGTGGCTAATGTAACCCCACTTTTTAAAAAAGGAGGGAGAGAGAAACCAGGGAATTATAGACCGATTAGTCTGACATCGGTGGTGGGGAAAATGCTAGAGTCGGTTATCAAAGATGTGATAACAGCACATTTGGAAAGAGGTGAAATCATCGGACAAAGTCAGCATGGATTTGTGAAAGGAAAATCATGTCTGACGAATCTTATAGAATTTTTTGAAGATGTAACTAGTAGTGGATAGGGGAGAGCCAGTGGATGTAGTATATTTAGATTTTCAAAAGGCTTTTGACAAGGTCCCACACAGGAGGTTAGTGTGCAAACCTAAAGCACACGGTATTGGGGGTATGGTATTGATGTGGATAGAGAATTGGTGGGCAGACAGGAAGCAAAGAGTGGGAGTAAATGCGACCTTTTCAGAGTGGCAGGCAGTGACTAGTGGGGTACCGCAAGGCTCAGTGCTGGGACCCCAGTTGTTTACAATATATATTAATGATTTAGACGAGGGAATTAAATGCAGCATCTCCAAGTTTGCAGATGACAGGAAGCTGGGTGGCAGTGTTATCTCTGAGGAGGATGCTAAGAGGATGCAGGGTGACTCGGATAGGTTAGGTGAGTGGGCAAATTCATGGCAGATACAATTTAATGTGGATAAATATGAGGTTATCCACTTTGGTTGCAAGAACAGGAAAACAGATTATTATCTGAATGGTGGCCGATTAAGAAAAGGGGAGGTGCAACGAGACCTGGGTGTCATTGTACACCAGTCATTGAAGGTGGGCATGCAGGTACAGCAGGCAGTGAAAAAGGCAAATGGTATGTTGGCATTCATAGCAAAAAGATTTGAGTACAGGAGCAGGGAGGTTCTACTGCAGTTATACAAGGCCTTGGTCCGACCGCACCTAGAGTATTGTGTGCAGTTTTGGTCCCCTAATCTGAAGAAAGACATTCTTGCCATAGAGGGAGTACAAAGGAGGTTCACCAGATTGATTCCTGGGATGGCAGGACTTTCATATGAAGAAAGACTGGATCGACTAGACTTATACTCACTGGAATTTAGAAGATTGAGGGGGGATCTTATTGAAATGTATAAAATTCTAAAGGGTTTGGACAGGCTAGATGCAGGAAGATTGTTTCTGATGTTGAGGAAGTCCAGAATGAGGGGTCACAGTTTAAGGATAAAGGGGAAGCCTTTTAGGACCGAGATGAGGAAAAACTTCTTCACACAGAGAGTGGTGAATCTGTGGAATTCTCTGCCACAGGAAACAGTTGAGGCCGGTTCATTGGCTATATTTAAGAGGAAGTTAGATATGGCCCTTGTGGCTAAAGGGATCAGGGGGTATGGTGAGAAAGCAGGTACAGGGTTCTGAGTTGGATGATCAGCCATGATCATACTGAATGGCGGTGCAGGCTCGAAGGGCCGAATGGCCTACTCCTGCACCTAGTTTGTATGTTTGTATGTTATCATTTAATTGTAGATGTACAGCCGCGTCTGTAAAGGTTGCTATACCTTTAAACAACTCACTGAGTTTATAAGCTGGAAAACTACCCACCACAAATCATAAATGAAGATACCTCTGGGATGAGTGGGAAAACGTCTTCTAGACAACGCAGCAAGTCCACTTGTCTTGATTCACTACTGATTGCTGCATCTCAAAGTGGTATATGATGCTTGTACCTCAAAGAGGTGACACAGGATTGGGAGATGTAGTATTCTTGTTGGTAGAGTTATGAAACTGCAAGGGTAAAAGGGCCCTGATTGGAGGTATATACAGTCCTTCTAACAGTAGCCAGGATATGGGCTAAAAATTAAAATGGGATCTGGAAGATGCATGTCAAAAGAGTAATGTTACAATAGTCATAGGGGATTTCAATATGCAGGTAGATTAGGAAAATGTGGTTGGTGCAGGATCCCAAGAGAGAATTTGTGGAAAGCCTTTGAGAATCTTTTTAGAGTAGCTTATTGTTGAGCCCACAAGCAGAATGGCATTTTTGTATTATGCATTATGTAATAACCCAGATTTGATTACGAAGCTTAAGGTAAAAGAACCCTTAGGAGGCAGTGATGATAATATAACAGAATTCACCCTGCAGTTTGAAAGGGAGAAGGTAAAGTCAGTTGTATCAGCATTCCAGTGGAGTAAAGGGAATTATAGTGGCAAGAGAGAGGAGCTGGCCAACTGAAATCAGATGAATGTAATACAAACTCCACCAGTAGGTAATTTGATAATAAATTTACTTCAAACTTTGGGCAAGTTTTCAAATTTTGTACAATTCATTATAAGCTGATTTTCCTCACAATGCAGATATCTTTGGTTTCTTCTGCTAAGAATCTATCAAACTTTGGCTATGGCAATCTTCTAAAACTTTCCTCCTGAACTGTTAATGTAAAATGAAAAGATAAGGCTCAGTACAGGAGGGAAATTTTAGAAAATTGCCAGAGTCAAGATTATCTACTGTATATGTCGTCATATACTATCATGAGATTAGTTTTCTTGAGGGCATTGTGTAGATAGAAAGCAACACAACAGAATCAATGGAAAACTGCACACAAAGAAAAATGGACATCCAATGTAAAAAAGAAGACAAATTACAAATGCAAAAAATAAAATAAATAATAATAACGAGTAAATAAGTAATATTGTATAAGTCAGTCATAGAGTACTTGAAGATGAGTCCATAGGTTGTGGAATCAGTTAATTGTTGAAGTGAATGAAGTTATCTATGTTGGTTCAGGAGCCTGATGATTGTTGGATAGTAACTGTTCATACCTGTCATTCCTTCCTGATGGCAGCAGCAAAACGAGAGCATGGCCTGAATGGTCAGGATCCCCGATGACAGATGCTGCTTTTTTGTGGCTGTACTTGTAAATGTGCTCAATAGTGGAGATGTCTTTTCCTGTGAAACTGGAAAAAATATCAGAAGAATATATTGTTCTTTGCATTTCTTTTAGTAATCTTGTTATATATCTACCTACATGGACTTTTAGTGAATGGAAAAATGGATTGTAGTTTTTGGTACAAGACAAAGAGATTTGCTTTTACTGTAATTTTTCAACATTGTTTGCAAATTCTGAAGTGTTAGTTCCAATCTATAATAGTAGATAAGTTAGTTCTGAGTTGTTGATTTGAAGTAAAATGTATCCAAGCAAATTCTGGACTGGATCACTCACTCTAATTCTATCCCATTCCCACTTGATCTTTGTTCATTTAATCTATTTAAATGAAAACCAATGCCAATTTAATGAGCATATTATTTTTTGATTATTAAAGCCCTCTGCAGTTAACATGAGTTTAATACTTCTTGTTAGTGGGTTAATTTTCCAATTTCTGCTGGAACTAGCCACGAAGCTCTAATATTAAAGTTTTTCTCTTTCCGCCAGTGCTTCCTGACCCTCTGAGTATACAAAATATTCTGTTTTTATTTTGTATTTCCAGCAAATGCAGTGTTATATTATCTCACATTTCTAGCATGGTTCTTTCATTCTCTCCCTTCTCTGTCCTCACTTATCACACCAGTACATCCTTTAACAAGACTTCACCACACACTTATTCCTTAAGACAGAGGTAGAATTAAGCCATTCAGCCAATGAGCCTGCTCTGAATTTGAACATGGTTGTTTATTAACCCCATCAAACCCATTCTCCTACCTTTCTCTTGTAACATTCGATGTCCTGATTAATCAAGTAACTATCAATTTCTGCTTTAAGTATACACAGTGACTTAGCCAATTATTCTTTCATTCTTGAGGTCTATTCTACTCTCTTATTCATTCCATTTCTTTTTTTTGCAATTTAAAACGTATGTTTTCTAAACTTTTTTCTAGTTTTATTAGAGGTCTTGGACCTCATACTTCAAATCTGTTTCTCTCCACAGCTGCTGCCAGACCAGCTGAGTATTTATGGTTTTAAACTGAACATTTTGGACACTTTGAACAATGAAAATGATCAATTAATTAGACACTATGTCCAGAATACATTACTGTGCAAGAGTCTGGCATATATAGTGCCTTTAAAAAGTATTCATCCCTTGGAAGTTTTCATATTTTATTGTTTTACAACATTGAATCACAGTGGATTTAATTTGGTTTTGTTTTGACACTGATCAGCAGAAAAAAAGACTCATGTCAAAGTGAAAACAGATCTCTACAAAATGATCTAAATTAATTACAGCTATAAAATACAAAATAATTGATTCAATACATATTCACCCCCTTTAATATGACGCATCAAATCATCACTGGTGCAACCAGTTGGTCTTAGAAGTTACATAATTAGTTAAATGGAGACCCGTCTTTGGAGACCAGTGTGCAGCTGGGGTGTTTCAATTTCTTGTTGCTGCTGGTAAGGAGTTTGTATATTCTTTCTGTGGTTTCCTCCCACATTCCAAAGATGTACTGGTTGGTAAGTTGATTGATCATTGAAAATTGTCCGGTGATTAAGCTAGGGTGAAATCAGAGGTTGATGAACTGCACGGTTTGAAGAGCGGGAAGAGCCTATTCAGCACTAAATTATAAAAAAAAACTACTCCATGAAGACAAAAGAACACTCAAAGCATCTCTGGGAAAAGATTATTGAAAAGCATGAGATGGATACAAGAAAATTTCCAAGTTTCTGAATATTCCTTGGAGACAATCATCAAGAAATGGAAAGAATATGGCAGAGCTGTAGATCTGCCTAATGCAAGCAGTTCTCAAAAAGGGTCGAGTGAGCGAGGCCAAGAGACCTATGACAACTCTGGAGGAGTTAACAGCTTCAGTGGCTCAGATGAGAGAGACTGCACATATAGCAGTTGCCTGGATGCTTCACCAGTCACAGCTTTATGGGAGAGTGGCAAAGAGAAAGCCATAATTGGAATGTGGGGAAAACTCACATGAAATCTCGGCTAAAGTTTGCCAGAAGGCGTGTAGGAGACTCTGAAGTCAGCTGGAAGAAGGTTCTGTGGTCTGATGAAACTGAAATTAAGCTTGTTGGCCATCAAATTTATGCTATGTTTGGCGTAAGCTGAACGCTGCACATTATCAAAAACACATCATCACTGCCATGAAGCATGGTGATGGCTGTATCATGCTGCGGGGATGCTTTACTGCAGCAGGCCCTGGAAGGTTTGTGAAGGTAGAGAGTGAAATGAATGCAGCAAAATACAGAGAAATCCTGCAAGAGAACTGCAACTTGGGAGAAGATTCAACCCCAAGCATAAAGCCAAAGTTAAACAGGAATAGCTTAAAAACAGCAAAGTTAATGTCCTAGAGTTGCCTAGTCAGAGTCCAGACCTCAATCCAATTCAGAATTTGTGGCTGGACTTGAGAAGAGCTGTTCACTCATGATCCCCATGCAGTCTGACAGAGCTTGGGCAGTTTTGTAAAGAAGAATGGGGAAAAATTGCAGTGTCCAGAGACCTGTCCACAGAGATTCAAGGCTGTAATTGTTGACAAAGTTGCATCTACTAAACACTGAGTTGAAGGGGGTGAATAACATGTATTGCTTTGCACTGCTGCCACTAAGTTAACAAATTTCATAACATAATCCAGTGATATTAAACCTGATTCCGACTATATAGCTAGGGTGCCTAAGACTTTTGCACAGTACTGTGTATTTGTCAATGTGTAGTAGACAGTGAGTTTGTAAACCTGTTGGGAGAAAAGGATGTTGGGAATGACATGGGTGGAAAATTGCAGGAGGGTTGTGAGATATGTGGCAGAGATGGAATGCCAGGGACCTAGCCCTGAGACACCAGGCAACATAATTTGATTCTAAATAGTTTTATTGATCATTACAGAATGTCCCTCTGCTGCTTTCTGATCCCACCCCTCTCCCTTCTTTTCCCAACCATGATTCCTCTCCCTGCCACCTTCCCACTCGCAGTCCACAATAGACCCATATCAGAATCAGGTTTATCATCACTCACATGTATCATGAAATTTGTTGTTTCAGTACACTGCAATACGTAAAATTACTACAATACTGTGCAAAAGTGTTATTCACCTTAGCTATATATGTATGCCTAAGACTTGCACAGTACTTTATAAAGACTGCAGGAGTGATAGGGCATATTAAATCATAGATTCAGGAGGCATGAATCTAAAGTAATTCTTCTCAGATATCGCAGAGGTACGTGGTGAGACTTGTATTTTTATGGAGGTACACGAATACACCGTAATTTCAATGTTTTGCAGACATTTATTAAAATGGGCCTCTTGTAGTGCTTCCAAGATTTCCAGTATTGGGAGTGTTGTAGTTGGCTGCTGTTGTCAGCTTGGGGAGTAGTTCCCACTTGATTTAGTCATTTGGATCTTATTTCTGCACATTTCATAGAGCAAAATCTTCTTCAGCAACAAGCTTTGCACTGGAGTCCCAGCCATCTTCCTTAAGTTTCTTGTATTGCAGTTTTAATCCTTAATTTTTTGCTTGCATACATGGGCCGCATGACATTGTAGCAGTTAGTGCATTGTTTTACTATGCCAGTGGTCACTGATTGAGGTTCAATTCCCTCTGCTGCCTGTAAGGAGTTTGCACAACCTCCCATGACCACATGGACTTCCTTCAGATACTTCAGTTTTCTCCCACATGCCAAAGAGATATGGGTTCGGGTCAGTGAGTTGTGAGTACTATGTTGATGCTAGAATGATGGCAGCACTTACAGAATGCTCAGTAAATTCCTTATTGATTTGAAATCCCTCGCCACCATTGACCACATCTACACGGAATGTTGTCATAGGAAAGTGGCTTCATTTATTGAGAACCTCCACCATGCTCTCATCTCACTGCTGCCATCAGGAAGAAGGTACAGGAGCTTCAGGATCTGCTCTACCAGCAAGAGCAATTATTATCCCTCACCCATTAGGCTCCTAAACCAAAGGGGATAAATTCATTCAACTTCACTTGCCCAATCATTGAACTATTCCCACAAACTATAGACCTGATTTCATGGACTGTTCGTCTCATGTTCTCGATATCTATTACTTATTTATCATTTATTATTATTATTTTTCTTTTTCTATTTCTACAGTATGTTTTTTTTTTGCACATTAGTTATTTGACCATTCTGTGGGTGCAATTCTTCATCGATTCTATTGTGTTGCTTGTATCTACTATGATTTGCCAAAAGAAAATGGATCTTAGGGTTTTATATGGGGACATATATATACTTTAATAATAAATTTATTTTGAAATTTGATTTGGTGCAAATGATGCATTTCACTGTATGTTTTAATATACATGTGACAAATAAAGGTGACCTTTCAATAAAACATTACACAGAATCCTGATTTAAAAGGTTTTTTTTGACAAATAACTGCTTATAAAGTCTTATGATTAGGGTGAATGTTAAAGAAACTGATATTAAGAAGTTGTACCTAATGACTATTGGAAATTGGAAGTAGAGCATGGATTCCCAATCTTTTTTTATGCCATGGAGTCTTACCATTGACTGAGGAGACTGTGGATCCCAGATTGGGAATTCCTGGACTAGAGACTCTTCAATACTGATGTTTGTCCAACCTGTTTGTTTCTAGGCATGAGAAAGTATTGGAGGCACTAACTGAGAGAGCAGAGCAGGATGACAGCGAACGGTTCAAAGCTCTGCTGGTTGGATTGAAGGCTGAACAAACCATACCACTGAAGGCAAGTCTTGCAAAAGGACAAATTAGATAAATGAGTAATTTGTTTTAAATTGAGTGTTTCTTTTGATGGAAGGTTGGTGTTACTTTTATTTGTTGCAGAATATGGTAGAAATGGAGCTGTGTTGAGACAGGAAATGTTTGATCTTTGGTTCCTCCTGATGACATGTTTCAATGTGTACCTTTGAGCCCGTTTATCCCAAGCCAAACAAGGGTGGCACAGTAGTATAGTGGAATGGCATGCTTAACGCTATTGCAGCACTAGTGATCTGAGTTCAATTTCACCGCTCTCTGTAAGGAGTTGGTACTTTCTCTCTGTGACCGTGTGGATATTTTCCGGGTCCCGCAGTTTCTTCCTACAGTCTGGAAACGTATGGGTTGACATATAAATTGTTGACATGGGTATAATTAGCGCAGGTCCATGGGACTGGAAGGGCCTGTTACCGTGCTCTATCACTAAGTGAAATTGACAATAAAATTTGAGGGGGAAAAATTATGAATTTTGATTGTGTGTATATTCTAATAAATTTTTCATACTCTGATTGGGTTGGCCAGTATCATGTCAGTTGGCTTAACAGCACAATGATTTGCTTAACAGCCATATCGGTAGTGTGCGTATTTACACTAAGGGTCAGGTTTAGGACGAATAAATTTGGTCAGGATTACTTGTGGCTGGTTTGGCGTTGGTTAGGTTGGGGTGGGTTTTAATTCGGTATACAAATGGAACTGGACTTTATATTGATCATTGGTACTTATTTTATTTATGCTACTGGCTATAGCCTTCCCAGAAAGTTAATTTACAGGTTGAGTCTTTGTTAACGAAGGCAAGTGCAATGTTGGGATTTATTGAACGGGGAATAGGATATAAAAGCAAGGAATTAATGCTGAGCCTTTATAAGACACTTGGAGTATTGTCAACAGTTTTGGGCCCCATGTCTCAGAAAGGATGTGCTGTCATTGGAGAGAGTCCAGAGGAGGTTCATGAGGATGATTCTGTGAATAAAGGGGATAACATACAAGGAACATTTGGCAGCTTTGGTCCTGTACTCATTGGAATTTAGAAGAATGCAGGAGGATCTCAGAAACCTACCGAATGTTGAAAGGATTAGATAGGATGGATGTGGAAAGGATGTTTCCTATGGTGAGGGTATTCGGAACTAGAGGGCATAGCCTCAAAATTAATGTGTGACTTTTTATAACTGAGATAAAGAGGAATTTTTATGCCAGAGTAGTGAATCTCTGGAATGAGATTTGGCGGAAATCAAGTCTGTGGGTGTATTTAAAGCGGAAGTTGATCGTTTCCTGATTGGTCAGGGCATCAAAGGTTTTGGTGAGAAGGCAAGTATGGAGTTGAGTGGGATCTAGGATCAGCCATGATAGACTGACAGAGCAGACTCGATGGGCTAAATGGCCTAATTCTGCTCCTGTGACTAATGCTCTTGTAAGACCATATGAAGTAGGAGCAAAATTAGATCATTCAGCCCATCTAGTCTGCTCCACCATTCTATCAAGATTGATTTATTTTCCAGCACAACTCCATTCTCTTGCTATCTCCCTGTAACTTTCATGCCTATCAGGAACCTATCAACCTCAGCTATAAATATACTGATTGAATTGACCTCCACAGCTATCTGTGGCAATGAATTCCACAGATTCAGCAATCCTCTGGCTAAAGATATTGTTCCTCATTTCCATTCTAATGAGCCATCCTTCTATTCTGAGGCTGTGCCCATAGGTCCTAGTCTCCTCCATTACAGGAAGCATCCTCTCCTTGTCCACTCAATCAAGGTCTTTCAATGACAGCATTGAAGCATCAGGATAAGCAGTGCATTTGGGAGCAGTTTGGTACCATTGACACCAAACAAAGCAGAGATCAACAGCTGTTCTGAATTCTTTTGTAAATATATTCAATGACCATCTTCACAAATCTGAGGGAGAGACTTTCAAATATACTCTCTAAGAGATGAACTTCCTTATCCCTGACTTAAATCCTCTGCCCCCCCCCCCCCCACCCGCATACTAGAACCAGGTCCTACTAGAGAAAGGTGAAACCTTCTTTTGCAACCATCTTGTCATAAGAATCTTGTGCCCCAATATCATCATCTCTTGTTCTTTTCAGTTGCAACAAGTGTTAGTCCATTAGAACTTAAGGTTCAGACTCATTTATTTATTGCATGTACATCGAATGATACAGTTGCATTAACAAGCAATACAACCTAAAGATGTGCTGAGGAAAGCCCACAATTGTCACCACACCATCTGGCACCAATATAGCATGGCAACAATGCTCGGCAGAAGAACACAGCACAAGAAGCAACACAACGGCAACAGCATAACAAGCTCCATTCGTCCTTCCCACCCATGCACATACACAGTCCTGTAACCTCAGAACAGACCATCTTCTTCAGCCTCCAGTGGACTTGGACATGCAGTAGTTCTGGTGTCCCCCTTGACTCCCTTTGAAGCATTGAATATATTCAGTGACTATCTCTGCAGCTCTGAGTAGAGAATTCCAAATATACTGTCTAAGAAATTATATTCCTCCTTTTCTCTAACATAAGTGACCCCCTCCCCCCACCCAATGGAACCATGTCCTGCTAGGATGAGGTGAAACCTCCTTCAGCAGCCACCTTGTCATAAGAATCTTGTATTCCAGTATCATCATCTTTCATTCTTTTCAACTGTAATGGTCCATTGAGACATTAATGATAGGAGAGAATCAAGATTGTCGGTAAAGACTATTACTGAGTTTAGATTTTCTACTCGGCTGTTAAACTTTGTTTTGATGAATATTAGCTGTTCAAAGGTTGATAGGCTCTTCCTAATTCTGTGTCTCTTTTAGCTAGAAGCGCTTTGATTAAAATAAAAACTAATGAAATCTTCCCTTGTACATATTATTAAACTAAAGTAATTAGTTTGCCCATATTTATGTAATTTATATCTCCTTGCATTGACTTCTCAACTTCTGTTCTCCCTCGAGTTTGATGTTTGATACCATAATCTTCAAGCACCTTCCCCAAGTGACCACTTTCTTGTGAGTGACTTCAGTATAGATGAATGGAGTGAAGGATCACCCTGAGGCTAAGTGATGTGGCTCGATTGTCTTCAAAGCCTTTATATTGGCAGTTAGACCATTTAACCTGTGTATCATAGGTTTTGGAATAAATTAGAAAATGAAGTAATTATAGAATGAGCTTAATGAATGGCAAAAAATATGTTTGGTAAGTTCTTTGTTTATCTTTCTAGATTAATTGTGGCAATGTAATTGCAATCCTACTTTAGTGTAGATCAAGCCTAGTATATAATGTTATTTCCATTATTTTCCATGTTTCATTGGTAAACAGAGGTGCATTTTATAAGAAATTATTTTATAATAATAATTAATTTTATCATAAATAATCCAGTTTAATTTAAAATTGGTCTGGATTTTTTTTCTCCTTGGCTAGGTGGCATGCATGCAGTTCGTTAATGCCCTCATAATTCCTGCTGACGAACTTGACTTCAGAATTCACCTACGGAGTGAGTTCATGCGCCTGGGTCTCAATCAGATCTTACCGGTAAGTGTTTCAGTTCCTCGATGTAAGCACAATTGAGCACCAATTAAAGGAAAATATATATATTTTTAAAAGATTGGTCACCTTGTAAGCTTTGGAGACAGTTAAATTTGATAAAATGACAAGTCAATGAATGAGATTTTAACAGGGAAATTTTGGCCCAGAAGGCAATTTTAAGATGGCCATCAGAAATCCCAACGAGATTGTGGGGTGCCTCTTGAGAGGTCATAATGCTAGAATAGCTTGCAGAGATCTAGTATGGTGAGGCTAAGTTAAGTATTGATTACCTTGATTAGAGTTTTATGTTGGCGTTTGGGGAAACTGGGATCCAATGTAAGTTAGTAAGTGCAGATTGATGGGAAAATGAGTGTACAGGATTAACAAGGATAAATTTTATGAACTGATATTGGGGATTAGCAAATGATGGGTTAGAAGTTGCCAATATTCAGTGGTAAGTGAAGTTCACTGACATGCATGAAGTTTCATTTCTGCTGCTAAAAACCAATGAAGCAACATGTCTGGAACATACATTTTGCAGACCTCTCAGTTTCCTTAAGTTCTCACATCCTGGCCTTCTGGAATGTACAATGTTTAAAATTCAGAGCAGTTAGCTGCATATAAGAAGCTTGCCATGATCTTTTTTTTTAGGAACTGCGAGTAATTGAAAACGAGGAACTTAATGTGCAGCTGAGTGTTTTTGATGAACATGCGGAGGAAGATTCTGATGATCTGAAGAACCGTCTGGATGACATTCGAACAGAAATGGAATATCCTTTCCAAGGGTTGCTTGGTAAAGCTGCTGACTGAGTGCTTTTCTACAGTCTGAGTTTCTTACATGGTTCACACTCCTCTCATATCAGATTCCTCCTTCTCTAGTCCTTTACCTTTTCCACCAATTGCCTCCCAGCTTCTCACCATCCCTTCTCCCCCACCAATCTGGCTTCACCTATCACCTTATTCTGTCTTCTTCCCCCTTCCTTTCTAGCCCCAATGAAGGGTCTCAGCCTGATATGTCAGTTCTTTATTCCTTTCTGTAGTTGCTGCCTGACCCGCTGAATTCCTCCAGCATTTTGTGTGTGTTATGCTGGATTTCCAACTTCTGCAGAATCTCTTGTGTGTTTATGACTGAGTGCCTGTTTGACCAATGGGCAGCGCATGCTTGCAATTCCTCAAAACAACTGTAACGTTGGCAGTAGACAAGATTGAAGCTTTCATTTTTGCACATAAGAAGTAGTAAATATTTGCCAAGACTTTGTGTGCAGTGCTCAGGCTTGGCTGCTATTTAGATTTTTGTTTTAAAGAAATCTATTGAACTTGGAATGCCAGTTTCCCAGAAATTGTTGGAAAACAATCAGCTTCTCACACTTCAAGGTCACTCGGTTATTCCATTGTACTCTTGATTCATTCCCACTTTCTTATCTTTTGTAAGATTTCAAAGATTTCATCTCAAAGGTCTTCTCAGTGCTTCTCTTGATGCCTTTGAAATTATCTCAGGAGCTTGAATAGGGGTTCTAGTGACATAAAAATCAACCTGTGAACCTTCTGGGTTGTTTTTTGCCATCCTCTGAGATAGCTTTGGCAGATAAGGTAAAAGAATCCGTGGAGATTCTATCCAGTGTACTCAGTGCAAAACGGTACTATTGAGAGAAGAAAGCACATTAAGGATTCATGTTGTCCTCTGTGTGCCGAGCCACATGAGATGAATGTGGTCTTAAAGGGATAGTTTTTATCAGTATTTACTATGGAGAAGGTCATAGAAGCCAGCGAATTCAAGGCAGACAACAGTGAAGTCTTGCGACGTATTTTCATTACTAAAGAGTTGCTGGTGGTCTTAATGTTCATAAAAATGGGTAATTACCCAGGTGTATCTCAGGACATTATAGGAAGCCAGAGAACAAACTGCAGAAGTATTTGTATCATTGTTAATCATGGCCAAGTCATTGTTTATATTTAAGGCAGAGATTGCTGGGTTCTTGATTAATCAAAACACGAAGGGTTATAAGGAGAAGGCAGAAGATTGTGGTTGAGAAGGAAATGAATGAGCCGTGATGAAATGGCAGAGCAGACTGGATGGGCCAACTGGCCTAATTCTGCTCACATGGTCTTATGGGTAAGGTGGCGGAAGACTGGAGGGTGGCTAATGTCATGGCTTTATTGAAGAAGGGCTGCAAGAACAGGCCAGTAAGCGTCTGTGCTGGGAAAGTTACTGGAGGGGATTCTGGGAAAAAGGATATACTTGTAAAATTGTATGCAGTTCAGACAGAATAGTTGTTGTGCACAATATGTAACAATCAGCTGTTAATACTTAAATTAATGTTTTTGTTTAGTTTACTCTCAGATTGGAAGAGCAACACCTCATATTCCATCTGGGTAGCCGCCAACCTGATGGTGTGAACATCCATTTCTCCAACTTTTGGTAATATCTCTTCCCTCTCCCTTCTCTTCCATTCTCCAATCTGGCTGCTGTCTTGCGTCTTCTGCTCACCTGCCTATCTCTTCCCTCTGGTGCCCCTCCTCCTTCCTTTTTTCCCCATGGTTCAAAGTTCCAAGTACATTTATTATCAAAACGTGTATACAGAATACAACTCTGAGATCTCTCCTCCTGCAGCAACAAATCAAAGAAACACCATGGGACCTGTTCAAAGAAAATATCAAACACCCAATGCACGAAAAAGAACAAATTGTGCCAACGACTAAAAGCAAGTGAACAAGATGTAGAATATCAAACATCAAACCAGTCCATGGATATTTAGTTTAGTTCAGTTCAGTGCCACAATGTGAGCTGACT
The DNA here is from genome assembly GCF_030144855.1 of Hypanus sabinus. Taxonomy (NCBI): domain Eukaryota; kingdom Metazoa; phylum Chordata; class Chondrichthyes; order Myliobatiformes; family Dasyatidae; genus Hypanus; species Hypanus sabinus. The sequence continues at coordinate 58,091,546 of NC_082720.1, read as the reverse complement.
ACAAACTGCAGAGCCAGTCTTTACTGAAGCACTCCAATCAAACAGCTCAAAAACAGAAAAAAATAAATATAGCCAGAATCCTGGAACATGAACCTCAAAGTCCCTTAAAATTAATCCACAGCCACGAGCCTGTCAATCAGTCCTTGCAACATACAACCCAAGACTCCTGCATTTTCTTCCTATAGCAGCTAGCTAGAGGGGAAGGAAGACCGGTCAAATGCGGGCAGATGCTCCCAAGCTCCCACTTCCACTCTTGCCTCCGTCGACTTTGATCTTGCTTGACGCCTCAATCGGATAAACAATGGAGTCGATCATGGGTTCGTGCCCCACTTCCAGACTTCTAGGCCATGCACTTTGCTCCCAACCTCACCGATCTCCCTCAGAAACAGCGGAGTGCCAGATCGCTCTATTGACCCAAAAACACACTATCAAAATGTAAATCACAGGTTTCAATTGCACACAAATTAGTAGTAGAATCATATTTGAAAGAAGGAATAAAAGTAGTAGTTACGTGAATAGTCTGCAGGACGTTGCAGTTGGTCATGTTGTTCACTTATGCCATCTTGAAGGAAGTCCACTATACTCTCCTATCAGATTCCTTCTTTAATCGTTTACCACTTTCACCTGCCAACTCCCAGTTTCTCACTTCAACCCCTCCCCAATCTACCTATATTCTCCTCACCTGACTTCACCTAATATCTGCCAGCTTGTATTCCTTCCCTTCCTCACCTTCTACTGGCTTCTTCCCCCTTCCTTTCCAGTTCTAATGAAAGGTCTCAGCCCAAAATGCCAACTCTTTATACCTCTCCATAGACCTCCTGACATGCTGGATTTCTTCAGCATTTTATGTGAGTTACTCTGGATTTCTATCATCTGCAGAATCTCTTGTGCTCAGTTAGTTTACTGATCCCCTAGTTGAGTGTTGAGTTACAACTGATTGCAGTTCCAGGCCTATACCAGACGAGGACAGCAGAGCTGCACTTTAAATAAAACGGCCTGCTGCTTTCATGACTTAGTGATAGAAACATCTGTTTCACATCTTCTTTTGCCATTCGGAGCCATGTTGCGGTAAGAAAAGATCTGGAAATCATAAACACAGCGGCGCCTGCACAAAATGGATACTTGTCTCTTTCCATGTAATTCCTTGTTCTCCAAAACTTTAGCAGAAACACAGAACTCTGAACTCTCAGCTGCATCTCAAGCTTAATAAATTTGATCCAGATTTCTGTACAAGCGTGCGATGAAAATTAAGCTATAGAAATTTGTATAATTTGCTAATTTATCCTGCATAAATTAATCAACAAAAAATTGGGTCTGATTTACATACGTGTTTTTTTTTCTGAAACTTCCACTCCAGTTAACATTTTATGCTTTCTGAAAGTTTAATCCTCACTGCCATTCTCCAACAAAGACATCATCTCTCAGTTACAAGTGAAATTAGTTTCAGAGGGCTTAAGTCAGTTTAGTAAGGCACAGTTACTGGATCAGCAGCTCAGACACCAGAATAACTGTGTTTCTGAATCAGAGTCCGCCAGAGGTTGAAGAAGACCTCTTCAGTCTTGTGGTTAGAAGACTGTAGGTGCATGGGTGGGAGTGAGGAAAGCTAACATGAGTAAGAAAATGAAGAACAGTTTGTGATATAACACAGAACAGTACAGCACAGGAACAGGCCCTTCGGCCCACAATGTTGTGCTGAACCAGTTAAATTAATAATCAAATGACCAACTAAACTAATCCCTTCAACCTACCCAATGTCCATATCCTTCCATTTTCCTCACATTTGTGTGCCTATCTAAACATTTCTTAAAAATCCCCAATGTATTTGCCTCTACCACCACTACAGGCAGCACATTCCAGGCACTCACCACTCAGTGTCAAAAAAAAACACACTTGCCCCTCGCATCCCCTTTTGGCTCATCTAAGTGCCTGCCCTTTCATATTGTTAGGCAGATTATAGGGCAAAATTGCAGTCAGTGGGATGAGCTGATGTGTAACATGAGTACAAAATGAAAAAGAGTGAAGAATGCAGGACTGAAGGTGTTAATTTGAATGCATGCAGTACTTGGAATAAGATATATCTTGTAGTGCAGTTAGAGATTGGCAGGTCTGATGTAGTGGGAGTCACTGAGAGTTGGCTGAAAGATCATACTTGGGAACTTAATATCCAAGGATACACCGTGCGTTGAAAGGACAGGCAGGTAGGCATAGGGAGTGGGGTGGCTCTGCTGGTTAAAAAAACGAAATCAAATCCTTAGGAAGACGTGACACAGGATTGAAAAATATAAAATTCTTGGGGGTAAAGTTAAGAAACTGCAAGGGTAAAGGCCTTGATGGGAGTAATATACAGGCTCATGAACAGTAGCCTGGATGTGGGATACGAATTCCAATGGGGAAAGAGGAAAGGCGTGTAAGGCCCATGTTACAATAGTCGTGGTGGATTTCAATATGCAGGTCAATGAGAACATCAAGTTAGTCCTGGATCCTAAGAGAGAGAATTTGCAGAATGCCTGCGAGATGGCTTTTTAGAGCAGCTTGTGGTTGTGGTCACTAGGGGAAAAAGAATTCTGGATTGGGCGTTGTTCAATATTTGATTAAGGAGCGTAAGAGAAAGGAACCCGTAGGAGCCAGTGATCAAATATAGCTTGAGAGGGAGAAGTTAGTCAGATCTATCAGTATTACAGTGGAGTAAAGGAAGTTAAAGGCATGAGAGAGGGGATGGCCAAATTTGAATGGAAGGAGACACTAGCAGAGATGATGGCAGAAGAGCAATGACTAGAGTTTCTGGGGGCAATTCAGAAAGGGGAAGTAGAAATGTGTTCCAAAGATGAAATAGTGTTCTAACAGGAGGACGAGGTAACCACGGGTGACTTGGGAAATCAAAGACATCATAAAGCAAGAGTGGGCATATAATATAGCAAAAATTAGTGGGAAGGTAGAGGATTGGTAAGCATTTTAAAAACCAAGAGAAGGCAACTAAATATTTTTTCCCTAATTCTTTCCATGAGGAAAGAAAAGATGAACTATGAAGGTAAGCTAGCTAAAAATATCAAAGAGGATACCAAATATTTTTTCAGATTTATAAAGAGTAAAAGAGACGAGAGTGGATATTAGACCATTGGAAAATGATGCCGGAGAGAAAGCACTGAGGACAAAAAAATGGCAGGTGAGCTTCAGTATTTTTCCATCATTCTTCACTATGGAAGACACTAGTTCAAGAAGTCAAGCCAGAAGTTCAAGAGTATCAGTGGGCAGAAGTGGGTGTGGTTGCTGTTAATTGGGAGAAGACACTTGGAAAGCTGAAAGGTCTGAAGGTAGGTAAGTCAGCTGGACCAGATAGATTACACTGTAGGGTCTGAAAGAAGTTCCCGAAGAGATTGTGAAGGCATTAGTAATGATCTTTCAGGAATCACTACATTCTGGCATGGTTCCTGAGGACTGGAAAATTGCAAGTGTCATTCCACTCTTTAAGAAGGGAGAGAGGCAGAAGACAGGAAATTATAGGCTAGTTCACCTGACTTCAGTGGTTGGGAAGATGATGGAGTCTATTCAGGATGAGGTTTCAGGGAACTTGGAAACACATGATAAAGTAGGGCAGCATGGTTTCCTTCAGAGGAAATCTTGCCTGACAAATCTGTTGGAGTTCTTTGAGGAAATAACAGGCAGGATAAACAGAGGAGAGTCAGTCAGTGGATGTTGTTTACTTGGATTTTCAGAAGGGCTGTGACAAGGTGCCACACGTGGAGCTGCTTAACAAGATAAGAATACATGATATTATAGGGAAGATACTAGCATTGATAGAAGATTGTGTGATTGGAAAGATGCAAAGAGTCAGAATAAAAAGGGCCTATTCTGGTTGCCTGTGATGCTCCTCAGAGATCAGTGTTGGGACTACTTTTTTCACTTTATATGTCACCTATTTGAATGATGGAATTGATGGTTTTGTGACCAAGTTTGCAGACAATACAATGATAGGTGGAGGGGCAAGTTGTGTTGAGGAAGTCTGCAGAAAGACTTGGACAGATTGGGAGAAGGGGCAAAGAAGTGGAAGATAGAATATAGTGTAGAGAAATGTATGGGCATGTATTTTTGTAGAAGTAAAGGTGTAGACTATTTTCTGAATGGGGAGAACATTCAAAAATAAAAGGTGCAAAGGGACGTGGGAGTTAACTTACAGGTTGAGTCGATGGTAAGAAAGGCAAATGTAACTGGCATTCATTTCATGAGGACTAGAATATAAGAGCAAGGATGTGATACTGAGGCTTTATAAGGCATCGGTCAGATCACACTTGTTGTATTGTGAATAGTTTTGGGCCTCTTATCTGAGAAAAATATGCTGATATTGGTTCATGACAATGATCCCAGGAATGAAAGGGTTAACGTATGAAGAGCATTTGATGGCTCTGGGCCTGTACTCTGGAGTTCGTAAGAATGGGGAGAGATCTCTTTGAAACCTATTGAATATTAAAAGGCATAGGTAGCGTGGATGGGAGAGGATGCTTTCTATAGTAGGTGAGTGTAAGACCAGAGGGCACAGCCTCAGAATAGTGGAACATCTAGTTAGAACAGAGATTAGAAACATAGAAAACCTACAGCACAAAACAGGTCCTTCAGCCTACAAAGTTGTGCCAAATATGTCCCTACCTTAGAAATTACTAGGCTTACCCTTAGCCCTCTATTTTTCTAAACTCCATGTACCTATCCAAAAATCTCTTAAAAGACCCTGTCGTATCCGCCTCCACCACCGTTGCCGGCAGCCCATTCCATGCACTCACCACTCTCTGTGTAAAAAAACTTGCCCCTGACATCTCCTCTGTACCTACTCCCCAGCACCTTAAACATTTGCCCTCTTGTCAGCCCTGGGAAAAAGCCTCTGACTATCCACATGATCAATTCCCTCTCATCATCTTATACAGCTCTATCAGGTCACCTCTCATCCTCCACCTCTCCAAGGCGAAAAGGCCGCGTTCACTCAACCTATTCTTACAAGGCATGCTCCCCAATCCAGGCACCATCCCTGTAAATCTCCTCTGTACCCTTTCTATGGCTTCCACCTCCTTCCTGTAGTAAGGCGACCAGAACTGAGCACAGTACTCCAAGTGGGGTCTGACCAGTGTTCTATATAGCGGCAACATTACCTCTCGGCTCCTAAATTCAATTCCGTGATTGATGATGGCCAATACACCGTATGCCTTCTTAACCATAGTATCGAACTGTGCAGCTGCTTTGAGAGTCCTATGGACTCGGATCCCAAGATCCCTCTGATCCTCCACGCTGCCAAGAGTCTTTCCATTAGTACTATATTCTGCCATCATATTTGATTTACCAAAATCAACCACTTCACACTTCTATGGGTTGAACTCCATCTGCCACTTCTCAGCCCAGTTTTGCATCCTATTAATGTCTCGCTGTAATCTCTGACAACCCTCCACACTGTCCACAACACTTCCAACCTTTGTGTCATCAGCAAACCTACAAACCCATCCCTCCACTTCCTCATCCAGGTCATTTATAAAAATCACGAAGAGTAAGGGTCCCAGAATAGATCCCTGAGGCACACCACTGGTCACCAACCTCCATACAGAACATGACCCGTCTACAACCACTCTTTGCCTTCTGTGGCAAGCCAGTTCTGGATCCACAAAGCAATGTCCCCTTGGATCCCATACCTCCTTACTTTCTCAAAAAGCCTTGCATGGGGTACCTTATCAAATGCCTTGCTGAAATCCAAATGCACTGCATCTACTGCTCTTCCTTCATCAATGTGTTCAGTCACATCCTCAAAAAATTCAATCAGGCTCAAAAGGCACAACCTGCCCTTGACAAAGCCATGCTGACTATTCCTAAACATACCTCTCTGAATGTTCATAAATCCTGCCTCTCAGGATCTTCTCCATCAGCTTACCAATCACTGAAGTAAGACTCACTGGTCTATAATTTCCTGGGCTATTCCCTTTCTTGAATAAAGGAACAAAATCCGCAACCCTCTGATCCTCTGGAACCTCTCCCATCCTCATTGATGATTCAAAGGTTATTGCCAGAGGCTCAGCAATCTCATCCCTCGCCTCCCACTGTAGCCTGGAGTACATCTCATCCGGTCCCGGCAACTTATCCAACTAGATGCTATCCAAAAGCTCCAGCACATCCCCTTTCTTAATACCTACATGCTCAAGCTTTTCAGTCTGCTGCAAATCATTGCAATCACCAAGATCCTTTTCCATAGTGAATAATGAAGTAAAGTATTCATTAAGTACCTCTGCTATTTCCTCCGGTTCCATACACACTTTCCCACTGTCACACTTGATAGGTCCTATTCTTTCAAGTCTTACCCTCTTGCTCTTCACATACTTGTAGAATGCCTTGGGGTTTTCCTTAATCCTGCCTGTCAAAGCCTTCTCATGGCCCTTTGGCTCTCCTAACTTCCTTTTTAAGCTCCTTCCTGTTTGCTTTATAATCTTCTAGATCTCTAACAGTACCTAGATCTCAAACTTTTGTAAGCTTTTCTTCTTGACGAGATTTATTACAGCCTTTGTACACCATGGTTCCTGTACCTTACCAACTCTTCCCTGTCTCATTAGAACATACCTTTGCAGAACTCCACACAAATATCTCCTGAACACTTACCACATTTCTTCCGTACTTTTCCCTAAGAACATCTGTTCCCAATTTAAGCTTCCAATTTCCTGCCTGATAGCCTCATAATTCCCTTTACTTCAAGTTCTTTAGCTAAAGGGTGGTGAATCTGGATTTCATTGCCACGGCTGGCTGTGGAGACAAAGTCATTGAGTATATTTAAAACAAAGCTTGATAGGTTCTTAATTAGCAGATCAAAGCTTATGGGAAGAAGGCAGGAGAATGGGATTGAGAGGTAATGATGTAGTAGGCGTGAAGGGCCGAATGGCCTAATTCTGCTCCTGTGTGTTATGGCCATGGTTTAATTAGAGATTTCAACCCTGGAGCAAAGAAACTGCTTGTCTTTTCTATTTGTTTCTCTCAATCTTATAAACATCTGTCAGATGTCCCATCAGCCTCTGCTGCACCAGAGAAAGCAACATGTTTGTCAAACCTCATTACATTAAGCCTTCTAAATGGCTGAGCTTTGCAAATACCTTGCCTCTCCAACTTCCCACAGACATAAACTTGCACAAGTGTTATTTTCAAGATTATTTTCCTTCTTTAAGAATTGAAATATTAGATGAAAAAATAAGCAAGCTCCCAGTCAATCACCAAGACCTTTCATGGATTGCTGTGAGTTACTCTTTGCCAATAAAAGTTGGCTGATATTCAGCCTTTGCACCTGTGAGAGTTGATTGGCAAACCTCAGAGCAGATAAATTCAACAACTTGTTTTTATACAGCATTCCAGGGGATGGAAATGGGACATTTTGATTAAATTAATTTCAGAAAGATTAAATATTAAAGATTACCTTTATTTGTTGCAAGCAAATCAAAATATACAGTGAAGTGTGTCGATTGCATCAACAACTTCATTAATAAATTATTTGAATAATTTGCATTATTAAACCCATGTCCCATCTTTATTTCCCAATTTAATTAACAAATCTCCATAGCTGATTTAACATGGTCACAGATTTTAAATTTGCAGTTTCTTTGTTAACAAGTTCAGCCTCTGCACAGATACAGGATGTAATGCAACCTGGTAACGTTCCGTTTGTCAGAGATTTAACTAGCTTCAGCTCGGGGAAGTGATTGAACTATAAAGATGGTAATTGTTTGCTCGTTGGGAAAGCAAATGTCTCATTCAGATGAAGTGTATAATATTGTATATGGACAGAGCCATGTGGATATTTGCAGTTGCAAGATTTGGGCAGTCTTTAACATAATTATGATGGGAGAACATTGCAAAGACATTATGCTATTGGTGCGTATTTTCCTTAATTTTGCACTGAAGAATAGTGTTAGATATATAATGGATGCTTTGAGTCTGGATCCTTTAAACAACCTATTATGTGTATGATTCACATGCGCAATTACCTGAAATAAGTGCTTATTCTCTGAGAATAGAAATTAAATTTTGAATAAAGAGTGGAAAGGTCTGTGTCTCAATGGTGCTGCCTCATTAGTTCCACTACACTTTCCCACACTGAAGTTGTTCTGACCTGTTATAGTGGCAGAAACCCATTTAAATGCAATTACCTTCTGGCTGAATGTTCAGGGAAAATAATTCTTCGCTTGTATAAATTTTTACCTTTTTAAAAATTTTAATGCAGCTCTCACTTGTTTTTCAAAGACAAATGATGAAACTAAAACAAAAGCTACTATGAATTCTGAGAGAAATTGCACAAGAAACAACACACAAGGGGAATTGAAGGACAGCAGAGGAAAATTGGGTTATAATCATAAACAATACACATACACAAAATGCTGGAGGAACTCTATGGTAAGGTGCAGATCGGTGGAGCTAGGCAAAGTAGTTTGACACAGACCAGACAAGCTGAAGGGCTTTTTTTCTGTGCTGTAGTGCTTTAGAGAGTCTAGAGCAGGGGTTCCAAACCTGGGGCCCACAGACCCCTTGCTCAATGGTGTTGTTCTATGGCATAAAAAATGGTGGGACTCCAGATCTAGAGTGTTCAGTCTTGGTGCTTTTTTTGGTGCCTTACCTAAGAAAAGATGTGCTATCATTGGAGGGTGTGAGGATTGCTCTGAGCCTGTACTCGCTGAAGTTTAGCAGAATGAGGGGGGATCTCATTGAAACCTATCAAATATTAAATAGCCTTGATAGAGTGGGTGTGGAGAGGATGCTACCTGTGGTGTGGGAGTCCAAGACCAGAGGGCACAACCTCAGAATATAAGGATGTCCTTTTAGAACAGAGATGAGGAATATCTATAGTCGGAGGGTAGTGAATCTGTGCAGTTTATTACCAGAGAAGGCTGGTGAGATCAAGCCATTGGCATATTTGTCCTATGTCTTATAAACCCTATAACTCAGTAAATCAGGCTCACTAGAGGGAAATAAGAGGTCAATGTTTCAGGCCGAGACCATTCGTTAGGGCTTGTAACGTTGAGTTTAATTCTGCAACAGAATTCTCGTCTTCCAAAATTTGCTATTTTACACCAATTGTGAGATGTGAAACTAAAAGAGGAGTCAATGGAGGGGATTTTCTGTTGTAGGGGTGGGGTCTGCTGGAGACTTGGCAAAAGGAGGGAAGATTCTTCAGCAAAATGAAGTGGTGAAGGGGTATCAGAGACAAAAGGAGGACATTAATCACTTCAACATTAGTTTTGATCTGTCTTTCCATTTTTACTTGTTTTTCTCCATAGTGTCAGCAGATACAAATTAAGTGGCTTTTCCTCCTTCCTGATCATGCCACGCTGTAACAACATTGAAAAGAAATTTTGGACAGCTTCACTGATAGGAGAACGAGGAAAGCGTCTTCTCCAGTTAACCTGACCTTGAAAACTCACACTTATTCCTCAAACATGCTTTATTTTACTTGTGTACAAAAAGAACAGCATGGCCTCTGTTTTGAAGTCTGCACAGAGTAAAGCAATTTTTATACAGAATTGACCAGCAGTTACAAATATTGACTATTTGGTATTTGTATATGTTTGAATTATTTACTTGCAGGATCAATCACCATTCACTTCATTTTAAAATCTTTTTATTATTATTGAAGATCAACAAAAAAGATACATTGAGTCAATATGTCATTCTATACAATAAAAAAATAAATTTAGCAAATAACTGATTAACAAAGCGAAGCAATATATCAATAATAATAAGAGAAAATAAAGTGTTAAGAATAAAAAAAAAACCCTACTAAATGAAAATAAAACAAACAAAAAAGAACCCATTGGGAGCAAGCTTCCATAGAAAAAAATACCAATCCGCCAACTCAAATCCATTAAAAAAATTGGAAGGAAACCATATTAATTATTTCAAATCAAATGATAGTAGCGGGTGAATGAACCCCATCTTTTCTCAAAATCAAATCGAGGATCGAAAGTTCGACTTATGATTTTCTCTAAACTAAGGCATAACATCACCTGAGAGAACCATTGTATCAAAGTAGGAGCAGAAACATCTTTCCATTTTAACAAAATCACCCTTCTGGCCAATAATGTAACAAATGCAATTACATGTTGGTCTGATGAAGAAATACCATGAATATATTGAGGCACTATACCGAATAAAACCGTCAATTTATTAGGTTGTAAATTAATTTTTAAAACTTCAGAAATTGTAGAGAAAATAGACTTTCAAAAATGTTTCAGTACAGAACACGACCAAAGCATATGTGTCAATGTAGCTGTCTCGGTTTTACATCTGTCACACTGATTATTAACATTAGAAAACATTTTAGACAGTCTCTCCTTTGTTAAATAGTAACGACGTACAATTTTAAATTGAATTAGAGAGTGATTGGCACAGTTCGAAGAAGAGTTAACTAACTTCAAATTCCGCAACCAATCTTCTGTTATCAGGGTCATGTTAAGCTCTCTCTCCCAATCTTGCTTAATCTTAAGTGAAGGATAATTGTGCTGTTGCAACAATAAATTATAAATTTTCCCAATAAAACCCTTCACTAAAGGATTCATTTTAAAAATAATACCTAACAGGTCAGAATCTTGAATCACCATTTACAATCAAGGTTTTAAAAGTCAATAAAAACTACAAGTTAACAACTGATGATACTTTGAAGTTGGTAAAGTAAAGTAAAGGTTTGTGTTCCCTGAATCCTTCTGTTACATTCTTATCTCGTCTCCGTAAGCCAAGATGACTCCGATAGTTTGTGCAAAGGGAGGCTATGCTCTTCAAAGATCTTTTTTCTTGTCTGGGCTGTCTGCACTCTATCTCTAAATTCTGGACATTTTGTTAACCCTTGCCTTGCTCTAACTTCCACAAAAGGTTCAGAGGGACGTGTGTCAAATCTGGAGAAATGAGACATGCTAAGATAGACATCTTTGGTGACATGACTCTGACCACCTCACCCCAGTAATAGTAAATTTCCTTCAAGGGCTTTAGGCAAATTTTGAAGAATTGCTATGAATAGCCACCAATTTTGATGTTATAGAGTCATACAGTGTGGAAACAGGACCTCTGGCCCAATTCATCTGTGCTGACCAAGATGTCTATCCAAGCAAGTACCACTTGCCTGTGTTTGGTCCATATCCTTCTAAACCAGTGGTTCCAAACCCTTTTTGTGCCATGGATCAATACCATTAAGCAAGGGGTCAGAGGACCCCAGGTTGGGAACCCCTGCTCTAAACCTTTCCTATATATGACCTGTCCAATGTCTTACCTTGTTTCAGTAATTCCAAAATGTTAAGTGTTGATATTGTACCTGCCTCTACCACTTCCTCTTCCATATACCCACCAACCTCTGTGTGGAAAAAGTTACACCTCTGGACCTTTTTAAATCTTTTCATCTTAAACTTACGCCATCTTCTACTCTGCTTTAAAAAAAAACAGCTGTGACCACTTACCTTACTTGTGCCTCCTTATGATTTTATAAACATCTGATTTTATATATGTCAACTGCAGTGATGACTGGCTTCATGGCTGGAAGCTCAGTTTTGTGAGCTTTAGTTCTGAATGCTATTTGCCTACTTTTATTGTTTACATGATTTGTACTTATCCTGCACATTGGGTATTTAATGGTCCTTTTTAATGGGATCGATTTGGTTTCTTTGTTTTATTGGTGCCTGTAAGGAGGCGATCTCAAGGTTGTGTAATGTACACATATTATAATAATAAATGCACTTTGAACTTGAACATCTATATTCATCACGAGCAGAAAGATCAGTAGCTGTAGCGTGTACCATTTGTAACTGCTGACCTGAGGCTGGATCAGTATGGTGCCCAGTGTCGGGCGGGTTCATTCTCTGCTTTTTCATGTTTTTCCCAGGAGGTAGTAGTGTTCCTGTTGGGTGAATAGGGTGAAAACAAACGTGAAGGTAACCTTGCTGCACATTTTAATATGTGGAGTCCAGAAAAGCCCTCTATCCTGGAGTGTCAAAAAGACATCCATTTGTCTCCTTAACAATTAAGTTTCACAGATGTGAGTGAAATCTTCCAAATGCTCCAGAACACTGTGAAGGACTCCAAAGCAGAGCCATACTTCCTGTCGATTCTTCAGCATTTACTTCTGATTCGCAACGATTACCAAGCCAGGTAGGTGACTTCTTTCATGTTTCAGGTCCTGATGAAGGATCTCAGTGCAAAATGGCAACTCTGCATTCCTTTCTGTAGATGCTGCCTGAGCTGCTGAGTTCCTCCAGCATTTTTTGGGGTTACTCTGGATTAGCAGCATCTGCAGAATCTCTTGTGGTTATAATTTTTGCAAAGCTGTCTGACAGATGAAACAATTCACTACTTATTGAAAGTACTTTGGATTGTAGTACTCCCTTGCAGTTCTCATCTGTCCTTCTTCTGCTGCCATTCCTTTGTATGGTAGTGTGACCCGCAGTTCAGTGTAATCCAAACATGTATGGCGGCATAGCGGTTTGCACAACACTTTACAGCCTCTGCTGTAAGATTGGGGTCTGATTCCTGCTACTGCCTGTAAGGAGATTGGATGTACTCCCCATGACTATGTGGGTTTCGTCCTAGTGCCATAGTTTCCTCCCACTTTCTAAAGATGTACAGGTTAGGGTGGGTAAGTTGTGGACATATCTGCGTTGATGCCGGAAGCATGGCAAGCTGGTTTGGTTTGATGCTGACACATTTCACTATATGTTTTGATGTCCATGTGACAAAAAGTTAATCCTTATTCAGCTATTATGCTATGTGCTTTGAGGCTGGATGGCTTATGAAGGAAAGAACAGTTGTTTATAATCTATTTGGAGAGACGCGTGTGTTTTTTGGCATCAACATGTTACCTCCTGAATTAATGTGAGATAGGTTAATGCTGGAGAGCATTTTGTACTCAGGGTATGGGAGGCAAAACTAAGAGGCATAGGTGTAGGGTGAGAGGGGAAAAAATTTAAGAGACCCGAGGGACAACTTCTTTGTGCAGAGGACCATCTCTATATGGAATGAACGGCCAGACAAAGTGGCTGAGGCAGTTACAAATATATCATTTCAGCATGCCGTGGAGAGCGTGACGCTTGGGGTTTTGGGGTTTGGAGTTCAATTCCGATGTCCTCTGTAAGGAAGTTTGTGCGTTCTTTCCTGTGCGTTCGTGGGTTTCCTCTGAGTGCTCTGCTTTCCTCCCACAGTCCAAAGACTTGCTGCTTAGTATGTTAATTGGTCATTGTAAATCGTCCTGTGATTAGGCTGTAAGATTGGGGGTCCTGTGATTGGCTGTAAGATTGGAGCTGTAAGATCCAACCAACTGACGTTTTGTTTCTTTATTAACACTCCTGTGATGCATTGTGCATCTTACATGCTACTTGCATGTTGCTTGTATGATCTTAAGAAGTGGATGGAGGCTAGAACTGTTTCCACTGAGGTGCAGGAAGCTGAGGGGTGACCTGATTGAAGTCTATCAAATCAGGAGGGGCTTACATAAGATGGATGGCCACAGTGCTTTTCCCCAGGGTACTTGGTCTAAAACTGGAGGGAGAGGGAAGAGTTTTAAAGGGGACCTTTCGTCAAGATTTTCAGCACAGAGGGTGGCACGTATATGGAAGGAACAGTCTGCAGAAATGATGAGAGGAGAGAATATATATAAATGTTCAAAAGATATTTTTGACAGGTTCAGGGATAGGAAGAATATGGGACAAACACAATCAAGTTTGACTTGCTCAGGTGAGCACCTTGGTTTGAATGCTGACTTAGGCTGAGGAGCTTGTGTGTTATGTAGCTTTATGATTCTAGTGTGTCCAAGGAAGGAATTATTGAGCCAGTTGTAAAAATGGGAGTGCTGAACTTATGAGAGGGATGTGATCAGCTTCTACTATATTTTTTCTTGGTACTTTTCCTTGTTCTGAAATTTGCAAGGTTGTTTTAGGAGGTTATTAATGAAAGTCCTAATAATTAAAGAATTAAAGAGGAAATTGAAAGACTATGGATCATAAACAGGGTGTACATTGCCCCAATAGTAATATCTACAATGGGTATCATCCTAAAGTCACTACACAATAACATTAAACAATTAGAGCTGCACAACAATATCAAGGCAAATCTCCAGAACACCACAATACTGGACACCGGAAATTGAGAAATGAGTACCAGCTTGTGCTGAGGAAAAATAAAAATACAGCAATAATAATAATAATTTTATAGAGCACTTTTCATTCAGATGATATAATTCAAAGTGCTTTATAATGGCATAGACGTACAAACTTGAAAATAAAATAAAAAAATAAACCTGGAAATAAAAACCATGTTAAAAGCAAGGTTAAATAAATAGGACTTGAGCTGGCCTTTAAAAGTGTCAACTGAGTCTGCATCCCTTATAGTTTTTGTTGTTGAATTCCACAGTTTCGGAGCGTAGTTCAAAAAAGCTAACCTGCAAATTATCTTCTGAGGGAGATCAGTAGCAGTCCTGTGAGCTCAAGCAGGATTATAAAACAAAAGTGATTCCATGGTGTACACCTATCCCATACGATTTAAAAACAAGAAAAGAACTTCAAAATGAGTTCTAAAAGATACAGGAAGCCAATACAAAGTAGCTGGAATAAGGGTGATATGCTCCTGCATCCTGATTTTAGTTAAAAGTCCAGCAGCAGCATTTAATATTTTGTCATGTGTGGTGCTGTGCCTTGTATTTCTCCAAACTTTTCCTAGAAGCTGAATAGAGGCAAATTTTGGGAGCAAAATTCAACACGTTTGTTAATTTATTGAGCATATGATGGACACCAAATTTTTTCTTTGTATAATTGAAGACTGAGTGTTGTGTTTTCAGATATAATTGTAGTGAATGATATGGACCACTAGGTGGCAGTATTGCTCCACCAGTGAAGCCTTGTTTAGATTGCTTGGAGTGTCAGGATATCCAGGTTTGTTTGTTGCTGCCCCAGAAAGAATTGCCTAATTTAGTGGTTGCATTTACTTTTTGAGAAGTGAGTCACTGCAATAACTTTTGACCATGTGATGCCAATGTCCATCCATCTTTGAGGTTATTCTTGAATTGTAAGGAACAGTGATTTTTGCAAATCTTTGTCTTGTGCATGCAAAATTGGACCCATGGCTTTGTCATGCTTTTCCTCAGGTTCTGTTGCTTAGTGATCCATTTAGTCTGGGTCTTCAACTAGTTAACCAGAATCTTGCAAAACTTTTTGTTACTTCCATGGATAATCAAATGATGGGTCAAAGAGGTATGTTTCAAGCAGGTTGGAGGTCAGAAGGCAGCTGGTGGTCGAAGTCATACTGCATGCAAACAGGCCCTTCAGCCCAACTGGACAATGCTGCGCAAGATTCCCATCTAAGCTTGTACCATTTGCCTGCGATTGCTCCATTTCCTATCTTTGTACCCATCCAAGTGTCTTTTTAAATGTCATTAGTGTACCTCAACCACATCCTCTTATAGCTCACTCTCTGGGTGGAAAACATTTCCCCTTGTATTCCTATTAAATCTTGCTCCTCACATTAGACCAAAAGACGTAGCAGAATTAGGGCATTCACCCCATTGATTCTGTTCCCCACTTCCTTTCAATCCCATTTTCCTGTTTTCTCTTTAACCTAACCCCTTCCCCCCCTTTATTAATAAAGAACCTATCAACCTCCATTTTCAATATGCCTAATGACTCGGCCTCCACAGCATCTGTGGCAATGAGTTGCACAGATTCTCCACCTTCTGGCTAAAGAAATTCATCCTCATCGCAGAATCAGAGCTATTAAGTTGAGTTGCAGTGGCAGTAAGGTGCCAACTCACCTTAAACCTGTGCCCTCTAGTTCAAAGACAAACTCAAAAGTAAATTTCTTACCGAAGTTTATATATGGCCCCATTGAGATTAATTTGCAAGCGTTTACAGGAAAATAAACAAATATAACAGAATTTGAGAACTATACATAAACAGAAGCTGATATACTACTGAAGTGTAAAGAAAACTAATTATGTCAGTTAATAAATAAGTAAATGGACAAATAAATGATACCAGGAATATGAGTTCTTGAAATTGAGTCTTTTGGTTGTGGAAGCAGTTCAGTGTTGAGGTGAGTGTTGTTACCCACACCAGTTCAGAGGCCTGATGGTTGAAGGTAATAACTGTCCGTGAACCTCGTGGAGTGGGACCTTCTGCCTGATGGTAGTAGCAAGAAGAGAACATGGCCTGGATGATGGGGGTCCTTGATGATGTTTGCTGCTTGCTTGTGAATGTGCTCAGTGGGGGAGGGGGTTTGGGCTTTGCCAGTGTTGAGCTGGGCTGTATCCACCACTTTCTGGAGACGTTTCCATCCTTGGTATTGTTGTTTCCATACTAGGCCATGATACAACTTGTCAGGGTATTCATTCCTGTGCATCTATAGAAGTTCTTGATTTTCCCAGGAAAAAAAACTGTATACATTCACCCAACTTATGCTCCTCCTGATTTTATACGCATCTATAAGATTACCCCCCTCCTCCAGTGCTCCAATGAATAAAGTTCAAACCTGCTCAGCCTCTCCCCACAACTCGTACCTCGAGTCCTGGCAGCATCCTCATAAACATGGGTGGAGAGGATCAAACAGCAGATCCAAAAACAGTGGTGCTAAGAATTTTTGAGGAAGTTGCAGTTTTGAAAAGGGGGAGTAATAGTTGACACAGTGGTGGGTTTTTATATTTGAGACTTGATGGCAGTGGAAGTGAGCACTTCATAAGCATGAGATTCTGCAAATTCCTGAAATCCAGAGTAACTAACAGAGACAGAAACTCAGCAAGTCAGGTAGCATCTGTGGAGAGAAATAAAGAGCAGAAGTTTCGGGCCCAGACCCTTCATCAGGACCGGAAAGAAAGGAGCAAGGAATTTGAATAAGAAAATGGGGGAGGGAACAAGCACAAGCAGGCAGGAGGTTAATGATACCAGGTGAGGGGGTAGGTAGGTGGGGGAGGAAGGAATGAAGTGAAAAGCTGAGAGGTGATAGGTGGAAAAGGTAAGTGGTTGAAGAAGGAGGAATCTGATAGGAGAGGAGAGGGCACCAACAGGAGAAAGGATTTTGGACACTTTGCAGTTAATCATGGGGTTTAGAGGCTGCCTGATATCACTGGAATTCTAAACACCATCTATCCAGTTAAGTTGAATTGTTAGTGCAATTAGCTTGTCCAATCTGTGCATAGCAGCTGCACTCCAGTGCCAGGGAGGAAGAAATCAGAATGCATGCAACCCAGCCCAGGCCTAGACTGAAAAAACAAAACACACTTGGAAAAAGACTTCAGCAACTGCCTCCCTTCCCCCTTCAGCATTTGAAACCAATCCAGGAGATCACAGAGGGTACATGTTATCTGTAACGACACACAGGGTACGTGTTATTTATAAAGACACTTGTATTCCTAAATGATGCAATGTCTGCCCAGGATGAAATGAATGTATTATTCTTTTGATTCTTTATGGGTCTTTATTTTACTTTGTTCCTTTCAGCCGTCGCCAGACACAGTAAATTGTTTTTCTTTTCATCTGGCAAGAAAAGATTTTTCTGTACGCTACAGTAGCATTCATATCTGATGAATTGACTTCAGACCGTAGGAAAACACTCCCTCGTTGTTCAGAGTGCATTTCAGGCCAGTTATGACGGCTGCAGTTCACTGCAGGCACAGTGTGTCGTTGCTGCTCCTTCTGAATATCTTCGATGATACAATATTCTTTTTGTCCAAGCACACAGGATGAAGTTGAAGCAAGTTCCACAAATAATGTAGTATGTTAGCAGACTGTGAGGACGCAGGTCTGGATAACTGATGCAGAGAAACAAGATCAATTCTCACTCGGGCACCTAGGCAGTTTAAATTCATTTTAAATAAGTAAATGTAAATTTTACAAGTGCTATCAGTACTGGTGATTGTGTAATGACTGGATTGTCATCTTCTGGCATCTTTACCTGTTCTGATCTGTAAGTCAGTGACTGGCATCTGGAATGACTGAGCAAGTGACTCAAATCAAGAGGATTTGGGGAAGGCCAATATCTGCTGACCTTCAAAGAACATGGAACCCCACAATGCAGTAAGGCCCTTTGGCCCATGGCGCTTTGCTGACCTTGGAATCTTCTCTAAGATCAATCTAACCATTCCCTCCCACAGAGCGCTCCATTTTTCTATCATGCATGTACCTACCTAAGAGTCTGTTTAATATCCCTAATGTATCTGCCTATGCTACCACCATCTTGGCAAGGTGTTCCACATACCCACTACTCTCTATATTTAAAAAAAAACAAAATACAAAGCTTGTTTCTGATGTTCTCCCTTTACTTGCCTCCAGTCACATGGAAATTGTACCCCCTGGTTTTAGCTATTTCTACCCTGGGAAAAAAGTTTCTGGCTTTCAAATTGATCTGTGCTTCTCATCAGCTTGCACACCTCTATCAAGTCACCTCTCATCCTCCTTCGCTCCAAAGAGAAAAGCCTTAGCTCACTCAACCTATCCTCGTAGGACATGCCTTCTAATCTGGGCAGCATTCTGGTAAATCTCCTCCACACCCTCGCCAAAGCTTCCACATTCTTCTTATAATGAGGTGACCAAAACTGAACATCCTTTTCCAGGAGCAAACACGAGGAAATCTGCAGATGCTGGAAATTCAAACAACACACACAAAATGCTGATGGAACACAGCAGGCCAAGTATGACCTAGCCAGGATTTTATAGAACTTCAACATTACCTCAGTCTCTTGAAATTAATCCCACAACTAATTAAGGCCAACTAATTCAGCTTCTGAAGAACCTTATCAACTTGCGCAGGGATCTGTGGATGTGGACCCGAGGGTCCCTCTGTTTCTCCACTACTAAGAAAATATGTCTTCTTCTTGGAAAATAATTAAAATTAAGTTTCCAGGGCATGCAGATATGCAGCCTGGCATAGAACCATAAATGCCCAGCAATGGAAGAGGCTGCAGAAGGTGGTGGATATAGCCCAGTCCATCACAGAGAAAGCCCTCCCCACCACTGAGCACATTTTACTGGAGTAGCATGGCTCAAAGAGCCAAGAACGGCCCAATCTGCACTGTATAGTGTAATAATGGAACACTGTCACAAGAAAGCAGCATCCATCATTATAGGCGCCCCACCATGCGGGCCATGCCCTCTTCACTTTATTACCATCAGTCAGGAGGTACAGGAGACTCAAATTCCCACACAGTTTCAGGAACAGTTATTATACTACAACAATCAGGCTTCTGGGTCAGTGTGGATATTGGACCAATTCAGTGACCTAGAGACCGATTTTCAAAGACTCTTTACAACTCGTGCTCAGTTTCTTTTTTTGCATATTTGTTTGTCAGTCTTTGTCAATGTATTTTTTTTATATAAACATGCCCAAGAAAATAAATCTCAAGGTAGTAAATGGTAACATATGGGGAATTTGAACTTTGAGAACACCTTTCAGCCAGTGTTAGATTGTGGTTAGTGAGGGCTGTTCAGGGCTTGGTTACTGCTGATGCATTTCACTTTGTAGCCCAGTTGCTCTGTGTATTCTGAGGTGCTTAAAAACACTTGATCAACTGCTATTGTGTAACAGTGCCTGCAGGTGGCAGCATTGCACTCTTAATACCATTTTCCATCACAGTATTATGTGCTTCAGACCAGACAAAGACAAATCCTTTTAAGTTGCATTCAGGAGATGAAATAATATTTCTTTATATGAAATACTATCTGATAAACTGGTAAATTCTACTTCCCTCAGACTTTGAGTCTGCCCCATTACTGATGTACACTGAGATATTTTGACTTTTTATATTCTGAACCACATGGGACGCTTGACCTGTTGTGGATATATTTTCTCAAACCCAAGGAAAGAACCTTCAGCCCTAGCTCCATCATGGAACCATTCCTGCTGAGTAGAAAAATTCATAATCAGATTTATTATCATTGACATATATCGTGAAATTTCTTTGTTTTGTGGTAGCAATACAGTAAGACATAAATATTACTGTAAGTCACAGTAAGAAGTATAACGGTGCAAGAAGAGAGCAAATAGTGAGGTGTTATTCATGGGCTTATGGATCATTCAGAAATCTGATGGTAGTGAGAAATAAGCTGTTCCTAAAATGTTGAGTGTGTGCCTTTAGTTCGCTGTGATGATAGTAATGAAAGAGGGGATGCCTTGGGTGGTGGCAATGCAGGTGTGCAAACTTGGGCTGTCTAGCTTCCCCACATGGCCCTGACCATGCTTCAGAGGTACCTCATTGCCTTTGTGGTGTGTTGGAATGTGCTGAGCTAGGGTAATACATCAACTCAGTGGTAATTATCCTCTGTTTAAAATGCCATTTAAAAGCCCCACGGCACATGCTGGTGTCTTCTAGCTTTGTTCTTCCTCTGGCTGATGGTTTTGTGGCTGCGTCCTCCTGCTCTCTTAATATCAATGTGCTTTGAAACCTCTGCCCATTAATGCATAAGTCATAGCGTGGATAGAACCAAAACCAGTACAACACAGGAATAGGCTCTTCGATCTGCAACGTTCTGCTGAACTAATTAAATGAGTAATCAAATGCCTAACTAAACTAATCCCTTCTGCCTACCCAATATCTTCCCATTCTCTGCGCATTCATGTGCCTAGCTAAGAGTCTCTTGACTGCCTCTATCATACTTGCCTCCCCATCATCCCAGGCAGCACATCCTGGGCACCCACCATGTAACATGTAACCATATAACAATTACAGCATGGTAACAGGCCATCTCGGCCCTTCTAGTCCGTGCCGAATGCTTACTCTCACTTAGTCCCACTGACCTGCACCCAGCTCATAACCCTCCATTCCCACCACTCTCCATGTTAACAGAAACATGCCCCATACATCACTTTTGAATTTGCCCACTCACCTTAAATGCAAGCCATCTGATATTAAACGTTTAAACCTGGTTTGGGGGGGGGGGGGGGGATACTCTATGCTGTTTAACCTTAAAAACCTCCTATCAGGTCTCTCCTCAGCCTCAACTGCTCCAGAGGAAACAACGTTAGATTGTCCTCTTTCTGAATATAACACATGTCCTCTAACTCAGACAAATCCTGGTGAACCTTTTCTGCACTTTTTCCAAGGCTTCCATATCCTTCCTGCAACAGGGCGATCAGAACTGAATGCAGAACAGTAATGTGGACAGATCCCGTTCTTCAATGCAATTTACTATAAAAATTCTGCTATTGTTGGTGAAATCTTCATGTAAATCCTTCATGCACGCCTTTCTTAATCAGTTTTAATCAATTTTAGGGATACTTTTGAAAAATTTCTGAGGCAGCAGTCCAGCTTTAAAAAATAATATATGCAGGGCTAGGGGGCACGGCTTCATTTTGACAGGCAGCTGTCAGAAGCCACTCAGCTGTGGTGCTGTTTGCTTCTGAACAGTAGGTGGCAGTGTTGCCCTATACTTGCATATTTTTTGGAAAAGGGTGTTGTCTCAATGTGTATAAAAATATGTATTCTGGATACAAAGTATATTGTTTTTGTGTCCTATTTTTGCAAATGAAATTGTTGCCTTTGGTTTTTATGTGTAGATTTCTTACCACAGACAGTGGCTTGCTGCAATATGTTGCTGATCTTACTGAATTTGAGTGCAAAAGGGCTCCTTAATGCTGAACAGATGGTCTCAACAATGAGGACAGCTGCAGTGACAAACCACAGTCTGCGTTATAAGCTTGAAGAAAACGTTTTTGTAAATTAATGAGAAGGGCTAAAAACCTTTCTTATTTTTCTTTCTTTTTAGGATAATGCTTTTACATGGTTTTTTTTTGTATTTCAGCAAGCAGGCAATGTTCCTGTGAGCTTCTGATCCGTTTTCCTCCCTGGTCTCTGCATAGACTCCATTTTGCAACACGCAGCAATAAATATTTCTGTATTCTCACAAACCACCATTACTACCTTATGCAATCTCCATTCCCTGTACCTTCCTGCCTGCTTCAAATTTAATAGAAAATAGTCAGTAAAGGCTTACTGAAAGATTATACAGTAAGTGGGACAGATTGATTAAATCCCCATTAACCCTCTACAGATCTTGTAAAAACATTGTTTGTTTTAAATTAGATCAAGAATTACAGACATTGCAAAATTATAGTGAACTCCCTTTAAATTAAGTAACATATCATTTAGTTTTGATTTTGAGATCAATGTGACCCTGGTTATTTTGGGTAAATTGAGTGCTGTTCTCTTAGAGCTTGTTACACTACAGCAGCCCCTTTTTCATCAGTCCATGACTCAGTCATTGAGTTTCGCTGCCTTTGTTCTCTTTGAGGCTCACACTTGTGTTTTCCAAATCTTCTCTAACCTTTCATAAACATTTGTAATGATTGAAGATTTTTTTCTGGGACTCCTACAGATAAATATTTGCCACGGGACTTTTCTTTATGTCAGCTCAGCCCTGATGGGGGGAAAAAACATGCACGATAAATTTTGCAGAGGTGAGGCAAAGGACATGTTGCTGGGCTGCGGAAAATAAATCTCCTGTTTAACTCCTTAAGATCCGGAACAGCTTTCAGGTTAAAACAGACAAGATTGGAGGCAGACTGCTGTGTGTGAGTGTGAACCGGGAAAGATCAGTCTGCTTGCTGTGTCATGCAGTGGACTGTGATTTATCATGTCTCATGCACTTCCCCCCTCGCCCACTGATTCTTTGTCTGAAATTCATCCCAAATGCTACTTCTGGCCTTTCAGTTATTAACACCAAAAGATTGCCATCTCATTGGAGATGGAGTCATTGAATAATACAGCATGGTACAGGCCTTTCAGCCCAACTTGTCCATGATGCCCACAAAGCTGGTCCATATCCCCCTACACCCCTCTTGTCGTTGTACTCGGAGTCATAGTAGTTCAGATTGACCTTCTGCCTGTTCTGCCTATCAATAGACTGCGACCATTGGTGTCTCATGCACTTGCCCACTGACTCACTAACTCTTTGTCTGAAATGTATCCCAAATGCTATTCCTTGACTAGTCAAGCTCAAAAGATTCCCAGCAATCAATAAGACCATAACATCCTAATACGTAGGAGCAAAATTAGGCCATTCAGCTCATCAAGCATGCTCCACCATCCTATCATTTATTATCCTTCTCAGCCACATTCTCTTGCCTTGTCCCTGTAACCTTTGACTCCTTTACTAATCAAGAATCTCCTCTTTAAACACACCCAGTGACTTGGCCTCCACGGCTGTCTGTGGCAAGGAATTCGACAGATTCAGCACCTTCTGGCTAAAGAAATTCCTCCTCATCTCTGTTCTAAAGGAACATCCTTCTACTCTGAGGCTGTGCCCTGATCCTAGACTCACTCACCATAGGAAACATCCTCTCCTCGTCCACACTATATAGGCCTCTCATTTCCAGCCAGTACAGACCCAGAACTGACAATGCTCCCTATATATTAACCCCTTCATTCTCAGGATGGAGACAGGCTGTTCAGCTGAACTCATCCATGGTGCCTACCAAGCTGCTCCCATTTTGCTCAGACTCCACACCCCTATCCCTGTATTTAGCATCACAGCACAGAAGTGGGCCCTTCAGCCCATCTAGTGTCTGCTGAATTATTCTGCCAAGTCAGATCGACGTGTACCTGGACTATAGGTCTCCATACCCCTTCCATCCATGTACTTATCCCAACCTCTACGAAGTTCAAATCAAACCTGCATCAACCACTCTGCTGCCAGCTTGTTCTACACTCTCACCACCCTCTGAGTGAAGAATTTCTTCCTCATGTTCCCCATAAACATTTCACCTTTCACCCTTAACCTATGACCTCTAGTTCTAGTCTCACCCAACCCAGTGGAAAAAAGCTGCTTGTATTTACCCTGTCTGTCTGTGAAAAAAAGTTGTTGCTCAAGTTCCTTTTTAAATCTTTCCTCTCTCCTTAACCCTGAACGTTCTACTTTCTAGTTTACCTTCCCTGGGGAAAAAGATTATGTGCGTTTATTCTTTCACTAACCCTCATGATTTTATACACTTCTGTAAGGTAGCCCCTTAACTTCCTACCTTCCAAAGAGATTAACGTAGACAAGTGTGAGGTGTTGCACTTTGGGATGACAAACCAGACCTGTGATGAGCGCTAGGGCACTGAGGAGTGCAGTAGAACAGAGGGATCTGGGAATTCAGATCTATAATTCCTTGAAAGTGGTGTCACAGTGATAAAAATGTTTGGAACGTTGGCCTATATAAATCAAAGTATTGAGTACAGGATTTGGGGTGTTATGTTGAAGTTGCATAAGACATTGGTGAAGCACAGTTTGCAGTATTGGCTGCAGTTCTGGTCACCTATCTACAGGAAAGATTTCAATAAGATTGAAAGATTGTAGAGTGTATTGTTTGATGACTTTGACTTCAATGAAATGTTGCAGATTTTTGAAGAACGTAGAACAGTACAGCACAGGAAAAAACCCGCCAGCCCACGATGTTGAAGCTTTTCAGAATATCCATAGGTCTTTTCCTCTGTCCACGCAGCAGTCTCTCAGTGTGGTGGAGCTCAGAATAATGTGTCTGTTTCAGGCGTCTGTTATCAGCCTTAAGAGTAGAGGTGACGTGCTCTGCTTTTTACCTGTGGATTTGGAAGAATGAATGAAAGAGAGTGGAGAGTTCTCTCCGCTGTTTTCTGGTACTTTGTAAATAGACTAAGTCTCTGCAGTATGCAGGAGGGCAAGGGGAGTATTGGAGGGCATAGGATTCATGTTGGGGCTGTGGGGAGCATTTAGAGGAGGTGTGCGAGCTAAGTTTTTTTTCCCCTTAAATGGGCTGCTAGGAGCAAGTTCAAAAATGCTGTTTTAGAGCCTTTCAGAACAATCTGCTGAATATGCAGAGAATAGAGAGAGATAGGGATCATGAGCAGGCAGATTGAATTTAATTTGGCATCACAGTCAGTGCAGGTGCAGAGTGTTATACATCACTGATGTCCAGCAGACCACAGCTTTGTGCTGAGTTTGAAATCTTCATCTTGAAACATCTCTTCCAGACAATCGAAAGCTTTGTTGGAAAACTTAAACGAGAATGGCGAATTTCACTGTTTTGTTTTCCTTCCCTGAGAGCCGACTCTGGAGATGTGAGACCTGACCCAAGTTTTCCATCATCTCATTGATGCCAGGTTTTTGGGAGGGGGGCTGAGGGCAGGACCTTTCATTTTATGAATGGTAAGCACAAAGCCTGTCTTTCTGAAATGCTTCATTGAAGTAGTGGGCAATGATTTGGAGCTTGGCCCCCAAATACAGTAGAGTTTTCCGTGTCACCCATAGCTGTATTCTGCTGTTTCTGGTAACTGTGGTTCTGCAGTGAAGCCAATATAGATTGATCAGCTTGTGCAGCAGGTCAGCATAATGCTTTAGCACCAAAAACCGCCTTCAATCCCTGCTGTTGTATGGAAGGAGTTTGTACATTCTGCTTGTGACCTTCAGGTCTTCAGTATCCTCAGGCATTCCAAAGATTTACAGATTAGTGTCACAATTGTGAGCATGCCACATTGCTGCTGGAAGCATGACACTTGTAGACTGTCCTTAACATTATTTCAGTCTGTATTGGTGGTTGTTGCAACTGACACATTTCATTGTATGTTTCAACGTACCTGTGGCAAATAAAGCCCAATCTTTAATCTTAAAATCTTTGTTGGAGGTGTTTATAAGTTGATCATTGTCTTATGGCAGGGGTTCCCAACTTTTTTTATGTCATGGATCCCTTCCATTAACCAAGGGGTCCGTGGCCCCTGCCTCAAAGAGTTTCCTACAAACAGATGAAGCACTGGAGGGACTTTGGGTCATGCAACATTTATAGTTGACATTTCATGCTGAGGCGCTTCATCTGGATGCTGTTGCATCCAGTGAGTCTATCCAGCATTTTGTCTGTTGCTTCATATTCCAGCAGCTGCAGTCAATAGATGGAAGAACAATTTTGTTTAGGAATATAGGCTTCTTCGAACATAGAACATTATATAGGCCCTTTTCTACAGCACGGTACAGGCCTTTCAGCCTACAATGTTATGCTGGCCTTATAACACTCCCGAGATAAATCTAGCCCTTTCCTCCCACTTAACTTCCATATTTCTGTCATGTACGTACCTCTCTACGGATTTCTTAAATGCTCCTAATGTATCTGCCACGATGACCAATGCCGGTGGGGTATTCCACACCCACGACCCTTTACATTTGAAAAAATCTCAAGACACATGAAACATAAGATATGGAAGAAAAATTAGGCTGTTTGACCCACCATTCCATCATGGCTGATTTACTATCCCTCTCAACCCCATTAGCGCTGCCTTCTCCTCGTAACCTTTGGCTCCCTTATTAATCAAGAACCTCTCAACTGCCACTTTAAATATACCCAATGAGTTTGCTTCCACAGCTGTCCATGGCAATGAATTCCACAGATTCACCACCCTCTGGCTAAAGAAATTCCTCCTCATCTCCATTCTATAGGGATCTCCTATTCTGAGGCTGGCCCTCTGGTTCTAAACTCCCTCAACTATGGGAAACATCTGCACTCTATCTTGGCCTTTCAATACTTGATAGGCTTCAATAAGATTCCTCCCCCCACCCCAACAAATTAACTCCAGTGAGTGCAGGCCGAGATCCATCAAACCTTCCTCGTATGTTAACCCTTTCAGTCCTGGGATCACTCTTGTGAGCCACCTCTACTCTCCAATGCGTTTTGCCTGTGACATCCCACCCCATCCCCCCATCTTTTTTTTAAAATTGCCTTAATATAAAATATTGAGGTAATTTTTTTGGCTTTGATAATGCTAGAGGAATTACTTCCAGGAAATGATATTTCCCTTGAACGGGGCAGGTAGTTAAAATGAAATTGGAGCTGAATGTGGAAAAATGATTTCATATCTTAGTCATCCAGCCACGTCCTGTTTACAGAGGAGCTGCAGCCAAGTGCCTGCAATTATTATGAGTTTGCATTGATTCAGAGAAAAGGGATCCTGATTCATTACTTCTCAACTCAATTAAAAGCTGAGCTGCTGTTCCTGAAAAGACTTTGTTCTGCAGATTGTCATTTGGTCTGCGTCATTGCCTCTTAACTGCTTAGCTTTTATTTCCTGGGTAAGGATTGCTGTAGGGCTTGTGTCAGCTGTTCTTGCAGTGTATTGATTTAGATTTTCCAGAGTTAGGGATGTGTTGTGCTCAGAAATTGAAACAGATTTAATGATTCCACTCACTGAAACTGCAAAGGTGAGTGGAATCTATATTGCAGAATCTTGCAGCAAATGAGGCTATTTCACTTTGAAGGAGCTACTTACCTAATTCTCTCCAGTTCTTTCTCAGAGCCATATAACCATATAACAATTACAGTACAGAAACAGGCCACGTTGGCCCTTCTAGTCTGTGTCGAATGCTTACTCTCACCTTGTCCCACCAACCTGCACTCAGCCCATAACCCTCCATTCCTTTCCTGTCCATATACCTATCCAATTTTTTTTTAAATGACAATACCAAACCTGCCTCTACCACTTCTGCTGGAAGCTCGTAACACACAGCTACTTCTCGCTGAGTAAAGAAGTTTCCCTTTGTGTTACCCCTAAATTTTTGCCCACTAAGTCTCACCTCATGTCCTCTTGTTTGAATCTCCCCTACTCTCAGTGGAAAAAGCCTATCCACGTCAACCCTATCTATCCCCTTCGTAATTTTAAATATCTCTATCGTCCCCCCTCAACCTTCTACGCTCCAAAGAATAAAGAACTAACTTGTTCAACTTAGGTGCTGAAACCCAGGTAACATTCTAGTAAATCTTCTCTGTACTCTCTCTATTTTGTTGACATCTTTCCTATAATTCGGTGACCAGAACTGTACACAATACTCCAAATTCGGCCTTACCAATGCCTTGTACAATTTTAACATTACACACCTACTCCTATATTCAATGCTCTGATTTATAAATGCCAGCATACCAAAAGCTTTCTTCACCACCCTGTCCACATGAGATTCCACCTTCAAGGAACTATGCACCATTATTCCTAGATCACTCTGTTCTACTGCATTCTTCAATGCCCTACCATTTACCATGTATGTCCTGTTTGGATTATTCCTACCAAAATCTAGCACCTCACACTTATCAGCATTAAACTCCATCTGCCATCTTTCAGCCCACTCTTCTAACTGGCCTAAATCTCTCTGCAAGCTTTGAAAACCTACTTCATTATCCACAACACCACCTATCTTAGTATCACCTGCATACTTACTAATCCAATTTACCACCCCATCATCCAGATCATAAATGTATATGACAAACAACATTGGACCCAGTACAGATCCCTGAGGCACACCACTAGTCACCAGCCTCCAACCTGACAAACAATTATCCACCTCTACTCTCTGGCATCTCCCATCCAGCCACTGTTGAATCCATTTTACTACTTCAATATTAATATCTAACGATTGAAGCTTCCTAACTAACCTTCCGTGTGGAATCTTGTTAAAGGCCTTACTGAAGTCCATATAGACAAGATCCACTGCTTTACCCTCGTCAACTTTCCTAGTAACCTCTTCAAAAACATTTAATAAGATTTGTCAAACATGCCCTGTAGATTTTCTCTAATACTCATTATAGGATGTGGAAACTTTAGAGGGTGCAGAGGAGATTTTTCAGGATGCTGCATGGTTTCGAGAGCATGTCTTATGAAGACAGGCTGAGCAGATTAGGGCTTTCCTCTCAGGAGCAAAAGAGGATCAGAAGTGATTTGATAGAGGTGTGCAAGATGGTAAGAGGGAAAGATAGAGTGGATAGCCAGAGAGGTTATTTTCACAGGGTGAAAATGGCTAATATGAAGGGGGTATAATATTAAGGTGATTAGAGAGAAGTATATGAGTGAAGTTAGAGGCAAGTTTTTTTTGTATACACAGAGTGGTGGGTGCATGAAACATGCTGCAGGGATGGTCGTAAAGGCAGATACATTCGGGACATATAGGAATCTCCCAAATAAGTATATAGGTAATAGAAGAACGGAGGACTACGTTGGTTGGAAGGGTTAGATTGATCTTGGAGTAAGTTAAAGGGCTAGTACAGCATTGTGGGCTGAAGGACCTGTACTGTGCTGTAATGTTTTAAGTCCATGTTCTATTTCCATGATTTCCCTTTTGAACATAATTCAAACTGTATCCTTTTGCGCATTCCAGATCATAACATCTTAGAATTTATAAAATTTCTCATCTTCCCTCCAGTACCTTCTGCTAATTGTCTTAAATCTGGGGTCTTTTTGTTTTAAAAAAAAAAACCCTCTTACTTTTCAGTGGAAATAATTTCCCTGTTTTTTTTTCATTTAAAATTGTCAATACATTTCTGTCAATTTTTTCCTTCAACATTCCCTGCTTAATTCCATTTCAATTTCTGTTGAACTGAAATCCCTTGCACTTAGTGTCTTTTGTAGTAAATGCAGGCTACCTTTTCAACGTCTTGATAACCTTCCAATGATAAGGTGTCCAGAACTGGCACAATACTCTTGTTGATGCCTCTCAATGATTGATCAAAGGTTTCACATATCTTGCTTTAGTACTCTGTGCCTCTGTTTATAAAGCTCAGGATGACTCATGCCTTTGCAATAAATGATTTACATCTGTCTCCTATTGGATTCTGAAGTTTTTAATCCAAGGTTCTTTTGGAAGTCAGGAAAGAGGCACAAAACTTGTTGCTTCATGATTGTTTTATTAAGTGTTAATAGAGCAAAAATAACTGGGAAACGGACAGTACAAGCTCATAGCAGAAGGCAGAACAGAGACTAAAAGAAGGCGCTGCCTCATGGTCGTCTCTTTTTATACACATGGATAAGAAAAACATGCCACTCAAACTGCAGATAAGAGCCAGCCGTCTGGGAAGCCCCTATTCAAATAAAGCAGCACCAGAGAAGCTTCCAGAGCTTTCCAGAATCACTCAAGTGTAACAACTAGGGGGACAAACAGAACAACTGTGTATATATGCTGTGACCACTAGGAAACATACTAAACTGTTTCATGTTTATACAAAATTACTTAAGATACAAGCAGTCAATTCATTTTCTCTCTGGAAATTGTCCTGCTCCCATTTTCCTTTGTTCCTTTTGAAAGTATACCATTTGTATGTAGGTATACCCAGTTCTTCTAAGATGCTTGTCATACATTTGCTAAATTCCATCCACCATTTCTCTGCCAATTTTATCCCCTTGCTAACACCCATGCTTATCTTGGCACATCAGCTCATTCGCCAGAACTCTCAGAGGATAAGTTGATGGTTCACTGTAATCGCCAGGTTTTGTGTCTTGAAACCACCTGTGGCACTGATTGCCTTGGGGTGTTTACCAGAGTAGGCTCTAAATTAAATGTTTATGTCTAAAGCGTTTCGGGAGATTGTCTGGTTAGTAGGTACACCATCTGTGTGCACAGCTTGATGACTTGCTGAAGAGTGCAGAAATATATTTTTTTAGCATTTTACTACATAGCAAAGAAGATTGAACAGTCTAACACTTTCTAGAAGCCAGTCAGCCACTGGGGAACCAAACATAATGATCAAATTTATGATATGAATCAGAATCAGGTTTATTATCATTAACACGATCAGTGTGAAATTTGTTGTTTTACGACACATCAATAAATAAAAATATGAAAAATTTTATCGCAAAGTTGCCAAAGTGGATGCACTTGAAGGGGAAACTAAATATCTACATGAGGAAGAGAGGAATTTAAAAACATCTTTTGTTGAATACAGCAAGGAAGTGACTTGTGTGGAGCATAAACTTCTTGTGTGCTGAATGTTCTCAGACCGATTCACAGTAATTTCTGGAGCTGATGACTCATTGGTTACTTGGGTCAGTGGCACAGTTAAGATCCTTTGTCTCACTCCAGTGCTGGGTAAATGAGCAGAGTATGTGGGTGGGGGGAGTGTGTGTGTGCGTATTTATCTCAAAATATACAGTTAAAGGTGCCGTTCGTGTTAAGTCATATCAGTGAGAATTTTGCTGGACAGCCTGCAAGTCTTGTCATTCCTCCGATGCCAATGCAGCACGTCCACAACTCACTAACCCTAACCTATATTTCTTTAGCATGTGGCAGGGAACTGGAGGAAATTCACAGGGAGAGTGTGTAAATTGCTCACAGGCAGTGGTGGGATTTGAACCCTGATCAGCTCAAGGGCTATACCTGTGCTCTACTGTTCTGTGTTCATTGGATACACACTTTTCTTGTGATTTTTTTTTATCAAGATGGCACTAGCTAGATGGAATTGATAGATGCCAAGAACTTGCCAGAATAACAGCTTTGGAAGCTGAACAAAGGACTTCCAGTATAAGGCTGCCATTTGACCCATTATATCCATGTAATACAACAATGGACTTTCCAGCCTTCCATTCATTGCCTTGCAGTTTATTGGTCACATGTCATCCAGGGACTTGTTAAATCTGGAGACAATTTCTGCTTCCAAAACCCTTTTGACCAGTGTGTTCTAGTCCTCACAAATCATTAAGTGTTTCCTCAAATAAGTTTTCCTCTTTGTTCAGTGAAATCTGTACTGGCTATTTACTTATTGCTCTTGTAAGCCAGTCAGCAACATCATGCACCAAGTTGTATGACATTATTAATTGTGGTCTATGACCATGATTGTACTTGGCAATTTTTTCTACAGAAGTGGTTTGCTATTATCTTCTTCTGGGCAATGTCTTTGCAAGAAGGTGACCCCAGCCATTATTAATACTCTTCAGAGATTGTCTGCTTGGCATCAGTGGTTGCATAACCAGGACATGTGATATGCACCAGCTGTTCGTACGATCATCTACCACCTGCTCCCATGGTTTCACCTGACTCTGATCAGGGGCTAAGCAGATGCTATACCTTGCCCAAGGGTGACCTGCAGGTTAGCAGAGGGAAGGATCACCTTACACCTCCTTTTGTAGAGATGTATCTCCACACTGCTATCCACTCTCTAAAGCCAATAAGTAATTTTATTTACTTTATTGAAGCTCCTTGTATTCTTACACAACCAAAGTTAAATCTCTCATCAGCCTCTTCCAACCAAATAAAATCCCAGCCTCAAGATTCTTTCCTTTTTGCTAATTCTTTACCACTGGCAACATCTTCACAACTTTCCCTCGACTGCTTTTACACAGTCCCTCAGTGTGTTGATCACAAATGTGAACGGAATTCTGGCTGTGGCTAAACTAATTTTTTATGCATTTAATATGATATCTCTGCTCTGTTAATCTTACTGATAAAGGCAGGTATCCTGTATGCTTCCTTAATCACCATGCATGTCAATCCTCCTGCTTTCAGTGAATGAAAAGACAAGTGGCTGCAGATGCTGGAATCTGGAGCACCAGGCAGTCTGCTGAAAATGGTGACAGAAAATCCTAATGCAGGGTTTCGACCCAAAACGTCAACTATTCCTTCCCCCCAGAGACGCCATTTGACCCACTGTGTTTTCTCCAACATATTATTTATTGCGCCCAGTGAATGAAACTGCATTAACCAGTCAATGGTCACATTGTGATGCCTCTGATAGTTGGCTGGCTGTATCTGATTTGTTTTTAATATACATTGAGATGGGGATTTATTAATTTTTATGTAAAATTATCAAGTAATTATTACACACAATGGCCGCATTATTTGGTACCTTCTATACTTAATGAAGTGATCACTGAGTGTATTTCGGTATGTTCATGGTTTTCTGATTGCTGTAACCCATCCACTTCAAGGTTTGACGTGTGTTCAGAGATGCTCCTCTGCATGCCACTATTGTAACGTGATATTTGAGATGCTGTTGCCCTCCTGTTAGCCTGAACCAGTCTGGTCTTTGACCTCTTTCATTAACAAGGCATTTCACCCAGAGAACTGCTTCTCACTGGATTTTTGATTTCACATTTTTTTTTGTAAACTATAGTGATTGTTGTGCATGAAAATCCCAGAATATCAGCAGTTTCTGAGATAAGCAAACCACCCCATCTGACTTCAACAATCATTCCACGGTCAAAGTCACTTGGATCACATTTCTTCCCCCTTCTACGGTTTGGTCTGAACAACAACTAAACCTCTTGACCATGTGTTCATGTCATTGTGTTGGCTGTCACATGATTGGCTGATTATATATTTGCATTAATAAGCAGGTGTACCTAATAAAATGGCTACTCAGCAGATGCATAATTATAAATGCTTGAAGCTAATTGGGTTTTTACGTCAGTTCAGTAATTACATTGTCGTTATACCTGATACACGTTCTTCATTTCAGACCAGTTTAATGAACTGAATTTAAATTGCTTTGATGTCTTGGTGGGTTTCAATCTTGTCACCGGAGTAACTGCAAGCATTAGGATACTGATGATGAAGGGTCTCTGCCTGAAATATTGACTGTTTATTAAACTCCATAGTTGCTGCCTGACTTACTGAGTTTCTCCAGCATTTTGTGTGTGTTAGTCGGGATGTTTGTCTAGTAACACAAGCACAGCTCCCATATCAGACTTTGGAGGGAGAAAAAGGGATTGACGATTAAAAACTGAAAGTTTCTGTTTGTTTCTAGGCCTCAGTATTACAAGCTTTTAGATGAATGTGTGTCTCAAGTAGTTCTGCAGAAAAATGGAGCTGATCCAGACTTCAAGTGCAGAAAATTTACTCTGGATGTGGACCATTTAATAGGTAAATACAAGTTCAGATTTTTCCTGTGATTTATTTTGCCTGTACAGCAGGTTTGCAAAGATAATTAAGTTTCGGTGCTTTGAAGACCTCACTGTTGATGTGGTCACGTATACAAATGAAAGTGTTCCTTTCATCTCGTATTTGACCTAGTATTAGAACTGCACTGTGACAAATTGAAAGAACCTAAAATCACTTTGATGGATTTATTTTCTCAGACAACATGGTTGACAAAACCAAAGTGCAGATCAGCGAAACCAAAGCTGCAGAACTGGAGAAAAAGGTAATTCAGCTGGGGGAAAGATACATAATCTAGTTTTGAAGGTAAAATGCAATTTTATATAGACTGTGATGGACAAGTCCATTCACAGCTGATGATGTGGATGTCAATGGTTCAAACCTTTCATAACAAGTCTGTCAGAATTTTCAGCTAACTGCCAGGTGATAGTTTTATATAAAGATGTCTGCATTTAATAGTTTAATAAAAAGGTTACCTGTAACATTGGGACGGAAATAGAATGGAATGTTTTTAGTAAAAAACATAATTTAGCTCTCAGTGCCAACGTGCTTGCAACTCACCTGGAAATTTCATTGTGAAAGTGATTATGGTCTATAACTTCTACACAAATTTCCCACATTTTATCCCTTCAAAAATAAAAAAGATTTTTTATTTATTTTATTTAGAGGTACAGGGTGGAACATACCTCTTTGACCCAACAAGCTGTTCTGCCCAGCAACCCACCTTTTTAACCCTAGCCTAATCACAGCACAATTTATAATGACCATTTAACCTGCTAACTGGTACTTTTGTGGAATGTGCGAGGAAACTGGAGCATCTGGAGGAAACTCATGCATTTCACGACAGGGTGTACAAACTCCTTACATTTGGTGATGGAATTAAAACCCAAGCTCCAAGGCCCCAAGCTGTAATAGTGTCATGCTAAATGCTTTGCTACTGTGGTGCCTCATTGAATTGATGGTTATTGACAATTTAAAAAAAAATTGAAATAAAACTCAAAATATGTGAGCTTGGTCAGGCAGCCTGCATGCTGAGTTAAAGGGATGATGTTTTGTATCCATGACCTCTTGCTAAAACTTCCTACAATGAAAATCCGATAATTCTTTCAGTCTGTAGGTTTTTAGATCTCATTCACTCGGTGGGTGGTAGAGTAATAGGCCTGCTGTCTTACAGCCAATTATCTTAAGTAATATCCTCTCTATAAGTTGAAATAGTGCCTTCCTGTTCACCTCTGACCCTGACATCTTTGGTTCTTTGCTGGTCACCTTTTGTGGTTGCTGACCCTTCAGTCATTGGTTCCTAATTGTTTATTGTTCCGGAATTGTTTAGAACTATTTTTGCCAAATCTCTTTATCCTTCTGGAGTCAATGGAGAATAAGCCAGGGATCTCAAGCCTTTCTAATTAACTCTGATCTTTCATTCTGGACCCATTCTGAATTTTAAAAAGACGTCTTTTCTATGCCCACTACAAAGCATTCAGTCTTAAATTTTAAAAGCCCGGAATTAGACACTCCATTGTAGCCCATGTCACAGTGGTCTGTGGAGGCTTTAACATAACCCATGAGCTATCTGGGAGCACTATCAGTAACTGCAGAGCAAAAAAGAAATAGATGACTCTCTCCTCTCTACTCTAATACATGTATTATCTCTTCTCTCATACATGCTCATTAGCTCACTTTTAGCATCTTTGAAAGGTAATCCTGCACTAATTCTAAGTCTTTTATTTTTTCCTATTAGTTACTCTGTGATTCTATCACTCACCTACACCCTAGGGCAATTTCTCATGGCCATCTAACCTGCCAAGTTGTATGTATGTAGGATGTAAAAGGAGGGCGCTACAGTAGCATAGCAGTTAGCACAACACTATTATACGTCAGGGCGTCGGAGTTCAATCCTGGCGTTCTCTGTAAGAAAGTTTTGTACGTCCTTTATGTGCTCTTGGGTTTACTCTGGATAGTTCGGTTTTCTCCCACAATCCAAAGATATGCACATTTGTTGGTTAATTGGTCATTGTAAATTGCCCTGTGACTAGGCTGGGATTAAATATCAGTGGGTTGCTGGGCTGCATGGCTCAGTGGTCTGAAAGGGCCCGTACCACATTGTATCTCAATAAATAAAATTGGGGAACCCTAAATGATGACAGGGAGAATGTGTGAACTCCATACTGACAGCAGTGGACAACAGGATTGAACCCCACTCATATATCTGTGAAGCAACTGTTTTGCTAGTTGTGTCACTGTGCTGCTCTCTTTTATAAGAATTTTATTTTTCAAAGAGTCAGAGTTGGATAGTATGAAACAGGCCCTTTGGCCCATCGTCTATGCCGACCAAGATGCCTAACTGAGCCAGCCCTATTTATCTGCAGTTGGCCCACGTCTCGAAATATTTCCTCTCCATTGAAATGTCTTTTAAAAGTTGTAAGCATAATCTATGCTCCTTTCTATTTTATCTACCTTTATAATGTCATGTAGAGGATAAAAAAAATCCATTCTCTCCTAATAACGCAAGGTGGTATCATCTTCCCTATACCTAAGTGACCAGAATTGTGCACAATATTCCATAAGACCAGAAGACATAGATACAGAATTAGGCCTTTTAGCCCATTGAGTCTGCTCAAACTCAAAGGGGTAGCCATGGGCACCCGCGTGGGTCCCAGCTATACATTCCTTCTTGTTGGCAATGTGGAACAGTCCATGTTTCAAGCCTCCCTGATAATGATCCCCAACTTTTTCTGCACCCATCTGACCTCCTCAATTTCATCAACTTAAATTCTCCTGGCCCATTTCTGACCCCTCTCAACTGTTCCTCTCTGTCTCTATCCCTGGAGACAAATTTGCTCATCACAAGTCTGTTTTCTGTTCATTAGCCAGTTTTGTCTACATGTTTCCAGTGATCTTTTATTTTCATGAGTTTTAATATTGATCACACTATATGATGTTTTAATAGTCCTTTTGCCCTTTTAACAAATAGCACTATCTGACAGCAACAATTATTCCACGGTCAAAGTCAGTTACATCATACTTCTTCCCCATTCTGATGTTTGGTCTGAACAACAACTGAACCTCATGACAATGTCTGCATGCTTTTATGCAGTAAATTGCTGCTACATGATTGACTGATTAGATATTTGCATTAAAGAGCAAGTTTACAGATGTACCTAATAAAGTGGCCACTGAATGTATGTTGTCACTTATTTTAATTGATAGTTGTTCGATTGGCCACTATTTTCTGCAACAGTTTTGCAATATTTCCTTGTGCTTTAGCTATATCTAAGGAAGATTGATTCTGCTCAGGATCATTGCAGTTGTTTGCTGTATTTTCTGCTTTCTCCCCTGCTCAGGAAACACTGATGCAGCTTCAGCAGTAATTTATGTTACGGTTATCCTGTCCTCTAAATAGAGCGACAAGATATGAAAGTAGACATCGCCATTAGAATTAAAACAGCATGAGATGAGAGCATTATTGAATGTGTGATCTAGAGAAATTGACCAAAATCTAAATGTCAACTCGAGAATTATTTATGTGAATTGCCTTAATTGAATTGGGCATACTTCAATTGACCTCATTGGAATGATATAGGAAAATGATGTGACTGCTACTAGAGTGGCTAACATCATAATTAACAACTTTGCTGCATATTTTGAGGAAAATATGTAATGAACCAAAGTAAATCAGAATAGATAATAATGTGGCGACCCATTTCCTGGCACATCCGAACCGGCTCACAATTAGATAGCCTACGGGGGTTTGCGAGCACAGAGCTTTGGAGCCTCTGCGCCACGGGGGGCAGGTTGAGGGAGGCTTAAAAGTGAGGCTGAGGATTTCGAATAAAGTTTTTCCTTCGACTGCAGTTACCGACTCTGTGTCGTAATTTTAGCGCTGCATGTAGCACACCGCTACAATTGGTGACCCCGACGGTCCAAACGATTTTTGGACCAGAACTGACCGACGCCGCCTCCTTTCTTGCGGTTTCGTTGAAACTGCCGGGTTTCTGGACACAGCGCCCGAACCTATGGTTCCAGCAAGCCGAAGCCCAATTCCACGTTCGCCGGATCACCTCAGAAGACACCCGCTACTACTACGTGGTGAGCTCCCTCGACCAGGACACAGCGGCCCAGGTCGCGGAGTTCGTACAGTCGCCCCCAGCAGACGGCAAGTACACGGAATTCAAAGCCCTGCTCCTCAGGACTTTCGGACTCACGGCGCGAGCGGGCTGCCCGTTTACTGCACCTGGATGGCTTGGGCGACAGACCTCCATCGGCTTTAATGAATGAGATGTTGTCTCTCGCCGATGGACACACACCCTGCCTCATGTTTGAGCAGACATTCCTGGAGCAGCTGCCCGAGGACATACGTCTGCTGCTGTCCGACGCGGATTTCAGTGACCCCTGGAAGGTGGCAGCCCGGGCGGACTTGTTGTGGAACGCCAAAAAAGTGAGCGGGGCATCCATCGCACAGATCTCCCAGCCACGCTCCCGTCAGCAAACCAGTCCAGGCCCGGCCGCAGGGCCCGCCAACCGCCGGCCCAATGAACACTGGTGCTTCTACCACCAGCGATGGGGTGCAGAAGCCCGCCGTTGTCGCCCGCCCTGCAAGTTCCCGGGAAACGCCAGGGCCAGCCGCCGCTGATGGCTACGGCGGCTGGCCATCGGGATAGCCTCCTGTATGTGTGGGATAGAAGGTCGGGACGCCGGTTTATGGTCGATACTGGGGCTGAGATCAGCGTTTTATCTCCGACGAGTTACGACACCCGCAGCAGGGCACCGGGTCCCCCCCTGAGGGCCGTGAATGGCAGCACAGTAAGGACCTATGGCACCCGTCAGGAGCAGCTACAGTTCGGCTCTAGCCAGTTCACGTGGGACTTCACACTGGCCGCCGTAGCCCAACCGCTTCTGGGTGCGGGTTTTTTGCGGGCTCACAGCCTACTGGTCGACCTGCCCAGGAAGAGACTGGTACACGCCGAGACCTTTCAGACGTTCTCCCTGGATGCAGCCCAGTTGCCAGCCCCTCACCTCGGCTCCATCACGCTGTCCGACAACGACTTCACCAGGGTCCTGCCGTATTTCCCATCGGTTCTGGCACCGCAGTTCACAGCGGCCATGCCCAGGCACGGCGTACAGCACCACATCCCGACCCAGGGACCACCCCTCCACGCCCGCGCTCGGCGGCTTCCCCCGGACAAGCTCCGACTGGCGAAGGAGGAGTTCCGGAGGATGGAGGAATTGGGGATCATCCGGCGGTCCAACAGCCCATGGGCCTCCCCCCTGCACATGGTGCCCAAAGCGACGGGAGGCTGGAGACCTTGCGGTGACTACCGCAGGCTGAACGAGGCTACCACACTGGACCGCTACCCTGTGCCGCACATTCAGGACTTTGCAGCAAACCTGCACGGCGCACGGCTCTTCTCCAAGATAGACCTCGTCCGAGGGTACCATCAAATCCCGATGCATCCTGACGACGTCCCCAAAACGGCTCTCATCACCCCGTTTGGCCTTTTCGAGTTCCTCCGCATGCTGTTCAGCCTGAAGAATGCCGCACAGACGTTCCAGCGGTTAATGGACGCGGTGGGACGGGACCTGGACTTCGCGTTCATCTATTTGGATGACATCCTCATAGCCAGCAGCAGTCGTCAGGAGCATCTGTCCCACCTCCGTCAACTCTGCGCCCCACTGAGTGAGTACGGTCTTACAATCAACCCCGCCAAATGCCAGTTCGGACTCGATACCATTGACTTCCTGTGCCACAGGATTACTAAAGACAGGGCAACCCCTCTGCCCGCTAAGGTAGATGCGGTCCGCCACTTTCCCCGACCCACCACGATCAAAGGCCTTCAGGAATTCGTAGGTATGGTCAATTTCTACCGCCGCTTCCTCCCTTCAGCTGCCCAGATCATGCGCCCCCTGTTCGCCCTGATGTCGGGTCCGAGCAAGGACATTACCTGGGACGAGGAGTCCGCCGCCGCTTTTGTTCAAACGAAGGAAGCTTTGGCGAACGCCGCAATGCTAGTACATCCCAGAATGGACGCCCCTACCGCCCTCACAGTGGACGCATCTAACACGGCAGTCGGTGGGGTGCTGGAGCAACTCATCGCAGGTCGTTGGCAACCCCTGGCGTTTTTCAGCAAACACCTGCGGCCACCCGAGCTCAAGTACAGTGCTTTCGACCGGGAACTGTTGGCGCTCTACCTGGCAATCCGGCATTTCAGGTACTTCCTAGAAGGTCGGCCCTTCACCGCGTTCACGGACCACTTACCTTTGCGTTTACGAAAGCGTCCGACCCCTGGTCGTCCCGCCAGCAACGCCACCTGTCCTACATCTCTGAATACACGACGGATGTCCGGCACGTCTCGGGTAAGGACAATGTCGTGGCGGATGCGCTCTCTCGCCCTACCGTTCATGCCCTTTCCCAAGGGGTAGACTTTGAGGCACTGGCAGAGGCGCAGCAGGCGGATGAGGAGATTCCGAGTTACAGAACCGCAGTCTCCGGTTTGCAGCTCCAGGACCTCCCCGTGGGCCCGGGTGAGAGGACCCTACTCTGTGACGTCGCCACCGGCCAGCCCCGTCCCGTCGTCCCGACAGCCTGGCGGCGCCGTGTTTTCGACTCCATTCATAACTTGGCGCATCCCTCCATCTGGACAACTGTCCGGATGGTTTCCAGCAGGTTCGTTTGGCACGGACTCCGCAAACAGGTCAGTGAATGGGCCAAAACGTGCATGCAGTGCCAGACGGCCAAGGTGCAGCGGCACACCAAAGCCCCACCGCAGCAGTCCATCCCGCCCGCCGGCGTTTCGACCACATTCATGTGGATATCGTGGGCCCCCTGCCAGTGTCGCGTGGAGCGTGGCACCTCCTGACTATCGTGGACCGGTTCACAAGATGGCCAGAGGCGGTCCCGCTCACCGACACCACCTCTGAATCTTGCGCCCGAGCCCTGATCGCCACCTGGATATCTCGCTTTGGTGTACCGGCCCACATTACCTCCGACAGGGGCGCCCAGTTCACCTCCAGCCTGTGGTCAGCTATGGCCAGCCTTTTGGAGACTCAGCTGCACCACACCACTGCCTACCACCCACAGTCGAACGGGCCAGTGGAGCGTTTCCACCGTCACCTGAAGTCGGCCCTCATGGCCCGCCTGCGAGGAGCCAACTGGGTGGATGAGCTTCCCTGGGTCCTACTCGGCATCCGCACAGCGCCCAAGGACGACCTGCACGCCTTGTCGGCCTAGTTGGTATACGGCGCGCCTCTGGTCGTCCCCGGGGAGTTCCTACCAGCCCCAAGGGGGCAAGAGGAAGATCCCGCAGCAGTCCTGGGCAGACTACGCGAGAAGCTCGGTAACCTGGCCCCCATACCCACTTCACAGCACGGCCGGCACCCGACCTGCGTACCCAAAGACCTACAGAACTGTAAGTTTGTGTTTGTACGAAGGGGCGGGCATCGGCCACCGCTGCAGCGGCCATACGAGGGGCCGTTTATGGTGCTCTGGAACAACTGGTCCACGTTCGTGCTGGACGTTGGGGGGAAAGAGGAGGTTTTCACGGTGGACCGCCTCAAACCGGCCCATGTGGACCTGGTGCAACCGGCCGAGTTTCCGGCACCTCGGCGCAGAGGCCAACCTCCCAAGCAGGTTCTGGCCCAGACTGTGGACATTGGGGGGTGTATCGCCGGTTCTGGGGGGGGGTTATGTGGCGACCCATTTCCTGGCACATCCGAACCGGCTCACAATTAGATAGCCTACGGGGATTTGCGAGCACAGAGCTTTGGAGCCTCTGCACCACGGGGGGCAGGTTGAGGGAGGCTTAAAAGTGAGGCTGAGGATTTTGAATAAAGTTTTTCCTTCGACTGCAGTTACCGACTCCGTGTCGTAATTTTAGCGCTGCGTGTAGCACACCGCTACAATAACACATTTACATTGTCATGTTTTCATTCATGAAAAATTTGTACCTAAGCTAAGTTTTTATTAAAATTCCCAAATGCTTTTAATGCTGATGTATCTTTCGTTTCCTGTCTTTTTTGTTTCTCCCTCCCTTTTGCACTATTTATTTTTGTAATCTTGTAATTTTTATGTTGTGCAACAAATTTCACGACATACAGCATGTCATAAATAAATCTGATTTTGTCTCATCTTTTTATTTTCCACTCACATCTTTAGTTGGTACTGTTCTATAATTTGCATCTCTTGAACACCTGTTCTCTGACAGCTTGTCATAGAGTCATAAAACACTACACACAGAAGCAGGCCTTTTAGCCCATCTAGTCCATACCGAACTGTTGTTCTGTCCAGTCGTATTGCCCTGCTCTTGGACCATAGCCCACCATATCCCTCCTCTCCATGTACTTATCCAAACTCATCTTAAATGTTGAAATCAAATACACATCCACCACTTCTGCTGGCAGCTCATTCCACACTCTCACCACATCTTGATTTCTAAGATGAGGGATATTTTCCCAGCTCATTTACTTTCTCAGTTTATTTTCCCCTTCCTTGATAAACTCAGAGTCCTGTTCCATCCATACCACCTGGGTTCTGATGTTCTAAAATGAGAGTCTCTGTTCAGTGGAGTGCTTCAGTACAGTCTAGTC
This sequence comes from Hypanus sabinus, assembly GCF_030144855.1. NCBI lineage: Eukaryota > Metazoa > Chordata > Chondrichthyes > Myliobatiformes > Dasyatidae > Hypanus > Hypanus sabinus. The sequence goes on along the minus strand of NC_082720.1, from coordinate 58,049,385 downwards.
TATTTGCTCTTCCCATGATCTGGTATCTTGGATAGTTGTTAACCACCATTTTATCCTGTTCTTTACTGTTTTTATGGCCCAAGGGTGCTGTTTCTTATTATAAATTTTGGTCCTGGCTCATACCCTCAAACAGTTTGGATGAAAACTCCAACTTTCCTGGCCTTTGACAGTCACTACATTTCTGTTTTCCATAGAGCTGTATTGAAAATCCACATGTCAACAGGAATGAACAATTATGCCTGCATTATCCCATAATAATGACCAGTAGAACAGATACTTTCATTTTAATACCCATTAAATCATCGTTCTTCTTTTTCATCACTGCTCCTTAATGGCCCTTAATCATTTAACTTCTTGAAAATCATAATTAAAATGATAAATTTTTCTGCTACCTAATCTGTATATGCATTCAGTGGCCACTTTATTTGGTACATTCTGTACCTAATAGAGTGGCCTCTGTGTACATGTCCTTATGCTTCCGCTGCAACCTATCCACATCACAGGGATGCTCTTCTGCACACCAATATTGTTACATGAAGTTATTTCAGTTACTGTTCCTTTCCTATCAGCTTGAGCCAGTTTGGCATTTCTCCTCTGACCTCTCTCATTAACAAGACATCTTCACCCACAGAAATGTTGCTCTTTGGATGTTTTTTGTTTCTCACACCATTCACTGTAAACTCTGGAGACTGCCGTGCATGGAAATCCCAGATCAGCAGCTTGAGGTACTCAATCACCCGAATGGCACCAACAATCATTCCAGTCAAAGTCACTTCGATCACATTTCTTCTCCCCATTCTGATGTTTATTCTTCACAACAACTGAACCTCTTGAACCATGTCTGCATGCTTTTCTGCATTGAGTTTCTGCCACATGATTGGCTGATAAGATATTTGCATTAATGAGCAGGTGTGTCTAATAAAGTGGCCATTGAGTGTTTTTGCAATTATTTTTTCCAACAGCTTGATTCGGAGCTGACCACTCGACATGAACTTCAAGTGGAAATTAGGAAGAAGGAGAGTGATTTTGAATCAAAACTGTCAGAACTTCAAACAAAACTGCAGATTCTGGAAACTGATAAAACCGAGGTGGAAACTGGTAACAAGAAACTGCTGAGCGAAATTAATGTGCTGAAAGATGAGGTAATTCACTTAATATAGTGCACAGCATGCTCTTTGTAAACTCTTCTGAGTGCTGCAATAGTGTGCCTGCTTTCCAGTTCTCAGTGGTTGGATCACAGGCATCTGAAAAGGAAAATGATTTGTTCGGATAGAATTACAGAAGTACTAATTAGCGAGTGTCCTGTGCTCCTGATGCAGCCTCCTCTACGTTGGTGAGACCGGGCATAAACTGGGGGGAGCACCTACGCTCCATCCACCAATAGGGGAGCTTCCTGCTGGCCAAACATTTTAATTCCCATTCCCGTTCTGACATGTTGGTCCATGGTCTCTTGTGCCACAATGAGGTCACCCTCAGGGTGGGTGAGGTATACCTTATATTCCATTTGGGTAGGCTCCAAATTAATGGCATGAATACTGATTTCTCCTATCAGTTTAAAATAACTTTTCCCTCCCCATCCCCTCTTCTTCTGTTCCCCACTCTGGCCTTTTACCTCTTCACACTTGCTCACCACCTCCCTCTGAGTTCCACCCCACCTTCACCTATGGTCCACTCTCCGTTCCTATAAGGTTCCTTCCTCTCTGGCCCTTGACCTTTCCTACCCACCTGGCTTCACCTATCAGCTTCTAGCTATCCTCTTTCCCCACCTTATTCTAGCATTTTCCCACTTCTTTCCAGTCCTGAAGAAGGATCAGTCATGGCCCAAGACGTCAATTGTTTATTCATTTCCATGGACGCTGCATGACCTGCTGAGTTCCATCAGTATTTTGTGTGTTTCTTTAGAGAAGTACTGTACTTGGCTATTTTGGGAAATGCAGGAAGATGGGTCACACGAGATAATTGATTGAAACAGGATATGTGATGGTAAAATAAAAAGTACTTTTTGTGGAAATCTGTATTACATTTTAGCTCACTCAGAAGAAGACATGTAAATTGTTGCTTTTAAGATATTAATCAATAGATTCTTATCAGAAGTTAAAGAACATCTCAGCACTGAAACAGGCACTTCAGTCCGTGTCGAGCTATTAATCTGACTAGTCCTGTCAACCTGCTCCTGGACCAGAGCTGACCATACCCTTTTCATCCATGCACCTATCCAAATTTATCTTAAATGTTGTAATAAAACCCGCACCCACCACTTCTGCTGGCAGCTCATTCCACACTCACCACCCTCTGAATGAGGTAATTCCCTCTCATCTTCCCATAAGCATTTCACCTTTCACTTTTAACCCATGACTTCTAGTCCTAGTGTTCCCCAACCTCAGGTAAGGTTATTAAGATTATGACGCAAATTGAATGAATGTCAGGAAATCTGTCACAATCAAATTAAATGACAGATCAAGTTTAAATATCTGAATGGGTTAGTCCTGTTTCCATCAATATAACTGGCTCAATGCACTGTCTAACTCATTGATTTGTGGAAGCACTATGCAAGACAAGCTTTTCACTGCATCTTGGTTAATGTGACAATAATAAACCAATATCAAAATTATTAGTGGATGATAAGATATAAGCACATTTGTAAAAATAATCTTTTGGAGGCAATAAATAGCCTGAAAACTTACTCCATTTGTGACTATACAGTTATAGATCATTAAGTTTAGCTTTAAAGCTGATTTAAGAACTCAGTCTCACATGCTATAATATTTATTCAGAAAGGCATAAGTGGTGTGACCTCCAAAAATGGTTTCTGCATTCAAGGCGATTGTTTCTCTGTTGAGGAAAATGGCTAATCCATTACAAATGTCCTTTTCCTCAGTTAGTGAAGTTGTTCTTTATCTATCAAGCTGCCCATCCACCTCTCTCCTCACAAATCTTTTGTGGTTTTCACATAATAACATCTGCTATTCATGGGTTGTCAAGGTTAGCAGTCTATTTCAGAGTATACACACAGAGTGCTGGAGGGTCAGGCAGTTGAATAAATGGATGACCTTTCAGGACAATCCCTTCATCAGGACATTCAATTTTAATTTAGTTTAATTTTGTATATATGTATTTTTATTGTAATCTATAGTATTTTTATGTATTGCACCATGGTGGTGATGCAAAACAACACATTTAAAGTCATTTATCAGTGATATTAAAGGTAATTTTGACACATCGACTGTTTATTGCCCTCCATAGATGTTGCCTGATCTGCTGAGTTCTTCCAACATATTGTTTGTTACTTCAGTTTCTGCAGAATCTTTTCTGTTTAGAAATAAGTTGTATCACTATTTCAATTGATTTGCTATCAAATCCAGCAACAAATGGCCTGATTCTGCTCCAGAATCTTATGGCTTTATGGAAGATTGCTGAAAACTGAGGGCCAGGGTTCAGTTAATAACCTGCAGCTGTATCCATCATCAATGTGGTATTCCCAAACTACCAGATTTCCTGTTCTCTGCTATCTTCTGCACAGGCACTTAGCAGGGGTACCATCGCAACATGGTGGTTAGCACAACACTATTATTGCTTGGGGCGTCGAAGTACAATTCCGACGCTATAGGTATGGAGTTGGTATGTCCTCCGCATGAACGTGTAGACTTCCTCTTGTTGTGCCACTTTCATCCCCCCCCCCCAGTCCAAAGATGCACCAGTTAGTAGTTTAATTAGTTATTGTAAATTGTCCTGCGGATAGGCTAAGGTTAAAATAAGTGAGTTGCTGGGCAGTGTGGCTTGTTAGGTCGGAAGGGCCTGTTCTATGCTGTATCCCTAAATAAAACTAAAATAAACAAATTACACATTTACTATTTCCGTCAGCTGCCATTTCTTTTCTCTGCCACCACCCCCCCCACCCACTTTGTAATTTAGTGGTTACAGTTTAGTTATAACATTGGTCCTCAGCGGTTTGATATCTGGATTATGTCTCCTTTGGAAACTACTTGCTGGTTGTAGTGAACTTGGCCATGCTCCACATGAACCATAGTGGTGGTTGCCTGCACTATCACTGTGATGCTAGACTAGATGGAATTGGCTTATCATTGGCACATGTACTGAAGTGCAGTGGAAAAACTTAGCTTTGCACGCAATCTGGAGAGATTTCAAGGCGTTAATACATCAATATAGTATAAGCGAAAATGAATAACTGAATTCAATTCTGAATTCAGAATATAATGTTACAGAGAGTTAGTCACAGATAAAGTACATTGCTGATGGACAATAAGGTGCAAGGGCTAAATTGAGAAAGCTGCTGAGATGAAAAGTTCATTTTAATGTACAACAGGTCAATTCCTGTGTCTTATTACTGTGTCCTTGAGCCTGCTGGTGTGTGTTTTCAAGCTTTTGTATCTTCTGCCTGATGGAAGGGTGGAGAAGAGGATGTCTGGTGAGCGGGGATCTTTCATTATGTTGGCTGCTTTCTGAAGCAGCAGGATGAGTAGACAGAAGTACTGATTTCAGCTGTGAACATGAGGCAGCAGTTGTCTTTGCCACCACTGTAAGACCATAAGACTCAGGAGCAGAATTAGACCATTTGGCCCATTGGGTCTGCTCCACCATTCAATCATGGCTGATCATTTTGCCCTCCTCATTCCCACTCCCTGGCCTTCTCCCTGTAACCTTTAATGCAGTGGTCAATCAAGAACCTATCAAGCTCTGCCTTAAGTACACCCAACAAGCTGGCCTTCACAGCTACCTGTGGTAATAAATTTGATAAATTCACCATCCTCTGGCCAAAGAAATTTCTCCATATCTCTGTTTTAAATGGACGCTCCTCTGAGGATGTGCCCTCTTGTCCTAGACTCCCCCCACCGTGGGAAACATCCTTTCCACATCTACTCTGCCTCGACCTTTCAACATTCGAAAGGTCTCATTGAGTTGGCCTCTCATTCTTCTAAATTCCAACGAGTACAGAACCATCAAACGTTCCTTGTACGATAATCCTTTCATTTTCGGAATCATCCTTGTGAACCTCCTCTGAGCCCTCTCCAATGCCAGCCTACCTTTTCTTTGATGAAGAGCCCAAAACTATTCTCAATAATCAAGATGAGGCCTCACCAGTGCCTTAGCAGCCTCACCAGTCCCTCAGGGCTATGTACTGAGACCCCTCCTTTACTCCCTGTATATACCCATGACTGTACCGCCACCCAGAGCTCCAGTCTGCTAATTAAATTTGCTGACGACACTACATTGATTGGCCTAGTCTCAAACAATAACAAGGTGGCCTACAGGGAAGAAGTCATCTCTCTGACACATTGGAATCAAGAAAACAGCTTCTTCTGCAATGTTAACAAAAACAAAGAAGCTGGTTGTGGATTACAGGAGGAATGGTGACGGGCAAACCCCTATTGACATCAATGGATCTGGGGTTCAGAGGGTAAACACCATCAAGTTCCTTGGCATAAACATCACCGAGGACCTCAGTGGTCTGTACACACCAGCTGTGTGGTGAAAGGCACAGCAGCGCCTCTTTCACCTCAGAAGGTTGAGGAAGTTTGGTATGGGCCCCCAAATCCTAAGAACTTTCTACAGGGGCACAGTTGAGAGTATCCTGACTGGCTGCATCACTGCCTGGTGTGGGAACTGTACCTCCCTTAATCACAGGACTCTGCAGAGAGAGGGGCGGACAGCCCAGCGCATCTGTAGATGTGAACTTCCCGTGATTCAGGACAGTTACCAGGGCAAGTGTGTTAAAAGGGCCCGAACGATCATTGGGGAACCAAACCATCCCAAACGCAATCTATTCCAGCTGCTAGCATCCGGGAAATGATACTGTAGCATAAAAGCCAGGACCAACAGGCTCTCAGACAGCTGCTTCCACCAAGCCATCAGACTGATGAACTTGCGCTGACTTGAATGTACATTGACTGTTCAATTTATTATAAATTACTATGCAAATTGTACATTTAGACAGAGACGTTAAGATTTTTACTCCTCATGTGCATGAAGGATGTAAGAAGTAGTCAGTTCACTTCAGTATAAAGCCTCAGCGTCACGTCCCTGCTCTTGTAATTTAGAACTCTTGAAATGAACGCTAACATTGCACTTGCCATGCTCACGACCAACTCAACCTGCAGTTTAACCATGCCGAGTTGAGCACTGTGACAGTATGCGCCAGACAAGAATGGCTGACTGTCTGGTGACAAGCTATGAAAATGAATTACCTTTAGGGTATTCTGCATAAGACTCCCAAGACCCTTTGCATCTCAGATTTTTGGATTCTCTCCCTATTTAGAAAATAGTCTGCACATTTATTTCTTCTACCAAAGCACATGACCATGCATTTTCCAGCATTGTATTTCATTTGCCTCTTTCTTGCCCATTTTCCTAATCTATCTTGCCCTTCTGCAGCCTGCCAATTTCCACAGTACTACTTGCCCCTCCACCAATTTTTGTATCATCTGCAAATGTGGCAACAAAACCATTTGTTCCGTCATTTAAATCACTGATATACTACATCATAAGAAGTGATCTCAACACCGACCTCTGCGGAACACCACTAGTCACTGGAAACTAACCAGAAAAGGATTATTTTATTCCTACTCACTGCTTCTTACCAGTCAGCCAATGCTTTAACCATGCCAGTAATTTTTCTGTAAAACGATGGGTTCATACCTTAGTAAGCAGCCTCACATGTGGCACCTTGTCAAAGGCCTTCTGGAAGTCTAAATATACATCCTCTTTATCTGTCCTCCTTGTAATCTCCTCAATTAATTCCAACTGGTTCCTCAGGCAAGTTTTTGCCTTAAGGAAACCCTGCTGACTTTGTCCTATCCTGTCCTGTGTCACTAAGTATTCCATAACCTTATCCTTAACAATCGGCTGTAACACCTTCCCAGCCACAAGTCAGACTAAATGGTCTATAACTTCCTTTCTGTTGCCTTCCTCCTTTCTTAATGGAATGACATGTGCAATTTTCCAGTTCTCTGGCACCATGCCAGAGTCGAATGACTTTTGAAAGATCATTAGTAATACCACCACAATCTCTGCCACTACCTCTTTCAGGACTCTAGGGTGCAGTTCATCTGGGCTGGGTGACTTATGGACCCTCAGTTCTATTTTTGAGTAACTTCTCTCTTGTAGTAGTAACTGCACTCACTTCTCTTCCCTTACACCCTTCAATCCCTAACACACTGCTAGAGTCTTCAACAGTGAAGACTGATGCAATATACTCATTTAGTTTATCTGCCATCTCTTTGTCCCTTCTTATTATTTCTCCAGCCTCATTTTCTAGAGGTCCTATATCCACTTTTATCTCTTTTGTTTCCTACATACTTGAAAAAGCTTTTACTGTCCACTTTGATATTGTTTGCTAGTTTGCTTTCATTTTTCATCTTCTGCCTCCTAGTAATTCTTTTGGTTACTTTCTGTAGGTTTTTAAAAGCTTCTCAATGCTCTATCTTCCTGCTCATTTTTGCTTTGTTTTATGCCCCCTCATTTGCTTTTGCATTAACTTTGACTGCTTTTGTCAGTCACTGTTGTACAGTTTTGCCATTTGAGTATTTCTTTGTTTTTGGAATACATCTGTGTTTCCTCATTTTTCCCAGAAATGCATGCTATTGTTTCTCTGCTGTCATCCCTGCTAGCATCTCCTTCCAATTTACTTTGGCCGACTCCTCTCTTGTGCCACTGTAATTTTCTTTACTCTACTGAAATATTGCCACATCAGACTTTTCCCCTATCAAATTTTAAGTTGAACTCAAATCATATTTTGAACACTGGCTCCTTAGGGTTCTTTTATCTTGAGCTCCCTAATCGCCTCCGGTTCATTATGTAGCACCTAATCCAGTGTAGCTGATCCCCAAGTAGGCTCAATGACAAACTGCTCTAAAAAGTCATCTCATAGGCATTCAACAAACTCACTCTCTTGAGATCCACTACCAGCCTAATTTTCCCAATCAACCTGCATGTTAAAACCTCCCATGACTATCATAGCATTGTCCTTTTGACATGTCTATTCTATTTCCAGTTGTAATGTGGTCCATGTTCCAGCTGCTGTTGGGAGGCCTGTATATAACTGCCATTAGGGTCCTTTTACCCTTGCAGTTTCTTAACTCCCACAAGGATTCAACATCTTCCGATCCTATGTCACATCTTTCTACTGATTTGATGCCATTCTTTACCAGTAGAGCCTCGCCATCCCCTCTGCCTACCTTCCTATCCCTCTGATACAACGTGTAACCTTGGACATCCAGCTCCCATCCACATCCATCTTCTGCCACAATTCAGTGATGGCTACAACATCATACCCGACAGTCTATAATAGCGCAACAAGATCATCCACCTTATTTCTTATATTTCCTGCAAGTATTGCTGTCAGTATATAGATTCCAAATTTTATGTAACTCTCCTTGCCATCAACATGTAGAGAAATTCGATTCCTTAAACATACTTTGGTTTAGCAATAAGACATTTCTGTAGACGTTGCTCTCATATTACTAATCTACTTGTGGAAAATTGTCTGGAAGCTTACTGTGTAGCTTTATAGGTTGATTAACATATAGCTAGCCTGAGTTTCTGCAAGACAGCATTCTTTTCAAAGCTTTATTAAAGATTCGGTATTAATAGTTCTGTGAAATTGCAGTCATGTGCCTTTTACAGATGTCAACTAACACCATGTATGATAACGTCACACAGCAGAGGTTTTGTTCTTTTTTATGGGTTTGGTTTTAATTTCCTATTTGCTTTGACAATCGCAAGCCATTTTCATTCTGTAGCTTACTTCTCTCAGCAGATTCCCTCTGCCTTTCTTAATGTTTTCTTCTTGAGAGGAGGATTAGCTATGTTAATCTTGACAAAGCAAATGCTTCATTTCAATTTATAAATTATGCTGCATTTTCAACCTTAAAGATTATCTTCCATTCTGCCCATTATCAGTCCTCACACAGATTGTTGCTCGATTTTTTTTTAGTTTTCAATATTGTTATAAAATTTATCAGGCAGTCTGAGGAATTAGAGGGGAATTCATTTATGTCTTTCATTTGGCAATTGTGAGCATGCAAGACAAAGTCTGTCTTCTCTCAAGTTTCCTACCACTGAAGTGTGAATTGACAACAGAAGGTCACATTAATTGGCACTTACAAATTCATATGATTTGCCAGAGATCATATGATTTAAGGGAAAGTAATGTTTAATTGTACAATGTTACGGGCAAAGTTTACAATCCAGATCCAGTGGGTATAGGAATATCTGAATAAAAAGCTGTTGTGTTGAAGAATGGCTCATTGGTCAGTATTACACAAGGTCAGAGTTTAGATTAGGAGAGGTTGAAAGACTGTTACCCATGATGTGCCACAGAACCTGTACAGTCAACAGCTTCATTTGTGCATCTGAGTTTACTTGCTCTCTTTTGTCTGCTCCACTGTACAATGAGATTATGGCTGATCTAATTGGAATTTTAGCTCTGCATTTCTATACACCCCTTATAATCATTTACTTCCTTTAGTATTGAGAGTTCATCATGTCCAATCCGACCAGCCCAGCCCAACACACAAACCATCCTCCCCTCAGTGACATTGTCGACACTTCCCACTGCACCTGGAGAGAAGCCAACATGAGCAAGGACCCATTCCCAGTCATTCTCCTGCTCCCTCCCATCAGAAGATAAGACCAGTTTTAAAGACAACTTCTATCTCACTGTCATCAGATTCTTCATGGATTTCTCTGACATTAAAAGATGAAGTCTTGATCTTCCAATTTACTTTGTCAAAGACCTTGCACTTTCTCTTCCCACACTGCACATACTCAAAGGTTTCAAAGGTAAATTTAATCTCAGAGAAACATATACAATAACCATCCTTAAATGCTTTTTCTTTGCAACCATCCACGAAAACAGGGGAGTGCTCCCAAAGAATGATTGCCAGTTAAATGTTAGAACCCTAAAGTCCCCCCCCCCAAGCTCCCCTCACTCCTCTGCGTAAGCAGCAGCAAGCAACAATCCCTCCGATCCCACCAGCAAAAAAACAGCATCAGCACCCGCCACCAAGCTCTCAAGCATGAGCAAGGCAACAGCAAAGACACAGATGTGCAGTACTCCAAAGACTACACTGTTCACCCGGCATTCGACATACCACAGGCTTGCTCTCTCTCCCTAATAGGGGACAAAGAGGTGTCTCTGTTTCACAGCGAGAGGGGAGACATAACAAACAACTCACTTTAACAGTTTATGCTGTTAAAATTCCATTGCATCACTTTTTCTGAGCTCTCGGGTTTCCGGGCACAGAGATCTCTGGGCAGCTCTTCCATCTCCCACGACACACTGGTCTTCTGCTTGGACACTGACCTCCAATCCCCACCCCTCATCTCCAGAGTCACGGAAACTCAGTCCTCCGAAGGCAAGCGGAGCTCTTAGGCTGAGCCCTTAGTGTGTTGAACAACAGCCAGTTGTAAAACACCGAGAGCAGATCCCATTCCCACAAGAACTGTAGTGTGTGTGTAACTCCAGATCGGGTCTTCAAAAGAACCCTGAAAGGGAAAAATAGAGGTATTAAAGATGGAAATAGAACTCTTTCTTAAGATGCAAGCTGTTAGGCACCATTAACCCTGCACCTGTTTTTTTATATTCTACATTCTACTTTTTCCACTACCTTGATATAATTACATATGGCAAGAGTCTGGGGAAAACTGTGATCCCAAACCTCCCATCTTATGGCTTTACCCACTCATTGGGAAGGTGTCAGGAATAAGCCCTGAGGGAAAAATCCAGAGTTGGAGTTCCTAAGGTGGTGCTGTTTTGAGTTCAACGCTGACTGGCAACTCCTGTGACGCTGCTGGTGCCAAACAGCATCCATCCCTGCCATTCTTTTGGGTTTATCAGATGCTTGGAGAGGGGGTGCTTGTTACAGGGGCAACAGCTTGGTCTCTATATTGTATAGCTAGACTGCGAGGATGCAATATCCATGGTCAGCCCTGACCAATGGAGGCCTTGCAATAGGTCTGTCTGGGTGGTAGTCAAAGCAGATGCTTGGCACAGTATATTGGTACATAATAGACTAATACGAACTTAACTTCTTTTGGACTTATTATTTCAAGGACTTTGCTTCCACTACTTATTGTGAAGAAAGTTTCAAAATTCACGACCCTTTGAAAGAGGGTAAAATAAAATTGCCCCATGTATTTTCAGCAGTGGTCTTATAGTTCTGGATTTGAAAAAAGAGGAAACTCACACTCCACATTATAAACACAAAATTCCGCAGTTACTTGAAATCCAGAGCAATGCACACAAAATACAGGTCTCAGTTTGAAATATCAACTGTTTATTCCACTCCATAGATGTTGCCTGATCTGCTGAGTTCCTCCAGCATTTTGTGTATTACTCTCTCCAAGTTCATCTCATTAAGACCCCTCAGGAGTCTTAATATTTCAATCAATGTCTCCTTCATCCAGCTAGCTCCAGGCCAGCCCATCCTCATTCGATAACCAATCCAGATACCAGGGCAGTAAACCTTTGTACTGCATCCAATGGATCTGTAAGTAAGAAGACTTACATAGTGCATTAGTGTCATCTCAGCAAATAATGAAAGCACAGCCTCACTACTCTCTTTAATTTCCCAAGCAAAAATTGGTGTACTATAGTCACATGTACGTTGAAAAGCTTTATTTAGCATCCTATCCAGACAAATTCAAGAGATTCTGCTGATGCTGGAAATCCAGAGCAACACACACAAAATGTTGGAGGAGCTCATCAGGTCAGGCAATGAATAGAGATGGTGTTTTGGGCCAAGGTCCTTCATCAGGACTGGTAAGTAAGGGGAAAGGAACCAGAAGGAGAAGTTGTGGGCAAAGGGGAGGAGTAAAATCTAGAAGGTTATAGGGGAATCCATATGAGGGAGAAGATTGGTGAGTGAAGCAAGGGAATGAAATGAGAAGTTGGGAGCTGATAGGTGCAAAAGGTAAGTGGTTTAAGAAGGAGGCATCTGATAGAGGTGAGTGTACCATGAGAGGAGGGACAGCAGAGGGAGGTGATAGGCAGGTGAGGAGAAGAGCAAAGGTGAGATTGGAGCGGGAATGGAAGGAAAGGAAAGGGAGGGTGAGAAATTGATGTTCATGGCATCAGTACGTTGAGAAAGTACAAGGGAAAAGCAATAACAATGCAGAATATAGTGTGCCATTTTCAGAGAAAATGCAGTGCAATGAGATTCAGGGACATGATGAGGTAGATTTTGTTTTACAGAGAGGCTTGTTACTTAGTCTTATGACAGTATACAAGTATGCTGAAGCATGAAGACTCTGCAGTGTATCTTAATATTAAGTTTGCTTCCCTAATCACATACTGTACTGTCATTCAAGCCTTAGTCAAATTATTTACAAGAACATTACAGCCCCCCATCACGTTTAAGATCTTCATCTTTAAATGTAGCAACTAAAGTTAAGGTTTTCATCCAAATAATATTTTAGAATTTTAATTGTAAAACACCAGCAATGGCAGTGTGATACACTGTTCATTACATCTTGCCAACCAGCAAGGGATCCATTTATGCCTAATCCTTTACTGTTAACTCACCAGTATCCTATTTATATCAAAAGGTTACCTTCTATTTTCCTCCAAAACCTTTAGATGCAATATGTTAGTATATTCCACTTTCTAGTCAAATGTAGAAAATTATGTTCAGCATTATATCATTTTTTTAAAGTAGCTGTCAAAATGAGGTCTGCTTTTTAGCTAGAATAGAAACTTTCTTTTCCCATATACTGAAAGAGACAACAGATTAGTATATTCCACAAATAGATCAAGTACAGAATTATCCTGGTTAAATGTAGATGCTCCAACTCAAATTTGGCCAGTTGGCCCTTTGAGTCTGCTCCACCATTTAATCAATGCTGATTTTTGTTTACCTTCTCCCTATAACCTTTGACTCCCTGACTAATCAAGAGCCTATCAACCTCTGCTTTACATATAGTCAGAGATTGGGCCCTCATGTCTGTCTACCCAATGACTTGGCCTTCATGTCTGTCGTCGGCAGTGAGATCTATAGATTTACTTCCTTCTGGCTAAAGAAATTCCTCATCTCTGTTCTAAATAGACATTCCTCCTATACTAGGCTCCTCCACTATAGGGAGCATCCTCTCCACATCCACTGTATCAAGGCTTTTCAATGTTCAATAAGTTTCAATGAGATCTTCCCCTCATTCTTCCAAACTCCAGCTAGTATAGGCCGAGAGCCATCAAACATGAGCAAACAGGAATGCACCTGAAACCTGTATTTACTCCATTTGTGCTTATGATCTGGACACACATCTCTAATGTTTACACTTCAATGTTTTGGCAAGTAAGTGACTGGATATCCGTCCTCTACTGTATTTCCATTTAGATCTTTATCCAAGGCAGCTCTGAGACCAGATTTAGCACATCCCATCACTGCGCCTTCACCCTTCCCCCCTCTCCCCTCTCCTGCGGCATATGGATTTCCCTCCACTGCAGCTGAAACCCTTCCCATCTGTTCTGTGTGATTTAATGTTCTAAATTGAAGTCTGGCACGGGCAGTGGATCATCTTACGGGAGTTCACGCATTGTAAAACAACATCCTGTGTGCTTGTCTAATTAAGGAGTTTTGTCCTTTTCCTCCGGGCAGCTTCCTTTTGTGTGGCAAGAATGTAAAGTCTCTTCCTGCCCTGTTTCCCCCCACCCCCGCAAGCCGGACCATGGAGAGAGAAGTCAGTCAGCTGTGCATCATAGCCATTGTAATCACATAGTTTGCTGAATACATGTTGCATTTGTGCTACTAACATGGAAAGTGCTCAGCTAAATCTTTAAGAATAGCAGTAATCTCGTTTTTCTTCTAGAATCAGTATTTTTAACATCAAAAACTGATTTTAATTCCACTGGTGTACTTCCTAAGATTTGTACTTTATTGCCAGAACTAATGTAACTAAGGAGAACCAACACTTGTTGTTTAACAAATGTTTAATTAGCACTGTTCTTATTCACTGACCAGGAACAGTGCTTGTTTTTTCTGCCTCTTTATAGTGAGAAAAAAAATCATTGCCAGTAACATTTCAACGCAATTTTCTCAGCTGTTGGCATGAAATAGACTCCTCAGGCCTAGAAGTCTATCCTTGACTTTTTAATTGCAGTCAGCTCCATTATCCAAGTGTCTATCCATTAAAGTTAAATAGAGTCATAAAGAGCTACAGCACAGAACCAGGCCCTTTGGTCCATCTAATCCATGCTGAACAATTTAAACTGCCTACTCTCGTTGACCTGCACTGGAACCATAGTCATTGATACGCTACAATCCAAACTTCAAATATTTAAAAATATCTATCCATTAACGTTAATTATTTTTAAACTTAAATTGCTTATTTCATTCCTTTACATCACTTGCTTTGCCTTAATTTTTTTTAAAAGAAAGGTTCCCTGAAAGTTGTTTCTTTAAACCACCAAGAACACCTCCTGAGAGTAGCATAGATTTTTTTTTAAACTAACCCAGTTGTATAAATGTTCCAGCTGTAGCCAACTTCATTTGGAATCTATTAATGGAACTTTGGGGCACCATGATGGTGTAGCTCCGGGATTCGCAATCTTTTTATGTGTCATGGAACCCTACCATTAACCGATGAGGCTGTGCACCCCAGGCTGGGAAACCCTGGCATAGCAGTTAGTACAATGCTATTCCGGCTCAGGATGTTTTGGAGCTTGGAGTTCAATTCCGATCCCATTCTGTAAGGACTGTCTGTACATTCTCCCCATGGAATGCGTGAGGTTTCCTCCCATAGTCCAAAGATGTACTGGGTAGGTTAATTGGTTTTTGTTAATTGTCCCGTGATGAGGGTGGGATTAATAGGAGTTGTTGGGATGATGTGGCTCAAAGGGCCTACACTGCACTGTATCGCTAAATAAATTAATTAATTCAAGAGTTTGAACGATTAGTGTCATTTTTTTTCAAATGTGCTTTAACAATTGCCAAGTGTAACAATGAGCTAAATTTACATTTAGGTCGCATGTCGTAAATGCATTTAATCTGAGAGCCAAGAGCTTGCTTTCTTGGTTTCCATCTGCTGTGCTTGAATCTTTTCTGACTCCGGCATTGTTTGTATTGTATCAATGAAGTTCAGGGGAGTAGTCAGGGACATCTGGCCAATTGTTGCATGCTATTTTGGTTCTTTTGTGACATTTGGAAAACTCATTGCTGAAAATAAACTCACTATTAAAGAGGGACCTAAACAGAGAAATGCCTTTGTGTTTGGAAGCCATAAATTGTTGTTGAACTACACATATTCTAGACGCGAACCACATTGTGTTAAGAAGTAGCTTAATCACATTCCATCTATATGTTTGACAAGGTCTACTTCATCTGTTGTAAATTACTAAACTAGCTTTGGTCTGCATACCAGAATTCTGCTCTGGGGAAAAATGGGTGCAGTAGTTCAAGGAGGAATCAACTTCATATGGCGAAAAGAATTTGAATGTGGGAACTGTAGCCCAGTAATTCAATTTTAAAATTCTTTTTAGCATTATCTGATTTTTTTTCATCACACTGAGGTGTATCAAAATCATCTCTAGGTAGTTTTGTGTCACTCTAGAAATTTCGGATTCATGTTTCAGATTTAGATTTATTTATCACATGTACATCAAAAACACGGTGAAATGCATTGTGTGTATTGCTGATTTGTAGTTGAAAGAAGATCATAGTTGAGAGCTTAACATCAAAGGACACACATTGTACCAAAAGGACAAGCAGGTAGGCAGAGGGGGTGGGATGGCACTTTGTACAAATGAAATCAAATACTGAGAAAGAGATAACATGGGAGAGAAAGATGTAAAGTCCTTGTGGGTAGAGTTAAGGAATTGAAAGAGTAGAAGACCCTGATGGGAGTCAGGCTGTGGAATATAGATTACAATGGGAGGTAGAAAAGACACACAATAAGGTCAATGTTATGATGGTCATGGGGGTTTTCAATAAGCAGGTAGATTAGGAAAATCAGGTTGGTGCTAGATCTCAAAACATAGATTTAAGACTAAAGCAGATAATCTTGCAGTGCAGTTAGAAATTGTGTTAACAACCAGGATGTGCTACATGTAGGCGGCACGTGTCACCATACATTCCAGCGCCAGTAGAGCATGCCCACAATGTTTAGTGGAGCAACACAAGCAGCAACAAAAACAAGATAACAGCAAAGCAAGCCATCTGCTCACACAGGCCCCTAACGCCAGGACAGGCTGCCTTTGGTTGTTGGTCCTAGACTCTCATACACACAGACACTGGGCCTCCAGCCACTAGCCCTGTCCCAGACTCACAGACATTCAGACCTCTGATCTTGAGACAAGCAATCCAGTCTTTGACCTGTGAGCTCAGGAATTCGACCTTTTGTTTTGCTCTCCTTTTTGAAAACTCTACAGGGAGATTTGGTCATATTGCTTGGAATTACCTTCTGGTAATTAACCCAGTAGTGAGTATGTTATTGGAAGGTATTCCAAGGGACTGGATATTGAAGTATTTGGATAGGCAGGAACTGATTAGGGATAGTTAACATGGCTTCCGGCAAGGCAGGCCAGGTCTAATCAATCTTAGGGACTTTTTTGAGTAAATTGCCAGGAAAGTTGATAAAGGCAAGGCAGTGGGTGTATTCTACATGGATGTTAGCAAGGCCTTTGACAAGGTCCTGCATGAGAGGTTGGTAGAGAAGGTTCAGTCACTTGACATTCAAGATGAGTAGCGAATTGGATTAGACATTAGTTTTGTGGGAGAAGCCAGAGAGGAGCAGTAGATGATTGCCCCTCTAACTGGAGGCCTTATTAGTGGTGGGCCTTAGGGATTGGCGCTAAATCCATTGTTTGTTATGTATATCAAGAATCTGGATGATAATGTTGTAAACTGGGTCAGCAAATTTGCAGATAACATCAAGACTGGGGGGCATGGACAGTGACAAAGGCTCTCAAAGCTTGCATTGGGATTTGTACCAGTTGGAAAAATAGGCTGAACAATGGTGGGTGGCATTTAATGTAGCCAAGTGAGAAGTGTTGCACTTTGGGAGTTCAAACTAGATCAGGACCTACACAGCGAGTGATAGCACATTGAGGAGTATAGTACAACAGAGGGATCTGGGCATACGTGTCCATAATTCCTTGAAAGTGGCGTCACAGGTAAATACGGTCATAAACAGAGCTTTTGGCAAGTTTGCCTTCATAAATCAAACTACTGAGTGCAGGAGTTGGGATGTTGAAGTTGTGTGAGGTATTAATGTGGTCTAATTTTGATTATTGTGTGCAGTTCTAGTCACCGACCTACAGGAAAGATTGAAAGAGTACAGATACAATTTACAAGGATGTTGCTGGGTCTTGAGGATCTGAGTTCTAGTGAATGTTTGAATAGGTTAGGACTTTTATTTCCTTGAGTGTAGATGAGTGAGGGGTGATTTGAGAGAGGTACACATAATTATGACGGGTATAGATAGAGTAAATGGAAGCAAGTTTGTTGTACTGAGGTTGGGTGGGATTAGAATTGGAGGTCAAGTGTTAAGTGTGAAAGGTGAAATGTTTAAGAGGAATATGGGAGGGGAGCCTTTTCACTCTGAAGGTGGTAAGACTGCAACAAGTTGCCAGTAGAAGTGATGGATGCAGGTTTGATTTCAATATTTAATGAACAGCTAGATAGGTACGTGAATGAGAAGGGTATGGAGGGCCATAGTCGAGGTGCAAGTTGATGGGGCTAGGTAGATTAATAGTTTGGTACGGACCAGATGGGCTGAAGGGCCTTTTTCTGTGCTGCAGTGTTCTATGACCATCCTTACCAAATCCTAATACTTCGCACTACTGGATTGGGGATGCCTGTATCCCATGTTTCCCTTTGATCCTTGGCCCTCTCTTCCCTCACACACAGAACTGACAGACACTGATTTTTCTGCTTGTGCCCCAGAGGGCCACACTCTGTACCTCTGGCCCTCTATTGTTTCTGGCCCCATTCCCTTGCAATGTTCTAGTCCTTCAGGCCACTTTATCTTCCTTTCCCTCCCTTCCCTTTTCAGCTCTACCAGATTTAAATAGCCTGCTGAGTATGATGGGAAAGTCATTAGGTAATGAATGACATGCTTCAGTGTATAGTGAGGAAAAATGACCAGAGTTCCAATACTTCCATTTTTGGAAATTAAAAGATGTCAAAGGAAACCTTAATTTTTCTCACAACAAGAATGCAGAGAGGTGAAAGTGTCTTTTTGATTATTATACTGATGCAGTCAGTAACTAGATTCAATTTAAGCCCTTTCTTGTTGGTTTAAGGAGAGATATTGTTACTAAAGTACAGGGAACAGATGGTGTTAGAAGCATGTCAGCACAAGTACTGCAGGGAAGGTTTTTTATGCCAGGACTTTCTGGGAAATGCTGGTATTTCTGAAGACTTCCCAGCATTTACACTCTGAAGTGCCAGCTAAGTCAGGATTTTGAATGGATGTGAAATTTCTGATTGCGTTGAGAGAGCCTTGCTGTCAATTACTTTTCTGGTAGTGCAGAATTCTCTAAGTTTTAAACATGGGAGTTTGCCCACGAAACCTGTAATTATTATTTTAAAAAGATATTTACTTATTTAAAATTTATTAAGTAATATTTTATTTTAGTTAACAAAGAACTGTACAGACAGCAGAGTCCTTCCATCCCATGATGTTGTGCTGCCCTTTTACCCTACTCTAAAAACCAACCTTATCCTTCCCTCCCACATAGTCCTCCATTTTACTATTATCCATGTGCTTATCTTGTTGCTCCTTTCTGGACCTTGTGGCGCATCGGGTGGCAACCTTGCCATTTCTGTTAGCATTTGTTTTTTTATGAGGCTGAGTTGCTAGCTCAATGCTCAGTCAAGCATGGATAAAAAGCATGCAAGGAGCTAGCCGGATTTGAACATGGGACCACTCACCTTGAAGTCCGATCCAGATGTCACTACACTACCAACCGGCTATAAGTGCTTATCTAAAAAGCTTCTTAAATGCCCCTCATTGAAACATAGAAAACCTACAGCACAAATCAGACCCTTCGGCCCCCGAAACTGTGCCAAACGTGTCCTTACCTTTGAAATTACCTAAGGTAACCCACAGCCCTCTATTTTTCTGAGCCCCATGTACCCGTCCAGGAGTCTCTTAAAAGACCCTATTGTATCTACCTCCACCACCGTTGCCATGCACTCACCACTCTCCACGTAAAAAACCTTACCCCGACATCTCCTCTGTACCTACTTCCAAGCACCTTAAAACCGTGCCCTCTTGTGCTAGTCATTTCAGCCCTGTGAAAAAGCCTCTGACTATCCACACGATCATATATTTATGGTAGTTGTGTTCTGCCAAAAATGTAATTAATTTAACAAGGCAAATCACAAAAATTTACAGATTTTATTCTGGGGAAGAGCATGCTGCATGCTGTCTTGACTGTAATTGCGATAATAAGTATGCAGATATCGATCCAGGTTTCTGCCTTTAACCTTCACAATCAATATTTTTAACCCCTGTGCACTATTAAATGTTATTTTATGTGACTGACCCTACCCAATAAGATTTCCAGAGTGACATTGTAGTTTTAGACCATAAGACCAAAAGATGCAGGAGTAGAATTAGGCCATTTGGCCCATTGAGTCCGCTCCGTCATTTCATCATGACTGATCCAATTTTTCTCTGAGCCCCAATCTCCTATCTTCTCCCCGTGTCCCTTAATGCCCTAACCAATCAAGAATCTATTGACCTCTGCCTTAAGTATACTTAAAGACTTGGCCGCCACAGGGATTCCACAGATTCACCACTCTCTTGCTTAAGAAATTCCTCCTCATTGCCATTCTAAAAGGACACCCCACTATTCTGAGGTTGTGTCCTCTAATCTTGGGTGTTCCCACCATAGGAAACATCCTCTCCACATCCACTCAATCAAGGCTTTTCACCATTTGATAGGTTCAATGAGGTCACCCCTCATTCTTATAAATTCCAGTGAATATAGGCCCAGAGCCATCAAATGTTCTTCATATGACAAGCCATTCAATCCTAGAATCATTTTTGTGAATCTCCTTTGAACCCTCTTCAGTTTTAGCTCATCCTTTCTAAGTGAAAAGGCCCAAAACTTCTCACAATACTCTAAGTGAGGCATCACCAGTTCTTTATAAAGTCTCAACATTGCATTCTTGTTTTCTATATTCTAGTCCTCTTGAAATGAATGCTAATGTTACATTTGCCTTCCTCATCACAGACACAACCTGCAAATTAATGTTTAGGAAATCCTACACAAGCACTTCCATCTTTTTTTTTGTATTTTCTCTGCATTTAGAAAATAGTCAACACTTTCATTTCTTCTACCACAGTGACCGGCCATACGCTTCCCATGACATGGCCATACTGTATTCCGTCTGCCGTTCTCCTAACCTGTCATAAGTCCTTCCATAGCCTCTCTACTTCCTAAAACTATCTCATCCTCCAGCTATCTTCATATTGTCTACAAACTTAGCAACAAAGCCATCAATTCCATCTTCCAAATCATTGATATTTAACATTAAAAAAACATCAGTCTCAACACAGACCGCTGTGGGACACTACCAGTCACCTGCAGCCATCCAGAAAAGGCTCCCTTTATTCCTACTCTTTGTCTCCTGCCAATCAGCCACTGCTTTATCCATGCTAGAATCTTTCCTGTAATGTCATAGGCTCGTAGCTATTAATCAGCCTTGTATATTGGGCCTTGTCAAAGGTCTTCTGAAAATCTCATCTGATTCTCCTTTGTCTATTCTGCTTATTATTTTTTTCAAAGAATTCCAACAGATCTGCAGGCAAGATTTTCCTTTGTAGAAACCATGCTGTCTGCAGCCTATTTTATTACATGGCTTCAAGTACACTGAGTCCTCATCCTTGAAAATTGACTGATATTAGACTAACTGGCCTATCGTTTCCTTTATTCTGCCTCTCTTTTTTCATGAAGAGTGGAGTAATATTGGCAATTTTCCAGTCTTCCAGAACCATTCCAGAATGTAGTGATTCTTGGAAGATCATTACTTATGCCTCCACGATCTCTTCAGCCACCTCTTTCAGAACTCTGGTGTACACCATCTGATGCAGGTGCTTCATCTTCAGACCTTTCAGGTTCCCAAGAATCTTCTCTGTAGTTATGGTAACTTCACACACTTAATGACTCCTGACACCTGGAACCATACTGCTAGTGTCTTTCACTGTGAAGACTGATGCAAAGTACTTATTTAGTTCATCTGGCGTTACTACCTCTCCAGCATCATTTTCATAACCCACTCTTGCCTCTCTTTTACACCTTATGTATCTGAAGTTATAGATTCACCTTAAGTATCCAGTTCTAAGGTTGCTTTAATCAAATTGCAGAATGCCTTTTAAACCCATGACTCTAGCCTCCCTGTGTTGTACCATGGCTGATGTATTTTCATCTTGTTTGGTTCAATATATACACAGACTGAAGAAGGCTGGCAATATCATGGGGGATCCTAACCCAACCTGCTCCTAAACTGTTTGTCCCACACCTGTCAGGGAGGAGGCTATGGAATATCTATGCCAGGACCACCAGACTAAAACAGCAGTTACTTTCCTCAAGCAATAAGCCTGATCAACACTTTGCATCCAATAACTTGCCCCATCATACCCCAACTGCCACTGCTTTATCGTGTCCTGTCAGAGTCACATAATGTACAGTTTATGTACATGCAATCAATCTATGTAAATAAGCTGTCAATTGTGTACTTTTTGTGCAGCATCAGATCCAGCATTACATTTATTTCATTCTCCTTTACACTTGTGTACTGGAAATGACATTTAACAGTCTTGAATCTTCCACTGTGATTAATGCTATTCACTAAAAACCTACAATCTGTGTTTAAATTTTTATTTTGCATGAGAAATTTTGAATTCTGCTACAAGGTCAAGATGCCAAGTACATTTCCCTTCAAATTAATTGAGTAAGCACATCCTTAGCCTACGTGTGGAAATCATGGAAAATGAAATACTAGTAGGACGTGGCAGGTCAGACAGATGGTCTCTACTACTTGGCAAGGCAGCCAGAACTGTTTTGTGTGAGTCAGTTGATCTGATGTGTCTGCATCAGCTGAGGAAGAGCTATTCAGCCTGATCTCAGTCAAATCTAAAGAGAGATTAAATATTAGCTTTATTTGTCACATGTAGATCAAAACGTACAGTGAAATATGTCCTTTGCATCAAATTAAATCAGTGAGGATTGTGCTGGGCAGCCTGCAAACGTCACCACATGTCTGGCACCAACGTAGCAAGTCCACAGCTCACCCTAACCATACGTCTTTGGATTGTGAGAATGTGAAGAAGCCCACACAGTTAGACAGAGAAGATACAAATTCCTTACAGACAGTGGCAGGATTCGGATCCCAATCTTACAGCTGATGCACTGTAGTGCATTCTGCTAACCACCACGCTACCATAGCACATCTTTTGGTCTGTACCCCAGTAGGTTATAGCATTTCAAATGCATAAGTCATTACTTCAGATATAACAAAGATTTCTTCGTCCAATCTTTCAGACCGTGATTGAGAACTGGGGTAGCACGTTAGCATAGTGGTTAGCACAACATTTTACAGTACAAGCAACCCAGGTTCAATTCCCACCACTGCCTGTAAGAAGTTTGTATATTCTCCCTGTGATCACATGAGTTTCCTCTGCGTGGTTAGGTTTCTGCTCACAGTCCAAAGACATTAATCGGTTATTGTAAACTGTCCCATGATTAGGCTGTGATTAAATCGGGGGATTGCTGCGCAGCTTGGCTTGAAGGGCCAGAACAGCCAATTCTGCACTGTACCTCTATATAAATAAATAAATAGAATCACCTCCCCTGTGAAATTTTAACAAATACTTTTAAGTTTGTGACTCCTGATTGTTGATTCCCCCTTCCATCATAAGAGGAAGCTAGACTCAATTTTACTGATATCTGGGCCCTCTATAACTTTATACACCACTATTAACTCACCTTTCTGTTTCAAAGGAAACAAACCTAACCTAGACAGACTATGTTCACACCAAACATTTTGCAGCTCTGGAGTTAACTCCACTGATTTCTTTTCCAAACTGCGCGTTTTCTTTCCTGTGATTAAATGAAATTCTTATATCGGTGTTTTCTCTTGTCATGTTCCAAAGACTACAATTTTCAATCTGCCTGGAATGTTCAGAAACGAAAGTCAGTTTACAATCTTATATCAAGATTGGAAGCTGATGATGGGGCATGCAAATCAGTCATCAGATTCTCAAGTAAATGTTTGCTTATTCCTTATGCAAAACCACACTGGGTCTGTCTGTTTTGCAAGTAGCAGAAACCATCTACTTAACCAGTCACCTCCCACTGGTATGCCAGTTTAATTTCCTTATTATCTATTGATGTCATCATGCAGAGCTATTGTGAACTGTAAGTTTTGAAGGGATTTCATTACAGTAATCATTTCAGTGGCTATTCTGAGGGAAAAAGCAGAAATGTTCATTTTCTCCTTGGTAACACATGCAAAATGCTGGAGGAACTCAGCAGGTCAGGTAACATCTATAAAAAGGAATAAAGAGTTGATGTTTTGGGCTGGGACCCTTCATCAGGACTGGAAAGGACAGGGGGGGGGGGGAGCAGAAGCCAGAATGAGAAGCTAGATGCCTGACCTGCTGTGGTCCTCCAGTACATTTTTTGTGATATTCTGAATTTCCAGCATTGGCAAAATCTCCTGTGTTCAGTTTCTTTCTTTTGCACATGAGCAGTCTGTCTATACAGCACAGTATTTCGGCACATTAATTCACTATGTTACCAGGGGCATTGAAACAAAATTTACTACAGTGTCCTTTGAGAGAGTGCTCCATTTGCTCAGGATTTAGTGCTGCAGTCTTTTTTCCTCCAGTATGGTGGCCTGATATTTCATGGTTCATTAAAGAATTCATTAGCACAACCTGGTAATGGACAGAAACAAAAGTTTCTGCCCTTGTTCAGATAAACATAAGACATAGAGCAGAATTATACCATTCGGCCCCTTGAGTCTGGTCTGCCATTCCACCATGGCTGATTTAATTTCTTTCTCAACGCTATTCTCAGGCCTTCTAAATAACGCTATGATACTACAACTATTGGCTGCTTTGTCACCTCTCCCCCTTTTCTCTTTATACTGACTGTCTTCTCTCGCCTCCCTCAGTCCTGATGAAGATTGTTGGCCAAAAATGTCGTTAAGTCCTTTCCCTAACAGATGCTGCTTGATCTGCTGAATTCCAGCAGCATATTGTTTGTTGCTCCAGATTCCAGCTTCTTGTGTCTCCCTTACTACCTGTTGATTTCAAAAACTATTATGGTTCATGGCCAATGAGTTTATTTAAATTCATTGCATAAAGAAACTATTTTCTAATCAATTTAAGAACCTGGACCGTAGACCAGTTCAGCAGAGGACAGTCCATTCGTTCCACGATATTGGAACTTTAGTAGGCCCTTTAACCTACTCCAAGGTCAATCTAATCATTCCACGTGCCCTGCCCCCACCCATTTTTGTTTCATCCAGGTGCCTATCTAAGAGTCCCTTCAATTCCTGTGATAAGACTATAAGCCACCGGAGCAGAATTAGGCCATTTAGCCCATCGAGTTTTCTCCGCCATTCAATTATGACTGATCCTTTTTTCTTCTCCTCCTCAACCCCAGTTCCCGGCCTTCTCCTCATAACCTTTGATGCTATGTCTAATCAAGAACCTATCAGTCTCTGCCTTAAATACATCCAACGACCTGGCCTCCACAGCTGCATGTGAAAACAAATTCCACAAATTCACCATTCTTTGGCTAAAGAGATTTCTCCACATCTCTGTTTTGAAAGGTCACCCCTTTATCCTGAGGCTGTGCCCTCTTGTCCTAGACTTAACTACCATGGGAAACATCCTTTCCATTTTTACTCTGTCTGGGCCTTTTAACGTTTGAAAGGTTTCAATGAGATCCCCTCTCATCCTTCTGAATTCCAGCAGGTACAGACACAGAGCCATCCGCATTCCTCGTATAATAAGCCTTTCTTTCCTGGAATCATCCTTGTGAATCTCTTCTGGACCCTTTCCAATGCCAGCACATCTTTTCTAAGATGCAGGGCCCAAATTTGTTCACAATATTCAAATTGAGGCCTCACTAGTGCTTTATAAAGCCTCAGCATCACATTCTTGCTCTTGTATTCTAGATCTGAAATGAATGCTAACATGACAACAACTCAACCTGCAAGTTAACCTTTAGGGAGTTCTACACAAGGACTTCCAAGTCTCTTTGCATTTCAGATTTTTGGATTTTCTACTAGTTTAGAAAATAGTTTGCACATTACTACTAAATTGAATGACCATGCATTTTCCAACATTGTGTTTCATTTGCCACTTTATTGCCCATTCTCCTAATCTCTCTCAGTCGTTCTGTATCCTACCCATTTCCTCAACACTACCTGCCCCTGCGCCAACCTTCGTATCATCGGCAAACTTGGCACCAAAGCCATCTGTTCCGTCATCTAAATCATTTATATACAGCATAAAAAGAAGTGATCCCAACACCAATCCCTGTAGAACACCACTAGTCACTGGCAGTCAACCAGACAAGGATCCTTTTATTTCCACACGCTGCCTCCTGCCAATCAGCCAAAGCTCTAACCATGTTAGTAACTTTGTAACAAGTACTCTTATCTCATCCTTAGCAATTGACTCTAACATCTTCCCAGCCACTGAGTTCAGACTAATTGGTCTATAATTTCCTTTCTGCTGCCTTCCTCCTTTTGTAAAGAGTGGAGTGACATTTGCAATTTTCCAGTCCTCTGGCAAATTCTCTTTCAAAATCCTCGGGTGCAGTTCATCTGGTCCGGGTGACTTATGTACCTTTAGGTCTTTCAGCTTTTTGAGCACCATCACTCTTTGTAATAGTAATTGCACCCACTTCTCTTCCTTCACACACTGCAACATCAGGCATACTGCTAGTGTCTTCCACAGTGAAGACTGATGCAAAATACTCATTTAGTTCATCAGCCATCTGCTTGTCCCCCATTCTTATTTCTCCTGCTTCATTTTCTATTGGTCCTACAAACACTCTCATTTCTCTTTTATTTTTAACATACTTGAAAAAGCTTTTACTATCCACTTTGATGTTATTTGCTAGCTTGCTTTCATATTTCATCTTTTCCCTTCTAATTTCTTTAAGTGTGTAAGAGATGTGTCGTCACTCCTTGTGCAAAGAGGCACAAAAGGACATCACAACCTTTCACTCATAATTTGTGTTCACTGGAATGCAGGATTTTTTTGCTGCAGGCTGATCTTGGATTTGGGGACAGAGACTTGGGTGAAAAATAAAAACACACAATGCTGGCAGAACTCAGCAGGCCAGACAGCATCTACGGGAGGAGGTAGTGACAATGTTTCAGGCTGAAACCTTTCATCAGGAGTGAAGTAACATGGGATGGTCGAGGGGGGATAAGAAGTGGCGGGAGAGATAAAGTAGAGCTAGGAAGTGATGGGCTGGAGGGAAACGGGCAAGGGGGAAGGTGGAGAATTATGGGAAATAAAAGAGAAAGAAAGGTAGGGCTGGAGGGAGATTATAGTGAGGGGGGTAAAAGAGAGAGAAAGAGAACCAGACTAAAATAATAGATAGGGATGGGGGTAAGGGGGGGCAGGGGTATCAACGGAGGTCTGTGAGTTGGATGTTCATGCCGGCAGGTAGGAGGCTACCTAGGCGGGAGATAAGGTATTGCTCCATCGATCTGCGTGTGGCCTCATCTTGACGGTAGAGGA
Source organism: Hypanus sabinus (assembly GCF_030144855.1). Lineage (NCBI taxonomy): Eukaryota > Metazoa > Chordata > Chondrichthyes > Myliobatiformes > Dasyatidae > Hypanus > Hypanus sabinus. Next base: position 58,022,652 of record NC_082720.1, on the reverse strand, counting down.
GGCCATGGACAGACATGTTGGAGTGGGAGTGGTCTGTGGAATTGAAGTGTGTGGCCACAGGGAGATCCCGCCACTGCTGGAGGACTGAGTGCCGGTGTTCGACGAAACGGTCTCCCAGTGTGCGGCGGGTCTCCCCAATGTAAAAATGGCCACATCGGGAGCACCGGATACAGTATATCATCCCAGTTGGCTCGCAGGTGAAGTGGTGCCTCACCTGAAAGGACTGTCTGGGGCCTGGGATGGTGGTGAGGGAAGAAGTGTGGGTGAGGCACCACTTCACCTGCGATTCAACTGGGGTGATATACTGTATCCGGAGCTCCCGATGTGGCAATTTATACATTGGGGAGACCCGCCGCACACTGGGAGACCGTTTCACCGAACACCGACGCTCAGTCCTCCAGCAGTGGCGGGATCTCCCTGTGGCCACACACTTCAATTCCACAGACCACTCCCACTCCAACATGTCTGTCCATGGCCTCCTCTACTGTCAAGATGAGGTCACACGCAGATCGATGGAGCAATACCTTATCTCCCGCCTAGGTAGCCTCCTACCTGCCGGCATGAACATCCAATTCACAGACCTCCATTGATACCCCTGCCCTCCCCTTACCCCCATCCCTATCTATTATTTTAGTCTGGTTCTCTTTCTCCTTTCCCCCCCTCAATATAATCTCCCCCAGCCTTACCTTTCTTTCTCTTTTATTTCCCATAATTCTCCACCTTCCCCCTAGCCCATTTCCCTCCAGCCTATCACTTCCTAGCTCTCTATTTTATCTCTCCCCCTCGACCATCCCATGTTACTTCACTCCTGAGGAAGGGTTTCAGCCTGAAACGTTGTCACTACCTCCTCCCATAGATGCTGTCTGGCCTGCTGAGTTCTGCCAGCATTTTGTGTTTTTATTTATTTACAGCATCTGCAGATTCACTCGTGTTGACTTGGGTGAAAAGTTGGATCAGATAGAATTGTATGAGAAATGTCTTCATTCGGAGTTGCCGATCTGAATAATCACATCAAAAACATCTTGAAAGTTTCTTACTCTGGCAGTAAATCTGATCAGCCTCAATCACTGCACTGTAAACACTTTAAACAACTCTTTATAATGCTGTTTACATTGTAAATACATGCTGATATTTGTGTATTTATTCACATTTTATTCCATATCTGTGCTTTAGCTCTTTTTTATATAAATCATTATTATTTATAATAGTTGGGTGTTTGTTATACATCATGCCAATACACCCACAGCAAATTCAAATATGTGTAAATAGATGACAAATAAAGTTGATCCTTTCTCCTTAAATCCCATGTGCAATAAGAACTGGACTGGTTGCATTCAACTTATTGAGATATCACTTTCACATGGTGGTCCTCATATTTTTTCTATCAGATGGTTGAAGCGAGCGTTTCCTCTGTACCCCTTTCTGATATCTGCTGGACAGGACCAGGATCACTATTGTGAACAACGGCAGGAGTGTTATTCCCAGTGTGCTGTCTGGTATTTTATTTCCCTCTTGACATCACCACATTGGATTCTCTGGTCATTGTTTACTTGCTGTTTGTGGGAGCTTAATGTTTGCAAATCATTCACGTCCTTTCCAACATCACAACAGTGAAAAGTATGTCTGTTGCTGTACACTGTTTATTGTATTTTATTTAGAAGTACAGCATTGAACAGGCTCTTCTAGCCCAACAAGCTGCACCACTTAGCCCCTCCCCCGCCCCGATTTAACCCTAACCTAATCACAGAACAATTTACAGTGACCAACTAACTTACTAATAGATATGTCTTTGGACTGTGGGTGGAAACCCAAACACCTGGAGGAAACCCACGTGCACATAGGAAGGAACATGCAAATTCTCTTGTAGCAGGCGCTGAAACTGAATTCTATGCTCAGATGGCCTGAGCTGTATTAGCATTGTGTTAACTGCAACTGCATTAATTGCGACCATGGCACTTGTAAGAGATATGAAAGCTGTTTTTAAAATGCATGCTTTGACAGACAAACTAGGTATTACAGTGGTATTTATTTTGGGGGTTTCTTCACAGTGAAGTCCCTGCAAAGGTCATTCTGTATTCAGAATCATTGAATATTTCATTTCAATGCTCATGATCTTTTGTTTTACACAGATCACGCAATTATCCAAGGAACTGGAAGATGCCAAGACAGAGCTGGCCAATATTCCAAAACAACTGCCTGTTGAAGTTATTGTTCCACCACCTGAACCTCCTTTGCCAGGACAAGATTCGTCATCTTTGTCAGCAGGCCAAACGGGGATGCCTCCACCAGCTCCTCCGCTACCAGGCCAAGTTGAACCTCCCCCACCGCCTCCACTACCAGGACAAGTTGGACCTCCCCCTCCACCTCCACTACCGGGCCAAGTTGGACCTCCCCCTCCGCCTCCGCTACCGGGCCAAGTTGGACCTCCCCCTCCGCCTCCGCTACCGGGCCAAGTTGGACCTCCCCCACCGCCTCCGCTACCAGGCCAAGTTGGGCCTCCCCCACCGCCTCCGCTACCGGGCCAAGTTGGACCTCCCCCACCACCTCCGCTACCGGGCCTAGGAGGACCTCCACCACCACCTCCACTACCAGGCCTAGGAGGACCTCCACCACCACCACCACCTCCAGGATTACCTGGAATGGCTCCGCCACCACCTGGATTATTTGGCTTTTACGGTGCTCCAGCTGCCCCAGTTTTACCCTTCGGCTTGGAACCTAAGAAGGAATACAAGCCAGAAGTTCAACTCAAAAGGACAAACTGGCCAAAAGTAAGTGGATATTTTAAAACACGTTTTATTTAGAATTGAAGCAGCAGTTAGCATTTAATGATGCTTCAGTGGCAGGTAGTATAGATGCTGTGTTTTTATGTGCATATGACACGTTGGTATGAATTTTCTCTGTGCCAAGTGACTAATCATAGCAGTTTTGATTCCCTGTAATTCTAACTTCTTCAAATACAGTACTGATATCAAATCTTTCATCCTATATTCCATTTTGCGTTCCTCTTTCTCGGCTGTTATTTTTGCCTCTTGAAGACTTGACCCTGCTCTAACTGATCAGTTGACCACCAAACTTAATTTCTTTGGCCTTATGCCAGTTAGAACATGGAACAGTCCAGCCCAGGAGCAGGCCTTTTGGTCCACAGTGTTGTGTTTAACCAATTAAGTTAGTAATCAGATGACAAACGATCTAGTCCCTCTGTCTACGCAATGTTCATATCCTTTCATTTCCCTCACATTCATGTACTTATTGTTATGAACCCCATAACTGGGTCACTTACCAGCAAAGATAGAGGGGTCCGTTGAAGTCTGATGGTACTATTTTTAACAGTATTTATTGATAAAGGGGCACAAAATAAGATCAATGCAAACATACAGATAATATACGTCGTCAATATTAAATCTAAAAGCGCGGGTATAATAATACTCAATAAGAAATAGCTCTATCATTGTCTAGGGGATAATGTATTGTCCGATGGAAATATAAAAGTCACTGTTAGTTCGTTCAAGCTGCAGCGTTTTGGGTTTGATAGAGAGACTGGTTAAACTTGCCCTGTTCTTGGATGATGCCAATCCTTCGAGTCTTTTGGGAGTTGGTTTCCCCGTTGTTAGCTAAAAGCCGTTTTTCCGTGGCAGCTTCCGGGGCAAAATGGAACCAAACGCACGTGGTCTCGCACCGGCTTCCGCTATCACGGGATCGCTAGCGTTTCTTCTGGTGCGTCTGAGGGGCTGTTCCCACAGACCCTCTTTTATCCTGACCCACAGGGTCGCAGATGTCAATCAGGTTGGGGGTGATGCATTCCCTCCCTCAACCAGCCCACTTTGCCTGAGGGCTTCCACGTAGCACAGTATTGCAATACACAAGTTCGGCTTCAAGAGACAATGGCCGTGTCCCATAGCTTTATATCGCCAGGGAAACGAGACATTCCGCACTTTCCCTCTCATTTCCTGGGTCTCCTGACCCAAATCAATAGTGATCTTGCGATTCTCACAAAGGAGGGGGCTGCAGGCGTAACAGTATCTAAAAGTCTCTTAAAAGTCCCTAATTTATCTGCCTCTGAACTACCTAAGCACCCACCACTCTCTGTATTTTAAATAAACTTGCATCTCTTATGAAGTGACCCTCCCCCACGTTAAATGCACACATGCCCTCAGGTACTAGACATTTCAACCCTGGGGAGAAAGACATCATTAATTATTGCCTCCATTTGAACTTTACACACCCAGCTTTCAAATCCATACAATGTGAAAATCCAATCTTGAACTAACCATCTGAAGATGTTAAACTTAGTTTCCACCATCCTTTCCTATCTTTGAAAAATTTGCCATATCGTAAATCTGCCAAAGGGTTTCGGCCCAAGATGTCGACTGTACTCTATTCCTAGATGCTGCCTGGCCTGCTGAGTTCCTCCAGCATTTTGTGTGTTGCTCATAAATGTGAACCCATTTTCACCTTCTTATCTCATTTATATTACCTCTCTCAGATCTGGTTTCCTGCTTTGGCCTTTATTGAAGCCACAGATAACTGCTTTTCACCTTCTCTCTGACCTCCATTCAGGGTCCCAAACAGTCCTTCCAGGTGAGGCAATACTTCACCTGCACATCTGCTGGGGTCATCTATTGTGTTGGGTAGTCTTGATGCATCTCCACACATTGGTAAGAGCGTCGTAAATTGGTGAACACCTACATATCATCCACCACAAGCGCGACTTCCCGATGCAAAATAGTTTATTTTTAATTCTCATTCCCATTCTGACATGTCAATCCATGGCCTCTGCTTGTGCCAAGATGAGGCCACCCTCATCTTGGAGGAGAAACACCTTAAATATAATCTGAGTATCCTCCAATCTGATAGTATGAGTATCAATTTCTCCTTCTGGTGAGCAAGTTTTCCCTCTTTCCCCCTCCTCTATTCTCCACTCTGATCTTTTACTTCTTCTTGCCTGCCTATTTCTACCCTCGGGTCATCTCTTCCTTCTCTTTCTCCTATTGTCCACTCACCTATCAGCTTTTTTTCCCAGCCTTTCTCAACACACCAGCTTCACCTATCACATTCCAGCTAGCCTCTTACCCCTCCCTCACATTTTAATTCAGGCGTTCCCCTTTCCCTCTCAGTCCTGAAGAAGGCTTTCAGCATGAAACATCGATTGTTCACTCTTGTCCATAGATGCTGCCTGACCTGCTGAGTTCCTCCAGCATTTTGAGTATATCTTTATTATATATAAAACCCAAAGAATGGCTAATTCTCTCCCGATTTCTTCTTTTGTCAGCAGTGGTCCCAAAACAGCTGACAATCTACCCCGTTGATAGAAATGTCAACTTCAGAAAAGAAGCCATTCCATCCTTGGAGTGAGGACTGCTCCTCAGTATTGTCACAGCTGACCATCCCAATGGATGGAAGGGTGGAGATGTTTCTCTGCCAAGGGAGGTGCAAGGTGCAATCAACACGTACAAAAGCTGCATGAACTCAGTAGGTCGGGCAGCATCCGTTGACTGCACACTTCAACAGATGCTGCCCGACCTGCTGAGTTCATACAGCTTTTGTAAGTGTTGATTTGACCACAGCATCTGCAGTGTACTTTGTGAGGTGCAAGGTGCTCCTTGCCACTGCTAGCCTGCAGGTCACCCTTGGGCAAGGCGTAGCACATACTTAGCCCCGGTAATCAGGATCACTAGAAACCCTGGGAGCAAGTGGCATGGTCATATGAGCAGCTGGTGCATATCACAAGTCCTGGTTATGTGACCAGGCAGACAATCTCTGAAGAGTCACCCGTCATGTGAAGACATTACGCAGAAGAAAGTAATGGCAAGCTACTTCCTTAGAAAAATTTGCCAAGAACAATCATGGTCATGCAAGTATCACGATCACCAATGTCATGCGACACAGCACATAATTGATGAGTAACCATCCCAATTCAGTCCCTTGTTGCAGCTTTATCCCATATTTATCGACCCCTCTAAGCCTATGGAAAAGTATTGGTAACTGTTCCTGAAACGTAATGTATCTGTGGAATTCATTGTCATAGGAGGCTGTAGTGGCCAAGTTATTGGGTATATTTAAAGCCAATGTTGGTGGTTGCTTGATTGGTAAGGGCATCAAAGGCTATGGAGAGAAAGCAGGAGAATGCAGTCAAGAGGGAATATAAATCCATCATGTTTGAATGGTGGAGCAGATTTGAGGGCCAAATAGCCCAATTCTGTTGCTATATCTGTCTTGTCTATTAATTTGGCTTTGACTACTTCTTACAGTTGAGAATGCCACAGGTTACCCATTCTCTGGGAGAAGAAATTTCTCTTCATCACAGTTTTAAAAGCAAGGCTCTTATCCTTGGACAATGGTGCCCTGGTCCTGCTTTCCCTGCCCATTGGGAACCTCCATCCTGCATGTAGTCTGTCCAGTCCTTGTAAATATTTTGTAGGTTTCTATGAGATCCCTCTTACTCTTCTAAACTCTAATAAGCCTAATAGATCCAATCTGTCTTTATACATCAGTCCTGCCATCTTAGGAATCACTGTGGTAAATCTTTGCTGAACATCCTCCACAGCAGTAACATCTTTCCTCAATTCTAATAGCATTTCTGTTTACAGTCTGCATAATATTGCTCTTAAGAGATGCTGCAAATGCAAGAAATCCGAAGTATCACTTTCAGAATACCGGAGGCACTCACAAGTCGAGCAGCAGTTATGGAAGGAAATAAAGACTTTATGTTGAGACCCTTCCTCAGAAGGAATACTATTCTTTTTTTTTTTTGAAAACTTTTTTTATTGCATTTTTAAGTAGTTACAAAATGAAGTATGGAAAAAAAAATGTATATAACCCCTCCCCCCTAATTGCCCTATAGAAAAAAAAGAAAAAGAGAAAAAAAAAGAAAGAAAGATTGCCTGGTTGTTGGAAGATCTCCACATGCTCCATGGAATTCGTAATAACTTTAATATGTATATTTATTTCTTTCCCCAAATAACCAATTGTTTCATCTTCAGAGCATCTATAGATTTAATCCTGTCTTTTGTAAATAAGGGCTCCAAATTTTCAGAAATGTTTCATATTTATCTCTTAAATTATAAGTAATTTTTTCTAATGGAATACAACCATAGATTTCCTTCTTCCAAGAGTCTATACTTAAATATGTATCCGATTTCCAAGTAACTGCAATAGCTTTTTTGGCTACTGCCAGTGCAATTTTTATAAATTCTTTCTGGTATTTATTTAGTTTGAATTTTGGTTTTATCCCTTCAATATCACCTAATAAGAGTAATATTGGATTATGAGGAAATTGTGTTCCTGTAATTTGTTCCAGTAAAAGTCTTAAATTTGTCCAAAAAGGTTGAATTTTAGAACAAGACCATGTAGAATGTAAAAAAGTACCAGTTTCCTGGTTACATCGGAAACACTGATCCGATAAGTTTGGATTTAATTTATTTATTTTTTGTGGTGTAATATATAATTGATGTAGAAAATTATACTGCACTGACCAAACATTTATTGTATTTGTCATAACTATCAAGACATAGTGACCAATTTGTTTCTTCAATTTTAATATTCAAATCACTTTCCCATTTTTGTCTTGACTTATGGACTCCTTGTTTAATTGCCTGTTTTTGAATCAAATTATACATACAAGATATAAATTTTTTAATATTTCCTTTATGAATTAAAATTTCTATTTCATTAGGTTTCGGCAATAACATTGTTTGACCTAATTTTTCTCTTAAATAAGCCCTTAATTGAAAGTAACAAAATAATTTATTCTTTAATTGATCAAATGACATTAATATACCTCCTTCAAAACAATTCCCTATATATCTAATCCCTTTTTGAATCCAATTATATAAAAGTTGATTGTCCATTGTGAAAGGAATAAGTCTATTTTGAATTAAAGATCTCTTTGCTAATAAAGATTTTTTTGTCTCATCATCAACATTTATCTTATTCCATAAATCAATCAAATGTTTTAATATAGGAGATTCTTTCTTTTCCCATATCCATTTAGATTCCCATTTGTATATAAAATCTTCTGGTATGTTTTCTCCTATTTTATCTAGTTCTATTCTAACCCATGCCGGTTTATCTTTCTCGAAAAAAGATGCAATAAATCTAACTTGATTTGCTTTATAATAATTCTTAAAATTTGGAAGTTGTAATCCTCCTAGATCAAATTTCCATGTCAATTTTTCCAACGATATTCTTGACATCTTACCTTTCCAGAGAAATTTCCTCACATATTTGTTTAACTCTTGAAAAAACTTCTGGGGTAATTGTATTGGTAATGATTGAAATAAATATTGTAATCTAGGGAATATATTCATTTTTATAGTATTTACTCTACCTACTAATGTTATTAGTAATGCCATCCATTTATCAAGATCTTCCTGAATTTTTTTCAAAAGTGGTAAATAATTTAATTTGTATAAGTTTTTTATGCCGTTATCAACTCTTATACCTAAATATTTTATACCATTTGCTGGCCATCTAAATTGAGTTATTAATCGACATTGATTATAATCTCCTTTAGTAAGAGGTAAAATTTCACTTTTATCCCAATTTATTTTATAACCCGATATTTTCCCATATTCTTCTAATCTATAAGATAATTTGCGTAGTGAATGTAATGGATCTGTTAAATAAAGTAGAACATCATCAGCAAATAAGTTAATCTTGTATTCTTCCTGATTAACTCTGAAACCCTTAATATCTGGGTCCATTCTAATTAATTCAGCTAGTGGTTCTGTTGCCAACACAAAGCAGGTGATAATGGGCAACCTTGCCTAGTTGATCTTGTTAACTGAAATGATGTTGAAATTTGACCATTTGTCACTACTTTAGCTTTGGGATTAGTATTTAAGGTTTTAATCCATTTTATAAATGATGTTCCTAATCCATATTTTTCCAATACCTTAAATAAAAAATCCCATTCCAATCTATCAAATGCTTTTTCTGCATCTAAAGCAACTGCCACACTCATTTCCTCCCTCTTTTGCGCTAAATGGATTATACTAAATAACCGGGTTACATTATCTGCCGATTGTCTATTTTTGATAAATCCTGTTTGATCCATATGCACTAATTTTGGTAAGCATTTAGATAATCTATTAGATAAGATTTTTGCTATTATTTTATAATCGGTGTTTAATAAAGAAATAGGTCTATATGATGCTGGATTTTAAAAGGTCTCTATCTTTTTTTGGCAATACTATTAAAATAGCTGTTGAAAAAGATTCTGGAAGTTTATGCGTTCTTTCCGCTTGATATATTAACTCCATAAAAGGAGGAATTAATAAATCTTTAAACGTTTTATAAAATTCAGGTGGAAAACCATCTTCTCCTGGAGATTTATTACTTTGAAGTGATCCCAAAGCTTCCTCAACTTCCTTCAATGTAAAAGGCGTATCTAATCCCTTCTGTTCTTCTGTATTTAATTTTGGAAGAGTTATTTGTGATAAAAATTCTTCTATCTTAACATCATCATTCTTTGATTCTGATTTATATAACTCAGAATAAAAATTCTTAAAAGCCTCATTAATTTCTAGAGGCTTAGAAGTAATTTCATTCATTTTTGTTCGAATTGCATTTATTGTTTTGGAAATCTGATCTGTTTTTAACTGCCATGCAAGAACTTTATGTGATCTTTCACCTAGTTCATAATATCTCTGTTTAGTTATCATAATTGCTTTTTCTGTTCGATATGTCTGGAGTGTATTATATTCTAACTTCTTATTAATAAGTTGTCTTCGTTTTTCTTCTGTCATATTTCTTTGAGATTCTTTTTCTAATTTTATAATCTCTTTTTCCAATTGATCTATTTCTATCATATATTCCTTCTTAATTTTAGAAGTATAACTTATTATCTGGCCTCTCAAATATGCTTTCATTGCTTCCCACAATATAAATTTATCATCAACTGAATGTAAATTTGTATCTAAAAAGAACTGAATCTGCTTTTTCATAAAATCACAAAAATCTTGACGTTTTAGTAGAATTGAATTAAATCTCCATCTATAAATTGATTCTTCTTTATCTATCATTGTCATTGTCATTATTAAAGGAGAGTGATCAGACAATATTCTTGCTTTATATTCCACATTTTTCACTCTATCTTGAGTATTTGTTGATAATAGGAAAAAATCTATCCTTGAGTATGTTTTATGTCTATTTGAATAGAATGAATAATCCCTTTCTTTTGGATTGATACTTCTCCATATATCAATCAAATTTAAATCTTTCATCAATGATAGAGTTAATTTTGCTACTTTTGATTTTGTAATAGCCTTTGTTGATCTATCTAAAACTGGATCTAAACAAAAATTAAAATCTCCACCTATTAATATTTTATCATGTGCGTTAGCCAAATTCAAAAAGACCTCCTGTATAAATTTTACATCATTTTCATTTGGTGCATAAATATTCATAAGAGTCCATAGTTCTGAAAAAATTTGACAATGTATAATTAAATATCTTCCTGCCGAATCAGTTAATACATTTTGTATTTTAATTGGTAAATTTTTATTAACCAAAATTGCAACTCCTCTCGCCTTTGAGTTAAATGAAGCTGCAATAACATTTCCAACCCAGTCTCTTTTTAATTTCTGATGTTCTATATCCGTTAAATGAGTTTCTTGTAAGAAAGCTATATCTATTTTCATTTTTTTAATATATGTTAAAATTCTTTTTCTTTTTATTGGTCCATTAAGCCCATTAACATTAAAACTTAAAAAATTCAATAGATTAGTCATTATTTTTAATTATGTTACTCCAATCTATAATAATACCTAATCTTTCAACTTTCATTGTATCCTGGGAAATCTTTTTAGAAGTCTCCATGTTGCTATGCGTGTCCCCACCAATCATCCAGGCAAAAGAATAGAAGAAAAATAGAAAATAAAGAAAAAAACAAAATACCCCCCTACTAATGTTGTGAAAGAAAAAAACACAACATTACCCCCCTCTATTGTACGGGTCATGGCAATCGCCATGATTACACATGTGAATCCCGTAGTAACCGATTCAAAGCTCCCCAGCCCCCCCGCAACATAAAAAGTATATATATAAAAAAAACATACTATTCTCAGTATTATTTCTAAAATTTTACTTTTCTCCCTTATATCATCCTTAAGTGTCCATCAGTTCCATTCGCTATCTCTGTCTTCATCTTTAACCATTACATTTAAAAGTCTCTACGTTTAATTAGCAAAGAGATGGGAGTTTTTGTGCGAACACCTCCGTTTCTCGATAATCAGAAAAAAATCTTTTTCCCTCCTCCAAAAAAATTATCAGTGTTGCTGGGTGACGCATTAAAAACTTATAACCTTTTTTCCATAAAACATTTTTAGCTGGATTGAATTCTTTCTTTCTCTTCAGAAGGTTATAACTTATATCAGGATAAAAAAGAACTGGTTTCTCTGCTATCATCAATGGACCTTTTCTCCTTTTAGCACCTTGGGCAGCCGCCTTCAAAATCTTTTCTTTATCCTGGTATCTGAAACATCTTATCAAAATTGATCGCGGATTTTGATCATCTTGAGATCTTGGTCTTAAGGCTCTGTGCACCCTTTCAATCTCAATTGAAGTTTCTTCTCCCATTTCCAATTTTTCAGGAATTCATTTTTGAAAAAAATTTATTGGGTCTTCTCCTTCGGTACCTTCTTTAAGTCCAACAATTTTAATATTGTTGCGTCTACTAAAATTTTCGAGCTTATCAATTTTTCCCACGAGTTGTTTTCTTTCTGATGTCCAGGCATCATTATCATCTTCCATCTTCATTCTTCCATCCATTTCTTCCACTTTGACTTCCAAATCTATAATTTTCTTTTCCATTTTTTCCTGTTTCTTTGTCATTTTATCAAACATAGCCTCCATTTTTGTTATTTTTTCTTTAATTACTTTTAATGCATTTAATTTTTCTAATTTCTAATTTTTCTAATGCATTATTTGCCTCAAAGTCTTTTTTGTATTTTCAGAGGAACTTTCATCTCCATCTTCGTCTGATTTTTCCAGAGTCTCTCTCTCAGACTCACTTTCACTGTCGGTTTCAGTCGTTGCTGGGTTTTGTAGTTCTGGTTGCACTCGTTTGCACATGCTCGTTCCTTTACGCATGCACAGTTCTCGTTGATCCTTTCCTTTAGAAATGGCCGATGCTGCCGCGGTCTCCTGTTCTGTTTCACCGGTGGTGTGTTGTACCTGAGTCCGCGGTTCTTCGGTAGAAGTGGGCCTTGATTCTGTTCCAACTTGAGCGGTCTTCGCGGAAGTAGTTTTCTTCATCCTCTGTTTATGAGGCATAGCTTAAAACAATCCAGAGTAGTTTATGAGTAACCTGAAAAAAGTATTCATTGACTTTTCTTCACTTAAACATTAATTTATTAACTTTTTTACGGGAGGGCTGAGTTTCAGCGTCTCAATCCTACGTCATCACGTGACGTCCCCCGGAATACTGTTCTTGCTAGGTTCTGGTCTCATTGACAGGATCATAACCAAGAACTATATGCAATGTTTTTCCGTCTCTGAGCCATCCTATTATTTCTGGACGTCTCTAAGGATTTTTGCTTCATGGTTTGTCTTCCAAATCTATTGCTTCCTTTTGACCATTATCATTTGAATGTACTACAGTAGGATTCATGTGTGTCTGCAGATCATACCTGCCATAGTGCTTTGGCACCAAGCTGAATATGTTCACAGATCTCAAACTAGAGAAAATCTATACATGCTGGAAATCCAAGTAACACACACAAAATACTGGAGGAATTCAATAGGCCAGGGTCTCAGCCCGAAATGTTGACTTTTTTTTCCATAGGTACTGTTTAGCCTGCTGAGTCCCTCCATCATTTTGTGGATGTTTCACAGATTTGATCTGTCCTATCACCAGAGAGTTGCCAGCTCAGGTCATCTGTAGTTGAAACTCTCCTCCAGGGCTTTTACTTCTACACCTGATTTTATTAATAAATATCTGGTTGTCTGTTCATCTTTAAGCTAATGTTCTTTTGTGCTTACTTAAAACTACATCCTACCTAATTTAAAGCCTCATTCGCCCAGCGCCTGTGTTGCTGTGACATTCTGCCGCTTGCCCACAAGCTACTTGATTTTAAAGTGCTTGCTCTTGTTTTCAAGTCCTTCTATAAATCTGTAGATTTCTTTTATCCCATCTATGTAATCTCATCATTCCACACCATAACTCCTTTAGTTTTTTTTGGTGTCTAGTGACTATACTCTACTTTATCCTTCCCTAAAGGGTAGAACATGGTTACGCGCGGAGTGAACTGAAATCCATTTTTACATTCTGCCTTCAACAAGGTTGGGAAGTGTTAGGTTTGGAAGTAGCATGTCATGACTCCAGATAAAAATAAAACCATTTACAGACATCAATAACTAATTTAAAGTAAACACTTTGTGCTAATGAAGAACAATCAAAGAATAAATATTGCAGCCTTCTTCATTTTTCAAATCAAGCTAATGCTTCGATAGGTGATGAAAAAAAACATGCACTGCTTACCGTCATTAGCTGGGACATGGAATGTAAGAGCAAGGAAGTTGTGATGCAGCTTTATAAGATATTGGTTGGGACAAATCTGGAGTATTAAAACATAGAACAGTACAGCTCAGCAGAGGCCCTTCGGCCCATGATGTTGTACTGACCTTTTAACTTACTCCAAGATAAATCTAACCCTTCCCTCCCACATAGCCCTTTGTTTTTCATCTTCCATGTGCCTCTCTAAAAGTCTCTTAAATGTCTCTAATACATCTGCCTCTACCACCACCACTGGCAGTGAGTTCCCTGCACCCGTCACTCATTGCGTAAAAAAAAAAAGAAAATTACCTCTGACATCTCACCTCTACTTTCCTCCAGTATTATGCTCTCTGGTATTAGCCATTTTCATCCTGGGACAAAGGTGTTGGCTGTTCACTCTATCAATCTCTTTACCATTTTCTGCATCTGTAAGTACAAGATAATTAGATTTTCTTTTTGGTCTAATGCTGAAATCAACTGGGGACAGCATTGCAAGTTAATGTTTTTTAAACTAAAACTCGCTATATGAGCAAACTGTGTGAAATATGCAGTAAGTTCCCAGGTGCATGGCATACTCAGGTGGAGGTGGGGGGTTGTCCCTATGCTGATACATCTATGTTTCAAATATCTCTCTCCATTATCTAACAGTTCTCTCCAATATCAAGCATTTTCAAGTAGATAGTCTCTCACTTATCTGCATTTTATTCCTCCATTTTGACTATTCACTTAGCTTGTCTGTCATGATCATTGTCCTCATCATCACTGTACACATTCCCACTTGGTTTTGGATCATCAGTGAACATGAAAATATTACCTTTGGTCTTCTTGGCCAAGTCATCAATATGGGTCCCAGGCACTATTCCTGTTGGACCCCACATATCACAGCCTACTAACCAGAAAAGACCTTGTTTTATTCCTACTTGATTTTCTATTAGTTTGCCAACTCTCAAAATTCACGCATAGTTGTGTAGCAGTTAGTGTAAGGCGTTAACAGCACCAGCGATCGGAAGGTCGGGATTCATTTCCAGTTGCTGTCTGTAAGGCATTTGAACATTCTCCCCATGACTTTGTAGGTATCCTCCGGGTGCTCCATTTTCCTCCCACATTCCCGTGAAGAATGGGTTAGGGTTATTAGTGTTGAGGCCACGTGATGTTGGCACAGGAAGCATGGTAACACTTGCAGACTGCTCCCATCGCATATTTGGTCTGTGTTGCTTGCTGACACAAATGACACATTTCACTGTATATTTCAATGTACATGTGTTAAATAAAGCTAATTGTTTAATGTTATATTAGCTCCAGTTCCATGTGCAGTAATGTGATTCAGCAAGTGCTCTGTAAGACTCCTGAGACCCTTGTGAAACCTAAATGCTCACCTTCCATACTCACCTCCTCTATTAGAGATATCCTCAAAGAATTCCAATGAATCTGTGTTGAACTGACTCCATGATATTCTGATTTTCAAAATAACTACAGCTGATGGAATTCTGAGATAAAAATCAAAAGTTCCTAGAACAATAAGCATGTCAAGTAGCAGCTCTGGAATGAAAAGCAGACTGAAATATAACTAACACTTTTTTTTTCCATGAATGTTGCCTAACATGTAAAATGTATTATTTTCCAGGCCTGGCTTTGAACATAAATCAGAGTCTAAGTGATATTTAAATTTTAATACTGTAAAATATAATAAATTACTGGATCTGTAACTCATGGAGGAATTAACTTGAGGAAAATGATAATAAGAGTTAATAGCTTGCAGGAACTCTGGTCATTAAAGATAATCAATAATGTTTAAGATATTATGGAATACTTATTATTGAGTCTGTATAATGGTTCATATTTTTAATAGATACTGAAATATTTATTGTAGAATTCAGAGTTTTCTGGAAGGTGTGGAAGATTTCGTTCACTTAGTTGGTAAAGCAAGGAAATATAAGAAAAACTGGGACTTCAGCAAAACGCTTGTGCTAATAATAAAGTAGGATTGCTCCTTAATGTCTATACTTTATAATTGAATAAGTTTAGTTCTTGCTTTTACCTTCTACCTTTTGTTACTCTCCAAGAATCAAAATCAAGTTTATTATTATTACAGAGTAAATTTTCAAGGTTCTCCCCGGGACTGGAGGACCTGAGTTATCAGGAAAGATTGAATAACTTAGGACTTAATTCCTTGCAATGTAGACAATTGGGGGGAGATTTGATAGAGGTGTACTGAATTATGAGGGGTATAGATCGGTAAAATTTAACATCCTAAACCAGCGTGGTGGTGTTATATCTCCCTCTCGCTGTGAAAATGGGGGACACCTCCCTCTCCCTTATTAGGGAGAGAGAGAACCTGTGGGTTGCCAAATGCCAGATGAAATGTGATAGCCTTTGGGGTAACTGCAAGATCTGTGTCTTTGCTATCGCCTAGCTCACGCTTGTGCTGAGTAGCGGGTGCGCTTTTTTTTTGCCGGTGGCGGGTATTGTTGCTCACTGCCGCTTACGCATGGGGGGGACTGGCAGGAGACTTTGAGGTTCTCACGTTTAACTGTTGTTCATTCTTTGTGGCACTTCTGTGTTTTTGTGGATGTTTTGTGAAGAAAAAGCATTTCAGGATGAATATTGTATACATTACTCTGACATTAAATTGAACTTTTGAACGTTTGAAATGTAAGCAGGCTTTTTCCACGGATACTGGGTGGGGCTACAATCAGGGAACATATGTTAAGGGTGAAAGGTGAAAAGTTTAAGTGGAACATGAGGGGAAACTTCTTCACTCAAAGAGTGGTGAGTGTGTGTAATGAGCAGCCCATCCATGAGAAACATGGATGGGAGGGGTTTGGAGGACTGTGGTCCTGGTGCAGGTCAATGGGAGTAGGCAGTTTAAATGGTTTGGCACAGTCTAGATGGACCAAAGACCTTGTACTTCGTTGTTTTGTGCCAGCAGTATAGTGCAAAAACATAAAATTGCTACAAATTACAAAATAAATAGGGCAAAAAAACTAATAATTGGGAAGGTGATCATGGACCACTCAGAAAACAGATGGCAGAGGGAAAGGACCTGTTCCTAAATCATTGAGTGTGTGTCTTCAGTCACCTGTACCTTCTCCCTGATGGTAGTAATGAGAAGAAGGCATGTCCTGGATGGTGAAGGTCCTCAGTATTGGATGTCTCCGCCTCAAGGCACTGCCTCTTGAAGGCCTCCTTAATGGTGAGGAAGATTGTCCCCATGATGAAGCTGACTGAGGATGTAAACCCTCTGCAGTCTTTTGCAATCCTGTACGTTGGAGGCTGCATACTTCAATATGAGGCTTCACCCCGGTGAAGGCACAATACAGGACTACTTGCATGCCAAATACCATAAGCAGCAAGCAATAGATAGCTAAGTGGTCCCACAGCCAACGGATCTGATCTAAGCTATGTAGTCCTGCTATGAATGGCAGTGGGCAATCGAACAACTCACTGGAGGAGAAGGCTCAACAGATATCCCCAACTTCAATGATAGAGGAGCCCACCATACCCATGCAAAAGATAAGGCTGAGGCATTTGCAACAAACCTCAGTCAGAAGTGCCGAGTAGATGATCCAGCCCAGCTCCCTCCAGAAGTCCCCAGTACGCAACCAATCCAATTCACTCCATGTGATTTCAAGAAATGGCTGAAAGCACTAGATATTGCGAAGGCTATGGACCCAGACAAAATCCCGGCAATAGTCCTGAAGACATGCTCCAGAACTTGCTGCGCCGCTAGCCAAGCTGTTCCAGTACAGCTACAACACTGGCATCTACCCGGTAATGTGAAAAATTGCCCAGGTATATCTTATACAGAAGAAACAGGATAAGTCCCACCCAGCCAATTACTGCACTATCATCCTTCTCTCAAGCATCAGCAAAGTAATGGAAAGGGTCATCAACAATGCAATCATGCAGCACCTACTCGGCAATAATCTGCTTATGGATGCCAGGTTCGGGTTCTGTCCAGGCCACGTGAGGTGAGAGTGATGGCCCTCGATGTTAAAGCAGCATTTGACTAAGTAAGGGATCAAAGTGCCCAGCTAATATGGAGTCAATAGAAATTAGGGGGAAAACCCTCCATTGGTTGGAATCATACTTGACACAAAGGAAGATGGTTGTGGTGGTTGAAAGTCAATCTATCTATATCTTCCTCAGGACATCACTGCAGGAGTTCCTCAGGAAAGTGACCTCGCACCAACCATCATCAATGACCTTACTTTCGACATAAGCACAGAAGTGGGGATGTTCGCAAATGACTGCACAATGTTCTGCAACATTCCTGTCTCCTCAGATAGTGAAGCAGTTTATACCCAAATACAGCAGGATCTGGATGATATCCAGGCTTGGGCTGACAAGTGGCAAGTAACATTCGAGCCACGCAAGTGCTAATCAAAGGCTATCTCCAACAAGAGAGGCTCTAACCATAGTTCCTTGACATTCATTGGCATCACTATCACTGAATCCCATACTATCAACATCTCGGGGGTTTCCATTGACAGGAAACTGAACTGGTCTAGCCATATAAACATTGTGGCTACCAGAGCAGCGTGTAACTCACATCCCAACGCCCCAAAGCCTGTCCACAATCTACAAGGCTCAGGTCAGGATTGTAATGGAATATGTGCCACTCACCCAGATGAGTGCAGCTCCATCAACACTCAAGAAGCAACTTCCACAACATCCAATCCCTCCACCATGGATGAACATTTGCATCAGTGTGCACTATCTACAAGATGCACTGCAACAACACACCAGAGTTCCTAAGGCAGCACCTTCCAGACCCACGACCACCACCATCTGGAAGGATGAGAACAACAGATACCTGGGAGCACCACCACCTGGAAATTCCCCTCCAAGTCACTCACCATCCTGACGTGGAAACATATCGCCTTTCCTTCATTGTCACTGTGTCAAAATCATAGAATTCCCTCCCTAACATCACTGAAGGAGTACCTGCACCTCAGGGATTGCATCGGTTTAAGAAGGCAGCTCATCACCACCTTCTTGAAGTAACTAAGAATGGGCAATAAATGCTGGCTTGCCTGGCAATGCCTACATCCCATAAATGAATAAATAAAACAATCCCCAGCTGTAATGCAACCAGTCAGAATGCTCTCTACTGGATATCTATAGAGATTTGCAAGATTAGTTTAATTGAATTCTCTGATTTATATTTCTACTTAGCAATTATTGTTATCTGATTTTTTTCCTTTCATATTTTCAACTATGTTATTCCTCATTTGTTTCTCTTTCAGCTTGGGCCGAAAGATTTAACAGAAAAGTGTTTCTGGGTCAAAGTGAGGGAGGACAAGTATGAGAATAAAGAACTGTTTGCAAAACTCACTCTTGCATTCTCCGCCCAGACTAAGTGTAAGTTACTGATAATGTTTTGATTAATTTGATTTTCCTTAACTGTGATTTGAATTTAATCCAGTTAAATTTATGATAAACAAACTTAAGTTTGGCCAAACTGAATTTCAAGAACAATTTCTAGACCTATACAAGACATCAAGTTCTTAGAAGAATTGCGATTCAGGTCAGGAGTTGTTGAGAATGAAAAGTTGGTCTCCTTGAGAAGAAATTTCTTCAAACCTAATGTTTTCAAATTCTTTCATTAATACTAGATATTGGAATTTTTGATGCACGAGTATAAGATACAAATCTTTAAATTAAGGAAGCTAAGGTACTCCTTATTCCTTTCCTTTCTTAGACCATATTTAACCCCAACCTAATCACAAGGCAATTTCCAATGACCAATTAGGCAACTAACCGGTATGTCTTTGGACTGTGGGGCGGGGGGGGGGGGAGGGGGGGGAACAGGAGTACCTGGAGGAAACCCATGCGGTCACAGAGAAAACCTTTCCAAGGTCGCCGGAATTGAACTCTGAACTCAGTAACACCCCTAGTTATAATAGTATAATTACAAGCACTACATTAGCATGACGCCCCAATGTTTTATCTTCACTAAAGTTTCAAACTCTACTGGGAAGGTTTGACTTTGTTAGCGTTGTCCTTTAATTACTATCTGATGTAAATGTTATTATTATGTGCTTGCTGCCAAAGGTCCTTAAACTTCTCTACCATACCTGAATTATTAAGCAAGATAACTAGTCTGATTAAGTCTTTCTAAATTAAAAGATGAATCATGCACACTCAACAGTAGAACTGGCATTCAGAAAATGATCCATTTGAGGACCCAGTTCATATTTGCTGCATGCATCTTGAACTGATTTTGGGAGCCACAGCACTAGTGGTAATAAAAAAGTGTATTCCTTTATTTCACTGGGACAATACAGATGATTCCAACTTCAATCTGTAGTTTGTTCAACCATTAATATTACTACATTTTTGTTCATCTTATCTTCCTGTTGAAATTTTATAAGTCACTGTATACTTGATGTGTATTGTCCGTGTGGGACAGGCTGAGATAAGACCTTAAGACATAGGAACAGAATTAGGCCATTTAGCTCATTGAGTCTGTTTCGCCATTCATCATGGCAGATTTATTATCCCACTCAGCCGTAGTCTCCATCTACATCCGTTCGTTCCTTATGTGTGCTGTCATATGACATTGGCAGTCATGGTTTTTCCACGACCATGATTGTTCTTGGCAAATTTTTCTACAGAACTGGCTTTTCATTGCCGCCTCTGGGCAGTGTCTTTACTAGATGGGTAACCCCAGCCATCATCAATACTCTTCAGAGATTGTCTGCTGTCATCAGTTGTCACATAACCAGTGCTTGTGATATGCACCAGCTGCTCATACAGTCATCTACCACTGATCTCATGGCTTCACATGAACCTGATCAGGGGGGTAAACAGGTGCTGCACCTGCCCAAGGGTGACCTACTGGCGAGCGGAGGGAAGGGGCACCTTACACCTCCTTTGGTAGAGATGTAGACCTTGCCACTGTCCATCTGCATTAGAATTTCCAAATTTCCATCAGACCAGCTGATGCAGTCTTATTTATTTATTTATTGAAATGAATGGGAATGAGGTCAGGGTGTATAAACTGACAGTACAAATTCATGGAGAGGAACTTAATAATATTGTGTACAAAGTCCAAGTCTAAGTACTTCAAAGGATGATTCCACTTTGTGCTCTGAATTTGCTTTCTTACACTTGAATCTGCCATAATAAGACGATAAGATAATGGAGCGCAATTAGGCCATTTGGCCCATTGAGTCCACACCACCATTTCATCAAGGCTGATCCAATTTTCCTCTCAGCCACACATGTTCTGCCTGTTTCATTCTTGCTCATCTTCCAAGTCAGTAAATCCATCTCTTCTTACATCCATCTTAGAATTAATATTTTTTTCAGCAAATTGCTTTAGTGAGAAAACTACACGCTAAATAAATCATGAGCTCAGTAATGGAACCATCTTGATGGTGCGTTTTAAACTGCTATCCAGTTTGAAGAAGTTCCATTTTCAATTGAAGCAGGAAGACCGTAATGCATTCTTGCATCATAGTTAATTTATTTAGTAATTACTTGCACCATAAAACCTTTGCAACTAAAGTATTATCTCACTGTAGCACTGAAGTGCTGTCTTCTCCGCATTATGTTCAATTGCTTAGGTACTAAAAAGTGAAATGTGTCACAATTCTGCTAGTGTCCCTCACCTCCTCTCTTCTCTTGGCTTCATCTGCCCATTATCCATCTCCCCTTAGTTCACCAATCACCTACCAGCCCCTATCCCGCCACACTTCCTCTCCTCTTCATTGTGGCTGAATTTCCTCTTTGCTCTCAATCCTAAAGCATGCTATTGACCCAAAACATTTGCAAATCCTTTCCCCCCTACAGCTGTTGCTTAACTGAATTGCTCTCATTATTAAACAAAACCACTGCTGTCCTTTAAGCCACTTAACAAACTCAAAAGCACATATCACAAGTGGAATACATATCCAGTACCTCTAACAGGCACTCCTTCCTTCCCACTGGTATCTGGTGGTAAAGTGTACCTGTTCATTGTGCAATAGCAAGTCTCCAAGGTGTTTTTTTTTGTCAGCACCTCCCAAGTCTACTCTGCCTGGATATAAGCAAAGACAATAGGCATACAGGACCAAGTTCATATTCTCTTCCACAGTATGCCAACTTGGAAATGTATTGACCATCCTTTTATCAACTGATTAAAATCCTACAATATCCTTTCTATGTCGCACATGCAAAATTCTTTCCATATTTCCTTATTATATAGAAGCAGATTATTCGTCAAGCCCATACAGCTCACAGAACCATCCATTCCCAAAGATGAGTGTATTTTCATACGCACAAGTGCAATGAAAACTTGCATGCGGCACCATTTTAGATTGCATCAGATAACCAGCGTTCACAAGAAGAATGTACTTTAAACAAATAAGTACAGAATTTTTACAAGAAAGAAAACAGAACAAAATAATCCATTGTCTGGTAAAGTGGTCATAGTTCTGTTTCACTGAGGTAGTGATTCATATTATGCTGGTTGGTATAAGAATCACTGATTTCCCCTGTAACCTCTTCAAGTTCTCTGGTTTCCTCCCACAGTCCAAAGACGTTCTGGTTAATAGGTTAATTGGGCATTGTAAACTGTCCTGTGATTAAGATAGGTTTAAATTGGTGGGTTGCTGGATGGCTCAGCTTGTTGGGCCAGAAGGCCTGTTCCACACTAAACACAAGAGGAACTCAGCAAGCCAACACTATCTGTGGAGAGAAATGAACTGTCAATGTTTCAAGCTGAGAGGTTTTTCTTTGTTGCAAAGTACTATAGGTGCAATACTCATGTCCTGGGTACACAACCAACATTTCACTTATAGCATTTAACCCAAGGATAGTGATCCCTTTATTCTTTATCCGACCTTGGGGTTCAGCTACTGATTGAAGCTTCCTTCTTGCAGCTGGACATGTTATCCAAACCCTGAAATAAATTCCTCTTACTTCTTCATAGGCCAGGATGGTGTATGGCATTCTTAATTTCCCTGCAGAGGTGATGGACTATCCCTCAATTGACAAATTGTTTGTCTAGTAGAAAAGATTGCTTGGTCACTCCAGCATGCATTATAAATCACATAGTGTGAGTTAGATGACGTGAAAGAAAGATGGGGTAGACATTTAATAACTTGAGTAAATAGATTTTCATTTTATGATAATTCATCAGTTTTGGCTGTTTGCACTAATGTTAGCGAGCAAGTTGCCATATTGTTAAATTAAATTTATAACTTGTTCTACTGGCTTTTTGAATTCTGTTTCTAGATTCATAACCATCACAATATTACACTGATGATGGGCAAAATCTTCCACAGAGACTATACATTGGTAAAATCCAGTTCCTAGTAATGATACTATGCAGATTGAATGTACTATAGCAACAGCGTTCTATCCTGACACTGACTTTGTTTTTTCTTTTCTCCATTTGCAATTCTCTACTGATGAATCATGCAGCTCGTAAAGGTAAGCCAAATGTTTTCTTTTTCAAAACCTGTTCTGAGATTCTTTCTGATCCTTCAGTGATGCTGGATTGGATGTTGAAATTCCTTGAAGAGTAAAATCTTTTCTAAATGGAACACTGTTTAGAAGACATACCCACTAACCGATATATCATTTTGCTTGACTAATTTGCCTTTACTGAATGTGTTATGAGGAAGGATTTAAAAGAATAATGAACCTACAAACAGTTCAGAATAGAACCAGTTGGATTGAACAAATGTTGCTAAAAAGCTTTGCATTATACTTTTCCTAACTTGGTCTGGTACCGAGTTAGCAAAAAAGAGGGTAAGTTCTGATAGTTTCCTTTGCCTACCAGAGATTATAGAGTCATATAAAAACACAGCTTTTCAGCTCATCTAGATTGTATTGAACCATTTCAAACTGCCTAGTCCCATTGACCTACACCCAGACCATAGCAATCCATATCCCTGCTATCCATGTACCTATCCAAACTTCTCTTAAACTTTGAAATTGAGCTTGTATGCACTACTAGAGCTGGCAGCTTGTTCCACTCTCTCACAACCCAATGAGTGAAGAAATTTCCCCTTATGTTCCCCTTAAACATTTCACCTTTCACTCTTAACCCATGACCTCTAGTTGTATTCCCACCAATTTCAGTGGAAAAAGCCTGCTTGCATCTACCCCTCATAATTTTGTATACCTCTATCAAATCTCCCCTCAGTTTTCTCCGTTCCAAAGAATACAGTCCTAACCTGTTTAATCTTTCCTCATAACTCAAGTCCTCCAGTCCCAGCATCCATGTAAATTTTCTCTGTATTCTTTCAACCTTATTGTACACAATACTCCAAATTAGGCCTCACCAACGACTTACACAAGTTCAACATACCATCCCATCTCCTTTACTCACTCTTTGATTTACGAAAGCCAATTTGTTTTCTTTACTACCTTATCTACCAGTGATGCCACTTTTAATGACTTATGAATTTCCAGATCTCATTGTTCTACCATACTCCTCAGTGCCCTACCATTTGCTGTGTAAGGCCTACCCTGGTTGATCCTACTGAAGTTCAAAATCTCACACTTCTCTGCATTAAATTCCATTCGCCATTTTTCAGCCCATTTTTCCAGCTGGTCTAGATACCATTGCAAACTCTACAGTTTTCTTTGCTGTCCACTACACCACCATTCTTGGTGTCATCTGCAAATTTGCTGATCCAGTTAATCACATTATCATCCAGATTGTTAATATAGATGGTAAACAACAATGGACTCAGCATTGATCCCTGTGGCACTCTTCTAGTCAGAGAGGCAACCATTTACTAGCTTTCTCTGGCTTCTCCCACAAAGCCAATATCTAATCCATTTTACTACCTCATTTTGAATGCCATGTGACTAAAACTTCTTGACCAATCTCCCATTTGGGACTTTGTCAGATGCCTTGCTAAAGTCCATGTAGACAACATCCACTGCCTTGCCTTCGTCAACATTCCTGGCAACGTCCTTGAAAAACTGTAAGATAGGTTAGACAGAACCAACCATACACAAGGCCATGCTAACTATCCTTAATAAGACCCTGCCTGCACAAATACTCGTATCCGTGTCCTTAGTATACCATCTAGTAAATTTCCTACTACTTTTAGGCTCATCAGCCTATAATTTCCTGGTTCACGTTTAGAGCTTTTTTTAAACAGCAGAGCAACATTGGCTATCCTCCAATCCTCTGGTACTTCACCTGTTGCTAAGGATGATTTAACTATCTCTTCTAGGGCCCTTGCAATTTCTGCGCTTGCCTCCCACAGAGTCTGAGGGAACACCTTGCCAGACCAAGACAGCAAACACCTCCTAATCTGTAATCTGTATAGAGTCCATGAAGTTGATGCCAATGTACCTTACTTCTATAGACTGTGTGTTCTTCTCCTGAGTAAATACAGATGCAAACATTTCAGTTTAGATCTCCACCATCTCCATTGACTCCACATTTAGAATTCTCTTTCACCTTGTCTGTTAGGGCAACCTCATGCCTTTTAGCCCATTTAATGTGTGAACCTGGAACTAAATATACTCTCCAAATTACTTTTAGATTGTTAAGTATTTAATTGATTGATGATACATTTAATTATCAATATTGTTCCAATGACCAATTAATTAAGATGAGAGCATCCAAGTCTGATATGGAGCCTATGCATTTTATGTGAATATTTAATCTACTCTTATTGAATGTAAAAGGTATCAAGCTATGCGTTTTCAGTGCTTCCATGGCAAAATGACACTTCATCCAGACTTCTGCAAAGTTGTTTGGTTTTCTCTTTCACCATGTAAAAAGAAAGAGTTCACTGTAAATAACTATTCTCAATTTTATTAAGACTTGTCTCAGACAATGGTGCCTATGTAGATTTGTGGAGATTTTAATTGTTATGTTATTGGTTATTGTATGAATATTCCTGGGTTTGCTACCTAAAGTTCAATGTAATATTTGAACCAAGATCGTTGAAGTGGAGAATCTTTGCTTTCCCCCTTTCAATCAATTCTTTTTTCTCAGCTTCATTTTATATTTAGTTTTTATCTTAACACTGGCTGTTAAACTGGTGGTCTGTGGATTCCCAACTGACAGCTGTTTATTGTGGTTAGCTATGATGTATTATGTTTTGGATTTTTGGGCTGAGAACCTTCTTTGGTTTACAACAGAAGAAAATTATGTTGGGCAATTTAGTTTTAAAACTCATTATTAAGTTAGTTCCACTATGTTAAATTCAGCTTGTGTAGTTTAAGGCAACAGTCTGAAAGTTTCATTGCTACAATATAGTATGAATATATAGTATTCTGGTCAAATTCATGTTTTCAGCAATTTGATTTCAGCAATATGTCTTTTAGATTAGTTGATTACTACCTCTGTTAAATTTTGGATGGAGCATTTTCATATGGTTCAAAGTTTCTACGATACAGGGCTGAGTCATCTCTAGGCATGGGTTATAAACAGAATGAGTACATTTTGAAGGACCAAGCAGCATTCACATCCATGACATAAGCTTTTAAATAGGCTTAACACTGAATTAGATGTAGGATGGATGCATATAGAAATTTTACTAAATTTGTGTTTTGCATATCCTAACACAGTGAGGTTCTAAGTTAGGAAAAGGAATGTAAAATTGTGACAGTTTCCTTAGTCCACTAAATACAACTGAATGTGTGAGTCTGGAATGAAATACGCTGTCCAAATTTTTCAAACCTGCTAGAAAGATGTATATTGGATGGGATCAATACCAAGGCTGCTTGCAGAGTTTCAAAAGCGTCTAGCCTTTATTTACAACAAAGGTAAACATCACAAGTAACAAGAGTCGCCTGGATGTCTCCTTCGCTTTGGAACTTAAACTAATGTGTTTGACAGAATTTCACTATCTTTAATGATTCATAAATTTCACAAAAATTTTTATATTGTGCTCTTAAATCTATCTCTTTGTTGCCAACTTGTGACTGATAATAGCTTATTCAGATGGCTTGGACAGTACCAGTACCTGAGGTACTCTCCCTCCTCTCCCCTCACCTTTCAAATCTACTCCTCAGCTTTTGTCTCCAGCCCTGCCCAAGGGTTTCGGTCCAAAACATTGACAGTACTTTTTCCCATAGATGCTGCCTGGCCTGCTTTGTTCCTCCATTGTTGTGTTGCTAGATAGTACCAGAGCACTTTGATCAGCAGTTGCCAGAATGTACATACAATTAGTTGTGACATTTGGAGTTTTACATGAAAACAAATCTAATTACAAGGAAAAGTGGCTTTGTTTTTAATTTTTTTTGATTCTGTAAAGAATCTGTGCATAGTTCTTATTTAAGCTTTGAATATCTTGGTCTGCAGTGGTCCTTATCTCAACAGCTTTGAATTGTAAACTACTGGTAACACTAATATTTGTTAGCATGTGTTTTCAGAAACCTGAGAACTGAGGTTGGGTGGGACTACAACTAGAGGACTTTGGTTAAGGGTGAAAGGTGAAAAGTTTAAGGGGGAACATGAGGGAAAACTTTTTCACTCAGAAGATTGTGACAGTGCAGAATAAGCTACCAGCGCAAGTTGTGCATGTGAGCTCAATTTCAACGTTTAAGAGAAGTTTGGATAGGTACATTGATGGATGGCTATGGGCTTGGGGCAGGTCATTGGGATTACGCAGATTAAATGGTTCGGTGTGGACTAGCTGGGCCAAGTGGCCTGTTTTGTGCTGTATTTTTCTATGGCCAACTGACTTCCGATTTTATTAACCCTTTCATTTAATATAGCTATGTTTCCAGTGAATAGCTGGAGAACTATTTGACTAAATTTTTCATTTTTTGACCTAACTTGGCTATGTCAGAGAGATGAGCATAGGTTGGTATCTTAATCAGTATGGATGAGTGGGCCTGGAAGGCCTGTTTCTGTGCTGTATGACTCTATTTGACTTGCACACAAATTTCGATGACATGTTTCCAATGCTTATCAAAGATATTATTAAGAATTCCTCCCCCTCCAATGTTTCTATTTCAGTATTTGCTGATTATTCACAGGGCAGAGAATCCTTTTTGTTGCTTAAGAGCTGTCACTGTTGGCTTTTTGCTTGACACTTGGGTGGTGAATATAATGAGCAATTTGTACATGTTACAATTTTGATACCTACCCTGTTTTGGCTGTTTAAGCATTTATTTATCTTAAGTGTTTGGAGTCTATGGAGTTCTGTTAACAAGGGAATGGAACCACTCATGCATTCAATATAACTAAATTCCTTTAGGTGTACTTCTGACCACCACCAAGCCGTGTATAATCGGCAAGGATGGCCCCAACAGTTCCTTTATGAGAATGCTCCAGGCAATGAAAGGATAGACATATGAGGTGCATTTGTTGACACAGGGACTACTTATAGGAGTTCTGAAGAATGAGAGGGAATCTCATTGAAACCTACTGAATATAAAACAGCCCAGAGAGAGTGAATGTGGAGAGGATGAGTTCCAGTCATAGAAGAGTCTAGGACTGGAGGGCACAGTCTCAGAATAGAGGGACATCCATTTAGAACAGAGATGAGGAGGTTGGTGAATCTGTGCCACAGATGGCTGTGGAGGATAAGTCTTTGAGTGTATTTAAAGTGGTGGTTCTTGACCAGTAAGAGTATCAAAGATTAGATGGAGATGGCAAGAGAATGGGTTTCAGAGGATTAATAAATCAGCTATGATTGTATGGCAGTGCAGATTTGATAGGCTGAATAGTCCAAATCTGCTGTAATGTCTTATGGTATTAATTTGATAATGGAGAGATAAAGTTTTTATGGTAGTAGCATTTTGTCACCCATTTCTACTGGCACTTTCATCATCATCCTGCGCAACTTAGTGGTACAATATGAAGAACTCACATATTCAATGTATGTTGCACTTTGATGTTTAAAATATCTTAATCAGGTGAAACCAGTACAGAAACCTATGGTGCGTGTTCTTGTTCTGTCAACTTAGAAATCGACTGGGACATGCAAGTTAATGGGTTCAAATTTCAGAAGTGTTGTAAACGTACAAATGCTTCTCTCTGCCTTTTTTAAGGCAACTCATCAAATGAAATTTATTTCTGAAGGGCTTTTTAAGTTTAATTTGAATCCTGGATTTTTTTTTCTGGATTCTTAACTATTTTCACATCATTTTCTGTAATTAATTTGCATTGTACTTAAAAATCTTCTCAGCCTTGTCTGCATCTTTATAATATACGGATGAGTTTTAATGAAATCAAAAGAACGACATCCAGACACCACTGTTCGAAAAAATACTGTTACCTTCAATGATAACATACTGATTGGACAATTGTCAGTCTGTAATGATATAGTAGCTGGCTGGTGGCATAGTGGCATCAGTGCCAGACTTCAGAGCGAAGGCTCCTGAGTTCAAATCCAGCCAGCGCCCTTGCAGGCTTTCCATCCGTGCTGAGTTGAGCATCGAACTCGGCCTCTTAACAGTAAGAAAACCTGCTAAAAAACGCCGTTGCGATGGTGTCCCAATGACTCCACTCAGAGTTAAGGGCTTCTTCTTCTTTCTTCTTCTGATGATATAGTGGATTTCATGGGAAGACTGTCCCTGTTATTTTTACTGGCTAAGGCACAGGTTTCTTTGGAATTGTTTTATTGAACATAAACCAGTTCTGAATATTATTCTGATGGTAATTGTATTATATTTATC
Source organism: Hypanus sabinus (assembly GCF_030144855.1). Classification (NCBI taxonomy): domain Eukaryota; kingdom Metazoa; phylum Chordata; class Chondrichthyes; order Myliobatiformes; family Dasyatidae; genus Hypanus; species Hypanus sabinus. The sequence continues at coordinate 57,993,563 of NC_082720.1, read as the reverse complement.
CTACCATTTAAAATTTCTGTCCATCAGCACAGTAATATCAATTTTGTGTGAAATAACAATTTGTGAAGAAGTTCTTCAAATAATTTTGACTACTTAACATTTTGTACACCTCTTGATAGAGATGTACAAAATGAAAGGAGGCATAGATTGAGTGAATAGCCAGTGACTTTTTTTTAAGGGTGAAAATAGCTAATATGTGGGACAAATTTTTAAGGTGATTGGAAGAAAGTATAGGCGGATGTCAGAGGCAAGTTTTACTTTACACAGTGAGTGGCGGATATGTGGAACACCCGTCCAGTGGTACTGTTAGGTGTGGCCACATTAGGGACATTAAAGTAACTTAGCTACATGGATGACAAAAAATGGAAGGCTATGATTGACCTTATAAGATCGTTATAAAATTGGTGTAGCATCATGGGCTGAAGGGCCTGTACTGAGTTGTAGTGTCCACTTTAATTTCTAAAATTGTAGAATACAGTTTGTAGAGTAATTAAAATAATAAATGTGCATCCATAAGATTAGATCAAATTATTTGTATTGATTTGTATATATTTTCTGATATCTAGCTAAATAATGGACCAAAGCCTTCAATGTCATTGGCATGAAAGGATCATGGTTTTCACAGATGATCTTCAACAATTTGTGTACCAGCACACCTATGTTCCTTTAAATATTAGCACTGCATGATTTTTCACTATTTAACAAATATGGGTACCATCATGGCATTGCGGTTAGTGCTATACTATTAAAGCTCAGAGCATCGGAATTTGGAGTTCAACACCAATGTCGTCTGCAAGGAGTCTGTGTCTTCTCCATGGAATGTGTGGGTTTTCTCCAGTTTACTCCCACAGTCCAAAGATGTAACAATTTCTAGGTTAATTAATCACTGTAAATTGATTAGGCTAGTTAAATTGGGGGGTTTCCAGGCAGTGCAGTTTGAAGAGCAGGAAGGGCCTATTCTGTGCCGTATCTCTAAGTAAACTGTTCCACTTTCCTCTTCTGTGCATAGTGTCCAGTATGAATATAGTAATAACATAATTCCTTTTTCACAAAGCCAGGGGATGAATGGCTGGAGTACTGGGAAGTTCTGTTTCTCCAAAGATTTTCAATGCGATCTTTTTTATCCATCTCAGAGGATGTACCTTGGTGTATGACTATATTCAAAAAGGTGCTCTTTTGGAAACTAGCAGCATGACATGGGTAGAATTAGCCCATTGCTACCACAAGAATGCTCAAACCTAGGCATTTCTAAAGGCTATATGTAAATTATCACACAACATGTGGTTAAGAAGGCATATGGCATGCTTACCTTTATTAGTCAAGGCATTGAATTCAGAAATCAGGAAGTTATGTTGTAGCTTTATAAAACTCCAGTTAGGCCTCATCTGGAGTATTATATACTGTTCTGATCACCCCTTTATAGGAAGGATCTCAAAGCTTTTGGAGAGGGTGCAGAGGAGTTTACTATGGTGTTGTCTGTATTAGAGGGCAAGTGCGATAATGAGAGGCTGGACAAACTTGGGTTGTTTTCTCTGGAGTGGCAGAGACTGATGGCAGATGTGTTAAGAGGTTTATATGATTATGAGGCACAGGCAATATTTTTTTCCAGGGGTTGAGATGTCTCACACCAGAGGACATGCATTTAAGGTGAGGGCATGCATCAAAGGAGAAGAGAGGGACAATTTTACACAGAGACTGGAGGATGCCTGTAATGTGCTGACTGGGCTGGTGGTAGATGCAGAAACATTAGACTTTTAAGAGATGTTTAGATAGGCACATGAATGTGAGGAAAATGGATATTATATAGACAAAAGAGGTTAGTTTAGTTAGCCCTTTCATTACTAATTTAATTGGTTTGGCACAACATTGTGGGCCCAAGGGCCTGTTCCTGTGCTGTACTGTTCTATGTTCTTTGTGGTTCACTGGCTGAGCCATTGAGGGACAAAGAATTGAAAAAAATAATATACTTTGATGGTGTACTATTCATGGGTGCAATATTGAAAATACTTGGAAGTTAAAAGGCATCAAACTTTTCAGTTATGGTAAAGTTTTTACTTTCAGAGGTTTCAGTATGCTGGGCTCATGACTTTGAAGCATGATGTGTTGGTAATAGTACTAAATTAAGTGCTGTCATCACATTGAGTTCTTAACTAACATTGATTAATTGTCATAACATGATCATTTTGTTGCCTAATAAGTTGTCTTTTGTTTCTGAGTCAGATTAGGCACACGGGAGGTTTTCCATCTGCATTCATCCCTCTTGTTACAGTATTTCCTGATGTTATAATACTTACTAATGATTACATTTGCCATAATACAATTAGCTTGCAATGTTAATTGATCACACCCCATGGTCTGAAAGCAACCAGTTGGTCATCATTAGAACTCAGAATGGTGAAGCCACTGGCAAGGAATTTGACAAGGCTTGATCAATGAGGCTATATCCAAGAGTGAAACATAAATGATTTTTTTGTCTGTATCTTTAGTTAATTATCCCACAAAAAAGACTAGATAACAGAAACATCCATTCACAGCCTTCCAGTTCCACACCCTGGAGAACACTCTCTAAATGTCGAAATGTAAGACTTATTGACAAGAAAGGCATCAAAGTAGTGTGCAGCCATGTAATCTGAAGGCTAGAATCCAGAGAAGCAATGGTACCATTTAACAGAGATCTGTGGCTCGCTTACCTACACTTAGCGATGGATGGATAAAATTTTGGTGGCTCTGCATACATAGAGACACTAGAGGTTTCTAAAAGTATAAAAGTAATGAAATCATACTGATAATTTGGAAATCATTGGTTAGACCTGATTTCAAATACTTTAAAACATGCCAGGTACTTGCATAATATGCAAAGTTGGGGCATAGTGTCTACAAATCTGCAATTCCACTAGAGGCTAAAGAGGAGGCCTGTTCTAGGTTTAGGGAACTGTTTATCTACGTGGGTGGAGGGAGGGAGGGAGGAACGGGGCTTATTTCACTGCTGTTGCTTTGCTGCTTGCAATGTTCTGTATTGTACTGTCAAGCATTGTGGGCATTCTGTGTTGGCACAGGAATCCGTGGCGATACTTGTGAGCTACCTCCAGCATATTCTTGTGTGTGTAGGTTATTAATGCAAGTGACACATTTCCCTATATGTTTTGATGTTTTGATAAATAAATCTAAAACTGAAAGCTGAAATGATGCTAAAGACTGAGGCATGGGTGTGGGGGAAATACTAAAAAAGAAGGGATTATCTTCCTTGGAGCAGGTTAAGTGGAACTTTAATACTGGTGCTTCAAATTTTTATTCTGACATTCATTCTTACAGTTTTTATTCTTATTAAGAATGTTATTCTAATTGCTAATTCTTACTTTAATAAGGAAGCTATTTCTGTTGGCAGGAAAGTCAGTTGATGTTTTGGGATGAGACCGTTCATCAAGTGGCATTGATGACATTTTTCGGCCCGAAACATTGACTCCTTATTGTTTTCCATTGATGCTACCTGACCTGCTGTGTTCCTCCAGCGTTGTGCGTATGTTAATCAGTTGATAAAGCCCTGATCTGGAGCTTGCATTGATTTATTCATGCTTATAATTATTGGGATATAAACATATTTGTTTTTAAACTCTGCCATTGTAAGGTTAAATTTACAAAGCCATCATATGAAATGATGTAATGCAATTCTGTGACTGAGATGATTTGTCAATTTGGCCACATTTCTAACTTGCCGATATTATTTTGAAAATGAAGGCTTGATATGCCAAGTTTGATTGCCAAATAAAACAGTGAATGAGTAGGGGGAAATAATTTAGCATTGAATCACAATTGGGACTGATCCTAAAATAGAGAATGTCCCATCGGTGATTTATTGGTTCCATGTACATTTAAAATTATGTCAGATGGAAGGAGCAATTTCATAATCATATGAATTGCCTGCAGTGCTCTATGAAGTAACAAATTGTACTGAAATATAAAGGTGAAGTTGTTTTTCATTATAGATATTTTAGAGACATACTAAAATTGTTTACACTGACTAATGTTCCCTGCACTTTTGAATTTGAACATATAGAATTACAGTGTCAATTTAGAATAGAAATAGTCACTCTCCAGCTGGAAGAACAACTCCTCATATTCCATTTGTGTAACCAATCTGATAGCATGAACATCAATTTGTCTAACTTGCAGTAAATTTGCTCCCTCTCTCTTTTCCTCTTCCATTTCACACTCTGGCTCCCTGCTTACCTTTTCTCTTTGCTTCACCTACCTATCACCTCTGCCTGGTGCCTCTCCTCATTCTCTTTCTCCCCAAGCTCCATTCTTTTTGCTCCTTCCTTCAACCCTTTATCTTTTTTACTTATCACTTTGCAGCTTCTCACTTTATCCATCCTTCCCCCATCCACCTGACTTCATCTATAACCTTCTAGCTTATGGACTTCCCCTCCATAAGACCATGAAAGATAGGAGCAGAATTAGGCCATTTGGCCCAACAAATGCTTTGCCATTTCATTATGGCTGATCCATTTCCCTCTTAACCACATTCTTTTGCCTTCTTCCCATAACTTTTCATACCCTGACTAATCAAGTACCTCTCAACCTCTGCTTAAATGCACTATGACCTGACCTCCATAGTTGAATGTGGTAACAAATTTCACAGATTCAGCACCCTTTGGCAAAAGAAATTCCTTCTTTCTTCTATTTTGAGGCTGTGCCTTCTGGTCCTAGACTACCCCACCAAAGGCACCATCCTCTTCGCGTCCACTCCCCCCCCCCCCCCCCCATCTTTTTGTTATGGCTTCTTCTCCCCTGCTTTTTATTCCTTTCCATAGATACTGTTTGACGCTGAGTTCCTCTAGCAGTTTGTAAATGTTACTCTGGATTTCCAGTATCTATATACCTTGTGTTTTAAATATAAGCCTACCTTGAACAAAGAAATTCAGAGCATTTACCAACATAACTCAAAATTCATCTATACTACTTAACTTATGGGAGAGTTTTCCCTCCTTCCATCATTCTCTCAAATGGGATGGGCTGGCTTTGATTTTTAATGTTGGTCCTCGTATCCAAAACACAAAGAGATTCTGCAGGTGCTGGAAACATCTGACATATCTTCTTGTCCAAGGTCCTCAATATAAGCTGAAGTTGTTTTTTTTGTCTATTTAAGTACTTTCTTTAAAGATCTTATGAACCTTAACCTTCTGTGCTCCAGGGAATGAAAGCATAGTTTATATAGTGCATATATATAATTTATTGCAGTACTACTAGCATAGTGAAATCATTTTTGATATATTGAAGCATTCAGCTTTGAGTCTAAGGAAATCTAATGATATAAGACCCACATTTGCTTCAAGGGCCATGAATTTGAGGTTCCTACCAGGAAAGACATGTTATTCACACACATCTCCAGTACAACCCTTAAAGCAGTTAAGTAGATTGTAGCCCACTCTGTTTAAGATTCAAGTTTATTCGTCATGTGTACATCGAAACATACAGTCAAATGTGTTGTTTGCAATAACAACCAACACACCCGAGGGTGTCCTGGGGGCAGCCAGCAAATGTCACCACACATTTTGGCACCAACATAGATAGCATGCCTACAATACTGACAGAACATAACAAGCAACAAACAAAAGCAAAAACAAGTCCCATTCCTCCCTTCCATTCCACACACACACACACACACACTCACACACTCGTACACACACTCACTCACTCACCCCTTTAAACCCAGAACAGACCTCCACTGGACACGGATTCGGGCCTGCAGACATCTGCTTCAACCTCCCAGTGGACTCGCCTGGGGAGCTTTATGAGGCAAATACAATTGGCATCTTGGCAGTGGATTGAAATGTGTTTGGAAAAACAATCTAATGTTTAACCACAAGCTATGTTTTTGCACGTAGTTTTTCATTGAAGGACTTAAGCAGGATAACAAATTGGACAGAGCCACTCAGACACAACTATTGTGATGAATGAGGTAATCCTTGTGCGATGAGCTTTGTTTCAACCATTTGTAAGATTTGGATGATGGTATATATGAAACAAAATTAGTTATTTCTCCCCCAGAATGCAAGTTGTTACTACCATTTTATCAGTAGTGTGTGGTTATACTGAGCCCAGGTTGGCTCAGTAAAGTGGACACGAAAGACTCTTAAGACGCAATGTTGATGGGAATCTGGGAAGTTATCCCAGTGCCCTGGTCAATATACGACATTGCACTAAAGTCACAAAAACTAGGTTCATTATTGTTGCATCTCCCAAGCTACGTAAAATAACAATCAGAAAGTGTGTGTCGGTGATGCTGGCTGAGCAATTAAAATTGACTTCAGGCAATACTGCCCTTTAGAAATTGAGAAAATATGACTATTGTACATCAAAAGAGAAGCAAATAATTAAAATTCCATCTAAAATTATTATCGAAGTACATATATCGTACCATATCCAACCATGAAATTTATTTTCTTGCAGGCGTACAAAATAAATCCAAAATAGAATAATAACCATGATAGTCGATGAAAGACTGCACCAACTGTACATTCAACCAGTGTGCAAAAAGCAAGAAACTGCAAAATCAAAAAGAATGAAATAATTAATAAACAAACAAACAAACAAATAAGCAAGCAAGCAATAAATATCGAAAACATGAGATGAAGAGTCCTTGAAAGTGAGTCCATAGATTGTGGGAACAGTTCTGTGGTGAGGCGAGTGAATTTGAGTGAAGTCATCCCCTCTGGTTTAAGAGCCTGATGGTTGAGGGATAATAATTAATCTTGAATCTGATGGTGTGGGTCCTGAGGCTCCTGTACCTTCTTCCTGGTGGCAGCAGCAAGATAAGAGAATGGCCTTGGATGGTTGGGGTCCCAGACAATAAATGCTGCTTTCATGTGACAGCATTCCGTGTGGATGTGCTCAATGGTAGGGAGGGCCTTACCAATGATGGAATGGACTGTATCCACTTCTTTTTGTAGTATTTTCCATTCAAAATTGGTGTTTCCATAGCAAGTTGTGGTGCACCAATCAACATAATCTCCACCACACACCTGTAGAAGTTTGTCAAAGTTTTAGATGACATGCCGAATCTTCGTAAACTTCTAAGAAAGTAAAGGTGCTAATGTGCTTTCTTCATAATGGCACTTATGTGCTAGACCCAGCACAGATCCTCTGAAATGATAACACTGAGGAATTTAAAGTTACTGAGCCTTTCCAACTTTGATTCCCTGAAGAAGGCTGGCTGACTCATGGGCCTCTAGTTTCCTCCTCCCAAAGTCATCTCTTTGGTCTTGTATATGCTGATTTGTCAATTCATTCCGCCAATGACAGTAATGTTGTTGGCAAACTTAGAAAAGGCATTGGAGCTGTGCTTGAGCTTACAACCATAAGTATAAAGCAAGTAGAATAGTGGCTTTGTAGTTCACCTGTGCTGAGGGAGATTGTAGAGGAGATGTCGTTGCCTGGGGCTTGATGTCTGTTCCTTAGTTTTGAGCGGATGATGTTATTGAATGCCAAACTGTTGTCAATAAACAGCATCCTGATGTATGCATCTTGGCTGTCCAGATGTTCCAGGATTGAGTGAAGAGCCTGGGAATGGTAACTGCTGTTGACCTATTGTGCCGGTAGGAAGATTGGAGTGAATCCGAGTCACTTTTCAGGAGTTGATATTTTTCATCACCTACCTCTCAATGCACTTTATCACAGTGAGTGTACATATGAAATACTGGACAGTCATCGTTGAGGCAGGTGTTTCTTAGGCCTACTAAACTGAATAAACTGTATGCAAAGGGTCTCAGCTTAAATAGTTGACCATACTCTTTTCCATAGATGCTGCCTGGCCTGATGAGTTCCTCCAGTTTTGTGTGTGTTGATTGGATTTACAGCATCTGCAGATTTTACTTGTTTGAATAAACTGTATAATTGAAGCCTGCTTGAAGCAGCTGGGCACCTCAGACTGCCAAAGCAAAAGGTTAAAGATACTGCTGAACATTCCAGCCAGTTGATCAGCACAGGTCTTTAGTGCTCAGCCAGGTACCCCTTTTGGGCTGGATGCTCTCTATGGGTTCACCCTCCTGCAGGTTCCTCTCATGTTGGTCTCAGAGACTAAAATCACCAGGGTTGTTGGGACTGTGGGTGTTGTTGAAGGTGCCTCCATGTTTTGATTGTCAAATCTTGAAGTGGATAGGCTACTGTAACACTGGAGCCCCCACCATATTCCACTCCTGTACTTTATAAAGTGACCACTAAATGTAACTCTTATTATAATCTTCATCTTTTCATTTTCTGGTCTTTATCATAGATTGCAAGTAATTGTGATCTGCGTGATCAAATAATAGTTGAGAAATTTCCATAGTTGCAGAATATTGCTCACATGCTATTTATTTGTTAGGCATTTGGACAAGGTCTTCAAAATGATGATGTCTCTTGGAACTTTTTCTTTAAAATGCCAATTCTTTTTCACATCTGTTTTCTTTTTAATTTCCTGTGTATAATTTCTGTTAACTTTCAACTCATAAATGCAATGTTGTTTAGCAAATATGAATTATGTAAGTACCATGGGATGCATAGTGCAATTTGTTTGAACCATGTTTTTTCGAAGTCAATTCAACGTGTTTCTACCCGGGCTGGAAGTTTTTGATTTATTGAAAATGCAGTATTTCAAAAACCTGTTTTGTGGTGGTTTTTCTCCAGCTTCAGTCTGGTTTGTAATTCCTAGAAAAGAAAAGTGAATGTTTGATGGTCTGTGTTTGAAAATATTGAATCAAATGAGTCTCTCCTGAGCTTTGATGTTGGACAAGTGTTACGGTAGATGGTTTATTGCAAAATTCAGTTTAAAGCAATACTGAGTGATAGAGATTGAGTTCATATCCTTGAGTGTTCATGTGTGTAATCCTGTTCTATGTAATTAAAACAAAATCCTTAAAACTCACTTTTGAGTGATGATGCATGTGCTTTTTAATTGCTTTTCTGAGATAAATGTTGAAACACTGCATCTAAATTATCATTTACTGTAATTGAAATTGAGAGAAGTATTTGAGAAGGGCCTTGCAGAGAAAATGAGTTAGAAAAAAGGATGATTGCTATTATCCAGAACCAGCACAGGGACAATGGGCTGAGTGGTCTCTTGCTTCAAAAAAGCAAGAAACTGCAATTGCTGGCAATATGAAATAAAACCAAGATGTTGGACATACTCAGCAGCAAGCCAAATCTTTATAGAGGGGGAGAGAGAGAGAGAGACAGAGATAATTTTCCAGTTGATTAAAGCTTTTCTTAATTAAGTAAAATGTTTTTATGCAAAAATGTGCAAACAAACATTCAATAATTAAGTATGTTATATTAAACACTGCAGCATTCAGTATAGTCACTTTCAATACAGCTCGTTTCATTTCTCAGACCCGAAATGTTAACTTGCTCCTTCCACATGTACAGCCTGACCTAAGTGTCCTCAACATTTTCTGTTTTTAGCACATATTTCCAGGATCTGCAGTTGTTTTTTTCCCTTCAGTCATTGATTAACTGAAGTTGTATATTCTTCTTCAGTCATTCAAGATGATATATAACCTGCAGAGGTGTCCAAGGGAAGCTGTGAGTTTAAGATTAGATTAAAGTTAGCTTTATTTGTTAAACAGAGTCATAGAATCATTGAACGCTACAGCACAGAAATAGGCCTTTCAGCCTACCTACTCCATTTTGAAATACTAATCTGCCTAGTCCTATCGACCTCGACCCAGACCATCGCCCTCCACACCCCTCCCATCCGTGCGCCTATCCAAATTTCTCATGTACATCAAAACTATGAAGCATACTGTGAAATGCTTCACTTGTGGCAGGGATATACTGGGGGCAGCCCACAAAAGTCGCCTCTCATCTGGCACCAACATAGCATACCCACAATATACAAACTCTTTCTTTCTTTTTCAATCTTTTTATTAGTTTTTAAAAAAAAACATAACATAATATTATATTACATATGTTATGAATACAATGGATTTGAAATTGAGTTGATAAGATAACAATATCTTATTAAACTATCAGTGAAAAAGGATCATACAATATCAATCTAATCTATATTGATTATACATGAAAAGATTAAAAATAATCATCAAAAGAAAAAGAAAAAAATGTAAAATATAAGAAAAAAATGTATATTTAAAGAAATAATAAAAAAAAAACTAAACCTAAACTAACATGGGCAATAATAATAGTTTATAAGTATATGATAGTGTCAAAAAACTCCGGAACTCCATACCAGAACAAGAATAATAAGAGTAAAGGTCTGGAAGAAGTCAAATTAATTCATGTGAAAGTGTCGAATGAACGGTCCCCAAGTTTCTTCAAATTTAATTGATGAATCAAAAATAGTACTTCTAATTTTTTCTAAACTTAAGCAAGAAATAGTTTGAGAAAACCATTGAAATGTGGTAGGAGGATTTACTTCTTTCCAATTTTGTAATATAGATCTCCTGGCCATTAATGTTACAAAGGCAATCATTCGTCTAATTGGAGGAGTGAATCGACTATCATCTTCATTTGGAATACCAAAAATTGCAGTGATAAAATGAGGTTGTAAATCAATATTCCAAATTGAGGAAATGGTAGCAAATATGTCCTTCCAATAATTATGTAAAGTAGGACATGACCAAAACATGTGGGTCAATGAAGCCACATCTAAATGACATCTATCACATTGAGGATTAACATGAGAATAAAACCGAGCAAGCTTATCTTTAGACATATGAGCTCTATGTACAACCTTAAATTGTATTAAAGCATGTTTAACACGTATAGAAGACGAATTAACCATTTGTAAATTTTTTTCCCATTTTTCCGTTGAAATATTGTATTGAAGTTCTTTTTCCCATTCCTGTTTAATTCTACCTGATATCTCTGGTTGTATCTTCATAATCATATTATAAATAAGAGCCACTAATCTCTTCTGACAGGGATTTAAAGTAAAAATCATATCTGAAAAATCTATCAAAGTTGAATTAGGGAAGGATGGCAAAACTTTATATAAAAAGTTTCTAATTTGTAAGTATCTAAAAAAATTAGATTTAGGTAATTTAAATTTGTTAGAAAGTTGATCAAAAGACATCAAACTACCTTCAGAAAAAAGGTCGCGAAAACATATTATACCTTTCCTTTTCCATATACTAAAAGCTTGATCTGTTAAAGAGGGTTTAAAGAAAAAATTAAGTAAGATAGGGCTATCAAGAACAAAGTTTTTTAAAGTAAAAAATTTACGAAATTGAAACCAAATTCATAATGTATGTTTGACAATATCTGTTTATTAAGGTTAGCTAAGTCAACAGGGAGAGAAGAGCCAAGAACAGAAAATAAAGAATATCCTTGTGTAGCGTTACATTCTAAATTTACCCACTGTGGGCACAATGGTAAATCTAAATCTAATTTCCAGTATAATAAATTCTGAATATTATTCACCCAATAGTAAAATCTAAAATTGGGTAAAGCTAAACCACCATCTTTTTTAGATTTCTGTAACTGTCTTTTACTTAATCTGGGGTTTTTATTTTGCCACACAAATGAGGAAATTTTTGAATCAATGCTAACAAAAAAAGACTTAGGAATAAAAATTGGTAAGGCTTGAAATAAATATAAAAATTTCGGTAAAATCATCATTTTAACAGCATTGATCCGACCAACCAATGATAAGGATAAAGGAGACCATCTAGTAGTAAGTTGTTGAATTTGATGAAGCATAGGTAAAAAATTCAATCTGAATAAATCTTTATATTTCTTGGTAATTTTTATACCTAAATAAATAAAATTATCAGTAACAATTTTAAATGGTATCCTGTCATTCAGTAAAGTTTGTGCATTTAAAGGGAAAAGTTCACTCTTATCCAAATTTAATTTGTAACCAGAAAAACTACCAAATTGAGCCAACAAGGATAGAGTAGCGGGAATAGAATTATCAGGATCAGAAATATATAACAACAAGTCATCAGCATAGAGCGATAACTTGTATAATTTCTCATTACGGGTAATACCAGAAATATTAGGGGATTCACGAATAGCAATGGCTAAAGGTTCTAATGCAATATTAAATAAAGGACTTAAGGGACAACCTTGTCTCATACCACGAGATAATTGGAAAAAAAGAGGATCTATAATTATTCGTAAGAACAGAAGCAACAGGTTTATAATATATTAATTTAATACATGATATAAAATTAGAACTAAAATTAAAATTCTTCAAGGCATTAAATAAGTATGTCCATTCAACTCTATCAAAAGCTTTTTCAGCATCTAATGAAATAACACATTCTGGGGTTGTGGGTGAGGAAGTGTAAATTATATTAATTAATTTTCTAACATTAAAAAAGGAGTATCGGTTCCTAATGAAACCAATTTGATCTCCTGAAATAATCTGTGATAGTACCTTTTCTAACCTAATAGCTAAAATTTTTGTAAGAATCTTAGGGTCTACATTTAATAACGATATAGGGCGATAAGATGTACATAAAGTAGGATCTTTATCTTTTTTAAGAATTAAAGAGATAGTAGCTTCATAAAAGGACTGGGGTAGTCTCTTCTTAATAAATGCATCATTAAAGATTTCACATAACCAAGGGGAAAGCAAAGAAGAAAAAGTTTTTAAAAATTCTATAATATAACCATCAGGGCCAGGAGCTTTCCCTGAATTCATCGATGAAATAGCCTCTCCTACCTCAGCCATAGAAATAGGAGCATCAAATAAACTTCGATCTTCATCTGTCAATTTGGGAATATTCAAATTGTTAAAAAAATTACCCATCATAGACAGATCACCATCAAATTCTGATTGATATAAAGATTTATAAAAATCTTGGAAGGTATTATTAATTTCTTTATGATCCGTAGTCAGATTACCATCTTGTTTACAAATTTTAATAATTTGTCGCTTACTCGAAATAGCTTTTAATTGATTAGCTAACAATTTACCAGTTCGATCTCTATGGATATAAAATTGAGCCCTGGTCCTAATTAATTGATTCTCAATTGAAGAAGATAACAGTAAGCTATGTTCCATTTGCAGTTCAACTCTCTTCTTATAAAGTTCCTTGGTAGGAGTAACGGAATAAATCTTATCAATTTCTTTAATTTTATCCACCAATAAAGCTATATCTAAATATCTTTGTTTTCTTTTACCAGCAGAATATGAGATAATTTGTCCACGAATAAAAGCCTTAAAAGAGTCCCAAAGTATTCCTCTGTCAATCTCTTCAGTATAGTTTGTTGAAAAAAATAAGTCAATTTGCTGTTTTATGAAGGTAATAAATTCTGGATCTTGAAACAAAGTAGCATTAAGTCTCCAAGATCTAGTATTAATGAAAGAGTCCGAAATCTTGATAGATAACTTCAAAGGTGCATGATCCGAAATAGCAATAGAATCATATTTACAGTCAATAACATCTGCTAATAAACGATGATCAATAAGAAAATAATCAATTCTAGAATAACTATGATATACATGTGAAAAAAACGAAAATTCTTTATCTTTAGGGTTCAAAAACCGCCATATTTCAGTAATTCCCGAATCGACCATAAGGAGTTAATAAGTAAAGCTGATCTATTCGGAAGAGTTCGAATAGGTTTAGATCTATCCATCAAAGGATTCAAACAACAATTGAAATCTCCACCCATTATCAACATATATTCATTTAGATTAGGAAGGGTAGTAAATAAACGTTTAAAAAATTCAGGGCAGTCAAAATTTTGAGCGTAAATATTAACTAAAGCCACTTTTCGGTTAAAAAGTGAACCAGTAATCAACAAAAATCTGCCCTGTGGATCAGATATAATTTCATGATGTATAAACGAGATTGAGGGGTCTATAAAAATAGACACACCCCTAATTTTAGCAGTACAATTCGAATGTAATTGTTGACCCTTCCAGAACCTAAAAAAGCATTGATTATCCTCCCTCCTAATATGGGTCTCCTGTACAAAGATAATATTAGCATTTAGTCTATGGAATACTTTAAATATTTTTTTACGTTTAATCGGATGATTTAAACCATTAGTATTCCAAGAAATAAAATTAATAGACTTATCCATCATGCTAATATTAATTGTATATACCATGAAAGGTTGAAAAAAACACATAACCCATAATTCAGGAAGAAGGAAAAATGGTACAGGAGCAACCGGAGAACATGACACTTCAACAATATTAATAATTTAAAGTCGGCCCATAAACTAAAAGCAAAAAAATAAAAAGCAAAAGCGTGAAAAAAGATCCCTCCCCCCTCCCCCCACCCCTCAAAAGAAAGCCAAGCGGCAGGCGCATAAACTAACACTAATATTAACCACATTTCAAGATGGCAGCTCCATGAAAAGATTTTAAAAAAACTATATAACACCCAGATTTAAATATAGGGTTGCAAAGAGAAAATGTATATCAATCAGAATGAAAAAAAAATATAATAAAACAAACGATCATTAATAAAAAAAAGGTATCAACATTAAAATTTGAAAATGTAATCTACCTTTAAAAAAAAATTCCATGTTCAAATACAAGAAAAATGACGTTTCAAAAGCAAAGACTTATGGGAAGAAGAAACGACATTTTGAAAAAGCCATATTACAAAATATAAATGTAAGTTCAACGATCTATTAAAAAATTTAATAGAAAAAAAGTTATTAAAATAGGATTTAAAAAAAAAGATTTAATAGACACTACAATATATAATAAAAAAAAAGACCAGAAAATCCAAAACATTCGTCCCATTTCCAAGTGCATGCAAACAGATAAATGTTTACAGAAAGTAAAGTCTTATGGGAAGAAGAAGCGACATCTTAAAAAAAGTAAATCCTTATTACAAAATATAAACGTGTATATCCGAAACAGAAAAAAGAATAATAAAAAAAAGAGATATTATAAAAAGTTAAAAGAGCATCTATAAACAATGGTGATAGTAAAAAAAAAGAAACCAAACCCGTAGATCAGGATAAGAAGTTATAACCCAGCTTCATAGGTTAAAACTTAAAATGAAATGGCATCTTCTCTCCAAAAAATTTTCAGCATAACACATAGTTCAACTTGCACTAGAAGATCGATATTCTTCAACGAATTTCTTCGCTTCTTCCGGAGTATTAAAAAATTGCTGACTGTTGTCGTTCAACATAATTCTAAGATTCGCTGGAAATCTTAAAGCTTGTTTAAGTCCAATCGAATGAATCTCTGCCATCACTGGCTTAAAAGCGATTCTCGCTCTCATTACTTCGAATGAATAATCCTCAACAATTCGAAATGTGTTGTTGTTGTGAGAAATCATACCTTTTTTACGAGCTAATCGAATTAAAAGCTCTTTCTCCCGAAGATAATGAAGGCGAACAATCACAGCTCGTGGTTTGCCACTCGCAACCAAAAACCTCGCAACTCTGTGAGCGCGGTCGATAACAGGTTTAGTATGCAAACCTTCAGCACCGAAAATTTCCCACAATAATTTAGAGAAAAATTCAGTTAAATCACCGGACTCAACTTTTTCGGGGAACCCGATAATTCGCAAATTCTGTCTGCGAGATCGATTTTCAAGATCAGTAATTTTAAACTTATACTGATCTAATGTTTTAACAGTCGAGTGTACCTTCTTCTCCAGCGCTTCAATTACATGTACTTTTTCGCAAATTAATTTTTCAAGAGTCGTGATCTTATCTTCATGCCGCTGAATTTCTGATGCCTGCAATTGAAGCTTAGTATCAAGCGATCTAACAAATCCTTAGAGTTCAGATATTTTCGTGGTAAGCTTATTTTCCAAACTTGCCAGTTTACTTTCCAATTTACTTTCTAGCCTGCTTTCCAGAGTTGCAAGTTTAGCGTCCAGAAGATGAGAAATAGCGTCGATGGATAGAGGATCCTTAGACAATTTCTTGCTTGTAGCCATTTTAAGTTTGACAAGATTAAATCAAATATTGTTTTAGAAAAAAAGAGTTAATCAAAAGTATCAACTCATATGATTAGGTTCGAAAAGATTTGATTAAAGGGTGATTATAGTTGAAAAAGTGAAGAGCGCCTAAAAGGCAGATGCTTACATTGCCATCTTGAAACTCCACCCCTACAATATACAAACTCTAACCTGTACATCTTTGGAATATGGGAGCACCTGGAGGAAACAGATGTCTTCATGGGGAGAACATACCAACTTCTTAAAAGCAAAGGCCAGAATTCAACCCAGTTCATACAGCTGGTACTATAAAGCATTGTGCCACCATGCCACCCCCACATACAGAACTGTGCAAAAGTCTTAGACACATATATATAGCTCGGGTGCCTAAGTCTTTTGCACAGTGGTATATATTAAGTCTTTCCAATTACCAAATAACACTTAATAATACTGAGCTAATTCAAAGTATTCTTATTTCTGTTTCCCAATCACTTTCCTATTTTAATCAATATACAGTACAGTGTATGGACCATTCAGAAATTTGATGGTGGAGGGAGGGGTGTTGTTTCTAAAACTTTGTGTACCTTCACTTTTTCTTTTGAACAAGCAGCAGAGATTCAAAATGATGTGTCACCAATTTAGGATGTGCATTGGAAATTGCTTCTAAACTTTACCACAGAGGAGACCAAATTAATTAATACCTTCAAAAGCAAGGTCGAATTGGGAGCAGTGAGAGTCACGGTATGGGGAACAGTGAGGGAAGTGGAGCCAAAAATCAGGTCAGCCTTGAACACGTTGAATACCAGAACATGTTCAAAGCTGTATAGTCTATCCCTGTTCCTATTTCTTTTATTCTTGTGTGTTTATGAAATAAAGCTTTTGATTGAACTGCCAATCCAGGCCTGAACCTGAATGTTTATTCATTAACAGTTGTATAAGAAGCCAAGCACTGGATATGTTGAGCGGATGGGTAGTTCTGAAATGATTCGCATAGCCTTAAGCAAAACGAAAGGAAAATATTTATAATACAGCTTCAAACCTTAGAATTAAATAATCTGTTACAGTTTGAGTCCAGGATCTTGTGAGAGAGAATAGATAGCTTAAATTGAGGCCCCCCATCGGTCGGGTCAATCATGGATGTTGCGTCCCAGCTGTCTACATGGTGTGCAACTCAGTGCAGTACAATAGGGAGCTGTTTCCCTTGTAGCATACACCCCTCTCCACGTAGCTGATGAATTCACAGGAACAGTAGAGATCAATACAGTTTGGCACCAGCAGCATTGTATGAGTGGCCAGTCGATTTTGAATTCAATGCAAGACTACCTTAGGGACTCCAGCTCTGGACTTCTGCGCGTGCAGGCTTTGCCTTGAGTGGGCATAGTTGCACAGCAGCAGAGATTTAGAAACATAGAAATCCTACAGCACAATACAGGCCCTTCGGCCCACAAAGTTGTGCCGAATATGTCCCTACCTTAGAAATTACTAGGCTTACCAATAGCCCTCTATTTTTCTAAGCTCCAGGTACCTATCCAAAAGTCTCTTAAAAGATCCTATCCTATCCTCCTCCACCACCATTGCCGGCAGTCCATTGCATGCACTCACCACTCTCTACATAAAGAACTTACCCCAACATCTCTGTACCTACTCCCCAGCACCTTCAACCTGTGTCCTCTTGTGGCAAACATTTCAGCTCTGGGGTAAAAGCCTCTGACTGTTCACATGATCAATGCCTCTCATCATCTTATACACCTCTATCAGGTCACATCTCATCCTCTGTCGCTCCAAGGAGAAAAGGCCAAGTTCGCTCAATCTGTTTTCATAGGGCACACTCCCCAAACCAGGCAACGTCCTTTTAAATCTCCTCTGCACCCTTTCTATGGCTTCCACATCCTTCCTGTAGTGAGGTGACCAGAACTGAGAACATTTCTCCAAGTGGGGTCTGACCAACGTCCTATATAGCTGCAACATTACCTCTCGGCTCCTAAATTCAATACCACAATTAACGAAGGCCAATGCACTATATGCCTTCTTAACCACAGAGTCAACCTGCGCAGCTGCTTTGAGTGTCCTATGGACTCGGACCTCAAGATCCCTCTGATCCTCCACACTGCCAAGAGTCTTACCATTAATACTATATTCTGCCATCATATTTGACATACCAAAATGAACCACTTCACACTTCTGTGGGTTGAACTCCATCTGCCACTTCTCAGCCCATTTTTGCATCCTGTCAATGTCCCTCTGTAATCTCTGACAGCCTCCTCACTATCCACAATACCTCCAATCTTTGTGTAATCAGCAAACTTACTAACCCATCCCATCCCTCCACTTCCTCATCCAGGTCATTTATATAATTCACAAAGAGTAAGGGTCCCAGAACAGATCCCTGAGGCCCACCACTGGTCACCAACCTCCATGCAGAATATGACCCATCTACAACCACTCTTTGCCTTCTGTGGGCAAGCCAGTTCTGAATCCACAAAGCAATGTCCCCTTGGATCCCATGCCGCCTTACTTTCTCAATAAGTCTTGCATAGGGTACCTTATCAAATGCCTTGCTGAAATCCATATACATTACATCTACTGCTCTTCCTTCATCAATGTGTTTAGTCGCATGCTCAAAAAATTCAATCAGGCTCGTAAGGCTTGACCTACCCTTGACAAAGCCATGCTGACTATTCCTAATCATATTATACCTCTCCAAATTTTCATAACTCCTGCCTCTCACCAACCAGTGAAGTAAGACTTGCTAGTCAATAATTTCCTAGGCTATCTCTACTCCCTTTCTTGGATAAAGGAACAATATCCGTAACCGTCCAGTCCTCTGGAACCTCTCCCAACCCCACTGATGATGCAAAGATCATCGCCAGAGGCTCAGCAATCTCCTCCCTCACCTCCGACAGTAGCCTGGGGTACATCTCATCCGTTCCCAGCAACTTATCCAATTTGATGCTTTCCAAAAGCTCCAGCACATCCTCTTTCTTAATAACTACATTCTCAAGCTTTTCAGTCTGCTGCAAGTAATCACTACAATCACCGAAATCCTTTTCCATAGCAAATACTGAAATAAAGTATTCATTAAGTACTTCTGCTATTTCCTCCGGTTCCATACACACTTTCCCACTGTCACACTTGATAGGTCCTATTCTTTCACGTCTCATCCTCTTGCTCTTCACATACTTGTAGAATGCCTTGGGGTTTTCCTTAATCCTGCCTGCCAACGTCTTTTCATGGCCCTTTCTGGCCCTCCAAAATTCTTTCTTAAGCTCCTTCCTGTTAGCCTTACAGTCTTCTAGATCTCTTACATTTCCTAGCTCTCTGAACCTTGTGTAAGCTTTTCTTTTCTTCTTGACTAGATTTATTACAGACTTTATACACCACGGTTCCTGTACCCTACCATAACTTCCCTGTCTCATTAGAACATATTCCCTGAACATTTGCCACATTTCTTCTGTACTTTTCCCTGAGAACATCTGTTTTCATTTTAAGCTTGATCAGTTTTCCTTCTGTTGGATAAGCTGCTAAACATGGCTGACGAGGCCTATCTGCCCAAAGCAACTGGTTTGGTTTTAAGGCGCCAGTAACTCGCCTTTGTACCTTCTCCTGTCTGTAGAAACGTTTTCGTTGGGCTTAGTAGCTAAGCCACATGTGAAGGCCAGGATATGGACCTGGTTATCAGAGGTTTTTTGAGATGCATGTCATTGGGAGCATTTAATAAGTAGTGGGAGCTTATCCCCACTACCACCCCCTGCTGTAACAACCTATAATAACATATGGTTTAAATTATCCTTCCTGATAATATCTTGGGAAACTACTCTTTAGTTATATATCAAATCTTGCATCAGATTAACACTGGCTTATAGAAAAACCTTAAAATCCTAACTCTGCATCAGAATAATCTTTATATTTGAATCTCCAAGCAAGCCTGGTTTGTACAAAGAGCTTTCAGTCCATTTTAATCAAAACATTTACAAGGAAAGTATATTTTGGGTGTTGAGGGTATTATTCATGGAAATATAATACTTTGTGCAAATGGGAAAAATGAAGATGACTTAAATGTATTCAGTAGCTTATTGGAAGAATGCAGTCTGGTTTAAGTAAACATATTTTCTGGACTGTTGCTTTTGTTAATGTGTTAGTCCCCTGCCAATTTTAGCAGCATCTGGGGAGCAGTGCAATGTCTGTTCAGGTTAAATGTCTCTGTTGGGAATGTAAAAGTGATGTGGTGACAGGGACAGCTGATCTTTGTAGAGCTGCAAAGAAATGTTTTGATGCAACTTGTAATTGATTATAAAAGAAAAACGTTGAAGTGAGAGGGGCTACAAAAAGTATTTGTCTCCTTTTGTCACACTTTTGAAAGGGAGAGAAAGATCCTTTATAGTCTGCACAGTACTTCACTGCTAATTCTGGAATTCTGGAACACGAGGAGAACAGATGTGCTCAATTGATGTCACCATTTGCTCGATGAGGGAGCATCTCTTTAGGGAGTTGTGCATTTTTCCTGTCTGCTTTTTGTAATTTTCTCACGCCAAATATGCACTACCAACTCGTGTTACTCTTTTTGCTACTTTTGTACAACACATAACCCCAGTTTTTTATGTTATATTTCAATGGCTTGGATGATGGAATTGATGGCTTTGTTGCAAAGTTTGCACACAATACGAGGATAAGTGGAGGGGCAGGTTAGTTTTGAGGAAGTAGCGAGGCTACAGATGGACTTAGATTTGGAGAATGGGCAAAGAAGTGGCAGATGGAATACAGTGTCAGGAAGTGTACGGTCATGTACTTTTGTAGAGTAAATGAAAGGTTTTTATTTTCTAAATGGAGAGGAAAATACAAAAAGTCGAGGTCTTAGGAGTCCTTGTGCAGGATTTCCTAAATGTTAATTTGTAGGTTGAGTTTGTGGTGAGGAAGGCGAATGTGATGTTAATATTCATTTCAAGAAAGCTAGAATTAAAGCAAGGATGTAATATTGAGACTTTATAAAGCACTGGTCAGACCCCTGCTCCGTCTGCCACAACGGACAGGATCTCCTGGTTGCCACCCACCTCAACTCTGCTTCACATTCCCATTCGGATATGTCCATACATGGCCTCCTCTACTGCCATGATGAGGCCAAACTCAGGTTGGAGGAGCAACACCTCATATACCGTCTGGGTAGTCTCCAGCCCCTTGGCATGAACATTGAATTCTCCAACTTTGGGTAATTTCCTCCCTCTCCCTTCCCCCATCCCAGTCTCATTCTGCCTCCTCCTCCAGCTGCCTATCACTTCTGTCATGATTCTGCCTTCTTCTACTACACATAGTGCTTTCCCCTCACATTACTTCTTCAACTTTCCTGCCTATCCCCTCCCTGCTTCCCCTCCCCCACCCCTTGATCTTTCCTCTGATTGGTTTTCCACTGGCACCTACCAGCCTTCTCCTTCCCACCCCCCACCCTCCGTCCCCCCCCACCTTCTTTATAGGGCCCCTGCCCCCTCCCTCTTCAGTCCTGACAAAGGGTCTTGGCCCAAAACATTGACTGCTTATTTCCACGGATGCTCCCCAACCTCCTGAGTTACTCCAGCATGTTGTAAGTGTTGCTTTGACCACAGCATCTGCAGTGTACTTTGTGTTTACTCATTTGGAGTATTGTGAGCATTTTTAGGCCCCTTATCTTAGAAACGATATACTGAAATTGAAGAAAATTCAAAGGAAGTTCACGAAAATGTTTCTAGGATTAATCGGTTTGTCATATGAAGAGCATTGAATGGCTCTGGAGCAAACACGAGGAAATCTGCAGATGCTGGAAATTCAAACAACACACACAAAATGCTGATGGAACACAGCAGGCTAGGCAGCATCTATAAGGAGAAGCACTGTCGATTTTTTGGGCCGAGACCCTTCGTCAGGACTAACTGAAAGGAGAGATAGTAAGAGATTTGAAAGTAGTGGGGGAAGGGGGAAATGCAAAATGATAGGAGAAGACCGGAGGGGGTGGGATGAAGTCAAGAGCTGGAAAGGTGATTGGCAAATGTGATACAGAGCTGGAGAAGGGAAAGGATCATGGGATGGGAGGCCTCGAGAGAAAGAAAGGTGGGGGGAAGCACCAGAGGGAGATGGAGAACAGGCAAACAACTAAATATGTCAGGGATGGGGTAAGAAGGGGAGGAGGGGCATTAACGGAAGTTCATGCTATCAGGTTGGAGGCTACCCAGCCGGTATATAAGGTGTTGTTCCTCCAACCTGAGTTTGGATTCATTTTGGCAGTAGAGGAGGCCATGGATAGACATATCGGATGGGAATGGGATGTGGAATTAAAATGTGTGGCTGCTGTTTAGGTTTTTACAGAAAGAATTGTGGGTGTCTGGAACACCCTGCCAAGAATGGTGGTAGAGGCAGACATGCCTTTTTTCACACAGAGAGTGGTGGGTGCGCGGAATGCACTGCCAGCGACAGTGGTGGAGGTGGATACAATAGGGTCTTTTAAGAGATTCTTAGACAGGTACATGGAGCTTAGAAAACTGGAGGGCAATGCAGTAGGAAAATTCTAGGCAGCTTCTAGAGCAATTTACACGGCACAATATTGTGGGCCAAAGGGCCTGTTACGTGCTGTAGATTTATATGATTCTATGTTAGGGACATTTAAGAGATTCATGGATAACTGAAGGCACATTGATAAAAGAAAAATAGAGTCTGTGTGGGAGGAGAACATTAGATTGATATTGGAGAAGCTTAAAATGTTGGCACAACATCGTCGACTGAAGGCATGTACTGTTCTATGTTGTGATATAAATAGTACATAAAAATGTAAATCCATCTCTTTTTTTTTAATGATGATCTTTACAGAAGGACCAATTACATATTTTCTATAAAGAGCAATTCCTTAGCCAAAAATCCTGACATAACAATATATCAACTGAAGATTCCACATGCTTCCTTACACAGTTTTAAGTCTGATCTATCCTCCTTTCCAGATAATTTATGTGATAACATTGCAAAAATGACGATTTCTAGAATATCATCTTCACATTTCTGTGGCTGTCTGGTAATGCCGTGTCTCAGTCCCATGTTGTGTAATTGTGGCACAAAATATGTTTCTGGAACTAACAAACAAAAACAAAATCACATTTAATTCTCAGTATTTGTTGAGATTGACATCCTGAACTGGTGTGTGTCTCCCACTGTTCTCAAGCCGTAGATGCTTGCTGTCTACCAATTGTGGTGATATTTCAGTCCACGTGCATCTACAGAGAACAAGAATGCCCAAAGGGTTTAATGCACCCACAGCTAATTCAAAATGAACAACACAAGTAAGAGAGTGCTGAAGGGTTCCATAATATAACTTTACCAAAGTAGGATTTAATACAAAAAGGTAATGGTGAAAATGTATCAATCTAATGTAAATAAATCTGAAATATAAGGCCGGTTTTAGTCAAAAAATTGCCATAACACCATAATAACCTATCTAGTTTATTAATGTTCTTCAAAGGAGAAAATTGGGTCATCTGATCCTCTCTGACATGACTATAACCCTTGATTCACAATAATATGTTGACTCTTCCCTGCCTTTTGAAATGAAACGTTAACTAACATGGTACTCAAGGCAATACGAGTGGCAGCAATTACCATCCATACCACCACTGACATTTTCAAAAACCAGAAGACCTCTATTTTAAAGTAACAATTACTTGGATTAAAGAGAGTTGAGAAATTAGTTTTACACCCAAGATTTGCTGAGGGGTGACTGGAGCTCGCTGACTGGAAGATTGGTGGAGGTGGAATTGGACCATTTGAAGTACATGTGACATATAAAGCTCACCGTTATGTACCTTTAATTTTGAGAAGCCCTACTGCAATAAACATCATTTCTATTTTTTGTAAAGCTGAATGTTGGTGATATTGTGGCAGAGAGCAGTGGTTCCTGGGGATTTAAATAACACTTGGGAAGGGATAATGTTTTTGCATCTGTTCATCCATCTCAAATGTTTAGCAAAACTCTGCTTTGATTTACTTCATCTGTCTTGAATAATGGGGATTGCAGGAGGGAAAATGAAAAATTAGTTATATTCTTATTGTTGCTCTTGACTGAAAAGTCACAAAACAACTTATAATGTTAATTGATGTATTCATTAGACAGGCATAACATTTTCATAATTTCTTTCCTCATGGTGTTCTAAAGCTCTGTGTTGGCTTTGAGACATTAGCATGGCATTACCACTGCATGCTTATCTGTCCTTGTTTTTATTTAAGCTTTTTACTGCTGCATAATGACAGCAAGTGAACCACTAAAGGCTTCTGTTTATTAAAGTTAATGTGAAGTTCATTTATGATCTCTCACTGACATATGTGCGGGTTTTTGATGTTTTAATCCAAAGTTCTTTACAAAGTCAGGAAAGAGGCACAAAACTTGTTGCTTCACAATCATTTTATTAAGAGTTGATAAAACAAAGGAAAATTGAAACAGACAGTAACTAGAGTAGAAGGTCATAACAGAAGGCAAAACAAAGACTTAAAGACAAGAGACTAAGATGGTGCTGCGTTGTGGTCAGCTATTTTTATATTCCATAGATGAAAAATTTCTACTCAAATTTGTAGATAAGAGTCAGCCAGTGAAAAAGTCCTGATTCAATTAATACAACATCAAGGAAAACTTCCAGAACATTCCTGAATCATAACCAATGTAATGACTAGGGACACACTGAACAATTGCATTCCACACTGTGGCCATGAGGAAACATGCTGTACTGTTACATGCAAATAACATGTATTAGTTGTTAAACTGCAAAGAAAATAAAAATCAAACAGTTGGATCCAATATCAGTATCAGACACACGAGACTACAGATGTTGCAATCTGGACTAACACACAAAGTATTGGAGGAACTTGACAGGATGTTCCCCAACTCTGTGCTATCAGTTTCTACCTCCTATTAAGAATATCAAACCCACAACGACAGTACCATTATAATCTGGTGGACTGACGTCTGTCTTGCAGAGGGCAAACAGCTTCTCTTGAATACTTCCACTTACCTATCCCTGGAACAAAACTCCACCAAGGCCACTGTCTCCAGTGCCACACCAACCTCAGCACGTCTGTGTCCAACCTCATTGTTTGCCAACTTAACGTAGCCAATTTCTACCTCTTTCCTAAGGTTTCGATCTGAAAAGTTGACTGTTCATTTTTCTGTACTAATAGAACATAGAATATTACAATACAGATTCAGATTTATTCATCACATGTGCATCAAAACATGCAAAACAACAAGCACACTTCTGCAGCCAGCTTTGAGCCTAATCCAAGACCTTTCAACCCTAATCCAAGATTAATCTGAGGCTTTCCTCCCACATTGCCTCAATTTTTCTTTCATCCATGTGCATATCTAAGAGTCTCCTGAATGACTCTGATGTATTGGCCTCACCCCTGGTAGTGCATTCCATGGACACACCTCTCTCTGTGAGAAAAAAACAACTACCTCTGACATCTCCCGCAACCCCCATAATTTCCTCCAATCACTTTAAAATTATATCTTCTCATATTAGGCATTTCCGCCCTGGGGGGAAATGTCTCAGCTGTCCACTCTATCTATTTTGTCCACCTCTCTCAAGTCACTACTCCTGCTTCAGCTCACTCAACCTTCCCTCATTAAGACATACTGTCTAATCCAGGCAGCATCCTGGTAAATCTCTTCAGCCCCCTAAAGAAAGTAGCTTGATGGAAGGCACCCAGAACATATTCCCTTCTCCATGCCAAATTTCCTAGCATGCAGATATAAACTGGGATGTTTTATCAACTTAAATCAATAGTGCTACTTACAAGGATGATACAATTTACAATCAGTCAAGTTAAATCAACTTTTATTGTCATTTCGACCATAACTGCTTGGTACAGTGCATAGTAAAAATGAGACAGTGTTTTTCAGGACCATGGTTTACATGACACGGTACAAAAAATTAGACTGGACTACGTAATAAAAAAAAACACAGAGAAAGCTATACTAGACTACAGATCTACACTGGACTGCATAAAGTGCACAAAAATAGTGCAGGCATTACAATAAATAATGAACAGGACAGCAGGGCAAAGTGTCAGTCCAGGCTTCGGGTATTGAGGAGTCTGATAGCTTGGTGAAAGAAACTGGTATATGGTCAAGTTGTAAGAGCCCGAATGCTTCGGAGCCTTTTCCCAGACGGCAGGAGGGAGAAGAGATTGTATGAGGGGTGCATGGGGTCCTTCATAATGCTGTTTCCTTCGCGGATGCAGCATGACGTGTAAATGTCCGTGATGGCGGGAAGAGAGACCCCGATGATCTTCTCAGCTGACCTCATTATCCGCTGCATGGTCTTGCGATCTGAGATGGTGCAATTTCTGAACCAGGCAGTGATG
This sequence comes from Hypanus sabinus, assembly GCF_030144855.1. NCBI lineage: Eukaryota > Metazoa > Chordata > Chondrichthyes > Myliobatiformes > Dasyatidae > Hypanus > Hypanus sabinus. The sequence continues at coordinate 57,967,335 of NC_082720.1, read as the reverse complement.
CAGTTGCTCAGGACGCTCTCAATACAACCCCTGTAGAATGTGATGAGGATGGGGGGTGGGAGTCTATGTATACAACAGTCACTTAGACATTGTTTCACAGGATTGCTTTTATATTTGTATTTATTGTGCTTTTGTTTGTTTTTATTGTGTTCTTTATGGTTACTGTGTTTTTTTTTAATGCTGCATTGGATCCAGAGTAACAATCATAAACTTTGCACTTGTGTACTGAAGAATGAAATAATCTTGAAACTGCCAATTTGAAACATTTGGTTATTAGGCCAACTCTAAGATTCCATATTTGCAATGTGAAGTACAGACTTCCCTCTTTTAAGCTGCAGCTGTTAACTCTTCTTGTACTCCGCAGAATAAGCATGGGAATCAGAACCATCTTATTTCAAAAACCTAGTTTTATGATGGAAGAAATAATTAAAATGTTAAAATGTTTCAAAATGTCCAGTTTGACTTTTATTTCAATAGCAAAAACCTAGATATGTTGTCCGCCCTTATTTGCTCTTCAAAAGATGGAGAAAAGCTGCATTGTGGAACCGTTGTTTTCCATGTGATGAAGGTTACTTTTTCTGTTCTGTTGGTTTAGGGATAATGGTGTTTGACCCAATGGTGGTGATACAGGGACAATGAAATTTCGAGTTTTAGTGACTTGAAAGGAAAGTTATGTTGCCTTTGGCCTAAATTAATATTTTTCGTTTCATTTAGACTTTTGTTTCACCAGTTACTAATTTGTTATACTGAATTTTGTTTTTTTTAACTGACTCCTCACGCCTCCTGTGCACAAGACTGTCTCAGCTTGTGGTATGTGAGTTAAAGAGGAACATATTGAGCAGCACGCACAAAATGTTGCAGGAACTCAGCAGGTCACATTGAGCAGCTCACATCGTACATTGGTAATTTGAATTTTGCATGTACTCACAGGAAAAGAGAAATAGACATGATCCTGACATGAGAAAATATGTTATCGTTTACAACTCAACAATTTACTATTCTGTGACAATCTAGTTGGTCTTGATTGTGGGGTTGTTTAGAGCATCATTGTTCCTGCTGCCACTGTTAATGTGCATTCATTCCATCTACCGTGATCTGAAGCGTAGGCATCTGGTGAAATCATCCTCTTGAACTCAAGTCTCAAATGAATTATAGGCCAGTTGGCTGTGCATATATGCCTTGGTCAGGGTCAGCATCTTCAAGCAGACAGGGAAAGAGGAAAAACAGTACAATTGACCTCAGGGAAACTTGCTTACTGAAGAAGTGCTGACATATTCATGGGTTTTGTTCCCTCCTGTATTGCATTCTCAATATAAACTTTGTGGTTCTTTGCACACCTATAAAACACATTTAGTGATAAAAGAGACAGCAGGTCAAAAATGAGAAATATTGAGCCAAGTTATTTTGAAGGCCTTGAGTTTCTAATTGGAATTTAAATTTGACCGTGACCAGCAGCTGCATGGCTGCAGGCTGTCAAAATATGAGTCTGCACATGGTATGTTTCATACAAAGGGGATGTTTAATACTGCCAATTACTCAGTTCAAGAGTCCTTCTATCCAAGGAGATGTCCACAGTGCTGAGGAGCATGATTCACCATCGTGCTTCATTCCCAATTTAATTTGAGGCTGAATAGAGATCTTTCTGCCTTTCACTACAAAATCAGGAAAGATGCTTTCAACTATTGGAAAACCTATATTTTATTGACCCAAAACCCAGAAGTCATTTAGTGTAGAGTAGGCCAGTCAGCATTTGAAAAAGAAAGGCAAGTTAATTCTAAAATGATACCCTCAGGAATTCTGATGAAGGATTGCATTGGAAACATAAAACTCTCTGGTTCTCTTTTGTATTCTGCCTGTCATACTGTGTAAATCCAAACTTTTATAATTGCATTTTTATTTCAATCCCATTAAATGTTCTCCCTTGTCAGAAGCTTTTTTTTTCATGTAACCTCACTACATGCTTCAAATGGTGGATGTTTTAATTTTATTTTTTAAATTTAGAGATGCAGCACAGTAACAGGCCCTTCTGGCCAAACAAACCTGCCCAATTGCAGCTATGTGATCAATTAATTTATTAACCCTATATCTTTGGAAAGTGGGAGGACAGTGGAGCACCCAGAGGAAACCCATGCGGTCATGGAGAGAAGTACAAATCCCTTACAGATGGTGACAGAATTGAACCAAAGTTGCAGGCACTGCAATAGCATTATGCTAGCCATTAGTTATATTAAAATCAAATAGTGCCCTTCCTTTGTTAAGTTTACAACCCTGAGATTTATTTTCATGCAGGCATTCACAGTAAATACAAGAAACACAATGAATGACTGCACCTGACAGGATGAACAGGCAAGCAATAAGCAAAAGATAAGAAACTGTAAATACAAAAACAAAAAAGAAATACTAATAAATATATAAACTATAAATATTGAGAACATGAGATGAAGAGTCCTTGAAAATGAGTCCGTATGTTCTAGAACAGTTATGTGATATGGTGAGTGAAGTTATCCCCTTGTACAACTCAATGTACAACACTTAAATAACTGCTTAAACAGCCAGAACAGAGAAGGTTTCAAATTTTTACCCAATGGGTCTTCTCATTATCTTCACCAAAGTGTTTCTTTCCTTGTAAGGTTTAATTTTCATTGCCACCCTAAAAATCATTTATCTACTCCCACCTCAGCACCTCCTGCTGAGTGGGATCACATTCAGGTTGGAGGAGCAACAACTTATTTTCCATTTGAGTAGCCCCCAACTTGATGCCATGGACATCGATTTCTCAAACTTCCAGTGTCCATCCATTGGGCAGTGTCCGTCTCATCTGATGTGCCCATTTTAAAGTATCCCCTAATAACATTTACAGGTGGACTCAAGTTAATCTTAATTCTTAGGCTTTTAATTTTTAAGTAAGTTAAAATATTCAGCAGTGCCATCAGTGGCAGGAAATTCTCCGAACCCCAGTCTTGTCATTCAGCAGACTAACCTCACTTTGATATTTATGACTAATATACTATTAAGGGTTGCACTCAATAATATATTGCCAACTGTAAACTAGGAAAACTTAAAGAAAAGAAACTTAATGGCTATTCTAAGAAAGACTGCTCCTGAATTTTCTGAATATCATGAAGTAGGCAAACTCCAGGGTGGCAGTGGCATATATACATAGTCCCTGCTATCTGTCACTCATCAGTTACTGGAAAGAACCTGAAGCCTTCAATTACAACTTACTCAAAGGTAAGTTGATCACTTTGATCCCATTGCATCACACACACAAAATAATGAATGACCTTCGCAGGCTAGGCAGCATCAATGGAAAAGAGTAAGAGTCAACATTTCAGGCCAAGACCCTTCATCAGAATGAGAAAGAAAGGGGAGGAGTCAGAGTAAGAAGGTGGGGGAGGAGAGGAAGAAGTACAAGGTGGTAGGTGATAGGTGAAACTGGGATGGGAAAGTAAAAAACTGGGAAATTGATTAGTGAAAGAAATAAAGGGCTGGAGAAGGGGGGAATCTGATAGGGGAGGACAAGTCCGTGTGAGAAAGAAAAGGGGGAGGAGCATTAGAGGGAGGTGATGAGCAGGTAAGGAGATAAGGTGACAGAAGGAAACAAGGATGGGGAATGGTGAAGGGGGAGTGCCATTACCGGAAGTTTGAGAAATCGATGTCCATGACATCAAGTTGGAGGCTACTCAGATGGAAAATAAGTGTTGCTCCTCCAACCTCAGTGTGATCCCACTTGCAGTCACAAAGCTTTTTCAAAGTCTCTGTCTGGGCTGAGAAATAATTACTCTATGCCTAACAAATCAATTCTCAATATCCTTCTGATGTTTCAGCTTTTCCAGTGTGTTAGCATTTTAGTGATGAACCATTTTCCTTAAGTCCCTCAATGAGCTGTTATGTCAGTTTTCAATGTTATTTTGAACTCTGGTTTTTAATTAGAATTGCTGCATCCATAACTAGTCACAGGGTTTAACAATGTGACTGAAGGTCTGCACTTCAAAAAATAATTACAAGAATTGTTCTCAAAGTAAATGTATGCCACCACATGCAACCCCGAGATTCATTTTCTTACAGGCATTCACAATAAATACAAAGAAACACAATAGAATCAATGAAAGACTGCACACAAGATGGACAAGTAGATGCTTCCTCATATGCTGTTTTCTCAGCATTTGTTTTGATTTCAGATATCCGTTCCCTCTTTCCCCTTTCTTCTTTTCTTTCTTTCTCACTGCAACTCACCTACAACATGGGTAGCAGAATTAGGATGTCCTCAAGATCATTGTCATTAAGTGCCACAGAGTCTCAGAGTTGTACAGCATAGTTGCTACTAGCTTCTCACTACTACCATTGGGCAAGAGCTTTCTCACAACTACCATTGCGCAGGAGGTACAGGAGTGTTAGCCTGTCAGGCTTCCGAAACAGCATGGATAATTGTACGCACCTCAACACTGAACTGACTCCACAACTTTCAAGAGGTCTTTCTCTTTTGCACATAGACCATAAGTCTATAATTTAATAATTTAGCATTCTTTTGGTGTATAAGTTATATTGCAGTCTTGAAGAAAGATACTCTGATGTTTCCCAAAAAATATTATTCAGCTTTTAACACTTTTTGCTAAGTGATCTCCAGTTTTTCAGGTTTATCTGCACATTCAGTGGCCACTTTATTAGGTACACCTGTACACCTACTTGTTAATACAAATAACTAATCAACCAATCATGGGAGCAGTTCAAAGTATAAAGGCATGCAGGCATGGTCAAGAAATTCAGTTTTTGTTCAGACTAAACATTAGAACAGTGAAGGAATGTGATCTAATGTTTTTGACTGTGGAATGATTGTAAGTGACTGATGGGGAGGTTTGAGTATCTCAGAAACTGCTGATCTCCTGGGAGTTTCACACACAACAGTCTCAAGACCTTACAGAGAATGGTGGGAAAATAACTCACATCTAGTGAGTGGCTGTTCTGTGAGCGAAAATGCCTTGTTACTGAGAAAGGTCAGAGGAGAATGGCCAGACTGGTTCAAGCTGACAGGGATGCAATTGTAGCTCAAATAACCTCATGTTTCAACAATGGCATTCAGAAGAGCCATTTTGAATGCACAGCATGTTGAACCATGAAGCAGAAGACCACAAACGTAGTCTCACTGTCTACTTTGTTAGGCCACTGAGTATCTCACACAAAATCGATGTTCATGCCATCAGGCTGGAGGCTGTCAAGACAGAATATAGCATGTTGCTCCTCCAACCTGAATGTGGTGTCATCATGACAGTAGAGGAGGCCATGGACTGACATATGGGAATGGGAAGTGGAATTGAAATGGGCGGGCAACGGTATATTCCGCTTTTTGTGGCAGAGAGAACGAAGGTGCTCAGAGAAGTTTTCTCCCAATCTAGGTTGGGTCTCACCGATATACGGGAGGCCAAACCAGGAGCTTTGGATACAGTAGATGACCCCGACGGTCTTACAGGTGATGTGTCACCTCACCTGGAAGGACTATTTGGGGCCCTGAATGGTAGTGAAGGAGGAGGTGTAGGGGCACATGTGGCATTTGTTCCACTTGCAAGAATAAGTGGCAGGAAGATCAGTGGAGAGGGATGAGTGGACAAGGGAGATGCATAGGGAGCAATCCCTGTGGAAAGCAGAAAGTGGGGAGGGGGATGGAAGGAAAGACGTGCTTGGTGGTGGGATCCCATTAGAGAAAGTGAATGCTTGTGGGCTGGTAGGTGAGGACGAGGAGTCCTATCCCTGGGGTGGCAGTGGGAGGACAGGCTGAGGGCAGATGTGCACAAAATGGAAGAGATACGGGTGAGGAAAGCATTGATGGTAAAGGAAGGGAAGGCCCTTTCTGTGAGGAAGGGTGATCCCTTTTGAGGTGGCGTAAGTTATGGAGAATTGTGTGCTGAACACAGGCTAGTAGGGTGGTAGGCGAAAACAAGAGTATCCACAGAGTACGCATTTTAAAAAAATTTGGGAAATATTTGCTATTTTTATTGTTCAGTCCAATACACAAATAAGTTCAATCAAATAGCTATAAACTTGGAATCAAAAAACTGAAGTGCCTGACAACGACTAATTGCTTTGTGACTGACAACCATAATGTTTGAGCATATAATTGTCATAGCTGGTGACAGTAGCTATCCTGTCTTTGACACAATTCATTTTGTATTGCTCTCTTCCCTAAAAAGAGGTCAAAATAGTTTCTGTCAGACAAATTGAAACTTCAGATTGATGAAATAGAAAGAATTCACCTTTTTTCCCTAAAAGATATAAATAATTCATTGCTCTTTGAAAGAACCATTTTCCTTTTTTATCTTAGATACCAGCCTTGAGAAAGGCGTAAGCAAAAGTTTTGGAGATGAATTATAAACAATAATCACAATTTAGTGATTCTCTGAATTCAACTGTTAAGTGGTAGATTCTGTTCATTGAATCGTTTTTTAATCTGATTTTTCAAAATGTTTTAATCTGAAATAGGATCAAGAATGCTGGAAATAACTAGTCTGTGCAGAGGGTAATGATCTTGTTATCAGGATAGTTGAGAAAACAGACTTGTTTTATGTTGGAGAGAAAAGAATGGGGTTGAGAGAACAAACGTAATTGGGTGATTACTTGGAGAAACTGATCATACGTCATGGCTTCCCTACCCTTATACTTTGCACTCTGACCAATGAAGGCAAGTATACTGTATCCATTCTTTACCACCTTATCTACTTGTTTGGCCATTTTTGGGACCAAAGATTTGCTTGTACCCCTAGGATCACGATGTAAATCATTCTGTTTTGGGTGGCATAGTCGTTAGTGGTTAGTGTAATGCTATCACAGTGACAGTGACCTGGGTTCAATTCCTGTAAGGAGTATGTACGTTCTCCCCATGATCATGTGTGTTTCCTCCCACAGTCCAAAGATGTACTAGTTGGTGGGTGAATTGGTCATTGTAAATTGGCCTGAGTTAAATCAGTGTGACTGGGCTACATGGCTCAAAAGGGTCAGAAGGGCCTAATCCAGCTGCTAATAAATGAATAGATGCTCTTACTGTTCCTGCTGTCATAAGTGTGAATTGAAACCTGGCTTTGAGTAGGTAAACATAGAGCAGAGGTTCTCAATCTGGGGTTCATGGACTCCTTGGTTAATGCTAAGGGTCTGTGGCATACAAAAAGGGTTGGGAATCCCTGCCTTAGAGCATGTCTGTTGAGGCCAAGAGGTTGCCTCTGGCTAAATATTTTGTTATCTTTACAAACAGCAGTGTTATTGCTTGAATTCTTCCTTGATCTTGGGAATGGAGATGAAAAATACCAAGAAAACTTCCATAATTGTCTTTAACAACTGCAAAACTAACTCATTTGGAAATAGCTCTTTCATCAGCTTGATAAACAGATGGAATGCCAATGGTGTAGAATCAAATGGTGTAGATCTTTCAGGATTTGTGTGAAGTCTGCAATTGACTTTTGGGGTCTTTCCCTTTGGAAGAGAAAGGATAAAGTTGACATTCTTCCAGACTATCTTGTGAGCTGCTGGGAATTATCCTGTATTTGTGGAAGCCAATTATGAACAGAATTAAACTTCAGTACCCTGCGAACAATTTATGTCTAAGTTCATATGTGAGGAATTGGCACCGTCAGTTACCGGAAGCTGACCAGCAAGAATAAGTACACAATTCTCTGACTGGGACTGTGATCTTCATTATCGATTTTAAGTACATTTATGCTGTACAACAATTGCAGTAGTATTTGGATTGTGATGGAGCTTAGGATGTATCCATTTCTCATACTGTAAAATACTGGATTTTAATTCTTTATTTTATACCTAGATTTTTATCAAGCATCATAACCCCTTAACAGAATACATGCAGTTGGTTAGTTATTAGATTGATGAATAACTAATTACCAATCACGAGGAAATCTGCAGATGCTGGAAGTTCAAACAACACACACAAAATGCTGGTGGAACGCAGCAGGCCAGGCAGCATCTATAGGGAGAAGCTCTGTCGACGTTTCGGGCCGAGACCCTTCGTCAGGACTAACTGAAAGGAAAGATAGTAAGAGATTTGAAAGTAGAGGGGGGAGGGGGAAATGCAAAATGATAGGAGTAGACCGGACAGGGTGGGATGAAGCTAAGAGCTGGAAAGGTGATTGGCGAAAGTGATACAGAGCTGGAGAAGGGAAAGGATCATGGGACGGGAGGCCTCGGGAGAAAGAAAGGAGGGCAGGGGAAGCACCAGAGGGAGATGGAGAACAGGCAAACAACTAAATATGTCAGGTATGGGGTAAGAAGGGGAGGAGGGGCATTAACGGAAGTTAATGTTCATGCCGTAAGGTTGGAGGAACAACACCTTAGAGTTTGGATTCATTTTGACAGTAGAGGAGGCCACAGATAGACTTATCAGAATGGGAATAGGATGTGCAATTAAATTGTGTGACCACTGGGAGATCTTGCTTTCTCTGGCGGACCGAGCGTAGGTTTTCAGCGAAACGGTCTCCCAGTCTGCGTCGGGTCTCACCAATATATAAAATGCCACACCGGGATCACCAGACGCAGTATACCACACCAGCCGACTCACAGGTGAAGTGTTACCTCACCTGGAAGGACTTTCTGGGGCCCTGAATGGTGGTGAGGGAGGAAGTGTAAGGACAGGCGTAGCCCTTGTTCCGCTTACAAGGATAAGTCCCAGGAGGAAGATCGGTGGGAAGGGATGGTGGGGATGAGTGGACAAGGGAGTCACATAGGAAGCGATCCCTGCCGAAGGCAGAAAGAGTGGGGGACGGAAAGATGTGCTTGATAGGGGGATCCCGTTGGGATCCAACGTAATTATCAATACAAATTTTTATCTATTTTCCTTTCAAAATTTGCTTACTCATTTAATTTAATCAGGTACTAATTAAAATAGCTGATTAAAAGATGTAATATTGATATATAATATGGATCTGCTAATATGACAATTTCAGGCTTTGGTTTACTGATATACTGCAGGATGGCAAAAATTAGCTTTTTACTTTAGGAACTGTTTTGCCATTTGCATCAGGATGACTTTGTCTAGTTTAAAATGCTGTTCGTTTGCTTACATGACTGCAACTTTTTAAAGTGAAGGTTCTTGATTGTTATGCACCAATCCAGTTTCCTCTGTAAAAAGTTGTTTTATCTCAGTCTTGTTTGTTTTCATGTCATTATGCAAGTCATGTATTACCCTCTGTGAGTCCAAGGATTCTTTACGAAGTAATGTTGTGATGGTGTAGAATACAAATGAAAATTATCAGTGTCCCTCAGTTTGATTTTAACCTTTTTGTAACCATTTACAATTGGGAACACCAATAATTCTTTTCAAGGCAACACACACAAAATTGTGGAGGAATTCAGCAGGCCAGGCAGCATCTATGGAAACGAGTACAGTTGACGTTTCGGGCCAAGACCCTTCAGCAGGTCCTATGTGTGTTGCTTAGATTCAGCATACGCAGATTATCTCTTGTTTGTGACTGGATTCTTTTGAAAACAGTTTTTCTGTGTTTGCTGAAAAATTGCTTTGAATACTTAGCTTCTTACGGTGGCATTAATTGGTATTCACTGCTGGTAATTTTTATAACATTCTAGCTTATTCCATATCATTTTTTTTGTTTGCAGATTTCTTATCGTCAGCCACCTGTCCAAAACACTTAAAGTTGTTCCCAAAATCTGCTTCTGTTAACTTAATAGGCACTTCTAGCCAAAGGTGTTTGTAAATGCTTCAATCTTATGCCCTGGATTGCTTACTTGGTTGCGTATCGACTGATCGCAGACAGCTAGGATGCAGCATCCAGGATGGACCTAACCAATGGAAGCCTCAGGCTGTCTTTGGCACTCACATCCTTTTGACTGTTCTTCACAATCCTGAGTATCCCATGTACTCATTTATTTATTGAGATACAGCATGGAAAAGGCACTTACGGCTCTTCAAGCCGGCCACTCAATAACCCCATAAATTAATCCTAGCTTAGTCATTGGACAAATTACAATGACCAATTAACCCACCAACTGGTATGTCTTTGGACTGTGGGAGGAAACCGGAGTGCCCGGAGGAAATCCACGTGGTCATAGGGAGAACGCAGAAACCTGAACGTGGTCCAGGCAATGGCAGGAATTGAACCCAGGTTGTCTGTTCTGTAAAGCATATGCTAACCACTACTCTACCATACCAGGCCAAAATAATGACGTTCAGTAAATTTAAAAATTTATGATACAGCAAATGGTGCAGTTGCTGTCAGCTGCAATGAAATGTAGACCAGAAGAATGGTTAAGCAAGTGGCTGATGGAATTTAAATCAGAAAATTGTAAGCTGATGTAATTTTTGAAAAGGAATGGACAATTTCAAGAGTTTGCAGGCAAAATGCTTCCTTAGGGAATTATGTACATAGTTCCTTGAAAGCTACAAGACATATTGACAATATGTTTCAAAATTGCCTCTTAATCTTATTTTGTTCCTGACATTGTATTGTATGAAATAATCACTCAAGTTTTATTTTAACTACATCCAGTCTGCTGAGAACGGCTAAGAATTTGATCTGCTAGGCCAAGCAGTTGTCTGATCTGAACAATGAGAGGTGCGGAATGTTGCTTGTTGTGTTCTGTGTTGTTGTGTTTGCTGTGGATCTGCTAACGCTTGTGGGCATTCTATGATGGTGCCACAATGTGTGGTAGTACTTGCATGCTTCCCCCAGTGGACCCTCGGGTGTGGTTATAGTTAATGCAAATGGCACATTTCACTGTATGATTCAATGTTCACATGATAAATAAAATTAAATCTTGAATCTGTTTCCATAAATATTGATAGAACTGAAAGCAAATATTTAAGGTTTTGAGCAAATGAAATAGTGGAGCTTACTGGAAGACATCTTTATATGGTAAGTGGTAATGAACTGGGAAATACTGAGTTTGAAAGTGGAGAGCAATAGTTCCTTAAGGGGATAGGCATTGGGGAAGTCAACTTGCATGGATGCAGGAAATGGACTGCATTGAAAGTGGAATTGATTGCATTGCTTAATATGTTGTGAACATGAACTCCCATGCTGCAAGACACTACCTCTTCTCAACTTCAACTCTTCTACATTCCACATGTGATTGGTCCATACTGGTAGTATGGAATTCCCTCCAAAACCTGTTCATTTCTCCATCTAATATATGACCCATCTTAAAATGCATATGCATATGAAACTGCCTTTCTGTGTTTTTTTTGGTATCGAGAGAAATTTTATGACAATGAACATGTGTGTTTTATAAGGATGCACTCTATATAATGAACAATTTTGTTAATAATTTGTGTTTTGTGACTTGGAAAACATAGGAAAAAGGAGTATTTCTCATTCTGCCTTGAGATGAATGAAAGCACTTCCATTTGTCCACTCAGTGCATACATTTTTATGTCCTGATGAAATTTCTTGGCCTGATCCGGAACTGGCTTGCCCACAGAAGGCAAAGAGTGGTTGTCGATGGATCATATTCGACATTGAGTTCAATCACCAGTGGTGTACCTCAGGGATATGTTCTGGGACCCCTGCTCTTTTTGATTCTTATAAATGACCTAGATGAAGAAGTGGAGGAACGGGTTAGTAAATTTGCTAATGGCGCAACGGTTGGGGTTGTTGTGGATATTGTGGAGGGCTGTCAGAGGCTACAGCGGGTCAGTGATAGGATGCAAAATTGGGCTGAGAAGTGGCAGATGGAGTTCAACCCAGATAAGTGTGAGGTGGTTCATTTTGGTAGGTCAAATATAATGGCAGAATATAGTATTAATGGTAAGACTCTTGGCAGTGTAGAGGATCAGAGGGATCCATAAGACACTCAAAGCTGCTGCACAGGTTGACTCTGTGGTTAAGAAAGCATACAATACATTGGCCTTCATCAATAGTGGGATTGAGTTTAAGAGCTGAGAGGTAATGTTGCAGCTATATAGGACCCTGGTCATATCCCACTTGGAGTACTGTGTTCAGTTCTGATCACCTCACTATAGGACGGACGTGGAAACCATAGAAAGGGTGTAGAGGAGATGTTCAAGGATGTTGCCTGGATTGGGGACCGTGCCTTATGAGAATAGGTTGAGTGAACTCAGCCTTTTCTCCTTGGAGCAACGGAGGATACCTGATAGAACTGTATAAGATGATGAGAGACATTGGTTGTGTGGATAGTCAGAGGCTTTTTCCCAAGGCTGGAATGGCTCGCATGAGAGGGCATAGTTTTTGGGTGCTTGGAAGTAGCTACAGAGGAGATGTCAGGGGTAAGTTTTTTACACAGAGGGTGGTGAGCATGTGAAATGGGCTGCCGGCGACGGTGGTGGAAGCGGATACAATAGGGTCTTTTAAGAAACTCCTGGAGGGGTACATGGAGCTCAGAAAAATAGAGGACTATTGGTAAGCCTAGGTAATTTCTAAGGTAAGGACATGTTCGGCACAGCTTTGTGGGCCGAAGGGCTTGTATTGTGTTGTAGGTTTTCTATGTTCCTATGAAACATTAACCATTAATTCCTCTCCATAGATGCTCTCTGATCAGCTGAATTGCTCCAGCATTTTGTGTGTTGCTCTGGATTTACAGCATCTGCAGAAGTTCTTGTTTTTATGGTATTTTTGTATTCAACAAATGCAGTTATTTTGATTTTCATAAAATCTGTATAAAAACATAGGACAGAGGAGAAGAGTTGGGCTGTTGGACCCATCAAGTCTGCTGCACCAATCCATCATGGCTGATTTATTATCCCTCTCAATCCCATTCTCCTCCTGCCTTCCCTCTATAACCTTTGACGCAATGAATAATCAAGAAAATATCTTTAAATATGCTCATTAACTTGGTCTTCTAACCCATCTGTAGCAATGAATTCCAGAGATTCACTATCCTCTGGCTAAAGGAATTCCTCCTCATCTCTGTTCTAAATGGACGCTTCATATTCTGATATTCTAAGTATGTCCCCTCTGGTCTTAGACTTACCCACCATAGCAAACATCCTCTCCACATCCACTCTATCTAGGCCTTTCTACCCATTCTTCTAAACTCCAGCGAGTTCAGGCCCAGACCCATCAAACGATCCTCTTACATTAACCTAATCATTCCTGAAAACATTCTGAGAACCTCACCTGGATGCTCTCCAATGCTGGTATATCTTTTCTTAGATAAGGAACCCAAAATTGCTCACAAAACTCAAAGTATGGTTTGAACAATGCCTTATAAAACTTCAGCATTACATCCTTGTTCTTATATCCTAGTCTTCTCGAAATTAATGTTAATATTGCATTTGCCTTCTTTACCACTGCTTCAACCTTTAGAGAATCTTGCACAAAGACTCCCAAGGTCCTTTGCACCACTGATATTAGAATTTTCTTCCCATTTAGAAAATAGTCTACACCTTTATTCCTTCTTCCAAAGTGCATGACTATACACTTACCTACACTATATTCCATCTGCCACTTTTCTGCCCATTCTCCTAATGTGTCTAAGTCCTTCTGCAGACTCCATGCTTCCTCAACACTACCTGCCCCACAACGTATTGTCTGCGAACTTGGGTTCAAAACCATCTATTTCATCATCTGAATCATTGAGTATAGTAACTGCATAAATAAATTTTCATGGCAACAATATATATTCAAATAGATTTAACAAATAGACAATACTATGAGCATTAGCCCTCCTCCTAGTTAAAAACCGTGTTAGTAATATCAACAAGGTTCGGGGAATAATGCTATATATCTTGTTTAAACCACTATAGCTTTAATTGTTTCCATAATTTCTCTGTTTTTGTTCAGAGTGCAGTTTACTGAAGTCTCTTGAGTGGTTTTTACACAACAATGTAACCTCCTTGCAATGGCTTCATGCTGTTTGTTTCCTTGGCATCAAGCATTCATCTTATGGTGCCTAGTAGCACATTCTTATTTTAAATCCCTGTGAACAAGCTAAGAGCTTCTGTAGCAGAAAGCCATTTGTTTTGATGAAGGAACATCGCATTTGCTTCTGGGCTGTCTTGGAAGTAAAAGTAGTTTTACATAATACTCTTCTATTTGATTCTCTTCAGCCTTTAAATTAAAGGAGGTATAACTACAGAGGACTGGTATCCTTTGATTCACACTCTTCTTTGATAGAATGTGTTTTTCTTAATTCTGCTGATAACACTTTCAATGTATTATTGACCACAGAGACCAAAGAGCTTCACAGTTTACTTCCTTAGATATAAACCTGGATAAAGTTAGGGGCAATACATGCAGTTTTCAAATCTTTGAGGGAAGGTAAACTAGCAGGGAAAAAAATACATTACTCTGCCTGTTAAAATAAGCAGTTTGTATCTCTTATACTTCAGTCACGTCTAACTAGTTATTGAGTGCCAGTTTGTTTGTTTGTTAAGAATGGAAGGACATTTTGATGAAGGGGCTAGGTGGAGGATACGGACAGACTAAGTGAAAGTAGAGCATGTCGAGCATCTTACCGCAAAATCTGAGGTCATCTACTTTGGTAAATGGAATAGAAAAGCAGACCATCTTTTAAATGGTAAGTGTTGAAAAATATTAGTGTTCACATGGGCATGGGCTTCCTTCTCCACAAATCACAGTGTTTATATGCAGGAACAGAAAGTAATTAGGAAGGGAAATGCAAACAACACACCCAAAATGCTGGTGGAACACAGCAGGCCAGGCAGCATCTACAAGTAGAAGCACTGTCGACATTTCGGGCCGAGACCCTTCGTCAGGACTAACTGAAAGGAAAGATAGTAAGAGATTTGAAAGTAGTGGGTGGAGGGGAAAATGCGAAATGATAGGAAAAGACCAGAGGGGGTGGGATGAAGCTAAGAGCTGGAAAGCTGATTGGCGAAAGTGATACAGAGCTGGAGAAGGGAAAGGATCATGGGACGGGAGGCCTCGGGAGAAAGAAAGGGAGAGGGGAGAAGCACCAGAGGGAGATGGAGAACAGGCAAAGAACTAAATATGTCAGGGACGGGGTAAGAAGGGGAGGAGGGGCATTAACGGAAGTTCGAGAAGTCAATGTTCATGCCATCAGCTTGGAGGCTACCCAGCCGGTATATAAGGTGTTGTTCCTCCCAACCTGAGTTTGGATTCATTTTGACTGTAGTGGAGGCCATGAATAGACATATCAGAATGGGACACGGAATTAAAATGCGTGGCCACTGGGAGATCCTACTTTTTCTGGTGGACTGAGCATAGGTGTTCAGCGAAACGGTCTCCCAGTCTGCATCGGGTCTCACCAATATATCAAAGTCCACACTGGGAGCACCGGATGCAGTATACCACACCAGCCGACTCACAGGTGAAGTGTCGCCTCACCTGGAAGGACTGTCTGGGGCCCTGAATGGTGGTGGGGGAGAAAGTGTAAGGGCAGGTGTAGCACTTGTTCTGCTTACAAGGATAAGTGCCAGGAGGGAGATCGGTGGGAAGGGATGGGGGGGACGAGTGGACAAGGGAGTCGCGTAGGGAGCAATCCCTGTGGAAAGCAGAAGGGAGGGCAGGGAAAGATGTGCTTGGTAGTGGGATCCCGTTGGAGGTGGCGGAAGTTACGGAGAATTATACGTTGGACCTGGAGGCTGGTCGGGTGGTAGGTGAGATCAAGGGAAACCCTATCCCGAGTGGGGTGGTGGGCGGATGGGGTGAGGGCAGATGCGCGGGAAATGGGAGAGATGCATTTGAGAGCAGAGTTGATGGTGGAAGAAGGGAAGCCCCTTTGTTTAAAAAAGGAAGACATCTCCTTCGTCCTGGAATGAAAAGCCTCATCCTGAGAGCAGATGCGGTGAAGACAGAGGAATTGTGAGAAGGGGATAGCATTTTTGCAAGAGACAGGGTGGGAAGAGGAATAGTCCAGGTAGCTGTGAGAGTCTGCAGGCTTATTGTAGATATCAGTAGATAAGCCGTCTCCAGAGATGGAAGGGAAGGGAAATGGTATGCTTTCCTTTCTTGAAAGTGGATTTGGGTTCAAGGAAATGCCTGCAAGAAAATGAACCTCAGGATAGTACATATATGGTCACGTATACAGTACGTGCTGTGATAACAAATTTTCTCTGGACTTTAAAGAGTTGAGCCCGTAAGTTGTATATATGGATCTGGTCTCCTTAATTGGAGTTCAAAAGAATGAGGTGATCTCATTGAACAATGAACATTTCTTCTAGGGCTGAACAGCAAAAATAAGCGAATGTTGCTTCCCCTTGTTGTGGTATCTAGAGCTGTTCAAAATAAGGAATCAACCATTCAGGACTGACGTGAAGAATATTTTACACAGTGCAGTAAATCTTTGAAAAGCTCTCCGTAAGATTGCTGTGAAGACTGCTATTGAGTAGACTGATGACTGTTCAATAGTTCTTTTTTTCTCACTCCATATCATTGGGATTACACTTTTTACCTCCGCAAATGCTGAGTTCTTCTAGCTTTGCTTTTTTGACATTGGTGTTAACTAACCAGTAGTGACCAGTGATGGACTGAGTGGGATTCAGAATCAAAAGCTGAGCAGCAGATGCAAATATTCTAACACTTCATGCACCCTTCATTTCTAAAGCAGTGAAAGTCTTGCATTTTCTGTAAGGTGCTTCATCCTTCATGAACTAAAAGTGTTATTCTTGGCTGGATAAGAGCATATTTCCATTGAAAGCTGACTTGTTTCTCCTATTAATATAATGTAATTGAATGCAGATGTAGCAGCCATGCTTTGGAGTGCTTCCAACCTAAAAAAAATGGTATTTAAATGCTAGTGTACTGATCTTTTACTGCATCTTACAATGTTTAATGGAGCTGTCTGATCAGATTCTGAAGATGGACTGTTCACTTGAGATTTTTTCCCCCAAACTTCATGGCTTGTGGCTGACTGATCTAGCCAATATTGCAAATTGTTAGGTTTTGTATGGGATCCTCTAAGTGGATAAGTCAAATAAAGTCATGGAGTCTTATAAAAGGTACAGAATTCCTTGAAATTTGAAATTCCTTAAAGAGTAAAATCTGTCTAAATGGAACATTGTTTAGAAGACATATACCAACTAATCTATGTATTATTTTGCTTGTCTAATTTGCCTTTACTGAATGTGAGATGAGGAAGGATTTAAAAGAATAATGAACCTGCAAACAGTTCAGAATAGAACCAATTTGATTGAACAGCAGGGGACAAATGTTGCTATAAAAGCTTTGCATTGTGCTTTTCCTGACTTAGTTTGGTACTGAGTTAGCAAAAAAAAAAGTATTGATAGTTTCCTTTGTCTATCAGAGATTCTAGAATCATATAAAAGTACAACACAGAAGCAGGCCCTTCGGCTCATCCAGTCTGTGTTGAACCATTTCAAATGGCCTAGTCCCTTTGACCTACACCCAGACATAGCCATCCATATCCCTGCTATCCATGTACCTATCCAAACTTCTCTTAAACGTTGAAATCGAGCTTGAGCTGGTAGCTATTTCCACACTCTCACAACCCAATGAGTGAAGTAATTTCCCCTCATGTTCCCCTTAATCTTTTCACCTTTCACTCTTGACTCATGATTTCTAATTGTAGTCCCACCCAAATTTGGTAGAAAAAGCTGCTTGCATTTACCCTATCTCTACTCCTCATAATTTTGTATACTTCTATCAAATCTCCCCCAATCTTCAACACTCCAAGAAATAAAGTACTAACCTATTCAATTTTTCCATATAGTGCAGGTCCTGCAGTGCCAACAACACATTTGTAAATTTTCTCTCTACTCTTTCAGCTTTATTTACATTTTTCCTGTAGGTAGGTGACCAAACCTGCACATAATACTCCAAATTAGGCCTCAGTGATGTCTTCTACAACTTCAGCATAATATCCCATCTCCTTTGATTTGTGAAGGCCGAGGAGTTTTGATAAAGAAAAATATATAAACCAGTTGAAAAAGTTTTAAAATCCTTGCCTGTGGAAAATATTCAACAAAAGTTGAAAAACTGTTAGGTGTTTAAGCTTATTACATTCTGAATGATCAACCATCCTGTGTATTTTCTCTGTATAGTCTGTGGCTTCTTTATTAAATATACCTGTACAGCTGCAAATTAATGCAAATATCTAATCATGTAGCAATAACTCTATGCATAAAAGCATGCAGACACGGTCAAAAGGTCAGTTATTGTTCAGACCAGACATCAGAATGGGGAAGAAATATGATCTAGACACTTTGACAGTGGAATTATCATTAGCACCAAATGGAGTGGTGTGAGTATCACTGAAACTGCTGATCTAGAATTTTCACACACAACAGAGTAGAGTTTGCAGAGAATGGTGCGAGAAACAAAGAAACATCCAAAGAGTAGCAGTTCTATGGGCAAAAATGCCTTGCTGATGAGAGAGATCTAAGGAGAATGGCCAGACTGATTAAAGGTGACAGTAAGTCAAATAGCCAAGCATTACAGCAGTGGTGTGCAGGCAAGTGTCTCTGAATGCACAATATGTTGAACCTTTTAAGTGGATAGACTACAGTAGCTCGAGACCACGTGCATTCACTCAGTAGCCTTTTTATTAGATACAGGTAATTGTATCTAGTCCTTTGTTGATCGGGGTTGACCATGGCACATCTAACACTCTAAAACACCCCCACTGTCGATTTTTCTCTTCTTGTGATCTACACTGCTCTCATTACCCAGTCATTTTCCCCTCCTTTTCATTTGCCTATTCTTGCCCAACCTCAATACTTCCCTCTGTTCTCCCCAACCCCCCCCCCCCCCCTTAATTCCATGTTCCATCTTCCTGTCCTATCAGATGCCATCATCTTTAGCCCTCGGTGATTTCCACCTAACACTTCCCAATGAATGGTGCTATTTCCACTTTCCCCTCCCACATCTGCCTGTCACCTCTGCTCACCCAGATGTACCTATAGCCTGCTATCTGTTCCTCTCCTCCTCTCCTCCTTTTTATTTGTGCTGTATGCCTTTTACCTTGCCATCCAGATGAAGTACTTTGACCTAAGACCTTGGCTGTCCATTTCCTTTCTTAGATGTTGCCTGACCTGCTGAGATTCTCTGTAACCTTTTGTGTGTTGCTCCAAATTCCAGCATCTACAATTTCTTGTGTCTCCACCTAACAATCTAATAATTTTGATGCATGCATCTCAGTGGGTGGAGGGGGTGAGGGTTCAAATACCATACTGGCACATGTTAAACAAAATTTAGGTAATTATGGACACTTCCAGATGTCCACAAAATCCAAAATTCTTTTTAGAGGGAGGTACTGTTGACCAGTTAATCAGCATGATATTTCCTGTATTTTAATGTTAGCAAACCATAGGACCATATGACAGAGGAGCAAAATTAGGCCATTTGGCCCTTCGAGTTTGCTCTGCATTCCATCATGGTTGATTAATTATCTCTCTCAAGTCCATCCCTGACACTGAGCACTTTGAGTCTCTCCAGGAAGACATGCTGGCAATGATTGTAAAGACCGCATTAAGCCAATCAGCTCTTTGAAGCTCCAGTCATTCCACCTGTTGCAGTGTTCACTGATACCACACAGGGTTCATTAACTGCCTTAGAGACCACAGACCTCCAGTGGAATTAAGTCATTCTGATCTCAAGTGACTGCCTAAAAAGAATTTGAAGCTCAGGTTGCAATTGATTTTTTTTATCATCTACAAAAAGAGCAGAGTCGTGATGTTACAATAAGTTAAAATTCAGAATTGAACTGTCGAAGTGTGGACAGAACCTTTAAATCTTTGTCATGGAGCTGATAAATACACTTTCCCTAAATGAAATGGCTGTTTAAATGAGTCAAAATGGTTGGCTGGCTTTTCAGAAAAATATAATGTGAAGTGATCCCCTCTGGAACTGCAGTGAGAGATGTAATCAAATCACAAAGAAGAGAAAATCTGCAGCTGCTGGAAATCCAAGCAACACACACAATACTGGAAGAACCCAGCAGGCCAGGCAGCATCTACCCAAAGGGGTTTGGCCCAGAACGTCAGCTATACTTTTTTTCCATAGACACTGCCTGCCTTGCTGAGTTCCTCCAGCATTGTGTGTGTTGCCCTTGAGTGAGGTGGGTGTCTCTTTAGACCCGTCTGTCAACTGCACCCATTGTTTATGAGTTAAATTTTAGTTTTCATATAGACAAGTGAGAAAACTCTTTAGAAATAGCAAATTTGATGAAACAGTTTAAAGGTTTCAAAAAAAGAAGCAAAAATCTCTGTGATTATCTCTTAGGACTTCAAAAGTGTTCTTTTGTGAGAGTTTTCTGGTTGTGATTGTGGGTAGAATGCTTAATTTCTAGAAACAGTACTGAAATCCATGACTGTAATGTGTTACAGTGGACATGGAGTTGGTTAATATTGGTGATGTGCATGAGTGAACACAGAATTAAGTTTTTGTGTATTGAAATTAGCTGCTTTGTACATTGACATAACAGTTGAAAGCTACTTTACTAGCCAGTAGAAGATACGAAGTTGAGGATTTGGGAGGTTAGAGGTCAAATTAAATAAGTACAGTCAAAGACCATTTTATTAAGTATAGGACTAAAACCCAGTGTGGTCTTCTGCTGCTGTAGCCCATCCACTTCAAGATCCGACGTGCTGTGTGTTTAGAGATGCTAGTCTGTACACCACAGTTGTAAAGCGTGGTTATTTGAGTTACTTTGCCTTCCTGACAACTTGATCCAGTCTGGCCATGCTCCTCTAATTTCTCTCATTAACAAGGCATTGTCACCCACAGAACTGCTACTCACTGGATTTTTTTTTCTTTCTTGGACCTTTCTCTGTAAACCCTAGAGACTGTTGTGTATGAAAATCCCAGGAGATCAGCAGTTACTGAGATACTCAATCCACCTGTCTGGCACTAACAAATATTCCAGGGTCAAAAAGTCACTTATATCACATTTCGTCCCCATTCTAATGTTACAACTGAACCTCTTGACCATGTCTGCATGCTTTTATGCATTGAGTTGCTGCCACATGATTGGCAGAGTAGATATTTGCATTAATTAGTGGGAGTGCCTTACAAAGTGGCCTCTGAGTGTATATTTGGAGGCACAAATACTGCTAAAAAGAAATTTCAACAAGTTTTTGAACAGCATAAAGCAATATTATAAGCCCTGTGAATATGAATTGAATAGCTTGCAGCTGCAATTTAAATGTCTTATTTGCATTCGTGTTTCCAGTGATTTTAAAAATGAGTATGTCCTGCAATTACAAAGGGCACACTCCATGTCAAAGGATTTTTTAAAGAAAGAAGGAACAGCTGAATAAATTAATTTCAAAATGCTGCTTATTTTGGTTACTTATAAACTAATAAGCTTTCAAGGCACATAACATACCACAGCAAAGGTTACAATCTTGGTCATTTCTCCATGGGAACCCAGCTTCTCTTTGAGGACATTAAATGTGATTGGTATTGTGCAATGTGTCAAAGGGGCATTATCTTCATCAGAACAAAGAGCTTAGCAAAACATGCTTTTATCCATAACCAGTCTTCGCAATACAGCTTGAGTCCAGGAAACGTTACTTTACTTGCTTATGACCTGAATAGTACATCCTGAGCTTCTCCCTCTAAAGAAAATATCTGAATGCTTTTTCTCAGGTAGTCTTCTTTTTACAAGCCTATCTCTGCTGCCTTTAACTTTAGCAAGTTATTTAGGCTAATACATTTGCTCTCTTAAGTAGGACTCTATAGCTTACTCATAAAATGGCAAAGCTAGGAAACAGCAAAATTGGCATGTACCACATTATTTTTTCTGAATTCTCTAAGGTTCTGAAGAGCAAGAGTGGAAGAATTTTTTGTTTAAAGTGGAACATAAGTAAAATAGGGAAAAAATACAGTTCGTGTCATGGTAGCTGCAAAATTATAAGGGCTTTATTTTTTAACATTTTCAAGCCAGCCATCTAATCAGTGCCAAGTCCTTAAACAGTGTTAATAATTTGATTGACTTCACCCACCAGACTGTTACTGCTATGGCAATTTGTAGAAGAAGACATTCTAAATAAATCTATTGAATTACAGCTGTCCTGGAAAACAACTGTTTTGTGCATAACATAAAATCTTCCATTTTAAGTAATTAAATAAAGAGATTTTTGTTCCTCCGTTCTGTATCTTACAAATCAAGTCTTGTTCACTGAAATGCACCCTGATTCATCTTGTGTGTGTTTCCATACTCAATCTTCCTTTATAGGAAGCATAACAGCCCCATTCTGTTCACTAGAAAGTGAATGGTGAATCAGTGGACATTTTTTTAACAGCTTATATAACTTGTAGATTTTGAAGAAGCAGTTTTGTTCAAACAGTATGTCTTTGGGCTGGTCGACATTTTCTGAAGTTTTTAACTATTAACTTTACTCTTTGATAGATGCAGCAAAGTGTAACCTAATAATTTGATGAATAATACACTGGAATTATACAATGAAAGATTTTTTAAAAATCTGAAATAATCTAAGAAGGCAGGAAAGCAGAAATACTTTTTGATACTGAAGATAATGAGCACACCTACAAGGGGCACTGCATCAAGAAAGCAGCATCTGTCATCAAGAACCCCACCATCCAGGCCATGCTCCCCTCTCAATGCTGCCTTCAGGAAGGAGGTACAGCGGCCTTGGGTCCCACATCCACCATCAGGTTCAGAAACAGTAATTATTTCAATCATTAGGCTCCTGATCCAGCATGGATAACCTCACTCTTCTCAACTCTGAACTAATTTCACAATCTATGGACCCACTTTCAGGGGACTACAACTCATGTTCTCTGTATTATTTATTTACTTACTATTTTTTTTGTATTTGCACAGTTGGCTTTTTTTTGTACTTTGCTTACTTGTTAGTTTTTGTGTTTAGTTTTTCATTGATTCTATCGTATTTCTTTGTTCTACTGTGAATGCCTGCAAGAAAATAATGGTGATACCTACGTTCTTTGATAATAAATTTACTTTGAACTTTTGCAGTAAACATCACACTTGTTATTAGTAATAGCTACCAGCATTTTTTTTAAACTTATTGGAGGAAATCTTACTGAACCAAAGGGGATAACTTCACTCAGTGTTACTTGCCCTGTCACTGAAACGTTCCCACAGTCAATAGATTCATTTTCAAGGACTCTTCATCTCATGTTCTCAATATTTATTGATTATTTACTCATATTATTATTTCTTTCTTCTTGTACTTGCGCAGTTTGTTATTTTTTGCACACTGGTTGAACGCCCAAGCTGGCTTGATCTTTCATTGATTCTGTTATTGTTATTATTCTATAGATTTATTGAGCATGCCCACAAGAAAATGATTCTCAGGGTTGTATGTATTTACATAAATGTACTTTGTTAACTAATTTATTTAAATTTTGAAATCTCAGCTGATCTGATGCTGGCTGTTGGGCAATCCATCTGAAATTTTGAGATATTGAAGGAGACAAAGGTGGTGGGAGGTTAGAGCCATGTTTTTGCATCATGTTTGTAGAAACTAACACCTCTGTGAATGAAACCAAAAGGCAGCATGGAGTTGTGAATTAGGAAGATGTCACTTTCAAAGGGTGGAAGAGGCATATGTCCATTTCCAGTTACAAGGCACACTTCTTCCACCACCGAATTATATTACTGTGCATTTCATTTTTGAATCCCATTGAAATCCTCTCTAAATGTTAGACACTCTGACGGCTTACAGAGATTAAAAAAGAAACAGCACCACTGTACCTGAAGGTGCTTCCAGATGGAAATATCATCGGATGAGATGAATTTCAGGCTCTAGCTGAATTCACTATTGTGTGTGCACTTACGACCAGCTTTACAATTGAATATGGATGAACATATTAAGTGCTCATGTCCGTAAAGAATAAATTACAATTCTAACATGAAAAACTTGCTGTTCACACTCCCAGCTGTGATCCTGATTTATAATTATACCCTGTGAAATAATTACCATATGGCACCACATCAGTAAGAAGTTTATCACACTGCACATTACTGAAAAACGTTGAAGAGAAAGAAAAATTAAGGGAATGTTATTTGTTGCAGTGTGAAAGAAAAAAATGTACTTATAGATAAATAATCCTATTTTATCCGAGTAGAATCACTTAACAGTCTCCTCAACCCACTGATTGTAAGTGGTCTAGCAGCTGTTATTGTAGTATCTGCCTATGAAGTGCCTTAAGAGTAGAGTTACAGCCATCTAACCCACCAACTCCCTCTCCCTCTCTAACCTCTTGAAAACAAAACTCCTGCTCTCAATATTTTGTAGATGCTGGAAATCCAGAGTACCAAAACACAAAATTTAGGAACTTAGCAGGTCAGGCAGCATCTACGTTTCTTCACAAGGACTCTAGACTCTAATGCTACTTGGCCTGCTGAGTTTGCACCAGAATTCTGTGCGTGTTATCACTGTCAATGTACATAAGATCCTAACCCTTTCCTGACCACGAAGAGCTGGATTTAACAACCTTCCTTAATGTCCAACTTGTATTTTCTTTGTGTTAACACTGAGTGGGTCATTGGCTCTCAGAGCAGTGGCACTTTTGTGTTGAACTTTAAAGGCATATATGATCTCACAGAAAATGCATAAAAGCTAATCACAAGGCAAGGATTTGAAATGGGTGGCTTGTGTACATATTATACATCTCAGGGTACTTACAATTTGGGTGGCGAGACTACAAGGTCAAGAAATTGCATAACTAGAGATGTGAATAGGGCTTTAAGCTAAACAGCAGGGGGTGGGTTCAATAGATTGGAGAAGTATGGTTAAAGTAAGAGAAAATGTGGATAAAGTTAAAGCAAAAGTTAAAAAAAGAGAAATGGGTGGAGTGCAGAACAGTCAAGTGCTAAAGAGACAAAGGTTACTAGATTTTAAAAGCACAATGAGTATAAGGGTGCATTATCTGAATGCCCATGGTATTCAAAACAAGGTCAGTGAACTTATGGCATAAATCAGTATAAAGCGGTATAATTTAGTGGCCATTACAGAAATGTGGCTGCAGGGTAGAAGGGATTGGGAATTAAATTCTAAGGATATCAGGTAATACGGAAGGATAGGAAGGTAAGGGAAATGGGGCAGTGCTCATAATTAAGGAAGAGATCAGGGCAATAGTGAGAGACGTTATAAGATCTAAGGAGTAGAATGTTGAATCCATCTGGGTAGAGATTAGGAATAGTAAAGGGGAAAAAATCACTGGTAGGAGTTGTCTGTAGGCCACCGAATAATAACTTTACAGTGGCACAAGCAATAGACTGAGAAATGTCTGAGGCATGTAAGATTTGAACAGCAGTTATCATGGAGGACTTTAACCTGCACATAGATTGGGTGAATCAAATTGGTCGAGGCAGTCTTGAGGAGGACTTCAGAGAATGCATTGATGTTGGCTTTCTTGAACAGCATGTTACTGAACCTACAAGGGAACGTGGTATCTTGGATCTGGTCCTGTGCAATGAGACAGGTAAAATTAGCAATCTTGTAGTTAGGGATCCTCTCAGAAAGAGTGATCACTGTTTGTTTGAGTTTCTCATTCAAATGGAGGATGCAGTACTTCAATCTAAAACCAGTCCATTATGCCTAAACAAGAGAGACTACAACAGGATGAGAGGGGAGTTAGATAGGATAGACTAGGAACACAATCTATATGGTGGGACGGTTGAGGAACAGTAGAAGACTTCCAAAGAAATTTTTCACACTGCTCCACAAAGGTATATGCCAGCTAAAAGCAAGGACAGTAATGGTGGGGAGAACCAGCCATGAATAACTAAGGAAATAAAGGAAGGCATCAAACTAAAAGCTCGTGCATACAACGTTACCAAGAGTAGTGGGAAACTGGAAGATTGGGAAAACTTTAAAAAGCAACAAAGAATCACTAAGCGAGCAATGAAGAAATGGAAGATTGTGAAAATAAGCTAGCACCAAATATAAAAATGAATAGTAAAACATTTTATAATTATATAAAGCAGAAAAGGGTGACTAAAGTGAATGTAGGTCCCTTAGAGGACCAGAAGGGGAAATTGATATTGGATAATGAGGAAATAGCCAAGGCTTTGAATGGCCATTTTGTGTCAGTCTTCATGGTGGAGGACATGCTTAACATGCCAAAGAGAGATGATTTGGATGTGATGGGAGATGAGGATCATGATACAGCAGCTATCATTAAAGAAATAGTGTTGAGCAAACTTGTGGACCTAAAGAAAGAAAAGTCCCATGGTCCTTGATTGAGTGCATCCCAGGGTACTGAAAGAGATAGCAGAGGTCATAGTAGAGACTTTGGTGATGATTTATAAAATTCCCTGGACTCTGGGTAAGTCCCGGCACATTGGAAGAAGGCAAATGTCACACCACTGTTCAAAGCAGGATGTAGGCAAAAGGCAGGTAATTATAAGCCAATTAGTTTAACATCTGTAGTTGGGAAAATGCTTGAAGCTATTATTAAAGAAGAAATAGTGAGGCATCTGGAAAGGAGTGGATCCATCATGTAGACACAGCATGGATTCTGCAAAGGCAAATCCTATTTGACAAACTTAATGAAGTTCTTTGTGGATATACAAGTTCAGTGGATAGAGGGGAGCAGATGGACATTATTTACTTGTATTTCCAGGTGTTTGATGTGGTGTCACATAAAGGACATCCAAAAGATAATGATTTATAGAGTTGTGGGTGATGTATTAGCATGGATAGAGGATTGGTTGTCCAGTAGAAAGCAGAGATTTGGAATACATGGGTGTTTTTGTGCTTGGCAATCAGTGGTGAGCAGTGTGCCACGGAGGTTGGTGTGGGGTCCACAACTTTTCATGCTATATATTAATGATCTGGAAGAGGAGACTGACTGTAGTGTATCTAAGTTTGCTGATGCATGAAATTGAGTGGGAAAGCAAATTGTGCAGAAGATATGGAGTGTCTACAGAGAGATATAGATAGGTTAAGTGAGTGTGCAAGAGTCTGTCAAATGGAGTATAATGTTTGTAGATGCTAGGTCATCCACTTTGGAAGGAAAAATGAAAGATCAGATTATTATTTAAATGGTAAAAAAAAATTACAGCATGCTGCTGTGCAGAAGGTCTTGGGAGTGCTTGTGCATGAATCACAAAAGGTTTGTTTGTAGATGCAGTAGGCTGTCAAGAAGGCAAGTGGAATGTTGGCCTTCATTGCTGGAAGGATTGAATTTAAGAGCAGTGAGGTTATGCTGCAACTGTACAGGGTTCTGGTGAGGCCGCACCTGGAGTATTTTGTGTAGTTCTGGTCTCCTTACCTGAGGAAGGATATACTGGCTTTAGAGACGGTGCTTAGGAGGTTCACTAGGTTGATTCAAGCGATGAGAGGGTTTAGACTATGTAGAGAGATGGGATTGTAGTTCCTGGAATTCAGAAGAATGAGAGGAGATTTTAGAGAAATATATAAAATTATGAAACATAAGCTAGAGGCAGGAAAGTTGTTTCCACTGGTAGGTGAGAGTTGAACTAGGGGACATCACCTCAGGATTTGGGGGAATAAATTTAGGATGGAGCTGAGAAGGAACTGCTTTCCCAAAGAGTGATGAATCTGTGGAATTCTCTGACCAATGAAGCAGTG
The DNA here is from genome assembly GCF_030144855.1 of Hypanus sabinus. Lineage (NCBI taxonomy): Eukaryota > Metazoa > Chordata > Chondrichthyes > Myliobatiformes > Dasyatidae > Hypanus > Hypanus sabinus. The sequence continues at coordinate 57,939,893 of NC_082720.1, read as the reverse complement.
GAGGCTACCTCAGTAAATGCATTTAAGACAAGGTTGGATAGATTTTTACAAAGTAGGAGAATTAAGGGTTATGGAGAAAAGGCAGGTAGGTAAAGATGAATGCATGGTCAGATCAGCTGTGATCTTATTGAATGACGGAGCAGGCTCAACAGACCAGATGCCCTACTCCTCTTCCTATTTCTTATGTTCTAAGTCAGGTGTTTCTGTCTACTTGGTTGTGCTGAGCTATTACTCTTCTATGAATTACTTTTCGTGCAATTTATTGCCTCAACTGTTGTGAGACAATAAATTGCACGACAATTTTATCATGATAAGCAAAATAATGTGATACAATCTGAAGCTGGCACAAAACTAATGGGAGACAAATTGCTGGAATTGTTTCTTTTAAAGTAAAACTATTAAGTGGAGCACCTATTGGAGCAACAAATGGAGTGAATTCACTCCTCTTGAGCCATTTTGAGCATATTTTCAATCATGCCTCAATGGAGATACACACAGCCAAAGCTTTAGAATCAAAATCAGGTTTAGTATCACTGGCATATGTGAAATTTGTTGTTTTGTGGCAGTGGTACATTGCAATACATAATAATAAAAACTATAAATTACAATTCAGCTCTCAGAAACTTATTCATAACACTAAACATAACATTCAGTCAACAATACTGCAGAAACTTTGTGTACCTTCCACGGAGGACTCTGCAGTCTTTCAGCCAGGCTGCAGCAACAAAAGTTCTTGAACCTGTGACATCACTACCAAAATTAATAAGAATTGCAAGTGCATAATAACATTTTCCCTCCAAATCACAAACTACCTTGCAATAGAAATGTTCTATTATCATGAAGTGGCTGGATCCTGGAACTTTGAGATGAGAGGGTAAAATTTAAAAGAAAATGTGAATTTTTGTTAAGTTAACGATACAGTGTGAAGCAGGCACTTCTGGTCCAATGAGTTACACCACCCAGCAGCCTACATATTTTTCACTAGTCTATTCGCAGGACAATTTACAATGATCTACCAACTAGTACATATTTGGACCATGAGAGAAAACTGGCACAATTGGAAGAAACGCACATGGTCACAGGGAGAATGTACAAACTCCTTATAGATGGTGCCTGAAATGATCTCCGGAATGTCCTGAGCTGTAATAGCATTACTCTAATTAGTAGGCTACCCAAGTGATAGGTTCCAGGAACATTCTGTCATGGTGATAGAAGTGGACATCATTTAAAATGCCTTTACCAGGCATATGAACATGGAGGAAATGGGAATATGGATCACACGCAGGCAGATAAGTTTAGATTAATTTGGCCTCATTAACAGTACAGACATCATGGGTTGAAGCACCTGTCCTAGTTTAATACTGTTTCTTGTTCTATGTAACTGATTCAAGTAGTAATATCAGGAGAACTGCAGTAGTCAATGTTATGGCTTGTCAGAATTTGAGATGGTCATAATTGCCAGTAACAAACTCCACATGCAATAAATCATAAATAAAAATTGTTCGAAGATATGAATAAATTTCCTCAAGCTCTATAATTTTATGATAAATTTGACAAAATTTCACTATTTGACGTATACATTTCACATTGGGAGCAGGGAACATTCTGAATAAAAATAATTCCCCCAGATAACTTTGGAACTTCTATCATTTTGTTCTACTTTACACTTGTTTAGTTCATTAGTAAGCCCTCCCCCTTTCCATTGTAACATCATAATTTTAGAATAAATTATTCCCTTTACAACACTCACAAAATAAAGCCTACATGCAGCAGGAATAGGAAATTGTTTATGCATCGATGAATACAGTGGCTACAAGACCAGGTCAGAGGCTAAGTCTCCTACAGTGAGTGAACTCCTGAACCATCAATATGGCTGAAGGTGATATACCATTCCCATTTGCATGAATTGAGTATAGCTCTGATAACTGTCAAAGTTGATGTTATGCAGCACTGAGTCTCTATTCGTTCTGGAGCGTTACCATATACACAAGATTAGCTTAAATACATACTGTAGGCTGATTGTATATACGTACTGATACTAGGTCATTGAATTGATTTGACTTTATTACTTACATCCTTCATACATGAGTAAAAATCTTCATGTTACATCTCTGTCTAAATGTGCAGTGTGCAATTTATAGTAATTTGTAATAAATAGTATTTACAACAGGACAGTCAATGTAACATAGATATCCAATTGTATCAGTGTGAATTAATCAGTCTGGTGGCCTGGTGGAAGAAGCTGGCTTTTATGCTGCGATACAGGATGGTAGTAGCAGAAACGGTTTGTGGTGGGGTGATTCGGGTCCCCAATGATCCTTCGGGCCTTTTTTACACACCTGTCTGTATAAATGTCCTGAATAGTGGGAAGTTCTCATCTACAGATGCGCTGAACTATCCGCACCACTCTGCAGAGTCCTGCGATTGAGGGAAATGCAGTTCCCTTACCAGGCAGTGATGCAGCCAGTCAGGTTGTTCTCAATTGTGCCCCAGTAGAAAGTTCTTAGGATTTGGGGGCCCATACCAAACTTCTTCAACCATCTGAGGTGAAAGAGGCGCTGTTGTGTTTTTTTTCTCCACACAGCCAGTAAAAAAGTTTGGGAACATAAGCACAATCAGTATCAAATGCCACAGCCCTGCTCTTCCTAGTCTTACTCTAAAATCACATTTCTAACCTCACCCCATGGTTCTGCTTCATTTTCTTTAAATATTTACGCAATCTACTTTTAAGATTCAGGATTGTTTAGTGTCAGTTCCAGTGCACAGGTCTAAAGGAGAACAAAATAATTATTACTCAGGATCCGATGCAGCACAAAAAAAAAACACAGTAAGATATAGAACACAATAATACAAGGGTTCCCAGCCTTGATTCCATAGACCCCCTTGGGTCCATGGCATAAAAAAATGTTGGGGACCCCGCTAAAATAAAAATGACAATAAATATAAATACAAAGGATAACTTATTACAGTAATGTGTAAAAGTCTTAGGCACATATATATAGCTAGGGTGCCCAAGACTTTTGCACTGTACTGTACTTGTCAATATGGAGTGGAGAATGGCTTTGTAAACTGGCGGGAGCAAAGGATGTTGGGAATCACAAGAGTTGAGTGTCACGGGAAGGGGTGTGGGACAGATGGCCGAGAAGGTGTGCCAGGGGCGTGTTTGGCATGAGTGCAGACCCACCTGTCCCTAAGACACCAGGCAAGATGATTTGATTCCAAACAATCATTTTATTGATCATTACAGAATGTCTCTCTGGTGCTTCCCCACTCCCTCTCCTCCCCCATTGCCTTTTCCCAACCATGATTCCCCTCTCCCTGCCCTCTACCCACTCTCAATCCATAATATATATACCTAAATCTTTTGCACTGTACTGTATATAGATTAATTTTATGTCTTGACTATAGACAAGTGACAGTCCATACATAAGGAGACTGGCAGGAAATGATAAAGTAGTGGTGCTTGGTGGTGTGGAAGGGTGACTTAGTGGGTGCAGGTGTTAATCAGCCTGCTGCTTAGGGAAAGTAACTGTTTTTGAATCTGGGGATCTTGGTGTGGATGCTGTGTTGTCTCCTCCCTGATGGGAGTGGGACAAACAGTCCATGAGCAGGGTGGGTGGGATGCTTAATGACATTACTGGCCCTTTTCCAGCTCCTTTCTGTATATCTGGATTGTTTACCACTGTTTCAACTGCCACAACCAAGTTTCTGTCAACCTTTGTCCTCCATTAAACTGATGAGGTCTTATAGTTTCTTCTAGATGATAAGTACTTTAATGAATCTTTCCATGGTTTTGAAAACGTCTGTTATATTTCCAGGTTGGTTTCTTTTTTAATTTGGTTTCGTTCTTGTAACTTCAAGCCACCCCTCCAAAGAATTTGGTTTCTTGAGCATAGTTTCACATGAATACGTTTGGCTGCAGCAAACCTACAGTTGAGGTCATGCTTGTGTTAAAATTGTAAAATATAATTTTTCAAATTTTTAAACCAACCAGCCAATGTTTGGTGATAGTATTCACACCTGTTTGAGGTATCATCTTCTGAATAAGACAGGAAATTATTTCACTCTGACCTCCCGATTGGATATAATGGCTCCATTTTCAAACCATGGCTTTTTTTTGGACAGTTGCTCTTACCCTTTCCCAGTGGAACCTCTACCACCATTTATCTTTTAACAATGCCATGGGGGCAAATTATTGAAATATAGTAACAATAGGAGGCCATTTATCTCTTCAGTTTGCTCCACTATTGCGTGATGTAGTGTAACTTTAACAGCATGTGTACCCACTGTTAGATCCTAATGCTCTTGTGATCCAGAGATGTTTCAGAAATCAACAATAAGGCTTAAAAGTGTTGTTTTTGGCTGTTTTTTGGAGTATTGCAGGAACAAAGAATAAACATAGAAAGACGAGTGAATGAAGAAAAGACAAAGGAAAAACAGGCTGTGGTCATCTCATACTCGAGAGCAGAGATAACAAAATTCTAGTGATAACAGTTAACTTATAAAGTAGCCAGATTTCAGTGGTGTGAACCTGCTACAGGAAATGAAAAAGCTTCTAGAAAAATACAGAAGCTACTCTACCTTATTGCTGGAAAAATCAGTGAACAGCTAGTGTATACAGGTATTATATAAAAATAATATAATACATTGGAAATTTAAACTACAAAGAAAATGCAAAAAAACTATTCCACACCTTAATCCAACACTACTTTTGCTTTACACTCCTTGCTGCTTTTGGTTATAAAAAATCAATCAATCTCAGATTTCAAAGCCATAGTTGACATTCCATAAATTGCCATTTGCAGAAAAATGTTCTAGTCTTCTTCCAACTCCTTGTGTTTGGAGGTAATTCCTAACCTTTCTCCTGAAAAATCTGGTAGTAATTTCTGGACTGGCATAACTCATCCTTGCTTGTCCAACCATGGAAATGGTTTCTTGTTCCTTAAAGAGTAATCTCACTTTTTGTATGTACACCTTACACTCTGAATGCTTTCTACATTTAGCTAGTAACTTTACTTAATAAAATGTTTTTTTTACTTTTTTGGGCAGCAGAGTAGTGTAGCTGTTAGCATAACTCCAGTGCAGTGTCAGCAACCAGGGTTCAATTCCCATCGCACTTTGTAAGGAGTTTGGCTGTTATCCCTGTGACTGTGGGTTTCGTCTGGGTGCTTCAGTTTCCTACCATACTAAGAATGTACAGGTTAGTAGGTTAATTGCGCACATGAGTTTAATTGGGTGGCATGAGCTTGTGGAGCCAGAAGGGCTTGTTGTCTCTACAGCAAGGGCTTGCTGTAACTCTAAATTACATAAGTACTTTATGTGGTGTTATGAGACCTGATTTTAAAGATGGTGTATTAATGAGCATCTTGTTTCTTTGCAACAAGGCCAGAGTGATTGATTTTTGTTGTGAATCAAGCACTATGATCTGACCCTGGATTGGCAAGTGAAGACTTGGTGTCTGTACAACTGTTGTTCAGCATATTCATCCAGCTGCAGAGTGGCAGAAACCATTGAACACACATAATGTATGTTTCTAAAATACATTTTCTTTGCTTACCTAAAAAAAGCTTTTAGGAAAGGTCATTCAGATTGAATACGTTAACCACAGCTGGGATGTGTTTCACTTTATTACTGCCAGACTTCTAAGACCAATGCCTCACAGTATTTTTAACCCCAGGGAATAGCTGTGTTGACATTAACTGCTCAAACTTGTTTGTGCTTCCTGCTGATTGGAACCAGGACTGGTCTGAATTGCCCTCCCAGCCAAAGGAGGTCATTCATGCCATGTTCTATCTCTGTGCACGTGGTGGCCACGAAGGAATAGGCAAAATGTAAAAGACACTTGAAAGACTTAGTATCGAATCCAAATCAGGTTTAATATCACTGGCATATGTCAAGCCTATAATTATTAGGTATATTGTAATACCTAATAATAAAAAACTAAAAAACTATAAATTATATTCAGTATATATAAAAAAACATTAGTGCAACAAGAGAACAAAAATGGGTAAAAGAAAGAAATGAAACAAAAGTAGACAGCTGGGAGTAATTACAAAACTGTGCTGATATCAAGGGACTCAGTTGTATCATTAAAACTGTTATCTGATCCCCTGAGATGAGAGGGGTGCCCTGGAGGTCGTGGGGTAGGTTTCAGCCTCTATTGTTTATTGTTGTTGAGAGTCTGCTTTTCTTAGTTTGGTGATTGATGGACTTTCACACCGATGGACAACTGGGCAGTGAAATGATCTCCTGCTATTTTTGAATTCCTGTGAAATACCACCTTCCTGTGTTTGAATTGAGTTGAGTATTCCAAATGTCTATAATAAAATAGCAGAGGATTTTCTGTTTATCTTTGTTTATGCAAAATCTTTTCCCATTCTTAAGCACACTTTCTTATAGTTGATAATTATTCACAACTCCTTTGGCATGAAGGGAATATTTACAGCATGGTTATGAATTTCCATGGTATCCCAAGATCAAGAGGAAGACTTTGTATTTCTCTATAATATGTACTTTTTGTTACATTTGACCCTAAGACATCGGAGTGGAATTAAGTCATTTGGCCTATTAAGTTGCCATTCCATCATGGCTGATTTATTATCCCTCTCAACCCCATTCTGCTTCCTTCTCACCTTAACCTTTGACGCCCTGACTAATCTACAGTTTTCTCCCACATTTCACTTTAGTAAGCTGTGTGTATGCTATTTTGGCACCAAAACATGGCAACATTTGTGAGCTGCATCCAGCATATCTTGGATTGTGTTGGTCGTTGACTCTAAAAACGCTAATCTATAATAGTTTCTGTCTGACCTGCTGAGTTCTTCCAGTGCTTTGTATATTGCCATAGGTTTAGCCATCTTCATTTGTCCTGAAATACATTCATTTGAGTCCCACCACTGTCAACATCCAAACAATGGCCATCAACAGGAAACTTAATTTCTCTGCTGCAGTAATGTTGTGATTGCAAAAGCATGTTACAAGTATGAAGTAATGTATTAAAGGAGGGTAAATACAAGGTTGCTAGCAGAATACTAGGAAGTGTGGAGGGTACAGAAACCTTGAAAAGGATGCCTAGCGTTTGCTGAATGTAACAGTACATAGTAAAGCTGATTAATGGTGTACTTTTAGTGGTGGGATAGAAGCGACTTATGAACTGCCATTTTGCAGGATTGAACAATAGCTACAATTTGGCTCCTCCTCAGCAATGTGCCAATTGCTTCATTCTGCAAAGCTTCTCAGAATAAACTGTCTCATTTGCATCATATGCAAGTGATGTGTGCGAGATTTCAAGAGAAGTTTGGATAGGTACATGGATGGCAGGGATATAGAAGGCTGTGGCCGAGGGGTAGGTCAATGGGACTAGGCAGTATAAATGGTTTGGCACAAACAAGATGGGCCAAAGGGCCTGTTTTCGTGCTGTACTGCTCCGCGACTATGACTTTAGATTAATAAAAAAAATCGGAATGTCTTTAGGAGAAATTATACGTCCAGTATATGCACAACAGAATGAAGAAATCCCAAATAGTACCTCATCTTTGTCATGTGCTTTTGGACAAGCTTCAACAACAACTGTTTTTGATTGTGTTTGTGATCAGTTGGCAGTGAGTCACAATATCTAAGTCAAAATGTTCTAAGTCCCAGTGCCTTGCCAGAGACCTGAAGTAAAAAAAATCAATTGACACTGTAGAAGAGTTCGAAAAAAGTGGAAAACAAACTTAAAGTGTTGCAATGCAATGGCATTTGGTGTGGTAAAAAGTATGACTGTTGATGTCCAATGGCGTGCATTTAAACAAATAATACGTGATATACAAAATTTCTTTAAGGCACGTATCCATCAGGCTAAGTAATCTGCCCATGGTAGATAGGAGAAATTTACCAATGATATTAAACCAAAAGCAAGAGGCTTATAAAGTTGTCAGAAATAGCTGTAGGCCCAAGGATTAGAAGCAGTTTAGAATTCAGCAGAGGACCAATGAGTTGTTGAGGAAAGGAAAGATAGAATCTGTGAGGAGAATCAGAGACTCATGAAAACAGACTTTTTTGGCTTGTAAAAAGATAAAGATTAATGAGGGTAAATGTGCACATCTTACAGACAGAAGGGCTAATGTATTTAATTTGCCGATGAAGGGACAGAAACCACACTGAAATAGCACAGGATAAAAGGTCTACAAGAATAAAACAGGGAAGGAATTAGTATTTATGAAATGGAATAACTGGAGCAGTTGGTGAGATAGAGGACCCAATACATCAACATTCCAGAGTTTTTGAAGAATCAGAATCTGATTAATATCACCTGCATATGTCATGACATTTGTTGTTTTTGTAGCAGCAGTGCAATGCAATACATGATGAAAACTGAATTATATTAAGTACAGTGTGTTTGTGTGTGTGAGAGAGAGATACATAAAATAGTTAACTGTAGTGAGGTGGTGTTCACGGATTTAGTCAATGTCCATTCAGAAATCAGATGGCAGAGGGGAAGAAGCTGTTCCTGAATCATTGGGTTTATACGTTTAGGGTCCTTCCTGATGGTAGCAATGAGAAGAGGGCATGTCCTGGGCAATGTACAACATTGTGGGCCGAAGGGCCTGTAATGTGCTGTACTGTTCTATGTTCTATGATGTGGATCCTTAACGATGGATGCTGCCTTTTTGAGCCATTGCTCCATGAAGTTGTCTTGAATGCTACAGTGGAAAGTGCCGATGATGGAGCTGACAGAGCTCACAACTTTTTGCAGCTTCTTTCGATCCTATGAAGTAGCCCCCTCGCCTTCCATCCCTGACAGTCATGCAGCCAGAGAGGTGGCTTCAGAGATGGTGGATACTCTAGTTATTGATCTTCCAAAAATCCGTCGAATCTGGAATTGTTTTTCCAGATTAGTGAGTCACAAATCTGCCCCTCTGAGGGAATGCAGCGGAGATTCACAAAACTGGTTCCTGAGATCCAGCAGGAGAGATGGCTGCAACAATACAGTGTATTGTAGTATATTGGAAGACATCAGAACCAGTATATTTTGGCCCTGTTAAATGGTTGTTCCAATTAGCCAAACTCTCATGGAAATAGTTAAAAGGCTATAAAAACAACAAACTCCCGTTTAATTGAGTCTCAAGTTATGCACTCAAATGAATACAGAACAAACTAGGACACTACCAAGACTATTGGAGTTGCACAGTTTGTTGTCCTTTGCACACTGGATGTCTGCCTTATTGGTGCGGCCATTTCTTAATTCTATTATGGTTCTTAGATTTACTGAGTATGCCTGCAAGAAAATGAATCTCAGGGTTGTACATAGTGACAACTATGTACTTTATTAAATTTACTTTGAACTTTGATAAAACTGTAGGAAGAATATGGAAACTCCAAACTGTTGGATTGGATTATGGAATTGTTATTTTCCATGTAGCTTAGCTTTCTTATATTTGTTTGTATTTTTTATAATTGTCTATATAAATGTGGGCATATAAATTTTAGTATTACAGTTGCAGGTATTGTATTAATTTAATATAGGCTGTTTTACTGGTTAATTTAATGGAATGTGTTGTCAGCAAATTGGTGTAAAAGGACCAGACCATGTTGTCACAAACAAGAGAAAATTTGCAGATGCTGAAAATCGGAGCAACACATGCAAAATGTTAGAGGAACTCAGCATACAGGAAAAGAGTACAGTTGATGTTTCGGGCCAAAACCCTTCGGCGGGAAGACAACCATATTGTCTTTTGCTCTTGCTCCTCTCTCTCCCGCCACTAGGCCCTTTATCTTTTGCTCTTTCTCTCTTTCCTTTCCCCTCATTTTGTTCATGTAATGCTTAATAAACGATCGTAAGCAACATGTTTTATGCCTCATTCTTGACTTCCAAAGAACTTTGGATCATAAACATCAAGATCCAGCAACGCAATACTGGGGATCAGGATCAAATCTATGAGGCAGCAGCTCTACAAAATGGTTCATTGCTGTTTTTTTGAAATTGTCAGATCAAAAGAAAATCCTTTCAAGGTATTGACTGTTAATCCTTAGGTTCTATCACAGCCCTCAGCCTTTCTACAGAGCAAGACAGTCTGTTCTTTACTGTCCATATATCCTCACAATTAGTTCTGTGCAAATTAACTGCCCTGCTTCCTATAGCATATAGTACAACTGTGATTGCACTTCAAAGGTAAGTCATCGATTGTGAACTGTTCTCAAACTATTAGAGGTCATCATATTAAATGTCTTGAGGTTAAAGTTGTCTCAAGGTGGAATGTGTGGTCCTTTATCCCAGAGGGCTGTATTCAGAGAGACACATCTGTCAATTCAAAGCTTTCCTAATCTTTCAATTGTGTGTGATGATGTGTGGGACAGTTCCCTCTTTGTCTTCAACATTGAGGAGTAATTTAGATTACTTGTGATGGCACAAAGTGGATTACAGTTGTCTCTGCTACTAATCAATGGAACAATGATTTGTAATTATACAATTGTACCCCATACCTACTAAGTAGTTGCTTAGATTTCTTTTGGAGCCCCCAAACTGTTGCTGTCAAACCAATGGGGACAACTCTGTCAAATATTATTTATTTGTTTGTTTGTATTATTCTTTATTTGACTCATTCAATTTATTAAGGAGATGATTAAACATAATTGCTCTGCCTTGCATTATAATTTCCTGATGCTATCACATATCTTTGATTATTGTACTTAATAAATCTTGCTGAAGGTTAAAGAAATGCAATTATATTTTTTTATTTCCATAATATCCTTTTTATGATATGAAAATCAGGGTAGTATTTGGTATTCTTTTTTAGTCTGAGGTTCAATATAGGTTCAGCACAAGATTCCTGCTTTTGAATTTTGCCCTTCTACAAATAAACCCCAATGCTTGGGTTGTTTGTTTTGAATGACCTTCTCGCCTGGAGCTCAACATTTACTGATTGGTGTATTTGAATTGCACAATACATTTGCCCTTCAGTCCTCCCTAGACCTGTTTCTTCCAATGAGTGACCTCTTTCCCTGACCATGATTGTTCTTGACAAATTTTCTGCAGAAACAGTTTGCCATTGCCTTCTTCTGGGCGTTATCTTTACAAGACAGGTGACCACAGCTGTTATCAATACTCTTCAGAGATTGTCTGGCTAACATCAGTAGTCACAAAACCGAGACTTGGAATGTGCACCGGTTGCTCATATCTTCTCCCATGGCTTCATGTGACCCTGATCTGGAGTCTGAGCAGGTGCTACACATTGTCTAAGGGTGACCAGCAGGCTAGCGGAGGGAAGAAGCACTTTATACCTCTGGTAGAGAGTTATCTCCATCCCACCAACCATTGTTGCTAATTACCTGCAGATTTTGCAACTTTCCAATCCCTTCCAATAATTTGTTGCTGTCTTCCTCAGTACTAATTGTACCCACACACCACTCCCCTGCAGCTATTGCTAATCCTTGCAAAAATCAATTTCAAAGTTTAGCAATTTGATTCTATTGTATAAATTATGATTTTAAATTGTGTATAGCTATAGTCTTTGCATTGATCCTATCCTTCTGTAACTATTTCCTTAGTAAATCTACTCCAACACTCTCTTAGAAAAGAATATGATTTTAAAAGGCTGTTCTGAATTATATATTACTTAAATCATGCAGGTTCATGTAGATTCATATTAAATTTATTCTTTCATTAATATTATACTATGCAATTACAATAGTTTAGGTGTCTAAATGATTTAATGTGACAGTGGTCCCTAAGGGAATACTTTTTATTGAAAGTATAAAAAAATTTAGTTGGAGGAGAATTTGAAAAAATTGTTCTTTAACGTATTACTGTACCGTAACTAGATCTTATAAAAATAACCAAATATTTAAAAAGAACTTCACCATTCATTTTATTTCTCTGTTCTGATGAGGAGGAATTTCTTTACCCAGAGGGTGGTGAATCTGTGGAATTCATTATCACAGTTGGCTGTGGAGGCCAAGTCTTTGGGTATATTTAAAGTGGATAGGCTCCTGATTAGTCAGGGTGTCAAAGGTTACTAGGAAATGGCAGGAGAATGGGGTTGAAAAACATATCAATTGTGTGTGATTATCAGCCATGATGGAATGGCAGGGTAGACCCAATGGGCCAATTGGCCTAATTCTGCTCAAGTGTCTTATGACCATAAATCAAGCTAGAAAGAATTTCCTTGCTGGGACACAATTCCAATGATCTCTGCAAACAATGAAGAGAGAGTCTGTGTGACATTGCAGTGGAGACAGTGTGTTGAGACAAATTGAGAGGAAAAAGTGACGAAAGAGCATCAGTGAGAAGTAACTGAGAGAAAGAGAGAATGGGGTATGAAAAGTAGAATGAGGGTAAATTTTGTATTATATTAGAAGATAGAACTGTATAGTATAGCACAGGAACAGTCCCTTTGGCCCACCTTGCCTGTGCCTACCATGATACCAATTTAAATTGCAAATCTGCCTACATGTCTCTATTTCCCTTAATCCCCTGTGCATTAATGTGTCTGTCTGAAAGCCTCTTGAAACATTGCCATTATATTTACTTTCACCATGTCCCTTTCCATGCTCATTATTTACATAGGGCAACATGATAGGCTAGCAATTAGCATAACACTGTTACAATGCTTGCAATCAGGGATTGGGGTTCAATATCTCCACTTTCTATAAGAAGTTTGTATGCTCTACCTGTGACTGCATAGGATTCCTCCAGGTGCTCTGGTACCCTCCCACATTCAAATGTTTTTTGGGGCGGTGCAGTAGCACAACAGTTACCTCAACCGCTTTGCAGTGCCAGCAATTGCCGATTTGGGGTTTGATTCCTGGCGTGGTCTGTAAAGAATTTGTATGTTCTTCCCATGGCTGCAGGGTTTCCTCTAGGAGCTCCAGTTTCCTCCCATATTCCATAGTTGTATCATTAGGAATATTGAGCAGTGGATGCGCTATGTTGGTATCAGAAACGTGACCACGCGTGCGGGCTGTCTAGCACTATCCTTGGACTGTGTTGGTCAGTGATGTAAAATAATGCATTTTTATAGAACATAGAATAGTACAGCACATTACAGGCCCTTTGGCCCACAGTGTTGTGCCGACCCTCAAACCCTGCCTCTCATATAACCACCCAACCTTAAATTCCTCCATATACCTGTCTAGTAGTCTCTTAAACTTCACTAGTGTATCTCCCTCCACCACTGACTCAGGCAGTGCATTCCACGCACCAACCACTCTCTGAGTGAAAAACATTCCTCTAATATCCCCCTTGAACTTCCCTCCCCTTACCTTAAAGCCATGTCCTCTTGTACTGAGCAGTGGTGCCCTGGGGAAGAGGCTCTGGCTGTCCACTCTGTCTATTCTTAATATCTTGTATACCTCTATCATGTCTCCTCTCATCCTCCTCCTCTCCAAAAAGTAAAGCCCTAGTTCCCTTAATCTCTGATCATAATCCATACTCTCTAAACCAGACAGCATCCTGGTACCCTTTCCAATGCTTCCACATCCTTCCTATAGTGAGGCGACCAGAACTGGACACAGTACTCCAAGTATGACCTAACTAGAGTTTTATAGAGTTTCATCTTGCCATTTTTTGCCACACATGACAAATAAAGCTAATTTTAATCAATATGACTTCACAGGTTTTATACTCAACAGCACTCTGACTAATGAATGCCTTCTTTACCATCCTCTTGTGGTACTGTTTTCATCTATTGATTGCGATACACAGGGAATAATTGCAATACTCTGAACAGCACAGAGAAAGGTTATTTGGCTTATTGAGATTCTGCTGATTCTGCCAACTGTTCTTCAAAATAGTACCACAGGATCTTTTATGACCAGGTGAAAACATCTCATCTCATCTGAATGAGCACTGTACTTGCTCAAACAACACTGGAGTATCAGCTGAAACAATTCAGAAAGAGAGTGAAATATGTGTTACTGATTGTCATTCTATATTGTGCAACTTGAAGACAGATGGTGTTCATTTAATAACACAGAAAATGAGAACTTATATCCAGTGCTGGTTTCCATTTGTTTGAGGATAGCAGTAAATCATCATCAACATTCAAGATTAATGAATTTATATTGTATAATCATATGCACTGAATAATGGCTTTCATTTTTTCTTAATCATGTTCTTAGATGGAAAGCATCTGTCACTATGAATGAATAATCAGAATTCCCCCCACCCCACCTTCATCTATTTCACATTTGCTGGGCAAGTTTTAAGCCTATGATTTTCACCTTTTATTATATTTTAATTTTGGTGCCAGCAACAAATCCATTCAGCAAGGTTATAAAATTAACAAAATAAATGAGCCATTTTATTTCTACGTGCACTTGATGTAGCTGAGACTTTGTTACTTTTTCCCCATTGGCTTCATATTGCTTATGTATGTCTTCCCATTGTTGTTCTGAGGAACATAGCCCAGATGGTAAAAATTAAAGGCTAATTCTGTGGTTCCAAATTTTCACATTGCTCCAAGGTATTTCCTCTTCCCTCCTCCTTTCAAGGCACTGACTTTTTGGGAGGTATATTTCCACATGAGATTAATATTACCTTCTACATAAGTTTAATATTGACAGGCCATTGTATGGAAGGAAATACTGCAGCATTCTTCCCTTACTTGCTCTCCATATGTAAGCACTTGTAAACTTGTGTCAAGCAGTGTCTGGCATTTTATTACCCCAGAAGTTTCCTGATCCTGATATATTAAAACCAGTAGTAGCCTATTAATTGTTTGGACAAATTTAGTACAATGTAGATTTAGTGTACAACCCTGCTAGCCTGTTTTTAACAAATGAGCTGAACTGTCAGATGATTACTTTGAGGCTGTTGGGCTGAGAGACTTCAGGAAAGCTGTGGTTTCTTTCCGATGCTGTGGTTAAAACAAAACATTTTAAGGAACAATTAAAATTCAGTAATTTTCCTTAATTGGACTTGTCCAGATTTTTTACAAACTCTGATTCAGTTGGCCTTTTGTGAGATTGGTGATACATTTCAATCCAATATCAGGATGCAGTCTGCAACTGTATTTTGTAATTTAAACTGAAGTAGTTTGCAGGCATTAAGTAGAACTTGTAATGCAACATCAATCAGGAAATGTACTTTAATTTTTTTTTAAAAGCCTTGTATTCAGACATTTTTTAAATATACTCTTAAACCCTCCATCTCACTGATTTTCCCTTTCTCTGCACAAGGTGCAGATACTTGCTTGGGGCAGGTCTGTACAATCAGAATCCTGCTCCTTTACACCAAGGGTTCCCAACCTGGGCTCCATGGACCCTTTGGTTAATGGTAATCGTCCATGGCATAAAAAAGATTGATAAATCTTGCTTTACACTATCTGTACTTTCACTCCCACAAATGTGTTGAGTTGACTACATTGTATGAACTGTTTGTGTACTGTTGTGGGGGATGACCTACCTGGGGGAAGCAACAGTGGCCACACCTCTGGCACAGAGTCTGGTCCAGTAGCTCAGAAGGGTAGGGAAAGGAAGAGGATGGCAGCAGTGATAGGGGACTCTATAGTTAGGGGGTCAGACAAGTTATTCTGTGGACGAAGGGAAGAAACGCAAATGGTAGTTTGCCTCCCAGGTGCCAGGGTCTGGGATGTTTCTGATCACATCCACGACATCCTGAAGTGGGAAGCAGAACAGCCAGAGGTCATGGTACATATTGATACCAACAACATAGGTAGGAAAAGGGAGGAATTCCTGAAAACAGACTACAGGGAGTTAGGAAGGAAGTTGAGAAGCAGGACCTCAAAGGTAGTAATCTCAGGATTATTGTCTGTGCCAGGAGACAGTGAGTATAGGAATAGAGTGAGGTGGAGGATAAATGCGAGACTGAGGGATTGGAGCAGAGGGCAGGGATTCAGATTTCTGGATCATTGGGACCTCTTTTGGGACAGGAATGACCTGTACAAAAAGGGCAGGTTGCACTTGAATCCAAGATGGACCAATATACTGGCAGGGAGGTTTACTAAGGTTATGGGGGAGAGTTTAAGATAGAATTGCTGGGTGTGGGGGGAGTGAAGTGACAGGTAAGAGGCTGTTGGCTCACAAATCGAGGAACCTTGTAGACAGTTTGAAAAGGAGTCTAAACACGTGATAGAGAAGGGGTATGCTCAGACTGATGGTTTGTGATGTGCCTATTTTAATGCAAGGAATATTATGAACAAAGCAGATGAGCTTAGAGCGTGGATCAGTACTAGGAGCCATTACAGAGATTTGGATCGCTCAGGGGCAGGAACGGCTACTTAGAGTGGCAGGCTTTAGATGTTTCAGAAAGGACAGGGAAGCAAAAGAGCTGGGGGCAAGGCACTGCTGATCAGAGATAGTGCCAAAGCTGCAGAAAAGGAGTAAGTCATGGAGGGATTGTCTGCTGAGTCTCTGTGGGTGAAAGTTAAGAACAGGAAGGGGTCAATAACTCTACTGGATGTTTTTTATAGACCACCCAATAGTAACAGGAACTTCGAGGAGCAGATAGGGAGACAGATTCTGGAAAGATGCAATAATAACACGGTTGTCATGGTGGGAGATTTTAATTTCCCAAATATTAATTGGCATCTTTCCAGACCAAGGGGTTTAGACGGGGTGGAGTTTGTTAGAAGTGTTCAGGAAGGTTTCCTGACACAATATGTAGATAAGCTTACAAGAGGAGAGGCTGTACTTGATCTGTTATTGGGAAATGAACCTGGTCAGGTGTCAGGTCTCTCAGTGGGAGAGCATTTTGGAGATAATGATCACAGTTCTATCTCCTTTATCATAGCATTGAAGAGAGATAGGATCAGACAAGTTGGGAAAGTGTTTAACTGGAGTAAAGGGGAATATGAAGCTATCAGGCAGCAACTTGGGAGGCATAACTTGAGAACAGATGTTCTCAGGGAAATGTACGGCAGAAATGTGGCAACTATTCCGGGGACATTTGCATGGTGTTCTGCATAGGTATGTTCCAATTAGACAGGAACCATGGTGTACAAAGGCTGTTGAAAATCTAATCGAAGAAAAGATGAGCTCACGAAAGGTTCAAAAAACTAGATAATGATAGGGGTCTAGAAAATTATAAGGCTAGCATGAAGGGGCCATGAGAAGGCCTTGGCAAACCGGATTAAGGAAAACCCCAAGGCATTCTATAAGTATGTGACAAACAAGGGGATAAGATGTGAGAGAATAGGACCAATCAAGTGTGTGTGTTTTTTTCTTTTAAAAAAAAAGGACCAATCGAGTGTGACTGGAAGAGTGTGTATGGAATCAGAGGAGATAGTGAAGATACTTAATGAATATTTTGCTTCCGTATTCATTATGGAAAAGGACCTTGGCGATTGTAAGGATGACCTACTGCAGACTGAAGAGCTTGAACATATAGACATTAAGAGGATGTGCTGGAACTTTTGGAAAGCATCAAGTTGGATAAGTCACTGGGACTGAACGAGAGATACCCCAGGCTACTGTGGGAGGTGAGGGAGGAGACTGCTGAACCTCTGGCAATTATCTTTTTATCATCAATGGGAACAAGAGAGGTTCTGGAGGATTGGAGGTTTGCGGGTGTTGTTCCCTTTTTCAAGAAAGGGAGTAGAGATAGCCCAGGAAATTATAGACCAGTGAGTCTTACTTCAGTGGTTGGTAAGTTGATGGAGAAGATCCTGAGAGGCAGGATTTATGAACGTTTGGAGAGGCATAATACGATTAGGAATACTCAGCATGGCTAAGTCAAAGGCAAGCCATGCCTTACGAGCTTGGTTGAATTATTTGAGGCTGTGACTAAACACACTGATGACGGTAGAGCAGTAGATGTAGTTTATATGGATTTAAGCAAGGCATTTGATAAGGTACCCCTTGCAAGGCTTATTGAGAAAGTAAGTAGGCATGGGATCCAAGGGACATTGCTTTGTGGATCCAGAATTGTCTTGCCCACAGAAGGCAAAGAGTGGCTGTAGATGGGACATATTCTGCATGGAGGTCGGTGACCAGTGGAGTGCCTCAGGGATCTGTTCTGGGACCCCTTCTCGTTGTGATTTTTATAGATAACCTGGATGAGGAAGTGGAGGAATTGGTTAGTAAATTTGCTGTTGACACAAAGGTTGTGTTTGTTGTGGATAGTGTGGAGGGCTTTCAGAGGTTACAGCGGGACATCAGTAGGATAAAAAAACAGCGCTGAGAAGTGGCAGATGGAGTTCAATCCAGATAAGTGTGAAGTAGTTCATTTTGGTAGGTCAAATATGATGACAGAATATAGTATTAATGGTAAGAGTATTGGCAGTGTGGAGGATCAGAGGGATCTTAGGGTCTGTGTCCATAGGACTCTCAAAACTGCTGTGCATGTTGACTATGTGGTTAAGAATGCCCCATTTGGAGTACTGTGTTCAGTTCTGGTCAACTCACTACATGAAGGATGTGGAAACTATAGAAAGGGTACAGAGGTGATTTACAAGGATATTGCCTGGACTGGGGAGCATGTCTTATGAGAATAGGTTTAGTGAACTTGGTCTTTTCTCCTTGGAGTGACAGAGGATGAAAGCTGAGCTGATAGAGGTGTTTAAGATATTGAGGGGCATTGATCTTGCGGATAGTCAGAGGCTTTTTTTCAGGGCTGAAATGGCTAACACAAGAGGGCACAGTTTTAAGGTGCTTCGAAGTAGGTACAGAGGAGATGTCAGGGGTATGTTTTTCACGCAGAGTGGTGAGTGCGTGGAATGGGCTGCCAGCGACTGTGGTGGAGTTGGATACAATAGGGACTTTTAATAGGCTTCTGGATAGGTACATTGAGCTTAGAAAAATAGAGGGCTCTGGGTAACCCTAGGCAATTTCTAAAGTAAGTACATGTTTGGCACAGCAATGTGGGCTGAAGGGCCTGTATTGTGCTGTAGGTTTTCAATATTTCTATGTTAACTGACTTTCCAACATAGATCCAAACCATTTTTGATCATCTTTCATGGACATCAGGAGGACTTTAAAGTTCTCTGCTTCTTTCTCCACATCAGACCCAACTAGTTTCCCTCAACCACCACTCTCCTCCATCTGCTAGAACTGGTCCTCACCTCAACAGTTCCTCCTTTGGCTCTTCCAACTTCCTTCAAATCCAAGGTGTAGTCATGGGCACTCACATAGATCCCAGCTAAGCCTGCCTTTTTATTGGCTACATGGAACGGTCCACATTACAATCCTACACCAACATCACTCCCTAGCTCTTTCTGCGACTGCGTAGGTTCAGCTTCCTGCATCCATACTGATCTCATTAATTTCATCAACTTCGCCTCCAACTTCCACCCTGCCCTTAAATTTACTTGCTCCATTTCTGACTCCTCTTTCCCCCTTTCTCAGTCTTTCTGCTTCCATCTCAGGAGACGGCCTAACTACTGATATATTTTATAAACCCTCTGATTCTCACAGCTATCTGGACTATGCCTCTTCCCACCCTGTCACGTCTAAAAATGCCCTTTTCTCAGTTCCTCCTTTTCCACTACATCTGCTCTTAGGATGATGGGTTCGGTTCCAGAACAACTGAGATGTTATCCTTCTTCAAAGAAAGGAGCTTTTCTTCTTCCACTATCTTATGCTACCCTTACCTGCATCTCTTCCAACAGGATTCCACCCCCAAGCACATCAACTATCCTCTCCCCTGCCACTTTCACCTTTCTGCAGGAATCGTTCCCCACGCATCTCCCTTGTTCACTTGTCTCTCCCCAGATCTCCTTCCTCGCATTTATCCTTGCAAGTGAAACAAGTGGCTCACCTGCCCCTACTCCTCCTTCACTACCATTCAGCACTCCAAACAGTTCTTCCTGGTGAGGTACAATTCATCTACAAGTCCTTTGGGGTCATCTACTGTATCCACTGCTCCCCGGATGGCCTTCTGTATATCAGTGAGACCTGACATACATTGGGAGACCACTTCTTCGAGAACCTTTGCTCTGTCCACCACAAAAAGCAGGATTTCCCATCAGCCACCCATTTCAGTTCTACTTCCCATTCCCATTCTGACACATCAGTCCATGGCCTTCTCCACAACTGCGATGAGGCCACACTCATGTTGGAGGAGCAACACCTTCTGGGTAGCCTCCAACCTGATGGTCTGAGCATCTATTTCTCAAACTTCCGGTAATTCAACCCCTCCTCTCCTTCACCATTCCTGTTTCCCTTTCACACTTCCTTTTCTTACCTGCGCATCAGCTCTCTCTGGTGCTTGTCACCCCCCCCCCCCCCCCCACACCTTCCATTTCCTCTCCTATCAGATTTACCCTTCTCCAGCCCTTTGTCTCTTTCACCAATCCACTTCCCAGCTTTTTACTTCACTCCCTCCCCCTCCCAGTTTCACTGTCACCTGCCACCTTGTGTGTTTTTCTCCCCTCCCCCCACATTAATCTGCCTTCTCCCTTTCCTTTCCAGCCGTGAAGGAGTGTCTCAGCCCAAAGCATCAACTGTTTACTCTTTTCTATAGATGCTTCCTGACCTGCTGAGTTCCTCCAGCATTTGGTGTAGGTTCTCATGTTTCATGGATATAACTATCTGATATCTCCTGATTGTCAACAATATCTATCTGTGCATCAGTACCTTTAAACATACTCTCTGTCCATTATGCCATTTCTGCTTTTGGGATCCTACTGTAATGTCTATATATCAGAGCAAAACTGGAAAGAACACAGCATAGCAGGGTAGCAGTTAGTGTAATGCTTTACAGTGCCATGGGCCCAGGTTCAATTACATTGCTGTCTATAAAGAATTTGTACAAATGCCACATGGTTGCATGGGTTTTTTTCCAGGTGCTCCAGTTGCCGTACGCAGTCTAATTGGTAGGTTAATTCACCACCTGGGTGAAATTGGGCAGTGCAGGCTTGTTGGGCTAGAAAGGCCAGTTACCATACTGTATCTCTAAATTTAACAAAATGTGTGCTTCATTGAAGTTGAAGTACTTTGAGATGCTTTGGAATTGTGAAAGAAGCTTTATGGATCAAGTTTTTAATTTTGTTTACCTATAAACCACATGGAATAATGTCCCAACTAATGAATAACAGTTGGGACATTGTTATTCAACATTCTTTCTAAACATACAATTCACAAAGAGAACATTGGAGAGAAAACAGCATTATTTTCTTATCCTCCAAGCCCAAGGGAACAGAAATGAAAACTCATTGGCAATGGATCCTGAAGCCTGACCCTACTGTTCCTGTGGTTATGCCCATGAGCCATTCTGTTCTACATTCACAGGCCAGCGCATCAAGGGAAATGCCAAATGACTAATGGTGGTTGCTGGTTAGTAATGAGTCCCTAATTCAAATTGTGAGATAATGCAGAACATCAGCCTGGTCAATGGACTTCTTTGCTGCTGATCTCCAGAATACTTCATAGAACTCAATGAGTGACCTTCCCCCCCCCCCCACCCCCACCAAGACTGACATTACATTGTGTTGCAAGATCCATTTAGTATCTATTCTGTTAACAGAACATTGCCATGTCTTTGACTGTTGCTGTCAATATACAGTATATACACTCAGTAATCACCTTATTAAGCACCTCCTCTACCTCATAAAATGGCCACTGAGTGTACATTCATGGTCTTCTGCTGCTATAGCCCATCCACTTCAGGATTCGATATACAGTATTGTGCAAAGATGCGCTTCTGCACTCCACCATTATAATGTAATTATTTGAGTTACTGTCACATTCCTGTCAGCTTGAACCAGTCTGGCCATTCTCCTCTGACCTCTGTTATTAATTAGGCATTTTCACCCACAGAGCTGCTGCTCACTTGGATGCCTTTTGTTTCTCACACCATTCTTTGTAAACTCTAGAGACTGTTGTGCATGAAAATCCCAGGAGATCAGCAGTTTCTGAGATACTCAAACCATACCATCTGGCACCAACAATCATTCCACAGTCAAAGTCACTTAGATCACATTTCTTCCCCATTCTCATGTTTGATCTGAACAACAACTGAACCTCTTGAACATGCCTGTATGCTTTTATGCATTGAGTTGCTGCCACATGATTGGCTAATTAGATATTTGCATTGACGAGCAGTTGTAGATGATGGAGACCCATGGTAGTGTCGCAGTTGGCACAGTGCTATTACAACTTGGGGCATTCCAGGGTTTGAAGTTCAGTTCCAGTGCCGTTCTGTAAGGGATCTCTGTACGTCCTCACAGTGGAATGCTTGGGTTTTCTTTGGGTCCTCTGGTTTCTTACCACAGGCCAAAGACCTACCTGGTTGGTTAATTGGCCATTGTAATTTGTCCTGTGACTAGATTAGAGCTTGTCGGGGGTTGCTGGGGCAGCGTGGCCAAAAGGGCCTATTCCACGTTCTATCGCTAAAATAAAATAAAGTGGCCATTGAGTGTCTGTGTGTACTTTGAGATTTGAGCAAGTCAATGGTTATTTCAAAATGATGACCTATTTTGCTAATTCACAGATGATGGTGAGGGTTCTACATTTTAAACTTGAAGCAATAATTTTCATCCTGACAGATTGTTAAAAGCCAACAGAATTAGCAATTGTGTTATCATTGACTCTAAGTAATTAAATTCTCCAGGGATTTAATCTGCAGTTACTGTCAATCTAGCTGTTTGTTTCCTCATCTATCTGGACTTGAGGCCACAATACTAGATAGGTTGCCATGACTACTAAAAGCTGAGGTTTTAAGCACCAGCATTTAATAACTCAAAACTGCTCGCAAGCTTTGCTGACTTAAAATGTTCTTTTACTTAATGTACATTTATAAAAATGACTTGAATCAAGCTTAATATTTTTATGAGAATTAAAGGATGATAACAAATGTGTTTTTTGAGCTAAAGCATTGTGTTGGATGTAACAAAGAAAGTATTTAAAATAGACCTTGTTATGGAGAATTATACTGTGGTCCAGTACAGTGGATGAGTTGGTAAAATATCTAGAATCTTTCATTATTTTTCTGTAGTCACAAATATAGCCATAATTTCAAATAATATATATATTTTATTAAATCCCAGAATGCAGTTGTCTGTATTTATTGTCATTCCCCAAGGTACTGCTCATGAATACTCTGCCTCATATGGTTCTACGTCAAGCGATTTCACCCTTACTCTCTATGTCCTTCCAAGTTCCTGGATTAATCAGTTAATCCTGATCTATTTGTATCAAGTTCTTTGTAAACCCCCTTGACTTTTCCAGGCTACATAATATGTGTAAGGATAACAGTGCTGGTGCAGTCTAAATCTGGATCCAATTGTGAATTCCAAGACTGAATCCTGGAGAACTATTTATATTAAGTTTATCTACATTTACATGCATTTGGAAGTCCTAAAGGTCCTTTCTGTTTTTAATTGGAGATTAGGAATTAGAAAAAATATTTTACTTTGTCTGCAGACATTCCTGTGGAAGATAATTATGTAAAGGATATGAATAATTAGGAGTTTACTAAAACAAAGCACCTCTGGATAGGATTGGACCAAAATTTCAGCTCCAATTTGCTTGTGCTTTACTGGTGCCAGTACTTCTGTGTTTGTGTTCAATGTATTTACCTCAGTAGATGTGATTGAGTGAAGTGTTTTGCTGTTCAGATTATACTTCCTGTTGTTCTCCTGAAGCTTAACTGAACAAAATGCAGGAATTCTAAGTTGCGTGACAGATGTGTGGGGGAACAAGTGCCCTCTGCTCCGAAAGAAAAAACAGAAAGGTTATTTCTGATTGCTATTCAGTCACCCTTTACTTCCACCCTGCATATAATCTTATCCTTATCTGCAACTCTGTTGCTTGCATCTTAAATCACACAAAGTCTTAAAGTTCAAAATTCAAAGAAAATTTATTAACAAAGTCCGTATATGTCACCATATACTACACTGAGATTTCCTTTTTTGTGGAGATTCAAAGCAAATGCAAAGGAAACACAATAGAATCAATGAAAAATCCCACAAGAGAGACAAATAACAAATGTGCAGAAGACAACAAACTGTACAAATACAAAAATAAATAAAGCAAACATAATAATAGTAATAAAAATAAGCAGTAAATATCACAAGTATGAGATGAAGAGTCATTGAAATTGAATCCATAAGTTGTAGGATAGTTCAGTGATGGGATGAGAGAAGTTATTCCCTCTGGTTCAGGATTCTCATAGTTGAGGGGTAATAACTGTTTGTCATCTGTTATTCCCGAACATTCTTATTTAAAATGATTCTAGTTCAACAATGCCTGTATTATAGTTTTTATCACATCTCTTCTTGGGCTCCCCATGTATTCCTTCTATGTGAAACCACTACCTATATGAGGTTCCTGCCTCATCAATCCTCTGTTCAAATTGTCAAACCATCGGCGAGGTGTGGTCATGGGGACAAGCTTCCACTACCTATGAAATGCTCCCAATGGCATGTGCCTCAAATAGCCTCTGACAACCAAGTCCAGCTCCTGGTCTTCACGTGTGGCTTAGTTTTTAAGCCCGGTGGAACCATTTCTAATGGCAGGAAACAGGGGAAAGATGGGTTACTAGCGCCTTAAACCTCTCACTTAGGGCTGATAGGGTTCATCTAGGAGAAGGAAGACTGTGATCTCAAACCTCCACTGCTTTGTGGCCATACCCATTTATGGAAAGACTTTGGGAGTAAACCATGAGGGAAAAATCCAGAGCTGGATTAAAGTCAGTCCTACAATGCTGACTGGCAACTCCTGTGTCACTGCTAGTACCAAACTATATCAGTCTCTGCCATTCCTTTGGGTTCATCAGGTGGGTGGAGAGGGGGTCTTGCTACATGGGCAACAGTTTGCTCTCCATATCATACTGCCCTGGTGTGCATATTTAGACATAATTCAATCCTTAAAACCCTGCCAGGCTCTCTAGTTCATTTTTTTGATGTTCCTAATATTGTCCTACATTACTCAGTATTAACTTTTGTTTCTTTCCTGTAGCTGCAGTGAGGCTGTCTTTGAGATTTTTTTGCATATAGAATCCCAGAAGATCTACATTTGAATTCCTAAATTTTCAATAGTTAACAATGGTGTGCATGTTGTTGCCATTAAATACTGCATCTGTCCTTGGCAAATTTGCCTTCAAGTATTTCATTTGATGTCAGTGTGTGATTTTTGACCTTTGTAATAAATAACTTTCGTATCCTGCTTTGTAGTAAAATGTTACTAGGACAAAGGTGGTCCTTTATTTTGATTAAAATTGTGGTTACCTACCTGCTGAGTGGCACGGATCTTACCTCCCCCTGGCAAGATCCATGGTGTATACGTAGACTAGAATTGAGAACAGCACTTAATATTCAACTGTTCTTCTATGGACTTGTGTGTGGACTTGTTTGTAGGAAGGAGGCTATGTGACATGCACGCGAGGATGACCAGACTCAAAAAAAATTACTTTTCCCAAGCAATAAGGCTGAACAACATCTCCATCCACCAACCCAACCTTACACACCCCCAACCACCACTACTTTATCATTTCCTGTATAGACACCCCTGTGCCTTGCGTCACTTTATGGACATACAATCTATGTATGTATATAAGCTATCTTATGTATTTATATTTATTGTGCTTTTTAATTACTCTTGTATTCCTTACCTAATTTTCTTAGTGCTGCATTGGATCTGGAGTAATAACTATTTTGCTCTCCTTTACACATCTTCTGCAAGGTTTTGCACAAATGTGGAGTCGATGATCTTATTCTCCATTTCTTTAGTGTTGCAACTGATGCTCAATTTTCCACCAGCCATCCAGCAGGATCACTGTCAAAGTTGACAATAACAGAAGAAGCTTGCCTTCAGAATCAACAGGTGGTTGCCTCCTGCTAAATGATACTTACCATTGAACAATCACAAGTGCCATATTTTTTGGCTGAATGGTTGACATTTGATGATAGCATACCCGGAAAACTAACATTTCAGCCAAGATTTTTTTCTATTGTAAATCAGCAGGGCAGCCAATTGGAACAACAAGGCTTTGCACATGCAACACAAGCAATCTGCTGGAGCAATCAGTGGCTCTGTGATGGATGGGGGCAATTAATATTTCAGGCTGAAACCGGTGTTGATCATTCCTTCCCCACCACAGATGCTGCTCAACCTGCTGAGTTCCTCCATCCAAATTCCATCTTCTACAGCTTCTTGAGTCTCCAAAGCATTATGAATGCTTGTCTTTATTATCTCAATTTGTTACATTTTGATTATCTTATCCAAAGCCACAAAGAATAACATTATTTTCACAATATAAAAAAATAGTGCTTGCCTTACATGTCTGCTAACACAGAGGTACTGCAGATGCAACATCCAGAAAATGCTGGAGGAACTCAGCATGTCAGGCAGGGATATCTGTACATGTTAATAAACAGTCTACTTTTCAGGGCAAGACAATTAATCAGGATGGACCCTTTGTGATGAAGGGTCTTGCTCCAAAATGTTGACTGTTTATTACCTCCACAGATTCGCTGCCTGACTTGCTAGTTCGTATGTATTAATTCTGTTCAATGTTGGAATATTGTTCTCTCACTTAACTGCAAAATAGTTATTTTTCCAAACACTAATGTAGTAAATCATGGAAACTTAGGCTACATCCACACTACACCGGATAAATCCGTAACTGAAGCTATTTCTCTTTGTTTTTACTCTCCGTCCACATTAAAACGGCGTTTTCGTCCCCCGAAACCTGAGATTTTCAGAAACGCTCTCCAAAGTGTGTAATTTTGAAAATGCCGCTTGGGCAGATCAGTGTGGACGGAGTAACCGGAGAAATCTGAAAATGCTGTCATGACAGATGGTGACGGCAGTATGCCATTTCATTGTTTTCTTGAACGCAATCTAACAATTTCAGAACAGACGGCAATGAGACTGAAGCCAGAAGAGTTAGAAATGTATTCACCAAATACTTTGACCCATAACTTACTGAATAAATAAGTATACTCACTTTGCCCTGTTTTCTGTCCTTGCTTGTATGAAGGTGGTTTACCTATTTATGCAAGTACTTCTCTGACAATAGATGTATAACAGCCTAATGTAACATTGTATGGAAATACAAGATATTACTGATGCAGACATGTTTTATACATTTAACAAGAGGCTTTATTAATGCAACAGAGTTGGTCAGTTTTTCAATGTTCGTCATCAGCCAGGTCATACTGTCCGTGAACTCCCTGTCGGTTGTCTCCATACACTCCAGTATTTGTTTTTTTTTAGTTTTACGTCCTCCTGTGCGAGAGCCAACAGCAGCCTGCCGTTTAAATTTTTCTAATCTGTAACTGAACAAACACGCGCCGACTTTCACAGCGAGATTCGACACCAAATGTGTCACTTGTTTTCGGTAGGTGTGTCCTGTGCATGCGCAGTAGGAGGAGATTTGCCAAAATATCCATTTCAATGTGGACAGAGATATTTTTAAAAACACCTAGTGTGGACACCTATTGTTTTTACGTGAAACAGGTGTTTTCAAAATTATCCGGTCTAGTGTGGACATAGCCTTACTTTTAGTCTCAGGATATTAACATATGTGCCAATTAAACAGCAAATGGGACTAATGGGGATTAGTCATACATTGAAGTGCTAAATGGAACTGACCAGCCAAAGTTTATTTGCTACTTTATGGTAAAGCCAGGAAGAGCTCCTAAGTTGCTCATATAATGAAAACTGCATCTTCTGAAGGAGAAAGAATCAGCCACGGTAGTGACATGGTTAGCATGAGTCAATTACAGCTTGGGCCTCGGCGCGGAGTTTAATTCTGGGCGTTCTCTGTAAGAAGTTTGTATGACTTTCCCAGGAATACATGGGTTTCCTCCGGGTGCTCTGGTTTCTGACAGTCCAATGACATACCAGTTAAACTGGCCATTGTAAATTGATTTGGCTAGAGTTATATAGCTGGATTGCTGAGTGGTGCAACTGGGTTGGAAGGGCCTGTTATGCACTGTACCTCTGAATAAATTAAAATAAATAGATAATCACTGACATGGTTGGAAATTTGTTTTACGGTAGTACAATGTAATACATTTAAAAATTACAGTGTTACAGTAAGAAATATATAAAAACTAAATAGCACCAAAAAAGAGAGCAAAATAGTGAGGTAGTGTTCATGAAGTATTCAGAAGTTTGATGATAGAGCAGAAGATGAAGGTAAGGCAATACATGATTTGACACCTGGCCTCTCTAATAAACCATAAGATATAGGAGCAGAATTTGCCCAGAGTCTGCTGCGCCATTTCATCATGGCTGATCCAATTATCCTCTCAGACCCTATCTCCTGCCTTCTCCCTGTATCCCTTCATGCCTTTGCCAATCAAGAATCTATCAACCTCTACCTTAAACACACATAATCTTTGCCGCCACAGCTGTCTGTAGCAAAGAATTCCATTGATTTGCCACTCTTTCTTTTTCGTCAATCTTATTTGAGTTTCTTGAAGTGTTATACAATAGATTTTGATTAACTGAGCCAGTGGTTAATCAGGGCAGCCAATTATTTGCACAACTCAAGTACAAAAACTAATCAAGAAAATAGTTGAGATTCCCTTTGATTATTTGGGGTACTATGCTGGAGCCTGTTGCTGAACAGTTTTTAACTAAGTAACACACACAAAATGCTGGAGGAACTCAGCAGACCAGGTAGCATCTGTGGAAAAAAGTACGGTCAATATTTCAACCTGAACTTTTTTCCATAGATGCTGGCTAGCCTGCTGAGTTCATCCAACATTTTGTGTGTGTTACTTGGATTTCCAGCATCTGCCGATATTCTCATTTGTGATTTTCTAACTAACGTCAATTATGTGCATCTTCGTGGTCATCAGAAACAACATCATGCTTCGAGTGAACCAGTTTTTAAACGGTGTCAGATGTGCATGTTCAAAAAGCAGTGATTTTTGTCATTGATAGTGACAAATAAGTAGTAAGGTTATTTAGAACTATTTTGCTCACTGCAGTTCCAAGCATTCAAGTTTGGAGATACCTGAAAGGGCCAGGAGTGAAAATGAAACGGTTTCTCTAACAAGTTAAAAATTATGGTGAATTTGATGGTGTCGACAGTCATCTTGAATGTTACAATAAAAATGAAGATTTGGAGGATGTAATTGTCGACAGCATTGAATGAAGGCAGTCCATTACATGCACAAGGCGCCTGCGCTGATTTTGTTCATTTATAATCAAAACGATACAGATGACTTCCACCGTTGACAAGTGTAAGGGCCTCATACACAGTTTTTTATACTGCAGAACATTTGGTAGTGTTCTAATTTGTTCCTGTTATTAATTTTATACATAACTTATTACTTGATTTGATCTTTTTATTTATACCTTTTTAATTATTTCCATGTAACCTCAGCAAATTGGGACAACCATTTAATTGGGTTGAAATGTACTGGCCTGATGTGCCCCAGTTAATCGGAATCCACTGTATTTTGGGCATGGGTTAATTAATAAACTTATGTAGATTTGTGATAAACTGATTATGATTCCATGTGAACACAGCATCATAAACTGAATCCCAGTCTGGTTGGTGTGACTATTGCTTTATATACGTATTTTAATTACAAACCCCATTTCCAGAAAAGTTGGGATATTTTCCAAAATGCAATAAAAACAAAAATCTGTGATATGTTAATTCACATGAACCTTTATTTAACTGACAAAAGTACAAAGATAAGATTTTCAATAGTTTTACTGACCAACTTAATTGTATTTTGTAAATATACGCAAATTTAGAATTTGATGGCTGCAACACACTCAACAGAAGTTGGGACAGAGGCATGTTTACCATTGTGTTACATCACCTTTCCTTTTAACACTTTTTAATCGTTTTGGAACTGAGGATACTAATTGTAATAGATTTGCAATTTTAAATTTTGTCCATTCTTGCTTGATATAAGACTTCAGCTGCTCAACAGTCCGTGGTCTCCGTTGTCTGATTCTCCTATTCATGATGTGCCATACATTTTCAACAGGAGATAGATCTGGACTGGCAGCAGGCCAGTCAAGCAAAGCCACGCTGTTGTAGCCTATGCAGAATGTGGTCTAGCATTGTCCTGCTGAAATAAGCATGGACGTCCGGGAAGAGATTTCGCCTTGATGACAACATATGTCTCTCTAAAATCCTAATATATGCCTCAGAGTCAATGGTATCTTCACATACATGCAACTCACCCATGCCGTGGGCACTGTTGCACCTCCATACCATCACAGATGCTGTCTTTTGCACCTTTCGCTGATCACAATCAGGATGGTCATTTTCATCTTTGGCACGGAGAACTCGACACCCGTTTTTTCTGAAAAACTAGCTGAAATGTGGACTCATCTGACCAGAGCACATGGTTCCACAGTCTTTTGGTCCATCTGAGATGAGCTCAGGCCTAGAGAAGTCGCCGGCGTTTCTGCATAGAGTTAATGTATGGCTTCCTCCTTGCGTAATACAGTTACAAGTTGCATTTCCAGATGCAGCGTCGGACTGTGTTAAGTGACAATGGTTTTCCGAAGTACTCCTGAGCCCAGGTGGCTATAATTGTCACAGTAGCATGATGGTTTCTTAGGCAGTGCCGCATGAGGGCTCGAAGATCACGCGCATTCAATAGTGGTTTCCGACCTTGCCCTTTACGCACTGAGGTGTCTCTGAATTCTCTGAATCTTTTCACAATATTATGTACCGTAGATGTTGAAAGGCCTAAATTCTCTGCAATCCTGTGTTGAGAAATGTTCCTCTTGAACTGACTAACAATTCTCTCACGAATTTTGGCACAAAGGGGTGAGCTACGGCCCACCCTTGCTTGCAAAGACTGAGCCTTTGATGGACACTACTTTTATACCCAGTCATGATACCTCACCTGCTACTAATTAGCCTGCTTAATGTGGAGTCTTCCAAACCAGTGTTACTTGAATATTCTGTGCACTTTTCAATTTTATCTTAACTCTGTCCCAACTTTTGTTGAGTGTGTTGCAGCCATCAAATTCTAAATTTGTGTATATTTACAAAATACAATTAAGTTGGTCAGTAAAACTGTTGAAAATCTTTTCTTTATACTTTTGTCAGTTAAATAAAGGTTCATATGAATTAACATAATCACAGATTTTTGTTTTTTTTTGCATTTTGGAACATATCCCAACATTTCTGGAAATGGGGTTTGTAGTTTCAGAAATGGCATAGCAATTCTGCAAGGCTTCAAAGGCAGGATAACTGCAGACTGTTACACAGTATATTTTGAATATCTTTTGCAATTAGATTGAAGGACTTCAAACCAAAAGGAACTCATAAAGCACACTGTTGCTTTTGAAGGGAAGATCAAAGCAGCATGTTAAACTTATTATAGCACTACAAAAAGCGAGTTGAGGCTCAGAGACGAAGGGTGCATTAACTTCCTATTGAAACCAGATGCCTGTAGGTTAGATTCCTTTCCCTTCCTTGCCTCAATAAAGCACCCAAAGAATATATTTTAAGTTTTATATAGTACTTAACAAAATTAAAGTAAATTTATTATCAAAGTATGTATATGCCACCATATACCTCCTTGGGATTCAT
This sequence comes from Hypanus sabinus, assembly GCF_030144855.1. NCBI lineage: Eukaryota > Metazoa > Chordata > Chondrichthyes > Myliobatiformes > Dasyatidae > Hypanus > Hypanus sabinus. The sequence goes on along the minus strand of NC_082720.1, from coordinate 57,908,488 downwards.
TTTCTTGAAGGCATTCACAGTAAAATAAAGAAATGCAATATAATTTTATGGAAAAACTATACAAAGACTGGCAAACAACCAAATTGCAATAGAAGACAAATTGAGCAAATAAAAAATAAATAAATAACACTGAGAACATGAGTTATAGAGTCCTTAAAAGTGAGTCTTTAGGTTGTGGGTCAGTTCGGAGTTGTGGTGAGTGCAGTTATCCATACTGCTCAGGAGCTTGCTATTTTTAGATAATAACTGTACCTGAACCTGGTGGTTTTGGACCTAAGGTATCTGTCCTTCCTGCCTGATGGTAGGAGTGAGAAGAGAGCACGGTGTGGGTTGTGGGAGCCATTGATGATGAATGCTGCTTTCCTGGAGCAGTGCTCCTTGCAGATGAGCTCAGTGGTGGTGTGGACTTTTCCTGTGATGTAATAAATAATAACATTAGACATAGGAACAGAATTATGCCATTCTGCCCATCAAGTCTGGTCTGCCATTCCATCCTGGTTGATTTATTATCCCTCTCAACCCCATTTCCTGCCTTCTCCCTGTGATCTTTGACACCCTGACTCATCAAGAGCATATTAATCTCCACTTTAAATATACTCAATGACCTTGGGCTCCAGAGCCACCTGTGGCAATGAATTCCACAAATTCGCTGCCCTATGGCTGGAGAAATATTGAGAACGTGAGTTGTAGAGTCCTTGAAAGCGAATCCATAGGTTGTGTTAAATGACCAATTTGGTGACTTGGTGAATGTTGTTATCCACACTGGTTCAGGAAACTGTTATCTGTCGGGCATTAACTGTTCCTGAACCTGATGGTAATAGAATTTGAATTTAGTATTTACTGAAATCTTACATCCATACCACAACATGAGGGAGTAAAAATCTTTGTGTTATGACTCCGTTGCAATATACAGACATGTGAATTTAGAAGTCTAATGGTTTGTACAAAGCAGCTGTCTCGTAGCCTGTTGGTTCTGGCTTTAGTGCTGCGGTAGTGTTTGCCAGATGGAAGCAGCTAAAGCAGTTTATGGTTGGGGTGACTGGTATCCCCAGTGATTTTCCAGGCCTTCTTTCTGCACCTGCTGCTATAAATGTCCTCATTGGAGGGAAGTTCACATCCAAGGATGTGCTAGGCTGTCTGTACCACTCTCTGCAATGCCCAGTAATCAAGGTTAGTGCATTTCCCATACCAGGCAGTGATACAGCCAGTCAGGATGCTCTAAATGGTGCTCCTGTAGAAGGTCTTAAGGATTTGGGGTTCCATGCTGGAACTTCTTCAGTCATCTGAGGTGGAGAGACTGTTGTGCTTTGTTTGCCACAAAGCCGATTTGTATACGGAGGAACTTGAAACCACTCATCCTCTCATCTGTAGGCCCATTGAAATTGATCGGGCCGAGCCTGCCTCTATTCCTCTTGTAATCCATAATCAGCTCTTTTGGTTTTTGGACATTGAAGGAGAGGTCGTTATCCTGGCACCACTGTGTCAGGGTGTCAATCTCTCCTCTGCAGGCTGTCTCATTACCACTAGAAATAAGGACGATCAAAGTCATGTCATCTGCGAATTTGATCAGCAGATTGGAGCTGTGTGTTGCAGTATAGTTGTGGGTATAAAGATTGTAGAGACCCAAGGCTCCAGTACCTCCTTCTAGAATAATAGTAGCGATAAGAGACTTGAGTAGTCAGGGCGTGAATGTTTATGGGGAGAAAGCAGGAGACTGGAGCTGAGGGGGAAAGTCTTGTGGTCTAAGAGAGTATGTTTTGGATGGTGAGCATCCTTGATGATGGAAATGTAACTGCGTGCATATATCATTACCAGAAATTGGTAGCAGCAGAATGCCACAACATGAAAGTGTGTATTAGTAAGGATGTAAAGTGTGCACATCATCTCTGCAGAATATTATAAATCATCCTCTTTTAAGCATTTTGTGCACAGTGCATGACTGAGCACTGTATTAGAGAGGGTAGATATGTGGATCAAAAATTGCATTACTGTGAAGGTCCACCATAGATTGAAGGGATTAGTTGTAATTTCAACTGCATGAGCTGTAATTCGTTGACATTTTTAGGTTAGGCAGTTTAATCTTCAGGGATTTAAGCACCACATCTGTGCAGGATGGGAAAAGAATTGGCTTCACAGCTGCAGCGTGTATATATAGAATGATTATTTGACAATAAAGTATTTTTGCACCTTTATTGTCATAGTACATCGAGTTAATGCCAGTGCCAAGTTGTTATAATCAGTTTTTCCAAACAAATCATTTAAATGAGATGGGGTAAATAAACATTTGTATGCATGTGGGTGGACCCTTCCTATAAAATTCAACAGTGCAGTACATTTTTTTGTTGAGAGGGGTCAGCATGACCATAGACGTGGAAGGGAGCCATTTTGAATTAACTGTAATCCATTTAGGTGGGTTGTTTGTTAACCTGGAACAAGTCTGTGGCAATGAGGCCTGATTCCATTTGATTGAAGATCATTAGTAATGGAAGAAAAATCTTGTCTATAAATTTAAAAGTGAAATCTTATATTGGATTAGTCCTTTAATAACACATTCCTGAATGTTTCACAGGAGTGTCATGACACAGTTTTGACATCATCATGCTATATAAGGAGGTTCCAATTAAGTATTTTTAAATTATTTTTACCATATTAAAAGTGTAATTTAATTGCAAGCTATACATCAATTTTACATGCCATCCTTTAAGCTTTGAACTGTACTAGCAGGGCACTTTCTTTGTATTGGGGTAATAGAACTTACATTTGAAGATCAAATAAATCATAAAATGCTTTCAATTACAGATGTGGAATTTAGTTGCTAATGTCAGTAGCTGATATTGAATATGTACATGAGATTAGATAATTGCAGTCTTGTGTACAAACCAATATTGTTAATATTATGATAGTGTTTCACATTACAACAAACTCAAAATTCTGGAGGGACTCAGCAGGCCAGGCAGCATCTAGGAAAAGAGTACTGTCGATGTTTCGGGTGGAAAACCTATTTTACGTTAGTTGTTCTTGTTTAATCTTTACCGGGTATACGTGACAAGGGTACAGTAGAAGCACTCAGTGAAGGCATAGCCCTGCAAGGAGACCTTAAAATAAATTATTTGATTTATAGTGGAATCACATGTGGCCTAGAAGCGCTTGCCAGATGGTTCCTCCCAGAAGACATTAATCAATCCGTTAGGTCGTAGTGGGCATTTGCACTCTGAATCTGAGCAATGTTGAAAGTGTTCCCTAAGTGCGACAGAATTACAGCAGTGGATTATGTAGTGTGAAATGCATTCAGATCTGTGTGGATCAGTAGCTGAAAAACAATTGTTTCAAATAATCTGTTCCAAAATACCTTGGGGTCAATATTCTCGCAAGCTATTTTGAAGGAAATTGAATAATTTCTAATACGATATAGTTAGAATCTTTACTTTGTTTTGTATATATAATTTGACTGGCTCTCTCTGGTGGGCAAATTATAAATATCCTGGTAAGGACTTTACTGTGCAAGCATTTCTTCCAGATATCTAGGGTCCTAGTCCATCTGGATACATTAATTTTCTGCTGCCTCCTCTGCACCTGCAACCTTTAATAATTAGTATGATCAAATTGTTCGTGCTGTTGGTACTTAGTCTACCAATAGACTGTTTGGAACAAACAGAAAGTCTGCAAGTCATTATGCTGCATATTTTGCATTTTATAAAGTTGATTTTTGGCTTCACTGTAAATAGCTGAATATCATGATTCGGGTGACTTCAAATTTAAATTCAAGGCAGTGGAATGAGACCACCTTGGGTGCCACAGTGGTGTAGCAGTTAGCAAGGCACTACTACAGCTCGGAGCGTTGGAATTTGGAGTTCGATTCCAGATTCCCTGTAAGAAAGTTCTTCTGATCTTCCCATGAGGGTGTGGATTTCCTTCAGAGACTGGTATCCTCCCACTGTCTAAAGGCATACTGGTTAGTAGGTTAGTTGGTCATTGTAAAATGTCCTGTAATTAGTCTAAGGTTCAATACCAGGGTTGCTGTGCAGTGCGCTCAATGGGCTGGATGGGCCTGTTCCATGCTGTATCCCTGAATAAAATAAATAAAAAAATATAAGTAAATGCATATTAACTACAGTCTGTACTTATTTTTAAAAGTTACCATTCTAACCTTTTACAATAGCAGAGAACTAATTGTATTGTGAGCCTATATGATTCTGCAGATGCTAGAAATCCAGAGTAACACATTCAGAATGCTGGAAGAACTCAGCAGGTCAGGCAGCATCTGTAGAGAAAAATAGAGTCAACATTTCATGCCAAAACCCTTCCCAAAAAGTTGACTCTCTATTTCTTCCTACGGATGCTCTCTGACCTGCTGAGTTCCTCCTGTATTTTGTGTGTTGTTCTTACAATGTGGCAGTTAGGGTGACCACCTGCCATTAGTCAGCCCAGTCTCAATCTACACAGATTCACTCACAGTCACCTGCTGGGAGATGTCATTAGAGCCTGAGTGCCAGTCAGCAGCCCCATAAGCTTGGGTGTTCCCAACTCTTTCCAAGCTCAAGACAAGATTTCCGGCTTATTTGAAGTGATAGAACATAGTATGGTACAAGGACACAAACACAAGAGATTTTGCAGATGCTGGAAGTCCAGAGCAACACATGAAAGTGCTAGAGGAACTCAGCAAATCAGGCAGCATGCTTATAGAAATAAATAAACAGACTCATCCAGGTCCTGATGAAGGGGCTTAGCCCAAAATGTCAACAATTTATTCATTTCCATAAATGCTGCCTGACCTACTGAGTTCCTGCAACATTTTGTGTGTGTTGCTTGGATACAGGGAAAGGCCTTCAGCTTTATCAGTTCTTCATCTCTTTAAGTTAAACTAATCCTCTCTATTTGCATATGATCCATATCTTCCATCCCCTGGCTGCTCCTGTGCTGGTCTAAAACCCTCTTAATTGCCACTATTATGTGAACTGGAAGTAATGAAAGTACAGGAGAGTTTAAATAGTAAGTTGAAATAGGGCAATATTATGCCAGTGGGGTTAGCCAGCTTTTCTGTTGGAGTGAATAGGTCATAGTATATCCAACTTTGAATATCTTATGTTGCATGTTGGAATTCACGTGTTTCATTTTGTAAATTTCTAATGAATTTTCTTATTTTCCCTTTGTCACAAAGTTAAAGAGTGTTAAAGTTCTAAATGTATTAATTGCTATGATGCTTGAGATTGGAACCGCTAATGTTCCAGAGTAGTTTAAGCTTGACAAGAGCTCTTGCAATGTTCATCATACGATAGAATTTCCACTGTTAGAAATAGGATTTCATGTTAATCTCTGTTGGCCTTCTATATCAGTGTTCTGACCTACTTGTCTGAAGGATTAATTAAGGAAAGAATTGAAATTCTAATGACTTCTTAGCTCTACTGCACAGTTTTATTCTAATGAAGTGAATTTGTTGGCTCTTTGCTTTGATGAATATAATAGCCATCCTCTCCCCTGAGTGCACAGACCTGTCTATAAATTTTCTTTTGCAAGGACTAATAAATGAGGCATAGCAATCAGCTAAAATCTTATTTTCTGACCTGCATGATCGAAGTAATTTACTGGTGTAGAAAGTGCTCTGCTATTAGTTAATTAAAAGGAAGAAGCAGAGAGAAAGCAGCCTCTGTGGGGCCAGATTCGACCCTTGCTAATACTTCACTGAAGCACTTTGAGGATTCTTTTTGATCTTCGGTAAATTGCATTTCATCAGTTTCTAAATTGCAGCCTGAACACAATGCATCTCTTTGAATTAGATTAAAGTGGGGGCCATTTCGTTTGTTGTCTTTTCTCTTTGTGCATATTCAATTCTAAGGCAAGATCGTTGTACTAGAATGCTGATGTTCTTTTCATTTCAGAAAAATTAGAAAAGAAGGATAATATTCAAAAGGCCATAACACCCCATGACACAGGAGTGAAATTAGACCATTCACACTATCAAGTCTGCTCCACCTTTCCATCTCAATCCCATTCTTCTGCCTTCTCCCTGGAACTTCTGACACCCTGACTAATCAAGAACCTATCAACCTCTGCTTTAAATATACCCAATGACCTGGCCTCCACAACTGTCTGTGGCACAAAATTCCACAGATTCCCACCCTCTGGCTAAAAAAAATTCCTCTTCATCTGTTCTAAAAGGACGCCTTTGTATTCTGAAGCTGTGCCTTCTGGTCCCATTATTGGAAGCATCCTCGCCACATCCAATTTATCTAGGCCTTTCAATATGATAGGTTTCAATGAGATACTCCAGTGAGAACTGTCAAAACCTCTTCCTATATTAATCCTTTCAACCTCAGAATCATTCTCATGAACCTCCTCTGGACACTCTTTTCAATGCTGGCACATGTTTTTGTCAATATTGGGAACCAAAACTTCTCAAAATATTCCAAATGCTGTCTGACCAATACTTTATAAAGTCTCAGCATTTCATCCTTGCATTTACTATTTAACACATTTCTTAAACATTTAGGCTGCCTTGTGAGCAATGAATTGTCCCAAAATCAGTTTGATATTGTCCCATGAAAGAGCGCATTCACAGTTTTATACAAACCAAGATTCCAGAATGAGGTGTCTGATTCATTTTTGACGTAATGTCCATCTAGATTTTGTGCTGATAGTGGAATGTGAATCAGCATCCTGAAATCTCATAAGCAATAGATATATTGAACCCCGTTGTTAAGGTGAAAGATGGGCAATTTGATTATTATTATACTCAAAATACATGGACCAATGACAAATGTTAAGTGTGCCAGATACAGAAAGGCCAAGATAATGTGAGCATCGAGAGGATATTTCCTATAGTGGGGTGTCTAGGACTAGAGGGTACAGCCTCAGAATACAGGCGTATTTGTATTCTGAGCTGTTTCTTTAGAACAGACATGAGGAGGAACTTCTTTAGTCAGAGGTGGTGAATATGTGGAATTCTTTTCCACAGACAGCTGTCAAGGCAAAGTCATTTGGCATCTTTAAAGGGGAGGTTGGTAGATTCTTGATTAGTCAGGGCATAAAGAATGCAGGAGAATGAGATTGAGGGGGGATAATAAATCAGCCGTGATGGAGCGGTGGAGCTGACTCGATGGGCTGAATGGCCTAATTCTGCTCCTGTGCCTTATGGTCTAATACATTACTCAATCAAACAACCCAGCAGGCCCCAGCTTCCTGTCTGATCTATTTTATTTCACTTCAAGAAGGAACCTTAGTAATCATGAATAATTACCTTCTGTGATGTGAGCTTTCATGTAGTTGGGAGTAGAGTCAGACAAGATTATTTTGTTGATAAGCCATGTCCAGTTTTTCATACCAGAGTTCTCATGAAGGACTGAATTGTGTTTGACTGCATTCAATCTGTCAACACATCCTGCTTAGACTCAAAAATAAAGAATGGCTGATCAAATTGGGTGGCATTATTGCGGCAATGTTCCACAAAGAATAGTCCTTTCAATACGAGGACGGCAAATTTTAAAACAAAAGGAGAATGAAGCTTGCATCTGGCTCTGAAAGCTATTTTCCGCAGTTTCTGAGATTACCGATAGCCTTAGCAGTAACTCAATCCAGTGGAGGCTGTCTGACTGGCATTTGGTCTCAAATAACACATCTGTTTTTCTTTTTCTTGCGGTTTCATCTTTTGAAGTGAAAGAATCTCAAACCTGGTGAAAACAGTGCTGTGCTGTACGTCCTTGTGCTTAATTGTGGATTGACCTTGTCAGGGGCCACCGGAAAGGTCTTATTCCAGAACTTCCTGCTGCTTTAAGTGAAAGAGTAAAGCTACTAGAGGGAAGCAGTCCCTGGTTTAAAAAAAATGTTCAAATCATGTACAGCCTTAAGTTCTGGTTGAAGATTATGTTTCTGATAGCAAAGCGGTTAGCAAAATGCTTTAACAATGCCAGCAATTAGAAGGTTGGGATTCAATTCCTGCTGCTATCTGTAAAGAGGTTGTATGTTCTATGCGTATCATTTGCGTTTCCTGCAGGTTTCCTCCCATGTTCCAAAGACCTACAGTGTAGGGTTAATAAATTGTGGGCATTCTAAGTTGATGCCAGAAGCATGAAAACACTGTTGGCTACCCCTAGCTCATCCTCAGACTGTATTGATCATTGATACAAATAGCATATTTCACTGTTTGTTTCAATTTACCTGTGACAAGTAAAGCTAATCTGAATGTGATCCATCAATTTTGTTGTCAAATAAGTCAGATAACAGGTTAATCAGAATTAGGGTTTAATATCACTTGTATATATCCTATAATTTGTTGTTTTGCAGCAGCAGAGCATTGAGTACATAATTTAAAAACTATAAATTATAATAAAATATCTATAAAAATGGGTGGCCGGGTGGAGATTTGTCTTTGCCAAAGGAGGTATAAGGTGCACCTTCCCTCCGCTAGTCTGCAGGTCACCTTTGAGCAAAGTGTAGAACCTTTTTAGCTCTGCCAATGAGGGTCATGTGAAGCCATGGGAGGAGGTGGTGGATGGTCGTGTGAACAGCTAGTGCATATCAAAAGTCCTGGTTATGCAAATCTTGATGCCAGGCAGAGGATCTCTGAAGAGTATTGATGATGGCTGGGATTACCCATCTGGTAAAGACAATGCCCAGAAGAAGGCAAGCCACTTGCATAGAAAAATTTGCTAAGAATAATCATAGTCACCATAATCGCCTACATCGTACGAAACGGCACATGATGATAAAGCAAAAAAAAATCTTCTGCTTTAGGACTGCATCCATGTTAGAACTGTTGTTTAGGGCATCAACAGAAATCCCTGTTAGATATTTTACAGCCGCCTGTGCAGATGCACATATACTTATTCGGCATTTCATATCGGAAGTGGTATTTATGTCAGTGGAAGAATTACTACATGGAAGTGATCCCTCCATCACTGAAGGTCAGGACAGCTTTTAGACCTTTTAAATGCCAAATTAGCTAAAATAAATGAGAGAAATATTAGTTAACAAGAGTGAAGTGCAGTGGTATTTCATAGAAAGATCTGAAGCACAGTGCATGATGTTTTAGCTTTATGATTTTGAACAGAATCACAAATGGATGGTAGAAGGGGATACTGGTGTTTTAATGTGAGATTAGCTTTATACGTCAAATGTACATCAAAACATACAATGAAATGCGACATTTGTGCCAACGACCAGCACAGTCCGAGGATGACCTGGGGGCAGCCAACAAATGTCGTTATACATCCGCTGCCATAGCTACATGTTTAGATCACCAGAGATATAAGACTGAAGCCACTCTGACAGGCCAATAACCCACTGTTCTTTACTGTACTCTAGTAACAGTGACTCTCTGGCATGCAAGGATTAGTTCCATTGTGGAAATGTACAGATCTTAGAAAGAAGTAATTATTTGCAGCCATTTTGCTGGAATCGTTTCTAGCATTTGTGACGTATATATCGCTAGCAAGGCTAGCCTAAATTGCCCATTCCTAATTGACCTTGAGACTGCAGAGTGAGCTGCTGCAGCTTTCTCATATTCGTTCACAGTCTACATCAAATCATTGCAACATTACTGTGAAACAAATCTGGCTGACAGTACAAGTTGTGAGGAGTCATAGAACACTACAGCACAGAAACAAACCTTTCAGCCCATTTTAATCAATGTTGAACCATTAATCTGCCTAGTCCTATGAACCTGCACCTGGACCATAGCCCTTCATACTTCTTCAAATTTTTCTATGTAGTTTTCCAAATTTCTCTTAAGTGTTGCAATTGAACCTGCTTCCACTGGCAGCTACCGATCTACACTCTCACCAGCCTCCGAGTGGAATAAAATTCCCCCTAATGTCCCTCATAAATATTTCATCTTTCACCCTTAACCTATGAGCGGGGAGATTGCAGAAACCTCAGGGATACATAGGTGCATGAAATATATGGCTAAGAAAATGATAAATGGAATATGATGTGCAGGGGAATGGAAGCGCATTCATTTGGGGGGGGGGGAAATCAAAGTGCAGTATTTCTTTACATTATGGATGATTAAAATATGTTGATGTTCAAGAGAGACTTGGGAGTCCTTTTACCAGAATCACTTAAACCTAATATGCAGATTCAGCAGAGTTTAGAAGCCAAGTAGTGCATTACACTTTTTGCAGGGCGGAGGTTGATAGGTTCTTGATTAGTCAGGGTGTCAAAGGTTATGAGGAGAAAGCAGGAGAATGGGATTGCGAGGGAAAATAAATCAGCCATGATTGAATGTTGGAGCAGACATGATGGGCCAAATGGCCTAATTCTGCTCTTAACATGATGTAATGATACTTGAATGCAGGTTTAAGGGAATCTTCCAGGAATTATAAAAGGCCCTAGTGAGACTGCACCTGGAAATATGCCGATACAGAGATTGCAACAAAGATTCCCCAGGTTAATTTCTAGCATTGGTTATTGGTTTATAATATGAGATCAAGGAGATCAAGCGGACATCATGTATTCTCTTGAGTTTAAATGAACAAGAAGTGACCTAACTGAAAGATCAACATTCTCGAAGGACGTGATGGGTAAATGTAGGGAGAGTGTATTTTCATCTAAGGTTGGCATCTCAAAATGAGAAACTATCTGTTGAAGACAGAATTCTCTTAACGAGAAGGCTGTTCATGGCCAATTACCGCAGCTATATTTTTGGATATGAAGGGAGGTAAAGCAAAGCAGCCATGGTATTAAATGGCAGAGCAGGTATGAGATGCCTAGTGATTTACTCCTGTGATTATTTCTTATGTTCTCAGTGGTTTTTGAGTGGGTAATTGAAAGCCTTACACACAGCAAAATGAAATAAAAAACTGATGTATTAACGTGGTACTTCCATGTGCTTGGTGGAAAAAGTCGTAAGTTTGAAGGGGCTGTTGGAGTAGTGTGGGAAGACGTTTTGTCAATGCGCTGCAGGCATGGCGTACCTGAGATGCAGCACGTGATGCTTTGGGGTTAGAAAAAAAATGTTGATCAAATGAAATACTTTGATATAACAGCTTTTGAGTTGCAAGTACCATGCAATTGCATCGTGTGTCTTTCAGATTCACATTCATGTATTTATCACATGTACATTGAAAGTTGAAGGTTTAAAAAAAATGTAGAGATACAGAATAGAGTAGACCCTTCGGGCCTTTCAAGCTGCACTGCCCAGCAACCCTGACAATCCCAATTTAACTCCAGCCTAATCACGAGACAATTTACAGTGTCCAGTTAACCTACTACTCAGTACATCTTTGGTGTGTGGGAGGAAACTGGTGCACCCAAAGGAAATCCACATGTTCACAGGGAGAATATACAAACTCCTTATCGATGATGTTGGAATTAAACTCCAAACTTCAACACCTTGAGCTGGAATAGTGTCACGTGAACCACTATGCTGCTGTGGCATGCTCTTAGCCCTTTTCTCCTGCGTTCTCCTGGTAATCTTTGATGCCCTAATTAATCAAGCACCTGTCAACTTCCATTTTAAATATACCCAAAGGTTTGTCCTCCACAACTATCTGTGGCAATGAATTCCAGATTCACCACCCTCTGGCTAAAGAAATTCTTCCTCATCTCTGTTCTAAAGAGACATTTGTTGTATTCTGAGGCTGTGCCCTCTGGACCTAGACTCTCTTACTATAGGAAACATCCTCTCCACATCCACTCTATCTAGACCTTTCAATAGATTTCTGTCTCAAGTGATATTTAACCTTTACATGACACTCTATCTCACATAATGAATGCTCATTTGGCTTCATGAAGGTCAGTCATCTCAGCATCGGGACATGGTGGCTGGAGATTCCCAAGAGAGTACTTCATCAATGCCTTTCTATTTTAACAAAGAGGGCTGTTCATTACTTATTACACAACCTACTAACCAGTACTTAAGGAATTTGTAATTCCTTAAGTAAATCAGTGAATCCTTGCTCCCCCTGCCCATTGAAAGACCTATAAATTTAAATTAATTAGTGCAAGATAATGTTCATGGATTCAGAAATTTGATGAGGGAGGGGAAGAAGCTATTCCTATAATGTTGAGTGTGTGTCTTCAGGCTCTTGGTAGCACTGAGAAGAAGGCATGTCCTGGGTGATAGGGGTCCATAATGCTGGATGCCACCTGTTTGAGACCTTATCTTTTGAAAGCATCCTCGATGCTGGGGAGGCTAGTGCCCATGATGGAGCTGGCTCTTTTCAACTTTCTGCAGCTTTTTTCCGATCCTGTTCAATAGACCCTCCCCATACCAGATGGCGATACAGACAGTTAGAATGCCCCCTATGCTACATCTGTAGAAATCTGTAAATCTTTGGTGACATACCAAGTCTCCTCAAACTCCTACTAATATATAGTTGCTGTTTTGCTGCATTTGTAATTGTATCAATGTGTTGGGCCCAGGATAGATCTTCAGAGATGTTGACACCCAGGAATTTGGAACTACTCATCCTTTCCATTGCTCATCCCTTGATAAAGACTGGAGGACTGGTGTGTGTACCCTCGACTACCCCTTCCTGAAGTCCACAATCAGTTCTTTGGTCTTACGGACACCAATAACAAGACATATGTCAGGACTGTTAACTAATTCTTGGATGATTTCAATTCCAGCCACTCTAACAAAGCTTGATATAGATAGAAGTCTATTCTGGCTTCTGCTCCATCCTTTTCCCAAAACACCAACTATTTATTCCCCTCCAATATTGCTTTTGTTCCTCCAGTATTTTGTTAGTGTTGCTTAAGATCTCCAGCATCTGCAGAATCTCTTGTGCTTTTGATATCATCCAGCTTGATTATATCTTGTCACCCAATCTAGCCATTCACTCTGCATCATTGACCGGTGTTGTTATGTGTGCCATATACAAAGAATACTACAACGATATGCACAGCCCATTCCGAGAAGAGCCCCCAACCCATGACATCTTCAACATAGTAGGACAAGGATTTCAAGTGCATCACCCACTGCATGTTTCGTTACATGTTGCAGGACAGACAGACTTTAAAGTGCATGTTCATTTGTTCTTATTAAATCTAAATTCAAGAACTGCTTCCTCAACAGCAATGGGGCTGCCTTCACCCAAGAGATTGCAATGGTTTCAGGAAACGGTTCACCACCACATTTTCAGGGGCACTTATTGATGAGAAGTATATGCTGGCCTTCCCAACAATGCTCAGGTAGACAAAAGAATGAAGACACAAATCTGCAGCTTAACCGATCACTTTTGAAGATGACAGAAGAACGTTTCAGGTTACTGAAGGATAGCGTTACACATGTCATTCTAAGTCATTTGCAGTTGATGAGAAAGTATTCCTCACATTACACTAATTGGGTAGATGTGAATTTGTGGCCTACTTTAACAGCTCAGGTGGTTCCTGATTTTTAGTTGCAGTTCATTCCCCACGGTAGCTGCTATTTCTGCTCTAATCCTTTGGAAAATAAAAATCTCAATGGAATCTAATTCCAAAAACTGGTGTGAGCATTTTGTCTATCATGCATTCATTCAATTGTTTTATTTTGTGGTACATCTGGACCAAGATTAAGCTTTCAAGATGAAGTACCCTCATGAGTGTAATTCAGTTTTCAGCAAACATCTATGTTTCAGCATTTACTAGCAAATCTAATTGAACAATCAAGGTCAGGAGCCTCATGTCATTGTGTTGTTTCACTTAAGATTCTACATGATCTTGGAGCTCTGAGATTAATTCTGAATTCTGGCTGATGATGTCAATTAATTAAACACAAACTCAAGAGATTCTGATGCTGATGATCCAGTGTAACTGGCAAAAAGGTGGAGGAATTCATCAGGTCAGGGAGCATCTATAGGGTGGAATAAACAGTCGATATTTTAGGCCTGTTGTTCTCCTTTCTTTCCAGTCCTCATGATGGGTCTGTGTACGAAACTTTGACAATTTATTCCTTTCCGTAGATGCTGACTGACCTGTGAGTTAAACTCAAGCTGCTTTATACAAAGTGTGTTTGTTCCTTAACTTCAGGAAAATGTGATAGTAAAAATTGAAAAGAAAAAGAGAAAGCAATGCTAAACTTTGGTAAATTTATAATTATGCCTAAGGTTTAGTTTTGTGTATTCTGGAAACTACTTAATTGAGCAGCTTTAGGGTGTGAGGCAGAGATTTGCCAGATGGAAAATAGGATAGAACACCTGGTGCCTGGGAAGGCTGGCATTGTTTTCCTTGGAGATTTGAAAATGATCTTCAGGTTTGTGATATTTTTTTTCAATAAGGAGAGCTATTTTCATTTTCTCATGACTGGTAGGTAGTCAGAGGCAATTTGTCAGTTGACAAAAGAACGAGAAGCAGGATGAGAATTTTCCTTTTATATCAAGTTCAGATAATGTCACAAAAGCAGACAATAACCTGCAGAAGGAAATTAGGTAAATTCTTGAAATGGCGAATTTTCAAGGCTTCAGGGAATGGGCTTGATTTGTCTGATTTATTACTCCAATAGACTTAAAGCTAAAGTGGGAATCTTGCTCCTTCGTACATTTCTACCACCATACCATCAAAGGTATCAGCAATCGTGGGAGGTATAAGAGAGAAAAATCTTTGTTGGATCCTGATGCTTTTGTGATTCAAAGGTTCTTCAGAAGCTAAGAATGAGGCATGAACATTGTTGCTGGCGTCCGTTTTTAAGATATTTCAAGAGTGGAACCGAGAGAACAAAAGAAAAGGCAGAGGAAAAAGCAGTTATGGACATCTTATGCTCAGACTAGGATGACAAAAATTCCATTGTGAACAATTAACCTATAAAATAGCCAGATAGAAGGGCTGTGACACCTACTACTGAAGGCTAAGAAGTTTCTAGGAAAATACAGAAGCAACTGTACCATAATTACTGGAAAATTAATTGAACAATTACATGCATTCAGGTCATCATAAAAACAAATACAAGCATGCAGAGGAGAGTTAAACTACAATAAAAATACAAGGAAAATAACAATTCTACACCCTCAAATGTAAATGTTTCCACACAAATAATATTATCAAGCATCCTAAAGTGTACTACAATTTAAAACACCTATTTTCACTGGGATGTGAAGGGCACTAAAAATAATCATTGTCCTATTTGTCTTTATTTATTCATGCTTTATACATGTGTATTTTGAATGCCATTTGAAATTGAACTTATTCTTGTTTCTTTTTACACACAGTTATGGTGCAACAAGACACGGATGACAAAAAAAACACCCAAAAGAAAAAAGTTAAAGAACTAAAAGTGTTGGATGGCAAAACAGCTCAGAATTTGTGTAAGTACATTGATAAAATGCTGCAGTGTTTATTAATATGCATCTATTAACCTTTGGTCTGACAGAATAAGGTTAGTGAGTTTTTCTTACATCTGATATAAAGGTCTGCTTTATTTACCACATATACATTGAAACATGGAAGCAAACATGGAATTGCATTGTGTTGCATCAAGTCAAATCACCGAGGATTTTGCTAGGCAGCCCGTAGGTATCACCAACACAACATGCCCACATCTCACTAACCCTACTCCATACATCTTTGGAATGTGGGAGGAAACCAGAGCACTAGGAGGAAAGCCATATGGCCACAGGGAGAAGATACAATGTACAAACGCCTTACAAAGGCGGCAGTGGGAATTAGAAGATGATTATTGAATGGATTTCCGTGATTGTTTAAATTGATTTTGATGTAAATTAATTTATATTTAAACTGCACATAGATATAACATGTTTTATTTTGTGTAGCAATCTTCTTGGGTTCTAACCGTATGCCATATGACCAAATAAAAAGAATGATCCTTCAAGTGGATGAGAAAACTCTAACAGAATCGTTGATCCAGGTAACTATCTGCAATATTTCTTACAACTACTTTACAGCAGCAGTTTTGCTAGATGTTAATTGTGAGATGGGTAGAAACCGTTTAAACTAATTTTAAGTAACCAGTACACGTTATTATATTTCTGAAACCCCGCTGGTTTCCTTGGCTGCGGAAGTCTAAGGAAGACGCACTCCAGTCCCTCTGAGATTGAGATGGCTCTCCCACCCCAAACCCCAGTTTGTGTGGATGCTGTGTAATTTGCTACCCTGTTACAACTCAATACCAAGAGATAACAGACTCCACATTGCATACGACTAAAGGAATTATATTTATGAAGCATACTTAACTAAAGAGTTAATAAAGAAAAGAAAGAAAAAACACAAAAAGCCCATTATAATTAACCAGTCAAATGTGCACAAGTTGGAGCTCACCTTGAACTTCTGTCACTCATGCGCTGGGCCCTCGGTCTGTATGAAAGCTCACACCACCTTCCAAACGTTGCTCACAATCCATTTCGAACAAACGGACCTCCCACCGAGTCATATCCTACGACCAGTTCTCCCCAGTATCTTCACTCTTCATCTCCCACAGATCAAAAATACCAAGACCAACCTTAGTATCCCTCACCAAAAAAACATGCCCCCCAGTTCCACCATCCTAATTAGATGGCACACATTCCTCAACATCCCTTCAACAATAACCCAAACAGGCTGAAAGCAGAACAGACTGCTCTTACAAAACTGCTAAATGAAATACCTATGAGACCATGAGATATAGGAGCAGAAATAGGGCACTTGGCCCATCGAGTCTACTCTGCCATTCAGTCATGGGCTGATCCAATTCTTCCAGTCATCCCCACTCCCCTGCCTTCTCCCCATATCTTTTGATGCCATGGCTAATCAAGAACCTATCTATCTCTGCCTTAAATACTCCCACTGACTTGGCCTCCACAGCCGCTCGTGGCAATAAATTCTATGGATTTACGACCCTCTGATTAAAGTAATTTATCCGCACCTCTGTTCTAAATGGACATCTTTCAATCCTGAAGTTGTGCCCTCTTGTCCTGGACTCCCCTACCATGAGAAATAACTTTGCCATATCTAATCTGTTCAGGCATTTTAACATTCAGAATGTTTATATGAGATTCCCCCCCCCCCCCCACCCCCATTCTCCTGAACTCCAGGGAATACAGCCCAAAAGCTGCCAAATGTTCCTCATGCAGTAGTCCTTTCATTCCTGGAATCATTCTTGTGAATCTCCTCTGAAACCTCTCCAATGTCAGTATATCCTTTCTAAAATAAGGAGCCCAAAACTGTATACAATACTCCAAATGTGGTCTCATGAGTACCTTATAGAGCCTCAACATCACATCCCTGCTCTTATACTCTATACCTCTAGAAATGAATGCCAACATTGCTTTCACCTTCTTCACCACTGATTCAGCCTGGAGGTTAACCTTTAAGGTATCCTGCACAAGGACTCCCAAGTCCCTTTGTATTTCTGTATTTTGAATTCTCTCCCCATCTAAATGAAAGTCTGCCTGTTCCACCAAAGTGCATGACCATACACTTTCCAACATTGTATTTCATTTGCCACTTCTTTGCCCATTCCCCTAAACTATCTAAATCTCTCTGCAGGCTCTCTTGTTTCCTCAACCATAACCACTCCTCTACCTAACTTTGTATCATCTGCAAATTTAGCCACAAATCCATTAATCGCATAGTCCAAATTATTGACATACTTTGTAAAAAGTAACGGTCCCAACACCGTCCCCGTGGAACTCTACTGGTAACCGGCGGTCACTCAGAATAGGGTCCCTTTATTCCCACTCTCATTTTCTGCCAACCAGCCAACGCTCCACCCATGCTAATAACTTCCCTGTAATTCCTTGGGCTCTTATCTTGCTAAGCAGCCTCATGTGCGGCACCTTGCCAAAAGCCTGAAAATCCAAATACACCATATCTACTACATCTCCTTTGTCTACCCTGCTTGTTATTTCCTCAGAAAATTGCAGTAGGTTAGTCAGGCAGGATTTTCCTTTCAGGAAACCATGCTGGCTTTGGCCGATCTAGTCATGTGCCTCCAGGTACTCTGTAATCTCATCCCTAACAGTCAATTCCAACAACTTCCCAACCACTGATGTCAGGCTATCAGGTCTATAGTTTCCTTTCTGCTGCTTCCCACCCTTCTTAAATAGCGGAGTAACATTTGCAATTTTCCAATCATCTGGTACAATGCCAGATCTATCAATTCTTGAAAGATCATTGTTAATGCCTCCACAGTCTCTCCAGCTACTTCCTTCAGAACCCGAGGGTGCATTACAGTAAAGCGTACCTACAGCATAACAGTATAGATGTGAACCAGGGCATTACATTTCATATAACTTAACACCGCAGTAGCTGAATAAATACTACACTGAATGATTTTGGCCAGATGGATCACACCTTTTAATCAGCCCCAGTAACAAAGTCTGTCCAGATCATGTACACAAAATGTCAAACAACCACTCTCATCAGGGAGGAGGGATGCAGCATCCACATCAGGACCAGCGGACTCATAAGCAGTTACTTTCCTCAAGCAGTAAGGCTGATCAACAACTCTACGCACTCCTCCACACACCCAACCACCAGTCAGTCACCTTTCATACAGACAATCCTGAGCCTCACTTACCTTTATGGATATACAATCGATCTATGTATATAAGCAGTCTTTAAGTATCTGTATTTATTATGTTTTATTTATCATTATTGTGCCTTCATTTTAGTGTGATTTTTTTTTTGCGCTGCCTCAGATCTTGAGTAACAATTATTGTGTTCTCCTTTACACTAGTGTACTAGAAATTACATTAAACATTCTTGAATACCCTACTCCAAAAAGAAAAAGTAAAGTGTTGACGATGCTGTCATATTACTTGTGGGTAGTATTCGAATTCTGCTATCAAAGTATTGGAGGTGGATTATCTTTTGATATACAGTACATAATTCCCATTGGCATCACTCCCACAACCTGCTCCAACAATGTCTTATCTGCCTCTGTTAAAATTTCTGCTTAATTAGCTGTGCTACTAACTTAAACTAAAGAACTCAGCAGGTTAGACAGTATCTGTACAGGGAATAAATAGTCGATATTTTGGGCTGAGTCCCTTCATCAGGACTGGAAAGCAAGGAGGAAGAATTCAGAATAAGTGGAGCAGATTACTGTATTGCTTTGGTGACAACTGTTGAATAAAGTACAAATTGCGCCTACCTGTGCCTTACCAATGGTAGCTGCACAAAGATGGCATGGCACAAATACTGAGGATCTTTGATAGATGCTATCTTCTGAAGGTAGTGCCTCCTGCAGATACTACCAGTGAGGATGAATGTGCCTGTGAAGTATTTGAACAGAATCTGCCACTACTGTGCATTTGAATTACCCATCCAAGCCATGATGCAGTCAAGTTGGATATTTTAAACAGCACATCTGTAGAAGCTTGTTAGAGTGTTCGATGACAAGTCAAATATCCTTAACCTTCTGGGCTCAGGACAGGTCATCCAGTGTGTTAATAACATCATAAGACCTAGGAGCTGAATTCAGCCATTCGGCCCATTGTGTCTACTCCACCATTCCATCAAGCATGATTTATTGCCCTTCTCAATCCTATTCTTCCACTTTCTCCCCAAGGCTTTTGACACCCTTACTAATTAGGAACCTATTAATCTCCACCTTAAATATACCCAGTGTGTTGGCCGTCACACTGTGGCAATGAATTCCACAGATTCACCAGCCTCTGGCAAAAGAAATTCCTCTCATCTCTGTTCTAAGGATATCCTTGTATACTGAGTCTGTGCACTCTGACCATAAGGCCAGAAGCTATAGGAGCAGAACCAAGTCTACTCCTCTATTTCATATTGGTGGATCCAATTTTCCTCTCAGCCCCAATCTCTTGCCTTCTCCCTGTGTCCCTTCATGTCCTGAACAATCAAGAATCCTATCAACATCTGCCTTAAATATACATAAAGACTTTGCCTGTGGCAAAGAATTCCACAGATTCACCACTCTCTGGCTAAATAAATTCTTCCTCATCTCCATTCTATAAGCATGGCCCTCTATTCTGAGGCTGTATCCTCTAGTCTTAGACTCTCCCACCTCGGAAACATCCTCTCCACATTCACCCTCTCAAGACCTTTCACTATTCGATAGGTTTCAATGAGTTACCCTTCATTCTTTTAAATTCCAGTGTATACAAGCCTAGTATTCTCTTCATATGACAAGTCATTCAATCCTGGCAACACACACAAAATGCTGGTGGAACACAGCAGGCCAGGCAGCATCTATAAGGAGAAGCACTGTTGACGTTTTGGGCTGAGACCCTTTGTCAGGACTAACTGAAAGGAAAAGTAGTAAGAGATTTGAAAGTAGTGGGGGGAGGGGGAAATGCGAAATGATAGGAGAAGACCGGAGGGGGTGGGATGAAGCTAAGAGCTGGAAAGGTGATTGGCAAAAGTGATACAGAGCTGGAGAAGGGAAAGGATCATGGGACGGGAGGCCTCAGGAGAAAGAAAGGAGGTGGGGGGGGGGGGGGAAGCACCAGAGGAAGATGGAGAACAGGCAAACAACTAAATATGTCAGGGATAGGGTAAGAAGGGGAGGAGGGGCATTAACGGAAGTTAGAAAAGACAATGTTCATGCCATCAGATTGGAGGCTACCCAGCCGGTATAAGGTGTTGTTCCTCCAACCTGAGTTTGGATTCATTTTGATAGTAGAGGAGGCCATGGCAAAATGAATGCAAACTCAGGTTGGAGGAACTACACCTTATATACCAGCTGGGTAGCCTCCAACCTGATGGCATGAACATTTTCTCTAACTTCTGTTAATGCCCCTCCTCCCCTTCTTACCCCATCCCTGACATATTTAGTTGTTTGCCTGTTCTCCATCTCCCTCTGGTGCTCCCCCCCCCCGCCCTTTCTCCCGAGGCCTCCCGTCCCGTGATCCTTTCCTTTCTCCCCCTTCCATTCTGAGTCACAGAGGCAGACTCAGTGCCAGAAACCCGACCACTGTGATTTTCATCTGTTGGACATTCTCTCCCCCCCACCCCCCCAACAGTATCCTCTGGTCCTAAACTCCCCATGCAGCAACCTCTATTCTGGCCTATCAATACTTGATGGCTTTCAATGAGATCCCCTCCCCCCATTAATGTCTTGCAATTTAAAGCTGTTGACTGTCTTCACCGTGGATCCCTGGATGTAGACTGATGCATGTTTGCTCTCATCCCCTTTCATGAAGTCAACAATCAACTCTTTAGTTTTACTGACATTGAGTGAGAGGTTGAATGATAAACCTGTAGTTATCAGAAGCCTCATCTAAATACCAAACATACTGGAAGCATTCAGCCAGTCAGGCAGCATATATGAAATGGGAAGCAGTTTTGATGAAGTTTAACAAGCTATGCCTTGACCTCTTCATTGTGAGAACTGGTCTTAAAAGGAATCATTTTACTGATACCAGACAACATGAAGTATTAATTCTGTTTCCCTCTCCATAGGTGTTGCTTGATATGCTGAGTTTTTCCAGCAATTTCATTACCTTTAAGCTTAGCTTTTTTTTGTCAATGCACTTGACAATGTCATATAAGAAAGTGTGTTTGATAATTCCAGTTGACTGATGGATGTTGTGGATGAGTTGGCAGTTCTTAATATTAAAGCATTTTGTGAAATCTAATCTGATCATCATGGGAGCTTAAATGAGCCTGAAAATGCAATGATGAATATTTGAAATGAACTTTAACTGAGTTGTTCATGATTTTTTTTTTGCCATTATCATGTTTCATTAGTTGTATTATGGTTAAATTATTGTTTACTATATTGCATTATAAGATTCACGCTAGTACTTACTTAAGCCCATCACCCCTACTGGGACATTGGGTACCAAAGGTAGCTTGCCAGAGTTCTCTTTCTTTGGCCAGTCTTTCATGTGTCTCCAGATGTGCCAAATTTCTTGGTGTATCCCTCCTCTCCCAGGCACGAGGCCTTTGACTCTTCTGTTAGTGATTCTGTAGCACTGGGCTTTTACAGGATGGGGTTGCTAGTCCCATGCCCAATTCTCCTCCTTTTTCAGCTGGGCTGGGACCGTCCATGGTGGAGTTATTCATGTTGGTGGTGTTCACTAAAGTAGCTGCTCAAACTGTAGACAATAATATAAGCCTGTTTTCTTTTCAGAATCTTGTTAAGCAGCTTCCTACACAGGAGCAATTGAGTGCTTTACTTGAGCTGAAGGATGAATACGATGAGCTCTCAGAACCAGAACAATTCGGAGTAGTGGTATGTATTTTTATACTACAAAAATGCCACTCAGTTCTTTTTTTTTTGGGCAGTCATCTTTCAGTAACTGTTGAGGTCTCAAGTTGATTTCTCACCTTTGTATCAATCAAACTTTGTAATACTGCATATTGTTTGTTCCACTCCCATTAGGGAGGAGGCCACATAGCATCCACACTAGAACTGCCAGTCTCAAAAACAGTTTCTCCAAGTAGTAAGGCTGATCAACACCTCCACCCACTAACTTCACTGCTACTTTATTATTTTCTGTCAATTACTGCATATACAACCTAGCGCCACTTTATGGACAACCAGTCTATGTATAAAAGCTATCTTGTGAATTTAGATATATTGTGTTTTTTATTATTGTATTCTTTTTCTTTTTTTGTGCTACATTGGATCCAGAGTAACAATTATTTTGTTTTCCTTTACACTTGTGTACAGGAAATAACATTAAACAATCTTGAATCTTGCATCTTGAATTCAAACTGCATTAAATTTAACTTTGCACTCAATACAAAATGTACTAATTTATAAGACAGTCTTTCTAAACTGAGCAGTCTTTTCAAACCAAATGCCACTCATCATTAGCACAGGAGCAGAAACTGGCCCTTGAACAATCAATGAATACTAAAAATGCTATACTCTTAAACATTAGTCAAGGAAGTTGTGTTACGGATGAGACTTTGTTTTATTTTTGTTGCAATGTCACAGAAGGATAATAATTATGCTGGAGAAAAATTATTCCCTGCTGTTGTTTGGGTCACAGCCAGCCAAAATCTGATATTAAATCCTGTGAAGCACTATAGAGCAATACTTTCAGTCCGTCACCTTTTATTATGGCTCCTCTCATCTTCAACTAACCTCGCCTGGCATCGTATTAAAATTGGGAATCAATTTCTTTCCAACAAATATCCACTTTCATTGTGACGATATTCAATACCTCTCAGAAAAATAAAGCTTGAAGGAAGCCACTAGCTGAGCACTTGATCTTTTCTCTGGTAATGTCCCAAAAAGATTTAATTTTGTTTCACTTCATTTGAATGATGTGCTTTTTAAAAATCAGCACTTCGGTCCACATGTGTGTACTTGAGGCAAGCTTATCATCCTGCTTCCCTGGCTGTGGATAGAGTGTCACTTTTTATTTTACAGTGTATTCTTGGGTTACCTAGATCTACAGGGTAAAGGGAATTTACAAGAATTCCTAAAGGAAAACAAACTGTAGGGGGGAGTATCCTGTCTGTGTCCATATACCCCTAGGTAACTTGAAAAATAAGACCATGGGGTATAAGAGCAGAATTAGGCCATTTAACACATCGGGTCTACTTGGCCATTTCTTCACGGCTGATCCATTTCCCTCTCAGCTCGTCTTCTGCCTTCTCCCCATATCCCTTCATGCCCTGACTAACCAAGAATTTATCAACCTCTGTCTTAAATATACCCAATGGCTTGGCTCCACAGCTGCCTGTGGTAACAAATTTCACAGATTCAGCACTCTCCAGCTAAAGAAATTCCTCCTCATCTCTGTTCTAAATGAATGTCTGACTATTCTGAAGCTGTGTCCTCTGGTTTTAGACTCCCCCACCATAGGAAACATCCTCTCCATATCCATTCTATTGACAATTTCAGAAATATTGTCCTGGTACCATTGCAATCAATATTGTTAGTCATGTATCAAACAAAAACATATTTTTCAGGGAGAAAAGATTTTGCAATCTAATCATCATAGGCCAACTGTTATTTCTGCTCTAATCACCCCCTACCATTCAGTGAACTCACACATGATTCTACACTTTTTCATCCAGCCCCTTGGTTCTTAAGATTCTTTGTCCACGTAGGATTGATCTTAGAGTAGGTTAAAAGGTTAGCACAACATCATGGGCCAAAGAACTTGTGTTGTGTGGTAGTGATCTTATTCTATCACAGTTCTCTGGAATGGAGTTTCAAACAGTTAATAGTACTCTGAATGAAGGAATTTATTTCCCATCTTTGTGCTATCTGGGCGACTGTATCCTGAGTCCATAGACTCTAGTTCTGAGCATTGAAGTCACATGAAACAACCTTTCTGAAAACCACTGTTTTCTTGAGAAGAATCTCTACAAACTCTACAACCATTCCTCATAAGGCAGCCACTAATGTTGGTAAATAATATTTTAGACTACACTTTGCCATATAAGAAAGCTGAATGTTGAATGCAAGTAGAGATTTAAGCTGAAACCTTATGAGAAATTCTTCAGACCACATTTGGAGTTTTGGGCCTCTAATCTAAGAAAAGATGTGCTGGCATTGGTGAGGGTCCAGAGGAGGTTCACAGGAATATCCAGAGAATTAGAGTGTTAACTTATGAGGAGCATTTCATGGCTTTGGACCTGTACTTGCTGCAGTTCAGAAGAATGGGGGTGGGGGGATCTCATTGAAACTCATCAAATATTGAAAGGCCTAGATAGAGTGGATGTGGAGAGGATGTTTCCTATAGTGAGTATATCTAGGACCAGAGGACATAGAAGGATATCTTTTTAGAACAGAGATGAGAAGGAATTTCTTTAGTTAGTGGGTGATGAATTTGTGGAATTCTTTGCCACATAAGGCTGTGGAGGACAATTTATTGAGTATATTTTGAGTGGAGGTTAATAGGTTCTTGATTAGTAAGGCCATCAAAGGTTATGAAGAGAAGACGAAAGAGTGAAGTTGAGGGGGATGCTAAATCAACCATTATGGAATGGCAGAGCAGACTTCATGGGCCAGATGGCCTAATTCTGCTCTGATGTCTTATGGTATAAAGCTGCTTTGTGAATGTCTACATGATGAATGGAACACAGAGGGCAGCGTAGATAACCAGACCTTTCAGCTTTTGGTTATTTGAAAAGGATCTTGTAAGATAGTTATCAATGTTTTATTAAATAAACAAAGACCTTGCAGTTACATAATACTTTCAATAACAGCACTTTTGACAGATATCTCTTGGCCAGTAGAACATTGTGCACCAATGAGCAAATCTCTCTGAGAAGAGAATGCGAATGTTCAATTAAATTTTTCAGCATTTAAGTGTTCTAAAATGCGCAATAAGGAACTCTTAAAGTCATGATGGAAATGTGGCAGCCAATTTATCTGCAGCTTTCCCTAGTTTTCTACAAATTAAGAATTTGTGCAGCCAACTACAAGAACAATTGCAGTGCATGCCTATGCAACATTTAGAGTGTTTCCGAAGGAATGATGATCCCTTGAGTTTTACATTGCCATTGTTCTAATTTGTTTGCCCATTTCTGATAACATACTGTCACAAAGATATGATAATATTACATTTTCTAGTTTTCTATCTAGTTTATGAATTTTGTTTGTATTTCACAATTGCAGATGAGCTCTGTGACCCGCCTGGAATCCCGTCTGAATGCAATACAATTCCGGCTGCAGTTTGAGGAACAAGTTAATAACATTAAGCCTGACATTGTGTCAGTGAAAGCAGCCTGCGAGGAAGTGAGATCCAGTGAAAATTTTTCCAAGTTAATGGAAATCATCCTTTTGATAGGGAACTTCATGAATGCAGGATCGCGGAATGCTGGAGCATTTGGATTCAACATTAGCTACCTTTGTAAAGTAAGTGGCACTGCTGAAGTACAATTATTGCAGACATTAATATTTAATTTTCTCAAACAGGAACTAAATGGAGCCATGAAATGTCCTTGGCAAGTTGGATTAAGAAGAATCCCAAAACACTCTTTTACATCTATGAGGAGGGTAGCTAAGAAAAAATAAATCCATTCCAGGTCTAAAGGAAGATAAGCAAGATAGGGCTTTTCTCTTTGGACTGAAGTAGAATGATAGAGGTGTACAAGATGATATGGGGCAGAGATTGAGGGGATAGCAAGAGTCTTTCTCCCAGGGCAGAAATACTAATACCGCAGGGGCAGAATTTTAAGGTGATTGGAGGAAAGTATAGGGCAGGTGTCAGAGGTAAGTTCTTCACACACAGTGGTGGGTGCATGGAAAGACCCTGCTGGGGGTGGTTGTAGAGACAGATAGATTAGGGCAGTGACTCCCAACAGGGGAGGTTACATGTCCTAAGAGACTTTAGGGGAAATAGAAGTCATCGGGGCTCATTCGGGATCTTTGTGGGGGAGAGGTGGCAGGAAGCAGCATGCTAACTTGAGGCACGAGACGTGACCAACCGTGTCATCTTGTTGCCGTCAACAACATCCAATAAACATTCCCAGTTTGTGTTAATTTTTTATTTTAATTTAGCCCTGTTAATGATAGATAAATACGTACACTGCAGTTTTTATGAGTCTGAAGGCTAAGAAACAAACCACAGAAAGTGCATTGATATAATGTTACATACCTGGAGCATGGTTTTATTCCATTCCCATCAGATCAGCAATGCCCCATGTGTCTTATTTGTAATACTGTACTGTCTACTGAAGCCAAGAAACCATCAAGATTGTAGGAAGCCTTCTGTAAAAGACACCCTGATAAAGCTACTTATAGTATTACTCAATTCCAGAAAATGAAAGAAGCATTAAACACGAGTCATTTGTCAAGAATGTTAGAAATGACCTTGATAGTGTTCTCATTGCTTCTTATAACATTTCCAAAATGATTGCAAACTGTGGGAAATCTCATACAATTGGTGAAAGAATAATGCCTGCTGTATCAGAAGTGCTCACCACTGTTAGCAAAAGGGATATCAGTATTTTAAAATCAATTTCTCTGAATAATAGCTCTGCATATTGAGGAAAGGAGCAAAGAATATTGACTATGTGTAAAGCTACAAAAAAAAAACAGAATTTGGGATATAACTGGATGAGTCAAATATGTGAGACAATGAGTCATTGCCAATGGCATGTGTATGGTTTTATCAGAAATGGAAAAGTTTATGAAGAATTCTGTTTTGTAAAATGTTTTTTAAAAAATCAATATAGAGTCAGTAGAATCAATCTACAACAAGCTCAAAGTGTATACAGTTGGCCCTCCTAATCCATGAGGGATTGGTTCCGAGACCCCCGGAGATACCAAAAAACTCGGATGCTCAAGTTGTAGCTGTGTGCTACACGCAGCGCTAAAATTACGACACAGAGTCGGTAACTGCAGTCAAAGGAAAAAAACTTTATTCGAAATCTTCAGCCTCACTTTTAAGCCTCTCTCAACCTGCCCCCCATGGCGCAGAGGCTCTGTGCTCGCAAACCCACGTAGGCTATCTAATTGTGAGTCGGTTCGGATGTGCCAGGAAATGGGTCGCCACATAACCACCCCCCCCAGAACCGGCGATACACCCCTCAATGTCCACAGTCTGGGCCAGAACCTGCTTGGGAGGTCGGCCTCTGCGCCGAGGTGCCGGAAACTCGGCCGGTTGTGCCAGGTCCACATGGGCCGGTTTGAGGCGGTCCACCGTGAAAACCTCCTCTTTCCCCCCAACGTCCAGCATGAACGTGGACCCGTTGTTCCGGAGCACCAGAAACGGCCCCTCGTATGGCCGCTGCAGCGGTGGCCGATGCCCGCCCCTTCGTACAAACACAAACTTACAGTACTGTAGGTCTTTGGGTACGCAGGTCGGGTGCCACCCGTGCTGTGAAGTGGGTATGGGGGCCACCGAGCTTCTCACGTGGTCTGCCCAGGACTGCTGCGGGATCTTCCTCTTGCCCCCTTGGGGCTGGTAGGAACTCCCCGGGGACGACCAGGGGCGCGCCGTATACCAACTCGGCCGACGAGGCGTGCAGGTCGTCCTTGGGCGCTGTGCGGATGCCGAGTAGGACCCAGGGAAGCTCGTCCGCCCAGTTGGCTCCTCGCAGGCGGGCCATGAGGGCCGACTTCAGGTGACGGTGGAAACGCTCCACTAGCCCGTTCGACTGTGGGTGGTAGGCAGTGGTGTGGTGCAGCTGAGTCCCCAAAAGGCTGGCCATAGCTGACCACAGGCTGGAGGTGAACTGGGCGCCTCTGTCGGAGGTAATGTGGGCTGGTACACCAAAGCGAGATATCCAGGTGGCGATCAGGGCTCGGGCGCAAGATTCGGAGGTGGTGTCGGTGAGCGGGACCGCCTCTGGCCATCTTGTGAACCGGTCCACAATAGTCAGGAGGTGCCACGCTCCTCGCGACACTGGCAGGGGGCCCACGATATCCACATGAATGTGGTCGAAACGCCGGTGAGCGGGATGGAACTGCTGCGGTGGGGCTTTGGTGTGCCGCTGCACCTTGGCCGTCTGGCAGTGCATGCACGTTTTGGCCCATTCACTGACCTGTTTGCGGAGTCCGTGCCAAACGAACCGGCTGGAAACCATCCGGACAGTTGTCTGGAAGAAGGGATGCGCCAAGTTATGAATGGAGTCGAAAACGCGGCGCCGCCAGGCTGTCGGGACGACGGGACGGGGCTGGCCGGTGGCGACGACACAGAGTAGGGTCCTCTCACCCGGGCCCACGGGGAGGTCCTGGAACTGCAAACCGGAGACTGCGGTTCTGTAACTCGGAATCTCCTCATCCGCCTGCTGCGCCTCTGCCAGTGCCTCAAAGTCTACCCCTTGGGAAGGGGCATGAACGGTAGGGCGAGAGAGCGCATCCGCCACGACATTGGCCTTACCCGAGATGTGCCGGACATCCGTCGTGTATTCAGAGATGTAGGACAGGTGGTGTTGCTGGCGGGACGACCAGGGGTCGGACGCTTTCGTAAACGCAAAGGTAAGCAGTTTGTGGTCCGTGAACGCGGTGAAGGGCCGACCTTCTAGGAAGTACCTGAAATGCCGGATTGCCAGGTAGAGCGCCAACAGTTCCCGGTCGAAAGCACTGTATTTGAGCTCGGGTGGTCGCAGGTGTTTGCTGAAAAACGCCAGGGGTTGCCAACGACCTGCGATGAGTTGCTCCAGCACCCCACCGACTGCCGTGTTAGATGCGTCCACTGTGAGGGTGGTAGGGGCGTCCATTCTGGGATGTACTAGCATTGCGGCGTTCGCCAAAGCTTCCTTCGTTTGAACAAAAGCGGCGGCGGACTCCTCGTCCCAGGTAATGTCCTTGCTCGGACCCGACATCAGGGCGAACAGGGGGCGCATGATCTGGGCAGCTGAAGGGAGGAAGCGGCGGTAGAAATTGACCATACCTACGAATTCCTGAAGGCCTTTGATCGTGGTGGGTCGGGGAAAGTGGCGGACCGCATCTACCTTAGCGGGCAGAGGGGTTGCCCCGTCTTTAGTAATCCTGTGGCACAGGAAGTCAATGGTATCGAGTCCGAACTGGCATTTGGCGGGGTTGATTGTAAGACCGTACTCACTCAGTGGGGC
This sequence comes from Hypanus sabinus, assembly GCF_030144855.1. Lineage (NCBI taxonomy): Eukaryota > Metazoa > Chordata > Chondrichthyes > Myliobatiformes > Dasyatidae > Hypanus > Hypanus sabinus. The sequence continues at coordinate 57,879,175 of NC_082720.1, read as the reverse complement.
GCAGAGTTGACGGAGGTGGGACAGATGCTCCTGACGACTGCTGCTGGCTATGAGGATGTCATCCAAATAGATGAACGCGAAGTCCAGGTCCCGTCCCACCGCGTCCATTAACCGCTGGAACGTCTGTGCGGCATTCTTCAGGCTGAACAGCATGCGGAGGAACTCAAAAAGGCCAAACGGGGTGATGAGAGCCGTTTTGGGGACGTCGTCAGGATGCATCGGGATTTGATGGTACCCTCGGACGAGGTCTATCTTGGAGAAGAGCCGTGCGCCGTGCAGGTTTGCTGCAAAGTCCTGAATGTGCAGCACAGGGTAGCGGTCCAGTGTGGTAGCCTCGTTCAGCCTGCGGTAGTCGCCGCAAGGTCTCCAGCCTCCCGTCGCTTTGGGCACCATGTGCAGGGGGGAGGCCCATGGGCTGTCGGACCGCCAGATGATCCCCAATTCCTCCATCCTCTGGAACTCCTCCTTCGCCAGTCGGAGCTTGTCCGGGGGAAGCCGCCGAGCGTGGGCGTGGAGGGGTGGTCCCTGGGTCGGGATGTGGTGCTGTACGCCGTGCCTGGGCATGGCCACTGTGAACTGCGGTGCCAGAACCGATGGGAAATACGCCAGGACCCTGGTGAAGTCGTTGTCGGACAGCGTGATGGAGCCGAGGTGAGGGGCTGGCAACTGGGTTGCACCCAGGGAGAACGTCTAAAAGGTCTCGGCGTGTACCAGTCTCTTCCTGGGCAGGTCGACCAGTAGGCTGTGAGCCCGCAAAAAATCCGCACCCAGAAGCGGTTGGGCTACGGCGGCCAGTGTGAAGTCCCACGTGAACTGGCTGGAGCCGAACTGTAGCTGCACCTGACGGGTGCCATAGGTCCTTACTGTGCTGCCATTCATGGCCCTCAGGGGGGGACCCGGTGCCCTGCTGTGGGTGTCGTAACTCGTCGGGTGTAAAACGCTGATCTCAGCCCCACTATCGACCAAAAACCGGCGTCCCGACCTTCTATCCCACACATACAGGAGGCTATCCTGATGGCCAGCCGCCGTAGCCATCAGCGGCGGCTGGCCCTGGCATTTCCCGGGAACTTGCAGGGCGGGCGACAACGGCAGGCTTCTGCGCCCCACCGCTGGTGGTAGAAGCACCAGTGTTCATTGGGCCAGGGGTTGGCAGGCTCTGCGGCCGGGCCTGGACTGGTTTGCTGCCGGGAGCGTGGCTGGGAGATCTGTGCGATGATCTGTGCTCACCTTTTTGGCGTTCCACAGCAAATCCGCCCGGGCTGCCACCTTCCGGGGGTCACTGAAATCCACGTCGGACAGCAGCAGGCGTATGTCCTCGGGCAGCTGCTCCAGGAACGCCTGCTCAAACATGAGGCAGGGTGTGTGTTCATCGGCGAGAGACAACATCTCATTCATTAAAGCCGATGGAGGTCTGTCGCCCAAGCCATCCAGGTGCAGTAAACGGGCAGCCCGCTCGCGCCGTGAGAGTCCGAAAGTCCTGAGGAGCAGGGCTTTGAATTCTGTGTACTTGCCGTCTGCCGGGGGCGACTGTACGAACTCCGCGACCTGGGCCGCTGTGTCCTGGTCGAGGGAGCTCACCACGTAGTAGTAGCGGGTGTCTTCTGAGGTGATCTGGCGAACGTGGAATTGGGCTTCGGCTTGCTGGAACCATAGGTTCGGGCGCTGTGTCCAGAAACCCGGCAGTTTCAACGAAACCGCATGAACAGAGGCGGGGTCGGTCATTTCTGGTCCAAAAATCGTTTGGACTGTCGGGGTCACCAATTGTAGCGGTGTGCTACACGCAGCGCTAAAATTACAACACGGAGTCGGTAACTGCAGTCGAAGGAAAAAAACTTTATTCGAAATCTTCAGCCTCACTTTTAAGCCTCCCTCAAGCTGCCCCCCCATGGCGCAGAGGCTCCAAAGCTCTGTGCTCGCAAACCCCCGTAGGCTATCTAATTGTGAGTCGGTTCGGATGTGCCAGGAAATGGGTCGCCACAAAGTCCCTTATTTAACCTGTCTCAGAGCAGTGGTCTTTAGGACCCGGCACAGCTCTGAATCCGCAGTGTTTCTGTTCACAAAAATACAGTAATCACAATCACGATTGAAAATAAAGTGGAAGTAATAAAGCAACCAGAAAGAGGTGAAACGTCCTCGGTCATTGGAAAAGTGTTAGGCTATAGTCGGTCAACGATCAGAACAATTTTAATGGAGCATGTGAAAGGCCCTACCCCGATGAAAGCTATAATTATTACTAAGCAACGCAGTGGTTTAATTATTGAAATACATATGTTTATTAAGTGTTTTATATGCATAGAAAGGTAAAATATATACCATATACTAAGACAAACGTTTGTCTAACTGATGGTTAATAACACCGCATGTACCTGTTCCGACTTCAAATCCAACTTAAAGACGGACTCAAGAACGGAACTCGTTCATAACCCAGGAACTGCCTGTACTTTTAAATCATCTCTAGATTACTTATAATATCTAATACAATGTAAATGCTATGTAAATATTTGTTATGTATTGTTTAGGGAATAATCACAAGAAAAAAAGGTTTGTACATGCTCAAACAGTGAGTGCTGCATAGAGAACTTCCGGGTTTTCCCGATCCACGGTTGAATCCACCCATGCAGAACCCGCGGATAAGGAGGGCCGACTGTATTGAGGATAAAAGTACTCCGATTAGGAACATGATTTCTCTTGCAACAGATAGAGCACCATGTATAACAGGTTGCCATACTGGTTTAGTGGCAGTTCTGAAAAAAGAAATTCCATTGTGTAATTCATTATCAACATCTCACAACCAAAATCCTCAGCCAGTGATTTTTTTTAAAGCTTGTACTACCTGCTATCAACAAAATTGTAGCTCATCCATTAAATTGTAGAATATTTCACCAGTTATGCCAAGATAACAATGAAAAATATGAACACTTGCTCTTCACATTTAAGTGCATTGGCTGTCAAAAAGCTGCTGCTTAAAATATTTCTTTGATCTCTTTGACACTATGGTTGACTTTTTTCCTCAAAGTCATCAAGAGCTAGAGAAACCAGATTGAACTTCTACATGGAGATGTGGCTTACCTAGCAGATCTGTGTGAAAAAATGAACATTATAAGTGTGAAACTGCAAAGTGAGAATTTCAATTTACTTCAGGCAAAAAGTGCAATGTCCACTTTTATCGGAAAATTGGAAATATATAACGCAACGCATTGGAAGAAGAATGTTCTCACATTTTCCTTGCATGGAAAGTATGGCACTCTCTTTCACAGGCAGTTGTTTGCAAGTGTACTGCTCATACCTGCAGTTACTGAGGAAGTAGTTTCAGAATCAATACGATTTGAGTGGTCAGGAAATTCCAGAGAAGGTAATTAACCCATTTCTTTGCAAGGTGGAAGTACAGGAAGAGAGCTTGCAATGATGAAGAAGCAAAAGTGCTTTCCAAAAATGTCAACTTTTGTGGGACGTGGCTATACTGTCATATGAAGTTTCCTGATCTTTGGAGAAGAGCTAAACTGCTGTTCATTGTATTTCCATCTTCCTACCTTGTTAAAAGAGGCTTCAGTGTGTTGAACCACATATTCTCAAAAAACATAGACCACTTGGATGTTGTTACATGTGATAAGGCTTTTGTGTCACAACCTGAACCTGATATTTCAACTATGCTAAAAACCAAGAAGTTCAAGGATCACATTGGTATTGAAGGTGCTGTACAGCAGTAGGTACTGTGTAAACTAGGTTTAAAGACAAATAAAAGTTTAATGCAGAATCATTTTTCTCATGCTAGCATACGGTAGACATTTTACATGGGTGTACTAGAAAGTATTATGTGCTTTTGGGGGCTTCGGGCTACAAAAAGGTCAGGAAATACTGGATTAAGGACATTTAAGAAATTCTTAGATGGGCACATGGATAATGGAAAGATGGAGGGCTAAGTTGGAGGGAAAGGTTAGTTTGATCTTAGAGTAGGTTAAAAGGCCAGCACAACATTGTGGGCTAAAGGGCCTGCACTATGCCATAGTGTTCTATGTTGCAGAACTTTGGACTTTGTCCACCTGTTGCTATATGTTTTTAAGTTTGTTAAGATTTACAGTCGGCCCTCCTTATCCGCGGGGGATTTGTTCTGGGGCCCTCCACAGAACAAAATGCGGATGCTCAAGTCCCTTATATAAAATGGCGTAGTATTTGCATATAACCTATGCACATCCTCCCGTATGGAAGGATGTGCGTAGGTTATATGGAAGCTGTGTGGAATGAGCTTCCTGTAGAAGTAGTAGAGGCCAGTTCAGTTGTGTCATTTAAGGTAAAATTGGATAGGTATATGGACAGGAAAGGAGTGGAGGGTTATGGGCTGAGTGTGGGTAGGTGGGACTAGGTGAGATTAAGAGTTCGGCACGGACTAGGAGGGCCGAGATGGCCTGTTTCCGTGCTGTGATTGTTATATGGTTATATCGTATACTTTAAATCATCTCTAGATTACTTATAATACCTAATACAATGTAAATGCTATGTAAATAGTTGTTATTCTGTATTGTTTAGGGAATAATGACAAGAAAAAAGTCTGTACATGAGACGCGAGGCGAACAATGCTCAAACAATGAGTGCTGGAGAAGGAACTTCCGGGTTTTCCCAATCCGCGGTTGTTTGAATCTGTGCATGTGGAACCTGCGGATAAGGAGGGCTGACTGTATATGTTAATATGTTTTTAACTTTGTTGATGGGTAATTAATGAAACCCTTTCCATCATATTTCATGAATTATCTATAACTCACGGATATGAGGGCATTTACTTTATTTACCCAAGTGAGTGCATTTCCAACCACTTTGAAGAAGCTTGACACTTTTCAGGAGTAGCCACCTGCTTGAAGAATATCCCATCTGCCACCCTAGTTATTCATTCCTTTCACCACCAGCACATAATAGCTGCAGTGTTTATCGTCTATAAAATGTACTGTACCTATTTGCCTTGGTTATCCTGACAGCACTTTCCAAATATAAGACCTCTATTGCCATGAACAACAAAGACTTCAGGCACATGAGAACATCACCACCATCTATGTGTTCCTCTCCAGGTCTCTCACCATCTTGACTTGGAGGTACTTTGTAGTTCATCACAGATTAAGCAACAGCAATGTAGCAGTTCCTTCACTAAAAGACCTTCAGTGGTTCAAGAAGGTTGTGTTGGATTCTGATGTTTTTAATCCAAGGTTCTTTCACAAGTCAGAAAAAAGGCTTAAAACTTATTGCTTCTATTTAGCACTTCTATTAAGTACTAAAAGGACAAAGAGAATTGAAAATGGACAGTGACAGAGGTCTTCTATGGGAAGAGAGAGAAGCAACAAAGATGATGGGACCATGTGATGAGCTCTTTTTATACCATTAAGAAACATCCGATTCAAATTTGCAGATAAGACTCAACCAATCAGATAGCCCCTATTCAAATAACACAACACCAGAAAAGTTTCCAGAACTTTCCCAAATGCTACAAAGACTGTAACCACTGGGGTACACAGATGCATACTAAACAGTTAGGTGCATGTAAGTGGTTATATATAAAATAACAGCAGGCAGTTAATTATGAAGCTGCAAAGTAAATAACAATTAAACAGTCTAATGCAACAGTTGCTTATCCTTGGCTTCATAAGGGCAGTTAGAGAGTGCAATATTGTGATTCAACCATAAGATATAGGAGCTGAATAAGACCATTTGACCCAACGAGTCTGCTCTGTCATTCCATCATGGCTGATTCATTTTCCCTCTTGGCCCCGGTCTCCTGCCTTCTTCCTGTATCCCTACATCCCCTGACTAATCCGGAATCTGACAACCTGTGCCTTAAATGTACTCAATGACTTGGCCACCACAGCTGACTGTCACAACAAATTCCACAGATTCACCATTCCCTGGCTAAAGAAATATCTCACCTCCTTTATTGATAAGAGATTCTGCGCATGCTGGAAAAGTCGAATAACACGTACAATGCTGGAGGAACTCAGCAGGTCAGGCAGCATCTATGGAGAGAATTGAACAGTCTACATTCAGTTCACGACTCTTCATCAGAACTGGAAGGGTGGGGGGGGGGGAAGCAAAACCAAAACAAGAAGTTGCGGAGAGGAGGAGAAGGACAAGCTGGCAGATGATAGGTGAAACCAAGTAAGGGGAAGGTGGGTGGGTGGGGAAGAGATGAAATGAGGATCTGGTAGGGGATAGGTAGGAGAGGCTGAAGAAGGAGGAATCTGATAGGAGAAGACAGTGGACCATGGAAGAAAGGGAAAAAAGAGGGCCATCAGAGGGAGGTGATGGGCAGGTCAAGAGAAGACAGGTGAGACGGGAATCAGAATGGAAAAAGCGAGAGGGAGGGGAGAAATTTTAAGGTTCATATTTGATTCAGGAACAGAAAGAGAGAGCTTGGTAATGCCCAGTGCATTGGAGTGAACACACAACGCCAGTAATGCTAATGGCTTTGTAATACTTTCACTCATTATTTATTGATTAACTTGAGCTCTTAAAGCTTGGTAAAAATAGCCCACTTAATTCCCTCGATTCTTTTATACACCTACACAAGTAGCCCACAAAGATGGTAAGAATTAAATCCTGGAATAGATGCTTCGACTTCATCACATTTCTACAGTGCTTCAGTACATTTGAGCTAGGGAGGCAGTAAAATATGACATTGGTATTTGTTTACCTCATGTCAGCACATATTGAAATTACGTGGAACATGGATTTCTTGTAGGAAAACTTTGACTTGTGTGAAAGAAGAGTGACAGTAAATCAGCATGCATTTTAAAACTGCCATAGTTTTCATTTTCCCTTGACATAAGGATAGTAAAAGTGTACAATAGAATTGTGGTTACATAATTGGTTAATATTCTAGAAGCCTAGAAGAATTTGGTGAGAAGAAATCAGAGCAAATTCAATTATATTGGTAGTGGTGACAACAGTTTCTATAAAACCCCATTTATTTGGTCATATCTTGTCAGAAAGGGAATTAGCCATTCTTACACAATCTGATGTGTCTAACTAGAAATCTATAGAATGATGAGTGATTGGTAACTGCCTTCTGAGATGGCCTAGTAAAAATTAATATTCTTCCCCTTTCTTTTTGGTGCAGTTGAGAGATACAAAATCAACTGATCTGAAGATGACACTGATGCACTTTTTAGCTGAAACCTGTGAAGAACAGTACCCTGAAGTTATTCGCTTCACTGAAGATCTAAACCATGTGGAAAAAGCAAGTCGAGGTAAAGAGTTTGTTAAGCTTTTAAACAGAGAATGACCTAGATAATAACCGGAAAGTATTAATCTCATCATCCACTAATGCATCTTGTGAAGTGAGTAGCCATTGATTAGAACTGGTACAGCAGCCATCTCTGCCTCTGACCTACTTAATAATGATAGCTCTGCCAGTATGCAGTTTGTTTTTATTGGTATTGCACAATGCTATTAGATTTCTCTCAAATCTATTAAACTGCCGGATCATTTTAAAAGGAACCAGTGGCTTGAGATTGATGCAAGGCCACTGATGTCAGCAGCCTCTCCACAGATGTACATTGACAGCGATTTGTGCAAATTTAGTTAGAAGTCAGAGCACTGGTTTAAAGTATACTCATTTCTCAGTAAAAATTATCATCGCTAGGGCTCACTGTGGTTCCATCAAGAGCTTTCACTGCTGTTTCTGCCTTAACCCTTTTTTGACTAAGTGGGAAAGCAATTCTTGAAATATAAAATTAAATTAAGTAAATCTTAAATGTAAACAAAATTATTAGGTCTGGCATTGATATTGTGACTAGAGACCTCACCTCCATTTCCAGAAATGGGTAAAATTACCAAACTAACCTATGAAAAATCAAAAAGGTTAATGTTCTTTTTCAAATGAAACGTTAACATTTTTCTTTTGACTTGTTTGTTTCAACAATACCTTGTAAAATATAGAAAGTTTCTTTGTTGTGGGTATTATAAACCCACAACTCATAAGTGAATCACGTGAGCAGACATACAGTGATACAGGTATAGATAGATTTAGAGAGAAGTTTGTAGATTGGACTGCAGGGTTAGTTCCCACTTCCTAATAGGTATGGAAATGCAATGGTTAAGGTTCTAGGCCAGCAGTCTGCATTCTCAAACATTGATCCAGTGATACCAGTGGACTCTGTGTCAGCAGGATTCAATTTCAAGTAATTCTGTAAATCTGGAATTGAACAAAAAAGGTAACTGCAATCATAATCTTCCAAACTGTCGTAAACAAAACATCCTTTTAACCAACATCCATCAAGGAAGAAAATTCAACCAATCCCCAAGTATGGTTTGTCAGTGACTTCCAACGGACCAGTTGTGTTAATTAGTACATAACAACACAATTCAGGACAAGCAGGGATGAACAGTAAATAAGATCATAAAATACAAGATTAAAATTAGGCCATTTGGCCCATCAAGTCTGCTCTGCCATTTCATCATGGCTGATCTATTTTCCCTCTCAGCCCCAATTTCCTGCCTTCTCCCTGTATCCCTTCATCCCTTGACTAGTCAAGAATCTGTGAACCTCTGCCTTAAATATACCCAATGACTTGGCTTCCACAGCTGCCTTTAGCAACACATTCCACGGATTCACCACTCTCTGGCTAAAGAAATTCCTCCTCACTTCCATTCTAATAGGACACCCCTCTATTCTGAGGCTGTGGCCTCTGGTCTTAGACTCCCACAGCATAGGAAACAACCTTTCCACATCCACTCTATTGAAGCATTTCAATATAAGATAGGTTTCAATGAGGTCACCCCCATTCCTCTGAATTCCAGTAGGCAGAAGCCCAGAGCCATCAAACACTCCTCATATGACAAGTCTTTGAATTCCAGAATTATTTTCATAAACCCTCCCCAATGTTAGCACATCCTTTCTTAGATAAGGGGCCTAAAACTGCTCACAATACTCCAAGTGAGCTATCACCCGCGCTTTATAAAGCCTCAACATTACATCCTTGCTTTTATATTCCAGTCCTCTCGAAATGAATGCAAACATCACATTTGCCTTCCTCACAACTGAGTAAACCTGCAAATTAACCTTTAGGGAATCCTGCAGAAGGACCCCCAAGTCCCTTTGTACTTCAGATTTTTGAATTTTCTCTCCATTTAAAAAGTAATCTACTGGTTTATTTCTTTTACCAAAGTGCATGAGCGTACACTTTTCAGCACTGTATTCCATCTGCTATTTCTTTGCCCATTTTCTGAATCTGTCTGTCTTTCAATAACCTCCCTATGTCCTCAAAGCTACCTGCCCCTCCATCTGTTTTCATATCGTCCACAAACCTACCAGAAATGCATCAATTCCATCATCTAAATTATTAACATATAATGTAAAAAGAAGCAATCCCAACTCAGACCCCTGTGGAACACCACTAGTCACTGGCAGCCAATCAAAAAAGGTTCCCTTTATTCTGACACTTTGCCTCCTGCCAATCAGCCAATGTTCTGTCCATGCTAGTATCTTTCCTATAATACCATGGATTCTTAAATTGTTAAGCAATCTCATGTGTGACACCTTGTCAGAGGCCCTCTGAAAATCCAATTACATAACATCCACCAATTCTTCTTTGTTATTTTTGCAAAGAATTCAAACAAGATTTTCCCTTGAGGAAACCATGCTGACTACAGCCTATTTCATCACATGCCCCGAAACCACATTCTTAACAATTGAATCCAACATCATCTCAGCCACTGAGGTCAGACTAACTGGCCTATAGTTTCTTTCTCCTGCCTCTTTCCTTTCTTGAAAAGTGGAGTGACATTTTCAATTTTCCAGTCCTCCAGAACCATGCTAGTATCAATTGTTACAGTTATCACCATATGTCCTTAGCAAATATTTTAAAAATGCAAGTTTAACGACATTGTTCTCATTGATGCAGTAATGGAATTGCAGATGCGTAAGAGGCCAGAACTGAACTCAATGACTGAATTCAAAAGGTCATGGGAAAATATCACAGCAACAGAGAAGTGTGAAGCCATACAGTGGTTTTTATGAAGCAGCCTGATATATTGTTGAGATTGATACTGTACAGTATTAGGGACTTCCAGGCCAATGAGTCCACGCTGCCCAATTACACCCACATGACCAATTAACCTACGAACCTATACATCTTTGGAATGTGGAAGAAAACTAGAGCACCCAGAGGAAACCGACTCCTTATAGACAGTGGTGGAATTGAACCTGTATCACTGGCACAGTAGTAGCGTTACATTAACTCTTATAAAGCCGTGCAGCCCCAACATGTTCGGTAAGCAGTTGTGGTAACACAGTCAATATGCTCAGGAGGTTAGCTTGAGCTAAAAATAGAATGATATAGTTCAACCAATCCATTTTAGTTAAGGTTATACACAATGATTGAGGTAGTGGATAAGGGCAAGAGTTATGGCTTATCTTTTTTTTATTACTATATGTTGGATATTTTTCACTCATTTTTCCCCTCATTGAGTTGATGAAAAATTCAGATACAGATTTATTTATCACTTGTACATTGAAGTATAGAGTAAAATGTTTTGTTTGTGTTAGCAGCAACCAGTACATTGAAGGAGCAGCCCTCAAATATCACCCCGCTGTCTGGTGCCAACTTAACATGCCCACAATGCTCCACAGAACGGGAGAAAAAGCAGCAGCAACAACAAAATAAAATAAGCCAACGGCTACAGAGCAACTCCTTTTCCATTCCTTCGTCTCACACACCCAGACAGGCCTCCAATCCCAGGATAGGTTGCCTGAGCCCTAACTCCTCATGCCGCTCCCAAAATTATCCCTATGAAGAAAGACCATTGGAAATTTAGAGGACCTGGAGGGTGACATTATCCAATACCAATTGTACATGTAACCATCTTGCATGTACAGCTGGTGTTAGGTAACGATATCAAAGAGTAGTTTGTTGGTAAAGAGTCAAGGCTGGATCCTGAGGAGACTCCAAAGCTAACCAAATGGGAATAAGACTGGTTTTAATTCTTTTGCCCTGCTTCATTCACACTTTTCAATAGTGAGGAAATAGTTAAAAAAAAACATGTCTGATTGCCATTCAGTGACTTCTTCCAGGCAGTAAATGTATGTGAAAACTGTCAAGAGTGTATTTGTTTTTTGGAAATTGTGGTCTTGTTGTCACAGATTTCTACTGTGTAAACAGTGCCACTGTCCGTTTCAAGTCTCACAAACTAACAAACTGCGTTGTGGATTGACTGAGAATATAGGAACAGAGGTTGGCCATTTCCTCCTCATACATGTTCATCTTTCAGTGAATTTGTTGCTGATCCATGACCTCACCACATGTACTTCCTTCTGTTTATTAAAACTCTATTAACCTTTGATTTAGTTAACAGTTGACACAGGCATGAAGTAATATAGTCATAAAGTAATACAGCACAGATACAGAGGCCCTTCAACCCATTTCATCCAACAAGTCCAATTTGCCCATGTTTGACCTATATATCTATGACCTTTCCCTCTACATGTACCTTTCCTATGGTTTTCTTATTGCTGCCTCAATCAACTTTCTTTGCACGATAATGTTGCCCGTCATATCCCATTTCAATCTCGCCTCTCTCAGCTGAAGCCTATGCCTTCTAGTTTCAATTCTCTTTCCCTGGGGAAAAAGGACTGTGCACTTATCATATTTTTGCCCCTCATGATTTTATACAGCTCTATCAGGTTCACCCGTTGGTCTACTTTGCTTCATTGAATTAAGTACCTATCCTGCCCAACCTTTCCCTATAATTCAGTCCCTTCAGTCCTGAAAACATTCTCATGAATTGACTTTGCACATCTGTGAAAGGGAGTTCCAGATTTTCAAAGCTTTCTTAATGTAGAATTCCAGAAAAGGCTGGATTTTGTACCTCAGATCTGTATTTCCCAAGGGTCAGCAATTGTTTCAGAGCTGATCTGCAATATCAGATCTCTTACAAGATATACAAGCCTTTCCTCATAGAACCTGTATACTTAGGTTATTTCCTGTTAGAATCACTGAATGACAATTAGTAACCTTGGCTGGTTTCCTTCCTGAGGATAGTTGAAGCTCGGATCTATTCCTGTAATTGCACTCAATGCATATTTGAGAAGCTGTAAAATAAGTGGTTCACAGACGCTCTTTATCTTTGTTGTCTACAGTTTCAGCAGAAATGCTGCAGAAGAATCTGGACCAAATGGGGAAGCAGATCACTAGACTGCAAAAGGACCTTGATAGTTTCCCACCATCCAACAACGAGCAAGACAAATTTGTAGAGAAAATGTCAATATCCTTTCACTTAATCAAACTAACTTAAAGCTGATTCTCGTACTAGGCACTACCTTACTACTGCCAGTGCTTCTTACTTTTAATCAGGAAATAGGAGGACCTGTATAGCAGCTTTCTTGTCCATTTCAGGATGTCCATACTGCTTGACAGCCAACAAATTACATTTTGAAACAGTGTTCACTGTTATATTGTATATGACCAACAATGTTTCAGTGGCTAAGATGTTGGAGAAAATCCTGAGAGGCAGGATTTATGAACACTTGGAGAGACAAAATCTGATTAGGGATAGTCAGCATGAGGAAGTAGAAAGGTGGGTTAGTAAATTTGTTGATGACACAAAAATTGGGGCTGTTGTAGATAGTCTGGAGGGTTGTCAGAAGTTACAATGCAACATCGATAGCAGAACTGGGCTGAGAAATTGCAGATGGAGTTCAACCCAGAAAAGTGTGAAGTGGTTCATTTCAGTAGGTCAAAGTTGAAGACAGTATATAATATTAATGGTAAGACTCTTGGCAGTGTGGAGGATCAGCGAGATCTTGGGGTCCATGTCCATAGGACACTCAAAGCTGCTGCTGCTCCTCTTACTATCTTTCCTTTCAGTTAGTCCTGATGAAGGGTCTTGGCCCGAAACGTCGACAGTGCTTCTCCTTATAGATGCTGCCTGGCCTGCTGTGTTCCACCAGCATTTTGCGTGTACTGCGCAGGTTGACTGTTGTTAAGAAGTCTTCAACAACCATGGGATTGAGTTCAAGAGCCATGAGGTAATGTTACAGCTATATAAGACCTTATTTAGACCCCACTTGGATTACTGTGCTCAGTTCTGGTCACCTGATTACATGAAGGATGTGGATACTATACAGAGGGATGAAAGGAGATTTACAAGGATGTTGCCTGGATTGGAGAGCATGCCTTATGAGAATAGGTTGAGTGAACTTGGCCTTCTTTTCTTGGAGTGATGGAGGATGAGAGGTGATCTGATAGGTGTATAAGATGATGAGAGGCATTGATTGTGTGGTAGCCAAAGGCTTTTCCTCAGGGCTGAAATGGCTAACACAAGGGGGCATAGTTTTAAGGAGCTTGAAAGTAGATACGAAGGAAGATGTCAGGTAAGTTTTTCACACAGTGTGTGATAGGTGCATGGAATGCACTGCCAGCGATGGTGGTAGAGACAGATACAATAGGGTCTTTTAAGAGACTCTTAGGTACGTGGAGCTTAGAAAACTAGAAGGCTGTGCGGTAGGGAAATTCTAAACAGTTTCGAGAGTAGGTTACATGGTGGCACAACATTGTGGGCAGAAGAGCCTGTAATGAGCTGTAGATTTCTGTGTTTCCTGTAAATATATCGTTGTTCATTTCTGCCAAAAAGTTCAACTTTTGTCTCATCTATCTTTGTTTTGAAGAGTAGTGTTTCCTACGTGGTGTCCTTCCATGAACACTATTCAAGTTCAGTGTTTTTCTTATAGTGGACACATGAGCAGAGACTTTAGCAAGTTTTAGTGTTTTCTGCAGGTCTTTTGCTGTTACCCTTGGGTTCTTTTACACCTCCTTCAGCATTGCACGTTGTGCTCTTGGTGTGATCTTTGAAAGGCGCCCACTCCTAGGGAGAGTAGCAACAGTACTGAATTTCCTCCATTTGTAGACTATTCCTCTTACTGTGGACCGACAAACACACTGGTTTTCTGAGACAGAATATTGAACAGAACAGCAGAGGAACAAGCCCAAGGTGTTATGATGAACTACCTAAATTAGCTAGTATTTTGTTATATATATAAAGACATAAATATATTTATTGTCTTTATAAGCAGACTTGGCATATATTGGAAATACGAGGGTTTTGTAGTAAAAGATAGAGTTTCTTATCTAGTAGGATAGATTTGTGGACGAGGAAATAATAATGGAACAGACCAATTATCCTTGATCAAAACTAGAGAAGTTAGAAGAGTTTAGTCTTCAAGGAAACATAAAATGGGAAATTCAGTTAGATCATATGGACTAGAACTAGGCCATTCGGCCCATCAAGTCTACTCCATATCGAGTTTAGAAGGAAAGTTCAGCAATGTGACAAGATTGATCTGACAGATTACATTTTGGGAACTGTTTTCTTTGTTTAAATTAATTTGTAAATTAGAGATAAAACATGTGGAAATGAAACCAGGAAGTAATTTTTTACAGTCTTGAAAGAGCTTAGCCAATCATCCACCATTGCACTGTCAAAATTGCTACAGTTTTGCTTATTCGAGTGTGAGGAGTATATAATAAATAGAATCAGTGGTATATAAATCAATTGGAACTAATTGAAATGCAGATAGGCTTGGGAAAGTGAGTAATAAAAATTGCTGGAAACACACAGCAGGTCAGACAGTATCTATGGAAAGAGAGAGGTAATGTTTCTGGTCAAAGATCTTTTATCTCACTGAGAAGGGGAAAACCAAGTGGTTTTATTTTCCAGACGGGTGGGGAAGTGTTGGACAGGACTAAGGGAGGCCAGGTTTGCTATGGGGATAAGCTGTTAATGAAATCATCCAGTTGATAGGACATTAAAGACCTATTTATACTTCTGCGTCAAATCTACGCCATAGGTACGGCATAACCACGTACCCTAGGCTGTAGCCTGATGCGCCCCTCCCCCAAAAAATGTAATTATATGTCGCAGCGACACAGACCGCACAACTGTGATTGGTCCGCTTGGTAGCATCGCATTTCCTCCTATACATTTTGAGTTTTATCTTCAGGTGGAAATCAACAGGCTCTAGCAACTAGCTACAAACTGGCATCAAGCACAGTGTCCTCCGTAATTTTGGAGGTCTGTAAAGCTGTATGGAAAACACTGCAGCCAAGAGTTCCTTCCCTGCCCTTCAGTTGCCTAAAGGGAAACTATTGCATCTGATTTTTGCCAACTATAGAACTTTCCGAACCGTGTCGGCAGTTTCTGTGCTCCATTTCAGTCACCATTGTTTGAAGTACACAAAGAAACTCAACACAGTAGCATAGAAGCCACACTGCCAGTTAGCGTTTTGGCGGTGAATTGCAGAGCGACGCAGACACACCAATGTACAAGTGTAAATGCTCACAACGGTGTAGGCCACTTGCGTAGGCTATGGCATAGAGCCTACGCAGAATGAATCAGCCTTAAGGGCAAATACAGAGAGGGAACACAAAGGAAGAAGCACTTCACAGGTGATAATGGAGACAGGAAAAACTGAGTCAATGGTACAGGTGAATGACCTGAACTTAGTGGCCACTGTACATTTTGTTAATGCTGATTAGCCAATCATGTGGCAGCAATTTAATGTATAACAGCATGCAGATATGGTCAAGGGGTTTAGATGTTGTTCAGACCAAACATCAGAATGGGGACGAAATATGATCCAAGTGACTTTGACCATGAAATGAATGTTGGTGCAGGAGGAGGTGGTTTGACTGTCTCAGAATGTGTGAATCTGGAATGTTCATGCACAACAGTCTCTAGAGCAGGGGTTTCTAATCTGGGGTCCATGAATCCCTTGGTTACTGGTAGGGGTCTATGGCGTAAAAAAGGATGGGAACCCCTGCTACAGAGTTTACACAGAATATTGTGAAAAGGAAAAGAAACATCCAGTAAGTGGCATTTCTGAGGGTGAAATCACCTTGTTAACGAGAAAGGTCAGAGGAGAATGGTGAGACTGGTTCAAGTTGACAGGAAGGAGTCGGTAACTCAAATAACCACACATGACAACAGTACTGTGCAGAAGAGCATCTCTGAATGCACAACACGGTGAACCTTGAAGTGGATGGGCTATTGAGGCAGAAGACCATAAACATACACTCAGTATTAGGTACAGGAGATACCTAATAAAGTGGCCACTGAGTGTACAAAAAATTAGGTCAACTTTGATTCAAACACCTGAAGTTGTAGGATTTAAGTTAGTGCCAAGCAGGTTGCTATATTACAGATAGAAGTTGCTGGCTTCATTACAACAATGTAGAAGGTCACTCAAATACATGTCAAACTGGTAATAGATGGAAAATCAAAGTGGCATCCAATAGGAAGATCAAGGTCACTACTGCAGCCGGTACTTACAGTTATAAAGATGAGTGTCTGCTTTTAATTGAAGTATTCTATTCATAGGTGTCGATAAATAGAACAGTCAGAAAAATAGCTTTCTCCAGTGTACTTCTTTTCATGGTATCAAAGGACACTTTAATCCTTCTCTCTCTAATCATTGAATGCTTTATTGGTCTAGGCTCATCGTGCCATGAATAGCACAATTCTGACAGAAAATGAGCTGTAAATGAAAAAGTTATTTCTTTTAAAGCAAAGTCTACATTTACAGAAAATGTCAAAAAGAAATGTCATATGTTCGAATTATTCGATAGGAGAACAGCAATCTAAGTGCGAAGTCACAAGATGAAATAACATAGAGAGTAAGAAACTCTCTGAGAAAGAAGGAAAATTGGATGAGTACTCATGAATGAGATTTGTTAGCTCAAAGATTAACTTTTGTATTCTGTGCAGTGTGGAAAAGACAAGTGTGAAGAAATTTTTATGCACTTATCCCTGGCTGAAAATGCAGTGGCCAAGAATAGAACCATTGAGTGTTGCACTGACATTAGTGAAAAGTATATTGGAAGACCAGTGAGTGTTTGTCTTTTCCAAGGAATAAATAATGCAAAATATTCATGTCTATGAAAAGTATTGTCTGCTTTGTTAATATTGTACTTAAGCTTATCTAGACGAGAGCTTCATTCCACACCTGCATATCAGACCTTGGACTTCTTCGACTGTGCATTCCAGACAAGACTTATTTGGCATATATCTTAGTAATTTATTTTATCCATGCAGATAATATTTCAATTTGATGTTAATGTTATCAATGGTTGTACAGTGTCCTTTTTTATCTTTCTCTTCCATGTAAGATTTTACACTGCTTGTGCCCAGAGTGAAACTGGTGAAGTCACTTTGTGTGATAGCATAAAACACACAAAATGCAGGAGAAACTAAGGTCAGGCAGCATCTACGGAGAGGAATAAACAGTTGACAGGACAATAGATGAAGGATCTCGCCCAAACATCAACTGTTTATTCCTCTGCATAGATGCTGCCTGATCAGCTGATTTCCTGCAGTGTGTTGGGTGTGTTGATCTGGATTTCTAGCTTCTGCAGAATCTCTTGTGTTGCAATAGTGTAAGTATGTGTTGTTCTTTGGGGGGGGGGGGGGATTCCATCAAGTTTCCAGTCACTAAAAGTAGCTTCAGTACTTTTAATAGGGTTTTGTGGTATTTCTCCCACTTTGGTTCTGATAGTGTACATGAAAATATTCCCAGCTCTGTGCAGTTCTCATCCAAATTAACTGAATACACCTCTGACCATTTTCAGATTTATTTTATCCTTCTCTGGTACCAAGCAAAGCAACAGTAGCTCATTAGTTTTTGCCAGTTTTCTGAAGTTGCTCCATTGGTTTTTGAATCAATGGCTTCAGTTTGTAATCTGGGAAAGTATTAAGATTTTTTACTCATTTCACAGTTGTTTCCAGAGCAAGAAGCAATGCCCTAAAGTGCAATACCTTATTAGAAAAAAGACCTAGCATGTGATTTCACTATTATCCAGCTTTTGAATCCAGAAATTCAGTATTTAAATACCCTGCCCATGTGCCTACAAAAGTTGAGATATGGTCATGCAACCCAATCTCAAAAAGAATGAAAATGGTTTTTACTAATGACAAAAAGTGTATAAAATTGCAAATTTTGTTAAATGTGAATTTTGAAATCATATATTCAGAAATAGATTTAATTTCTCCTTTTTTCCCTATGCAGCTAAAGCATTTTAGAAATCTGCTTTATCATGTAAAGCATTGTGACATATATTGTGGATGAAATCTGTCCATTTTAATAATCTTTATAATAGTGTTTTTGATAGAGACATAAAAAACATTGTGGTCTTCTAACCAGATGGATCTATGAAGAAAGAAATGATGCAATCTGCTTATAACTAAGGCAAGATTTTGGGGGGCACAAATAAACTGAATAGAGTATTCAGAAGTGTTGTGTTTGCTCACGTATAACTACTGATGAGACTTGGAGGCAGGAGATTGAACAAAGCCAGACATGAAATAAACCTTTATTCAGTAAAACCACACATCTACAAAAACTTCAATAGCTGTTGGAAAATTGAAGAGCTGTCTGTACTCCGAAAGGCAAACAGAGGAAGGGAAACAGCCACTTACATGTTGTAATGGTGAGAAACTCCTCTGAATTGTCTGGCACTTTTACCTGCAGGTGTTCTTCAGTTAGAGAAAGTTCCACTTCGCGAAGTAGCGACCCCTGTTCAATTCCACGAAGAGATCTACAGGTACCAGCTAAGGGGAACTAGTGTGTTTCCAAATTTGCATTGAGATCTGCACCCAACCTCACTGTACAAATGGGCTTTCTTGATGATGACTATCAGAGCTGCCCAACACGTGTAGTTGGCAGATTTGATCACACCAGCTTGTTGCAGGTCATCTGGTGCCAGACTTAGGGGGCAGAAAAATGGATTTGATTCTGGATGGAGATGGAGTTCTGTTTGCAATTTGGTACAGTAACCTAAACCAACTTGAAACACTGTTACATAGTGCTGTTGCAGTTATTGTATGGTCTCACATACTGATGGTGTTAACTAACATAATTTGAATGGCCACTGTCTTTGTACAGAGCTCATCCAAAGGGATACTCCAGAGATCAAGCTTGTCCAGTCAGATCTGGCTGATTTGTTAACACACGCCACTAATGGAGAGAAAATCCAAAAATCTGAGGTGCAAGAGGATTGGGAGTCCTCCTGCAGGATTTCCTAAAGTTTACAGGTTGAGATGGAGGTGAGGAAGACAAATGCGATGTCAATATTTCAAGAGGACTAGAATATCAAAGCAAGGGTGTAATGTTGAGGCTTTAAAAAGCACTAGTGAGACCTCACGGAGTATTGTAAGCAGTTTTGGAAAGGATGTGCTGCTATTGAAGAGGGTTCAAAGAAGTTAAAGAAGGTTTACAAAAATTATTCCAGGATTGAAAGGCCTGATATATGAACACTCTTTGATGGCTCTGGCCCTGGACTCACTGGAATTCAGAATGTTGAAATACCTCAATAGAGTGAATGTGGAGAGGATGTTTCATATGGTGGGAGAGTCTAAGACCCTCTGGCTAAAGAGATCCCTCTTCATCTCTGTTCTAATAGGATAACCCTATATTCTGAAGCTGTGTTCCCTGCTGGAATGATGCACTGCAAGTGGAATGATCAGCAGTTTTGACTGGTGGGAACCCAAGTGCCCACCATTTGTGTTTGGAAATAATGGTGATATCTGACACCATGTCAGTTTGTAGTTTGACCAACTGATTGTTGATAAATGCATTGACATACTATTTCCAAGTGGCAAAGTCAACTTTGAATGTGACCATTAAACTCCTTGTTGATTTTGATGGTTGTTGAAACTTATTACTCTTGTGTTTCACTGGCTTAGAAAGGCCTGTTAAATGGAAGAGTGTGTTGCTTTACTGTCTAATTCTCTATCATATCTTTCAAATACTTATCATCAATCAGAAATACTCCCTCTTTTTTTAGAGCTGGGGTTTGAGATCTGATGAGGACTGCTGTCCAAATGTTGTCTCTGCATTTTTTTAATGATTTACTCTTTTAACTATTATGTTTTATATAACAGTAAGGGAGCCTTTCATATAGCAACAACATGCCAACAAAAAAACAGCCAAATGGCCTAATTCTGCTTGTGTGTCTTTTGGGCTAAATAAATATATATATTTGTATATAAATAAATATATTTGAACTGTGCTTCAGTCATGTTATGAAATTTAAGCTTTTCACAGTCACGACTGACAACACCAGCATATGTGATAAAGTCATCAGCATCGTGTTTACATACATTTAAGCCAAATCTCAGTGAACAGATAGGGAGATAGTAATGGAAAAACACTATGATGCAGCTATATAATGCTTCCCACCCTCCCTGTTTCCAGACTTTAAAGCAGACACTCTGTGCCTGACATTTCCAGTCTGGGAAAAGATTCCAACTGTTTACCCTGTCTTTGTCTCTGTTAATTTAAATAACCTCTGTCAAGTCCACTCTTAGATTCCAGCGCTCTAGGAAAGACAACCCAAGTTTTCAGCCTTTCATTGTAGTACATACTCTCTCATCCAGGCAACTCAGACACTCGAATCTTCTTCTGAACCCTTTGTGCTGCCTTCACATAATGGGGCACCAGAAATGCACACAATACTCCAAGTGTGATCTGACTGTAGTTTTATATAGTTGCAGCTCAACTTTCTTACTTTAGAAAGATCTTTTTTCTCTTTTACTGAATACCCTTACCAGTGAAGGTGAGCATGCAATTCACCACATTTACCACCTTATCCGCTTTCATAGTCACTTTTAGTGAACTATGAACCTGGACCCCGATGTGTAACTCCCTATCCGGTATGACAGATGGTATGGTCCCGTATGTAGGGTTGGAATTCTATCATTTCTAAATGTCATACAGCTTGATTAATACAGAAGGGAATACTTTAAATCCATCTTAAGCAATGTCAGAAATAAATAAGGCATTATGCTCTCTAGCAAGGAGATTCAGCTTTGATAAAATTCATTGATTTAATCTCTACTTTAAAAATTCTTCATTCCATCATCCTGACATTTGTTGTTTTATATTATTCTGTGTATTTGCATTTAATTTTCTCAAATGATTTTGCTTGTATTTTCAAAATAGTAATTATTCTAGAGTTTGTGTAGTTTAGGAATACTGAGAAGAGATATAAAATTAGACTAAAGTATTTAATGTTTATATGGCCCACAATTGTGATTTCATTATTTTCATGAAATTGTTTTCAGTATAAATAGGGCAGCAGGGGTTGACTTATTAAAGCTTCCTACTTTCTCTGTGAATTTTTCATTATTAGTAATGATTCTAATTGAGTCATCACTGAGATTGCAACTATCACTGACTCTGTCATGAATTATTTGCTTATTGGTAAATGTTACCTGCTTGCAGAAACTGTTAATATTTAATATTATATATTATGTAATACAACTGTTATATAATTAATAACTACAACAACATATCCCTTTCAATATACTTAGTCATCTGGATTGTGTATCAATTCTGATCGGTTAGGGATTCAGCTTTTTGGGATTGGTTTTCCCATATGTGTATAATAGGCTGTTTCTCAAAGCTATACCTCATGAATGCAATTTCCTGAAAATAGCTCTTTGTGCAATAAATGGAGATGAAACTGCCTGTATACTTAAAAAAAACAATGTTACATTCACACATCAGTGATTGAATGTAAATCCAATCCATTGGGAGAGGATAGGAGGGGAATTGGGACAAAGTAAAAGTGAAAAGCTTATTTCATTTCCTACTGCAACACACACACAAACTGCTAGAGGAACTCAGCAGGTCAGGCAGCAGTGATATAAATGAATAAGCAGTTGATGTTTCAGGTTGAGACCCTTCTTCAGGACTAGAAAGGAAAGAAGATACCTGAATAAAACTTTGGGGGAGTGAAAGAAGGATAGTTAGGAGGTGATAGGTAAAGTCAGGTGGGTAGGAAAAGTGAGGGGCTGGAGAGGAAGGAATCTGATAGGAGAGAAGAGTGGACCACAGGAGAAAGGAACCTGGGAAAAGTGATAGGCAGCTGAGAAGAGGAAAGAGGCCAGAGTAGGGAATAGAAGAAGGGGGGAAGGGAAAAGTATTTTTATGAGAAAGAAAAATTGATATTCATGTCATCTGTTTGGAGGCTACCCAGATGCAATATAAGGTGTTGCTCCTTCACCATGATGGTAGCTTCATCTTGGCAGAAGAGGAGGCCATGGATCAACTTGTTCGACTACGAATCATAATTAAAAGCTTGGCCACCAGAAAGCACCACTTTTACCGGATAGAGTGAAGGTGCTCACTTCCTGTAGCATTCTGTGTGAGTTGCTTTGGATTTCCAGCATCTGCAGAATTTCTTGTGTTTTCATTTTCTAAGTTTGCAATTTTGTAATTGGTCTGCTCACTGGACTATCTGTTCATTTATTTCTTTTTATTTATTTAGAAATACAGTGTGGAATAGGCCCTTCTGGCCCTTCAAGCCACACTGCCCAACAACTCCTCATTTCACCCTAGATTAATCAAGGGACAATTTACAGAGACCAATTAACCTACGTCTTTGGACTGTGTGAGGAAACCAAAGCATACAGAGAAAATGCATGCATTCCACAGGGTGCATGTACAGACTCCTTGCAGATGATGTTTGATTCGAATGCCGAACTCCGAATTGTAAAAGTGTCGTACTAACTATAACACTATCATGAAGCCCTCTGTATAATTTACCTTTTGTAAGGACAACTGAACAAAGTTACCAGTATTAAATTTTCTGCTCACCTGAAGTTTGAGGAGTTAGGCTATCCATGAAAGAATCATGTTTAATGTCTTATACAAGGTTTTTTTTTCCTTAAGTGTCCATACAGTTTTATAACAGGTGCAAAAGAGCAGTTTGAAAAATTAACAGATATGCATAAAACCATGGAGGAGGACTTTGAAGATCTTGGGCGATACTTTATCTTTGATTTCAAGAAAGTGACAATTGAGGAGTTCTTTGGGGACCTCAGCAACTTCAAGAATTTGTTTTTGGTAAGTGTTTCATTGCATGCAGATAATGTCAATACATCAGTTCAAATTGCCTTCTTGCATCTGTCTCTGTCTGGTAAATAATGATTGTCTGGTCAAGACAGTCATTTCAATTGTTAAGATTCTGCATGAGACGATGGAAATTTGGACTGGATTTGAACCCAATGGCTCAGTGCATGTTAAGCTTGTTACAAGAATCATTTTGTCTACATCATTCTGTTAGTAGAAGCAGTACATGCTTTTGTCACAAGCATAACTGAGATTTAGATGGAGACGATTTGGTCTTTTGTTGCTTTGCAAGGTTTATGATATTGTTATTGGGTATTTATTATTATCACACATACAGTAAAAAAAAACTTGTCTTCCATACAAGTAAGGTAAACAGTAAAGTGAAAGATCATAATGACATAGATGTGAGGTCAAAAATCCATGTGTTTTCTCAATAGCACTCCACTATTTTCACTTAAAGTTAAATGCAGTTCCTTTTTAAATATTACCAATGAAAATACTTCTACCATAGCATGGCGCACTTGTGAGCTTTCCTCAGCACATCTTGGTGCTGATCATTGGTGACAAATAAAGATTATCTAGCTGCCATTTTCCAGATGGGCTATCTGTTAGTTTTTGTGCAAGTGAGGGGTTGGTATCTTTGGGGTTTGCGAGGTTTGTTTCTTTTTCTTTTTCATGCCGGGCAGGTATGTGGGGGGGAGGGGTTGATGTCCTTTCTTTCAACACCCTATGTTTTTTCTGTAATTCATGGCAGTCTGGAGAAAACAAATATCAGAGTTGTATTGTACATGCATACTTTGACCATAAAATGAAAATGAACCTTTAAACTGGGACAAGGGCTATGGGCCTACTCCAGCAGCTCTGGGATTCGGTCCATGACCTTAATTTCATAATTTGTGTTCTTTTTTTCTCTTTCTCTGCCCATAGGGTCTTGGTCTTTTTTTAAATTGGGTTCTTTTGGGTTTCTTGCTTTGTGGCTACCTGTTGTATAATTCATACACAGTTTGATATTAATTAATTAATTAATTAAGATGGATAGATAAATAAATGAGTCTTTTAACTTTAATCTTTAAGTGTCCTTTTATCTTTTACAGCAATCAGTCATGGAGAACAAGAAACGGAAGGAAGCTGAGGAGAAAATCAAAAAAGCCAAACTTGCCAAAGAAAAAGCAGAGAAGGAAAGGCAGGAGAAGCTGAAAAAGAGTGCCATCATTGACATAAATGCAGGTAGGATTTCTATATCGTACATTTCTTTTCCATAGTTTTTTGTTGCAATCACATTTTAATTCTGCATTTGGTTTTGTTGCCAGATTCACCAAAACTGAGAACAATTTTTATCGATGCGTGGCATCTTTAGATAAATCAAAGCAAGTTGTTTTGAGTCTGTGCAGTGAAAATTTAATATTGTGCAAAGGTTAATGTGAGAAGAGAGAAAGAGAAGTACGGAGGGATTTGAAATTGAATAGAATATCAAAACTGAGTCATTATCCTACTATGAAGCAATGTATTGACCAGCAAGGACAGCACAATGAGGGAATGCAGCTTGGTACATTAGAATGTGGATAACAACATTTTGGTTGACTCTTTTTGTCCAGCATGTACGGATAAGGGAGAAAAGGTGTGGAGAAGAGTTCTTGCAGCAATTGTGGTAGTACCTCAGGGGAAGGTGTGTTGCAGCAGTGGCTTGATTATCCTGCTCAATGACACAATGTCTGGCTCAAAGCTTATCTCGGATTCAAATGGAAAAGCAGTCTCAATTTCATGCTCATTCAGTGGCCAGACATTCTAATTAGGCAACATGGACTGAAAATACAGTAATTATTTAACTGGGAAGCCACACAAATGTTGGTTTACTTGTCCTTCCATTTACTTTGGAGGACTTTGCAGAAACAATATTGATGTTCCCTTTCCAGTAACTAAAAGGCCTCCTTTGCTTCAGGATCTGGAAGCTTATAAGATGGCACAGATCCAAGCCGCACTATACAGAGACAGACGTGCTTTATTGATCCCGAGGGAAATTGGGTTTCGTTACAGTCGCACCAACCAAGAATAGTGTAGAAATATAAATATACAAAACCATAAATAATTAAATAATAATAGGTAAATTATGCCAAGTGGAAATAAGTCCAGGACCAGCCTATTGGCTCAGGGTGTCTGACAGTCCGAGGGAAGAGCTGTAAAGTTTGATGGCCACAGGCAGGAATGACTTCCTATGACGGTCCGTGTTGCATCTCGGTGGAATGAATCTCTGGCTGAATGTACTCCTGTGCCTAACCATTGGGAGGGGAGGAGGGGCATTAACGGAAGTTAGAGAAGTCACTGTTCATGCCATCGGGTTGGAGGCTACCCAGCCGGTATATAAGGTGGTGTTCCTCCAACCTGAAGATGTTTCTCTAACTTCAGTTAATGCCCCTCCTCCCCTTCTTACCCCATCCTTGACATATTTAGTTGTTTGCCTGTTCTCCATCCCCCTCTTACTTTATCCTGAGGCCTCCCGTCCCATGATCCTTTCCATTCTCCAGCTCTGTATCACTTTCACCAATCACCTTTCCAGCTCTTAGCTTCATCCCACCCCCTCCGATCTTCTCCTATCAATTCACAATTTCCGCTCCCCCCACTACTTTCAAATCTCTTACTATCTTTCCTTTCGGTTAGTCCTGACAAAGGGTCTCGGCCCGAAACGTCGACAGCGCTTCTCCCTATAGATGCTGCCTGGCCTGCTGTGTTCCATCAGCATTTTGTGTTTGTGGTTTGAATTTCCAGCATCTGCAGCTTTCCTCGTGTTTGCTAACAAGTATTAACCTACTGGTTTTTCAGATTCTGTGAGCTTGCCATATTGTTCCAGGCACCTCAGTTTATAATAGCCATTTTAAGCCTCAGTGGCTGGAACATAATGGTGCCAACTGGTATAAAAATTCATAAAAATTTAAAGAAGATTAGCTTCATATATCACTTGTACGTGTACATTGAAATATTGAAACAGAGTGAAACTGTCATTTGTGTCAGCAACCAACGTAGTCTGAGGAAATGCTGGTGTCATCGTGCAAGTGTTGCCACACTTTCAACACTAACATAACTTGCCCACGACTTACTAACCCTAAGCCATACATGGGTTTTGGAATCACAGCACATGAAGGAAACCCACATGATGTAAACCCACATGATGTTGGTGCAAATGTATAAGCTCCTTACAGACAGCAGCAGGAATTGAAACCGTGTCACTGGCACTGTAATAGCATTGCACTAGCTGTTATACTCCCATGCCACCCTCTATGCTGCCCATTCGAGGAAGTACAAAAAAAACTTGTTACATTTGTGTTGAAAGAATCCACAGAAATTCATTGTGAATGACCATTACAAAACGGTTACAGTGTGTATATAGAGAAAAGGCACAAGATGGCGCTGCACATGCATCAAGGTTAA
The DNA here is from genome assembly GCF_030144855.1 of Hypanus sabinus. Taxonomy (NCBI): domain Eukaryota; kingdom Metazoa; phylum Chordata; class Chondrichthyes; order Myliobatiformes; family Dasyatidae; genus Hypanus; species Hypanus sabinus. Next base: position 57,852,870 of record NC_082720.1, on the reverse strand, counting down.
AACTGCAAGGAAGCAAAAGAGCTGTTCTGCATAATAATAGTGGCTACCATGAGCTAACGGGAGTGCCATCTGTAATTGCAGATCAGGGAGGAAATGGACGATTCTCTCCTCCTCCCCAAATCCCCACACATATTGTCCGTCCTGCCGCCCTCGCCCACCCATCTCCATGTAGATAAAAGCAGTGCATCTAAATCAGAATTTGTTGTCACTCTGACTTTATCTACCGCTTTTCATCATTTGTTTTATTTAATGCATTTTGTCTGTGTCTGGAGCAGAGTGTTGCAAGCATTTGGTGTCTCACACTGTGTTTAATTTGACTGCACTCTCTCCCCACGCCACTGTGAGCCCAAAATAGAAAAGAAGTAAGATTAAGCATGCTGTGATTATTACCACAGAGCAGATTGTACTGCAGAGTGCTAAACATCAAATGCAGCTTCCAGCTAGAACTGTAAAGCAAATGAAAATCCCCCGTCAGCATTCGAACACCTTGGAAGGGGTGGGTGGAGCCAGATGTCAAGGGACGAGATATAGAGACTGCGGCACATCATTGTGCTGACGACAGCACAAGTGAAATGGAAACAGAAAAATAGCCTTCAAGCAGAGGGAAGTCAATACAGTAAAATACTGATTTTTTTTACGAACATATCTGCAGAAATGTAATTGCAATCTTTATTAAACCCCCTATGTCATGTGGTAACTTGGTAGGAAAATAAAGATTATTTCTTACTTGACAATCCGAAATTACTGAAAAAAAGACACACCCAGAATTTTGTTTCTTTACGTTCAAAGATTTAATATAGGGAAATCAGAATTGTTTATTACCTGTATGTGATTTGCCATCCTGTATGAATCTGAATTAGGGTTAATATCAGTGACGTATGTCATGAAATTTGTTGTTTTGCAGCAGCAGTATAGTACAATACATAAAAAATACTATATAAGATCATAAGACATAAAAGCAGAATTAGGAAATCTGGCCCATCGACTCTGTTCTGCCATTCCATCGTGGCTGATTTATTATCCCTTTCAAACCCGTTCTCCTGCCTTCTGCCTGTAACCTTTGATGCCCTAACAAATCAAGAAACCTCAATTTTAAATATACTTAATGATATGGCCTCCATTGCTCTCCGTGCAATGAATTCCACAGAATCACCACCCCTTGGCTAAAGAAATCATGCTATTTATTTAGTCATTCTGTATACTGCTTCTGATACAAATCTTGAAAGTAGTGGTTTATATATTCCTGAGGGTGGCAGCACGAGTGCACATGATTGAGTATTGCAGAATCAGGTTGTATATTAAGAGGCACATTGTTAGTGCACGTAGCAACAGTACAGTATCTTCTGTCTTCTATTCATTACAATATTAGAACAAAGGAAGTCCATGTTCAAGAAAAAAACACAAACATTCACATTTGTGAAGGTTTGTGTTAAGGACCACTCGACTATGGTGGCCCTTTTTAAAAATGTTTTGCCCTCATTTCTGTTCCTTTCACAAGCGATCACACAACCTTTTCAATTTGTCAAGGGAGTGGCTCAGTCTCCATAAACTTGTTTGCCAGGAGGTGGCCCTCTTCTATTCACAAATCTTACTTTTGTTACATTTCCCCACCCACAGACTCCATGATTAACTGCGGCTTTAAAAGCATCTTCCTGACACTCCCATAAAAAGTACCCCTTGATTCAGAAATGCTTTTAATCCACAACATTTAATTTTTTTTGTTTTGTTTGCAGCCTAATATCTGCAAATGCCTCTACTTTTGGGGCTATATGGTAACACAAATTAAGATGTGATTTTCTTAAGCTACAGTAATGGGCGGGAAATTTGATATCTAATGCAAAAAAATGACTTGCCACTGACATCCCTTGAAGGTGAAAAGGTTTTATGAATAAAGAGTTTTTAAGATAGAGCATTTAAAGTTCATTTTACTTCATCAGGGTTGCAAAATGTGAAACAGTTGATTCTGTAAAGATGGAGAGTGCTTTCTCCCTCCCAGCCCCTATTGCCTACGCTTGTCATAGCAGTGGAGTAGACTATTCTACAGTTCTCAGAGGGGTGTGCTAGCAGAGGATTAAGATGGTGAGTGGGTGGGGTTGGAGAGTTAAGCTTGAGGGATAGCAAATTATTTTTATGATCTAGTTTTTAAAATACTCTGTTAATCTCATTGTTGTTGGATAATAATTATACCTCCAAAATGTTTTATAATTTAGAAAATTAATTCCTTTGTCTTGCAATACCTGCAAATCTTTTAACTGTTTAAGAACTATATTCCTTTTATGCAATTTCTTAAGAAATTGCAGAAAGCGATGAATCATTCATTCCATTTTTCCTTTTGCCATTATAGTATGTGAAATGAATGAAGATGATAAGACATAGGAGCAGAATTAAGCCATCTGGCTGATCGAGTCTGCTCCGCCATTCCGTCATGGCTGATTTATTAACTGAGGGGCTTTAATATAAAACAACAGTATCTGGGAGAGGGGGAAGCAAGTCTTAATTTCATACACCAATACTTCCTGGCCATAAAAATATTTCATTTCATAATCCATTAAAGTAGACCCAGTCAGTCTAGTTTCAGTGAAATCTTTTTGAGGTTCAGGATACCAAACAATAACTGAGCATCTCCTGTCAAGGGGAATGAAGGTCAGCTGCTGAGCATGCTCACAGCAATGTCATCAGGAGGTTTAACTCCTTGTAGACAATTCTTTTCTCAGCTTTTACCATAATTACAAACTGGGCTTCAACCCATCAAATTTTTCAGTTTCAACCAAAGGAGAATGACGCAAGCATGGTTTCTCAACTGAACCATAGATGGAAAGAAAATGAACCCCATTTGTGAATCACTTAAAAACATTGTAGCAGGTCAAGTGTCAATACCATTTATGTTTCTTCTGACTATATCTCATTTAAAATAAAAGAACAGAAGTGGACTTCAGACTACTGGAAAATGTCGCTGGAGAAGTAGTAATGGAGAGCAACTAAATGGTGATTGAACTGAATAAATATTTTACATCAGTCTTCCCTGTGGAAGACCCTGGTGGTATACCAGAAATTCAAAAGTGTCGGGCAAAAGTCAATGCAGTCGTTTTTACTGAAGAGAAGCTGCTTGGTAAGCTGAAAGGTCTAAAAGTAGGTAAATCACCTTGACCAGATGACTGCACCGCAGGGCTTTTAAACAGGTAACCTAAGAGGTTGTGGAAACACTAGTAGTGACCTTTCAAGAATCACTAGATTCTCGAATGGTTCTGTAGCACTGGATAATTGCAAATGTCACTCCATTGTTTAAAAAGAGAGGGAGGCAAAAGACAGGAAATTATAGGCCAGTCAGCCAGGTTTCAGAGGTTGATAAGGTGTTGGAGTTTATTAGGATGAAGTTTCAGGGTATTTGGTGGCACATGATGAAATAGACCAAAGTCACCAGTTAAAAAAAGGAGTGTCAGTGGATGGTGCTTTTTCTTTTGTACTTTCAAAAGGCCTTGGAGAAACTACCACTCATGAGACTGCTAAACCAGATAGAAGCCCATAGTGCAACAAGAAAAATACTAGCATGGACAGAAAGCAAAGAGTGGAAATAAAGGAGGCCTTTTCTGGTTGGTTGCCTATGACTAGCAGTGTTCCTCAGTCGAGGCATACACTATTTTTTAAATGGGGAACAAATACAGAAATAAGAGGTGCAAATGCACTTGCTAGTTGAGTCAATAGTAAGGAAGGCAACTGCAGTGTTAACATTCATTCAAGAGAACAAAAATGTAAAAGCAAGGAGGAAATGATGAGCACTAGGAGGTAAAAAGGAACTGGTCAGTCCACATTTCGAATATTGTGAGCAGTTTTGGGCTTCATATGTAAGAAGGGATTTGCTGGCATTGGAGAGGTCCACAGGAGGTTCATGAAAATGATCCTGGGAAAAAAAGGGTTAACATATCAAGAGCATTTGATGGCTCTGAGCCTGTATTTGCTGGAGTTCAGATGAATGATGGGGGATCTCATAGAAACCCACTGAATATTGAAAGGCTTGGACAGAGTGAACATGGAGAGGATGTTCTCAGTAGTGGGAAAGTCAGAATAGAACTTCGAAATAGAAGATTGTTTCTTTAGAACAGAGATGAGGAGGAATGTCTTTAGCTAGAAGGATGTGAATCTATGGAATTCATTGCCACAGATAGCTGTAGGGGTCAAGTCTTTAGCTATATTAAAAGCAGAGAATTGATAGGTTCTTGATAAGTAAGGATATCAATGAATATGGGGTGAAAGCAGGAAAATGGGGTGGGGGGGATATGATTGGTGGAGCCAAATGGCAGTATTCTACCCCTGTGCCTTATGCTGTTGTGGTTTAAAACAGGGGTTCCCAACTTGGGTATATGGACCCCTTGCTTAATGGTATTTGTCCATGGCAATAAAAATGGATTCGGAATCACTGCTCTATAAGGTTGATTAAGCATGACTTACCACACACAAAATTATACTCACTCCTCCTAATCAGACTCTGACTTGTAGATCCTTAGAATTCCCCCTGTAAACTTCTGATTACTGATGTGGGAGTGACCCTTGCTTGTCCTTTCTACCCTTCTTATCCAAGCATTATGTGACGGCCCTTTGTCTTCCTGTGGAAAAACTGCTGCTATACACAGATCTAGACTCTGTGCTGCCAAAAGCTTCTCATATGTTAATCCTTTCATTCCCAGAGTCATCCTCGTGATTCTCCCCTGGACTCTCTCCAATGACAGCATATCCTTTCAGAGATAAGGGGCTTAAAACTCCAAGTAGGGCCTGACTACCTCCTTATGAAGTCTCAGCATTATCTCCTTACTTTTACGTTCTATTCCTCTTGAAAGTAATGCCAACATTGCATTTGCTGCCTTTACCACAGACTCAGGATGTTCTTTACACAGAAAGTGTTGTCATTCGAGAGAGTCCAGAGGATGTTCACGAGAATGATTCCGGGAAAAAAGGGGTTAACATATGAGGAGTGTTTAGCAGGTTTGGGCCTGTACTCACTGGAATTTCGAAGAAACTTACCGAATATTGGAAGGACTAGATAGGGTGGATGTGGAGAGAATGTTTCCTATGGTGGGGTATCCAGAACTAGAGGGCACAGCCTCAAAATTGAAGTGTGACCTTTTAGAACAGAGGTAAGGAGTAATTTTTATAGCCAGAGAGTGGTGAATCTGTGGAATGCTCTGCCACAGACTGTGGTGGAGGCCAGGTTTGTGTGTGTATTTAGGGCTGAAGTTGATCGTTTCCTGATCGGTCAAGGCATCAAAGGATATGGTGAGAAGGCAGGTGTATGGCCTTAAGTGAGATCCGAGATCAACCATGATGGAATGATGCAGCAAATTCGATGGGCTGAATGGCCTAATTCTACTCCTATATCTTATGATCTATTGACAGCAATTTATTTGCTCTTTACCCATTTTCAGCAATTGCTCTACTTGTTAAGTGAAATTATATCTAAAACCCAAATAATAACTGGTGATGAGTGAGCTATGGTCGCTGAAGGATAGATCTGTTTCAATATAATGTTCTGCAGTACTGAATATCTAGGCCCCTTGTATTAAAGATATGAAAATAAATCCCATAGACTTTAATTTATTTAACCTGTCTAAAAGATTTCCACAGCAAGTTTTTCAATGTCATATTGGAGTGCAAGTGTTGTGTGTTGGACTCATCAAAGTTTAAGTCCAAAAGCAGACTTTAAATTGAAATAATGGATTGTTTTACCCTGAGGATGGAAGGCTGCCTTTGTCAGTATGAATGGCATTCACCTCATTGACTTGATGACCATCAAACGTATGCCCCACTGTAGAAGATGTTTACAAAACTCTTACCTCGTCCATTTAACCTGTTCAGGTGCTGTGGCAACAGTGTTACTGAACTATTAATGCAAAGCATTAAGTTGAACTCCCAGTGGAGCAGTTAGTGAATTTAAACATAGAACATAGTACAGGCCCTTCAGCCCATGATGTTGTGCTGACCATTTAACCTACTCGAAAGTCAATCTAACTCTTCTCTCTTCCATAGCCCCCATTTTTCTATCATCCTCAGAGTTTTTTAGATGCCACTAATGTATCTGCCTCTGCTACCACTCCACGCACCCAGTTCTCTGTATTAAAAAAAAACAACTCTGACATGCTCCCATATTTTCCTCCAATCACCTTAAAATTAGGAGCCATGGTATTAGCCATTTCCACCCTGGGAAAAAGCCTCTGGCTGTCCACTCAATATATGCCTCTTATCATCTCGTACAACTCTATCAAGTCACCTCTAATCCTCCTTAATGACAAAGAGAAAAGCCCTAGCTCACTCAGTCTATCTTCATAAGACATACCCTCTAGTCCTGGTAAATTTCCTCTGCACCATTTCTAAAGCTTCCACAATTTTCCTATAATGAAGGGACCAGAGCTGAAAACAGTATTTCAAGAGTGGTGAATAAACTAGATTTGTGAAAATCTTGAGTAGGTAAATTATTTATAATTAGCTTAGTAATGATACTTACAGGAAGGAACTGATCTTTGTGATTACAGTGTGCTGACTCTTAATTCCTGTCTGTAAAGTTCTGCATGACCTTCACTTTATCAGGTTACCAGTCTCAGATGGACAGGAGAAATTGTTGTTTTGTCAAAGTAAAGCCCTATCTTGAATCTCAGGATGGTAAAGAATCTTATCATCTTTTTCCCAGGGAAAGAGAATTTAGACCAAGAGGACATATGTTTACGGTGAGGAGAAAAAGATTTAAAAGGGACTTGAGGGGTAACTTCTTCACCCAGAGGGTGGTTTGTATATAAAACAAGCTGCTGGAGAATATAGCTGTGGCTCGCTGGTGGGAAAATTGAACCCTAGTCACTTGGATGATAGGCAGGAATACTAACCACTGTACTAATGGTCTCCAGATGAATCCTAGATGAAGCAAGGTCAGTGAGCCCCTAGTAGGCAAAGGAAACGCTTCTAATATTAATCAAAATCAACCTGAAGAAATTCAATATTACATCTAAGAACTGGGAAAAGACTGCACTCAACAGATACACCTGGCGGAAATCTGATCAAGAGGGAGCTGCACTACATGAGAATGAACTGTGCTGCAGAGAACAAGCGGTAGCCGTGAAAGGAGAGACTGAACAACCAATAGACCCAATCATTAACCACAGCCACAACTTACTCTCACCCACGCTGCACCAGAATATGTGGATCCTGGTTCAGGCTCTACAACCATCCGAGGATCTACTAATAGACAACCCATTAGGAGAGCAACTTACTCAACAAGTGATCGCACGATTATATCTGAGGCAGCTACAATAAAAATATTTAAACTGCACTGCAGATCTGATCATCCATTGTGGGCCAAGTGCCCTAGCTAAGTCTGTAACCAAATAGCCCAACACATCCCAATTCAGTCCCTTAGAGAATGGTCGTAATATGTGGAATTTAGTACCACAGGCAGCTGTGAAGGCCAAGTCTTTGTATGTATTTAAGGCAGAACTTGATAGGGTCTTGATTGAACACAGCATCAAAGGTTACGGGGAGTGGGGCTGACAAGAGGAAATAAGGATCAGCCATGATTGAATGCCAAAGCAGACTCAACGGGCCAAATGGGCTAACTCTGCTCCTGTGTCTTATGGTCTTACGACCAAGAAGTCACATTTCCTACCCTGGTTTATTGAGAAACCAGAATCAGGTTTAATATCACTGATAAATGCTGTGAGATTTGTTGTTTTGCAGCAGCAGTACAATGCTACTAGGTGTTTATCAATATTAATAAAAACTTAAGACCCATAGATATTGCTGTTTGAAGGGCAAATAAAGAGAGGGTGGAGATGGATGTCTTTGCACTGAGTGCTTCAAATCAAATCAAAATTAACTCACGTAAATGATAAAAAACAGCTTACAGTGCTGGGCAAAAGTCTTAGGAACACTATATATGTATTTTATATCTAAAACTAACTATATATATATATATTTAATTTAAAAAATCAGTGCAAAATAAGGGAAAAAATAGTGAGTTAGTGTACATTGGTACATGGGTTCATTGTTCATTCAGAAATCTGATGGCAGAGGGGAAGAAGCTGTTCCCAGAATGCTGAGAGTGTGTGGCTTCATGCTCCTTTATCTCCTCCTTGATGGTATCAATGAGAAGGTGGTATGGTGGGAGTCCTTAATGATGAATGCTGCCTTTTTGAGGCATCATCTTTTTGAAGATGCTGGAGACTCGAGTGCCCATGATAGAGCTGGCTGAGTTTGAAACTTCTTCTGGCTTTTTTCAATCCTTTTTCAGTGGCCCCTCTATACGAGACACTGATGCAACCAATTAGAATGCTCTCCACAATCTATCTGTTGAATTTTTCGAGTGACTTTGTTGACGTCTCAATTCTTATCAAACTCCTAATGAAATATAGCTGCTGTCGTGCCTTCTTCGTAATTGCATCAATATGTTAGACCCAGGATAGATCTTTAGAGATGTTGACACCCTGAAACTTGAAATTGCTCACCCTTTCCACTTCTGATCCCATGATGAGGACTGCTGTGGGTTCCCTTGACTTCCGTGACTTACCCCATCTTCCCCTTCCAGAAATTCAGTCAATGTCTTGGCCTTACTGACATTGAGTGCAAGGTTGACACCACTCAACCCAGGTGATCTATCTCACTCTGGTATTGGGAACTGTTTTTGCTTAAAGTTTTAATTAACAATATTTTTACAATAGTTCTAGGTCTGGTCAAAATTTTAAAAACATTTAACTAATTGTGCTAATGCAGCATTCCAAGATGTCTCCAACTCAAATCTTCAAACTAAGTAGATGCATTTTTAAAAAAAGAAATCCACCATCTGGAGCTCATGGAATTTTGAGTCTAAAGGTCTCTTTTATTGAAATAATTGGCTGCTTTACCCTGAGGGTAGAGAGATGCTTTTTAACTCCCCAGACATTGGTATTTTTCATTAATTTTGTAGAACTATAATTTTAATGTTTTCAGAGGTATTGTTCCAAAAAAATTTCCGTAATGTATTTGGAAGTAGTGCAGGATTATTTGGTTTTGCATTATTTTAAAGCTTTTAGTGATTTAAATTTTATAGCTGTCATGTCAAATGTCATTCACAGCCACAGGCTGTCTGGAAATCAGCATCTGTGCAGTTCCTTCCATCAGTGAACAAATTAATCCTACAGGCTTCCTAATGCTTTCTGTTTAACAAGGAATGCTCTATATAGTTCTTCATTTGGATGTATTTTTAAACTATTTAATGGGCTAAATATTAGAAGTTCTTTTTTATTTTTATATTCAGTTTTAAAAGATGATTAAGTATTTTTGTGTGCAGACTTACGTTCATTTTAAGAAATATTTAAGTGATAATTACCATAAAGCACACCAGAATGTGAAAGATTCAATTACTAGTATTCACTTCATTAAGAATACAACAATCTTACAGAGCATATCGATCTTTTGTTATGTACATAAGAGAATAAGCCCATGATTAGGCCACCCAGCCCCTAAAGACTGCCATGCCATTCAATATGATCATAGCTGTTCGACCCCAGACCTCATCTCCTCTTCTGTATCAGTTCTCAAGAGTCCTCAATTCCTTGTTCTTTCAAAAACATGTCAACTTCCATTTCATTGATCTAGCCTTTGCAGACCAATAGGGTTGAGAATTCCAGAGATCTGCCACCCTCTTCAGCTCTTTAAGTAGGCTTTTGCATCTCTTTTTGCTTTACGTATGATGCAAGGTTGATAGTAATGGTGATCAAAATTTCAGATCAACTATTTTTCATGTCACTAGTGTTGATGACTGTAAAAATCCTCAAAGAAAGAGTGACTCGACTTCAATTGGTATCTATCAGAAACCAGTGCACTCTGTAAACAGTGAAGTACATGGCACTTTCATTTTGTAGGAAACACTCACATGGTCAACCTTGTGACCCTCATTTTCGAGGATTCTACAATTCATGTTTTCAGTATTATTCATTTGTTTTTATTGTTATTTGCACAATTTGTCTACTCTTATACATTGGTTGTTTGCCATTCTTTCTTTTTCATAAACTGTGTTGTATTTCTGATGAAATGACATGACATCTGTATCCATATCTACAATAACGCAGCATTCCTTCCATGTTACACCAAGCAATCATGCATTTGGGTCTCTGCAGTGGGGCTTAACTCCCAGTTTGCATATACCATTGATTGAATAGTAAAGGTTCAGGTTTCTCAGTTTCACCTTGTAGCAACACAGAAGGAGACTTTTTAGCCCATTGTATGCAGGCCAGGTCTTGGGGAGCAAGCTCCTTAGTCCCATTTCCCTCTGTCTCTGCATTTATTCTCTAATACATTCCTTTTTATTACTTTTCCAATTAACTTACACTGCAGTAATTCATGGTAACCAATTAAACTAATAACACGTTTTTAGAACGTGACAGAACATCAGGACATCGAGAAGAAATCAACACAATTATGGAGGGAACATGCAAACTTGAAGGGAATCCCGGTTAATGAGTTAACATTCTCAGTTACAGCAGCACAAGGAGATCAGGGAATTTTTCCTGCTCTTCTTAATAGTGTTATGGCTTCTTTTGACCTGAATCCAAATTGCGAGAGGACATGGTATCTGTATCCATTTCTCCAAAAGTGTGGTTCTCCTTCCTTGCTGCATTGAGCAATCATGCATTTAAGTCTGCAGTGGTGCTCAACCCCAATTTGTATATGTCTGTAAATCTCTTTGCTTCAACTTAGCCTTTGATGTACCTGTTCCTACTCCTTTCCCTTATCTGTTCACCCTTTCACCTGCTGATTGGTGTATTGCTTCGGTAGAATGAGGCTTTTAATCCATTTTCAAGCTACTGTAATAGTTTAGGACAGTTTATTTTCACGTGCAGACTTCACCAAATAGTGGATGCAACCTGTTCTTGTATTGCAGTGTTACAGGCAGTGATGATTGTATGGACAGTTGTAAATGAGTGATAGTGAGTTGCCACTTATAAACCTTCAGAGAATTTTTAGCTTCATCAAGTAGAACAATATGTGCAGTTCTCAGTGAACAAACTCTCAAGGTGTCCTATCCACTGAACCCAGTGTAGTGGACATGAAGAGAGTCTGGGGTCAAGGACTGGAAGCCTGGAGGTGGCCATTCCTGCAACTGGAGCCTTACTATGTGTGTGAGGGGTGCATGGGTGGGAGGGGCTGTTGTTGTTGCTTCTTGTGTTGTTTTGGTGTTTTATTTCGTTCCATTGAGAAAAGATGGTGCCGAGCTATGGTCTCCAACAAGGTCACAGCTCAGATTTAGTTGAGTTTTAAGGCAACACACACAAAATCCTGGAAGAACTGAACAGGCCTGGAGGAATCAGTGGAAAGGAATAGACATTGACTGTTTATTCTTTTCCATAGATGATGCCCTGCCTGCTGAGTTCCTCTGGCATTTTGTGTGTGTTGCCTTGGACTTCCAGCATCTGTAGATTTTCTCATGTTAGTTGATTTTTAGTTGTTTTCTAGGCTTGTAGGGATGGTTTCAGGGCAGAGAGGAGTGTTAGAGGTCATGGTGGGGTGTAGGGACCAGGATGTGGGGGAATTAGAGATCAGGCCACAGTCTAAGCCTCCGCACCTCATTTGACAGCCAGATGTCGGGCTGGCAGACCAGCCTGAATGAGTGGTTCTCAGAGTTGGACTTCTAAGTGGAGGTCTGAGGGTTGGAGGAGTGAGTGGGATGGAAGAAAGGGGCTTGCTTTGCTGTTGTTGTTTTGTCACTCGTCATGTTGTTCAGCTGAACATTATGGACATACTGTGTTGGTGCCAGAATATGTAGCCACACTTGTGGCCTGTCCCCAGACATCCTTGGCTGTGTTGGTTATTAACATATTTTACTATATTTTGATGCATATTTGATAAGTAAATCTGAATCTGATTTCAAGTAGAAAAAAACACAATGCAGGTTGCATTTCACTCATTTTGATTCCATTTATTATTTTCCCACCAAAGGGAATAGCACATTGACAAGTTATTTTCTACATCTGTGCCACTATAATAAAGCATTGGAAGAAGGCACAATGTTTCAGGGAGATGAAATTATAAAAATATAGAGGTAGATTAAATGAGTGGTCTTGGCCAAAATGTTGAATACTTGATCATTTCCATGGATGCTGCCTTACCTGCTGAGTTTCTCCAGTATTTTGTGTGTATTTTGCTGAAAACGTAACAGACCAATTTATGTGTAGATAAATGTGAGTTGGTTAACTTGAATCCAAAATAAAGAAATTCCAGATAGTAAACAATATAAAACTATAAAATGGAGCCATGTCTTTTGCTTTTGCATTGAGCTTGTATGGACATGATGGGACAAATAACCCAGTTCTATACTAGTGATTCATTGATTCTATTCTTAGTTAAGGTACAAGAGCCATTATAAAAGAGCTAAACTGTTCAAGAAAGATTGAAAAATACATTGAATTATGCAAAGTATGGTGCGATAGTTTGGACATGCATGTCAATTAGTGCTAGCTCAATAATTTTAAGTATGTGATCAGAGGAACCTTTGTCAAGGGTTTGTACTGTAGGAATGATTCAAAGCAACTTTGTGGAGTTGGAATACTGATCGTGGATCACTTCATAGGCTCAGAGGGATGAAGAACCTTGTTTTATTTCTATATATGCTCAGTTATATGAGGTATTTTTGTATATTGGAGCAGGTTTGGGATTTGCTGATCTTTCATAATAGGAATGGATTTTGCTTGGCAGACCAATATATATTCAGTGGCCAATTTTTTAGGTACCTCCTGTACCTAATAAAGTGGCCAATGAGTGTATGTTTATTGTCTTCTGCTGTTGTAACCCATCACCTTTAAAGTTCAACATGTTATGCATTCAGAGATGCTCTTCTACACATCAGTGTTGTAGCATGTACAGTAGTTATTTGGTTTACTGTCGCCTTCTTCTCAGGTTGAAACACCATTATCATTCTTCTCTGACCTTTCATTAGCAAGGCATTTTCACCCAAGGAACTGCTGCCCACTGGATTTCTGTTTTGTTTTACATAACTCTGTAATCTTTAGAGACTTAAAATTACAGGAGGTCAGCAGTTCTGAGATAGCCAAACCAACCCATTTGGCACCAGCAATCATTCCACAGTCAAAGTAACTGAGATCACATTTCTTCCATATCCTGAATGTTTGGTCTGAACAGCAACTGAACCTCTTGACCATGTCTGCATGCTTTTATGTATTAAGTTAGTACCATGTGTTTGGCTGATTAGATGCTTGAATTAACAAGCAGGTATACAGTATAGGTGTACCTTATAAAGTGGCCACTGAGTACATTTTATATGCAAGTGGCAAGTGAGTTTTTGGTACCATGAAGGAAAAGTATCAACTTCATATAAAGCATTAATATTACACAGCTGTCTAAATGTGCGACTAGCTTAAGTTTCTACAGCTAATATATACCAAACATTCTGTTCATGGTCATAAATCCAATGTAGCTAAAAGATATGAAAGGAACTGCTTGATGTGTAACCATTGGAGTTAGCATCCCACTGTTAGCAGAGCTGCTCCCCATGATATCGCGAATAAGGTTCTGTTTACTTCTAAGTCCGAGTCCAAGTTGTGTACTTGAATAATTTCCACAACAGGGGCCGAGCCAGCGTTTATTTGCTCTTCTTCATGTAAATGTGGTGTGCCACCTGTTTAAACAACTGCAGATCTTTGATGTGAGTGTCCATACAAAGCTGTTAGGGAGAGTTCCAAAGTCATGGCCAGGAATGGTAAAGGAAAGGTGACAAATTTCCAAGTGAGGGTGATGTGCAGTTTGGAGAGCAACTTCCAGGTTGGTGTTTGATCCTGTTTTTGCTGATCTTGTCCTATCTGGTGGAGGTCACATGTGGAAGCTGCAGACTGAAAAATGATGGTGAGTTGACGGTGTTAGCGAGTGCATCCTGGAGATGGTACAAATTGCCCCATCATTGGTAGAGTGAGTGAATAGTAGGGCACAGAGTGTTGATCAGGTGGGCTACTTTGTCCTACTTCTCGAATGTTGTTGAGACTGCGTTCATCTGAGTAAGTGGAGAATATCCCATTACACTCCAGTATTGTAGATGATGAGCAGGCTTTAGGAAGTTATGAGTTAATTTCTTCTGAGCATTCAAATTTACTGTAGATATGAAAGGATTACAGACAGATATTGACTTATCTGGTCTTATTCTGCATCAGACTTGAATACAAAGAGTATTCAGTCTTTGATCTCCTGTCTTTTTTGTATAAAGCTTTCAGTCTCTTTCTAAGTGCCTGTATAGATCTCTTCTGTAAAATCTGTTTCAGCAATGAATTATGCTTTCTCCTAAGAAAAGGGCTTCTTGGCATTATACCTGCAAGTTTTGCATTGTATTTTCTATTATCCTTTCCAATTTTGTTCAACTCTTATTAATGTGGGGTTATTGTTATCACCCCACTTAATAAAGCTTTGAATTTCTCAGAAGAATCATTCTCAAGTATAAAGATCCCAACCAAATTTAACACAGAATGGATAATCATCTGCAGATGAAGAACTGTTGTGGCTTGTTCTTGCAGAAACATTGCTTCAGGACAACATCCCATGCACTATCAGTCTACAGGCGATGATACTCAGAGACTTGGGCTATATTATTGCAACATGCACAAAATTCTGCATGGCCTGCTGAGTCCCTCCAGTTTGAGTGTGTTGTTTGGATTTCCAGCATCTGCAGATTTTCTCTTGCTTGTGATTGAGCTATATTACTTTTGTAACTATAATTTTTTCTCTATGTGCTGTGTGTTAAGTTTGGTTCTGTGTTTTGCATGTTGGCATCGAAGGAACACTGTTTGTCTGTATTCATGTGTATGATTGAGTGACAATTGAATTTGTCACTCCATAGCTACAAAGAGTACATTGGGTAGAGTTTATCACATAGTTGTCACCTAGTAATTTCTAGTTCCTGAATGATGAGTTCTGTTGCACAGTAAAATTAAAGGCTGTAAATTGTTTTGCTTTAGACCTACAATAATATTGCTCTTGTGCTCAAGGATCAGCTTTATTTACCATATGCATTTACCTGTATTAGAGTTTGCTGTGGTGTGTTGGTCAGGGCGTGACATGCAACAGAAAATAACATCCAACAATAAGAAAGAAATGTATAAAAAATGTTAGAGGTTAAAGTACTGATATAAAATAAAACATCCATTAATACATAAAAACCAGAATGTATTTACAATGTAAACAACATTATAAAAGTGGTTTAAAGTGTTTACAGTGCAGTGCAGTAACTGAGGTAAAAGATAGAGGGAGCGGGGTAGCTAACTAGAATGGCTGATCAGATTAACTTCTAAAATGGCATTCCAGGTCTTTTGTTTTAATAGCTCTGTAGCTCTTTCCAGATGGGAGCTTTTGGCAAAGGCAGTTTGCTAGATGATTTTTCCTGCCTGCTTCTTTGTGTTGAACACGTACCCTGTTGTATCCCAAAGTTCAGTTTTTGTGCTGAAAGATTTGCCACAACATTTTAATACAAATTAGCAGAGTCTCTAAAATGGTGCAGCTGAGAAAAATCAGTTCCTCAGATTATTTTCTTTGAAAGATAAAAGAAAGCCAACACACTTAACTGATAAGCAATGTGAATACTGAGCTAGTTATCTGTTTATTATAATTAATGTTTGCCATTTCCTTCCATTGTATAATCTGCTAAATGTCATGGGCATGTCCTTTCCCTGCGGTGTTTGACATTACATTGATTGATGTGCCGGATATTACTGCAATTTAACTTGTTAGCCTTAAATTGTTCTTTGTTTCCAACGTCTCATAAGAAATTTCAAGCTGAATTAATGCTGCACTTTTGTTCTAAATAACTAATTTTCTAATTAAGTCAATCATCATAACATTTTATAATTTTTCCACAGAAATTATATAAAATTTTGGTCTGTAAGTTTTACATTTCTGTTTCTCACTGGCTTTATAGCTTGTATTCAGTTTTTGACCCGGAGAAGCGTGATTCTAAACAACTGACTTTACCATACAAAGATGCTGACATTTGAAAAGCTCCTTGTTGATGACAAATATTTGATATTTCATTTTGGAGTCTGTTCTTAAATAAATCAGGCTTATGAAACTGCACATGCCATCTACTTTATCCTTGACTTCCATCCACCACCTTACAGAGACATAGAGAAGTACAGCACCGAAGCATGCCCTTTGGCCCATCTAGTTCATACCAAAACCATTTAAACTGCCAACTCCCATCAAAATGCACCGGGACTGTTGCCCTCCATATGCCTCCCAATCATGTACCAATCCAAACTTCTCTTAAATGTTGAAATCGAGCTTGCATGCACCACTTGTGCTGGCAGCTCAATCCACACTCTCATGACCCTCTAAGTGAGGATGTTTCCCCTCATGTTCTCCTTAATCTTCTCACCTTTCACCTTTAAACCATGACTTCTGGTTGTAGTCCCACCCAATCTCAGTGGAAGAAGCCTGCTTGCATTTTCCTTTTCTATACCCCCTCATTATTCTGTCTTGTTCCACCTTCTTTTCCAGTCCTGATAAAGGTGACTATTCGTTTCCATTAATGCTCCCTGACCTACTGAGTTCCCCAGCATTTTATGTGTGATCAAGCTTGGGTACTTACTGTACGAAGACTATTATATCCCTTTCCATATTACAACTAGGTACTGCTTCCTTTGAATGAGACCAATTTGAAACTTTAAAAATCTCTTATTCCATTTTCTCAAACCCTTGCTTTGAATAACAGTACTGCCTTTTTTTTCTTGCTATTTTATTATACTTCCTCATCTGCCATCTGTTTTACAGATAATCTTCAAACATTTGGATTTCTAAATCTCTTTGTCTGAAGGTAACAAGAGCGACTATTCGTGGAATTTGTTTCCAGCAGTGGAAACTATTGATCATTCTTTACAAAATATCCAAAAGAAAGTGCAGGCAGACAATAAGGTGCAAGACAGTACAGGGTAGGTTGAGGTCAGGAGATCATTTTAATGTACCAGGGCACTATTCAGTAGTCTTATAACAATCGGATGGATACTGTCGCCGAGCCTAGGTTCTGTATCTTTTCCCTGACGGAAGGGGGAGAAGAGAGCATGCCCAAGGCTGGTGGGGTCTTTAATTACATTGACTATGTTACAAAGGCAGCAAGAAGTATAGACAGTTCATGGAGTGGAGGCTGGTTTCTGTGATGTGCTGAACTGTGTCCACAGCTCTGAAGTTTCTTGGAGTGTCGGGCAGAGCAGTTGCTATATCAAGTCATGATGCACTTGAATAGGACGCTTTCTGGATATTAGTTCAAAGTAAAATTTATCGGCAAAGTATATACATGTCACCACATACAACCCTGAGATTCTTTCTTTTCCTGTGGGCATAGTTAGCAAATCTATGAAACAGTAACTGTAAACAGGATCAATAGACAACAAATACCAATATAAATAAATAACAATAAATAATGAGCATGAAATAACAAGATAAACAGTCCTTAAAATGCGACCATCGATTGTGGAAAGACCAGAAGTAGAGTGAGTGTAGTTATCCCCTTTTGTTCAAGAGCCTAATGGTTGTGGGGTAAAAACGTTTCTTGAACCTATTGGTGTGAGTCCTGAGGCAATTGTACCTTCTATCTGAGAAAAGAGAATGTCCTGGGCAGTGAGGATCTTTGATGATGGATACTGCTTTTCTACGGCAATGTCTCAAGTAGATGTGCTGAATGGTTGGGAAGGTTTTACCGATTTTGTACTGGGCCTAATCCATTTGTAGGATCTTCTGCTGAATGGCTTGTGTGTTTCCATGCTGTCGTATGTACAGTCTGCTTATAGAAGTTACTGATCTGCTTTAAGCGAGTGTTAACTAGGTTATGATTTCTTTAATTTTGAATGACTCTTATACTTGCAGATGTCATTTCTAGAAATGCTTTATACTTACCATACTACTGCCAGAAAAAAATCATGACTGGCCAGAAAATGGATTGTTCATTGCTCTCCATAGATAGTGTCTGACCTGCTGAGTTCCTCCAGCACTGTGTGTGTGTGTGTGTGTGTGTGTGTGTGTGTGTGTGTCTGTGCGTGTGCGTGCGCCTGTGCGTGTGCGTGCGCGTGCGCGTACTGCAAGTCCTGACTGATGTTGGGGAAGGAATCTTAAAAGAAAAGTTTTTTATTATGATTTTCCCAGTAGTTTACAGAAAAGGATTGAAAAGTGGTAAATGTAATGTCTCATTACAGTAAAAGACAAGATTAAAGACAAATTTCTTGCCATTTCAACAAACTATCAAAGTCTTTCAAATGAAAAGCATGGAAGTGCCATTTCAGCTATTATTAATAGCCATAATTGGAGCCAATCAGCAAAGATGAGGTTATATTTAATTAATTATCTCTGTAGAAAATGGGAAATGCAGTGGATGTTTGACTTTTTTTTAATAAGAAGAATTGTCATGCAGGACATCGATAAGAAATAGTATGTTCAATTAAGGGATACTGAGGCCGATGAAAGGTGGAAAGATGGAGTCATCATGTAAGCTGATTCAAAATCCGTCAGTCTGCAATAAAGAGAACGTCACTGTTTTCAAGATAGCTAGCTATACTTTCAGCTTTAATTCCCTGCACATTGAATCCATATATCTGTCGTCATTACAGCTGCAGTTGCCGCAAGAATCGGGTCATTATTCAGATGGGATAATGCTGCTGCTATCTGCAAAGGAAATGGCCAGTCACTTGCCCTCTAACTGCTGAGTTTAATTTCAAGGGCATTTTTTTTTTGACTTGACAAAATTGATTCATCCCACACAAGCTCGAAATATACCATTGATGTGGACTGTCTAGACAGCACTGACAGTTATGCATATTCTTCAAATGGTTTGAAATAGTGTTTTCCATCATATTTACATGGCAAATTTGATCAGTTGTACTAGTGCTTTTTACTGCAAGTACTGGGAATCCAGTGCAATTTTACAGTTGTTTGAAAAGGTCGTCTATTAGCATTGAATGCGATAAGAACATTTTTTAAAATAAGGTTTTATGTAATGACTCTTTTGCACCTCTTAGTCTCATATTACTGTGCAGAATGTTTTCTAATCAAACGCAGCTCTTAAGAGAGCTGCAGGCAAGTTCTGAAAATTGTGTAGGTGTCCAGTCTGCTTCTGATGTCAGAATTTTTGTAAGTTATGTAGATTTAAAAAATATTCTGCTGATCTTGTTTCAGCTGGTTTGTGTTCAAACAATAACAGGCTTATCAGAATTACCTTCAGGGACTTTGCTGAGTTAGTCATAGAAAAACACAGCAGAGAAACAGGCCCTTCAGCCCATTTGGTCCATGTCAAGCCATTTAAAATGCCTACTCCCATTGACCTGCACTTGGATCATAGCCCTACCATCCAGGTACTTATCCAAACTTCCCTTAAATGTTGAAATCAAGCTCGCATGCATCACTTGTGCTGCCAGCTCATCCCACACTCTCACCACCCTGTGAACGAAAAAGTTTTTCCTCATGTTCCACTTCAACTATTCACCTTTCGCTCTTAGTCCACGACCTCTAGTTGTAATCACATCCAACATCAGTGGAAAAAGATTCCTTGCATTTACCCTATCTGTACCTTTCAAATTTTGTAAACCTCTGTCAAATCTCCCATCAATCTTCTATGCTCCAAGGAATAAAGTCCTAACCTCTTCAATCTATCCTTGTACCTCAGGTCCCCCCGTCTCACCCACATACTTGTAAATTTTCTCAGTATTCTTTTAACCTTCTTTACATCTTTCCTGCAGGTAGCTGACTAAAACTGCACACAATACTCCAAATTAGGCCTCACCAATGTCTTATAGAACTTTAACATAAGTTCTGTAGTGAGTGGGCTGGATTAATACAAGCATAGATAATGTCGTTTGTCCTCAGTACTTACAGTCTGAGCTATGATTGTCTTTTTCAATGGATTTTAAATAGCCATGGTACCTGCACCCTGAACGTTCAAGCAATTACTTAATCAAAATTCAAATTTCTCATGAATGTTAATCAGCTTGTTGAGTTCAAAAGCTGCAAAAGGTAATGTTGCAGCTCTATAAAACTATACTTGGAGTATTGTGTTCAGTTCTGATCTGTTCATTATAGGAAGGACGTAGCAGCTTTAAAGAGGGTGCAGAGGTGATTTAACCAGAAAGCTGCCTGGATTGGAGGGCATGTCTTATGAGGAGAGGTTGAATGAGTTTGGGCTTTTCTATTTGGGGTGAAAGAGGGTGAGAGGTGACTTGATAGAGGTGTACAAGATGATAAGAGGCATGAATTGAGTAGATAACCAGAGACTCTTTCCCAAAAGGAAATGGCTAATACAAGGGAGGGAAATATAAGGGGATGTTGGATGTGGAATGTCGTGCCAGGGTTTGTGGTAGAGGTACTTACAAAAGGAACATTTAAGCAAAAGTTAGGCAGGCAGATACAGTAGATAATAGCAAAATGAAGGGCTATTTAGGAGAGAAGCATAGAATGATCTGAGAATAGGTTATAAGGTTGCCACAACATCGTAGTCCTGTACTGTGCAGTAGGAGTCTAAGGTTGTTGGAGCTGTGGAGAGCATTCCGTGACCCTACTAACTTATGGCATGTAAATGGTGGAATTACCCATCGAATTTCTGGTCAATTATACCCTCCCGCCAATGATGGAGCATTCAATAAGGCAAATACCATTGAGTATCAATACTACCTGGTTAGACTACTTTGCTGGAAAAATCATTCCCTCTAATTTTAATTTGAATGTCTATAGACTCCTTTTCTTCACCATAGAGTTGTAAGTGGAACTGAACTCTGTGTACTTTTCTACAAACCTGCTTACTTCTGATTTTAAGAAGAAGGAAGGTCAACAATGAAGAGGCTGAAGATGGATTAGGATTGAGAGATATAGTAAATATATCAATAAGATTGATAGAGTACAGCAAAATTTATAACATTGTTGCTGTCACTGGAGGGCCTGAGTTACAGGGGAAGGCTTTATTCCCTGGAGTGAAGGAGATTGAGTGGAGATTTGATAGAGGTATAACACTGAAGAGGGCGTATAGATAGGGTAAATGCAAGCAGGCTCTTACCATGGAGACTGGGTAAGACCAGAACTAGAGGGTGAAAGTTGAAATATTTAATGGGAACCTGAGGGGGAGCTTCTTCACTCAGAGTATGGTTCGACTGTGGAACAAGTTGCCACCGGAAGTGGTGATGTTGCACCATCTAAGAGATGTTTGGATAAGTACATGGATGGGAAGGAGGGGCATTGAAGGGCTGTGTTTCAGGTGCAGGTAAATGGTATTAGATAGAACAACAGTTCAGCACCATCAGTACTCAAACAGGAATACTTATTAAGAAGGGAGACAGCCACAGGGGTACTCTCCAGAATCTGATTCTTGCCCTTCCCTCTCCTGACTGTTACCCACTTATCAGTCTCCTGAGGCCTCAGTGTGACTACTTGCCTATAGCTCCTCTCTATCACCTCCTCACTCTACCTGACCAGACGAAGTTCATCAAGCTGCAGCTTCAATTCCCTTACCCGGTCCCTAAGGAGCGCAGCTCAATGCACCTGGTGCAAATGTGGCCTACCAGGAGGCTGGGAGTCTCCCGGACTTCCCACATCTGACACCCAGTACAGAACATTGGCCTCACAGACACACTTACTGTTTCTGTTCCTCATAGGTAGCCTATCTCACCTCGACCCGTTATTACCTAAGCCCCATTGAACCAAAGCCCTCCTACTCAGTCTACCTCTACTCCGTCACCCACTCCTCTGACACCCGCTCTATAAAGCTATCTCCTTTCTAAACTCTTCAAACTGGTCTAACTCACTGACTTCCACGCGTTTGCACAGTCATCCCTTGATCAAACTGCTGAAGAAAAAATGGTCTCCTTTTAAACACTTTGTGCTGGTTTAACTCACTGACGTCCACACACTCTTGGTCAACACGAATGAATGGAGCCTGTTTCTGTGTGGTACAATGCTATGGCTCAATGCCTAACAGTTGCAACCATCTTCCTTTCTGTAAAGTGAAAGTCTGACTACTGAGGCATTTTCCTTTCTTGCCCATTAACTTAAGTTTTACCGGTCTCCTCAATGGCACACTGTTCGGAAGTGTTGCCCCTGCTAAACCAGGAAACAAAGCAACTGGTACTGACGCTTATAATTAAAGAGCAATCAATATATATTTTTTTCTGGGGGATATTTGTACTTTTGTATATTTATATATACCCATCAGTGATGTAGCTGTAAGCCAGAGATTACGTGTAAAGAGTTTTCTATTGAAAGGAGCCTTTTGGAAAAAGCAGGCCTGAGTAGTTATTATCGTGCCAGTCATCAACATAAGTGACAGCTCTTTAAATCATAATCACAACCTCGTACCCATCTTTATCTAAGACTGTGAAGATCCATGTGTTATTTCCAGCATTAACGTTTCATAATCTTTCAAAGCTGTACAACTCAGTGGTAAAAGTGATAGTGGTTTGGAAGGAATGGAATGGCAGCATAGAGGTTAGTAAAACACTTTACAGCAGCTACTTGTATGATATGGGTTCAATTCCCGCCACTGTCTGTAAGGAGTTTGTACATTCTCCCTGTAACTGCGTGGATTTTCTCTGGATGCTCCAGTTTCCTCCCACATTTTAAAGACATATGGTTAGATTTAGTAAGTTGTGAGCATTTTGTGTTGATTTGATTTCACACAAAACAGATTTCATCTTGTTTCAAGTACATGCGACAAATTAATCTAATCTCTAGTCTGATCTCTCTCTATCCTATCATAGTGGAGGCAAATGTCCTGTCATGTGGTGGAACTCAGCCATGGTTAATTGGGTAGTTGAGTTTCCTCAAGTCATAAGGTCAGCTCCCATTGAATTGACTTGTGTCCAGGCTGGCATAGCTTGGACCAAAGCACTGTCAGAGGTGCTTGTTTTGAAAGAAAATGTTAACTTGAATCCCAATTATCCCTCAGATGCATGGCATCTCCACACAAATTTAGATCAGAGGCATGAATTCCTCTTTCTTGGCTATCATGACCACAGTGCACCTTAAATTTGTGTAATCGAAGGGAAAAAGAGTTCTCTCCCTTTTCATTGCTCCTCAAATTAACTTTGAAACCATTTACCTCGTCATGCTCACCATCGCTTTTTTTAATCAGACCTTGCCATGCACGTTTCTTATATCATAACATTGAATATATTTAGAAACTTCTTCATTGACTGGCATACCTTGATATCTGGAAAGACTCCATTGAAATCCAGAGCAGTTATTCTTTTCATACAACAATCTGCTTCATTTTATAGAAATATATTGACTGATTCATCAAGGCTTAGTGGTAGAGAAGTTTTATTCCAACTTGCTTCCTTTTGTGATCATCGTGACCATTCATTGAAATTTCACCAATCATTGGGAATTAGCTTTCATCACCTTTTGTCATAATCATAAATATTATTGAGCAGTCCATCCTTTGTCTTCACAGCTTGTGAAAAGTTGGTTTATATTTCTCTTGATACCTGTAAAGCACCATTGATAATCTTGTAAATCTACAACCATCTTTTTAATTATGGGTACATCAATGTGATAGATGGATGCCTGATACTTCAGGGGATCTGCAAGCCCAGACGAAGGTCTTGTGCAAGTTTTTCTTTCTTTCATGCTCTTTTTTTTAAACTCAGGCATCCAATTTTGCCTAAAGTTAATCTCAAGGATTTGACAGGGAACATATTAATGGTATTTGAGGCAGAAAGAATTCCCAGTGATTGATGCTGTGCATTCTGAAACATGTCTGGGCCATTGTTACACAGCTTTACAAATAAAACTGAGAATTCTTATCTTTTCAGTTGTGAATCCATTGATATGAGGGATACTTCTACCATCATGTTTAAAGCCAGCAGCGAGGGGCAAGCTACGAGTGAGAATTAAGAGGTGCACAGAAATTAGAGTTACTTGATTCAAGAAACAAAAGGTTTAGTGGTGATGTTTTGAAAATTTTTAAATTTAGATATATAGCACAGAACAGGCCCTTCTTCGAGCTGCACCACCCAGCAAATCCCTATCCTAATCATGAGAAAATTTACAATGACCGATTAACCAACTAACTGGTACAACTTTGAACTGTGGGAAGAATCCAGAAGACCTGAGAGAACCCACACATTCCAAGGGGAGAACGTACAAACTCCTTACAGATGATGCCAGAATTGAGCTCTGGTGCACCATACTTTAATAGTGTCTCACTAGCCACCATGCTACCATGGCACTCCATGTGAAAAGGAGTATTTTTCACCCAGAGAGTGGTTTGAATCTGCAGTGCACAACTTGAGGGGATGATGGAGGCAGAGACCTGCAAAGGCATTTATGAAATAAATCTAGACAAACACTTGAATTGCAAAGGCAATGAAGGCTATGAGGCATGTACTAGAAAATTGAATTATAATAGATGGCTACCTGGTATTCATTATGGAAAAGTTGAGAGGCTGGAGGGTAATGTGAGGGAATGAAGATTCAGAGAATCTAAGTTCAGAGTTCAATTCCAGCACCCCCTGTACAAAAGTTTAAATGTCCTTCCTGAGTGCGCATTGGTTTCTTCCAGGTGCTCTGGTTTCCTCCTACGGTCCAAAGGCGTACAGGGTCGGGTCAGTAAGTTCTGGGCATGCTATGTTGGCTCCAGAAGCGTGGCGACATTTGTGGACTTCCCAGCACAATACTCACTGATTTGATTTGATACTTAGGTGCATCTCACTATGTTTCGATGCACACATGACAAATAAAGCTCATTTTTACAGTACGTGATTTAGGTCTGCTGAGTGTGTCAGCTGCAGCCTATCTTCCACAATGCTGCATTTGCTAACCTTTCCCCATTTCACTGCTAAAGATGGTTGCTAAGCAACAGTCCCCAGGAGCCTTTGAAAGGAGGTTGGCTGTTGCTGGCATCAGCTGGGAAATGTCTTATTCTGCACGTATAAATTATGGGAGAGTGCTAAGTCATCAACCAGATTTAACAAAGACGTTGGGGTTTTGTTCTACTGATTAGATGTCCTGACGACTAATGTAACTCATCTCAACAATATATCTGTTTTCAACATAAATTACTGGCATATCTGTATCAGGAAACATTCCTAACAGCATAATAATTGCATAATTATTTTATATTATTGCTGTGAGTCGTAGAACGCTGCAGCACAGAAACAGACCCTATGGTCCACCCAACCTATGCCAAATTGTTATTCTGCTTAGTCCCATCAGCCTGCACCTAGACCACAGCCCTCCATACCCCTCCCATCCATGTACCTATCCAAACCTCTCTTTAGTGTAGAGATCAAATCTGTTTCCACCACTTTTGGCAGCTCATTCTATACTCACACCACTCTCTAATTGATGAAGCTCCTCCTCAGATTCCCATTTAGTATTTCATCTTTTACCTCCAGTTTCCTCAGTGGAAAAATTCTGCTTGCATTTACCCTATCTATACCCCTTATAGTGTTGTGTATACCTCTATCTAATCTCTTGTGCTGCAGGGGTAAAAGTCCTAACCTATTCAATCTTATGGCAATCTTATTGACATTCTTCCTGGAGGCAGGTGACCAAAACTGCACACTGTATTTATGAACAGATGCATTACACATAAAAAGCATTGGAGTCAACCATTTTACCTCCTGCATAAAGACCATGGGTGCCACGGTAGAGTAGCAGTTAGGCGACACTATTGTAGCTCAGTGTAGGTTTTTCTCCGGGTGCTCCAGTTTCCTCCCACAGTCCAAAGACTGTGAAATCAGAGCAGGAGTAGGGCATCCAGCCCATCGGGCCTGCCCTGCCATTCAGTAAGATCATGGTTGATCTGTCTGTAAACTCAGCTCCATCTACCTGCCTTTCCCCCATAACCCTTAATTTCCCTACTATGTAAAAATCTATCTAACTGTATCTTAAATATATTTAGTGAGGAAACCTCAACTGCTTCCCTGGGCACAGAATTCCACAGATTTACCACTCTCTTGGAAAAACTGTTTCTCCTCATCTCTGTCCTAAATCTTCTCCCCTGAGATGAATCTTGAGGCAATTTCCCCTAGTTCTAGTCTCACCTACCAATGGAAATAACTTTTCTACTTCTATTTTATCTATCCCTTTCAAAATTTTGTATGTTTCTATAAGATACCTTCTCATTCTTCTGAACTCCAGAGAATATAGCCCCAGGCAATTCAATCCCTCCTCATAGGTTAACCCCTTCATCCTGAATCAACCTGGTTCATCCCTGGAATCATCCTGGAATACCAGGTAGGCTAATTGGTCACTTTAAATTGTCATGTGATTAGGTTAGAGATGAAGTGAGGCTATCCAGCTCAAAAAGCCAGAAGGTCCTATTTCGCACACGATATCCAAATAAATAAACACGTATTACCTTTCGCTGGGATACATAACTAGCAAGCAGAATTTTGTCTATGTATAAACTCTAATTGTAAGGAGGATTTCTGAGTTATTACACTCAAGGGAGGGTACAAGATAGCTTTGAGTGAGAAAGCCTAATTCACTTTTAAAGTTTACACCTGGGTAATGCAATTTCAAATGATAAGGGGTTTCAAAGCTTTTAATATAGTGTTTTCAAAATCAAAGTACATTTATCAGTGAAGTAAGTATATGTCACCATATGCTACCTTGAGATTCATTTCCTTGCAGGCATTTACAGGAAAATAAAGAAGTACAGCAAAGTTTATGAATAACTATACATAAAGACAAACAACTAATGTGCAAAAGAAGACAAATTTTGCAAACAGTAAATAAATAATAATGAGAATATAAGATGTAGAAATTGAAATTGAGTATGAATGGTATTTTTGATATCTCAAAGCATTTCAAACCAATAGAGTAGTTTTGCAGTCATTTTGTAACATGATAAATTTGGCAACTGATTTGCATTTAATATGCCTCTTTAAATAACAACATGATAATGATTCAGTGAAAGCTCTGCTTTTGGGATGTTGAAGAGTAAATATTGGCTGTGACTCTTGTGTGGATAACTCCCTTGCAGAATGGTGGTGTTGGATCTTTTATGGACAACTGAGAGGGTGGATTGTATACTGTGGTCACTTTATTAGGTACAGCAGGTACCTCTGTACATAATAAACTGGCCACTGAGTGTACGTTCATGGTCTTCTATTCCTGTAGCCCAACCACTTCAAGGTTTGACCTGTGCATTCTGAGATGCTCTTCTGCACACCACTGTTGTGAAGCGTGGTTATTTGAGTTACTGTCAGCTTGAACCTCCCTGGCCATTTACCTCTGACCTCTTTCATTAGCAAGGCGTTTTTGCCCACCGAACTGCTGTTCACCGGATTTTTCTTCATTTGTTTGTTTTTCACACCATTCTCTATAAGCTCTAGAGACTGTTTTGCATGAACATCCCAAGAGATCAACATTTTCTGAAATACTCAAAACCACCCTCGTCTGTCACCAGTAATCATCCCCTGAT
Organism: Hypanus sabinus; assembly: GCF_030144855.1. Taxonomy (NCBI): domain Eukaryota; kingdom Metazoa; phylum Chordata; class Chondrichthyes; order Myliobatiformes; family Dasyatidae; genus Hypanus; species Hypanus sabinus. Next base: position 57,825,464 of record NC_082720.1, on the reverse strand, counting down.
CAAAGTCACTTAGTTCACATTTCTTCCCCATTCAGATGTTTGGTCTGAATAACTGAACCTCTTGACCATGTCTGCATGCTTTTATGTACTGAGTTGCAGCTACATGATAGACTGATAAGATATTTGAGTTTAAGAGCAGATGTACAGGTGTGTCTAATAAAGTGGCCACTGAGGGTATGTTGGTTTAAAGTCTCATCTGGTAAAAAGCGCCCCGGCTGTGCACCTTCTCTCAGCACAGCACGGAGCATCACCCAAGACGCCTGTGTGCAAGAGAGTGGGATGAATTCGCCCCTTCAACTCTGGCAAGATGAGCACCAAGTGATTGATGCAAACATATTTTAAACAGCAAATGGAGGTTATTGCTGTTGTGTGGATTCCAGATACATGAATAGCTGCTGTCAGATGATTTTGTTGATAGAGAAAAATTTGGATGGATTTGAAACATTTCAGGAAGACTGAAAAGATATTAATGTTTTGTTAGATTGTTCTTCTTCATACTAAGGAATAATTGACTTCTAATTCTGTGCAAGAAAGAAACATGCGGTGTCTGAGTTGGAAAAACTTCAATGAAATGCAGTTAATTCCCTTTCAAGCAACACTGACATTTAACCTATTTTTTGATCGTACTCTCTGCAGTCTGAGATGTCAACGTGAGGCTGTTGTGCACGTAATAGAAGATCAAGTTTAAAGACCCAATAGAGTATCAAATTTAAGGTAGTTTCAGCAAGATGATTTTTATAATTCATTTTTCATGATTTGGGCATTCCTGGCGTAAGCAGCACTTACTGTCATTTTTAATTGTCCTGGAGAAAATGATGATGAACGGCCATTGTGAATTACCATAGCCCAAATGTGCAAATGTACTGTTGATTGTGGCTAGCAAAGAAAACAGCAGGTGCTGAGCTACTCCTGTACAAGTCTCAGATTTACATGGAGCCAGTGTGTTCCTAAGGTACTGACTGATAGACACCACTGTTTCCCAACGTTCACTGTAGTCCACGTGGAATCCAACAACCTACACAATTTAGACCTAGTCAAGCGTTGAAAAACACATTCAGATTATTATGCTGTCTCTGGTTCAATGTAAGAATTATCAAGTTTATTATAATTGACATAGAACTTAGAACAGTACAGCATAGTATAGACCTTTTGGTCCATGATATTGTGCTGTCCTTTTAAACTACTCTAAGATTAATCTAAGCAATCCCTCCATTCTTCTATCATCAATCTATCTAAGAAATATGTTATGAAATTTGTTTTGCAGTAGAGTGCAATACATAATATGTATTATAAATTACTATAAATTATAAATATTACTGCAAAAAGAGAGCAAAGTAATGAGGTAGTGTTTACGTGTTCATTGTGTGTTCAGAAATTTGATGGTGGAAGGAAAGGAGCTGTTCCTAAAATATTAAGTGTCTGTCTCCATAAGTTATAAGACCCTAGGATATAAAAGCAAAATTAGACCATTTGGCCCATTGAGTATTCTCTATCATTACATCATGGCTGATCTCTATCCCTCTCAATCCCATTCTCCTGCCTTCTCCCTGTAACCCTTGATGCCTCCATGAATCAAGAACCTATCAGCTTCCATCTTAGATATATCCAAAGACTTGAAAACTAAAGAAATCAATAGAATTTGTGAAAAAAAATACATTAGCGAAGACTGACAAAAGTTCAGGAGGTGTACAAAATTATGGCTGATCCAGACAGAGTCGATAGAGGGAAGCTAGCTCCCATTAGCAGTTTGTTCTAGTACCAGGACACCAAACTTTTCAGTTTTGGGCAGAAGATTCAAGGAGGATGTGAGAAAGATCTTTTACTCAGAATAGTTTTATCTTGTTTCACCCAACTTCAGTGGAAATAGATTGCTTGCATTTACCCTACCGAGACCTCTCATAATTTTGTATACCTCTCTCAAATATCTCCTCGTTCTCCAATGCTCCAGTGAAAACCTATGGAGCCTTTCCTTATAACTCAGGTTATCAAGTCTCAACAACATTCTTGTAAATTTTTTTGTGTAGCCCTTCAATCTTATTAACATCTTTCCTGTATGTAGGTGACCAGAACTGCACAGATTGTTCCAGATTTGCCTCACCAACATTTTATATAACTTCATCATAACATCCCAATTCCTATACTTAATACACTGATTTATAAAAGAATGCATAACACATAAACATCTCTGGAGTCAACCATTTTAACTCCTGCACCTATTTATCTATGAGGTCTCATTTGTTAGAACATAGTATAACTTTAACGTAATGTCCCAACTCCTATACTCATTACTGCGACCTAAAATCAGAAAGATGGGGCAGACAGGGTTACTCTGCAAGAAGCAGCAATAGATTCAATTTACTTAAGGTCATCACTGTAACAGTTTGATAAAATGTCATATTTTTTCCAGCAACTGACATTCTATGTGCCTGTTCCTACACAAGCTGCAAATTAGTGAGCTTAACAGCCTAAGGTAATCATATCCTCCTCATCTCATCCATTGATGCCAATTCCTGCAACCAAATGTTCACAACTGCTATGAGCATGCCAAGAATAGAAAATTAACGGCCTGGCACCTTTCAGTCTCTGATCCAGATTTGACAGTTCCATTAAATAAAATCTTGAGCAAGAGTATGTTTGTGCTTGTAGAATCCATCTGAGGTAGCTTCTTCCAAAATTGAGGTTGCCTCAAATTGGACATGTGCCATGAATAGCAGAAATCTGTGCAATGAAACTCAATACCCTGGAGGTGTAGAGGCAGCTGTTTTAATTTGCTTTTTCTTTTTACGTTAACCTGTGTAGCCTTTTGTTTAAAACCAGTTCATTTCTGGGTTATAAGGGGCAGTTTGCAATTGTAGGGCACTCTAATTACAGTTTACATCCATTATCACCATGACACCTGCTAAGTGAGGGAAGGGGCAGCTAACAGATGGATGGCACCGTTGAGACTGTCTGGCTAATCCTTCATGGGCCGGGCATTCTCAGGTTGCAGTTTGGAAATTTGACATATGGAACTTTTCTTTATTCGTAGTAATCCTATTTCATTACCTTTTTGGCCGGTAGTGCAGGATTGCTGCTGCTGTCCCGGGTATAAAAAAGGTAACAGCATTTGAGAACCTGATGTTATTTATTTATTGATACAGTGTGGAGTAGGCCCGTCTGTCCCTTCAAGCCATGCTGCCCTAGCAACCCCACAACCCCGATTAACCCTTATCTAATTATAGAGCAATTTACAATGACCAGTTAACCTATCCAGTACATCTCTGGACAGTGGGAGGAATCCGGAGCACCCGGAGAAACCCCACACGTTCCACAGGGAGGACATTCAGAGACCTCTTACAGAACAACACCTGAATTGAACTCTGAACTCCAGGATGCCTCCAGTACATTGTGTGTATCGTTCTAGGTTTCCAGCATCTGCAGTACCTCTTGTGTTTATATATATTTTTATTATCATGTTTTTTTTATCTTAGTTTGTTTTTCATATGCTGCTTCAGATCCAGAGAAACACATTATTTTGATCCCCTTTGCACTTGAATATGGATTCAAGTGTTATTCCAGGACCATCACTACACTTGGCAGAGCTTCTGTACTAGGAGTGTAGCCTAGTATGGATTTTATAACCAAGCATTCTTTTTCTTTTCAGCTACTCTAATGAGGGTTCAAGCTTGCAGTTTTTCTTCTTCCAGTAATTTGATTTTTTCCTCCTCCCATTCTTGCTTCTTCTGCTCTCCATTCTGGCCTTGTGCATCTCCTCCTTACCTGTCTATAACCTCCCCCAGTGCTCCTCCTCCTTCCCTTTTTCCCATGGTCCACTTTCCTCTCCTATCAGATTCCTTCTTCAGCCCTTTACCTTTTCCACTTACCACCTCCCAGCTTCTTACTTCTTCCACCCAGCTTCCTCCATCACCTTAGAGCTCCTCTCCCCTCCTACCCCCCGCCTTTTGATTCTGGCATCTCCCACTTCCTTTCCAGTCCTGAAGAAGGGTCTTGGTGTGAAACGTTGACAGTTTGTTTATTTCCATATGCTGCCCAACCTGCTGAGTTGCTCCAGTATTTTGGTGGAACGCAGCAGGCCAGGCAGCATCTATAGGGAGAAGTGCTGTCAACGTTTTGGGCCAAGACCCTTCGTCAGGACTAACTGAAAGGGAAGATAGTAAGAGATTTGAAAGTTGGAGGGGGAGGGGAAATGCGAAATGATAGGAGAAGACCAGAGGGGGTGGAGTGAAGCTGAGAGCCAGAAAGGTGATTAGCAAAAGGGATACTGAGCTAGAGAAAGGAAAGGATCATGGGACAGGAGGCCTAGGGAGAAAGAAAGGGGGAGGGAAGCACCAGAGGGAGATGGAGAACAGGCAGAGTGATGGGCAGAGACAGAAAGAAAAAAAGGGGAGGGGGGGAAAGAAACTAAATATATCAGGGATGGGGTAAGAAGGGGAGGAGGGGCATTAACAGAAGTTAGAGAAGTCATTGTTCATGCCATCAGGTTGGAGGCTACCCAGCCGGTATGGGTTGCCAATGTGGAAGAAATGTGATCATGAAATGACTGTTGGTGCAAACAGGGCCTCTGGAGTTTTCAGAGAATGGTACAAAAACTCAAAATTTAGTGCACTGCAGTTTTGCGGGTGAAAATACATTGTTAATGAGGGAGGTCAGAGAATGGCCAGAATGTACAGGGATTTGTACTCCCCAAAACCTGGGGAAAAGACTGTAACCATCCACCTTATCTAAAGTACTCATAATTTTATAAACTTCTATGAGGTCATGTCTCATTCTCCTGTGCTCTAGGGAATAAGGGTCCAGCTTGGCCAACTTCTCTCTGTGACTCAGCCCCTCTGGTATAGCAGGGACATCACAGCAGTGCAGCAGTTAGTGCAAAGCTTTACAGCATCGATTTTCGATTCCCACCGCTGTCTGTAAGGAATTTGCACAATCTCCCCTTCAATGCATGGGTTTGTTAAGTGTACTCCCACATTGCAAAGATGCACATTGGGGTTAATGAAATGTGGGCATGCTATGTTGGTGCCAGAAGTGTGGTGACACTTGCAAACTGCCCAGCATAATTCCTGATGATTTAATTTGATGCAGATGATATATTTCACTATATGTTTTGATGTACATGTGACAAATAAAGTTAATTCTTTTAAATCTTAATATTTTCTAACCACAGTCCATCACTCTTGTTCAGTGAGATATGACTAATCAGCTGCCTCACTCCATACATTGACCTTTGTCTCATTATGCTTAATATTTTGATTAACAGATTTAAGATTAATAATAACCTCACCATCAGCCATGAAATCCTGATCTGACAACACAAGTACTGCAGCTGTCAGAACAAGTCAGAGGCTGGGTATCCTGTCACAAATGACTTACCCCAACACCCCAGAGCCTTTGGCTATCCACAAGCCACAAATCAGGAATGTGATAGAATACATTTCACTTGCATAGATTAGTGAAGCTGCAACAATATTCAGCATTGTTCAGGATAGATTAGAGATCTTTGTGTTTGACATTTTGATTGACAGATTTAAAATGAATAATTATGTCACAATCAGCCTTAGATACTGTTCTGGCATGACAAGTACTGTAGTTGTAAGAACTAGTCAGAGGCTGGGTATCAAGGTTGAAAGTAAATTTATTATCAAAGTACATATACATCACCACATACATACAATCCTGAGATTCATTTTCTTGCGGGCAATCACAGTAAATGAAAGACTGCACACAAGACAAATAACCAAAGCGACAAAGGCAATAAATATCGAGGACATGAGATGATGAGTCCTTAAAAGTGAATCCATGGTTCAGTTCAGTGTTGTGGTGAGTGAAGTTATTCCTTCTGATTCGAGAGCCTGATGGTTGAGGGTATTAATTTTTTCTGACCCTGGTGTTGTGAGGCTCTCGATCCGGATCCTCTTCCATTATTGACTTGCATTGGCACCCATCCACCTTGGCAGCAGTGCATACAATTTGTAAGGTAATGCAGTTCAGCAGCACCTCACTGATTCATAGTCTTTATCATGATGCCCAGAAAAGTTATAGGTATGGGGAAAACAGCCATCTGTTAGTTCCCCTCTTAGTCACAGACCTACCTGGCTAGGAAATATATAATTGTTCCTTTATCATCACTGGGCCTGAATCCTGGAACTACCTTTCCTACAGCATGATCAGTGTGCATTCTCCAGAAGGAATCAGCTGCGGAAGAAGGTTGTTCACCATCACTTTCTCAAGGACAATAGGCCTTAGGAGTGGCATACACCTACCAAAAAATGAATACTTGAAAGAAAATTCCAGAAAAGAACAGCAAATACCTTCAGTCCTCTGTATGAGTGCTTCTGAATTTTTGAGTGAAATACTTGTATTGTGTGATTTAATATTAAGATGAGATTAGCTTTATTTTTCACAGTGAAAACATAGAACCATAGAACACTACAGCACAATACAGGCCCTTCAGCCCTCCATGATGTTGTGCCGACCCATATAATCATTGAAAAAAGGTACTAAACCCGCACTACCCCATAACCCTCCATTTTTCTTTCATCCATGTGCCTGTCCAAGAGGATCTTAAATACCCCTAATGTTTTAGCCTCCACCACCATCCCTGGCAAGTCATTTCAGGCACTCACAACCCTCTGTGTAAAAAAACTTACCCCTGATGTCTCCCCTAAACTTCCCTCCCCTAATCTTGTACATATGGCATCAACATAGCATGCCCACAGCTCACTAACTGTAATTCATATGTCTTTAGAATGTGGAAGGAAACCTAAGCACACAGGAAGTCCATGTGGTCACTGAGACAATGTACAAACTTGTTACAGGCAACAGTGGGAATTGAGTCCTTACTGGTGATTGTTGGTGTTGTAAAGCAATGTGTCAATCATACCTTCCCCATTTTAAGTGTACAATTTAGGCTGGAGCTGAATATTACTGAGACATACCCATGCGCTTCATTTCTTCCTTATCCCAAATATTCTTGTAAAGGTGCAATATGTAAAGTGGAGTGGCACACCAGTTGAGCTGAAAGGTGTGTGTGCTGGCCATCATGGGCCAAAACATAGAATATAAGAGTTAGCATGTCATTACTACAACTTTATCAGACTTTGGTTAGGCAGCACTTGGTATATTGCACACAGTTCTGGTCACCACACTGCTGCAAGGACATGACTGCAGTTCAGTGTGCTGAGAAGATTCATCTGAATGTTACATGGATTAGAGCACTTCAGTTATAAGGAAATAGTGAATATTCTGGGGAAAAGGGGCGGATGCATGATCAGATGTATGAAATTATAAGTGGCATACGAAGAATTCATGGTCAGAATCTTTTTTCCTCATGGTAGTGGCATCAAAAAAACAAGAGTTCATAGATTTAAGGAGAAGAACATAGAATATAGAAATTTACAGCACATTGCAGGCCCTTTGGCCCACAATGTTGTGCCGACCATTTAACCTTTCCCGAAACTGCCTAGAATTTCCCTAGCACATAGCCCTCTATTTTTCTAAACTCCACGTACCTATCTAAGAGACTCTTAAAAGACCCTATTGTATTCGCTTCTACCACCACAGCCTTCGTGCATTCCACACACCCACTGAAGATCTGAGGGGTACATTTTTTGCATCAGCGGTAGTTGATATCTGGAACTTGCTACCAGAGGAGGTAGTAGAGACAGATAAATCACTTTGTCTAATAAGCATTTAGACAAACAATTAGACAAGCTAGACATAGAAGAAAACAGGCTTAATACCAGAAAGGGAATTAGTGTAAATTGCAAAGCACTTGGTATTGACAAGTATGGTGTGGCATGGTAGTTATTGTAATGCTGTTACAGCTCTACCACTCTCTGTAAGGAATTTATTCATCCTCTCTGATTGCACAGTTTTCCCCCAAGTGCTCCAGTTTCTTCTCACATCACAAAGGCTTGTAGGTTAGCTTGTTATTTGGGCATGTGGGTGTAATTGGGCTGGAAGGGCCTGCTATCTCTAAGTAAATAAAACTATCTTTAGGAAGCAGTTAGAGAGATGCTATTATGGCTTAGGGCATCATAGTTTGGAGTTTAATTCCAGCACTCCTAAGCAAGTTTGTACATTCCTTCCCACGTGCTCATGCTGTTTTCTCTGGGTGCTCGGATTTCCCCACACAGTCCAAAGATATACTGGTTAGTAGGTTAATCGGTCATTATGAATTGTCCTGTGATTAGGCTAGGGCTAAAGTGGGTTGCTGGGCTGCATGACTTGAAGGGCTGGAAAGGTCTGTTCAGCACTATATCTCCAAATAAAATTAAGAAGATGTGATGGGGCAAAGGATTTGTTTCTATGGTGTACAGCAATAATTCTAAACACGTTAAAATCTGTTTTCATACAAGTACATGCAGAATTATAGATTTATTTATTCAGCATCTCATTGGAAGTTTTTGTCATATTTTAATTAACCTGTTTGGATTTTTCAAAAGGCCTGCTTGTAATCAAGACCAGAGTAATTCTTGAATTGGTTTGTTAGCTCAAGATTGATGTAGATTTGTCTTTTGGTGTTGCTGTATATACTAAGGCCTGGCATGTCATTCTTGTTTTTGTTCTGTGCACAGAGGGTGATGAGACTGGAGTGATGGACCATCTAATGGAGGCCCTTCAATCAGGAGCTGCCTTCAGGAGGAAGAGAGGTCCTCGGCAGGCAGGTAAGGACAGAACATCTACTTTCTATCCACCTTGCAATAAAAAAAAGTTCTCACACTCTTGTGAGAATTTAAACAATAATTAATTGAAAGGACTGCGTGAAGTATGGTTGGTAATTTCATTGAGCAATATTGAGCAGCAGTATTTTGACTGGAGAATAGGAAAGACATCTTTACTGGTGTCCATGTGATAAACTAATCTCCACAAAATATTGGTGTCAGAGCACAATTTTTTCCAAGTTTCCGGATGATTTTGAAAAATGATGTTGCATTCCAGACTTTGATCTTAAGTTAGCAATTTAAAATTGATAATTTTTTTAACCTGCTAATGTAATGAAATATTTGTCAAGTGTTCAGGTAGTTATCAATTTTTTATTTCTAATGTTTAATAATAGTCACCTCTCCAGCCTGTACATCAATTCAGTTGGATTCAGTTGATTAGAATTTTAACCTTGTTTTTGTTTCCCTTAAACCTTATCGTTCTTCTTCTTCCAATCTCAGTTTTAAAATTCTCACTTTGGGTCTCAAGTTCCAGATTTCCAGTGAAGGGCATTACCAACAGCTGCAAGAGCAGACCATTCGAACCCTGGAAACTGCTTCACAATTCAATGTTACAGTTGATCTGATTGCTGTCTCTACTCCAGTTTTCTTGCTGATCCCCATAACCCCCAATCTCCCCAGGGCATATATGAAAGGAAACTACCTCTGCCTAAAGCATGCTGAATAACTCCATTCCAGATGTCTTTGGGGTAGAGAGCTCCCAAGGTTCACTGTCATGTGTAGTTCCCCCATCTCAGTCAAAAAAATGTAAGCCTTTATCCAGACACTCTGACACTCTGATATAGTAGATAATGGTCATTTCCGTCACGGTTTAGCTCCACGAAATAAGACATCAACCCTTAACAGAGAGGCTGCAATTATAATGTGGTGAAAGGAAATAGCTTCTGTTTTATGTAAGTAACATCGATCTTTTAATAAGTTAAAATTTTTCAGATTACCAATTTATTACTGTGCCCTGATATAGTACTATTGATTATGATTATGTATTTTGATATTTACAATTTACAGATAGCAGCATAAGTTTTTTCTGGATGTAAATTCACACTTGTAGAATTATTAGATTTAGAGGTCTGTCAATCAACTTCAATTTGACCTGAAACATTTGAAAGATGATCGATATTTAATACTTCCCTGTTACAGCATATTGAGAACAGCATTGTCACTGCGATCCTTCTCTGGGGGGCAAGGAACACTGTGGTTAATTATTTACTGTCTGTATTGTAAGACCACATAACAAGTATGAGAACCATCAAGCTTTACCCATTGGCTCCTTCAGCAGACTGGGACCAAGCCCCACTCATTACTTGAGCTAATAGCCAGTAACTCCATTGTGAAAAAAAGATGTTTCTCAGAGGAGATATTCAACATAGGCCCAGTTAGACGAATAGATCACATTACCCTGCCTTAGTAACCTACAAGAGTTCCCTGCCCAATATTTATCTTTCAGTCAGTGTTACCGTGACAGTTAACTAGATCAAAATCTCCTTGTTGTTTGTGTGACAACAATAATAATTCATTCATTATGTACCATGTCATATGACATGGACATTTGTGGTCTTTGCATGACCAAGGTTGTTCTTAGCAAATTTCTCTACAGAAGTAGTTTGCCATTGCCTTCTTCTGGGCAGTGTCTTTACAAGACAGGTGATCCCAGCCATTATCATTTCATTTCATTTTTCAATCTTTTTATTGATTTCCAAATAAAGAATATACAAATGGGAAGAGGAATTGAGCAAGTAGATAATATAAAAGACATATAAACAGCAATAGTAAAAACAAAAAGTATATAATATCAAAATCAAATAAGTAAAATATCATGCTATTATATATACAATGGTCAAAAAAACTACAACTCCTCATAACAATCATAAAAAAATTGGAAATTTTATTGATAAGGGGAAAAAAAACCACTGACTAAACTGAAATTAAAAAAAGGAAAGAAAAAGAAAGATTGGGCAGACCAATTGAGGATAAAATTAGAAAAAAAAACCAGAGAAAAAAAAACACATCCTTCCAGTCATCTCCGAACCTTCATGGATAAGGATTTTCCTCAAAGAAAATAAAGAAAAATAAATAAATAAAACTAAATTAAATCATGTGAAAATATTGAATTAAGGGTCGCCAGACTTGTTCAAAATTAAAGGATGTATCAAATATCCGGCTTCTAATTTTCTCCAAGCTTAGACATGACGTAATGGAGGAGAGCCAATAGAAAACATTAGGTGGGTTAGATTCTTTCCGATGTCGCAAAATAGCTCTCCTAGCCAGTAAAGTTGGAAAAAGCTATCACATGTTGGGCGGAAGCAGACTCTTTGCTTGCTTCCTCTGGAATAATCCCAAAAATTACTGTAAGTGGATTAGGTTGAACATTCTATAACTTTAGATAATATTCCAAACACATCCCTCCAAAAATTATTTAAGCTTACACATGACCAAAACATATGAGTTAGAGTAGCCATTTCTGCATTACATCTATCACAAATAGGGCATATATTAGAAAAAATATGCGCCTATTTATCTTTGAACATATGGGCCCTATATACTATCTTAAACTGAATTAAGATATGGCGTGCGCAGATAGATGAATTATTGACTAAATAATGAATTTTACTCCATTGACTATCTGAAAGTGAATGTTGAAGTTCTACTTCCCAGGTGTGTTGAACCTTATCATTAGGCCACATGCAAGCATTCATTAACTGTTTATAAATGATAGCTATTAATCATTTTTGAAAAGGTTTAAACTGAAAAATAACATAAGCCAAATTTGAAGAGCAGGCCAAGGGGTAATTCGGTAAAAAAATCACGTAACAAAATCCCTAACCTGTAAATACCTGAAAAAATGTGTATTAGAGATATCATATTTATCCATTAACTGTGAAAAAGACATTAAACAGTCTTGTAAAAACAAATCAAAAAAAGTTTTTATTCCCTTAATTTTCCATGTTAAAAAAGCCTTATCCAAAGTTGATGGTTTAAAAAAGAAATTAGAATAAATATTACTAGAAAGTAAAAAAAATCATTTCATTCAAAAAATCTACGAAATTGAAACCAAATTTTTAAAGTATATTTAACAATAGGGTTAAGAGCTTGTCTACCTATTCTGGAGAGCGAAAACAGAAGAGAAACTCCTAATAAAGAAGCTAACGAAAACCCCATTACTGAATTTTCCTCCAACTGTAACCATGAAGGTCGATCTTGGTCGTCTATATCATAAATCCAAAAAGTAATATAACAAATAGTAATTGCCCAATAATAAAATCTAAAGTTTGGTAAAACCAGTCCTCCAACTTTTTTTGATTTTTGCAATCAAAGTTTATTTACTCTAGAGCTTTTATTATTTGAAACATAAGATAAAATCAGAGAATCTATCAAAAAATGGTTTTGGAACAAAAGAGAAAACTGCTTGAATATATAAAAATTTCGGTAGAATAACCATTTTTATAGCATTTATTCAACCTATCAATGACATCGACATAGGTGACCATTTAGAAAGCGCCTGTTGAGTATATTCAACTAAAGGGAAGAAATTATACCTATATAGGTCTTTAAAATTTTTTGTAATTTTGATACCAAGTTAAGTAAAATGGTTTTTGGCGATGTTAAAAGGTATTTGATCATAATAATCAGAATAATTATTATTAGGAAATAATTCACTTTTATGTAAATTAAGTTTATATCGAGAAAAAGTACCAAATTCCATAAATACAGATAACATAGAAGGAGTAGATTTCTTAGGATTTGAAATATAAACTAATAAATCATCCGCGTATAACAAAACCTTATGTAATTTATCCCCTCTCCTAATACCCTGCACAGAATGAGAATCCCTAAGAGCAATAACAATTGGTTCTAAAGCCAAATTAAATAATAAAGGACTAAGGGGACAACACTGACGGGTACTGCTATATAATCTAAAGTAAGGAGACTTTTGATTATTAGTTAAAACCACAGGTATCGGGGCATGATAAATCAATTTAATCCAGGAAATAAATCCTGGACCAAAATTAAACCTCTTCAAAACTTGAAATAGATAAGGCTACTCCACCCTATCAAAGGCTTTCTCTGCATCCAATGATACAATACATTATGATTCTTTGGCTGAGGGGGAATAAATGATATTTAATGACCTTCAAATATTAAAATGTGAGTACCTATTTTTAATAAATCCTGTTTGATCGTTTGAAATAACATTAGGCAAGATAGTCTCAAGCCTATTTGCTAGAATCTTAGAGAGAATTTTAAAATCTACATTCAGTAAAGAAATAGTTCTATAGGATTCACATTCCAGTAGGTCTTTTCCTTTTTCTGGAATCAATGAAATTAGTGCTTCATAAAAAGTTTTAGGAAGGTTCCCAGAGGATGTAGAGTTGGTAAACGTTTGATGAAGATGTGGTATAAGCATTTCATGAAAGGTCTTATAAAATTCTACCGGATAACCATCAGGTCCTGGAGCTTTACCTAATTGCATAGAGGATATAGCCTTGGCTATCTCCTCTTGTTTAATAGGTGCATCTAACATATCGGCATCTTGAATCAAAATTTGGGGTATGTTTAACCTTTGCAAAAATTTATTCATAGTCATAGTACTATCAGAGAATTCAGATTTATAAAGATTAGAATAAAAGACCATAAATATCTTATTAAGTTCATAAGGATCTAAAGTTTCTGTTCTATCTGGTCAGCAAATTTTTAAAATCTGTCTTCTGACCATCCCATTCTTTAACTGACCCGCTAAAAGTTTAGCAGATTTTTTCCCCATGTATATAAAATAAACTTTTAGATTTAAAAATTTGCTGTTCAATGGGAAAGGTCAGAAGTAAATCATACTGTGATTGAAGTTCGACCCTTTCTTTATATAGGTCTTCAGTAGGTTTAACTGAATACGCTTTATCTATCTGTTTAATTTTATTAATAAGCACTGACAATTCCGCTTTAGTTTTCTTTCTTAAGGCTGCTGAATACAAGATTATCTGTCCCCTAAGAAAAGATTTGAAGGTGTCCCATATAACCAGATTTGACATTCCTTCAGTTGTATTAAATTCAAAAAATATAGAAATTTGCTCCTTAATAAAATTAACAAAAGCTGGATCCTGTAACAATACGGGGTTCAATCTCCACTGTGAGATTTTCAAAAATCTATCCAAAAGCTTAAGGGTTAGCTTTAAAGGCGCGTGATCTGAAAGCTCAATGATGTCATACGCACATTCAACAACGGAGTTTAACAGACGTGTATCTAAAAAAAAGTAATCAATTCGAGAATATTTATGATGGACGTGTGAGAAAAAAGAGAAATCTTTATCATTGAGGTGTTTATATTTCCAAATATCGACAAGACCATATTCTAAGAAAAAAAGAGTTAATACAAGCTGCCGCTTTATTAGGAAGAGACGGATTGGTTGATGACCTGTCAATTGCCGGATTTAAGCAACAATTAAAGTCACCACCCATGATCAGCTTATTTTCATTGAGATTAGGTAATTCTGAAAAAAGTTTCTTTAAAAAAATCATAATTATCTACATTAGGTGCATGTACACACACTAGAGCTACCTTTTGCTCGCATAATAAACCAGTAACAATTAAATATCTTCCAGTCGAATCAGTAGTAGTATTAAGGTGTACAAAAGGGATTTTGGGACCAAGAAATATAGAAACGCTTCTTGTTTTACTATCCGACAGCAAGTCAAATAAAGGCCCTTTCCAGAAGCAGAAAAACCTGTCCTCATCCTGTTTTCATATGTGATTTCCTTGCACAAAAATAATATCAGCATTATTAATTTCTTAAAAATCTTTTTACGCTTAATGGGATGATTGACGCCATTCCAATTCCAAGATATTATTTTGATTTTATTAACGTCCATGTTTAAAATTGAGTTTAATATTATATAAGAGAAATGTTACGCAAGTACAGATTAAACCAAAAGGCGCGGGTACAACCAGGAGTGATGCGTTTACGAAAGAGAAATCCATCAAAAAAACTGCCCAATCAAGAAAAGAACCTACTCTAATAGACCCCTCCCCCCACTCAATAGATAGAAATGAAGGAACCGATAGGCTGGTCCCGTGCAAATAACCTTTGACCCTGTTCTCCATCTTGCAGCTCTGTATAATAAAAAAAAAGCAAAAATCCCACGAAAAATAGCCAAAATAAAAGGCACAAACAGAATTCAACTACTATGATGTTATGTCTAACATTAATAAAAATATAATCGACAACAGCCATCTTAGAATCAGCTAAAGTAGCTTAAACATAGATTCAAATGAAGGAATAAATCTGGGCAAATAATGTTACAAACAATATTCTTTCTCTCGAAAAAGAAAAGTAAATGAGTACATATATATATGTGTGTGTGTGCGCGCGTGTGTATAGAGAGAGAGAGAGAGAGAGAGAGAGATATATATATACATACATACATAAAACAGACCTAAAACTATAAGTATTGAAGCAAATAAAAGAAATAAAAAGATTAGTACACAACAGGTCCTACACAGACCACTAAAGTACAATACTATAAAGGTTTCCTACAAGACAGTTATATATGTACTAATTATTAATAAGATTAAAAAAATAAATCGACCATGTCCCATACCAGAGAATGAAAAGGTATAACGCATACTTAACTCAAAAGCTCCATAAACAACTCATACAGCAGATACTTCAAAATTGCCTATTGAGTAATCGGAGTAACTTTAATATTTTATTCAGTAGGCTTAACTTTAAGATTTTTAGTATACTCCCATCCCTCCTGAAGAGAGTAGATTCTCAATGATTGAGATTTTTCAGGAAAAAGTATCAGCTTTGCTAGAAAGTGAAGGGAGGGATTTAAATCTAATTTATACATTTCACTCATAACTTTGCGATATTTCTTCCTTTCGGCAAAGATCTCAAGTGGATAATCTTCGACTATACGAATATGTGTTGAATTGAAGAATAATTTCTGTTTCTTTCTGACTTCTCAAATAATAACTTCTTTATTCGTATAATAATGCAAAGAAAGTACAACTGCTCGAGAACGTAATTCGGCTGAACACCGAGAAAATGGAATTCTGTGAGCTCTGTCAATTAAGGGGCTAGTTTCGAGGGTCTCATTGAAAAGTGAGTACAGCATATCTGAAAAGAATTTTAACAGATCGCCAGCTTCAGTATTTTCAGGCAGTCTCAGAATACGCAGGTTCCTCCAATGCCCTCTACTATCTAAATCAACCATTCTTTTCTTTGTTTTAGATAGCTCCGAGGTAATTTCATTGATTTTCTTTTCCATTGAAGATATCTTCATTCCTTGATCTTTAATAGTTTGCTTGAATCGATCATGCTTACTCTCAATTCGGGTTGTAGTCTGCTGAAGTGTTTGAAGTTGAGAGTCCAAGTTTTTCAGAGAGTCTCAAATCGTAGAAATAGCTTTTTCGAGCTTCCAGTTTGAACTGGCCAGCTTATCAATTTTAATATTAAGAATTCCGAATTCCAACTTCATGTTTTGCATTGAAGAAAATATTCCCGCTAGTGTAACAGGCTCCTCATTTTTCTTGGTTTGTTCCATTTGCTCCATTTCAGGGAAAGTCTTGCCACTTCTCAGTTCAATGCCAGAACGACTTTTCTCGGCCATTGTAATTAAGTCGTAAATCCTTCAGTAAGAATAATAAATCCTTCAGTAGAAGTAGTAAGTCATCAAAACTAAAAGGGATCTGTTAAAAGAGAGCCGCTAGGAATGCGACCTACTCCATGTGCTACAAGGTAGAGACTCCCCAGCCATTATCAATACTCTTCATAGATTGTCTGCCTGGCACCAGTGGTTGCATAACCTGTGTGAAGTCACTCATTAAGTCAGTATTTTGCTGTTTTAATTTTAATGTAGCATATTAGCGTCCAAGTTAGCATAACACTATTATAGCACCAGCGAGCCAGGATTAATTCCGCCGCTGCCTGTAAGCAGTTTGTTGGCTCTCCCCGTGACCGTTTGAGTTTCCTCTGGATACTCTGGTTTCTTCCCACATTCTTAAGACAAATGGGTTAGTAGACTAATTGGTCATATAACAGAAGGGTCTGTTACTATGTTCCATCTCTAAATAAAACTAAATAAATAAAATAAATTTGAAAGTTTTCCATTTACCATATAATTTGAATATGCAATTCAAAATTCAAAGAAAATGTATTACCGAAGTACATTAATGTCACCATGTACAACCATGAGATTCATTTTCTTGCTGGTGTACTCAGCAAACCAAAAGGGTAATAACTATAACAGGATCAGTGAAAGGTCAACCAGAGTGCAGAAGACAACAAACTGTGCAAATGCAAATATAAATAATTAGCAATGAATAACAAGAACATGAGATAATGAGATAAGGAGTCCTTAAAGTGAGATACAGACACAACACACACAAAATGCTGGAGGAACTCAGCAGGCCAGACAGCGTCTAGGAAAAGAGTACAGTCGACATTTCAAGCCAAAACCCTTCAGCAGGACTGGAGGAAAGCCTTAAAGTGCGATCATTGGTTGTGGGAACATCTCAATGATGGGGCAAATGAGTGATGTTATCCCCTTTTATTCAAGAGCCTGATGGTTGAAGAATAGAAACTATTTTTGAACCTGCTGGTGCAAGTCCTGAAGCTCTTGTACCTTCTACCTGATGCCAGAAGCAACAAGGGAGCATTACCTGGGTGGTGGGGATGTGTAATGATGGATACTGCTTTTCTGTGATAGCTTTACATGTGCAGTTGTGCTCAGTGGTTGGGAGGGCTTTACCCCTGATGTATTGGGCCAATAGTTTTGTAGGATTTTCCTTTTAAAGGCATGTAGCATGTGCTCAGACAAGCCTGGACAGCTCTTTAGTACGGACTTGATACTTAACCGTAGAAAGGCAAGAACTGACAGCCCTCTTTGTGAAGCAACATGAGTGATAGCTTTGAGAAGTATAATGGACATATTTCATTCGCCTGACGGACTATTACACAGGCATTATGAATCAACCAAGCAAAGTAAATTAAGGCTTGATAGCAGTTTTCTGACCTTCAAGGAAATAAATGAGCCAGTGATATTTTTAAAAATGTGCTAGGCCACAAATTAACAAATGCATTCAGCTTCACAAGTTCCAATGTGATTTGAACTGATAATTTCATTCGTAAGTCCAGCACATCATCAAACCCTTCCAAGCATTTACACAAGGCTGATTTGTAAAAAGAAGAACACATAGAATTAAACATCAAACACCGGAGGACACAGCTCAAGGGTGAGAGTGGAGAAATTTAAAGGAGGTATGCAGTTAAAGTTTTTTTTTACACACAGTACTAAGTGCCTGGAAGACACTGCTAAGGAGGTGGTGGGAACAGACACAATAGTGGAGTTTGAGATGTATTTTGACAGGTGCATGAACATGCAGGAATTGAAGGATCATGTACAGGCAGATAGATTTGGTTTAATTTGGTATCAGGGTCAATATAGACATTGTGGGCTGGAGGGTTGTGCCAGTGCAATACATAGAACATGCACAGTGCAGGCCTTTTGGCCCATAATGTTGTGCTGGCCTCCTAACGTACTCTAAAGTCACTTTAGCCTTTCCCTCCTAAGAAGTCCTTCATTCTTTCAATCCTAAAGTGCCTGTCTAAGAGTATTTTAAATGCCCCTAATGTATCTGCCTCTACTACCACCCTTGGTAGGGTGTTCTGTAAACACCACTCTGTGCAAAGAACTTACCTATGACATACCCCCACCCCCATACTTTTCTCCAAATTGTGCCTTCTCATATTAGCCATTTCAGACCTGGGAAAAAGGTCTCTGTCGATTCACTCTATCTAGCCTGTCTTATCATCTCATACACCTCTATCACATCATCTCTCTGTTCTGTTCTATATTCTATAATTAAGATCATAAGATATAGGAGCAGAATTAAGCCATTTGGTCCATTGTATCTGCTCTGCCATTTCAGTATGGCTGATTCATTTTTCCCTACAGCCCCAATCTCCTGTCTTCTCCCCTATTCCTTCATGCTCTGACCAATCAAGAATTGATTAACCTCTGCCTTAAATATACATACAGATTTTGCCTCCATAACTGCCTGTGACAATGAATTCCACAGATTCACCACTTTCCAATCAGTGCAATTGGAATATTTTGGAGGAGAAATGAAAAACTTGACATGAAGCAAAGCTCATTATATAAAGTGCAGTTCTAAAGCGGTTTGCAGAAAACAATGATTTGTGTGTGTACGCAGTGATTTGTTTTTAAAGGGAAAGAGCTGGTGAATGTGACTGACTAGATGGCTGTTCACTGGGAAAGATGGAGTATACTCAATGAGTCAAATAGCTTCCTGAATCTAGCACTGTCTGATTCAACAAATAACACAGCAGAGAGTAAAACAGTATATGTACTAGAGGCTGACCCAGGACATGCCCTCTTCTCATTATTACCACTAGACAGGAACATAGAACATAGAAATCTACAGCACATTACAAGTCCTCAGGCCCACAATGTTGTGCCAACCAAGTAACCTACTCTAGAAACTGCCTAGAATTTCCCTACCACATAGCCCTCCATTTTTCTAAGCTCCATGTACCTATCTAAAGAGTCTCTCAAATGACCCTACTGCGTCTGCCACCAGCACTGTTGCCCGGCAGTGCATTCCATGCACCGACCACTTTCTGTGTGAAAAACGTACCCCTGGCATCCCCTCTGTACCTATTTCCAAGCACGTTAAACCACTACCTCACTATTCTGCTCTCTTTTTGCACCACTTTATTTTTTTTTAATGTATTTGTTATTGTAATATGTAGTCTATTTTATGTATTATACTGTACTGCAGCTGCAAACAATGAATTTCATGACAAGTATCAGTGATAATAAACCTGATTCTGTTTCTGAATAAGATGTAGTCCTAACGGGAACAGTGAGTTCCTATTCGACAACTAGAACAAATTTCTTTTTTTATTTATTTAATGAGACAGCTCAGACCCTTCCGCTTCCGGGCCTTTGAGTCAAACAATGCCAGACAACCCTGATTTAACCCTAACCTAATCACGGGACAATTTACAGTGACTAATGATCCTACTATGTACGTCTTTGGACTGTGGGAGGGAACAAACGCATCTGGGGAAAACCTACGTATTCCATGGGGATGACATACAGAAACAACTTACGGGCGGCACCAGAATTCAACCCCAATCTCCATAGCTCCCGAGCTGTAATAGCATCCCATTACCAATCATATGAATTAAAAATAAATCCCAGATATTGAGGAGAGATAATGTGCTGCAGGTTGTTTGATTAGCTGTATTGGATCATGCATGCCTCAATCTGATTTTTAGATGTGCATTAATCAGCTGAAAGATGAATAGATTTAATTCATTCAAACTTATTCTTGTGCACGTTATTTCTTTAATAGAATCTTCCCTGAATCATGGAGCTGAAAGTCATCAGGACTGGTGCCTTTCTCAATAGTCTATTGTGTTATTACACATGGCAGAAATGGGGAAAAGGCAGCTGCATTACGAGCAAAGCAGATAAATAGTACTAGAATTAAGATTATGAAAGGCTTTCAGGCAATAATTAAATAAATTATCCTGATGGATTTGCTTGTTTGACTTCTGACAGTGAGATTAAAATGAAAGGGTTTCTGCCTCAGATTCAAGTGCATGATCATTAGCAAATCAGATTTTCTACAAGGGTGCTGTATGTGTGGAAGAGTGCAGGCTGAAGTAGATACATTGTAGGAAGCAAATATGTGAAAAAATAGAGCCATGGTTCTGAAGCATGATGACTGGTCCAATTCTCCTAAGCACTGTCACGTTTTCACAGTGCAATGAATGCTGCGCTTGAGTCAGTTCAGTACAGAGACTGCTGTGCATGATTCATTTCCTCGGGCTCCTTCTACCATGATCGACACGTGTAACCCTCTTAACTCTGGTGTCAGATGATTGAAGAAATGCTCACTTGGCATAATCTAATTTTAGAAGGGTTTGGATTTCTTGATCTTTTTTGCAGTGGTTATAGAATCACAGTTTTCACAAAAGCAAACATGGCAACGTGCTCACTGTGCTTTTCGCATTCATGTTCCTTTCAAAAAAACTCCATTCTTTGCCAAGAGTGCTTCTGAATCCACTTGCTTGTAGTCTTTCATAGAAGGTAACTTCCAGTTATCTATTGAAAACTAAATTTTCACTGGTATCCTTTCATTTACTATGGAGAATGTGCACATCTCACATGAGTGCATAGCCTATTCTGAGATTTGAGAGGCCTGAAGAGCGGATTCCTGCCCTGATCAATGATGCCTGATGGAGACAGGAACACCACTTGTTCCTATCAGGGTTTACCCATCATATTTTCATCCTCATGAACTTGTGTAGCACAACTTGGGTACCCTGTTACAAATGTACCAAGCAAAGTAGCCCTATTCAAGCAGGTTGGTCTGTCTACAGATAGGAAGTTCATGACATTAAAACAATTAATCCTGTTTCCTCTCAATATAAGGTAACAATTATTTGATTTTAGGCTTCCATAGATATAGGAGCAGAATTAAGCCATTTGGCCCATGAGTCTACTCCATTCCAACAGGCTGCTTATTTGAATGCTTTCTATATGCTGTGAGAGTACCTTTCTGGATTTCAGTGACCCATTGGGTAAAATAAGTCTTCCAAAACTACCCTTAAACTCTGTAACACATACAAAACGCTGGATCAACTGAACAGGGTGGGCAGCATCTATGTAGAGAAATAAACAGTCAGCGCTTCAGCCAAAATCCTTCATCCGGACTCGAGCCCAAAATGTCAACGGTCCTATTTTGTCTCTCCACATGACTGAAACCCAGTCCATCCCAGGCAATATCATGATGAATCTGCTCTGATAATGATAAACGTCAGAACATTGCAAATATAAGACAATATCAATGGAGAATAAAGTGTAACAGTTACAGAGAAAGTGCAGTGCTGGTAAACAATAAACTGCAAGATCTTAATGAAGTACATTGTGAGGTCAAGAATCTATCTAATCATACTAAGGAACAATTTAATAGTCTTATAACATCAGGATAGAAACTGTCCTTAAGCCTGATGTTACTGCTTTCAGGCTTTTGTATCTTCTGCCCAATGAAAGAGGGGAACAGTCAACAGTACAGGCCAAGGTCCTTCATCAGGACTGGAAAGCCAGAATAACAAGATGGGGGAGGGGGGGAGAATTGGTGTAAGCTGGCAGATGATAAGTGAAGCCAGGTAAGGAAGATGGTAGATGGGTGGGGGAGAGGGGGTGAAGTGAAAAACTGGGAGGTGGTAGGTGAAAAGGTAAAGGGCTGAAGAAGGAGGAATCTGATAGGACAGGACAGATTGAGGCTCAGCAAAGGGATGTGATCAGCAGTTGAGGAGAAGAGGAGAGGTGAGAGGAGAACCAGAATGGCAAATGGGAAAAGAGAGAAGTGGGGTTAGAAATTACCAGGAGATAGAAAAATCAGTGTTCATACTGTCAAGTTGCAGTTTGCTCACATATCAAGGACGTGCGAGTTAGTAAGTGAAATGGCTGCTGAAAACTGCGGCTGGTGTTGAATCTGGGAGGAGCTGTATAAGAATGTAGTGAGAATAAAGAATGGAATTAATGCCGGTTTAGTGTATTCTGCGTTGCTGATGGCCAGCGTGATTTCAGTGAGCTGAGCGACCTGTTTCTGTGTTCCCTCTCTCTGTGAAGCTATATTGCAGAAAGAAACACTGAGCTTTTGACAGCTCTATATCAGAATCAGGTTTAATATCACTGGCATATCTCATGAAATTTGCTTGTGCCAGCAATACATTTTAATATGTAATTAAAAACTGTAAATTATAGTAATAAGTACATATAGTTAGTTAACAAGTTAAGTTAAGTAAGCAGTGCAAAAAAAGAAAAAAAATAGTAATGTACTGTTTATGGGTTCAACATCAGTTAAGAAATCTGATGATAGCGGGGAAGAAGCTATTCCTGAATCGTTGAATGTGTGTCTTCAGGTTCCTGAATCTCCTCCATGATGGCAGCAATAAGAAGAAAGCATGTCCTGAGTGAAAATGTTTATCTAAATTCTAATTGGTTTGTACAATTGTCTGAACTAATGGGATCAGAGATTGCTCGAGAAGAGAACAATCACCAGAGCTATAGCACTCAGCCTATTGAACGATAAGACATTTGCCTGAATCAAACTGATTGGAGAGCTTTTGTAGGAGGGTCTGGACAGCACAGATACTGCATCGTATAACCTTGATTTATATTGCACCACAGAACACTGCAGAGTACTTGCGATTTCTACGTGACACTCAGATCAAGTCTCCTCTTAAAATTGCCTCTGTGCAGTTGCTGTCAGACCCAGAATCAATATAATCCAACCCCTTTCCTGTGTAGCACACACACATATATATCCATGTAACACAAATTATGAAGAGCTAAATTCTTGTTAATTATAGAGCTTTGCAGATTAAAGTTGCTTCATATATTGATATTCAGAAGAAAGAGAGAATATGGGTAAAATAAAACCAGACTCTGTCAGAAATACTAAGCAGGTTAAAAAAAACTGTGAAGGAACAATGGCATATAAAATTTTGCAACATGGAAAGATGTATCAGGCTGAAGCCTTGCACTTGCATTTTCAAACAATGATTACGCCCTATCCCTTCACAATTTTGATATTGTGTTCAAATCCATTTTTGTCTTTGCTGATCTATTTAGTGCTTTAAATCCCTGATTTCTCTTTATGATGGCACCATCTCTAAAGTATTTTAAAGTATTAAAAAAACAAAATTCTGGAAATGGGAAGCCATGCTGCATCACCTGCTATATATTTCCAGTATTTCTGTTCTCATTACAGATTTAAGGTGTCTTCAGTTTTGTTTTTCAGTCCCAATATTTAGGATAGAGAGACACAGTGACATAGCAGTTAGCACAACACAATTGCAGCTCAGGATGTCAGAGTTCAACTCTGGCTTCCTCTGTAAGACTATTTGTACATTCTTCCTGTATGGGTATGGGTTTCCTCCCACTGTCCAAGAATGTACCAGTTTGTAGGTCAATTATTTATTGTAAATTGTCCTGTGATTAGATTAAGGCTAAATCGGTGGGTTGCTGGGCAGTGCGGCTCAGTGAGCTGGAAAGGCCTGTTCCATGTTGTATCTCTAAATAAAATAAATAAAAAATAAAATAGAACAGTCAAGCTGGGACAAGATTAAAGGCATTGATGGTGCAAATATTATATGGTGCAGCCAGAATATATTTTTGTGTTTCAATTATCTTTTTATTAGAAATTTTAGAAAAATGTTTCCAAACAGATTTTTGATTTCATTTACAATTCAGAGCACATTGCAAGCCAGTTTTTCAAAACACCTATGCTGTGTCTGCACTTGTTTAATTGCTTTGTAAGCAGCTACCAGATTTTCAACAATTTGTTAAATACTCTGTCCCACAAAATAGCTGATTCATGAACATCTCCATAGTGCCCTGAGTTAATAGACAGGGGATTGCAGTTCATGCTAGTATGCAGAGCTTCCAGTTTTTTTCCCATCTATTCCTCCCACCCTCCCCACTGCATTCTGTTGTCTGTAGCACTAATGGCTGGAGTGCTGTATTTCACCATGCAATCGGCCTTGTGGCTATTTGACATTGCTGCAGTCCACACCCATGGCGCATAGCAGTCCGAGCATGCTCACACACACAGGTGCAATTTACTCAGCGATGCCTTGACAGTGAATAATCTGCAGACTCTCTGCAGAGAATAATATTCACAGCATTGATACAAGCAAGACAGTCTGGGGAAATGTCAGGCTTGACCTTTCAGTTAAATCTATTAACCAAAAGGAAAATAAGGTTTACAGCTGGTACAAAGGCACTTTTTTGTCAGATAACAGATCTATGGTGCAATTGAACACTGAACCATTTTGCACTGAATAATTTATTTTCAGGAAGAATTAGAATCTGGTAAGTAAATTCCGAAGGCACTTAGAAAGAAAAACAGGAAACCATATGGAGTGAATCGGTGTTGTAGGTAATAAATTCAACCAGTTGGATGCAATGTTAACCAGCAAAATGAAGCTTGTCTCTGCACGCTGATCATCCATTTTGTGATCCATCTGTGATCAGAGTTGATGATTCAGACCTGTGAACCAAAAGTTATTATGCACCAAATACAGCAGGACACTTCTGCCTGGCATGACAATTGAAGTTGATAAAATTGAGGTTTGATAAAATGTGACTTAATGTACTCCTTTTAAAATTTGTTTTCTTTAGTGATATAGCATAGTAACAGGCTCTCCCAACCTAATGAGCCCACACTGCCCAATTACACCCATGTGATTAACGAGTGCATGCTACCCCAATTACACCTATTTGCGGAGAGAAAATCCACAGATGCTGAAAATCCAAGCAACACACAAAATGCTGGAGGAATTCAGCAGGCCAAGCTGCATCTCTGGAAAAGAGTACAACCCATGCATCTTCTGGATTGGGAGAGGGAACCAGAGCATCCAGAAGAAACCCACAGAGGGAATGTACAAACTCCTTATAGACAGCAGCAGGAATTGAACCTGAATTGCTGGCGTTGTAATACCGTTATGTTACTATGACTCACATAAAAGGGTTGCATATGTCATTTTCTTATTCAGTCATTGAACCAATACTGTTAATTCTATGGTAGTCCAGCAAAGCAATGTTGTCTTTGCATCAGTTGTATAATCAAATTTGGACCTGAAAGTCAGCCAAAGTGCAATAAGACAAATAATCCTACTTTGTCTACACAACTATTGAAATGAGACCGAAAATGTCACAAAATACTGCATGAACAAAGTTATAAGCAGTTTCTTGTACCCCTGCCATCATCCAGTTTTATATCAACAGTCTTTTAATTCTAGCTGAAAGGAAACTGGGCCATCTGCTCTTCCCTTTGTGATGTTGCTTCCAGTAATATAAAAAAGCTGATTCATGAACATCACCACAGTGCACAGAGCTCCCTGATTCTTTTTCCCCCTCAGACTCCAAAAACGTAGCTTCAATTTTCCTTGAGCAGATTTCAAATTAAATGCTTTTCTCTTTGGAGGAAACAAGTTTGAAGATGTAACTTGATGGAGTTATATAACATAATAAGAGGACACTTTTTTCCAAGGACAGAAATAGCTAAAACAAGGGGGCATAATTTTTAAAGTGATTGGAGGAGAGTATAGGGGGACGTCAGAGGTAAGGTTTTATACACAGACAGTGTGGTTTCATGGACCACGCTGCTGGGGGTGATGATAAAGGCAGATATATTTGGGGCATTAAGAAACTGTTGGATAGGCAAATGGATTAGAGAAAAATAGAGGGCCATGGGGGAACGGATGGGTTAAATTGACCTTAGACTGGGTTAAAAGTCAGCACAGCATGTTGGACTGAAGGGTCTCTACTGTGCCTTTGTGTTCTATGGTCTAAATGCATTATCCTTATTTGTCTTTGTCTTACTCTTCAACCAATTATGCTCACTTTTTACTTGATTCAGTGTAAAGTGAAATTTAGGAAAAGGGAATGTATACAGCATCTTTCATGACCTCCAAATGCACCAAAATGCCTTTTCTTGTTTTGTAAGTGCAGCAGCAATCGATTTGCATACAGTGAGCTTGCCTGGGGACTGAAATGGTGAAGGACAAATAATTATTCTAATGGCAAATGCAAAATATTCTGCAGATGCTTGAAATCTTGAGGAACATGCACAGAATTTCTGGAAGAACTCAGCAGGTCAGGCAGCATGTATAGAGTGTAGTAAACAGTTGACAAAGGTTCTTTACCAACCTGTTCATTGTTGTATGTCACTGCTTTGTGACAATAAAGATACACAGCAAGTCCTTGGAAAATGTGGATTTCCCAAATTCCCAAATCTCAGCAGCCATCCCTCAGCAAAAGCAATCATTCACCATCACCTCCAATGCACTAGCAAAGTCTTTGGGTGCTTGAGAAAAAGAGTGATTGGAAATGAAGATCTCAGACCAGGCACAGAACTCGTGCCTGTCAGCAGTGACTTTTGCTATTCTATATGCTTCGGAGACCTAGATTATCTGCAGTTGGCATTCTAAGGCAAAGTATGAACAACATTATTTTTGCCAAATCCTCCTAATTTTGTCAAATTGATGTTGGTGACCTCTACCCAGTGTTGAGGCCTTTGTTGTAATTAGTCAGTAAGGATGTTACTTGCAGACACTCTATGCTGAGCTGTGTCACAGAAAGAAATTGTCAGGTGCACACAGAAAAAGTATCAAAGATGTGGTCAAAGCCTCCTCGAACAATGTTTCTGGCTATTCTGGCCCACAGCTACTCAAAGTGGAGAAAAGGTGTTCTTTGAGAAACGTGAGTCCATTCAACGACAGTACACAATGAACAGCAGAAGGAATGCACATTTTTGACATCACCACCCAACACCTCCTACCCCATCTGTGCAATAGTTTCCAGATTACAGAAACATAATAGAAGGAAGTCCCAACAGAGAGATAATGATGATTTTGAAGTGAAGGGGGATTTAAATCCCACTGTGACTGTGAGCCAATAGCACTTGTACTGAACATGAGCCAACACCTTTTGGGGAATGGTACACACAATGCCTTATTTATATTTAGATTTACACAATGGAATTCACTCTTAAAGTGGAGTATGTGAAGAAATTGACGCTGTGCAATTTGTTCAACTCTTTTAGCTTGTTCACTGAAACAAATTGTAATCTGAAAACCAGTATTCCAAAATGTTAGCTTAATTTTCTTATAATTTAGTTTTAACAAGATTTTGGTCCTTGCTGGCTAATGAGTGTAATGTTGGGTGATTGCAGGGTGTGGTTAATTGAGATGGAACAAATCGATTTCTGTAGTTATGTCGCTATTGGTGATCTTATTCCATTAGTCCTCCTCTGAAAATAGCAAACACCACATGTAATGTATTAAAAAGGGTACAATTTCCCACGAATAATCTCACTGTTTTGCAGTTTCTAAATAGGTTGAATTGCATTTTTATTGTGCAGGATGTAAGGATCAGATTCCATGATTCTGATTTCCTCAAAGCTGAGAAACAGCAGCCTTTGTTCAAAGCACATTTCCACTCAATAGGGAACCTTTAATTTGCTGCAGAACTCAGCTCTGGTTTTATGATTCACTTTAAAGAATTCTCCAGGGAAAGTGCTCATAAATTATATTTTGTTCAAATGGAAATAAAATGAAGTACTCCTTTCCCTCCCCCCACTTTCTTATTCTGGCTTCTTCCCCCATCTTTTCCAGTCACGATGAAGCATCGGGGCCTGAGCCACTTACTGTTTATTCGTTTTCATAGGTGCTGCTTCACATTTTGTGTGTGTTGCTCTGGATTTCCAGCATCTGCAGGGTATCTCTTGTGTTAATTAAATGAAGTTTGTGCTTTCACAGTGTTGCTGCACATTGGGATTTCAGTGGTTGTTCTTTCTTCCATCGCTCATATTAGGGTTCAAATTGTTGAAAGTGGAGTGAAATTATTGTGCTTGGTTATCAATCTCCTATCTGTTATGAATGAGACCAGAGCTTAGGTCTGTGAATCCACAAGTCTGCTGGAGGCTGAAGGAGGATTCAAAGTACATTTATTTTCAAAGTATGTATGCAGTATGCAACCCTGAGATTCATCTCCTCCACAGACAGCCATGAAACAATGGAAAAACCATGGAACCCCATTCAAGAGAAAAACATCAACTCCCTACCCCCCACATAAAAAAAACAATCACACAAACGGCAACAAGATCAATCACCCCACGTGCAAAAAGACAAATCACGCAGATGGCGACAAGGAAAAAAGCAACTGCAATCACACAATATAAAACACTAAATCAAAAGAGTCCATTTACAGTTCAGCTTAGTGTTCATTATCTGCAGGCCTCCCCAATTCAGTTGCCCAAAATAGCAACAGGAAAAAGATTGACCAGGAACTACAGTCCATTCCACAAACCCAGACCCAGAATTTCAGTACCATCCTCCAGCAGCATCGAGAGAGAGAGAGGGAGAGACCATTGAAGGACCTTCCATTGGGATTAGTGAGCAAGAGGGAGGGAGAGAGAGAGAGAGATTGGCACATACAGACACCTTGCTCTGGCAGGAAGTGACAGGCTGCTAACGCTGAATACCTTCTGCACTCACCACGATGTTTTCAATCTTCCTCGATGCTTTACTTGGCAAGATGGCCAGTCCTAGGATTGTAGAACTGTGCATCTGCTAGGAAGGCAGCAATGTGTCTTGTTGTATTGTTGTTGCCCTGTGATTTGGTGTGTTCTGCTGAGCATCGTGGCCATCCCAGATCAGTACCAGAAAGTGTGGGGACTTGCAGGCTGTCCCTAGCGCATCTTTGGGTGTGTTGCTTTTTCACACAAATTACACATTTCACTGTATGTTTTGAAGTACAAGTATTAGAGAAATCTGAAACTGATTTTGAGTAAATGAGCTATACATTCATTTGCTGCTGAGGAATCAAACAATATGGTGATCAGCCAGAAAGGTCACCCTGAGTTGTGTTCTTACTGAATGACAGACAAAGTATAAGAGCCCATGTGGCCTGATCCTGCTGCCTGTGTTTACTGGTGATGCCTCTTGTCAACCACGACATGCCTCCATCTCCTATCTCAATAATCTACAATGTAACCCATCACTGCATCCCATTACTCTATTATTGAGTTGGCAGCGGGAAATCCATGCAAGCAAGCTCACATCAAACACTGGTAGGCTTTTCCACCTGCCCACCAGTCCATCAGAGCACCACTGCCCCACTGTACATTACTAATTTAATTAGCACCTACACTCAGTGGCCAATTTATTAGGAATCTCCTGTACTTAATAAAGTGGCCACTGAGTGTACGTTTATGGTCTTCTGCTGTAGTCCACCCACTTCAAGCTCTGACATGTTGTGCTTTCAGATGCTGAAAGCACAACATGCTGCTCTTCTGAACACCACTATTGTGATGTGTTGTTATTTGTGTTACAGTCGCCTCCCTGTCAGCTTGAACTAGTCTTGCCTTTCTCCTCTGATCTTTCTGATTAACAAAGCATTTTTGCCCACAGAGTTGACACTTACTGGATGTTTTTATTTGATTTCTGCACCATTCTTTGTAAACTCTAGACTGCTGTGGGTGAAAGTCCCAGGAAATCAGCTGTATCTAAGATACTCAAACCACCCCATCTGGCACCAACAAACGTTCCACTGTCAATCACTTCGACCACATTTCTTCACCATTCTGATGTTTGAATTACAATTGAACCACTTGATCATGTCTACATGCTATTAATGAATTGAGTTGCTGCCACGTGATTAGCTGTTGAGATATTTACAGTAATAACCAGATATACCTAACAAAGTGGCTACTGAGTGTATGTTTTTAGAACTAATTGAAAGAATAGATTGTGCTCTGCTCCTGTTGGACTAAAAAGATTTAAAGCCATCCAACTACTGCTGAAACACACATCCCATTATTTTTCATACTCCAGCTGTTGAACTTGTAATAGCAGCAATACTAACACTGCTTGCTCTTGTTGCACTGTGAAGTTGATTACTTAGTCATAGGGTACACACTAATGTTCTTCTCTAAAGGACATGAATAAGGCACATGGATTTTTGCAAATTTCATGGTTGCATATATTGAAATTATTATTTTAGTTCCAGATTTAAGTAACATAATTTAAACTCATTTGATTTGACTCACATCTCTAGACTTTCACTTCATATTCTATTAACTAAAGCACTGTTTTATCCCCTCTCTGATGTAAGAAATGGGCACATCTTTCTATTTCTCCACTCCTGGAATTCAACTCACTTCTGTTTCCACAGTATCATGGATATTTCATTCTACTGAATCATACAGGACAGGATTTTTCTGACACATGCCGAGAGTGGAGCTTCCAACATTTCCCAGTGTCATTTCAGTAAACACGGGGCTCCAGCTCAAGCATACAGGAGCAAATTCTGCACCCTATAATATAATCAGAATATTCAGTGGTTTCACACCAAGACTGTATTATTACAGATTATCACTCCCAATTCTGCTCATTACAGGAACATGTCAAAATATATTTTTTCCATATCTTTACTTTTTTTTCCTTCCTCTCTGTCAGACAATACTGCTGTATTGTCAACATACCTGATCTCAACATCATCGAGGTTGTTTGGGAAAATCTGAGAGACAGAAGTGAGTGAGACATTTAAGATCTCTAGAACTGTCCCAAGTTCTCCAAGATGCTTGGAAACAACCTACCAGCTGATTTTCTAATAAAACGGCATGGCAGTGTATCTAAAAATTAACACAGTTTTAAGGCAAAGGGTGGTCACAACAAATATTGGTTTCATTTAGTTGTATTTTTTATATTTAGAAACTTTCCATCTCATCATTTTTGAAGGCATCTTCACTTTATTGAATTATATTTTACATATGCATGAGACATTTGCACAGTACTGTATGTAACTGAAATTTTCCTCAAAGTTTCATCAGTATTTGTCATTTTAGGATAAGATATTAGAAATACTGATTTGTCAGCATGGTTCTAGTACTGTCTTTTCTAGGAAAAACTACTTGTATGGATTTTTAACTGTCTTATTGGTAAGAATAACAAGCACAGATTTTTATTTTCTACAACTTACTGTGCTTTGGACCAGAATCAATCACTGTAGAGTTGATGATGTAATACGTATATCATAAAATTCCCTTCGATACACATGGAACAACTAACCTTGGGCATCTGTAGGCCATTAAAGTTCACATTTCTGCCATCAGTGATGTCTACTAGTGGCTACATACATTTGTGAGCAACACAGAAACTAACCATGGTTATATTGATGTTTATTTAATCCTTCATTAATTAAAGACCTTGAACTTTCAACCGTTAATTGAGGAGCTCTTTGGAGATCGATCCTAATATGAATTCCAACAAAGCCACTGTGGAATCTCTTCAAACTTCATTTCCAACATACTGAAAACAAAATTACTGAGAGAGTTAAATTATTAAACATTCATTGAAATTGTTTATTTGTCCATTTCCACAAGCTATAAATGTGCACAGAATTCTCAAAGGTTGAGTGTTTTAGAGATGCAGTTAGGATGATCTTATTATTTGATGTTATGTTATCAGACCTTACCAGAAGAGTAATTTCTAAGCTATTACTGTGAATATTTTAACTCATTTTAGCCAGCAAACTAAATAATTTTGACACTTCTGCAGCCAAAGTACTCAGGGCTGAAACAAAAGAAGGGACTTTTGTAAGGTGACACTTATGAAAATAATTCTGGAACCATTGCCAAAAATGTATATTTTATAGACACAAAAGATTTTGCAGATGCTGGAAATCCCGAACAATACACACAAAATGCTGATGGAAATCAGCAGGTCAGGTAGAGTGTCTATGAAGAGGAGTAATCAGTCACTATTTTGGACTGAGGCCCTTCATCAGGAGTAAAAGTAAATGTAATATCTTGTACGTATATGTCACCTTAGATATGTCACCCTGACATTAATTTGGTAGCAGGCATTCACAGTAGGTACAACGAGAATAAATGAAAACTACATAAACAAAAATGGACATCCAGCCAATGTGCAGAAAAAAAAACAAACTGTGCAATTACAAAGATTAACATAATAAATAAGTGTATTTATTTAAACTTTAAATGAGTTGTAAAGTCCTTGAAAATGAGTCAATGGATTGTGGAATCAGTTCTGTGTTGAGGTGAGTGAAGTTACCACTCTGGTTCAAGAGCCTGATGACTCAAGGGTAATAACTGTTCCTAAACCTGGTGGTGTGTGACCTAAGGCTCTGAAATGTTGACTGGTTACTTCCCTCCATAAATGCTGCCTGACCTATCGTGTTCCTCCAGCATTTTGGACATGTTGCTATATATTTTCTAGGGTAGTAAATGATGAACTGTCCAAGTTTATGTCAGCAAAATGAGAGATCCAGTTTTAATCATCATAAACCAAAGTCAATCATCTGCACCAGGTTAACACCAATCTGCAAGGTTGGCAAAAGAAATTTAGAATATGTTTGCACTGTCATTTATTATACTAGTGAATATTAAGGGAAATGTGCAAGGACATTTTACCACCTTACTGTACATTAGTTGACACCCATGAAATTGTTCTTTCCACAAGGTGGGAAGTATGAAAATTAGGTGGGGCAGAAATAGAAACTAAGAATTAGACTCTATAAACGAATATGGCAATATTCATTGATAGTTATTACTTTCCATGAAGCTGACTCATTTTGCAGTATCACAGCGACAGGATGTAATTAGTCTTTTTAAATTAGTTGAATTTGTTTATGTCTATTGTGCTAATGCTATATTACAAATGGTATTTTTAGCACCTTGTATAGACATTTTAAATGATTTTCTTGTTATGAGCCACACTTGAGGGGGAAACAACTTCTTTCAGATTTTATTTGATGACACTAATGCATCTTTTTTTTGAGATAATGACAATTGATCAGGTTGATAGTTTCTTCTTTCCCTCCCTTTCCTTTTGAAGCAAAACCAGTATATGCTGGAAATTCATCCTAATTCTGTGCCTGTTGTACATCTCCTGCACTTTAACATTTTCTCTTTCTTTCCTTTAGACTCAGTGTTGTCTCTGTCTGATATCAGTGATGACAATGAACTGGTAAAAGAAAAATGAGAATGTATTTGTGCTTGTTCCAGATCACTGCTCTACAACCTTAACCATTTCACTAATACTGGCAAATGTGTTTTTGAGTAACAAGTCAAAGTGCCAAGAGTCAAATATACTACTCGTGGTACCTGTCATTTTAATATTCTGGTGCCTTATTTTTGGGTAGTGCTGTTATTCAATCAAGTGCCCCAGGTACATTGTCCCATTCATCCCAATTGGCAGGTTCAGGTTGAAATATCCACCGGTTGGTAAAAACTCGTCAATCATTAGGGGGGGTCCCTGGTTATTTAGTGTGAGTTGGTTTAATTTCAGTGGAGCAAGGAGTTTCCCCCAGTGAATTTCTTTCTTAGTGGTGCACTTGCTGAACTGTATTTTCATTGACACCAACAGCTCTTCAGAATCTTAAATCATAGGAAGCAGGAGCAGAATTAGGTTATTTAGCTTATTAAGTCTTCTCTGTTGCTCAATCATGGCTATATCTTTCAATCCCATTCCCACCCCTTCTGCCCGTTACCTTTAATCTTTAAGAACCTATCAATCTCTGCCTTATGTGCACCCAAAGGCTTGGCCTCCACTGCCCATTGTGCACGAATTCCACAGACTCAACACCATCTTGTTGAAGAAATGCTTTTCAGTATTCTGTGGGGTACTACCTTCCCCCCCCCCCCCACCCCCGGACCTTCTAGATTCCCATCAAGTACAGACCCTAAGATGCCAAAAGCATCTTTGTTAAGTCTTTCATTCCTGGCATCTTTCTTGTGAGCCTCCTGGAACCCTCTCCAGGGCCATCGTATCTTTCCTAGATAGCTGACATTTGCACAAAAGAGCAAAAGAACAAGGTGAGGGCAACACTTGTCCATGAAGAGTCCAAAACTCTTGGTTGTTTGAACTGAATGGGTAGCAGCAGGAATTGCCATAAAACCATCCAAAAGGATCATCCACTCTTGTCTATTGACACACAATTAAACCCTCCTGATGTCCTAATTCTAAGTTGTTAACTATTGAAGGTGAGGGTGATAGAGATAGTTTATCATGCACCCTCAATTATTTTAAAGATCACAGTTTTAAGATACTGATTATTTAGACCATAGGACCATAAGGCATAGGAGCAGAATTATGCCCTTTGAGTCAGCTCCACCCTTTGATTATGATTGATTTATTTCTCCTCTCATTGGGGATGTGAGGTGTACTCAGGAAGGTACTACAGTTGGTATAGATGAGTTTGGCTGAAAGGCCTATTCCACACTGTATAACTCTTGGACTC
Source organism: Hypanus sabinus (assembly GCF_030144855.1). NCBI lineage: Eukaryota > Metazoa > Chordata > Chondrichthyes > Myliobatiformes > Dasyatidae > Hypanus > Hypanus sabinus. The sequence continues at coordinate 57,790,875 of NC_082720.1, read as the reverse complement.
TGGCAATTGATGTCCATAAATTCCAGGTCGTCCTTATTCTGCTACCGTTATTGTGGGTTCACTTACTAACAGACATAATCAAAAGAAAGATTTGTATTTACTAAATACCTAATGTAACCTCTGGATCTGTTTGTTAACAGCTCCATTAATCATGCTCAAAGATAATCTGTCAGTGTGGAAGTGGCTCTCTTTACATTTTCAACCAAGGTTCTTGTAAAATGACAGATTGAATGTTTGGCCACCATGATCATAATGTTGTCCAATAAATCTTCCCAACCTGGCTGTAAGTTGATTTGTTTTCCACTAATGCATTATTCTGAATCCCCTGCTCAGTCCCATGAGTAATAATGGAGTATCCCTGCCATGAAGCTTAGCCATTGAAGGATTGAAATTATCTTTTTAAACATTTGAAACAGATTTGAGAGAAAAATAAAATTCCGTGCTTACATTTTTCTCCCAACTTCTTTCAAAGGTACAATTTAATGTCAGAGAAATGTATACAATCTACATCATGAAATGCTTTTTCTTCACAGCCATCCATGAAACAGAGGAGTACACCAAAGAATGAATGACAGTTAAATGTTAGAACCCCAAAGTACCCCCTCAGCTCCCCTCTTCCGCGCATAAGTGGCAGCGAGCAACGATTCCCCCGCCTCCCACCAGCAAAAACAAAGGCAAGCATCGGCACCACCACCGAGCGCTCAAGCGTGACCAAAGACTTGGTGTTTCACCCAGCATTCGACACACCACAGGTTCTATCTCTTCCTAATAAGGGAAAAAGAGGTGTCTCCATTTTCCCAGCAAGCAGGGAGACATAACAAGCAACTCACTGGTTTACGATGTTAAAAGTCTGTTACGTTGCTTTTATCGAGCTCTGTGCCCAAAGATCACAAAGATCCCAGGTCTCCAGGCACATAACAGATATCCCGACGACACACGGGTCTCCTGTCATGACACCAATCCTCAATCTGCCCATCTCAAGAGCTCTGAGATCCTTGGCTTCTGAATTTGGAGCTGGACTCTTAGGCTGAGCCTTTGGCATGCTGAACAACGGCCAGTTATGGAACCTCCAGAGCGGGTCCCATTCCCACAAAGAACCATAGCATGTAACTGCAGGTCAGGGTCTTCAAAAGAAACGTGAAAGGGAAAAATAGAGATATCTAAGATGAAAGTAGAGCTGTTTCCGAAGATGCAAGTAAAGGAGATGCTGTTAGGCGCCATTAACCCTCCTAAGCTCCACCTTTCTACATCCTTATACTAATTATAGCCTCGCAGTGTCTAGAAAGTATGTTACTCACAACAACAATGTGCAGTAGAGCATCTCTGAATGCACAACACGTTAAACCTTGAAGTGGATGTGTTGCAGTGAAAATATCCACTGTAGCCCACCCACTTTTAAATATACTCCCTGGCCACTTTAGTAGGTACAACAGTGGGACCTAGTGTAGCCTTCTGCTGGTGTAGCCCATCCAATTCAAGGTTGGGCATTTTGTGCATCCAGACATGCTCTTCTGCACTGTTGTAACACATCATTATTTGAGTTACTGTTCTCTTCCTGTCACCTTGGCTATTCTCCTCTGGCCTCTATCATACACAAAACAGTTTTGCCCACAGGACTGCCACTCTCTGGATGTTTTATGTTTCTCACACCATTCTCTGTAAGCTGTAGAGACTGTTGTGCATGAAAATCCCTGGAGATCAGCAGTTTCTGAGATACTCTAACCATCCCATCTGGCACCAACAAACATTCCACGGTCAAAATCACATAGATCACATTTCTTCTCCATTCTGGTGTGTGGTCTGAACAATAACTGAACCTCGTGACCATCTCTGCATGTGTTTATGCATTATGTTGCTGCCACATGATTGGCTGATTAGATGCTTGCATTAATGAACAGGTGTATATAAATGCAAATACAGATCGTACTCCACTAGGGTGGCGGAGCAACCTGTAATTTATTAGTTGTAGGTATATGGTGATAGGTACCTTACCACCATAATGTCAATCCTAAATGCACAATTAGTTCAGCTTACAGTTATGAATTGCAGATTAATAGATGTTCGCCATTCTCAGTGGCAGATGTACACCTATCACATTTGAACTCTTGCAGAGATGGTCCCAGCTTATCAACTCTGAGCCTACTACAGCATCTTCCAACTTCATGTCGTGACACTAACATTATTAAGCACCTCATAGCACTTCACTAGATAATCAGCAAACTGTAATAATATAATAAGAACATTAATTTGGAAATAAGACAGATGACCATAAACTTTGGCAAAAATTGAAAATTTTAAGGTATCTTAAACAAAAAAATTGTTAGTGAAATACTGATGTTTAGAGAGGAATTCCAGAACTTTGTGTCTGAGTGGGTAAAGCAACAGATGTGAGTGACAGAATATAGGTCAGTGCAGCACAATACAGGCCCTCTGTACATGATGTTGTAATGACCCTTCAACTTACTATATGGTCAATCTAACCCTTTCTTCCCATCCAGCCCCCCTTTTTCATTCATCCTCATGTTGATCTAAGAATCTCTTAAGTGCCTCTAATGGGGATAGATGTCGAAGGCCATATAACCATAAGATATACAGTGGCATGCAAAAGTTTGGGCACCCTTGGTCAAAATTTCTGTTACTGTGAATAGTTAAGTGAGTAGAAGATGAACTGATGTCCAAAAGTCATGAAGTTAAAGAGGAAACATTCTTTTCAATATTTTAAGCAAGATTAGTGCATTGTTTTTGTTTTGTACAATTCTAGAGTGAAGAAAAGGAAAGGAGCACCATGCAAAAGTTTGAGCACCCCAAGAGATTTGAGCTCTCAGCTAATTTTTACCAAGGTCTCAGACCTTAATTAGCTTGTTAGGGCTATGGCTTGTTCACAGTCATTGTTAAGAAAGGCCCAGTGATGCAAATTTCAAAGCTTTATAAATACCCTGACTCCTCAAACCTTGTCCCAACAATCAGCAGCCATGGGCTCCTCTAAGCAGCTGCCTAGCTCTTTGAAAATTAAAATAAATGATGCCCACAAAGTAGGAGAAGGCTATAAGAAGATAGCAATATGTTTTCAGGTAGCCGTTTCCACAGTTCGTAATGTAATTAAGAAATGGCAGTTAACAGAATGGTGGAGGTCAAGTTGAGGTCTGGAAGACCAAGAAAACTTTCTGAGAGAACTGCTCGTAGAATTGCTGGAAAGGCACATCAAAACCCCTGTTTGACTGCAAAAGACCTTCAGGAAGATTTAGCAGACTCTGGAGTGGTGGGGCACTGTTCCACTGTGCAGCGACACTTGCACAAATATGACCTTCATGAAAGAGTCATCAGAAGAAAACCTTTCCTGCATCCTCACCACAAAATTCAGCATCAGAAGTCTGCAAAAGAACATCTAAACAAGCCTGATGCATTTTGGGAACAAGTCCTGTGAAGTTAAAATGGAACTTTTTGGCCACAATGAGCAATGGTATGTTTGGAGAAAAAAGGATGCAGAATGTCATGAAAAGAACACCTCTCCAACTGTTAAGCATGGGGGTGGATTGATCATACTTTGGGCTTGTGTTGCAGCCAGTGACATGGGGAACATTTCACTGGGAGAGGGAAGAATTAATTCAATTAAATACCAGCAAATTCTGGAAGCAAACGTCTCACCGTCTGTAAAAAAGCTGATGAAAAGAGAATGGCTTCTACAACAGGATAATGATCCTAAACACACCTGAAAATCCACAATGGACTACTCAAGAGGCGCAAGCTGAATGTTTTGCTTTGGCCTTCACAGTCCCCCAACCTAAACATCATCAAAAATCTGTGTATAGACCTCAAAAGAGCAGTGCGTGCAAGAAGGCCCAAGAATCTTACAGAACTAGAAGTCTTTTGCGAGGAGGAATGGGCGAAAATCCCCCAAACAAGAATTGAAAGACTTAGCTGGCTACAGAAAGCATCTACAAGCTGTGATACTTGCCAGAGGGGGTGCTACTAAGTACTGACCATACAGAGTGCCCAAACTTTTGCTTTGGGCCCTTTTCCATTTTTGTTATTTTGAAACTGTAAAAGATGGAGATAAAAAAGTAATCTTGCTTAAAATATTAAAGAAATGTGTCATCTTTAACTTTATGCCTTTTGGAAATCAGGTCATCTTTTACTCAGTTAGCTATTCACAGTAACAGAAATTTTGACCGGGGTGCCCAAACTTTTGCATGCCACTGTAGGAGCAAAGTAGGCCATTCAGCCCATCAAGTCTGCTCTGCCATTCAATCATGGGCTGATCCAATTCTTCCAGTCATCCCCACTCCACTGCCTTCTCCCCATACCCTTTGATGCCCTGGCTAATCAAGAACCTATCTCTCTGTGCCTTAAATGCACCCAATGACTTGGCCTCCACAGCCACTCATGGCAACATATTCCACAGATTTACCACCCTCTGACTGAAGTAACTTCTCTGCATTTCTGTTCTAAATGGACTTCTTCAGTTCTGAAGTCATGCCCTCTTGTCCTAGACTCCCCTACCATGGGAAATAATTTTGCTGTATCATTCGGCCTAGAAACATACAGAACATTTCTATGAGATCCCCCCCCCCCCCCCCTCACCATTCTCTTAAACTCCCAGGAATACAGCCCAAGAGTTGCCAGACGTTCTTTATACAGGTACCCTTTCATTCCTGGAATCATTCTCCTGAATCTTCTATGAACATTCTCCAATGCCAATATATTCTTTCTAAAATAAGGAGCCCAAAACTGCACAAAATATTCCAAGTGTGGTCTCACAAGTGCCTTACAGAGCTTCAACATCACATCCCTGCTCTTATATTCCATACCTCTAGAAATGAATGCCAACATTGCATTCGCCTTCTTCACCACCCACTCAACCTGGAGGTTAACCTTTAGGGTGTCTTGCACAAGACTCCCAAGTCTCTTTGTATCCCTGCATTTTGAATTCTCTCCCCATCTAAACAATAGTCTGCTTTTAGTGTCTTCTTTGATATTAGTTGGCAGCTTCCTCTCATAGTTTAAAAAAAATGCAAGGAAAAAGCGAAGTCCACTTACCCACTTACTTCACCAAAGCCAAAGCCCTACCACTCTGCTTCACACCACTCCATCAATGACAGCTCCTTTGATGACCACTCCACTAGGCAGTGACTCCCTGTTATGCCTGTATCTTTCCTGCTCTCCAACTCGTGATTGGTGCTCCGGTTATAGCCGAGTTCCCGCAAAGTTTTCCCCTTTTAAACTTTGCTCTTAGACCTGTGTGCCATTCCTCTCTCGGAGCTCTCCAACTCACGATTGGTGCTCCATTTAGTGAAGCATAGTGAGAAATTAACTTTACACTGTACTGTATGATCAACTGATCATTCTGACAAGAATGTATTGTCAGAATCTATATCAAATCTGACATCTGTCCTTCCCCCCCCATACAAGGATTACTTAATAGCAATTAGCTGCAAGAGTTTATTAATTTCCTTTACCCTCTTAGACCTCCTCCTGAACTGTTACTCATTTTATTTAATTCAGGAAAGCAATCTGTGTACCAGCTGATCCGATAAGCAGTTCATATAATTAACTGGTAATAGATCTATGCTAGAGAAGTAGATGCACTACATTGAAATGCCTGTCTGGTCATGGTATGCTCACTTTGCCAAGCATACATCTTCTGCTTGTTAAGCTGGTGCAGTGATCTCTCCATCCAAGAGGAACTGGTAAATCAGTATTGCTCACCAGGAATTTACAATATCGTTTTTGTCTCTGTAATATCTGGAATTAATATTGTTTGATATGCAATAACAGTATTTGGCTGAACATGCCTCTACAGTGATGAAATGTGAAGTACCTTGATGATTAAATAAGAGTTGCACAGAAGCCCAGATGCTGTGATTTGATTATGTATATTATTTGCTCTGCTATTTGGCTGATATAATCTTATGATTTTGTCCAATTTGTTATGGAAGCCAAGGACGGTGAGAATTTTTTCCCAAAATGGAGTGCTGTATGGTTTTGCTTACCTAAAATTGTTTCTCCTCCCCTACTCACAGTCTACCTCCCAGCATGTTTTACTGGCAGTATCTCTTAACAAATTGACAATGCCTGCATGTTATTTCCAACTCAGTGAGTATTGTGGTTAAAAGCAACCTCTATTTATATTGATTGTGAATTAACTTTGACAGGCCTCATCAGTGAAACAAATATAATTATTCACCTGCTCACCAAGAAGTGCTCATTACAAATTTCTTGATGTATGGCAATTAAATTGCATGGAATGATAGCGCTGTGTGTAAAAGGTTGGAGGGATAAAGCACAAGGGATTCTGCAGATGCTGAAAATTTGAAGTATACAACGCACACAAAATGTTAGAGGAGCTCAACAGGTGAAGTAGCATCTATGGCGAGGAATAAACTGTTGGTGTCAGGACATGATGAAGGGTTTTTTTCATTAGGTGGTGACACTATTTGCTAATAAGGGCAGTTAGCTCACTGAGGGTCACAACAAGCTTGTATAAGAATTTTTAATGCAGTCAACTGTAGGAGAATTTCTTAAGCCATTGAATTAAAGAATGTGATGTTGGCAAGAGCAGCGGATGCTAGTATGAACACCTCGCTTGATGAGGCAATTTAACATAAATTGATAAGTGCTGGTACTTTTAAGTCTTAATGAAGGTCTCAGCCTGAAACATTGAATATTTATTCTTCTCCGTAGATGCTGCCTGACCTGCTGAGTTCTTCCAGTATTTTGTGTATTGTATACCCATTGTAACTCATTGGATGTGTGTGTGTCCCAGATCAATTATTGCCAGAGATACAGTGATTACACCTAGAATTTCCCATTTAACTTTACAGTAATCAAAAATAATGTCATTGTTGTCAGCTTCATCTGTAATATTTGGTTGCCAGTTGTCGTCTTATGGTTATCAGAGTTGACAGTAAGTTGTGATTGTTTTAAGGTTTCTAACTTGTGAGACCATGGATCTGCGCCCTCTCTAGGGCGCAGGCCTGGGCAAGGTTGAATGGAAGATCAGCAGATGCCCATGCAGCGAGTCTCCCCTCCCCATACCACTGATGTTGCCCAAGGGAAGGGTAAGGGCCAATACAGCTTAGCACCAGTGTCGTCGCAGGAGTTGCCAGAAAGGGGTTAAAGGCAACGTTTGGACTGCCTTAGGGACTCCAGCTCCAGATTTGTCCTCAGGGTTTATTCCCTAAGTCTTTCCCATGAGTGGGTATGGCCGCAAGACAGCGGAGGTTTAAAGTCAGAGTTTTCCCTCTCTTAAATGGACTGCCTTTCCAGGCTGATGAAGCACTAGCTTTAAGGCGCCAGGACCCACCTTCGCCCCTTCTCCTGTCAGTAGAAACATTTCCGCCAGGCTTCAAGGCTAAGCCACACGAGAAAGCCAGGAGTTGAGCTTGGTTGTCAGAGGCTATTTGAGGCACGTGCCATGAGGATCACTTTTAGGTAGTGGGAGCTTGTCCCCACCACCACCCCTTGGCTTGACAACCTTGGAACCTCTACCTGGTACTGATCCCAATATCACTTCTGTCATATTGAGATCTCCATGGAGTCACAGCTCCAACTGCAAAGACTACAGAGTTCTACATGCAGTGTCCTCTTTATTATTATATACCTCCTGTGCCTAATAAAGTGGCCTCTAGGTATAGGTGCTGCAGTCCATCCAGTTCAAGGTTCAATGTGTTGTGCATTCAGAGGGTTTCTTCTGCATACTGTTGTTGTAACAAGAGGTTATTTAAGTCACCTTCCTGTCAGCTTGAACTAATCTAGTCATTCTCCTCTGACCTCTCTCATTAACAAAGCATTTTTGCCCACAGAACTACTGCTCACAGGATTTTCTTTTTTTGTTTCTCGCACCATTCTCTGATCTCTAGAGACCTCTAGAGCTGTGTGTGAGAATCCCAGGAGATCATGGTTTCTGACCACCCTGTCAAAGTCACTTTGATCACATTTCATCCCCAATCTGATGCTTACCTGAATAATAATTAAATCTCTTGACCATTTCTGCATGTTTTTATGCCTTGAACTGCTGCCACATGATTGGCTGATTATTTTTCTATTAATGAGCAGGTGGTTGGGTGTACCTAATAAAGTCACCGGTAAGTGTATTTTGCAATGACATCCTTTGTTTACTGTTTCTGCAGCTAATCGAAGAGGCAATGCTATGACGTCTGTTCTTGCCAAAGAACTCACCAAGGATGATGCCATCAGTCAAACTGTAAGTAAAAAACAGAAGATGGCGGAAGAGAAAAATGTCGTGCCACCAGTGGAAAAAGATGAGATGCTGGAAGACATTCTCACCCGCTCCAACTAAATCCATAGGAAGTATCTGGAATTTACAGTACAGTGCCATAAAGCCAATGCTTTGGAATGATGCTTGTTTAAACTCTGAATCTGAATGTGCTACAGTTGAATTTTTTTTTCTGGACTAGTATCTCACCTGGAAACAATGGCACTACCCCAAGAGTACACAGGTGATTTTTCTTTATGTAGATCTAAAACAGATGTGAGGATTTGGGGTATTGAGCAGAATGGTTGAGATGCCAATGCATAATACAGTTTCTAAATATTGGTTTTAGCACTGCTGCAGTGCAGGTTTTGTCTTGAAGAGCCAAAATGGTTTTCCATTGGTTATTTGTTCTTACCTTTACAACATATCATTGATTTCCATCTTTGGGTTTTATTCTTGACTGGTTACTGAGATTTAAACAAAAAATTGCACATCAAACTCATGGGCCACTTAAAATAAATTGCTAGGTCTCAATATGCACATTATTAATGTTGTACAATATTTTAGTTTGATTGTGACTGCTTCCTGTATCATAGACCACAAGTGGAAATTAATATTGTACACAGTATAAAACCTGATAATGCATTGAAGTGTGAATTGAAGTATGAATACCACATAATGAATTATAATGGGGAAAAAAGAACAAATCTGTTTATGTGGACAGCTAAAATGCTTTCACTATTAATGACAGTCAGAATGTTACACAGCAGAAACCAGATTTGTTTTAGCAGTTTTCAAAAGTAAGCTAGAAAATAACCTTTAAGTATTACTGCTTCTTTATTAATACTTTTCTCATCCCTCTTCTCACTCAGTTTGTTGTCGTGGGACAGGCAATTTGAAAATGGTATGTTTCTTGCTTTTGCACATGGACTTTCTTAGAACTGCTCAGTGCACAACATGGGATCATTTCCACTGTGGTAAAGATCACAAGTTGGAACTGTCATGGTTGACAGAGGGAGGAATAATAAATGTTATGGTGCCAAAAGGGGAGATACTACCTTAAAATCCAGTGGTTAAATCATTATTTCATTCAAATGTAGTATAGGAAAAAATTTTCTAGTGATTAGGTCAAGTTTAATGTTCCAAGCAGTTCACTCTAGGAGTTTAGGTGTTCTTCTTGCACCTTTTTAGTGGTGAAATCTAAAGGACAAACAGCTCCTGAAGTACTATTGTGTTCCTATGTGATATTTCATCAGTTTCATTCAAATGAAAATTTATTAAAGCATGATTTCTGCTCCATTTGTTAATGCTAACATCCTTCAAGTTTGAACATTTTCATGCAGACAAGGATTTTTTTAGACAAACTATAGACATATCTATTGTTAAGTTGCAATTCTCAAGACTTCCTGCAAAAATATTATTAGATCTTCAAGGGCCATTCTTTCCACCATGGATGAAAACTGCAGATCCACATTATGGGTAATTCATAATTGGGAAATGGAAATGAACCAGCAAAATTACCTCATAAGTTCTGATTATTAGGAAACAGCTAAAAGGAGACTAGAACTGAACTATAAGGTGTGTTTATTATTTTTCGGTAAAGGTTTATCATGTTGAATTGATGTCGATCAATAATCCATGCAGATTGCACAGGAGCAGCTGATAATGAATTTGAGGTGGGCTTGAAGTCCCAATTGAAATAAAGTACTGCTGTATCTATTCTATTTTAATCTCTGCTGAGACGCATCTGACTGAAGTAATGGAGTTGTCTTCAGATTCATAGGATTTTACTACTGTAAGTGTAGACAAACTTTGGGCATTTATTGCCAGATGTATTTGCTGTGCCTGTCTTATTCTGTTCTATATAACATCTTTGAAAATATCCTTTGAGCATTTGTATGTTCATATCACGACCCATTAACCACCACCTTCTAGTAGAAGAAATTCCTACAGAATTTATTTTTTATATAAAAAGAACTGAAGAAATCGAACCTTTGTGCTTTAGAGAATCCTCCTATATTTTAAATAAATGCACGCTTGAGCTATTCTGGCTGAGGAAAAAAAACATTAAATACTTTGCCAAGGAGTTGTGTTGCAAACAGCCACTGCCTGCTAACCTACACAGACTAATTCTATTTCTTGACAGTGTTGTCATCCAAATATTAGCAACTGATGCCTTTTCACCAGTGCCTGGACCAGTTTAAACAAAATACCTTCCATTAACAAAAATCTATGTTTGCACTCTTTTATAAAATTGGTGTATTTGAAAACATTTGCAAATAATTCTTAAAAATCTCTGAAAAATGGTTGATGTAGTCCTTTTTACAGCAATAGACAATGAAAAGGAAATCTCGCATCATTTCCCACTAAGCCTGTGCAACAAGCCCAACAGACTTCTTCACCTTTCATACAAGTTCACTGATCAAGCACCACAGATTTCCATTACCTCTCCAAGGTCACTAGAAAAAGAGAGGCCAGTATCGGAGTAATAAGACACCTTTTGACTCAGTGGCGATGGTTATGACACACTTAAGTCTGACTTGAGCAAATTCAATTGTTTCATACAATCCCACAAGTAGATGCGGGTTTGAATAATAGTCAACATGAATACTCAGTGTAATACCAAATGTAGTATTTGAGAACAGATGCAAATGAAATTTTTCCCCATTTTTGATCAGTTCTATTTGCTAGGTAACTTGTATTGTCTTGAAATAATTTTTCCCCTGAGTTGAAACAACTTCAGTTGTCTCTTGATCTTCAGTGTACTAATCCATGTTTAGATAAATTTACACTATGAAGTTCCATCAACACTTGGAATAATGTTTTCATAAATGTTACACAATCCTGGTGAATCTGGACTTTACATACATATTTTCTCTGTGCAAATCATGCCCCTTGCTTAGTTGCTCTGTGATGTCTGAAGGTAATGTGTTAATTCTGTGCCAGTATCTTTGTTCCTGTTTAGATCAGAACAGTGTCTGCAGCCTTGCTGTCCAGATAATCAGGTGATGCACGTGGTACTATGGCAACATGGGGTTCCCAACCAGGGAACACCGATTAGACTGACCCCTTGCTTAATGGTATTGGTCCTTGGCAAATCACCCAATAATAATAAAATTGAGCAAATGTTTACAAATGGATATCAGATGCTACGAAATTAGTGCATATTCTGTTCATTGTGCATGTTTTATCTTCATGTCTATGGGAAGCTGATGGTGTTGTTGATATCTATGTATCAGCAGCCAAGTTTAATTATTATTAGCACATCTGAAGCACTGGTTTTTATAATAACTCGAGTCTATAGATTGCTATGTAACTGTGCAAATGGTAGCACACTGGCTTCTACCTTAATTCAGACTCTTGAGTCTTTATGCACAGGAGATGTTCAGGAATGGTGTTTTCTCAGGGTGGATTAAACCGTAGTCCAGCTTACATAAAGATTGTTCCCTTTCTGTTTAAAGTGTCCCTGCTCCGTTCTGAAAGGTGTTAGTATGAGCATTTAGCAATGACAGTCCTTACAGCACCTTTCCCAGGTCTAGAAATGAGCAAGTCCTGCTGCAAGCATCAGTACTAAGATTTTGTGTTACCCCCAAGACCTCTACACACTGATCACAGGATATGCCAGACTGCATCAAGAACCTGCACTAAGTGATGTGAAAGTCCTGCTGAAACTTATGAACCTGTAAATATAGCTATGGTTGACTTAAGTTATTGAGTTCTTGAGTTCAAATGTTCTTAAGTACTTTAGGACAGAGGTAACCATAAGAAACTGTGGTATAAAAATAAGAATTAATCTCAGTATAATTACAAATGTGTTCATTATGCAGGTGGGTGTTGCAGGAAGAAACCTTAGACAACTTGTTAATCATTCTAATTGTTGCTCTTTGAAAGAGCAAGACTAAGTGCATTTAATGTAAGTGAGAGTCCTGTAGGTTTACACACTTAGTTACTGCATTTTATTCACTAATTTAGATTATAGATAATTTCACATCATGGTTATGTATTATTGGTGCCTGGGCTGGCATTATTTTATTGCATTTAAAGATGGGCAGAGGATTCATCATTTTTATAGAGTTTAAATTGTTATTTAACTTCCTACATCTATTTCATAATATGCAAATTATTTAAATCTGCTTAATCCAGCTCCTTTTTCCCGGACATGCATAATCTAGTGGAAGTTGCTGGTCAGCTGATTATGAATTTTTATTGCTCTTGAGAAAGAATGTCACATTCCCAGTTTGTGGATTTTTTTTTGTATTTAAGATGACCACAGTGTTGTGAATTTTATTTTCCCGTCTTAATATTTTAGAATCATGGTTCAGGAAATTAACCTGTGTAGAGCACGCTGTGTTTCTGAGGAAACAACCAGATTGATGTTATTTCTTGGCACTGTAATCACGTAAAGATTAGACTACAAAACTGAGAGCAGGTTTACGAAAAATGCACCAAGTGACCTTGTACTTCATTAGCCGTGGCAGAGGAGTGGGGTTGTGAGGAGGAACGGAACTCTGAATTATTTTCTGTAGGCACGTACCTCTCTGTTCCATGTCTCTTCCTACAACTAAAAAGCACTCAATGGAAAGTTAATGCAGTGTGATTAAGTAATGTAATAGTAGTGACTCGATGATAGAGTAATGTAAACTGCCTAAGAAGTCACTGCTCCCGTCATCAGCTTTGGTGTGTGGTTCTCAATATTACTAAGATATGGCATCAAGACTACCTGTTAAGATATCTAATTGTTACTTGGGTCCAATTGAAAAGAAAATTCATTAGGAACTAGATAATATAAGCAATTACAGCATTTCCAAATGCTTTATTATTTGTCCAGGGGTAACATGTGCAGATTGATATTCAGTGTTATGTTGCTCGGGGATATATATATATATATGTAGAAGTATTTGTCAAACCACTTTTTTTTTCTTTGTAATGGAGATTGTCCCTCTACACTTTGCCTATAAGTAGATTTGCAAGTCAGAGAGGAGGCTGATGGCTGGAAACTCCCACAAGGATGCTCTATATATCAGTAATAGGGTTAGTTCCTTTCCATGTTACCTTGTCACATTATCACTGGAATGCAAGGGTTAAATGTACATTATTTGTCCTTTGCACTGTCAATGGAACTGGAAGTTAAATGAATGTCTGTTTTGTAAAACAACTTGGAAGTAGTTGTTCAGAATGTTTGCAATAAGAAAAGTAAGCCCTCATACATTTGTGTCTTTGTGCAGACACAAGGGCTAAAAGCTCTGAGGCTCTGTCTGCTGGGATTGCTTTGAAAATGGCAATATAAAATATAGTGTTTCTTTTTCTCTGAAGAATTTTTTTAATGGAAATTAATTTCTTTTTGCGTTGGAACATAATTTTATTAAATGTGTGATTCAGATTGTAAATAAAGAACTATTCTATCAAATTGCACTGTTGTACTTTGGACTGTGGTGTCTTATTGCCTGATTGTCTTTAAGGCTGGTGTAAGAATGAACATGGAACATAGAACAGTATAACGTGTGCCCTTTGGCCCTTGATGCTGCACTGAACTTTGAACCTTATCTACAATCAATTGATCAAACCCTTCCCTCCTACATAGTTCTCCATTGTTCTATCATCCATGTACTTATCTATTAAATGCCGCTGGTGTATCATTCTCTTTCATTTCCCCTAGCAGTGCTTTCCAAGTACCCACCCACCCTCTGTGTAAAAATACTGACATCCCCCTCCCCTATACTTTCCTCCAATCACCATAAAATTATGCATCTTGAATTAATCATTTACACCATGAGAAAAAGTCTGGCTACCCCCATGATCAATGCCTCATCATCTTGTACAACTCTATCAAGTCATGAGTAGGGCAATATAATCAAAGGGTGAATTATTGAAACTGGTGCACACCAAGAGACCAGACAAAGCTGATCTACCTGAACAGGATTTATACACTTCTCTATGTTCATGCTTACAAAGAAAACTTAATATCAGTAAAACTTGGTTTTGGATACTGAATAAAAAAATTATCTGTAAGTCTACCTTAAATCTAATCTCAGCCAGAACAATAGTGGCTATGATAACATAATAAGCTTCAGTAACACAAGAAGTTCTGAAGGTGCTGGAAATTCAGATTAACACACCCAAAATGCTGGAGGAACACAGCAAGTCAAGCAGTCATATGGAGAAGAATAATCAGTCAACATTTCAGGCTGAGAGTCTTCATTAGGAATCAAACCTTCTGTACCTAGGTGCATCCCAATCTCCGATAAACCTTATGATGACGGGGAACCATTCACATTAGCACCAGCTGTATCCAGAAGGTTACCACCAGTTATTAACCATCTGTATTCCTACCCCTTCAACAGCTGGTTTCTTCCATATGGTGATCATTGCTGAGCCATTTGTTACAGCGTTGGCACTTACACTCTTGCTCCTCTCCCATCAGTATTCTATACTTGGTGGCAATTTTATTAGGTACACCTGCTTGTTAATGAAAATATCTAATCAGCCAATCATGTGACAGCGACTTAATGCATAAAAGCATGCAGACATGATCAAGAGGTTCAATTGTCCAGACCAAACATCAGAATGGCAAAGAAATGTGATATAAGTGGCTTTGTTGTGGAATGATTGTTGGTGTCTGATGGAGTGGTTTGAGTATCTTAGAAACTGCTGATCTCCTGGGATTTTCACACACAACAATCTAGAGTTTGCAGAGAATGGTGTAAAAACCAAAAAGCATCCAGTGAGCAGGATTTTGAGTGAAAATGCCTTGTTTATGAGAGAGGTTAGAGGAAATTGGCCAGACTGGTTCAAGCTGACAAAAAGGTAACAGAAGCTCAAATAACCACACAATGCACAGCACATGAAGTGGACAGGCTACAAAAGCAGAAGATCATAGCAGGTACCACTCCTGTACCTAATGAAGTGGCCAGAGTGTATGCGATTTGCTGTTGGGTGGCTGGTATTGCCAAAATATTCAATGTCACCACCATCGCCTCCAATCTTGTCTATTTGCAGGATTTTGACCTTATCTACATTTGCACATTTTGCTGCTAAAGGGAACCCTCAGAACATTTTCTTTGTTATTCTCTTCAATTACCCACATTCTGCAAGTGGGTTTGATATTCACTGTGGGATTTTATTCTTAAATCACAATATAATCATCATTGGTCATACCAACTAGAAGACGGCATCCATCATTAATAATCCCCCTTCTCATTACTACCATCAGGGAGTAGGTACAATAGCCTGAAGACCCACACTCAACACTTTTAAGAACAGCTTCTACTCCTGCACTATCAAATTTCTGAATGGCCCACAAATTTTTTGTTAGTTATGGAATTTTTTTATATATATTGCACTGTATCTTAACCAGAAAGCAGCAAATGTCACATCATATATCAGTAGTAATAAAGCTGATTCTGACTTGGATGTGAAACACTGGTGCTACGTGATATCAGTAGTGCAACCTTATTGTCATCTGACTGTTCATATATACAACTAAACAAAACAATGTTCCTCAGGACAACGAAGCACCCACAATACATAAAAGAAAAATATTACCACAAAAAGTTATAAAATTTCATTCAAAATGCATGTGAAGTGCACGGCACAAGTAAACAGTTCACTGTTGTAATGATGAAACCTCAGTGGTGACAGGGTGTCCATTAGTCTCACAACCTGGGGAAGAAGCTGTTACCCAGTCTGGCAGTCCTGGTCTTGATGCTCCTGTAGCTCATTCCTGACCGTAGTGGGTCAAAGAGATTTTGAGAGTAGTGGTAGGAATCTTCCACAGTCTGAGGGAAGAAGCTGCTACCCAATCTGGCAATCCTAGACCTGATGCTCCTGTATCTCCTTCCTGATGGCAGTGAGTTAAAGAGATTGAGGGATGAGTGGTAGGATCCTCAACAATGCTTTGGGCCCCTTGTATACAATTCTTTTGAACTTTGAAATTGGTTCTCATGGACCAAGATACAGTGAAAACCTTTGTTTTGCATGCCATCCATACAGATGATTTCATTACCATGGTGCACTGAATGTCTCCCCTTCCTTTAAATTTGAATGTTCTCAGAAGGGGCAAAGTAGAATAGATTGTGGATATCAGAAATTAATAGAAAATGCTGGAAGTCTTGTCCAGATGGCACTACTGTTAACTAATGGTCATAGAGTACCGTAGCTATACAGTATGGAACAGGCTCTTCAGCCCAACTCATCCATGCTGACATTGAACCTCGCAGAGCTTGTCCTATTTGCTTATATTTGGCCCATAACCATCTAATTTTTACTAAAAGTCTTTTAAATGTTCTAATTGTACCTCCTGCTACCCCTTCCTCTGACAGTTGGTGCCATATCTCTGCCTCCCTCTGTTTTGAAAATCATGCCCCCTTAAATCTTCCCTCTCATCTTTAACCCATGCCCTCTAGCTTTAGACTTGCCTACCCTGAGGATATGACTATGTCCATCTACCTCATCTGTGCCTTTCATGTTTTGATAAGCCAGATTGGTCATCAAACTGAGAATTGTACACAAAGAGACTGAAGCATTGTTGAGGATCCCTGCCACCATTCCACAATCTCTTTGACCTACTGCCATCAAGAAAGAGGTACAGGAGCATCAGGACTAGGACTGTCAGACTAGGCATCAGCTTCTTCCCTCAGGCTGTGAGACTAATGAATACCTTGCCACCATGACATCTCATCAATAGGACAGTGAGCTGTTCACTGTTTACCTGTGCTGTGCACGACATACACATTGAATTATATATTATTAACTTATTTGTGGTAATATTTTGTGTTATGTGCTGTGTGTGTTGTATGGATTGTGGGTGCACCGTGGTCTGGAGGAATGTAGTTTTGTTTGGTCATGTATGTGTACAGTCAGATGACAATAAACTTGAACTTGAATTGTGAATGATTTCTGTCGTCAAGTTAAAGCAGTAACTGATTCTTTTCCCAAGTTTCTAACGTGGTGCCAGTGTTAGCTGAATGTTGTTTGAGAATGGGGTATCCCACTATTACAATCACTGGTTGTTTGTGAATCAGTGTGCATATCAGTGAAATCTAGGCAAGTGAGGACCGGGCTTAGTAGCACAGTGAAAACCCATCTCTGGAGACAGACTGTCAACTCATATCTTTTATAAGCATACCAGCTCTCATAGTCATCATGAGACCACCTTATCACTTGTAAAAATGCAGTTCCTTCATCTCTGCCACATCTCTTCCTAAACTGAAGCTTTTCCAGATCATCAGAGATGTCCTCCTCCTTCAAAGAGAAGGGATTTCCTACCTCTATTGTTGATGCTGCCCTCACCTGCATCTCCTTTTCCCAGACATCATCTCTTGCACTATCTTCCCATTGCTTTAACAGAGATAGAGTTCCTCTTGTTCTCACCTGCCACTCAAGAGCCTTTGCATCCAGCACAGCATTCTTCACTAATTGCAATATTTTCAACACGATCCTACCACCAAACATATCCTTGTTTTCTGCAGGGATCACTTTCTCCATGATTCACTTGTCCATTTGTTACTCTGCACTTAGCTCCCACTTGGTACTTATCCCTCAAACCAAAGAAATGCTACACCTGCCCTTTCATTTTCTCCCTCACAACCATCCAAACAGACCTAGCAGGTGAGGCAACACTTCACCTGTGAGTCTGTCAGGGCCATCTACTGTTTCTTGTGTGGCCACCTGTACATCAGTCAGTGAAGCACAACGCAGACTGGGTGACCACTTTGTGGAACACTTTCAGTTTATTCCTGGTAGTCCTATCCTCATTCCTATTCCAACATATTGGTCCGTAGTCTCCTCTTCTGCCATGATGAGTCCATTGGCAGGTTGGAGGATCATGGAGGACCATTCCCCAAACTGAATGCCCTTTTACCCCTTCTCCTCTCCTTCCCTCCCCTGACCTGCTTATCAGCTGCCCCGGTAGCGCTCCTCCTTTCCTTCCACTCATGACACACTCTCCTTCCAATTAGATTCCTTCTTCTTCAGCCCTTTACCATTTCCACATCACCTCCCAGCATCTCACTTCAACCCCCTTCCCTCTCCCAACCACCTTCCCCCTCACCCAGTCCCATGTGTGTGGGACTATCACGTCCCAGTGTGTACTCCTTCCCCTCCCCACACCTTCCTATTCCAGCCTTTTACCCCTTCCTTAGCAAACTTGATGAAGAGTCTTGGCCCAAAGCTTCAACACTTCATTCCTTTGCATAGATGCTACCTGACCTGTTGAATTCCTCCAGCATTTTGTGTATATTTTCCCGGATGAGTCAAAACTAGGGGGCATAGATTTAAGATGAGAGGGGAAAGATTTAAAAGGGACAAGAGAAGCAACTTTCACACAGTTGTATGTGGAATGAGCTGCCAAAGGAAGTGATAGCAGAAGGTACAATTAGAACATTTAATAGACAGATAAGTGGTTCGAAAAGTTTTAGAGCAGGGATTCCCAATCTGGGGTCCATGGTATTGGTCTATGGCATAAAAAAGTTTGGGAACCTCTGGTTTAGAAGAACATGGGCCAAATGCAGATGAATAGGGCTATCTCAAGACGGCGTCTCAGTCAGTATAGAAGAATTATGCTGAAGGTCCCGTTTCCTTAATGGATAAAACCACAGGTGAAATCTCCAATTGTGCAGCTCTATGTCTGCAAATATATATTTATGAAAATCAACAACAATGACCTAATTAAAACTTATCAAATAGTGAATGGCATTGATAGAATGGAAGTAGAGAGGATGTTTCCTATGGTGGGAGAGTCTAAGACCAAAGGACACACATTTAGAATAGAGGGAAGTCCTTTTAGAATGGAGATGAGGAGTAATTTCTTTAGCCAGTGAGTGGTGAATCTGTGGAATTTGTTGCCACAGGCAGCTGTGCAGGCCAAGTCATTGGGTATATTTAAGGAAGAGGTTGACATATTTTTGATTAGTCAGAGTATGAAGGGCTATGGAGAGAAGGCAGGAGACTGGGGTTGAGAGGGAAAATTGGATCAGCCATGATGAAGTAACAGAACAGACTTGATGGGCCATTTGGCTTAATTCTTCTATCTCTAAATACTTTACTTTATTGTCACCAAACAATTGATATTAGAGCATACAATCATCACAGTGATATTTGATTCTGCTGTTCGCGCTCCCTGGAGTACAAATCAATAGTAAATATAATAAAAATTTAAATTATAAATCATAAATAGAAAAGACAAAGTAAGGTAGTGCAAAAAAACTGAGAGACAGGTACGGATATTTGGAAGGTACGGCCCAGATCTAGGTCAGGATCTGTTCAGCAGTCTTACCACAGTTGGAAAGAAGCTGTTACCAAATCTGGCCGTATGAGTCTTCAAGCTCCTGAACCTTCTCCCGGAGGGAAGAGGGACAAAAAATGTGTTGGCTGGGTGGGTCATGTCCTTGATTATCCTGGCAGCACTACTCCGACAGTGTGTGGTGTAAAGTGAGTCCCAGGACGGAAGATTGGTTTGTGTGATGTGCTGCGCTATGTTCACGATCTTCTGCAGCTTCTTCCGGTCTTGGACAGGACAACTTCCATACCAGATTGTGATGCACCCTAGAGGAATGCTTTCTATGGTGCATCTATAAAAATTAGTGAGGGTTTTAGGGGACAGGCCAAATTTCTTCAGCTTTCTCAGGAAGTAAAGCTCTGGTGGGCCGCCTTGGCAGTGGACTCTGCTTGGTTAGACCAAGTCAGGTCACTTGTGATATTCACCCCAAGGAACATAAAACTTTTGACCTGTTCCACCTGCGCATCACTGATGTAGATGGGGGTCGTGTGGTCCACTACTCCTTCTGAAGTCAACAACCAATTCCTTCATCTTGTTGACATTGAGGGATAGGTTATTGTCTTTGCACCATGCCACCAATTTCTTAATTTCTTCTCTGTACTCAGACTCATCTTTACCCAAGATACAGCCTACAATTGTGGTGTAATCAGCAAACTTATATATTGAGTTCGATGGAAACTTGGCTACACAATCATGGGTGTACAGTGAGTACATCAAGGGGCTGAGTACACAGCCTTGTGGGGCACCGGTGCTCAGAGTGATTGTAGAGGAGAGCTTGTCCCCTACCTTTACAGCCTGGGTCCTGTATGTGAGGAAGTTGAAGATCCAGCTGCAGATCTGAGTGCTAAGACCCAGGTTCCGGAGCTTAGGAAATATCAAAATAAATCCTTATTACAGCTAATTCCTTTCAATTCTGAGTTTCCAAAATAAGGCAGAGTGGTGACTCACACTTCATGTCTTCACAGAGTATTTGTCTTGTCAGGCCCATGCAGAGAATTAGATTGGGTATGAGTCAAACCAAAATGATGCATCCTTGCTATAATCCCACTGAGTGAAAGATGATTATATCTGTATACAGAACAGCTCATCACATGCTTAAATTTGAAGGAATAATTATATCACTGTAATAAATAAGGTTGTTTTCACTTCTACTGCAGGGAGAGGTTTAACATTCTGGGCAATTCAGTCTAACACAGCTGTCAGGGAGGCGGTCTGCAAAGATGCTCCAGATCTAATAGCAATTGTATTAACAGTGTATGGAACAGCCGTCATTTTAGCTCCAAATAAAAAAAAGCTTGAAATGGACTAATTAATCATAAAATTAAACTGTGGCATTTTTTAAAACTCATGATCATCGGCATTGATGAAATATACAGTGTTGGTGGTCTTCTGATGCTGTAGCCCATCCACTTCAAAGTTCAACATGTTATACTTTCAGAGATGCTCTTCTGCTCACCACTGTTATAACAAGTAGTTAAGTACACTACTGTCACCTTCCTGTCATATTGAACCAGTCTGGCCATTCTCCTTCGACCTCTCTCATTAACTAGGAGAGAGTTGATTTTTGCTTTCTTGCTTGATTCTCTGGAAACTCTAGAGACTGTTGAGTGAAAATCCTAGGAGTTCAGCAGTTTCTGAGATACTCAAATCAACCCATCTGGCACCAACAGTCATTCTACATTCAAAGTCAGGGGTACCTAATAAAATGGTCACTAAGTGTAGATTCTAGTCCAGGGGTTCCCAGACTGGACTCTATGGACCTCCCAGTTAATGGTAAGGCTTCATGGCATAAAAAAGGTTGGGAATTCCTGTTCCAATCCATGACTCCAGACCTGAGCCCAAGATCTAGGATGGATCACTAAAATGCTGATCTGCCAATTCAGATGACACCATAGAATGATAGAGTCACACATGGCAATGGTCATTCACCCCATCACTTTAACACTGACCGTAGGGCAACCATTGACATTAATCCCATTTTCTGCCTAGGTGATTAAATGCTGTCAGCAGCTCAGTTTCCACCATTCACTCGGTGTTTTCCAACACTCATTACACTCTGCGTGTTAAAACACTCCCTCATATTCCCTCTATATAGATAACCCATCATCATCAATGACACCCACCATCCAGGCCATGCTCTCTTCTTGCTGCTGATGTCAGGAACGAGGTACAGAAACCTTAGGTCCCATACCACCGGGTTCAGGAACAGTTATTGCCCTTCAGCTATTAGGCTGTTGAACCAGCGTGGATAACTTCACTCACCTCAACTCTAAACTGATTCCAATCCTTTCAGGGACATTACAACTAATAATCTCAGTATTATTATTTACTAGTTATTTATTATTATGATGTTTCTTTTTTGTACTTGCACAGTTTCTGTTCCTTTACACAATGATTGCTTGTCCATCTTTGTGTGTAATTTTTTCATTGATTCTCTTGTATTCCTTTGTTGTATAGTGAATGTCTGCAAGAAAGTGAAACTCGGGGTAGTATACGGTGATATATGCATTCCTTGATAATCATCGTGGCTACCCCTCGAGGTCAAGGACGATGGTCTTCATTCTGTTGATCTATTTATGGGTTCTCAAGTGGCTTATGAGTTCAATCTTTGTTTTGTAAGTTCTTCCACATTCAGGACAGGTAGTTCCAGATGGCAGATTGTGCTTTGGTTGTTGCTGCCTCTCTTTCCATTTTCTTCTCTGTTCTTCTAATTCTGCACATCTATCGGCTTTGAAAGTTGCTGTTCCTTCTTGGATGATGGCTTGCCAGAGTTTCCTGTCCTTGGCATAGGTTTCCCAATTGTTGATGTCGATGTTACATTTATTCATGTTGGCTTTTAAGACGTCTTTGAATCTCTTCTGTTGTCCACCTCTTTTACTTTTGCCTTCTTTAAGCTGGGAGTAGAAGTTTTGTTTCAGCAGGCGTTCGTCTTCCATCCGAACAACATAACCGCTCCATCTTAGTTGTTTCTTGATGACGTAGGCTTCAATGCTTGTTGTTTTTGCTTCATTTAGCACACTGACGTTGGTTCTTCTATCTTCCTTACTGATATTTAAGATGTTTCGTAGACAGCATTGATGGAACTTTTCAAGTGCCTTCAGATGCTTCTTGGAGTGCAACATCAAGTCTTTGATAATAAATTTACTTTGAACATTGAAATTTGAACTCCTAAACCAAAGTCCATGCCTTCTAGTTTTACCTGCCCCCAATATCAGGAAAATGTTCCTTCATTCTACCCTATCTATGTCATTCATACCTCAATCATGTCTCTTCTTAACATCTAGCACACCAGAGAAAGAAGAATCAGAAAGAGAATCACCTTCTGACTGAGCTTTATAGATCATAGAAGAGTACAGCAGAGTACATTCCTTCCCCAGAGGAGATCCTGGTGATCCAGAAATCTGAAACCGTGCTACCCTGCATCAGTTCTCAGCCACAAATTTATCTGCATCTGCCAAATCATATTGTGGTGACTTTCACTAGTCTGTGGCACAGGCAATAATCCAGAGATTACTACCCTGAGATCCTGCTTTTCAGCTTTTTACCTAGGTCACATTTTCCTTATTCAGGACTTCATCCTTTTCCCTACCTACGTTGTTGGTACTAATATGGGTCCTCACTTCTGCTGCTCCCCCTCCCACTTTAGAATGCTGTGGGCCAAATATGAGACATCCTTGACCCTGGCACCTGGGAGGCAACTTATCATTTCAGTGTTTCTTTCACCTCCACAGAATTCCCTGTCTGTTCCCTTAGTTTTTGAATCCATTATCACCACTGCTCTCCTCCTCTCCTTTCTTCACTTCTAAGCCACAGGACCAAACTCGGTGCCAGAGACCTAGTTACTGTGGCTTTCCCCTGGTAGTTAATCCCTCCACAATAGTTTCCAAAGCTTTCTGCAGCCACTCCTCGTAACTGAACTTCATCCAGGTAAGATCCTGGAGAATCTCCACTGTACCTTCTCTAGTCCAGTCCAACAGCATAGTGACCAGAACTCCACGCAGCACTCTAGCTATTGTCTGACCAAGTCTTTTTAAAGTTAGTGCATAACATCCCTGCCTCTTTATTCAGCACCCTGACTGATGAAGTTTAGTCTCCCATATGCTTTCTTAACCATGTAACCATCCACTATCATCTGCAAAGTTCCTTGGATCTAAGTTCCCAACTACTCCCAAGGACTTATTCTCAATAGCCATTGGATTGACTTTGACGGAAGAAAACTACTGTGCTGCACCAATGGCTTTTAGGACCACCTGGTAAAGGAAACCACTGAGGAAAATAATTTTAACAAAGGTGAAGGTTTCACTCTAAGTAAGAACCGTAATTCGAGGCGGGATAACAAAAACCTGATGGGGACTAACCAATCAGGAGGGACGAATGAAGGGGGTATAAACTCCACTGTACTAGACATGCCCAGGTGTCATCCTTGATGAAGATGGCAGAGTTTGTCATTGAAACATCAGTTAAAATCGATACCTGTATCCTGCTCGAAGTTGTATCATGCTTATTCGTCATGTTTGCTGGGAAAGCACTAGATTCTTTTTGACTTTTAGCTATTTATGATACATTCCTAGCCTTAATTGTAGTCCCAAAATGCATCAAACTCCACCTGCCATTTCTCAGCCCATTTTGACAACACATTTATATAACGATTGCCCTCCACTCTGTGAATAACTCGACTAGCCTTTGATGTTAATCTTGAGGTTCTGCTGGATCGATGTGATAGTTCCAGCAATACTATTTGGAAGAAGGATAAAGGACTTTCCTAATATACTGGGCAATGTTGATCCCTCAACCATCTCCTCCAAAGCAAGTGCCATCAATCCCATTGCTGTTTGTGGGATCTTACAATGCATTAGCTAACTTAAGCGTTTTCTAACAAAAGAAATCATAAAATTGTAAGCATTTTTTGCTTTATCTACCAATGTTTGGTTGATGTCCAGATAGAATATACCATGGTAACTCTCGCAAAGATCAATCTTCATGTTTTGTCTAAGGATCCTGACTATTGCACCAATTATTCTACCATAGAAGGGATCAGTGATCTACACTTGTTCTCAGTGATCACAGTGGCCCAGCTCTTCAAACCGCTACAGATTCAATTCTGACCACCAGTACCATCTGAGTGGGGTTTGCTTGCTCTTCTGGCAACTAAGTGTTAAGGTTCCAAATGATGAGGTTTCCTGCCACATTTTGAGATAGAGTTCAACTGCTGTAAATTGCCCCAAGTGCATGGCTGAATTAGAACCTGGGAGGAGTCACTGGGAATGTGGGTATTATAGAGTAAGTTTAGATTAGAGAAGATTTAGTGTAAGTGGGGGCTTCATGGTTGATTTTTTTTTTGGTCCAAAGGGCCTGTTTCATTGCTGTAAAGTCTCTATGAAAGAAAAACCTTCCATAATCAATGTTACTCAATATTGATCAGGAATGGACGGTTACCAGATCTACACAAGTTGCTTGTCCTATTATTGTCACCATGTGGTGGTCAATAAAAGGAGTTAGCCCAAAAAGTTTCTTTATGGGATGTTGTAAACTTTTTATATAAACTTTATATAAGAGAGTTCTGCATTTTCGTAAAATGAAAACTACCTAATTGCAGATAAAACATTAGTCTGGGCAAAATTAACTTCTGTGCTTAGTGGAAGCTTGGGCTGAGGCCAACAGCTTATTATTCTATTTGATGATAAATTGACATCCTGTGTTGGAATCATACCAGACTTTGCATAAATAAAGAAAATTATGGCAATAGCTATGCCATAAAGGAAGTGAAACTTCCTTCCAGAGTCCAATCAACTCAAACTCCTTTGTTCTGTCTGAGAACAGATTTAAAGTAGATGGTTTCTTAACTTCATTGAAAGATGGTTTTAGTGGATCTCCTTGGCAAAGTTCTGTGAGACACTTGACTTGTTAGGTCCTCTGGATCCCTTACTGAGGAAGAATAGTTTGTGAATTCAGAAAATAATACAGTGCTTGCAGTTTATATTCAAAGAAGAAAATCTGTAATTTAGTTCTGTAGCCAACATATTCAAAACAACCCTGGATATTCTCTCTTCCCCCCGCCCCCCACTCACCCTCTTATCAGGCAGGAAATATGAAAGTGTGAAAGCAAGTACCACCAGGCTTAAAGACAACTTCTATCCAACTGTTATAAGACTTATGAATGGTTCCCTGGTATGATAAGATCAAAGTTCAAGTAAACTTCTTGTCAAAGTACACACATATGTCACCATATAGAAACCTAAGATATATTTTCTTGCGGGCATTCACAGTAAATACGAAGAAACACAATAGAAGCAATGAAAACTGAACACAAGATAGACAAACAACCAATGTGAAAAAGACAACAAACTGTGCAGATATAGAAGAAAAAGTAACAAACAAAATAAAAAAGCAATAAGCATCAAGAACATTAGAAGAGTCCTTGAAAGTGAATTCATAGGTTGTAGGAATAACTCAGTGTTGGGATGAGTGAAGTTATCCCCTCTGATTCAAGAGCCTGATAGTTGAGGGGTTATAACTGTTCCTGAACCTGGTGAATGTGAGTCCTGAGGCTCCTGTCATCAATAATCAGCTCCTTAGTCTTGCTAACATTGAGAGCGATGTTGTTATGGCACCACTCAGCCAGATTTTCAATCTCTCTCCTATATGCTTATTTGTCACCACCTTTGATAAAGCCTATGACAGTGGTGCTATCAGCAAACTTAAATATGCATTGGAGCTGTGCTTAGCCTTGCAGTCATAAATATAAAGCAAGTAGAGCAGAGGGCAGGGGCTAACCACACAGTCTTGTGGTGCACCAGTAATTGTGGAGGAGATGTTGTTGCCGATCTGAACTGTATGGAATCTGAAAGTGAAGAAATCAAGGATCCAGTTGCACAAGGAGATATTAATCCGAGGGTCTTGGAGCTTATTGATTGGTTTTGAGGGGATTATAGTATTGAATGCCAAGCTGCAGTCAATGAACAGCACTTTGATGTATGGGTCACAGATATTCCAGGGTTGTGTGAAGAGCCAAATAAATGACATCTGCTGTTGACCTGTTGTGACGGTGGGCAAATTGGAATGGATCCAAGCCGCGCTACAGGCAGGAGTTGATCTGTTTCATCGTCAACCTCTCAAAACGTTTCATCACAGTGGATGTAAGTGCTACTGGACTCTTGACCTCACAATCTACCTCATTTTGGCCTTGCACCTTGTTGCTTGCCACATTACACTTCTCTGTAAATGTATCCCTATATTCTGCATTCTGTTGTTGTTGTACCTTGAGCTGCCTGAATGCACTATTGCAATAAATTGGTCTGTACAGACTGTATACAAGACAAGTTTCTCACAATACCTCAATACGTGTGACAATAATAAAGTTCAAAGTTCAAAATAAATTTATTATCAAAGTACATATAAAGTATGTCACCATATACAAACCTAAGATTCATTTTCCTGTGAGCATACACAATAAATTTATAATAAAATAATAACCATAATAGAATCAATGAAAGACTGCAACAACTTGGGTGTTCAACCATTGTGCAAAAAACAACTGTGTAAATACAAAGAGAAATCATAAATAGATAGATAGATAAATAAATAAACAATAAATATTGAGAACACAAGAGTCCTTGAAGTGAATCCATACATTGTGGGAACACTTCAATGATGGGGTAAGTGAAGTTGAGTGAATTTATCCCCTTTGGTTCAAGGGCTTGGTGGTTGAGGGGAAATAACTGTTCCTGAACCTGGTGATGTGAATCCTGTGGCTCCTCTATCTTCTTCCTGACGACAGCAGCGAGTAAAGAGCATGTCCTAGGAGGTGGAGGTACCTGATGAAGGACGCTGCTTTCCTGTGACAACACTTCATATAGATGTGCTCAATGGTGGGGAGTGCTCTACCCATGATGGACTGGGCAGTATCCATTACTCTTTGTAGGATTCTCCATTCAAGGACATTGGTGTTTCCATACACAAAATGCAGCCACGTAAAATGCTGGAGGAACTCAGCAGTCCAGGCAGCAACTGTTGAGAAGAGTAAGTAGTCGACATTTTGGGCCAAGACCCCTCATCAATTCCTCCAGCTTTCTGATGAAGTTGCTTTGGACTTTCAGCATCTGCAGATTATCTAGTGTTTGTGATGCAGCCAGACTTTACTCTCTCTACTACACATCTGTAGAAGTTTGCCAAAGATCTGCATGTCATGCTGAATCTTATCAAACTTCTAATGAAGCAGAGGCACTGCAGTTCTTTCTTCATGATTGCACTTACGTGCTGAGTCCAGGACAGGTCCACTGAAATAATAATATCAAGGAATTTAAAATTCCTTACCCTCTCCACCTCTGAACCTCCGATGAGGACTGACTCATAAAACCTTTCCTCCTCCTGAAGTCAATAAATCAGCTCCGTGGTCTTGCTGACATTGAGTATGACATTGACATTAAGGTTGTTGTTATGGCTCCACCAATTTACCAACTTTAGTTGCTCATTGACCAAGCGCAACAACATTTTGATTCAATGGAGTCTTTTATCCAAATCCAAAATATACAGATGAGGAAGGCTATTTTTTTTTGTTTTGGATTAATTTATCCAGGAGAATCCAATAATAGCTGCAAATACTATTGAATTACTTCCTAAATGACTGCTGGGGTTTTCCATTCAAGGGAGATAGAAGAGACAGCAGATGCTGGAATCTGGAGCAACAAATATTCTGTTGGAAGAACTCAGTGGGTCGAGCAGCATCTCTGGGACGAAGAGAATTTTTGATGTTTTGGAATGTAGCACTACATTAGTACTCACTTCCTTTGCTCTTGTTGTTCTTCAGTTGATGTTCTTTCTCCAATATCCCTCCCAGTAACCACCTTGACTCAAGAACCTTAACCGGCTTAATCTATTCAAACTTCAAAGATTGAAGTTCAAAGCACATTTATTATCAAAGTATGTATGCATTTTACAACCTTGAGATTTGTCTCCTACCAGGCAGCTTCAAAGCAAAGAAACCCAAAAGAACCCATGAAAAAAATACCGTCAAACACCCAACGTGCTGCGAGAAGAAAAAACAAATCATACAAACACTAATAGGAAGCAAATAGAATTCAGAATAAAAGTGAGTCCATGGACATGAAGCTTGGAGCAGCTGAAGTAGGCCACAGCGTCAGTCTCAGTTTGAACACGCCTTAACCTCAACTCAACTTTACCTCACACTCGCACACTTTGACCCTTGACTCGGCCTCATCTTTGCTCGCTCCTCCATTGTTTGTGGTGATCGTTTACAGTATATTTTACAAGAACAAGTGTTATTAGTAAAATAACACTCACAAAATGCTGGGGGATTTCAGCATGCCAGGCAGCATCTATTGAAAAGAGAAAACAGTCAATGTTTTGGGCCAAGACTTCTCATCAAGAATGCATCTGTGGCCTTGGGTTTCCAGCAAATGCAGATTTTCTCATATCTATTAATAAAGCATTTAGTTGTATTTTTTGTTTTGTTTACTGCCAGTAAGTAGTAAGTAGTCAGTATGTAGAAGCTTAACTGGAAGCGACTGTATTCATAGTCTTGATGAAGGGTCTCAGTCCAAACTGTCATCTGTTTATTCCTTTCTGTAAATGCTGCCTGACCTGCTGAGTTCCTCCAGCATCTTGTGTGTGTTGCTCTGGATTTCCAGCACCTGCAGCATCTCTTGTGTTTGCAATTCACAATCCATTCTTCCCCTGTTACAGTGACCAAGCCTCATTCAAGAGCCGTAACAGGCCTTTGAAACTATTCCAGCAGGCCTGTGGATAAGGATCAGCCGAGGAAATGCTAACGCCACCACTAATAAACAGCTGAAATGGATTATCTCAGTACAGGACTGTGGGTGCGAATTGGAACTGTTTGGTCCCACTGAGAACAATTTTCTAGTGAAACGAACCATGGAGACTCATTTCTTTGTTTTCCTCTATCTGCGCACCCTCCATGAATAAACCTGAATTTGTGTGGTATTTTGGCATTATTTATCAAACTGGAAGAGCCAGATAACAGCTTATTCTGAGAAGTATTTCTGCTCATGTACTTCTATCACCACCAGAGGGGTGGTTAGTCTGTGGAATTCAATGCCACAGATGACTGTGAAGCCAGATCATTGGGTTAAAGTGGAGGTTTAGGCCTTTCAGCTTTTTGACCCACTTCTATAAGAAGGGTCTGTATTGTGCTGTAGGTTTTCTATGTTTCCATGTTTTTAATCCATAAGACCATAAGACATAGGAGGACAATTAGGCCATCTGGCCCATCGAGTCATCTCTGCCATTCAGTCATGGCTGATCCTTTTCTGATCTCCTCTCAACTCCAGTTCCTGGAACCCTGTAACCTTTGATGCCCTGTCCAATCAAGAACCTATCCATCTCTGCCTTAAATACACCCAATGACCTGGCCTCCACAGCTGCCTGTGATATCAAATTCCACAAATTCACCACCCTTTGGCTAAAGAAATTTCTCCGCATCTCTGTTTTGAAAGGGAGACCTTCTATCCTGAGGCTGCACCCTCTTGTCTTAGACTCTCCCACAATGGGAAACACCCTTTCCACATCTACTCTGTCTAGGCCTTTCAACCTTCGAAAGGTTTCAATGAGATCCCCCCTCATCCTTCTGAATTCCAGCAAGTACAGACCAGAGTCATCAAAAGTTTCTCCTACAATAAGCCTTTCATTCCTGGAATCATCCTTGTGAACCTCCTCTGGAGCCTCTCCAAAGCTAGCACATTTTTTGTGATATGAGGAGCCAAAGCTGTTCACAATACTCAAGGTGAGGCCTCGCCAGTGCTTATAACACTTTAGGATCACATCCCTGTTCTTGTATTCTAGACCTCTTGACGCGAATGATAATACGGCATTTGCCTTCCTCACCACCCAATCAACCTGCAAGTTAACCATAAGGGTGTTCTGCACAAGGACACCCAAATCCCTCTGCATCTCAGACTTTTGGATTTTCTCCCCATTTAGAAAATAGTCTGCACATGTATTTCTACTACGAAAGTGCATGACCATGCATTTTCCAACATTGTATTTCATTTGCCACTTTCTTGCCCATTCTGCTAATCTGTTTAAGTCCTTCTATATCCTACCTGTTTCCTCAAAACTATCTGCCCTTCTACCAATTTTCATATCATGACAAACTTGGCAATAAAGCCATCTATTCCATCAGCTGAATCATTTATATGCAGCATGAAAAGAAGCAGTCCCAACACTGACCCCTGCGGAACACCACTAGTCACTGGCATTCAACCAGAAAAGGATCCTTTCATTCTCACTGGCTGAACTCCTACCAATCAGTCAATGCTCTAACAATGTTAGTAAATTTCCTGTAATAACGTGGGCTCTTAACTTGGTAATCAGCCTCAGGTATGGCATCTTGTCGAAGGCCTTCTGAAAGTCCAAATACACAATATCCACTACATCCCCTTTATCTATCCTACTTGTAATCTCCTCAAAGACTTTGTACTATCTTGTCCTGTGTCACCAAGCACTCTATTCCCTCATCCTTAACAATTGACTTTAACATCCTCCCAACCACTGAGTCAGGCTAACTGGTCTATAATTTCCTTTCTGCTGCCTTCCTCAGAGTGGAGTGACATTTGCAATCTTCCAGTCCTCTGGCACCATGCCAGAGTCCAATGATTTTTGAAAGATCATTTCTAATGCCACCACAATCTATAACGCTCCCTCTTTTAGAACCCTGGGGTGCAGTTCCTCTGGTCCGGGTGACTTATGTACCTTTAGGCCTTTCAGCTATTTGAGCACCTTCTCTCTTGTAACAGTAACTGTACCCACTTCTCTTCCTTCAAACACTACATCAGGCATGCTGCTAGTGTCTTCCACAGTGAAGACTGATGCAAAATACTCAATTACTTCATCAGCCATCTCCTTGTCCCCCATTCTTATTTCTCCTCATTTTCTGGCAGTCCTATATCCGCTCTCATTTCTCTTCTATTTTTAACATACTTGGAAAAACTTGTAATATCCACTTTGATGTTGTTTACCAGCTTGCTTTCATACTTCATCTTTTCTCTTCCAATGATTTTTTTTAGTTGCTCTGTGAAGGTTTTTAATCCTCTATCTTCCCACTAATTTTTGCTTTGTTGTGTGCCCTTTCTTTTGCTTTTACAATAGCTTTGACTTCCATTGTCAGACATGGTTGTACTATTTTACCACTTGAGTATGTCTTCATCTTTGGGATATGTATGTTCTGCACCTTCCTCATTTTTCCCAGAAATATACGCCATTGCTGCTCTGCTGTATCCCTGCCAGAGGCTCCTTCCAATTTACTTTGGCCAACTCCTCTCTCATACCACTGTAATTTCCCTTACTGCACTGAAATACTGCTACATCAGACTTTACTTTCTCCCTATCAAATTTCAAGTTGAACTCAGTCATATTGTGATCACTGGTTCCTAAGGGTTCATTTACCTTAAGCTCCCTAATCGCCTCTGGTTCATTACATAACATCCTATCCAGTATTGCTTATCCCCTAGTAGGATCAATGAAAAACTGCTCTATAAATTATCTCTTGGGCATTCAACAAACTCACTCTCTTGAGATCCTTTATGAACCTGATTTTCCCAATAGACCTGCATGTTAAAATCTCCATGAGTACCATAACATTTCCCTTTTGACACACCTTTTCTGTTTCCTGATGTAATCCGTGGTCCACTGCTGGGAGGCCTGTATATAACTGCCATTAGCGTCCTTTTACCCTTGCAGTTTCTTAACTCAACCCACAAAAATTCAACATCATCCAATTCTATGTCACATCTCTCTACTGATTCGATGCATTCTTTACCAGTAGAGCCACACCACCCCCTCTCCCTACCTTCCTATCCCGCCAATATAATGTGTAACCTTGGACATTCAGCTCCCAACTGCAACCATCCTTCAGCCATGATTCTGTGATGGCTACAGCATCATACCAGGCAATCTGTAATAGTACAACAAGATCATCCACCTTATTTCTTATACTATGCGCATTAAGAGACAGCACCTTGAGTACTGTATTTGCTATGCTTTCTGATATGCATCCCAAATGTTTTGATACTCAGCCTGTTGGCTGCGATTAAGTCCCATCACCTACCTGCCCTTCCTGACAATTTGACTGCCTGCTATCTTTACTTTTTTTACCATCAGTCCTTTCCTGAGTCCCTTCACTCCGGTTCCCACCCCCCTGCCAATTTAGTTTGAACTCTCCCCAACAGCTCTAACAAACCTGCTCATGAGAATATTCATCACACTCGGGTTCAGACGCAACCCTTCACTTTTGAACATGTCATACCTCCCCCAGTAGAGATCCCAATGACTGAAGAACCTGAAGCCTTGTCCCCTGCACCAGCTTCTCAGCCACACATTTATTTGCCATATCATCCTGTTTCTACCCTCACTGGCACATGGCGCAGACAGCAAACCAGAAATTACTACCCGGGAGGTCCTGCTTCTCAGCTTTCTACTAGCTCTCAGGACCTCTTTGCTTTCCTTCCCGTATCATTGGTACCAATATGTAGCAAGATATCTGGCTTCTCTCCCTCCCGCTCCAAAATGTCGTGGATGCAATCTGAGACATCCCTGACCCTGGCACCTGGGAAGCAACATACCCATTCATGTCCACAGAATCTCCTGTCTGTCTCCTCACTATTGAGCTCCTTATCATTACTGTTCCCTTCTTTGCTCTTTTTCCTTTCTGCACCATGGACCCTGTATGCCTTCAAATTGTTAGATGAAACTGGAGGACTTGGGGAAGTCCCACACTTGCCACAGGGAGGACATAGAGATCCCTTACAGTACACCGCTGGAACTGAACTCCGAACTCTGGGAATGCCCTGAGCTGTAACTGCACCATACTAACTACTGGGTTACTGTGGTGTCCATCAAAGTAAGCCACAGGCTCTACTCCTGTTGGCACCCTTCTGCCAGTTCTTTGAAGTTCCACCTTTGCAGCTATTGTTTGTGTTTTTTTGATTAAATTATTTTAAACTGAATTTCTTAAGATTAAGATATTAATCTTAAAATCTTAATGTTATGTAATTTTTACTTGTTTATATTTTTTGTTAGGTATTTAAAACTGCTTTCAGTCATCTGCATGTTTGAAGCTGACTTTGGCATTTTTCCAAAAAGATCTGATTTTTTTTAATACAATGATTTATTTCATTTTTAATTAAAGTTGAATCTTCCTGATGTGAGAAGCATAAAGTGACTTTGAAAAATTTATTGCCTTGCCGGTCAACAATGCTGGGGACAGGCCCTAGCTAAACATCAAAGGTTTATAAAGGACAATGTGCCGGTGAGTCTGAGAATCTGGGGCCAAAGGTTGGAGGCTCAGAGGTGGCCTGTTTTGGGTTTGGAGACCAGTCTATGTGTGTGAGTGGGTGGGTGGGTGAGGGGAATGTGAAAGGGGCTTGTCTTGCTGTTGATGTTATATTTTGTTTTGGTGGTGTTGTTGTTGCTGCTTTTGTGTTCTGCTGAATATTGTGGGCATGCTAAATTGGCACCAAAATATGTGGCGACACTCACGGCCTACCCCAGCACATCCTTAAGTGGTGTCTTGGTTGTGAATGCAAATGACATATTTCACTGTCTGTTTCTTGATCTACATGTGATAAATAAATCTGAAACTAAATCAGTTATGAATATTAATCTACTTATACCCATTCTTCAGCTTAGTAAAGTGTGGCAGTGCAGTGAAGAGGAGGCTCGATATTCCTTACAACGGATGCGTATACTACAACATAGTGGGTCAACAAAACAGAAAATGTAAAGGAGCTAGTGAAAAAGAGGATTCTGTTTCCACATTCCCCACCCAGCAGCAGAATCATAACAGCACCTTATCCAAATTAATCTCATTTCTTTTCAGTGAAGCGATTCATAATAATTTATACTGTGGTCCTATCCGCTGCCCAAGCCTCTTTCTCCGCACAGATCTGTTCTAATCTCCTCACCTCATCTTCACCCTTTCTCACGATTTGCTGCAACGCTGAATTTTTAATAAGTTTGGCTCTGAGAAGCTGTTAAGCGGATGTGCTGCGCAAAGCCTGTCATTTCCAATACTCTCAGCCTGTCTAGACAAGTGCAATCAATGCAGAAAGCAGATCAATAAGTCACACCCATGTTGGAGCACGGTGTGCTGAAATTATGATTGGAGAGTACAATCACAGGAGAATTATTAGCTCGTTAAAATTCACAACAATATTCTGGAGTATCTTAAGAAAGGGAAATAAAAACCATCAGTTCTGGATAGAATATATTCTGGAAATAATAAAACAGGCTCCTTTCAACTCTTTTTTCTCAGCCTGTCCCCTCTTCTATTCCCCACTCTGGCCTCTTACCTCTTCTCACCTGCCTATCACCTCCCCAGAGTCCCCTCCTTCCTTTTATCCTATGGTCCACTCTCCTCTCCTATCAGATTCCTTTCTCTCCAGCCCTTTATCTTTCCCACACACCTGGCTTCACCTATCACCTTCTAGCTATCTTCCTTTCCCTCCCCACACCTTTTTATTTTGGCTTCTTCCCCGTTACTTTGCAGACCTGAAGAAGGGACTAGGCCCAAATCATCCAGTTTATTCATTTCCATGGATGCTGGCTGACATGCTTTGTTCCTCTGGCATTTTCTGTGCGTTCCTTACAACTCTGCAGTATTGCTCAACTCTGTTCTGCTGGTGCTGAAGCCCTTTCCACAGGATTAAACAAAGAATGTCAGCTTCGTTTAATTATGGGGAGGTCCTGTGTCTGACCATTTTCAATGACTGCTTAAAGCAAGTAACAAACTGTATTAATGGGACCAAGAATCTGACAACGTCTTTTGTGAACAGCTGTTCCTGAGGATTAGAACCTTAGGATCCAGGGCAATTTGGCTAATTGTATCCAAAATTAGCTCAGCAATAGAAGGCAGAGGGGACAGTGGGAGGTTGTTCTGTGACGAGTGCCTATCATTGGTTTAGTATCGTCACATGTACAGTGAAAAATTTGTTTTCCATGTTATCCATACAGATCATTTCATTGTGCCAGTGCATTGAGGCAATACTAGGGAAAATATTAATGGAGTAGAACATAGATTAGTACAGCACAGGAACAGGCCCTTCTGCCCACAATGTTGTGCCAAGCCAATTAAATCAGTAATTAAATGGCCAAGTAAACTAATCTTATCTGCCTACATAATGCCCATATCATTGTGTATTTAATATTTCAATAATCTTCAAATAATCTTGTATATATATAGTTTAATTAAGCATTCTTGATTGTTTAAATGATTAGTTATGGGTTATATGTAAAAATACATTAATTGCATTTGTTATCATGCTACCACGTGATATGTGCACGTCGCACTTCAAGGAAACTCAAAGTTAACCCGCATTTCGGGCTCCTGTGTCTTTCTTAGACATAGTTTAATGTTTTGAAGTTATAAAGCATAACACATATCCTTCCATTATTCCTCACATTCATGGGCCTATCTAAACATCTCTTAAAAGTCTCTAATGTTTCAACCTCAACCACCACTCCAGGCACCTACCACAATCTGTGCAAAAAACTTGCCCCTCAGATCTCCTTTGAAATTATGCCCTCTCACCTTAAATGCATGGCCTCTGGTATTAGACATTTTAACCCTTAAAAATTATCTTGTTTTTCTGTTCTATCTATGCCTCTCATAATCTTGTAAACATCTATCAGATCTCCCTAATGCCTCTGCCATTCTAGAGAAAACAACCCAAAATTGTGAATTATAACACATGCCCTCTAATCCAAGGAACAACCTGGCAAACCTCATCTGCAGCCTCTCTAAAGCTTCAATATCAGTCCTATAATAGGGCGACCAGAAACGTATGCAATTCTCCAGGATCCATAATGACCAGATCAAAAATCTGTCCATTATAAAATGTTAAATATATCTAATTTTACTTTTTTTACTGAAATAGAAATGATTTTCTGAAGATCTTTTCTTTTTTATATGTCTGTGTGCCTATTCATTGTGAGGACAGCTTCAAAATATGTTGTCTCAAAAAGCCGGCCTCCATTATGAAATGACCGCCATTTCCCAGGACATGCACTCTTCTTAATGCTACCATTAAGGAGGGGGTACAGGAGCTTTAAGACACATACTCAACATTTTAGGAACACCTTCTTCTTCCCCTCCACCTTCAAATTTATGACTGGACAGTAAACCCAGGTGCACGATCTCACTATTTTATATGTGTATTACCTATATATATATATATATATATATAATTAAATAAGCAATTTTATATATATATATATATATATAATTTTTTTATTATTATGTATTGCAATGTATTGATGTATTGCTGCCACAAAACATAAATTTCATGACATTTGACAAATGCCACTGATTTGAACCTGGTTCTGATTCTGATATTTTCCACAATATCCCCTTGCACTGAATTCAGCCGACCATTTTAATTCCACTCCCTATTCCAACTATGATCTGTCAGTTTATGGCCTCCTCTACTTCCATGATGAGGCCACTTACAAGTTGGAAGAGCACAATCTCATGTTCTGTCTGGGTAGTCTCCAGGCAAGTAGAATGAGCATAGATTTCTCCAACTTCCCGTAACTGCTCCCCTTTCCGTCTTCCCCATTTTTCACTTTTTCCTTTCTCTATTCTGGCTCCCCTTTTGCCCCTTCTTTTCTCTTCACCAACCTAACACATTGCTCTGGTGCCCCTTCTCCACTCCTTACCACCATGATACACTTTCTTCTGCTTTCAAATTCCTTCTTTTTCAGCCCTTTGCCTTCTCCACCTATCACCTCCCAGCTTCTTACTTCCTCACCCTCCACTTCCCCACGCTCCTACCTTCCCGCTAACCTGGCTTCACCGATCACCGTCCAGCTTGTGCTCCTTCTCCACCCCAACCTTCTTATTCTGGCTTGTTCTCCCATTCTTTCCAGTCCTGATGAAAGGACTGGGCCCAAAACAATGTCGCCTTTCTATTCTTCTCCATAGGTGCTACCTATCCTACTGACTTCCTCTAATATTTTTTGTGCCTGTTACACTGAATTTAGATGCTATGTATATAGCATATGTATAAGAAGGCCCACCAGCGCCTTTACTTCTTGAGAAAGCTGAAGAAATTTGGCCTGTCCCCTAAAACCCTCACTAATTTTTATAGGTGCACCGTAGAAAGCATTCTTCTAGGGTGCATCACAACCTGGTATGGGAGTTGTCCAGTCCAAGACCGGAAGAAGCTGCTGAAGATTGTGAAAATAGTCCAGCACATCACACAAACCAATCTTCCATCCATGGACTCACTTTATGCCGCACGCTGTTGGAGCAGTGCTGCCAGGATAATCAAGGACAAGACCCACCCAGCCAACACACTTTTTGTCCCATTTCCCTCCGGGGGAAGGTTCAGGAGCATGAAGATTCGTACGGCCAGATTTGGGAACAACTTCTTTCCAACTGTGATAAGACTGCTGAACAGATCTTGACCCGGATCTGGGCCGTACCTTCAAAATATCCAGACCTGACTTACACTACCTTACATTTCCTTTTCTATTTTCTAATTATGATTTATAATTTAAATTTTTATTATATTTATTTTGATTTGTACTTCAGGGAGTGCGAAGCATAGAAACAAATATCTGTGATGATTGTACGCTCTAATATCAATTGTTTGGTGACAATAAAGTAAAGTAGAAAGAGTTTAAATAATATAGTTTTAATTCTTTATACTTGGAGAAACTGCAGACAATTAACAGCCCCTCACCCAGATTTACTCAGTGGCCAGAGGGTAGGACTCTGCAGCAGTATGTCACGTCCTCCCCAGTGGTATGACCTAGATTTCTTTCAAATTGGTGCGGCTGCATGTCTTTGGGGAATCAGCTTAACACTGCATCAGGTTCTGTGTCAAACTCCGCGGTGAATACGACAGCAGAATGTCAAAAAAAAAAGCAGCTGTTCAGATACAAATGTATGCAATAAAAACCAAAAAAAAAATTGTTGGTTTGATTTGGTATATTTTGTATCTTTAAAAAAAATCAAAGCCTCTTTAAAATCTGAGCATGTGCAAACCCACAGAGAGCCAATTGCTGCCTGAATATCCCTGTTGCTAGGCTACAGTCTCTCCTAAGACTATATTTATGATGAATGGGTTGATGGGTGAAGGTGAGATTGCAGATCTAATAGGATGTTTCTGAATTAGTTAACCCTTTCTAAACTATCTTTGCAATTGTGCATTTCTCCTCATTCTGAAAAACAAAATGAATGGGGAATTGGAAACTGCAGACAATTTAATAAAACCAATGTGACGAATTTCAATGTTGCACTCCTGCTTTTTTATTTTAGGGGTACAGTGCAGTATAGGTCCTTCCGGCCCAACAAGTCGCACCATCCAGCAACCCAGTTACTTAACCCTAGTCTAACCATCGGAAAAATAACCTACGAACTGGTATGTCTTTAGACTGTGGGAGGAAACTAGCACCCAGAAGAAATCCACATGGTTACAGGGAAAACGTACAAACCCATTGCAGACAACGCCAGAATAGAACTCTGAACTCTGATGCCCCAAGCTGTAATATTGTCGCACTAAATGCTACGCTATCTTGGCGCCCTCATTTTTATACCACGGTTTATACTCACTTTGTATGCAGTTTCTGAAATGATCAGTGTGAATTGGCTTTAATTCTAGAAAAGCTTCACTTCAATTATAGAAACAGAATGATTGTGAGACATCTTGGGCAGATTATTAAATGATTTTCAAATATAGATTCAAATATCTTTCAATAAAGTTATAGTTCAATACGGTATCTTGAGAAATTAATTGAATTTTAGAGAAAATAGAAAAGAACTTAAGTATTGACGTAATAGAACCAGGCCATTCAGCCCATCTATAACAGTTTTATGCTTCAGATGAGCCTCCTTCCACTCAAGTCATCGAAGCCTATATCACACATTTCTTGTATACAAGATATTAAGAGGAATGGATAAAGTGGACAGACAGCGCCTCTTCCCCAGGGCACCACTGCTCAGTACAAGAGGACTTGGCTTTAAGGTAAGGGGAGGGAAGTTCAAGGGAGATATTAGAGGAAGGTTTTTTCCACAGGTTGTTGAATGCACCGCCTGAGTCAGTGGTGGAGGCAGATACACTAGTGAAATTTAAGAGACTACTAGACAGGTATACGGAGGAATTTAAGGTGGAGAGTTATATAGGGGCAGGGTTTAAGGGTCAGCACAACATTGTGGGCTGAATGGCCTGTACTGTGCTGTTTTGTTTTTTGTTCTTTATTACTGTCTTGTATTCTGTATTAGGTGTACTAGCGAGGAGCACCAGATTAGTGCTGAGGTGAATGAGGTTACCCACTGAACTGATACCACCACTCATGGATTATTTTAAAATTCAAAGTTCGAAGTACATTTATTATCAAAATATGTATACATCATACAACCTTGAGGTTTGTCTCCTTACAGGCATCACAAA
This sequence comes from Hypanus sabinus, assembly GCF_030144855.1. Lineage (NCBI taxonomy): Eukaryota > Metazoa > Chordata > Chondrichthyes > Myliobatiformes > Dasyatidae > Hypanus > Hypanus sabinus. The sequence continues at coordinate 57,750,956 of NC_082720.1, read as the reverse complement.
ACAAAGAAACCTAAAAGAACCCATATTAAAAAAATACTGTCAAATACCCAATGTGCAGAAGGAGGGGGAAAAAGCAAATTGTGCAAACAATAAAAGTAAGCAAATAGCATTCAGATCAAAAGTGAGTTTATAGACACAAAGCCTGACGCAGCCGGGGCGGGTCACACCCTCACTCTCCATTCAGTGCAGAGCAGCGAGCAGAACGAGCCAGAACCTCAGCTCCTGTCCCGACACCCTGCCCCTACAATCCATCTGGTCCAATGTTTCATTGGGTCGATCCTCACGCTAGGATCCGTGCCCTGTTCTATCGATATGTACTGGGCTCGTACCGGACCAAATCGGCATGGCACATAGGTTGATCAAACTTCATTCTTGGTTTAGATGAACAGGCCTCGAATCTGCCTCTCCTCACCTCCAACTTTGCCTTGAATATGCCTTGACCTCGCCTCAACTTCGCTTCACACTCTCAACTCAGCCTTGCCTTTGCTAAGCTCTCCATTGGTTGCGGAGATCATTTGCCATGAATTATACAAGAAAGTGTGTTATTAATAAATTATTTATGAGTAATTTTTGTTTTGTTTGTCGCCAGTAATTGCTGGGTTTCAGCAGTGCCATCTTAAACCTTTATGGTTTCTGTCCAACTCCCTCATTAATGTATCATCCAGATGGCTTCATGAACAGCTTATCACCATGACCACCCTGGTCTCGCCTATCAAAGATACTTCCTTGATGTTGTTCTTGCCTCCCTCTGTGCAATATAGCCCCAACTTGCTCCTCACTTACCCAGTCTTTAAACGCTAACCCTGGTCCTTTCATCACAGTAGCTCAGTGTCTGACTCACTGAGTGTTCTCAGCATCTGATATAGAATAAATGCAGAATTGACACATATTGATACATATGATACTGCTATCCCATCATTCCATGATAGACCAGCCAACTCCAGGGACATAAGTTAGTTGCAGTTCAAATGGAATGGAAATGAAATCTTCATAGAATCATACAGCACAGAACCAGACCCTTCAGTCCATCCTGCTCCTGTTGGCCATCAAGCACTCTCCACCAAAATAAAAAATATACTCATAATTTACGCATACACTCAGTGACCACTTTATTAGGTACACCTGCGCACCTGCTCATTGATGCAAATATCTAATCGACCAACCATGTGGTAGCAATTCAATGGATAAAATCATGCAGACATGGTCCAGGGGTTCAGTTGTTGTTCAGATCAAATATCAGAATGGGGAAAAAATGTGATCTAAGTGATTTTGACTATGGAATCATTGGGTGTTTGAGTTTCTCAAAAGCTGCTGGACTCCAGGGATTTTCACACACAACAATCTCTAGAATTTACAGAGAATGGTTGCAAAAAACAAATCCTATTGAGTGTCTGTGGTCAAAAAGGCCTTGTTAATGCGAGAGTGACTTTGACCATCAAATAATTGTTAGCACTAGACAAAGTGGCTTGAATATCTCAGAAATTGCTGATTTCCTGGGATTTTCGCACACAACAGTCTCTTGAGTCAAAAGAAAATGCGACCAAAAAAAACCCCAAACCATCCAGTAAGTAGCAGTTCTGAGGGCAAAAAATGCCTTTTCAATGAGAGAGGCCAGAGGAGAATGATCATACTGGTTCAGGCTGACAGGAAGGTGACAGTAACTCAAGTAACCATGTGTTATAAAAGCAGAGTGCTGAAGAACATGTCTGAATGCACGACAAACCTTGAAGTACAAGGTTACAGCAGCAGAAGACCATGAACATGCACTCAGTGGCCACTCTATTAGGTACAGGAGGTACACAAAGAAGTGTCCACTGAATGTATACAGGGCCTTTTATAAACTCAGGAGTCCTTAAGCTGTGGAATTTGTTGCCACTCAAGGCTGTGGAGGCCATGTCATTGAGTATATTTAAAGTAGAGGTTGATAGGTTCTTGATTGGTAAGGGGTCAAAGGTTACAGGGAGAAGGGAGAAAAATAGAGTTGAGATAGACAGACAGACAGACATACTTTATTGATCCCGAAGGAAATTGGGTTTCGTTCCAGCCGCACCAACCAAGAATAGTTTAGAAATATAGCAATATAAAACCACAAATAATTAAATAATAATAAGTTAATTGAGCCAAGTGGAAATAAGTCCAGGACCAGCCTATTGGCTCAGGGTGTCTGACACTCCGAGGGAGGAGTTGCAAAGTTTGATGGCCACAGGCTGGAATGACTTCCTATGACGCTCAGTGTTACATCTCGGTGGAATGAGTCTCTGGCTGAATGTACTCCTGTGCCTAACCAGTACATTATGGAGTGGATGGGAGTCATTGTCCAAGATGGCATGCAACTTGGATAGCATCTGCTTTTCAGACACCACCATCAGAGAGTCCAGTTCCACCCCCATGACATCACTGGCCTTATGAATGAGTTTGTTGATTCTGTTGGTGTTTGCTACCCTCAGCCTGCTGCCCCAGCACACAACAGCAAACATGATAGCACTGGTCACCACAGCCTTGTAGAACATCCTCAGCATTGTCCGGCAGATGTTAAAGGACCTCAGTCTCCTCAGGAAATAGAGACGGCTCTGACCCTTCTTGTAGACAGCCTCAGTGTTCTTTGACCAGTCCAGTTTATTGTCAATTCGTATCCCCAGGTACTTGTAGTCCTCCACGATGTCCACACTGACTCCTTGGATGGAAACAGGGGTCACCGGTGCCTGGATGATACTGGTCACCCCTGTGGATGGATGGTAAATCAGCCATGATAGAATGGTGGAGCAGACTTGATGGACTGAATGGCCTAATTAATCTCCTATGTCTTATGGTCTTAATACATCTGCTAGGCAATGAGATATTTAGGAAATGCAGTGGGGATGGCAGGGAATAATGACAGCTAGATAATGCATTCAGGCTAGTGACTGATGACTATAAGTTCAGACATCGTGTGGTGGATGATGGCATTCAGATATGAGGAGCTGAAAAGGAGCCAACAAAATAAAGATCGCTCTTGCAGATTCCATTAAGTTGTCAGATGTAGTCCCACCTTAGACAAATGGATGGTGGAAGGGTCCTCCCCGGATTCAAGGACAATCGATTTTATATCATCTCTGTAATCTCTAACTATTTGCAAGTTATATATTTCTCTTCAAGGCATTTCAGGAAACAAGATTCAAAGTCATGAATTAAGAAACTCTCGTTCAGTATGAAATATTAATAACATTCAATAATGCATCTCCAAAAATGTGCTGACTTTATGTAATGAAATTCTTCTCTTTCTATCTTGAAGGTGGCAATGTTGCTCTATCTTTGAGTTTCAACAGGATTTGACGAATGGTTAAGTAGCATTCTTTGCATTTATATAGAGCCTTAGCCTTATGGAATTGAATGCAAAGAAGTGTGAAGTGTTGCACTTTGTGAGGAGAAACCAGGGTAGGACAAGCACGGTGAATGGTAAGGCACTGAGGAATGTGGTAGAACAAAGGGATCTTGGAAAATAGATGCACAATTCCTTGAAAGTGGCATCACAGGAGGGAGGATTGCAAAGAGAGCTCTTGTCACATTGAATTTCATAATCAGAGTCCTGAGCATAGGAATTGGGAAGTTATGTTGAAGTTGTGAGCAGTATAAGTAGGATAAACGCAAGCAAGCTTTTTCTGTCGGGTTTGGGTGAAACTAGAACTAGTTTTCATGAGCTAAGTGTGAAAGGTAAAATATTTAAGGCAAATCGGAGAGGGAACTTCTTTCAGAAGGCAAAGTGAGTGTGGAATAAGCTGCCATAGATGTAGTGGCTGCAAATTTGATTGCAATATTTAAGAAGAGCTTGGATAAGTACATGTATGGGAGAGGTATAGTCCAGATGCAGGTCAGTGGGACAAGGCAGAAAAACATTTTGGCATAGACTAGATGGTCCCAAGGGCCTGTTGTGTGCTGTAGTGGTCTATGACTCTTACGTATCCACTTATGCTGTTTCATGCAATGTGGGACATGCAACCAACCAAGTCATGCTAATCTCTTCATGGAGGACAGAGCTGTGCATCAATTTGTATCACATTCGAAGGAGTTCACATCTGATTTGGAAGTATTTTGCTATTTCACCAGTGGTTTTGTGTCTAATCCTTGGGACACCATGCCCAGCAGCACTGTGATAGCACTTTCACCTTCAAGTTGGCAGTTTGTTACCATTGTCTCAAGATCAATTAAGAATGATCAATAAATTCTAGCCTAAGTTAGTGATAACCGCACCCTGAGGAGTAAATTAAAACAAATCTATCTTTGGTACTTGATGGTGATCCTTGGCTTTGTGTTCAAATCTTTGCTCAAACTTTAACCAAAACACGAATAGAGGAGAATTCTATCAAAGAAAACAAGGACGCAAGAAGCCAGAGAAGCTGTAATTCAAACCAATAAAAAACAAAGTGAAAAGGAAAGAACTACAGGAGGAACACACTGGTCAAGCAGCATCTGTGGAGGCTGAGGGACATTTGACATTTCAGGTTAAGACTTCAGGAGGAGGAAACCAGAGGACCACGAGCCAGTCCTCATAGGAGGATCAGAGGAGGAGAGAGTAAGCAACTTTAAATTCCTCAGTGTTGTAATTTTGGCAGACCTATCCAGGGCTCAGCATGTAAGTGCAATTATGAAGAAAGCGTGGCAGTGCTTCTAATTCTATAGGACATTGCAAAGATTTGGCATGGCATCTAAAACTCAGACAAACTTCGATAGATGTGTAGTGGAGAGTACATTGACTGGCTGCATCACAGCCTGCTATGAAAACACCAACATCCTTGAATGGGAAATCCTACAAAAATACTGGATATGACCCAGTCCATCATGGGTAAAGCCCTCCCCACCACTCAGCACATCTACAGGAAACATTGTTGTAAGAAAGCATTTTCCATCATCAGGGACTCCCACCACCCGGGTCATGCTCTCTTCTCACGCTGCCATTGGGAAGTAGGTACAGAAGCCTCAGGCCTAACACAATCTGAGGCTTGTGCTGGGGGCAGCCCACAAGTGTCACCTTACTTCAATGCCAATATATCATGCCTACAACTTACTAATCCTAATCATACATCTTTGGAGTATGGGAGAAAACTGGAGCATGAGGATGCAGCCTGGATTGCAGAGCATGTCTTATGAGGATCGATTGAGCAAGCTAGGGCTTTTCCTTTTGGAGCGAAGGAGGTGGTTACTTGTTAGAGGTGTACGTTATGATAAGGTGAGGTATAGGTAGAATAAACAGCCAGAGATTTTCTTCCTAGGGTAGAAATGGCTAATAAGAAGAGGCAAAATTTTATGGTGACTGGAGGAAAGTATGGGATGGATGTCAGAGGTACATTTTTTAAATGGAGAGTAGCAGGGTGCATGGAATATACAGTACTGCCCGGGGTGGTGGTGGTGGGGCAGATACATTCGGGATATATAAGAGAATCTTAAATAAACACATGCAAGATAGAAAAATGGAAGGCTATGTGGGAGGGAAGGGTTAGATTGATCTTAAAGTAGATTAAAACGTTGATACAGGAGTGTGGGCCAAAGGGTCTGTACTGTGTTGTAATTTTCAATGTTCTATGTTCTAAGGTACAATGTCAATATTCTTTTGTTACCACACCGGAGCACTACCTGCATAGTAAATGGGATTCAAAAACCATTTTTTTCTGACACAGAATCAAACATTTTACTTTTATTACATTAAATAAATGAAATTGTCGTTGTTTCTTATGTAAACCAAGTTAACCAAAAAGAAACATAAAGGCAAAAAGCTGGAGAAACTCAGTGGATGAGTCAGGATCTGCAAAGGCTGCATCAAAAGTGAATACAGAGTCAAAGTCCAAAGTAAATTTATTGTCAAAGTACACAAATGTCACCATATACAACCCTGAGATTCTATTTCTTATGGGCATACTCAATAAATATGTAACAGAATAATAACCATAATATTATCAGTGAAAGACCGCACCAACTTGAGTGTTTAACCAGTGTGCAAAAGACAACAACTGCACAAATACAAAAAGAAAGAAATAATAATAAATAAATAAATAAATAAATAGATAGACAAATAAATAAATAAATAAATGGATGGATGGATAAATAAACATAAGTATCATGAACATGAGATGAAGAGTCCTTAAAAGAGTGTCCATAGGTTGTAGGAACATTTCAATGGCGTGGCAAGTGGAGTGAAGTGGAGTGGAGTGGAGTGGAGTGGAGTGAGGGCTAATAACTGCTTCTAAACCTGGTACTTTTTCTTGAACTTCCACTGCTGCCCCCACCCTGCCTCTCCTTCACCATTTCCCATCCCCTTTACCCTCTCTCATCTTATCTCCTTCCCACCCACCAACTCCTTCTGGTGCTCCTCCCCCCCTTTCCTTTCTTCCACTGCCTTCTGTCTCTTTCACCTATCAACTTCCCAGCTCTTTACTTCATCCCTCCCCCTTCATGTTTCATCTATCACCTTTGTTTTGCTTTCCCCTCCCCCACCTTTTAAATCTATTCCTCAGCTTTTTTTCTCCAGTCCTGCTGAAGGGTTTCTACCTAAAATGTCAACAATACCCTTTTCCATAGATGCTGCCTGGCCTGCTGAGTTCCTCCAGCAGTCTGTGTGTGTTGCCTGGTACTGTTAGTCCAGAGGCTCCTGTACCTTCTTTGCAATGGCAGTGTGAGATGTGAGCATGTCCTGGGTGATGGGGGTCCCTGATGATGGATACTGACGCAAAATGTCACGTTACACAGCAGGTTTCCAGGTTTTGATGTGCATGCATAAAATAAAGCTAATCTTCAAATCTTTAATCTTTAAATCTCTTCCCTTTTACTTAAAACCTACACTTTCTAGTTTTTCATTCCCCAACGCTGGAAAAATGATTGAGTACATTCTTGTTAGTTCCCTCTCCCTGGGAGAAGATCATATACTTTCATCCTGTCTATGCCGTTTATGATGTTATACACCTTGATAAGATCACTTCTCAGTCTCCCATGCTCTAAGGAATGAAATCCAAGCCTGACCAACCTCTCAGGCTTTTGAGTCCTAGCAACATCCTTGTGAAGCTTTTTTAAAGATAGGTTAGCTTTATTTCAAGTTCAAAGTACATTTATTATCGAAGTATGTATACATTATACAACCTTGCGACTCACCTCCTTACAGGCAGTCACAAAACAAGAAATCCTGAAGAACCCTTAAAAAAAGACTGACAAACACCCAGTGTGGAGAGTGAGAAAAAGAATCAAAGTGTGCAAGCAATAAACATAAGCAAATAGCACTTAGAACAGAAATGAGTCTTCAGACAGGAAGCTTGGGTTAGCCAAAGCAGGCCCACAGCCTCAGCCTCTGTACAGCAAACAACAGAGTAAACATTGCAGAACAGCAAGCAGAACCAGCCTGACCTCACCTCTGTTCCTGTCTTTTCAATCCATCTTGCCTGGCATTTAAATTGTTTAAACAATGAGTCATTCCTTGCTCTAAGACCTGGGCCATGTTGCATCAATACACTTTTGGCCTAAACCCACCACATTTTGGCCAGTAGCTGACCATTCCACATTGGCCCTCTGCTTAGATCGATCAAAACTTTCTCTCGGTGTAGGCGGACAGTTCCCGAATCTGCCCCTGCTCTGCTCCGATCTTTCTCTGCTCTGCAGGCCCCTATTCCATCTCGAATATGTCTCAACTTCACCTCACACCCATACACTTCGACCTTCGACTCAGCCTTGCCTTTGTTGGCCTGTTCATTGTTTGTGGTGATCGTTTACTGTATTTTTTTTGCATAAGAAGTGTTATTAAGGAAGAATTTATTTGCATTTTTTGGTCTGTTAACCACCAGTAATTTGTCACACACATTCATTAAAACATGGAAACATATAAATGAAATACATCAAATCAACGAGAATTGCGCTAGGCAGCCTCCACAAGAGCCGCCACACTTTTGGTAGCAACATAGCATGCCCACAACTCACTAAACCTAACCATTTGTCTTTGCAATATGGGAGGAAACTGGAGCACTTGGTGTAAATCCCCAAGGTTACAGGGAGAACATACAGCAGAAAGAATTGAACTCTGATCACTGGCCCTGTAACATGATGCACTAATCACTATGCTACCTTGCCACCTCACTCTTTCCTTCTATCATTATAATGAAAACTGTAGGCAATACACTGTGCTGTCTTACTGGCATACGTGTCCTGGGCTGCAACATTTAGTTCTGCCATCCTGAGGTACCTACAACCCAGATATGGTCCAGGTTCCAGTAGTTCCTGTGCAGTTTTCACAATCTCCCTGTGACAAAGTTTGTTTCTGTTGACTATTCTCAATTCTATCCACATTCTAATGACGTGCTGATTGGTTAATTGGTTACGGTAATTTACACTTTATTGTAGAAAGAATTAAATGGAATTGATACACGTGGGAGGATGACTAAGTTGTCAGTGTTCTAGAAACATAAGGAACTTTGTTGGGATTGTTCGGACCAATGGACCAATGATTCAAGTGGTCTTTATCTCCATCTTATGAATTAAGTTGTCCATTAATTGTACTAAATTGAGTGGATGTGCGAGGGGATGTTTTGTACATTCAGAGAGTCTAGGTCAAAGGGTCACAGCCTCAGACTATTAGATTGTCCATTTAGAATAGAGATGAGGAGGAATTACTTCAGCCAGATGGTGATGAATCAGTGGAATTCATTGCCATAGGCAGCTGATATTTAAAACTGAGGTTGATAGGTTCTCTATTAGTCAGGGTGACAAAGTTTATGGGGAGAAGGCAGAAAAAGGGGGTTGAGAGGGATAAGTCAGCCATGAAGGAATGATAGAGCAGACTCAAAGGGGTGAATGCTCCTAAGTGTTATAGTCTTATGGGTTAAATTCAAATGCTGAATCGGTTCATCTGGAACAAGTCTATCAAATTCATCCTTATCTGATTCACAGAATTAGATCAGTGATTCAGTTACTGTGCTCTTTATGAGTCATATGATATTTTTCAGGAAATTACAGAAACTTTCCAGTTGAAATAATGCTCTTTGCTGTAATATGTGGCAATAATAATAATAAACTGATGCTTTTACATCAGGTGTAGTGTGAAAGCAACACTTTCAGATTGTCCTAATGAACCTGTTTCATTGGATGTAAGAACATAAAAAACATGACATTCTGTACTGGCTAATTTTCCTCAATTTTGACATCTATCATCTTCAAATTCTTTTTCCAACACTATAAATGCATTCTGAATAATGCAATAAAAGTCTGTAGAGTGGGGAGGTTTGCTGACTCACTGGAAACAATGAGAAGGCATTAAGCAGGTTGCTTTGTATTTGGCAAGATATATTGAGTGGTTGGATAGCAGAGTGGAGATATGTCTCTAACAAAGGAGGTGTAAAGCACTCCTTTTCTCTGCCAGCCTGCAGTTCACCGTTAGGAAAGGGATAGCTCCTGTTCAGCCTCCTGATCAGGTTCATGTGAAGGATGGTGGTGGATGGTCATTTGAGCAGCTGGTGCATATCACAAGTCCTGGTTATATGACCACTGAGGAGCTGGTTGTGGATTACAGGAGGAATGGAGACAGGCTGACCCCTGTAGACATCAATGGATCTGGGGTTAAGAGGGTAAACAGCTTTAAGTTCCTTGGCATAAACATCACCAAGGATCTCACGTGGTCTGCACATACTGGCTGTGGGGTGAAAAAGGCACAACAGTGCCTCTCTCACGTCAGACAGTTGAAGTTTTGTATGGGCTCCCAGATCCTGAGAATTTTCTATAGGGACACAATTGAGAGCATCCTGACTGGCTGCATCACTGCCTGTAGTCGTGAGCTTCCCATGATTCAGGACATTTACAAAGACAGGTGTGAAAAAAGGGCTTGAAGCTGCTACCACAACATGAAAGTTAGGACCAACAGGCTGTGGGCCAGATTCTTCCACCAGGCCATCAGACTGATTAACTCATGCTGACACAACTCTATTTCTGTGTTATATTGATTATCCTGTTGTACATAATATTTATTATAAATAACTATAAAATGCACATTGCACATTTAAACAGAGATGTAACATAAAGATTTTTACTCCACGTGTATGAAGGATGTAAATAATAAAGTCAATTCCATTCAATTCAATTCACTGACAACAGGCATAAAATCTCTGAAGAGTTTTGCTAATGGCTGGGGTCTCCCATCTTGAAAAGGGAGCTGCCTAGAAAAAAGCAATGGCAAACCACTTCTGTCGAAAAATTTGCCAAGAACAATCATGATCATGAGACCCTGAGTGACTACATCATCCAACACAGCACATAATGAGGATGATGATAATGAGTGGTCTGTCACAGAGATTAGTTCTGGGGGTCTTAATATTTTACAATCTTTATAATTAGTTTGGTTCAAGAGCCCAAAGCTGTGATTGTTCAGGATTACGGGAAAGTTAATTGTGAAGTGTGTATAAGGGGCATGCAAGGGGATATTGAAAAGATATGGAGTGAACCACAGCCTGTCATTAGGAATGTCATGAATAGAAAAATGCAAAATGACCAGTTTTGGCAAGAACATGAAGAAGAGAATATAATGTAAATGATGAGAGTTTGCAAAGGTCTAGGATGCTGAAGGATTTGGATTTTCTAATGCATGATTGATAGCAAGCTAAAGTGCAGGAATAGCAGTTTATTAGAAAAACTATCCAAATATTATTGCTTATCACTAGGGAAAAGTTACAGCTGTTGAAGTGCATGAGTTACTGTTGCTACTAATGTCTATGTCCCTGGTTATTCAGAATTATTGTGAATGCTTTCACTAGTTAATCTGGTATTGAATTATTTAAGGATGCATACATCTGCCTTATACCTTCACCTGAAATCTCTCCTCTGGATCACACTGTATCTTTTGGGCAGAGATAGAGACTGTGTTAGTTTTGACTTATGGTAAAGGTCCCATTGAAATGAAAAATGGAATATTTTCTCTATGCAGAATGTTGTAATACTGATTGATTCATCCCTGTGAACTGCTTATATGACCTATAGACTCCTTACAACTCATGTTCTCAGTATTATTTTATTTGCACAGTTTATCTTCTTTCACACATCAGTTAAGTTTGTCAGTCTTACTCAGTTTTCCCCTCCTCCTTCCCTTTCTCCTGTTGTCCACTCTCCTCTCCTATCCGATTCTTTCTTCTTCAGCCCTTGACCTTTCCCACTGACCTGACTGCACCTATCACCTTCCAGCTGGCTTTTTCCCCTCTTCCCACCTTTATATTCAGGCATCTTTCCTCTTCTTTTCAGTACAGGAGAAGTACAGAAGTACATGGACTGCTTGCTCTTTTCCTTAGATACTGCCTGAGCTCCTCCAGCATTCTGTGTATGTTGCTTTGGATTTCCAGCAGCTGCAGGCTTTCTTGTGTTTGTATAGTTCGCTTTGTGAAGTCTATTGTATTTTGTGTTTTATTCCCTCTAAACACAAGTGCCCACAAGGAAAGACTGTCAAAGCAGAATATGGTAACATATTCTTTGATAATAAATTTACTTTGATCTTGAACCTTGAGCTTTGAAAATTAGCCTCCCCTCTATGGACTCCAGACATTCTCTCTTCTTCGTCTCACTGGGCAGAAGATACAAAAGCCTGAAAAGACAAACCAGCTGGCTCAAGGATAATTTCTCTCCCACCATTCTGCTGAATGGACCACTTGTATAACCTCTTGACCTCACAATCTACCTCATCATGGCCTTTCACCATCTTGCCTGCCTGCACTACATTTTCTGTACAACACTGTATTCTGCATTTTGTTATTATTTTTACTTTGTACTACCTTGCTCTGCTGATGTGATGAAAAGATCTTTATGGATGGAATGCAAAACAATGTTTCTCATTGTACCTCAGCACATGCAACAATAATGATACCATTTAATTTACCAATTCCTTGGTATTATCATATCAGAGGATCTGTCCTGGGACAAGCACATAAGTGCCGTTACAAAGAAGGCATGACAGTGTCTCTATTTCTTAGGTGTTTTCATAGATTCAGCTTGTTATCTAAAACTTTGAAAAACTACTACAGATGCACAGTGAAGAATATTCTGACTGGTTGCATCATGGCCTGAAATAGAAATGGAAGAAAGAATGGAAAAACTTCCAAATGGTAGCAGATATAGCTCAGTCCATCACAGTCAAAGTCCACGCCTTCACTGAGCACGTCTTCAAGGAGTGCTGCCCCAAGAAAGCAACATCCATTTTCAAGGACCTCCACCATCCAGGCCATGCTGTCTTCTTTCTGCTGCATTGAGAAGGGAGTTTGGGAATCTTAGGTCCCACACCACTAGATTCAGGAACAGTTATTACCCTTCGACCATCAGGCTCCTGAACCAATGTGGATAACTTCATTTGCCTTGACTATGAACTGATTCCACAACCTGTGGATTCACTTTCAAGGACTCTAAACTCATGTTCTCAGTACTATTGGTTGATTTATTATTTGCATTTGCACAATTTATCCACTTTTGCTCATTGGTTGTTTGTCAGTCTTTACTTGTATTCTATTTGTATCTCTTCATTCTGTTGTGAATGCTTGCAAGAAAATGAACCTCAAGGTGACATTTGGTGACATATAGTTTGATAATAAATTTACTTTGAACTTTGACTAGTAACTTTAAGTAGAATATCAGTGCAGAAAGAATAAAGGTGTCAGTCCAGTTCATCCACATATGAGAGTGGAGATAAATTGTCTGGTTATTTAAAAAAATGATTGGGTACCGTGATGAGAAATTCAGAGTACTAGAGAGGAGAGTTTAAGCATGATAAATTGCCTTTTTTGCTCTGTCATTCCTTTTGAACGCTGCCCTTTGGTAATCAAAACAATGGACACATTGGTTGGATTAAAAGGAATAATTTTATTGGAAAGACTGAATTTAGAGCAAAACATTACTAATATAATCCAATGCAATTAAAATGAAAGCAAGATTTTAACATTAGGATTACAGCAAATTTAGGTCAGAAGAGCAATACAGGGTACAATATACTCACTCAGTGTTATACAGGCTATCATATTGAAGTTGGCAATTGCAAGCAAATCTCAAAAGTAGAACATGAGCTTCATAAGAAAGGATCTATCACCTTCATGTTTGACTAATATTATATGTAGAAAGCAGTGTATAAGAAGTCTACAACACCACATGGTATAATTGTAATAAAACGAGTTTTAGCAAAAACATCAAGAAACTACAAAGAGATTCACAATGTCTCAAGATCTAATTCAGTCTTCTTTTTTCCCCTAAGAAATAAGACAGATACTAGTATATGGATATATTCATATTTGTTAATCACAGGACACATTCAGCATGCCTAAATATTAAAACAGCTATAGACTACCCACTGGTTGCCAAGGCTTCATTCTCAAAGCTATGGCTGATTAATTCAGTCCTAAGAGAACATATGTTATAGGGTTATCGCTAGTGTTAAAATAAATGTTACATGATAGGACTTGTTTCTAAATATTTCAAGTCTCTGATTCTCTAATCTTTTGTCCCAATCATGGTTGCCACCTATCTAGGATTAAACTGGACAACCCAATGCTTTCCCCCCTCCCAATTTTTTTAACCCTTTCTTTACTCCTGAAGGCACTGACTTGGACTGTTTGTGGGTTCCTGGGCATAAACAACCCTTCTGTACCCTGAAAAGCAACACAACTGGCCATCTGAAATTTTTAAAAAAACAAAATGCTGGAAGTACTCAGCAGGTCAGGTGGCATTTGAGGGGAGAGGAACAGGGTCAGGGTTTCAGGTGGATAACCTTTCACCAGAACCTGGAACCTTCTCATGTCTGCTCTTCAAAGACGCTTTCTGGTAGTGTTGCTAGTTTGCAGACCAAGTCTGGATGATTGTCCCTTACCAATACACCAAGGCTTTTTCCAGCTCTGTTTATTGTTCATGCTGAGCCCACTGGCAGACAGTAGGATATGGCTTCCTCCAAGCTGATGTTAGTGAACTGGAAGCCCAGTCTGTATCCCTCCCATATTTTACTTCCAATTGGGAAGTGTGCAAAAGGGGACACCTCAGTTGCTCATTCATTTTACAGCCCTGGAAAACATTGAAATCTACTCCAGTGAATCAATTCAGGAATTTGTAAACTAAAGACTACATAATAAATTTGTTTTTATTTTCATCCCTCTCTCGGGCAGAATTACATTTCACCTTTATTAAAAGATACCTGAAAACTCAGGCCAGGACCCCACTATGCATTCAGTCTGATCCAATCTCTTTGTCCGATTTGGCTCCTTCATAAGGTGGCAACCATTGCCCCATATATACCCCTTTTTTTGGTATTTTAATATATTTTTCTCCTTCCTTACCCTCCATTCTATTGTTCTGAAAGCTTTTGTCATTATGACTATGTTACAAGTCTATACAAAGACACTCAACCTGCATCATTGAGAACATCATCACTAATTTTATTTATTTATTTAGAGATAAATCACGCAACAGGTCCTTTCAGCCCAAAGAGCTGTACGGCCCAGCAAACCACACATATAACCCTAGCCTAATCACAGGACAATTTGCAATGACCAATTAACCTACTAACTGGTATAACTTTGGACTGTGGGAATAAACCGAAACCCCCAAAGAAAACCCATACGGTCACGGGAGGAGTGTACAAACTCCTTACAGTCAGCACCAGAATTGAACTCTGAACTCCAGATTGCTCCAAGCTATAGTAGCGTTACGCTAACTACTACATTGCCATGGTACCCTTATATCCTTGGATCTGCTGCCCTGGGTCACCAAGGGAGAGAAGTGGACAGTGATCCAAAGGAGTGAGATGAGCAGTGGTTTTTCTACTTAGCTAGATGCTCTCAGAGTCCATCTGCAAGTTCTGGGCCATTCCTGATGCGACTAATGGTGGAAAAGCAGCGTCAATTATTTTCTCACTTGCTTTGTTTCTCTCCTCTTTTCTGTTCTGCCACACCCCTTCTAAAACTAAATGTGGGGCATTAAACAGAGAACAATTTACAGAAAATGTAATGCAAGCGATAACCCACAGAGTGACGTACATGCACAAAGCGAAAGTGAACTCTTAACATGTTCCTTAATCTATGTTAAGGCTGCGTGACATTTTAGACTGAACAAAATGGAGACACGAGACAATAAGTGTTTGACTGAATTTAAATTGTGGCTGCTCACATGTGTAACAGACGTTTGAATCAGGGAATGGTTTTTTTTTAATGTTTCTGTAGTGTCCCAGCAAAATTGAGGATTAAATTTATATACATTATTTTTTCAGGATAGGCACAATTTCTCAGTGATGCAAGTCAGAGTGGTTTCATTTCCATTGGTGTTAATTCATTGAAGGTGGAATTAGATAGTCTGTGCCAATTATCCTGGTAATGTGGCCTAATGCCAACACAGTCTCATCTGGCAGCACTGGAAATTTTAATTTTAAATATCTCCAGACTGCTGTGAGATAAACAACCCAGCCATTCTCCTCTTGACTTCAGCATTAAGGACCCTTCCCATCCATCCTACCTTGTACCAGCAGGCCTAAGGAACCACAGTAAGAATAAGGACTGCCAGGCTGGGTAACAGCTTACTCCCCCAGGCTGTGAGGCTTCTGAACACCTTGCTATCACCCAGTACACATTATTTATGTTTGTGCCACTAGCATTATATTGTTGTATATTTAACTATATGTCATATAAGCATTTTATGTCAACTTGTTTATCTACAGAATACTTTTAATATCTGCTAATATTATTGTGTGAATATTTTTTTACGCACTTTATGTGATACATGTACTGAGTTTTGCACCTTGGTCCCAGAGGAACTTTATTTCGTTTAGCTGTATACATGTGTATGGTTGAGTGATAATAAACTGGAACTTGAACTAGATGGAGAGAGCAAAGGAATTCTGTTCAGAGGCAACTGTAGGTCCTATCAATTGCTCCAGCTGAACTCAATTTGGGAAGCTTAGGAAGGAAGCTTGTGACGAATGATGGTGAGGTCTGGGATAAATCTCCCATTGGAACTCAGTACCCCATTCCAAAAAGAAGCCCTTGATCAAGTCAGTGCTTGAGACTACTAACAAATTTAATTTTCCCCAGTGCGTTTGAAAAGAAAATCACTAACAATTTCCTGGTGGCAATGATGTCCAGAATAATATCTCAAAATCTGGAATTGGTTGCCTTTAATTCTGAGCTGGCAAGGCATAATACCGCGCAAACCTAATGCATAGTATCTTCAGGCAATTGAGACCTCCTTAAACAATTGTGCATGGCATAAATTGCCACATTTCTGTTGTAATACTTGTTAAATTGGAGGATTGCAGAGAATTTTGAACACTATCAATGAAAATCAAAATTTAAAAAATCCATTCCCTTTCAAACTAATACTTAGTGCAGCAAAGGGCTTCTTTGGCCCAATTAATTTTTTTTTTTGAAGTGACATTTAGTTTTTTTTTTAAAAAGACGTGCTTTTGTCATGCAGCTCCATTTTATGATTTTCACAATTATTGAAATGTTTAGTCTGACCCCCTCTTTTATTTACCACTTTTTTTCTTCTTCCCAAAAGTTATGAAGGACTTCTTTCCTTCACGCTCAGTTGTTGACTTGCCGGAGAGGGTGGTGGTGGTCCCCGGAATGTAGACGTTGTGTAGATAATCGGAGGCTTGATGGTGAGCAGGAAATTTCACAGCGAGCCTCGGTGTCCAACTCTGGTCTCCAGCTGCCCGGACGGGTGATGCCTCTACGATCTCTAAAATGGGATATTAAGTACAAGGTTAGTTACTTTTCCTGGTGTGGTCAGAGTCGAGCACCCGAGGTTCTGTTTAATGCAGCTGTTTAGTTTGTTACTGTTTTCCCATTCACGATTCTTTTGCCAAGCCTGTAGTTAGAATGCCGCTACATTTGGAAGCATAACACGTACTTTGATTTATATGGCACCCCTTCCTATGTAGATCAGGTTTTGTAGGAATATCTGTTGTTCAAATCTATATTTTCAGTTAACCAATCTTCTTTTAGCTGATGAATTACAGCCATCAATATCCACTGTAATGTGGTTAGAAAGAGACCAGTTATCATAATTTTACATAATGTTGAAGATCACAAAGAAGGTTCACCATCTTTGTCCCTTTTCATCCAATGTGATAAGTGGCGATAATTTAACTCTCCTGTTAAAAACATGCCAAAGAAAGTCTTGCATGTATACAGACCCAAAGAGACCTTGTGACTGGAGTCATGTGTAACATAGGTAGGTGCAGGTGTTGCTATGATTAAGTAATATCCAGTTTTATATAGGGTAGGATCCCACAATCAACAAAGAAGTGATTGTAGAAAATGCCTTCTCAATGGAGTTAAATTTTCGCCACACACCACGTGATGAGCTGTTCTTTAAAAGGGTTATACATTAACCTGGAGGACGCTTGGCATCATGATTTAAATCACCAAACTTACTGAAGGTTTTAAACACTGTAAGTTAATAGCCTGTTAGTGATGATTCCCATTTATCAAGTCTGGGATAATTGGAATGAAGAAATTTCCCATGAAGAGTTAGTGAAGCACAAATTGATAACATGCAACCATATTCAAAATGCAGAACTTCAACCATCATAACTTCCAGAAGATGCACAGGTTTACAGATGCACTGTGAAGTTTTGGTCATTGTTCCATTTACAGCAGCACTGAAGCATTATCTTCACCAGCTGTGAACAGCACCATACCACCAAATATTCTGTACAGATTTGCCAAAGCTTTCAATAAAAATGAGTTAATCATAAAGATAATTTCCCAAAGTGTAATAATAGGTTGCTTTTTTCACAACTGTAAATAAAATGTAGGTTTGCTATGCAGGAAATACAGTACCTAGAGTCAATTCCAATCTGCTGTTAAAAGCTATCTTGATCTTCCAATTGGTATGTTTTAAGGGCCACCAACAATAATTATAATGCATATGACATAGTCCAGAATTAGTTCATTTGTCCCATTGAATCTACTCCACCATTCCATCATGGCTGATTTATTATCCCTCTCTAATCCACATACCAGCCTTCTCCCCCATATCCTTTGGTGCCCTTACTAGTCAACGACCTATCAACCTCCACTATATAGACACTCAATAACTTGGCCTCCACAGCATCTGTGGCAATGAACTCCACAGACTTACTATCCCCTGGCTGTAGAAATGCTCCTCAGCTCTGCTCTAATGAGACATCCTTCTATTCTCAGGTGGTGCCCGCTGGCCCTAGACTCCCCCACTACAGGAAACATTCTCTCTAGATCCACTCTATCTATACTCTATAGGTTTCAATACTCGGTAGATTTAAATGAGATTCCCCTGCCTCTTTCAGTGAGATCTCCCTCATTCAATGAGATCATCTTTCAACTTTTACATATGCAGAAGCAAGTAGAATTTATATTTCACCCTTGGTGAAGTTGAACTAATGGAGGGAAAACTGGTGCATAATAGCTTTTCATTCCTCCCACAAACCTCTGGAAAATATCCATTAACCTAATCACTATGCTATCAGACTGAATTTGAAAATGAGCAAAATAAAAGCAGAAAAATTGGTCTTAATCTTGGATTTTGGCAGTTATTAACCAAAATTCACTGGCAAACCTATATGCATTTCAATGCTTTTTTAAAATTTCCATTAATGTGTCATTTAGTGTGTCCAGCAGGACTGGAATTTTAAAAAGCTGAGATGTAGAGAGAATGTTTCCCACAGTGGAGTAGTCTAAGATCATAGTCTCAGAATAGAAGGATGGTTCTTTAGAACAGAGATGAGGAGGAATTTCTTTACCCAGAGGGTGGTGAATCTATCGAATTCATTGTCACAGATGGCTGTAGAAGCTAAACTATTGGGAAAATTTAACGTGGAGATTGATAGGTTCTTGATTAGTAAGGGCATCAAAAGTTACAGGAAGAAGGCAGGAGAAGGGGCTAAGAAAGATAATAAATTAGCCATGATAGAGTGGTGGAGCAGTCTCAATGGGCCAAGGGGGTTTATTCTGCTCCTATGTCGTATGATCTAATAAACTTTGGGGTGGTCAGTAGATTTGGGTTGGGAGGGGGGCGGTGGTGTTGAACTGATTTGTTCAGTATTCTAACCCACAAGAATTAATAAAAAATTATGTTTCATTATCTCATCATTTCTGCTGGAGAACTATGGTTTGGTTTGCTCATCTGCTCAAATCAATGATGACTTTTTTTCTCTTGGATTGTCAAATCAGTTAAAGAACCTGCAAATTAATTTGCTGTTAAATATTAGACCCCGTGAAAGCTTTGACTCGGCAGAACTATGGGGTAAATTGTGCATTGCTGTTAGATTGTTATTCAAAGCACAGTACAATTCATTTAACAAAGCACCCTCCTGCCAGACATTCAATACATGCATAAATAAAGTAATACACAGGAGCCTCTTGGCAGCTCCTTCTGACCAGATTCGGAATCTAAATCTTCATCTGTTGCGTGGTCTTCAGCAGTATAGACAACAGAAGTCTCAACCACAATGTATTTGATATACAAGATAGGGAAGCTTCAAGTTTTGATCCCTTTTCAAAGCTGAGCTGTCTATCAACCAAGGTAGCAAGAGAGATGCCCTTAATCTGAGGGAGGGAGACTGGCGGATTGGAAAAAGTGGGTGAGTGGAGACTGGCGGATTGGAAAAAGTGGGTGAGTGGAGAGTGGGGGTGGGGCAGAGTGTATGCAGAAAACCATTTTGTCTCTTTTAATTACCCTTGTGATGACTAATATGGGAATATATATTAGTACTGATGTGACAAAGGTAGGACTGAGCTCCATAAAGATATAAGACCATGCATCAAGATTGATGGAAGTGTCAAGATATATAAATACTAGCAAAGTGAAATACAGTTTGAATCAAGCTTTAAAAAAAAAGTTTGTATATTTACGGATAGAGCACAGAACAAGCCTTTCTGGCCTAACCACCCAGCAAACCACCTATTTAACCCCAGCCTAATCACAGGACAATTTAGAATGACCAATTAACTTATTAACCGGTAGCCTTTGGAAAGTGGGAGGAAACCAGACCATCCAGAGAAATCCCATGCAGTCTCGGGAGAATGTACAAACTCCTTACAGACAGTGTTGGAATTGAATATGGAACTCCAGTGCCCTGAGCTGTAATAGGGTCATTCTAACCGCTATGTTATGGTAGTGCACAACATTAATAGAACAGAAGAATATAAGCAGAGTGGGACACATGGTCTTTGAAGTACATTGTCCAGGGCCCAAGAGCACAGCCTCAGAATACACAGCCTTTACAACTGAGGTGAGGAGGAACATCTTTACCAGAGGGTGGTGCATCTGTGGAATTTGGCTGTGGAGGCCAAATTGTTGGGTGTATGTATAGTGGACGTTTATAGGTTCTTGATTAGTAAGGGCATCAAAGGTCATGGGTGAAGGCAGGAGAATGGGTTTGAGAAAGAAAATAATCAGCAATGATAGAACAGCAGAGCAAACTCGATGAGCCATATGGCATAATTCTGCTCCTATGTCTTTTGTTTTAATGGTCTTAATTCACATCTAAAAACCTACCAATCTCAACGCAGAATATACACATTGAGTGCTAGCTCAAATATGTGGATATGGATGGTGAATATTTACATGTTCCGAACTATCAAGATCCTTTAGTCTGCAGTGATCATATGAGTTCATTTCCCACAGAGATGGAAACTTGTTTTGGTTCTCTTGCCTAGAACTTCTAGTCAGTTACAAGAGCATCTCTGTTGCTACTTCAAGTTATAAGGATTGGATCTGGAGTCATTCTGCCCTCAGATATTCAAACATACAATGGATAATACTCCCAACTGAAACACAGGGAATTAGTTCTATCCTGGAGTAAGGCATAGCCAAGATCTTCTCAGCAATGAATTCCAAGGGTAGTGAATTACTTCAAAAGGTTTTATTAGTTAACATTTAATACAGATACATATTCAAGGAATGATTGTCATAATTTCTGCAATTGGTGGCACCTTCCCCAACTGCTCAAGAATAAAAATTGATGAATGCAATTATGTCCCCATAAGATTTCTTTGGCTTTAAAATCACATTGATGTATGAACATTTAATAATTACACCATTTCTATAAAAGCCTCAACCTTGTTATTTCGAAGGGATTAATGCTTCTTAGGGCAGCATAGGTAAGTTAAGCGATAACACACTGAAATACAGGCTGAATTATTTTAAAGCATTGTGCATTGGGTTAGTGCAATAATTCCTTTGCTCCAGGCACACATGGAAGCACATATCAGGAATTCAAGTGTAGTGGTTACCGTGTCTGGTTTACAGCCCAAGGACCATGGAGGCTGCCAACAGGGAAAGCAGTGAACTCCACGCTTGAATTACTGATACGTGCTCCGGAGGTACGAGACTCTGTAAGAAAGATCATAGAAGATATATAAAGTTAAGTTTTCCCATCTGAAGTAACTGCACATTGAGGAATCCATCCAATTCACTCAATGATTCAGACTTACATGACAACGTGTATAACATGACAACAGCAGCAACAATAAAAGTAAATACGTCCACGTATCTTAACAATAATACAAATGTCTAAGGACATTTCACGGAAGATAGGGGACAAAGTAATCAGCAATATTTAGAAATATTAATCTTTAGAAAATTTCACTGAATATCTGTGACATGGAAAGAGGCCATTCAGCCTATTAAAATTGTTCAGAGGAACCACTCTAAAATTTAATATCTCAACATCCTAACATGAAATAAGTACATTAGGGATATTTAAAATCCTTCTGAACAGGCACATAGATGAAAGTAAAATGGAGGGCTATGGGTGAGGGAAGGGTTAGATTGATCATGATGTAGGTTGGTCCCATCATGGTAAATAAAATACAGTGTTGGGAAGTGTATGGTCATGCATTTTGGTAGAAGAAATAAAAGCAGAGACTATATTCAAAATGGAGAGAAAATTTTAAAAAACGGAGTTGCAAAGGGACTTGGGAGTCCTTGTGCAGGCTGAGTTGGTGGTGAGGAAGGCAAATGTAATGTTAGCATTCACTTCAACAGGACTTAGGGGTGATTGATCATAATATGACTGAATTCAGCCTGAAATTTGAGAAGGAGAAGCTATAGTCAGACGTACCAGTATTATAGTGGAGAAAACAGAATTACAGAGGCATGAGAGAAGAGTTGGACAGAATTGATTGGAAATGAACACTGGCAGGGATGATGGCAGAGCAGCAATAGCTGGAATTTCTAGAAACAATTCAGAAGGGACAGGATATATACATCCGACAGAGAAAGAGTATTCTAAAGGAAAGATGACACAACCATCTTTGGTGAAGACCGATGCAAAATACTTAAGTCAAAGAGAAGTCAAAGCCAACATAAAAGCCAAAGAGAGGGCATACAATACAGCAAAGATTAGTGGGAAGATAGTTGATTGAGAAACTTTTAAAAACCAACAGAAGGCAACTAAAAAAAGTCATTATGAAGGTAAAGATGGAATACAAAAGTAAGCTGGCCAATAATATTAAAGAGGATACCAGAAGATTCTTCAGATACATAAAGTGTAAAAGCAAGGTGAGAGTAGATATCAGACGGCTGGAAAACAATGCTGAAGTGATAGTAACAGGGGACAACGAAATAGCAGACAAACTTAAGTATTTTGCATCGGTCTTCACCATGGAAGATATAGCAGTATGATGGAAGTTCCAATTAACAGTGGGTATAAAGTGGGTGAAGATAACATAACTAGAGAGAAGGTTCTTGGGAAACTGAATGGTCTGAAGGCAGATAAGTCACCTGGTGTACATCCCAGATTTCTGAAAGAGGTGGGTGAAGAGATCATGGAGGCACTATTAATGATCTTTCAAGAACCTCTAGGTTCTAGGATGGTTCTGGAAGAATGAAAAATTGTAAATGTCATTCTGCTCTTCAAGAAAGGAGAGAGGCAAAAGAAAGAAAACTATAAGCCAATTAGTCCAACCTCATTTGTTGGGAAGAGTTGGAGTCGATTATTAATGATGAGCTCTCAGGGTACTTGGAGGCACATAATAAAATAAGCCGCAGTCAGCATAGTTTTGTCAAGGGAATATCTTGTCTGACAGATCTGTTGGAACTTTTGAAAGAGGAACCAAGCAGGAATGAGGAGAATCGATTGATGCGTACTTGGATTTTCAGAAGGCCTTTGATAAGATGCCACACATAAGGCTGCTTAACAATCTACGAGCCCATGGTATAACAGGAAAGATTCTAACATGGATAAAGTAGTGGATGATTGGCAGGATGGAATATAGTGACAGGAAGTCTATGTCATGCACTTTGGTAGAAGAAATGAAAGAGTTGACTATATTCTAAATGGAGCAAAAATACAAAAAGCTGAGATGCAAAGGGACTTGGGAGCCCTTGTACAGGATTCCCTAAAGGTAACTTGCAGGTTAAGTCTGTGCTGAAGAAGGCAATTGTAATGTTAGCATTCATTTTAAAAGGACTAGAATATAAAAGCAAAGATGTAATGTTGAAACTTTACAAAACACTGGCGAGGCCTCATTTGTGAGCATGTCTGGACCCCTTATCTTAGAAAGGATGTGCTGAAATTAAAGACGGTTCAAAGGAGGTTCATGAAAATGATTCCAGGATTGAATGGCTTGTCATTTGAAGAGTATGTGGTGGCTCTGGGCTTGTATGCACAAGAATTCAGAAAAATGAAAGGTGACCTCGTGGATATCTATTGAATGGTGAAAGATCTTGATAGAGTTGATATGCAGATGATGTTTTCTATGATGGGAGAGTCTAAGACCAGAGGATAGCCTGAGTATAGAAGGGTATCCTTTTAGAATGCAAATGAGGAGGAATTTCTTCAGCCAGAGGGTGGCAAATCTGTGGAATTCTTTGCACAGGCAGCTGTGGAGGCCAAATCTTTAAGTATATTAAGTTAGAGGTTGATAAATTCTTGATTGGTCAGGGCATGAAGTGATACGGGGAGAAGGCAGGACGATGGGGACGAGAGAAAAATTTGATCAGCCATGATGAAATGGCAGAGCAGACTCGATGGGCCAAATGGCCTAATTCTGCTCCTATATCTTATGGTTTCATGATTATAAGATCAGCAGAACATCATGTGCTAAAGGGCCTGTTCGATGTTCTATGTTTCATATTCTATTTGGAAGTTTGAGTTTTGACAGTATTCTTAAAGGTGAACTGAGAGCAAGGGGATTTTTTGTAAGCATTCTACAGAAGACGGCCAAGGTCTCTGAAGGCCTTGGCACCAAGAATGAGCAAATATTAGTACAGAAAAATGAGGATAGATGTATTCAGCTAAAGAATGAAGGAACAGAGGTAAAGTGTTTGGGATGACAAGGGAGCTATTTATAGGTAGGATCAAGATTGACAATGACTTCCTATTATGCATATAATCAAGATAATCCTAAAGTACTCCACTGGTTGGATTAAATACAGTGGATAAAGAACTGATTAGATTGCAGGACTGAAATCTTGATCATTGAAATGGATTTCTTTGAAAGAGGTGAAGTGAAGTTTAGAGAAGGATTTCAGATAACAGGGTTAGGTTAGAAGTGGGATAGATGGAAATTGACAAAACAAAAAGACCAGGATCAACAGAATGAAGAGTTTTTTGGTGGGGAGGCAAGTATGATGGGAGGATATGGAGAGAGGTATACAAGTCTGAAGAGAAAGGGAGCTGAGACACAAAGTGTTGGAGGAACTCAGCAAGTTAGACAGAAATTATGGCTAGTAAAACACAGTCGACATTTCAGAATGAGAGATGCTGCCTCAACAATGTTGAGTTCCTCCAACATTTTGTGTGTGTTGCTCTGGTTTACCAGCATCTGCAGAATCTGTGTTTATGGCGACTGTGAGAGGTGTCAGACAATGAAAGAATTTAAAGGGTAAGGATTTGAAATTATTTCATTGGAAAATGTGAGTCAAAAATATTAAGTGCTGAAGAAGGGTCTCACCCCAAAGTGTCAAATGTTTATTCATTTCTATAGATGCTGCCTGAATTGCTGAGTTCTTGTAACATTTCATGAGTGTTGCTCTGGATTTCCAGCACCTGCAGAAGCTCTTGTGTCAGTGATGATGATGTTGTATGCGAGCAATGATAAATTACTTTCATGTAGTACATTTAACCATATTACATGTACATTTACCAGCATTTAATAGCAGGGGCTCTGATAGAAATATTTCAAATGTCATTAGAAATGTGGATGGTGCCGGAGGATTGGCGTATTGCTCATGTGGTTCCATTGTTTAAAAAGGGTTCTAAGAGTAAACCTAGCAATTATAGGCCTGTCAGTTTGACGTCAGTGGTGGGTAAATTAATGGAAAGCATTCTTAGAGATGGTATATATAATTATCTGGATAGACAGGGTCTGATTAGGAACAGTCAGCATGGATTTGTGTATGGAAGGTCATGTTTGACAAATCTTATTGAATTTTTTGAAGAGGTTACGAGGAAAGTTGATGAGGGTAAAGCAGTAGATGTTGTCTATATGGATTTCAGTAAGGCCTTTGACAAGGTTCCGCATGGAAGGTTAGTTAGGAAGGTTCGATCGCTAGGTATTAATATTAAAGTAGTAAAATGGATTCAACAGTGGCTGGATGGGAGATGCCAGAGAGTAGTGGTGGATAACTGTTTGTCAGGTTGGAGGCCGGTGACTAGTGGTGTGCCTCAGGGATCTGTACTGGGTCCAATGTTGTTTGTCATATACATTAATGATCTGGATGATGGGGTGGTAAATTGGATTAGTAAGTATGCAGATGATACTAAGGTAGGTGGCATTGTGGATAACGAAGCAGGTTTTCAAAGCTTGCAGAGAGATTTAGGCCAGTTAGAAGAGTGGGCTGAACAATGGCAGATGAAGTTGAATGCTGATAAGTGTGAGGTGCTACATTTTGGTAGAAATAATCCAAATAGGACATACAGGATAAATGGTAGGGCATTGAAGAATGCAGTAGAACAGAGTGATCTAGGAATAATGGTGCATAGTTCCCTGAAGGTGGAATCTCATGTGGATAGGGTGGTGAAGAAAGCTTTTGGTATGTTGGCCTTTATAAATCAGCGCATTGAGTATAGGAGTTGGGATGTAATGTTAATATTGTCCAGTGCATTGGTAAGGCCGAATTTGGACTATTGTGTACAGTTCTGGTCACCGAATTATAGGAAAGATGACAACAAAATAGAGAGAGTACAGAAAAGATTTACTAGAATGTTACCTGGGTTTCAGCACCTAAGTTACAGGGGAAGGTTGAACAAGTTAGGTCTTTATTCTTTGGAGTGTAGAAGGTTGAGGGGGGACTTGATAGAGGTATTTAAAATTATAAGGGGGTAGATAGAGTTGACGTGGATAGGCTTTTTCCATTGAGAGTAGGGGAGATTCAAACAAGAGGACATGAGTTGAGAGTTAGGGAGCAAAAGTTTAGGGGTAACACAAGGGGGAATTTCTTTACTCAGAGAGTGGTAGCTGTGTGGAACGAACTTCTAGTAGAAGTGGTAGAGGCAGGTTCGGTATTGTCATTTAAAGTAAGATTGGAAAGGTATATGGACAGGAAAGGAATGGAGGATTACGGGCTGAGTGCGGGTCAGTGGGACTGGTGAGAGTAAGCGTTTGGCACGGACTAGAAGGGCCGAGATGGCCTGTTTCTGTGCTGTAATTGTTATATGGTTATATGGATAACCAGGTAATGATTACAATATTTTTCTGCAAAAGGATGCAAATGTCAAGTCATTGGATACTTTGAGATTTACAGAAAGTGAAGGAAATCTGGAATGAAAGAGTTGGATTAATTTAGTGAGAAAGTTGGATTAATATGGTGGTAATGAAACCATATCAGATGGCTTCACTGGCAAAGGCAGGGTTCGAAAGGAAAGAAACAATGTTGTGAACAGGTATTCTTTGTAATGGAACCTGAAGCTAAATCTCAAGGTGAACCACAACTCTGAACTAATTCCACAACTACAAACATATTTTTTATTTTGCACATTGGCTGCATGTTAGTCATTGTTTATGTATAGTTTTTAATAGATTCTATTGTATTTTTTAAATTTTCCTGTAAATGCCTGCAAGCAAATGTATCTCAAGATAGTATATTGTAATATATATGTACACTAATAATAAATTTAATTTGACCTAGATGTCAGACGTGCAAATCAGTTATTGGACTTTGATGCAGTGTGAGGGAAGGGAAGGGTTGGAAGAAAGATATTTCAGTTACTGGGTGATTAGCTGTATGTAATGGGATTAAAATACCCAATCATAAAAATGAAAAAGTCTGCAAATGCTGGAAATCTAGAGCAACACATACAAAATCATGGAGGAATTGAAATGAAATAAACAGTTGGATCTCCATTTCCTCCCTTCAATTTTTTATTCTGGCATCGTCCCCCTTCCTTCTCATTCCTGAAGAAAAATCTTGGCTTGAAATGTCAACTCTTTATTTGGTTCCAATAGATGCTGAGCAACCTTTCAGCTGTTTGCATGTGTTGCTTAGTATACCCAATGTTTCCTGTAGCAGAGAATGTTGTCTATAGTGTGAAGTCTAGCACCAGAGGGCTAGACTCAGAACAGAGGGACATCTATTTAGAACAAAGGTAAGGAGGACTTTCTTTAGCCAGCAGGTGGTGAATCTGTGGAATTTATTGCCACGGACAGTTGTGGAAACCAAGTCATTGAGTATATTTAAAGTGGAGGTTGATAGGTTCTTGATTAGTCAGGGCAATAAAAGGTAATGAGGAGAAAACAGGAGAATGAGAGGGATAATAAATCAGCCATGATGGAATGATGGAGCAAACTCAATGGGCCAAATAGTAAATTCTGATCCTATGTCTAATGATCAATACTGAGCTGGAAGATTTTGATGAACAACTTCCGTGATTATTTTTCATGTGTAAAATCCAAAATGAAAGACGTAACACACTTACTCCAGATGCGATTGTTTATGACACATATATAAATGATGAGATGAGATATTTTTCAAATCTATTGTACCATCTTCCTCCTTATCCCCAGTGTAGTGACATAAACAGTGGCTCAGTAAGGATATACTCTGTTATCCTTAATAGAATCCAAACTACAGAGGTGCTTATTTTCTGTTCTTTCATGAACATTTAAAGCCTAAATCGATAAAGAATTTTATGGGTCAGACATATGTGAATGTATTAAATATTAGTTGAACAAAACCGGTCAGATACTTTTCCTCTTCTATTATAGCATCATTGTACTTCATCAGAGATTATTTTTTATTTAGAGATACAGCACGGTACAGGCCCTTCCAGCTCAATGAGACATACTACTCAGCAAACCACCTACTGAAACATAGCCTAATTATAGGACAATTTTCAATGACCAATCAACCTACTAACTGGTAAGTCTTTGGGCTGTGGGAGGAAACCAAAGAACTCTGAGGAAACCCACGCAGTCATGGGGAGAATGTACAAACTCCTCACAGCCAGCTCTGGAATTGAATTCTGAACTCTGGTGCCCCAAGTTGTAATAGTGCCGTGCTAACCGCTACACAACTGTGAGAGAGAAAATCTTCACTAATGCATTTGTGATGTTGCTACACAGACCAAATGGAGGCAAGTTAGAGATATAAGAATCTGATGGCAGAAATACTTGTATATAATCAAAAAACGGAAATCAAAATGCTAAAAAACAGGATAAGGTGATTACAAAGTCAAAGCAAAACATTGCTCCAAAAACATGAAATGTTCATAACAAGGAGATACAGGAATGCTGAAATCATTTGGGATAGATGGGCTGCCACTGTAAAGTGCTTTCACATGATGAATAATGGTACACTGAAACATTTCAGAGGAATTGGTTGAGTAAATTTTGCAATATCTTGGTGCTGGAAAGTTACCAAATGAAACAATCCATCAAAGTGATTGAGATAAAAAACCATTAATCACGTTGTCCATGACAAGCCGCTGAATTAAGCAGGTCGCTGATGCATACTAATAGTATCTGCGTCTCGGTGAAGAGACATCTTGTGAAGACACATGCATGAAAGGGTGGTAAAATCAGCTCAGGGAAGAGGAAGTGGAGAAGGTAACTTGAACACAGCCAATGGTCTAAGTTTAACATCATGGGGAAAGTGCCAACCGATTTCATGCATCGCGGCAAACCATTCCTTTACCCATTCGTACTTGTCTGATCAGGTGATAGACTGCCACATGGCACCACTTATGAGTCTAGACATTTCCCCGAATGAGAATATCTGCATATCCTAGTTTGGGTTAGAAGGTAAATACATGTCAAATATGCACTGATTATTCAGAGCAGAAGGTCGCTGCCGAAATAGTTGGCTTGAACCAGAACAACAGGTGATGTTCTACATTTCGCCACAACGTACCTAGGCTAAGGAAAGAAAACAGAAAGAATTTCCAGTTATACAGCTCCTCATCACGTTTCTCACAAGTATTGCAAAGCGAACATTGAATTACAGTCACTGTTGTAACATAGGCAAATGGAGCAGCCATTTTGCACACAGCAATGCTGTACAAAAAGCAATGAGATGAATGGCCTGATAACTCTTTTATATATGGTGGTGACTGAGAGTATAATGCTTGGTTAAAGCAACTGTGAATATCACTACCTTTCTCCAAGAGAAATGAAAATGTAGCCTCTGTTGCTTGCACTAAACATACATTATGGTTGCAGGCTAATCTTCATTTCTGAATCACTGAAGTGTAGAACATGGACAAATATTACTACATTTGGATTTACTGCATACAGCATGAGGTTAATTCATGTCTAATGTTTATCATAATCCTTGTAGAAGAATGGCTCTCCAAACAAATTAGCAATCAGCAATGACATTGGACTTTCATTATGTGCCCACTTCCTGGAATAGGGGTTGAGTTGGGTTCAGAAGAGTGACTGCTACCAGCTCAAGCAACTAGGGTGGGAGAGAACAAGAGCCAGTCAAGGATTCCTGCTGAGCGTTGCCGGGGACCCGTTACATCCATGTAAGCAAAGAGGGGATTCATTGTACTGCACTTTCAAAGAACATTTGCTATGAGGAGGCCCTTTCATTGATGATAGTCAATTGCCTTAATGGAATGTTGTCCAGCCCCCGCATACTGGAGGAATAGATAAACCCCTTTCCTACTCTCTCGTTCTTGTCTTTTCACTTGTGCCTGTCCTGACTTGTCCTATAAATGGAGTTTATCCACAAAGATATCATTGTTACATTGGCACTACTCAACCTCTCTCTTCTATTCAATGACATTATAGTGACATCATCCTAACTCCATTCAGCTTTCTCTGGTGAATATCCTTATGTAACCTTGTCGACAAGAATTCTAATGGCTAGTTATTTTAAATTATTAACTAAGTTAATTTTTTTGTGAGAAACCCATTTAAAAACTATTACATTTTTGTCTTAAGATCTTCCCTTTAAAACTGACTTTTCAAGAACTACACCAGGACCATAAAACCATAAGACATAGGAGCTGAATTAGGCCATTCGGCCAATTGAGTCCACTCTACCATTCCATCATGATTGACTTATTATCCCTCTCAACCCCATTCTCCTGCCTTCTCCCTGTAACTTTGACACCCTCACAAATTTATTTATATATTTCTATTTACTTAGAGATATAGTGTGGAATGGGCTCTTGGGCCCAGTGAGCTGCAACACGCAGCAACCCACCTATTTAACCATAGACTAACTTACAATGAGCAATTAACTAACCTACTAAGCACTCTGTCTTTGGACTATGGGAGGAAACTGGAGCACCTGGAGTGAACCCATGTGATGACAGGAATGATGTACAATTGCTTACAGATCTATCAACCTCCACTTTAAATATACCCAATGACTTGGCCTTCATGGCTGTCTCTGAATTCCTCATATTCACCGTCCTGGACAATTTAGGTCTCTGCCCTATCACAGACTTTCCATTCTCCACATTTTTCTCCCTCTCTGCAATTTAAAATAAGCCTGTATCTTCATGTCTCCAGTTCCGATGAAGGGCCATTAAACTAAAAAGTTAAATTTGGTTCTCTCTCCACAGGTAATGCTTAACCTACCAAGTCATTTCAACATTTTCTGTTCTTGCTCCCCTTTCAATTGCTAACTGATTTACAGTGCATTGCTGGAACATTACATTTTTAGAGTCATAGACAGCCACAGCACAGAAACAGGCCCTTCGGTCCATTCAGTCCATGCTGAACCATTTAAACTGCCTAGTCCCATCAACCTCCACGCAGACAGTAGCCCTCCATACCTCTCCCATCCATATACCTACCCAAACTTGTCTTGAACATTGAAATCAAAATCACACCTACCACTTATACTGGCAGCTTGTTCCACACTCTCCCCACTCTCTGAGTGAAGACATTTTTCCAGGTTTCCCATAAACATTTCATCTTTCACCCTTTACCCATGAGTTCAAGTTGTAGTCTTATCCAACCTCCATGGAAAAAGCTTGCTTGCATTTATTCCATCTATACCTCTCATACTTTTGTATACATCCATCAAATGTCCCTTCAATCTTCTATGTTCAAGGGAATAAGTTTTAACCTATTCAATCTTTCCTTATAACTCAGGTCCTCCAGACCCGGCAACATCCTTGCAAATTTTCTCTGTACTCTTTCAATCTTAAATCTGGAAGAATATTACTTTGATTAATCTTCTTAATCTCTGGAGTGGACCACTGCTAATTTGAAAAAAAAAAAAAATATATATATATATATATATATATATATATATATATTGTTTTCAAAGTCAACCATTGGGAAAGATCTACTAAGCTGAAACCAGCATCCATCCCAGAAAATTCTTGAGATGTTCAATGGATAGGGCACTAACAGGTAGGTTCAAGTCTTTGGGTTAATAGACTTTCACCAGATCTACAATATTTCACAAAATCCTATTTAAATTCTACACTGAATATCATTATTTAATATGATGTTAAAGAGAACCTTGTATTCTGCGCAGTATCAGTACTCAATGAGTTAACATAATTTGGCACTGGTCATGTTGTTTCTTACTATATATTTTCTTCCAGACATTAATGTATAGTTGATTGACCTAATTTGTTTATTGTGTCCCTGCTGTAATCCTGTGGGAAATTCAGTGTACTCAATACTAGTCTGGGAGCTGCCAAGGTTTCTTACTGAACATCCTGAGCTAATGCCAGGATGAACCAGCCCATTTGTCTGGGCTTGATGGAGATCTGGGCAGAACTTTTGAGGACAAAGGAATGAAAGTTTTCTTTTCTGTCAGTGTATTGTGTCCATTTATCCCCTGAACAATCAGCTTTAGCCTGAAAATACTCAATTCTATGCAAAGATTTTGAAGCCATTATACCGAAAACAAGACTCTGTGCTGTCTCCCTGCTCCAGCCTATTCTTTTTAGCGTTTTCACATTATAAAGCATCGTTCTTACAAATCTTAATATATGAGTGTTGGAGTCATTTTTCTATTCTTATTTATTGGTCATCTTATTAATTTTCTCAGCAAAATTAAGTGCATGATAAAGTTTAGTGCAGGGTCCGATTGTTCATCATGTTCTCTTTACAGAATTTGATGTAAGGTTTAGTTGTTCCAAAATTTCAGTCACTCTTGCTGGGTTAGAACACATACTTATCCCAAGTACCTTTGCAGAGGTTTTAATCTCCTTCAGCTCCCAGTTGGTGAAAACTCTCCTCTCATCTTCCTTCCGGTAGTACAAACGTTTGTAATTCGGTGTCCCCAAATTGCTGATCACTCGACAAAGAGCAAATGCTTTCTCCAATTAAATCTGCTTAACCCTCACAGAGTTGAAACACTTTGATTAAATCTCTCCTCACCTTCTGTGTGATACATGTAGATGGGGCAACGTCCAATTAGTTTAATGGTGGATATTAGGAACTGTATTCAGAATGTCTGTCTTTTGGATTTATTACATACTTCATATTCTTGAGGCAGGAGTGTCCATAATGATTTTGTTGAACTTTAATCTTTTTTCTCTTCCAATGTTTACTGCAAAAGGAACATTCTTGAAACAAAATGGAACTCATTTGATAACTAGATCTCCAATCCCAGTTTTTCACTTCTGCCTGCAGTACATTTCAATTTCTTTTAATCCCCCCCGCACTCTAGTCTAACTGTTGATATAATACAAATTAGTGTAAGTTATTCAATGGAATGTACGTGTCTATTCTTACGCTCAGTATTTTGAGCTCTCCATTAATACATTCCTCTTTTTCTAGGTATAATTTTACTTTTAACCTTGGTCCTCACATATTAGGGTGTTTTGGAATGTGACACATGGCTCTCTAAGTGAGAGTGATGTTAGATTTCCGATGAAAGATTCAACTGGCTGAATTGAATGATTATGCTTAAATTATGAGCCTAGCTCATTGAGAATATGGTCAAATATATAAATTCAGAAATTAGCACATACATAGCTTGTGTTGATGAGATGTCTGTTCATGAAAATGTTGTATCTACTTATGGGATGTACTATTCTCATTTCTTATTAATTTTTATCAATTATGATACTAATATGATGCATTGGAAATGGTATCTGCTAATTAGTATATGTGTCAGTTTCAAAGTAAAAGACATGCTAAATGAAGTCAGTCTGGTCATTCTAATTATAGAGTATTCCAATAAGAAGATTGTCAAATTTAGAAAAAAAACTAATGAAAATTAACATGTTAATTCTCTCGGTTTACAAACCTTCTGTTGACCAATTTAATCCTCTTATTACAAAGCTTCATACACCTTGGTGAACTGTGTAATCTGCTGGCAAATCATGAGTATGTTCTGTCCTTGATTTGGGTGCTAGTGACATAACACCTCAGCATTTCCCTTAGGGCTGACTTAAATGCTTCACTGTCAGAGAATGGGTTAATCACTGCATCACAGGAGAGTTTCATCAGACAGGAAGGGTAACTGAACATCGCCATAGAACTGACCCATTCTGTGAACCTTACATGGTGCTAAAATGTTTGAAAGCCAGGACTGTGAAAAGACAGTACTGTTCAGCTCAAGTTCAACAGTGAGACAATGGAAAGGCACGGGACAAGCAAACAAAAGGGTGGAAAACACTGTACAATTATAAGTAAAAGGGAAGCAGGTTCCTCGATGGCTCTGCACACTTGTCTAGAAAGACAATGAGCCATAGAGAACACAAAAACCCAGGTTCGGTCATCAACTTGCATTAAGTAAGTTGATCTCACAAAGATGTTAATGGGCTGTGATTGTAAGGATTGGAAGGAAGCATCACATTGTCTCAACAATTTTCAGGGTTACCAGTTCTACTTGATCTCTGGTGAAGTCTCCAGAGACTGAGCAATGAACCAATAGAGCTGGATGCTCACCAAAGTCTGAACTGAATTGACTCTGAACTGAAGGCCAATCCTGAGGAGGACTGCCGTTAAGTTGAGCCATCAGCTGGATGTCATGGTAGCACAGTGGTTAGCGTATTGCTTTATGGCACCAGCGACGTGGGTTCAATTCCTACCGTTGTCTGTAAGAAGTTTTTA
Organism: Hypanus sabinus; assembly: GCF_030144855.1. Taxonomy (NCBI): domain Eukaryota; kingdom Metazoa; phylum Chordata; class Chondrichthyes; order Myliobatiformes; family Dasyatidae; genus Hypanus; species Hypanus sabinus. The sequence goes on along the minus strand of NC_082720.1, from coordinate 57,716,541 downwards.
CATCCTCCCGTGGGTTTCCTCCAGGTGCTCTGGTTTCCTCCCACATTCTAAAGACAAATGGGTTAGGAGGTTAATTGGTCACATAGGTGTAATTGGGCAGCACGACTTGGGCCAGAAGGGCCTGTTGCAGTGCCGTATCTCTAAATCAGGGATTCCCAACCATTAGGCAAGGGATCTGCGGAGCCCAGGTTGAGAACCCCTGCTCTAAATAAATAAATGTCTTTGGGAGAATGGGAGAAATAAGAAAACTTGGCAAATAATGAAACTGAGAAATGATTTGTAGCAGCAGCCAAACATAGCTCTGTGGTCAACAAGGGAAGCCTTGCACACTGAACACATTGACAGATTGGTTCCTCGTGACATGGCCGTCACTGTGCACTTCATGGAATGTAACTCAGAGGATCAAGAGCAAAAGCCAGCATTAGTTATCATCAGTAACAAACTTCAATAAGCACTGAGTAAGGAAAAATGGAGGGAAGCCCTGGTGATGAGCTTCTCCAAGTCCCAGCTGATGGGGCTCACCTCGGGGGAAGAGGTACTGACTTCGCAGGGTCCCTGGTACGTGAGTGCCTAGCGCCATCTGTAGCTGCATTCGTGGAGCTGTCCGTGGTAATGTCCACCCATCTCTACCGGCTGAAGGAAGGTACATGGAAGCGGGAAACGTTGTGAGGAGAAATATAAAGAAAATCAGGGAAATAAATGCGAAATTAAGTAACTTGTGAAATTATGCAGAAATCATAGCACCTATTTTAGAATGGGATCATGATAATTGACCAAAATAACCTCGAATGAGCACAGCAAATTTAAAGGGGAAAAGTGCACTGTAACACAAAAAAAAAGTGGAAAGGTTTAAGCAATAAGGTGAATATAATGCACATGACCATTGGCAACCCACTCAGCGACTTTTCCTGGAATGAGTCAAATTGGCCTACCTCTGTTGAGTGGGTTTGATCAGTCCATTTCCTGGATGCACACCAGCAAAAAAGAGTGTACACTCTGTCGAAGGAAGGAAGTCAGTTCTTTTCACCCCCACTTGAACCGCTCTTCTGGCCAATTGATCACAGAGTCTCATTAATGGTCATTTCCAGAAACACAGTGGTGAAACAAGTGTATCATAGGCTAGGCAAGTAGGTGGATCAGTTACTAAGGTCATTGGTATAAGGTAACATGACATAAAAAACAGGAGGAAAATCAATAGAATTTTTTACATATGAAGTTATTATGATCCATAGCACACTGTCTAATAGGGTGCTGGATATGATAGTCAATGATAGTCTGCTAAAGAGAATCAGACATATAATTTATAAAGTGCTAAGGGGGAATAAAGATCAAGCTGGACAGTGCTTTCAAGGAGCTAGCAATTGACATGATGGGCCCAATAGGCTTCTTCATGCTGTGTTATTACATAACTCTGTGGCAACATATGGACACCAATCTTGACCTTTTCTCATTTACCTCATTTAGCGGTTACTTTAGTAATGTTGTCTGGCCAACCTGTTACAGCAGCCGATCACTCTCACGATGAAGACCTATCTTGTACCTGTCCAAACCAACCACACTTCCTCTATCACCTGAGTGTATTTTTATTACTTTCTTGATTATATAAATATACACGTTATCAGGTACACCTGTACACCTGCTTGTTAATTCACATCTCTAGTCAGCCAATCATGTGGTGGCAACAAAATGTATAAAAACATTCAGACATGGTCAAGAGGTTCAGTTGTTGCACACACCAAAAATCAGAATGGAGAAAAAATGTGATCTAAGTGACTCTCACTATGGAATCTGCTGAAGAGAATGATCAGCTGTTTGAGTATCTCAGAAGCTGCTCGTCTCCTGAGATTTTCACACACAACAGTTTCTAGAGTTTACTGTTGAATGGTTGCAAAAAAACATGCCGTTGAGCGGCAGGTCTGTGGTCAAACATGCCTTGTTAAATGAGAGAGATCAGAGTGGTTCAAGCTGACAGGAAGGTGACAGCAACTCAAATAACCACATGTTACAACAGTGGTGTGCAGAAGAGAATCTCTGAATGCACAACATGTCGAACCTTGAAGTGGATAGGCTATAGCAGCAGAAGTCTATGAACTTAGATACTTAGATTCAGCAGCCACTTTACCGGGTGCAGGAGGTACCTAATAAAGTGGCCACTGAGTGTACATTCATTCCATGTTGCTGTCAGGCTAGTAATATAGACAACACACACACACACACACACACACACACACTCACACACACTTGTAGGCAAACTAAAATCTCAAATCATTTTCATCTTTAAAGTAATGATCTCTGGTGGGGATGAAACTCCCTTGTATCAGACTCTGAGCAACATTTACCACCAACTTTCAGAACTTTCAGAAGACTACGAGTGTGCATGGGGAAACACTGACTTTATCCATTCAGGGTCAAGGTGACCATAAATCCATAAGTCAGAGGAGAAGAATTAGGATATTCAGCCTATCAAGTCTGCTCTGCTGTTCCATCACAGCTGATTTATTATCCCTCTAACCCCCATTTTCCTGCCTTCTCCCTATAACCTTTGACACCTTTCCTAATTAAGAACCTATCAGCCTCTGCTTTAAGTATACCCAGTGACTTGACCTCCACAGCCATCAGTGGCAATGAAATCCACAGATTCATCACCCTCTGGTTAAAGAAATTTGTCCTCATCTCTGTTCTAAAGGGATGTTCTTCTATTCTGACTCTGTGCCCTCTGGTCCTAGACTCCTTCACTCTAGGAAACATCCTCTCCATGTCCACTTTATCTCAGCCTTTCAATATTAGGTACATGAGTTCAAGCTTACATAGAATATAGAACATAGAACAGTACAGCACTGGAACAGGCCCTTTATCAGATCTCCCCTCAGCTTCTGCCACTCAGGAGAGAACATCCCAAGTTTGTCCTACCTCTTGCTATAGCACGTGCCGTCTAATCCAGACAGCATTCTGGTAAACCTCTTCAGCAGCCTTTCCAAAGTCTCAGCATCCTTTGTGTAATGGGGCAACTAGAACTTTATGCAAAACTCCAGATGCAACCTAACCAGAGCTTTGCAAATTTGCAATATAACTTCCTAACTTTTGAATTCAATGCCTTGACTAATAAAGGCAAGCATACTTTCTTAACCACTCTACCTACCTGTGTAGCCACCTTCAGGGAGTTAGGAGCTTGGACTCTAAGATCCCTCTGCTCATCAACACTGTTAAGGATTTTGCTTGAAACCGTGTACTGTCTCTTTACATTTGAAGCTTGTTCAAAAACATTGCATCTAAAACCCATTGCTACCGGATCACTTACACTCTGGTTTTATGCTAATCTGGGCCAGCTTAGTTAACAGATCTCAACTGATTTTACACTCTACTGCAACTATCTATTTTGCATCTGTAGCTCTCTGGGGCAGTTCAGTCCGGAAGTGTTTTCCAAAAGCTCCCTTCTTGAAGTAATCTGGTGCTATTAAAGCAAAAGTTTCATGCCAACTTAAAAGTTTCTTCTCTCAAGCAGTTAATCTGTTCAACCATTCCAGTTAGTCCCACCTCGCTCTATCCATTACTCCCATCATTGGAATGCACTGTAAACACGTTAAACCACTTCTTATAATGTTGTCTACATGCAGGTAATTATGTATTTATGCACACATTACTCCATATCCCTACTTTAACTTCTATCTTTATTCTTTATATCATTCTTTTATTCTTTACATGGTTGAATGCTGTTGTTTTTTGTAGCATGTCCTGCCAAAACACCACAGCTAAATTCCTGCGGTGAATAAAGTTGATCCTTGACCCTTGGAAGTTCTATGCTTGGGAGGATGGCAAACTCACCACCTGATGAATTCCAGATCCATCAACCATCAGGATCTTGAACCAGAGGGGATAATTTCACTTACCCTAACAAAGAACTGGTACCACAATCTATGACTCATTTTTAAGGACCTCACAACTCACGTTCTCATATTACGTATTTATTTATTATTATTATTACTTTTCTCTTTTCGTTTGCAGTTAGTGTCTTTTGCACGTTGGTTGTTTGCCCCTTTCTATCATGTGTGTTTCTTATTGATTCTATTATGTTTCTTTCTATATGTTTATTTCTATTTTCCACAAGAAAATGAATCAGGGCAGTAAATGCTAACATATATATATTTTGGTATTACATTTACTTTGAACACTACCGACCTCTATGCATTCCAATGCCCGAGCAAAGGAATACTAACATTTTAGACTTAAATACATGAACAAATGTAGAGCTTCTGTTTACCTATAGGAGGGATGATGCAAGGTGGGCAGTACAACCCAATATTACTTATGGCTGCCAATCAGACATCAAGGGCTTGAATGATAACTGGACTCAAGAGGTTAAATTAGAAAATGTGTTGTATCCTGTTCAGAATATGAAGAAATAATTTGAACAAGAGATAGAGTCATAGAGTTATACACCATGGAAACAAGCACTTCAGCCCAACTGGTGTGTGACAACTAAGATGCCCCATACTGTGGGAGACAGCATACAAAACACAAATATTTCTTTTCTTGCAGACTGGGAATTTACACTGACTTCAGTGGTAGCATTGTGCTGAAGGCATGCTATCAACACACTGCCCAAACTGTCTATTTTTATTTAGGATTCATTCATGAATTTTTTTTTCAGTTTGTATGGTCTTTTTATTGGCTTCTCAATGGGAGGAAGTCAGCTGCAGAGAGGCCCAAAAATAATACGTTTAATTAGAAGCAGAGTGCTTCACACTATGGGTCTATGCCAGGAAGCAAGTCATATCATGGTAACTCAAAAGCTATTTCTTTATTTACTATTTTCCCACTTGCCCTTCCATAGCCTTTTAAATCCTTCTCTCAATGTGAAAAAATGGGGTGGCGAGTGAGGACACATCTCTACCAAAGTAGGTGCTCTTTCCCTCCATAGGCTGCAGGTCACCCTTGAGCAAGGAGTAGCATCTGCTTAGACACCCGATCATGGCCATGTGAAGCCATGGGAGCAGGTGGTGGATGGTTGTGCGAGCAGCCGGTGGGTATCGTATCCTGGTCAGGTGACCGCTGGCACCAGGCAGACAGTCTCTGAAGAGTGTTAGTAATGGCTGGGGTCACCTGTCTTGTAGAGCCATTACAATGGCAATGACAAACCACTTCTGCAGAATATTTTGCCAACAACAATAATGCTCAAAAGACCATGATTGCCCACATCATGATAACAGTTCCCACCGGCCCAATGATATCCATGTGACCAATTAACCTATTGAGGCTTATATCTTTGGAATGCGGGTGGAAATTGGAGCATCAGCAGTCACAGGGAGAATGTACAAACTCCTTACAGACAGCGCTGGGTATTGAACCTGGGTCAATGATCCTGTAATAGCATTATACTAACCACCACGTTACAGTGTCACTCTACATTTATCTTGTCTTCCAGTTAAGAGACTGGATCCAATAATGGACATTGTTTACTTTGGCTAGAATGCAACTCAAGAAGTTATTCAAGCAGAAAGGGAATGGCAGTCCAATATACTCCTTGGCATGTTTACTCATTACACCATTACATGTGCACGCATATGCTTCCAGCATGGGTTAATGGACGGCCAATGCATCTGCTTTCCCTGTACTGACCCAACAAAGCTAATGTTAAAATGCAGAGTGTTGCACAGACAATGATTAGTGAACTCAACACTGGCAGGTGGTGACTTGCATCCTTGCTCTATTACCACAGCACAGCAGAGATTGCCTTTGCCAGCTGATCCAGTCAAGAGTGGACAGAAATAGTTGATGAAAAGTGCAGCAACATACAAATTGAATGATCTATGAAATTTATCTGGACTCCCTACATGTTAGTACAAGGAAATGGGCAATCAAAAAGTGAAGAGATTCTGCAGATGTTAGAAATCTAGAGAAACACATACAAAACATCGGAGGAAGCCAGCAGGTCAGGTCGTGTCAATGGAGAAGAACAAGCGGTCAATGTTTCGGGCCTGAGACCCTTCATCAGGACAAGATTTCATTCTGACAAAGGGTCTTGGGTTTAAATATCAACTGTTTATTCCTCTCCAGAGATGTTGACTGATCTGCTGATTTCCTCCAGCATTTTGTGTGTGCTACAATGGACAATTAGAAAGGCAGCAAATTACCTTTCTCAACTTTTGGTTGTTCTAATATAGTTCACAGTCATTAACGTACTTTTGACTAACAGTGCCATTTAGGATGTGTGAAATGCAGTAGCTAAATTGTACACTGCAAAGTCTCACCAATAAAATGTGATGATTACGACATGCTCACATTGGGTAATACTTTCTGAGGGATACATGCTAGCAAGTACTTCACTGCTGTTGTTCAAAATAGTTGCTTGCTCCCTTTCCTCTCCACATGCTCTTTAACACCCACGAGGAAAGCACATGGACCTTGATTGAAAATGACAGATGGCACCTTCAAGAATGCAGCTTTCTCTCAGTTCTCCATTTGGACTGGCACCTCAGGTTTTCTTTTCAGATGTCTGGCGATGAAGTATGGATCATGACCACATTGCTTAGAAGTCTGACTGCTGTCAACTTAGACATGATTGCCAATGAGAAAAAGAAATTCAATTCACACCCAGGCATGGGCTAAATTGACCATATGAGGACATTTTTAACTCTTCAATAAAGTCCTGGTTGAATGAATCAAGGCAACTCAGATATCAGTGTTCCATACAACATAGGAGAGTGCTGATTAGGAACAGGCCCTTTTGGTACGTGATGCTAACTTAAACTAATCCCAGCTACCTGAACATGGCCTATATTCCTCCATTTCGTGCCTGTTTAAATGCCTGCCTAAATAATTATTAAACATTCCTGTAAATAAGGTTACCTTTGTTTTTGTTACATGCACATCCAGTCACTTTAAATCTATTAAATGTATGTCCTCTAGTATTCAATATCGCCACGTGTAAAAAAAATGTGCTATCTCTCAATAAATTCTCCTCCCAATCTTTCAGACTCAAGAGCCTAAGCTACTCAATCTTCCTTTCTTTCTTCCTTTCTTTATTTAGAGATACAGTACAGTAACAGGCACTTCCAGTCCAACGAGCTGCACAGTCCGTTTACACCCATCGTGCCCAACTAACCGGCTAACCTACAGGTCTTTGGAATGTGGAAGGAAACTGGAGCACCCAGAATAAGACCACACTGTCACAGGGAGAACATGCAAAGTCCTTCTGTTGCAGGAAATGACCCCAGTGAATCTTTCTGGCCCTCCCTCTGTCAAAAGTACATACATCCAATTTCAGGTATGAAGGCCAAAGTATACAATGTGTGCTCTCACATGATTATAAATTGCAGTAAGATTGCAGAAATAAAAGGACAAGGTATCATTTGTCCTTCTAATTGCTTGCCACACTTTGCATTCAGTGAAGTGTACAAGGACACAGTGGTCTCAAGTTTCCCAATCTGCCACCGCGGTAGCTTAGCAGTTTGTGCAATGCTGGTATAGCTCAGGTCATTCCAAGGTCAATTCTGGCACCATCAGCAAGGAGTTTGTACATTCTCCACAGGACCACGAAAGTTAGGGTCAGTGAGTTGTGGCATGCTGTATTGGCACCGGAACCAGGGTGACACAACAGGCTGCCCCCAGCAAAATTTTTGATGTGTTGGTCATTGATGCCAATGACAAAGATGTTAGAAAGTTAATTGGCCTTTGTAAGTTGTCCTATAATTAGCCTAGTGTTAAACAGATGGGTTACTGAATAGTGCTGAAAGGGCCTGCTCTGCACTGTATCTTGAAATCAATCAATAAGGTCTGGTAAATAAGTACCATGTTAGTACTTCCAGCCACTGTTCTACTCAGTTCTTTGGTGTGCTAGGGTGAGTCAGCAAAGTGAGGTTAACAACTTAAAGCTGGTTTTTCACTTGGTCTATACATAAACAACTGTTACTTGCTTTATGGTGTTAACATGATGTAATGACACAAGGTATATCGCTGGAGCATAGTGAGACAATATTTCGTATTGCAATAAACTGTCTGCTGGAAGAACTCAGGCAGTCAAGCAGCATTTGTGAGAGGAAAGAAATTGTCAATGTTTCAGGCAAAGACCCTGCATTAAGATTTATACTGAGCCTTTTAAAGAAACATTAATATTGGGCAGCACAATAGTGTAGTGGTTAGCACAACGCTATTCCAATGCCAGTGATCAGCAAATGGAGCTCAATCCCCACTGCTATCTGTACGGAGCTTGTATATTCTTGCCTTGACCTTGTGGGTTTCCTCTGGATGCTCTGGTTTCCTCCCACATTACAAAAAACAATGGTTTAGAGTTCATTAATTGTGAGCATGCTATGTTGCCACCAGAAGCATAGCGACACTTGCTAGCTGCCCCTACCACATATTTGGATACTGTTGGTAGTAGACGTAAACAGTGCATTCCACTACATGTTTTGATGTACACATGAGAAGTAAAGCTAATCTTTCTTTATCTTTATTTTTTAACTTTTCTTTGATGAATGCAAAAATAGATTTAAAGAAGAATGAGAGATAAGTGATGAAAAGATTTAGGGGACAAATTCCAAAGTTTGTGGAAGATAGCTAATGTCAGTTCCTCCAGTAGCAGACGGAAGGAAATCAGGGAGCCATGAGAGACTAGTACTGGACTTTGGAACAAGGACCAAAGATCAAGGATCATCTTTATTTGCCATATATATGTACATGAGGAATGGTGTGTTGGCGATACCTCTCTACCAATGGAGACGTAAGGCACTCCTTTTGTCTGCTAGCCTGCAGGTCACCCCTGGACAAGGTGTCGCACCTGGTTAGCATCCTGACCAGGGTGATGTGAAGCTTTGGGAGCAGGTAGTGGACGGTCATATGAGCAGCTGGTGCATATCACAAGTCCTGGTTATGCGACCACTGATGTCAGGCAGACAGTCTCTGAGGAGTATTGATAATGGCTGGGGTCACCCATTTTGTAAAGACACTGCCCGGAAGAATGCAATAGCAACCCACTTCTGTAGAAATGTTTGTCAAGAACAATCATGGTTATGGGCCATGATCAGCTATGTCATACGATACAGTACATGATGATGATGATGAGGATGATATTTTCTTGAATTAGGTACAGTATTTGCTGTGGTGTGTTGGTGCAATGTGCAACAAAAATAACACAACACACACAAAATGCTGGAGGAACTCAGCAGGCCAGGCAGCGTCATTGAAAAAAGTACTGTCGATGTTTTGGGCTGAAACCTTTTTGCAGGACTGGAGAAAAAAATCTGAGGAGTAGATTAAAAAGGTGTGGGGAGAGTAGAGAGAACCACCAAGTCATAGGTGAAACCTGGAGAGGGAGGAATGAAGTAAAGAACTTGGAAGTTATACTCTTTTCCTAGATGCTGCCTGACCTGCTGAGTTCCTCCATCATTTTGTGTGTGTTGCTCGGATTTCCAGCAGCTGCAGATTGCCTCTTGTTTCTGGTACAAAAAATAACACATTCAGTTAGAAAATGAGTGGAGAGAGTATAACGTGAGCTGAAGGGAACAGACAAACGTTAAAGTGGAATATGTGGGAAGTGAGTGTGTTCACATCTAGCAATCTGAGACTGTGGAGCCAAGAGATAAGAAGTGAAGCTAATTGTTTTACCTGCAGCTTCAGAACGAACAGTGTACCATTAAGGTCAATTTACTGAGCTGCTGCAGTGTGTCATTTGGTACAAGATTCTGAGCCTGTTCATATTCTGTCAATAATTATACTGAAATAAATCAACATGCTATGCCTGTCCTAAATAATCATCAGATCACTGCTCTTTCAATTCAATCAGGGCAGCTGGCACATTGCCCTGATCTTGCAAGTTAATTCAATCGGGCTGAAAAGTAATCTTGATATTGCAGCATCATTAGATTTTCTGATCTTTCCAGGATCCTTGTTCCTTTCACACTGTACCATTAATTCATTTATTTTTCTGAGTATGTTTTTTAAATATTCTGATTTTTTAAAAACGTATTTTCCTTGAACAGAAATAAGTAATGATTTGAAGATTAGCTTTATTTATCACATGAAAAAGCACTGAAATATAGAATGAAACGTGTCGTTTGCATTGGGAATGCCTCATTTCTTCATCTCTTATCCTTCTTTAAAAATATCTTTAGATTCATAGAATAAAAGATAAAAAAAATAAACATTAGCTTTATTTGTCACATGTACATTGAAACTAACAGTGAAATGTGTCGTTGGTGTCACAGCCAGCACAGTCTGAACATGTGCTAAGGGCAGCCTGCAAGCGTTGCAATGTTTCCACTGCCCATAACTCACTACCATTAACCCCTACATCTTTGGAATGTGGGAGGACACCAGAGCACCTGGAGGAAACCCACACAGTCAAGAGGAGAACATACAAACTCCTTACAGGCAATGGTGGGAACTGATCTGCTTGAGAAAACTTGATCTACCACAGATCAGGAATGAAAGACTGGCATCACTAATTGTAATCATTAAACTGCTATTTATACATCCACCTTCAGGGAAAGAAATTTGCCAATCATATACACAAGAGGTACTGTGGATGCTGGAAATCCAAATTAACACACATAGAATGCTGGAAGAACTCAGCAGGTCAGGCAGCATCTATGAAAATGTATAAACAGTCGACGTTTTGGACCGAGACCCTTCTTCAGGAAAACAACCATCTTAGTACAGTCTTGCCAACACGTGAGCCAAGATGCCATTTATGCCTGCTACTGACCATTTATTATCCTTAATAGGTCAATGGTGCTTAGCAGATTAATAGTGCAATACAGACTAGATGGCCTGAATGGCCACTTTCTTTGCTGTGGTGTTCTATGACTCCAAGGCTGGCATATAAGCCTACACATTACCATGCCTTAACATGAATATCTAATACATGTATTTAATCGAAAGTTTAAACCACCAAGTATTAATATTTAAATGCCTGATGTGCATGAAGATGCACCATTTCAACATTGTCAGAATCTGGAGACATCAGGGCAAACAGACTATGAATCTGGAGCAAAACACAATCTACTTCAGGGTTTCAATCTGCAATGTTCACAACTTTTCCACACCCCCAACGAAACTGAGTTATTCTGAGTTTTTTTTTGAGCAGGTTGTATGTTGATACCACAGTCTCCTTTATTTCCAACTCACTTTTCAAAGAGTTCACTCGTGTCCCAGTGTAATCATGGTTCTATCATCCTCCTGAATGATTATGCCTGACCAATCAAGACTGGCTCCAACCTTAAGGTTTTATTCACCTGGGCAGACTGTCTGACTTAACTTCTCATCCATCACTAAACCAGCTCACTATCACCATGATAAAATTGCCCTCTCCATCCCATCTAAGATTCCTTGCTGCTGAAATATAGGCTATACATTAATGCTCTTCGTGGCATCAAACTAAGACCATGCGACAATAAGGCCATAAGACATAGGAGCAGAATTAGGCCAGTTGGGCCAGTGACTCAGGCTGAGCCATTCCATCATGGCTGAGTTATTATCCCTTTCAACCCCATTCCCCTGCCTTCTCCTCATACTTTGCTCTGATAAGAAATTCCTCCTTATTGCTGTTCTAAAGAGAAGTCCTTCTATTCTGAGCTGTGCCCTCTTGTTTTACACTGGCCCACTATTGGAAAAATCCCCTCCATGTACACTCTGTCTAGATTTTTCAAAATTCATTTGGTTTCAGAGAGATCCCCCCTCCCCCTCCTCACTCATCTAAACCTCAGCAAGTACTCGCCTACAAATATCCTTGTATGTAAACGCTTTCATTCCCAGGATCATTTTTGTGAATCTCTTCTGGACCCTTTCCAATGCCAATACATCCTTTCTTAGCTAAGCAACACAAAACTGCTCACAATACTTCAAGTGCATTCTGACCGATGTTTATAAAGCCTCAGTATTTCATCATTGCTTTTATATTCTCATCCTCTTGAACAAAATGCTAACATTACATTTGTGTTCCTCACGACTGACTCAACCTAAAGATCTTCAGGGAATCCTGGACGAGGACTCTCAATTCCCTTCTACAAAGTGCATGGCCATACTCTGCTTCCACTCCAAGTAAATGAAAAATGGGATTGCTTTCCTGTTGTTGCATAGGTGGTTCCGTGAAGGCTGAAGTTCAAAGCCTGGAGTTTATGTGTGGGAGGGAGGAACAGAGCTTGTATGCTGCAGTTGTTTTAGTGCTTATTGTGTTCTGTGTTGCTCTGCTAAGCATTATGAGAATGTTATGTTGGCTCTGGAATGTGTGATGGCACTGTGGCTGCCCCAGCACATCCTTTAGTGTTGATTTTAATGCAAATGTCAGATTTCTTTGTATGTTTTGATGTACATTTGATAAATAAATTTGAATCTGAGCCTAAATCTCCAAATCTGCCTCTGACTTAACTTTTCTTTGGTATTTTCTCTCTTCCAGTTCTTTGTCCCACCATTAACTGTTGTACCTTTGGCCATTATGCTCCCCCCACCACCATTCCCCTAAGACATTCCTCCTTAACCAAGCCCCTCAGCAGCATCCCCTTCATTTTGGTGCCTCTCCAATTTTGTATGATTCAGTTTCCAAGGATCCATAATATTAATACAAGCTGTTGCAAAATTTATCATTTTCTCTCATTTCCGTTAGAATTGAATGGCAAGGTATGGTATTGAATGGGGCAGCATGATAGGGTAACGCTATTCCAGTGCCAGGGACCTGGCTTCATTTCCTGTTCTCCCTGTGACCGCATGCATTTTGTCTCAGTATTCTGGTTTTCTCCCATATACCTAAGATGTATGGGTTAGTCAGTATATTTGGCACATGGGTGTAATTGGGTGGCATGGGCACATGGACCAGAAGGGCTTGTTATCTTGCTGTGTCTCTATACAAAGCATTTAAAAAATCTCTTAACAGTTGTAGAGTAAATTAGATTTAAACTATTATTTTCTTTCCTGGAAGCCAGTTAATGTCCCTGCTGTCAGAAATGATGGGAGACATGAACATTCCTGAGGTATGTAGGTGGATTTGTACATAATTTGAAAACTCATTTTTGGATAATGAATAATATTCTGCCCAGGGTGGAAATGACTAATACAGGGGACAGAATTTTAAGGTGATTGGAGGAAAGTATGAGGAGGTGTGGTGGCTGAGAATGTTAGAAGTAAGTTTCTGTTTAGACACAGGAATATGTAACACATTGCCAGAGGCAGTGGTCGAGGAAGATGCTTTTGGGATATTTAAGAGACTCTTAGATAGGCACTTGGATGAAAGAAAAATGGAGGGCAATGTTTAATGGAGGCTTAAATTGACGTTAAAATAGGTTATAAGGTCGATGGAGCATTGTGGGCCAAAGGGTCTGTATTGTGCTGTACTGTTCTGTGTTGATGTTCTATATTACATATTTGCACTCTAAACAGATGGCTAGTGTTTTCATTTTGAAATGATAAAAATATCCGGAACACCTAATATTATTCAGAAGAGTTAATGACTTGAATGTATTTTTCTCAGACATTATAGACATTACATTCCAATGGGTATGGAAATTCTGCAGATAAACAAATAAATGAGCAACCATGGAAAGCTTTCCCTGTGATTTCTAAGTGTTTACATAAAGATTGTTAGTGCAAAGAGAGATCTTTGTGCCTCTTTTAGGCAGGTCTCCTTCATTATATCCTCTCCCCAGATATGGATCACCTTTTCTCTAGATCACATTGCTTCAGTGATGATTTCTGATAATACATCCAAAGTGATTTGCTTAAAGCTGTACTGCCTGTTTTCAATGAACTCCTGAGTATTACCCCCAAAAATCTAATTTTTGCATGTGTAAGCCTGAAGTGCACTGTAAGAGTGTTGAAGTTAATAGGTCAGAATCTAAAATTAGAGTGCACAGGTTTAAGATGAGAGAGGAGAAGGTTAAAGGAAATTTAAGGGATTACGTCTTTCACACAAAAGATGGAAAGGTCTGCAAGAAGATGGAGTGGAAGCAATTACTATTATAATATTTAAGAGCTATTTGGACAGGTACTTGAATAGTAGAGGCATAGAAGGGAATTGTCCTCATGTAGGCAAATGGGATTGATATGTATAGACATCATGGTTGGTCTGGATGTGGTAAGCAGTTAGGGCCTATGTCTGTGCTGCATGCTTCAATGAATCTATGATATTAGCCCATTAGTTCTCAGTTAAAATAGCAGAATATCGTCATCCAAGATGGTGGCACGACGCAGCTTGCAGTGGCCACTCCGGAGCAGATTATCAGATTATCTGTTATTTGTGAAGTGGGGTGCCATGCGCAATCATAATTGGTTGAAAAAGGACGTGGGAGCACGGAGAAACATTGGGAAATCTCCAGGAAGACCTTCTTCATTGTTGCTGCTGCTGTGAGGTCCGGGACTCTGCTGGGAAGAACAGGCCCCCAGTCCTTGGGGTTGCGTTGCCAATGGCCATTGGCTGTGCTGTCTTAATACGCTCGGCAGAGGATGGTGCTCAGATAAGCTGTGCCGGAGGGGATGGTCGGAGGTTCGATGGACTCGGAGTCCGCTGCAGTCAGGTCACTTTCACTGTGTGCTGCGTCTGCGAGGCTGAGTCCGGCACTGTGGAAGTCCATAGCGGGGGTATTCCCTTCTGCCGCCGGCGTGGGATGACGAGTCAATCAGGACCCTGAGGGCTTGTGGAAACTGTGTGGTGGTTTCTTTCGAACTTATAGTCTTTTAACATCTTTGGACTATTTTTACTGTGCCCATGGTCTGTTTGTTTATCAATTATGCTATTGTTTACACTGTTGTAACTATGTGGTTTTGTGCAGGTCTTGTAGCTTTAGTTTTTGGTCTTGTTTTGTCTGGTGGATTGGAACTCCTTTCTGGGAAACGCGCTAAGATGGTAGTGCGATATTAATACGCAGCAGCCTCTCCGGACTCTGGATTGGGGATTGCCAAACGTTATGTGGATTTTCTGGTGCAGTCTGTTTTGTCATATGTTTTTGTAATATCATTCTGGGGAAACGTTGTCTCATTTCTTAACTGTATTGCATTTGTGGTTTCTAAATGACAATAAACTGAATCTGAATCTGAGAAGTACACTTAGTGGCCACTTAATTTGGTACACCTGTACCTGCTTGTTAATGCATGTACAGTATCTAATCAGCCAATTATGTGGCAACAACTTAATGCACAAAAGCATGCAGACATTGTTAAGAGGTTCAGTTGTTGTTCAGATGAAACATCAGAAGGGGGAAGAAATGTATGTTAAGTGACTTTGAATGTGAAATGATTGCTGGTGCCAGATGAGATAGTTTGAGTATCTTAGAAACTGCAGATCTCTTGGATTTTTCATGTGCACCAGTCCATAGAATTTACAGAGAATGGTACAAAAAAAACATTAAAAAAACGAGTGGCAGCTCTGCGGGTGAAAATGCCCTGTTAATGAGAGAGGTCAGAGGAGATGGCCGGACTGGTTCATGCTGATGAGAAGGCTGACAGTAACTCAAATAGCAATGTGTTGCAATAGTGGTGTGCAGAACAGCATCTCTGAATGCACAACACATAGAATCCTGAAGTGGGTCAGCTACAGCAGCAGAACTCCATGTGTTTCACTCAGTGGTCACTTTAGTAGATACTGGAGGTATAATAAAGTGGCCAGTGTGTGTATGAAGGTAACTGCAACACATTGTCAGCACTCTTGCATCAATGACTGACTATCCCCCACTGAACAGAGTTTACAATTAAGATTCAGCCATATCTGGAGTTGCACATGGATCACAGTGGGACATTTGCCTTCCTTCATGGATATTAGTAAACCAGATTTCTTTTTACAGTCATGTGCTTTCATGGCCATGGTTACAATTTCAATATTTCTGAAGTAATTAAAATAATTCCACAACTGCTATCATAGGATTTGCACTCCTGTCTACTTGTACATTACTATAGTAATGTAATGGTAGTGTAGAGGCTGGCGCAGTGCTATTACAACTTGAGGCATCGTTGTTCAGAGTTCATTTCTGATGTCGTCCATATGTCCATCCTGTGGAATGTGTGGGTTTTCTCTGGGTACTATGGTATCCTCCCACAGTCCAAAGATGTACCGGTTGGTAGGTTAATTGGTTTTGTAAATTGTCTCATGATTCATCTAGGGTTAAATTAGTGGGTTACTGGGTGGCGTGGATCATAGGGCTGGAAGGATCTATTCTGTGCCGTATCTCAATAAATAAATAATCACTATTGTACCCGCATCCTTAATTGTGATTGATTTAAATATAGTTTAAGGATAGTTTAGTCCCCTGCAAAGTGCCTTGGAAAACTGGGTCACAGTGTTCAGCATTTGTAGGGTATATTCCAGCAATTCACTGAAACTACTTTGACAACACCTTCTCAACCCATGACTGCTGCGTTCTGCAAGGGTTAGGGCAGAAAGGGCATGGGAATGCCAGTAACCAATTTCCCTTTCAAATCATTTACAATTCTCTTTGTAAAATGCTGTGACACTGGGTAGTCACGTACAACCTTGTTTTGCCACTGGGTCTAAATCTTGGAAAAACCCACCAATTAGCACTGTGAGAGTATCTTCACCAGAGAACTTCAAGAAGGTAGCCTATCACAACCATGTTAAGGATATCGAGGAGGATGGGTAATGAATTCACATCCCATGAATAAATTTTAAAAAATCAATCAAGCCTTTTTCTGTCTATGGGATACAATTAACACAATACAAACATTGGTGTGATTTGATATCACAATTGATTCCAAATGCAAGGGGTTTCAAACAGCTCAGTATCTGAAATATTAATATCTCTTATCACAGATATTTGCTGCTTTCCACATCACCTCGTGCTGCGCCACACTAACATTTCCCACCATTAATTCAATACTGCTCTCCGTTCCTCTGTCACCATGGTAACCTGCTTGTTCAGCTACTTTGCTGGATCTGGTTCATAATGTCTGCTGTGCCTCTTTTATAATCCCTGTTTTTGAAACCTTTTTCTCTGCCCTTTATGGGCAGTTATTTGTTAATGACAGTGTTTCTGTGACCACTATTTTTAATCTTTATAGAAAAATCTCATTTACCCTTTCAGTGCTGAATAAAATAGAGCCCTACAGGTTTCAAAATGTAAGTTCTTCGTCCTCTGTTGTCGCTAGTCTTTCCAGAAAGACCCTCCTCTATGCAGATTATAAGAGCGTGGGTTAGAGCACAGAACATAGAACTTGGAACTTAGAACACTACAGCACAGTACAGAGCCTTCAACCCACAATGTTGAACTGACTTTTAACCTACTCTAAGATCAATCTAACCCTTCCCTCCTACATAGCCCCCATTTTTCTATCATCCATGTGCCTATCTAAGATTTCCTTAATGCCCCTAGTGTATCTACCTCTACTACCACTCCTGGCTCACCACACAAAATGGTGAGTTCCATGTAATCACCACTCTTTGTCTAAAAACGTACATCTGATATCCCCTATATACTTCCCTCCAATCACTTTAAAACTGTGTCCTCTGGTATTAGCCATCTCCTCCCTGAGTTTGGAAAGTCACTGCGGAGCGTATTGTCACGTTCAAGGGACCCAAAATGTTTTTGCAAATTGGATTTGTTAATAAGCTGTGATCTATTTGATGCTTTTGTTCAATGGACTTCTGAAGAAATTACATTCATTTTAACTGTAATTGGAAATATGAGTCTACAGCAATAGTAAATCATGCACAGTATATTTTCTTCTAGGGCATATTTAACTAATGTTTAAGCTTTCAGGCCAAATAGTCATATGCTAGAGGAAGGACAATCTTATAATAATTTTCATCGTCTCATTTGCTTATAAGGAGGTATAAATAGTTCATATTGCTATGTACTCAGAAAATGAGTGAATCATCCTGCAGTATAGAGATAATAACATATTTTAGAATGGAAATAGTGTTTTCCTGGTGATTCATTTTCCATTTCTTGAAGTTAGTCTTAAAGTTTTCATGCTGGAAATTTTATTTAGACCTGGCCAAGGAAGATGCAGTAAAAGATGATAATTCTAAAAAAAAGGAAACTTAAATTTTGATCAGAAGTTTTTATTCCTGCGGTTGAATTTTGTGATACCCTTGACCAAATGGTTCATTGTTTTTCTACAAGAGCAAACCATGGTAATGCAGCAATTCAGAACACTGCATCACCAGTAAACCCAATTTATTCAGAGATACAGTATGAAACAGGCCCTTCTGGCTCTATGAGCCACACCAGCCAGCAACCCGACTATTTAGCACGAGCCCAATCACAGGGCAATTTACAATGACCAATCAACCTACTAACTGACATGTTTATGGAATGTGGGAGGATACCAGAGCATCTAGAGGAAACCCATGTGGTCTGCAGGGAGTACATACAAGCTCCTTATAGATGGCACTGGAATTCCACACTGAACCACGAACACCCCAAGCGTCACGTTAACTGCTACACAACCGTGGCACCTTTCTTTATCTTTTCTTATTTGATATGCATTCAGATTCTTCTCTGTAAGAAACCATTCCTATTGTTAATTCAAAGAAAACAAGGTCAATTAAATGATTCGTTATGACATCAGAGCGACGAGATCAGGAGTAAGCCCAAGATACTCGTATTCTCTGGAGGTTGGTGAAACATTTTGCACAGACATTTATTTAGCAAGTAACCACAAGGTCTCAATTAGCACATGATTATAGATAATGTGCTAACACTGAACTGTCACTTTTGCCTAATTTGTCATGTTCGAAATGAATAATAGAATGTTGAAAAGGAATGTTTTGATATTATCCTGGTATCTTTTTCAGAGTAACACAAAGCCATGAAACTCTCAAGCTTGTGATCATTGTTGTAATATGGGAAATTGTTATTTTTGGCAATCTCCAACACTGATTCCATATCCTAATCTGGCTTCATTGCTGCTTTTCTGAATGATAAGCATTGTCTTAAACACTCTATTTTGAATGATGCAACTAAATATTTCCCATCAGTTCTGGTCTCCCCACTATAGGAAGGATGTTGAGGCTTTGGAGAGGGGGCAGAAGAGGTCTACCTGGACGCTGGTTCTCAAGGCATGTGCTATCCTGAGAGGCTGGATAAACATGGGTTGTTTTTACTGGAACAGCAAAGGCCGAGGGGAAATCCGATAGAGGTTTATATGATAATGGGAGGCATAGATATAGTAGGCAGGGAGCATCTGTTTCCCAGGGTTGAATTGTTTAATAACAGAGGACATGCATTGAAGATGAGAAGAGTAAGTTTTTTTTTACTCGGAGTGGTGGATGCCTGGAATGCACTGCCTGGTGTCCCAGTAGAGACAAATGCATTAGAGGATTTTAAGAGATGTTTTGATGGGCACATGAAGGTGAGGAAGATGGGGTGGGGATTTGAACGCTGTGTAATTAGGAAGGATTAGTGTTAGGGTGTTCTTTTCACTTGCTGTTTAGCTGGTTTGGCACAACATTGGGCACCTATTACTATGCTGTACTGTTCTATGTTCTACACAGCAGATACTGTGTTGGGGCCTCATTATCTAGCATAATGCAAAAAAAAAAATGGCAACCATTTACAATGCATTACTCCCCATACTTAAGTCTCAGGCTGAACTTTAGTGCCCAAGTCTTAAATGCACTGAAAGATTTTCAAGAGAATTAGAATTACTCATATATGCCGCACAATTTGTTGTTATAAAGTAGTGGAAAAAGAGAACAAGAAATGCGAGATAGTGTTCATGGGTTGGTTCATTGTCCGTGCAGAAATCTGATGGAGGAGGAGAAGACACTGTTCCTAAAACACTGAGTTTGTGCCTTTAGCTCCTGTAACCTCCTCTCTGATAGTAGTTATGAGAAGAGTGCATGTCCTGGGTAATGAGGTCTTTATCGATGGATGCTGCCTTTATGATGCATCATCCTTTGGCAGTGTCCTTGATACTGGGGAGGCTAATGCCCATGATGGAGCTGGCTGAGTTTACAACTTACTGCTGCTTTTTCTGATCCTGTACAGTTGACCCTCCATACCAGATGATGACTCAATTGGTTAGAATTTGTATCTTTGGAAGTTTAATGAAAAACTGTTCTGATGAAACATCTGAGAGCATCCAGCCATCGAAGGGTTAAGTACTGACAAACCTACACTTGCTTTTTTTTTTCTGACAAGGCAATTCTCTGTCCTTCATGGAAATTAATATCTTCCACATGCAGCAGTTGCTTTAAACATACCCCTATTCTTCTCACTGCCGATCATCTCTTTTTGGTGCCTGCTCTCCTTTCCTTTCTCCCCTTGTCTGCTCTCCTCTCCTAGCCGATTCCTTCTTTGCCAATCCTTTAGCTCTTCCCCCCAGCTTCTCACTTCATCACCCCACCCCCGCCCACCTACCTTCCTCTTCACCTGATTTCACCTATCGCTTGCCAGCTTGTACTCATTCCCCTTCTCCTCTCCATCTTATTTTGGCTTCTTCCCCTGTCCTCCCAGTCCTGATGAAGGGTCTCAGCCGAAAACTTTGATTGTTTACTCCTCCCCATAGATTCTGCTTGGCCTGTTGTGTTCCCCCAGCATTTGGTGCTTGTTGCATTAAGCTTTCTCTACCTTACAAATAAACAGTTCAGGGAGTAATTATGGAATTGATGTAAATTAAAAATGCATGGCTTTGGTTGAAATCAGGTTGGCAGATTTTTACAGAGAACAAAAGCCGAGCGGCACGGACTCCCATATGATTGCTGGTTATTTTTAGACTTGCACTTGCATTGAGAGAGCTGTTGCCTTGGCAGACAGTGTGAGGATCAGGAGTGTGTGAGCACATGCAGTTGACTTTACTCTGCCCATCCTTCTGAAAAATAATGCAATTGGACACTTACATCCATCTCAGTTAGAGTATGTTTGCAGAAAGGAAGGAAGCTTCCAATACGTTGAGCTAAGTGAAGTGAACTGCAGCATGCCTCAGCGGGTTATAGCAGTAATGAAGTATGATTTGCCAATGCATGTGTCAACTGTGGCACTGTAGGAAGCGACTTCAAGTCTGAAATTGTAATTTGTTTGAGTCTTGGCACAAAATTTATGCTGAAGCCAAGGTGCAGAACTGAAGTTGTGTTGTACTCACAGAGGTTCTTCTTCTCAGCTGAGAATTAAAACCAAGACCAAACCAACCTCTTCACATGGGCATTTTTCAGTAACACAGTACTACTGGTGATGCTTTCAGGTTGTTAAAAATCTTTGTTAGCAATTCTGTCTAAGTCTTCTCTTTGAGTCATAGTGCAGTGGAACACTACAGCTCAAAATCAGGTCCTTCAGCCCTAGTAGCCTGCATTGTCCCATCTATTTGCACCCAGAGCACACCCCTCTATACCCCTCTGATTAATGTGCCTATCCAAATTTCTGTTAAACGTTACAGTTGGACTTACATCCACCTCTTGCACTGGAAGCTCTTTTCACATCAACACAATTCTTTGAGTAAAAGTGTTTTCCTCAGATTCCCCTTAAATATTTCACCTTTCACCGTAAACCTATGACCAAGTCTCACCCAATCTGAGGGGTAAAAAACCTGCCCACTCATTTATAGCCTCCTTAAAATTATATTTCCGATGATGCTTGATCACCACCGCACCATCTGATGGTTCCTTTGCTCAA
This sequence comes from Hypanus sabinus, assembly GCF_030144855.1. Classification (NCBI taxonomy): domain Eukaryota; kingdom Metazoa; phylum Chordata; class Chondrichthyes; order Myliobatiformes; family Dasyatidae; genus Hypanus; species Hypanus sabinus. The sequence goes on along the minus strand of NC_082720.1, from coordinate 57,694,993 downwards.
CATATCTTTTTCTCACCCCTCAATGCATCTAGCTGGGATAGTTCTATAAATTAAGAGCATCTAATCTACATCATTGCAATCTTGCATCTTATTGACTGCCTGCAATTGGAATTCTCTGAAGTTTTTTCTGCATTCTTTATTGTTTTCCCTTGCACAACCTCAATGCATTATTTTAATCACATGGATTCTGCAATTGCTGGAACTCCAGAGTAACGTGCACAAAATGCTGGAGGAACTCAGCAGGTCAGGCAGAACCTGCAGTCAATATTTTGGACTGAGACACTGCATCAGGACTGGAAAGGAATGGGGAAGAATAAGAGGTTGTGGAGAGGGGAAGGAGTACAAGTTTGCAGATGATAGCTAAAACTAGGTCATGAGAAGGATGTGAGATGATAAGTGGATAAGTTGAAGAAGGAATCAAATAGAGGAGAAGAGTGGACCATGAGAGAAAGGGCAGGAGGAGCAGCACCAGAGTGAAGCATGTTTCTTCCCCTTTTCTTCTGGTCCTGATGAAGTGTCTCAGCCCAAAGGGTTGACCATTTGTTCCCCTCCATAGATGCTGCTCGACCTGCTGAGTTTCTCAAACAATTCACGTGACCTGTATGCAAAACCAAGACTTCACTGCACCTCAGAACGTGTGATGATAATAAACCAACCTAACAACCTAAATGCAATTCACTCTCTGAAGCATTCATCGTACTGAATGCCATGCCTTCACTCCCTTCAAACTGTTACTTCTCTGAATGGTTGGCGAAAATATTTAATCAACTTAGTGACTCATGTCAACTTCATTGAGTCTAAATAAACACTACAAATGTCTTCATTGATGCAGTCAAAGAGCCATTCATGATTGTTAAGACTGAAATAGTTTTGCGACTGAAAGAGAGAAACAATATTTGATTTTTACAATGGCAGCCACTGACTTGTCTAATTCAAAGCCTTTGTCAGTCCTAATGTTTGCCCTTTAAGCTGCCTTTCATACATCTCCAAGTTGATTAAGCTTTGGCATCTTTTCATAATTGAATCATGCTTTATATCAAAGCAATTCACTTTGTCCCACTCTCATAAACAAACCCATGAAACACCAATAAAAAAGGGATTTTAAGAAGTCTGTCCAACCGCAATAAATTATGTCAATAGTCTTGTCGCATTGTTCATGGTTGTTTGTACTCAGAGAAAACTGAACTCTGCTTTAATCCATGGTATCTGGATTTGTATGTATAAAAGATGTTAAAATTCGATTTCAAAGGGGATAGACACCAGTTTATCAATAGATCACACCTGCACTGGAAAGGATAAAAAAGATTTATATGCATATTGCCAAAGCTAAAGAAATTTATCACTGATGAAAGATTGGCTGTGCTGGGGCTATTTTCTCTGGAGCAAAGGAGATTAGGAGATTAATCAAACAGCACAAATGAAGAGAACTAGAAAAGAAGGCAAGGAGGCATACATTTCCCTTAACATAAGGAGCAATCAGTTTATGGGAAGTGGGAGAAGAAATGGAAAGGAATTAAGAAAAAAAAATCACCCAGTCAGTTAAATTCATTGCCAGAAAGAGTGTTAGTGTTAGAATGCCTCAGTGTTGAAGTACCTGGGCAGCACTTAATCCACTGTAACTGAAATGCTTAACGACTGAGGGTATGGAAAAGGGTTCACAATTGCCTGGCATGAAGAACCAAATGACTGTATAGCCTCCTTTGGTAACATAAATTCCAGTGACTCACAATAGCGCAGTAAGGATCAACAATCAACTTTATTCACCGTATATATTTGCATGTACTGTATTAGGAATTTGCTGTGGTGTGTAAGTGTAACATTCAACAAGTGAAATATCATTTAACAATTATAAAGAATAAAAGAATTATATAAAATATAAAGGTAAAGGTTAAAGGACTGATATGGGCTAAAATATACATAAATATGTATATAAATGCAGCATGTATCTACAATGTAAACAGCAAAATAAAAAGTAGTTTAAGTGTCTACAGTGCAGTGCAGTGGCATTCTCTTAAAATTTGGAGATACAGCATTAAAATAGGCCTTCTGGACCAATAAGCCCACACCACCCAATTGCACACATGTGACCTATTAACCTGGAAACTTGTACGTCTTTGGAATACTGGAGGAAACTGCAGCACTCAAAGGAAACTCACGCAGTCATGGGGCAAACTTACAAATATCTTATAGACAGTGGCAGGAACTAAACTTGGGTCACTGGCACTGCAATAGTGTTACACTGTGATAGTAATAGACAGAGGGGCTGGGTGGGGAAATACAAAACATGTTGCATTTATTGCATTAAGGATAACATTTAGGTCACAACCACAAGTGATACTGTGGATACCAGTTCATTGGGCTATTGGTTAATCAGGGCAGCCACTTATTTGGGACAAATCTTAAAGAACAGATCTAATTTAAACAGTTTTTAAGCAGTGTCAATTTCATTGCTTCTGGTCGAAAAAACACTAAGTTTTCTCACTAAAAGTTGTCGTGAAATAATCAGTAATTCAGAACTATTTTGCTCATTTGCATTTCAAGCATTCAAGCTTGGGGATGATAGAAATGGCCAGGAGTGAAAATGAATCGATTTCACTGCTTCAACAAGTTTTAGACTACAAAGAACTCACATGATCAACATTCATCTTGAATGTTGCAAGGAAAATAAAGATTTGGAGGATGCAATCACTGAGATCATTGTATGAAGGCAGTCCATTATCTTCACTGACTTTGTTCATATATAGTCCATCAAAAGAACATGGCAGCATACACTGGATGAATTCCTCCATTGATAATTATTAGGAACTAATACAGTTTTATGGTACTAGAATAGTATTGGTAATGTCCTAATTTGTACTGTATTTCATTTAAATTCATCGTTTGTTATTTAGTTAAATGCCTTTTTTTTATAACATTTTAACTATTTCCATAAGACCATAAGATAAAGGAGCAGAATTAGACCATATGGCCCATTTAACCTACTCCAAGAAAAATCTAACCCTTCTTTCCAGCTTTGCCCTCCAATTTTTCTTTCATCATTGTGCCCATCTAAGAGTTTATTAAATTTCCCTAATGTATCTGAACCCCTGACAGAGAGTTCCACACACCCACCACTCCCTGTGTAAAAAACTTACCCACTGATACCCGCCCAAGTACTTTCTTCCAATCACCTTAAAATTATGCTCTCTTGTGTTATTCACTTCTGCCCTGTGAATAAGGCACTGACTGTCAACTCTATAATATGCCTCGTATCATCTTATACAACTCTGTCATTACACCTTTCGTCCTCTTTCATTCTAACGAGAAAAGCCCTAGCTCGCTCAGACTTTCCTCATAAGAAATGCTCTCTAACCCAGGCAGAATCTTGTAAATCTGCTAATGCAGCCTCTCTAAAGATTCCACGTCCTTCCTATAATAAGACAACCAAAACGAAACACAAACTTCAAGTGTGGTCTGACCAGATTTTAGAGAGCAGCAACATTAGTTAGTAGCTCTTGCACTCAATCCCCTGACTAACAAAGGTCAATACACTATGTCCCTTCTTAAGCACCCAATCAACTTTGACCTATGGCTTCCTCATTAATCTGCTCAATATTTTTATGAGCAGAACTGTCTGTAATTAGTTCATTCTCCCTGTGACCGTGTGGGTTTCCTTTAGGTGCTCTGGTTTCCTCCCATAGCCCAAAGATGTACCAATTGGTAAGGTAATTAGTCTTTGTAAAATGTTCCATGATTAGGCTAGGGTTCATTTGGGGGTTGCTGGGTGGCGTAGCTCAAAGGGCCGAAATGGCCTGTTCAGTGTTGTATTTCAATAAAAAAGTAAATAGGTCAGTGATAACAGAGAAGTATTAAAAGAGAAGATGATGTTTCCTTAGATAGCAACGGACATGCATTAATATAACGCATTTCATAATCCCATTGCTTTACCCCCAATAGTCTACTTTTAGAAACATAGTTTCTATTTGATGTAGGAAACAGAGTGCATAGTTGACATAGTACGAGCTCCCACAAACGGCACTGTGATGGCGATCAGTTTATCATTTAGTAATGATTAGTAAGGGACAGAGAGTTAAATTAATTAGGACACTGCGTTGGGACCTGTTAACAGAGAGGATTTATATGTTATCCTGAAGGTTGCATATACAACAGTGGAGCACTCTTTCTCTCTGAAGTTGAGGGAGCTGCAGATGCTTGCTAAACTTAAATGGTCAATTACTTCCTGATGTTATTCCCAGACGATCAATCCATAATCTTCAGATCATGCTCCTTTGATCTGGATTCCTTTCAGAAGAAATAGCAGAAGGAAGTCATACTGCAAGCTCCATGCCAACTTCAAACTGGTGATGATTAGAGTGATATACTCATGTCCCTACATAAGTGTCCAACAACAAGGTCAGATTTAAACATGAACATAGCTATTTCAGTCCTTTGTTAAAGAATTAAATAAAGCTAAACACCATGTGAAGTGTATTGGTGCCGAGCTAAATGCAATCTTGGCAAACCTACTTGGGAATTAAAAAAACATATTATTTGATGTTTAATTTTGGATTGGCTATATAACTACTGCATTCTAAATAAAAAATACTATGTAATTCTTTGTCGAAGTTTATCTGAGGTAACTACTGCACTCTAAATGCTAATTTAACTTCCATGCTCCATCTTGTTAAAATGCAGCTAAGTTTTCTATCACATCTGCTTCTGCTTCTGCTTATGATTCAGTAAATAATTATGAGTCTTGACACAGAGACATAAAGGTCAGTATTGCCTGGGCTGGACTGTGTGAGAAACTCAACAAAGTTTATAATGTCCTCGTGATCTTTGTTCCCAATCTCAGTACAATGACCCTCGTGGGAATCATGTGTACATGCACTCAGTTGCCACGTTATTAGGTATCTCCCGTATCTAATAAAGTGACTGCTGAGTGTACGTTTGTGATCTTTGCTGCTGTAGCCCATCCACTTCAAGGTTTGACTTGTTATACATTCAGGGATGCTCTTCTGTACAACACTGCTGTAATGTGTGGTTATTTGAGTTGCTGTCTCCTTCCTTTCAGCAGACCCACTCTGCCCATTCTCCTCTGACCTCTCTCATTATCAAGGTGTTTCTGTCCACAGAACTGCTGCTCACTGGAGTTTTCTTTGTTTAATGTAACATTCCCTGTAAACTCCAGGGACTGCCGTGCATGAAAATCTCAGGTGATCAGCACTTTCTGAGATACTCAAACCTTAATTGTCAGGCATCAACAACTTTTCAACAGTGAAAAATAATTAGATCAGATTTCTTTCCCATTCCGATGCTTGGTCTGAAAAACAACTGATCCTCTTGACCATGTCTGCATGCTTTGACACATTGAGTTAGTGCCGCGATTGGTTGATTAGATATTGGCATTAATGAGCAGGTGTACAAGAGTATCTAATTATGTGGTCACTGAGTGTATATGTTTGAGTTTGGTCTAGAGGTGTTCAAGAATATCCATCTGAAATTACTGTCTGATGTGAAGAATAGCCAATTAATAAATTAATTGGTGCATGGTGGTTGTGAGAGTTTGTATCAAGAACTAAGATCGGAGAGGTGGAATTAGTATCTTTGAAAGCATATGAGTTAAAGTTTTAAAGATGTGGAAACAGAAAATATTTCTCAGCATAAAAGTTTTACATTTGTTTTTGTAATGTTCTAACAAAGTAAAGTAAATTAAATTGTGGCAACATGAAAATATCACATGTTGTGGCTGTAGAACTGCAATTAATTTTTTGGAGAATTCCCAATTTGGAGAGCATACAAATTAGGAACAAGAGTAGTCATCTGGTCCCTCAGCCTTTCTTTTCAATTCAATAAATGCACTGAATTTGATAATAATGCCAAATCTAAATTCCTACACTCAACAACCCTTTACCCCTTGCCATCATACCTATCCACCTTTGTCTTAACAATATTTGAAGATTCTTCTTTCATTTCCCTTTAAGGAAAAGAGTTCCAAAAACTCATGTCAGAAAAGAAAATGCCACACTTGATTAAGTGACCCCTTATTTCAAAATTTGACCCCCAGATCTTTATTCTCACACAAGAAGAAACATCCTTCCCATATTCGCTGTGTTAAGAATTTCCATTTGGTAATCTTTTCTGAAGGCAGTGATTCATACTGTGGTCAATTTGATGAGCACAACATTTCCACAGTACACGATTCAATCATTATTCACAAGAATAAGCTTCAGTCAATGCCTGAAACATGGACTATTCAACTCTAGGGACTTTATGCTGAATTCTAAAACTCTTGTAATTCAGCGGCAATAATGCATGTACTTTCAAGGCACCGTGGAAAAAAAATCACATTGATAGTTAATCCTTTTACAAGGAACATGTCTCAAGACAAATCTGGCAGCTACTCTGAGACGGTCAACATGGAACATACCTGTTACTTTCCTATCTTCGATTCTCAGTAACAGACAGTTTGAAGCAACTACTCAAGTGACCACGATCCTTCTTACCCCTAAGACTCATACTAATTAATATTCAAAACCCATAACCTCAGCAAGATGAGCAATTGATGAAAATAAGTATTGTGCTTTGTATTGCATCATTTACAGCTTCCAGATGTTCCAATTCACTCTTACAGACAATGAAACACTGTGTGTAGTTACTGTTACAATATGAGCAAGTCTGGCAGTGAACTGAAAACCACAAGGCTTCATTTATGTCAATGTGCCATAGAGTCACAGAGCACTGCAGTGCAGAAACAGGCCCTTTGGCCCATCTAACCCATGGTAACCTGCTATTCTGCCTGGTCCTTTCACCTACACTTGGGCTATAGCCCTCCATATCTTTTCCATCTGTGTACCTATCTAAAATTCTCTTAAATATTGCAAATGAACCTGCAAATACTATTTCCACTGGCAGTTTGTTCCACACTCGCACCACTCTCTGAGTCAAGAAGCTCTCCCTCAGGTTCCCCATAAATATTTCACATTTTACTGTTAATCCTTGAATGATCAAGGCCAATTAGCCTTTTATGTATGTATGCTAAATGATAAGTTATGTTCTGGACTCTGGGACAGATCTCACAAAATACTTGATCTTCCATCAGACAGATTTGTGAACACAGATTCAGGTGGATAATTCTCATTTGGAACTGTTCTGATGATTGGTTATTAAGGTGAAATATTAATTCAGTTTCTATCTTCAAGGATCATTTTTTATATATCAACTATTCCCAGCATTTTAAGCTTTTATATTAATTTTTCAGCATCTACACCTACTTTTTTCAGCATAGGATGTTTTGGAGTGGCAGAGAGATGAGATGCTAGTTTAATTTACAACATATCTCTCTCTCTCTCAGCATAATTCAGAGATTTGGCCCACACTGTAGACCAAAATTATTGGAGTGAAACTTTGAATCTACAGTCTTCTTCTCAGTGTTTGTGTTCAGATCCAATTGCAGGAAGACATGGAGATTTGAAACAATATAGTTAAGCTAAGAGTTTAATTAAAATAAATAAAGTAAGCCAAACCTTGACTAACAGAAGGACATAGAGAAAAGAAAACCTTGGTCAGAAACATGCCAAACTGAGCACTGAGGGGATAGTATTGAGTCTAGAAATACATTTCAGGGAATGAATGAAGTCACACCCTGCTAACTACCTTCAAACAATCAGACAAAACAATAAACCCAAAAAGTCAAGCAGGAGTATAACTTAAAGAGGGCTCAATGCCTGGCCTACAAGCTCCCCACTATATGCAAATTAAACTAAGACATTGGAACATCATCTGAAAAATCCCAAAGCTACTGAATTTAACACCTCCAAGGTCATGGTGACTGTTCATGGAAAACAAAATCAGAATCAGAAACTGTTACAAAAACAGCCATGGGTGAAGCAAACCAATCATTAATTATCTGTTCAGGAAGTAAAAACAATGAAAATATAATAACAAACTTGAACCCTCAGAAACCATGATTAATGACCTGAGGTTGTGACACTTTTATCTCAAAGATTAAGTGCAATTTGCCTATTGCCACAATAGGTGTGCAGCAGATGCAATCTCACTAGTTCTCCACTCAGTCTTGGAGCATCTGTACAATAGCAGTACCTACATCAGGCTGCTGTTTATTGATTACAGCTCAGAGTTCGACACAATCATACCCTCAGTACCAATCAACAAGCTCCAAATCCTGGGCCTGTGTACCTCCCTCTGCAAATGAATCCTTGACTTTTTAACCGGGAGTCCATAGTCTGTGCAGATTGAAAATAGCAGCTCGTCCTTGCTGATAATCAACACTGGCACACTCAGGGATGAATGCTCAACCCACTGCTCTACTCACTCTATACCCACGATTGTGAGGCTAGGCACAGCTCAAACAGCATCTAAATCATTGTCAAAGACACAGCTATTGTTGGCAGAATTTCAGATGGTGACAAGGAGGCATACGGGAGTCAGATAAATCAACTTGTTGAGTGGTTTCACAACAACAACCTTGTACTCCATGTCAGTGAGACCAAGGAATTGATTGTGGACTTCCGGAAAGATATGCTGAGGGAACACAAACAGTCCTCATCGAGGGATCAGAAGTGGAAAGCATGAGCAGTTTCAAGTTCCTGGGTGTCAACATCTCTGAAGACCTATCCCGAGCCCAATATATTGACATAATTATAAAGAAGGCATAATAGTGTCTACATTCTATTAGGAGTTTGAGGAGATATATAGTGACACCAAAGATACCTGCAAATTTCTACAGATGTACCACGGAGAGTAATCTAACAAGTTGTATCACTGTGGTATGGAGCAATCACTGCACAGGATCAGAAAAAGACACAGAATGTTATAAATTCAGCAAGCTCCATCATGGGCACTAACCTCCCAGCATCGAGGAGGCATTCAAAGTGTGATGCCTCAGAGAGATGACAACCATCATTAAGGACGCCCATCACCCAGGACCTGCCCTCTTCCCATTGAGATAATTTAGGAGGATTGTAATTGGGGTTCAATTCTGCCACTGTCTGTAAGGAGTTTGTTTGTTCTCTAACTGCATGGATTACCTCCACATGCTCCAGTTTCCTCCTACTTTTCAAAATGGCAGAGGAGTTAGGGCTAGTAAGTTGTGGGCAAGCTATGTTGGCACTGGAAGCATGGTGACACTTGAGGGCTGCCCAGCACATCCTTGGACTATGTTGGTTGTTGTTACAACTGACACATTTTACCATGTGCTTCACAGATTTTGATAAACACATGACAAATAAAGCTAATCCCAACCTGTAATCTTTTAAATGCAGATGAAATCTTTGTGTTTCTTTTCTTCACAGTGGTACTTTGCCAAGTCAAGTTAAAAGATGAGCAGTCAATCACAGGGATTGCAATGAAGATGTTACTTATGATTACCCCAGCTATTAGAATCACCAAAAGAAGAAAATCAAAAACTGTGAGAGGTATTACACCATCTTGAATCAAGTGCACATGGCTAATATAGACAGATATTCATCGCAAGAAAGAAGAGCATAAAAAGTTGGTAAAATTCAGAAAGGGTAAAATAAGGAAACACACACCAGTCCTCATAGAGGGATCAGAAGTGGAAGGAGCGTGCAAATTCATGTTCCTGGATATCATTATCTCTGGGGCTCTATCCTGAACCTAACATATCACTGCAGCTACAAAGAAGGCATGATGGCAACTACACTTCATTAGGAGTTTGAGGACACTTGCAAATTTCTACAGACGTACTGTGGAGAGCATTCTAACTGGCTGCATTACCATCTGGTATAGGGATAGGGCTACTGCACAGGATCAAAGTAAGCGGCAGAGAGTTGTAAATTTAGACAGTTTCATCATTGGCGCTAGCCTCTGTAGTATCCAGGTCATCTTCAAGCAGTGGTGCTTCAGAAAGGCAGCATCCATCATTAAGGACCCCCATCACCCAGAGCATGCCTTGTTCTCATGGCTACCATCAGGAAGGTACAGAAGCCTAAAAGCACGCACTCAGCAATTCAGGAACAGGTTCTTCTCCCCCGCCATCTGATTTCTGAATAGACATTGAACCCATGAACACTACCCTCACTATTTTTTAATTTTTAATTTTTCCATTACTGACTTAGAATAAATATTTAATATACTTACTGTAATTTAATTTTTTCTATTATTATGTATTGCATTGTACTCTGTTGCAAAGACAACAGATTTCACAACACATGCTGACGATATTAAACCTGGTTCTGATTAATGTTGAATTGGGGTAAATGATTGATAGGCAGTGCATACTCAGTGTGCCAAATGGCTTGTTTCAGCACTATATTACTCCAAGTCCTTGACACGTTTTAATATTACAATCAACCTACACAAAGTGCTGGAGGAACTCAGCATGTAAGGCTATATCTATGGATGAGAATAAATAGTTAACAATTCAGGCAGAGACCCTTCATCAGGATGGAAAATCTAGCGGCCATTTTATATGTGTATTGCTTAAGCCTTCCAGTATTTGAAGAATCTCTTGTGTTTATATTCAACCTATTCTGCTATGAAAATACTGTATTGGGCTCAAGATTTAATTGAAGATCACTTGTGAGTTTAAAATATTAAACATAAGAGATGAAAATTGAGCATACTCAGAGCTAGCTACTAAAGCAACTCTGGAATAGTAATAGAGGAGCTTGGTATGTAACAGCAAGTCTGAACATAGAAATGGCACATACTGCAGCCTTACCCATCACCCACTCACTGAGAGAAAATCAATGATCAGCTTTCTAAGGCAGCTGCCGTCACTTAAAATCATTCTATTATGTCCCAGATTCTCATTTCTAAAGATTAACTGGAATGACAGATTTAGTACAAGCTCCTTAAACATGAAACAGCAGGGAGTTCAGTCTTGTGCTAAGACACATGAAAGTAATTTGATTTTCTTACAGAGTTACACACACAAAATGTTGGCGGAAGTCTACTGGTCAGGCAGCACCTATGGAAGGGAATAAAGAACCTGCGTTTCTGACTGTGACCCTTTATGAGGTCCTGATGAAGCATTTCCGCCCGAAATATTAACTCTTTATTCCTTTCCATATATGCTGCCTGACATGGCTGGGTTCCTCCAGCACTTTATGTGTGTTACTCTGGATTACCATCATCTGCAGAACCTCGTGCGATTTTGATTTTCTTTAAAAGCTGGAATCTTTATGAAATCCTGTATTGCTCGGACTTTCTACTCTGAAGAACTTCCATATTCTTTGAATATTAATGAAATTTTATTTTGGGTTTGCATCACTGTAACATTATAAAATATAAAAGCAAGCAAGAATTATGCCATTGCAATTGATGGGTGGTTAATTGGTTGAAACATAACTGGGACAAAATGGATACAGACAGTTAATAGGTTCTAGAAGGATGACTGTTGAAAAATAGAGATGGGAAGTGAAAGAATATCTGGGAATTATAAGCTTACCTCCTGTAATATGTTACTCTCTGAGGAGGTCAATATTACCTGTCTGCCTTGGACATCAATCCCCACTTTTTCTTGCAAGTTCTCATAAATTTCTACAGGAGTACTGTGGAGAGCATTCTAACTGGTTCCATCACCATCTGGTGTGGAGGGGCAAAGATTGGAAAAATCTACAGAGGGTTGTAAACTTAGCCACCTCCATCATGGGCAACAACCTCCGCTCCATTGAGGACACATTCAAAAGGTGATGCCTCAATAAGGTGGCATCCATCATTACAACCCCCCGCCACCAGGGACATGCTCTCTTCTTATTGCTACCATCAGGGAGGAGATTAGGAATAGCTTCTTCCATTCCACCAATAGATTTCGGAGTAGACAATGAACCCGCTCACTATCTTTGCTCTCTTGTTGCATTGCTCATTAATTTTTCAATATATTCCTTATTATAATCTATAGTATATTTCATGTTGCACTCTTACTGCTGCTGCAAAAACAACAGATTTCACAACATATGTCACTAATAATAAAAATGATTCGATTCATTAGCTGCAGCAGTACATTAATCCAACCAAACTACATTGTCCTGAGATAACCTATTTCTAATTCTCTGCAGCTTGTGTGATAGTGATTTGAAAGTAGGTTACATTATCTAGGACAGCAGAATAGTGCAGCTAGTAGAACTGCTATCTCACATCTCCAGTGACCTGGGTTCAAACCTGATGTCCAATCTTCTTTGTATGGAGTTTGCATGTTCCTCACATGACTAGATGCTTTCGTTCTCCTCCAGCATCTTAAAGTTATGCAGGTTGGTAGACTAAATGGCCATTGTAAATTGCCCCAAGATGGTGGGTGAGAGGTGGAATCTGGGAACTTGAGGGGAATTAAAATGGGTTCTTAATGATTGGCACAGACTTTGTGGAAACAAACCCCTGGTTCAGCTTGTCTGGAGGATTGAGTCTCAATGTCATAAGACAATAAGACCATAAGATATAGAAGCAGAATTAGGCCATTCAGCCCATTGAGCCAGCTCGACCATTCCATCATGGCTGATTTATTATCTCTCTCAACACCATTCTCCTGGCATCTACCCATAACCTTTGACACCTTCACTAATCAAGAACCCATTAGTCTTTGCTTTAAATATATTGGTTACTGGTCATTCTCTGATTCACCTAGTCATTGAGTTTGATCAAGGTGCTGATATGATCCTAAGGTCAGCACCTTACCATTCACTGTCCAGTGTTAAAAGTATGAGTGTGCAATGCAAATAGTCAGGCAAAGACCAAACAGGAGTCAAAATAATCATAGGACATCAAACATTATAGCACAGTATAGGCCCTTCAGCACATCTAGTCTGTGTCCACTATGATTCTGCCTAGTTCCAGTCCCATCCCTTATGCAAGTGCCAAAACTTGCATGGGGAAAGTGCTTTACATGGAGAGTGCTGTGTGCTTGCAATGCCTTTAACCTATTCTTACATCTATCCAACCCTTTGCTCCTACATAACCCACAATTTTTCTCTTGTCCATGTGCCTGTCTAAGAGTTTCTTAAACGCCCCTAATGGTCTATGGTCACCCCTAGCAGGGTGTTCCATGCACACACCACTCTTTATAAATTCTGACATCACCCCTGTATTTTTCTCCACTTACCTAAAAATTATGTCTCTTTGTATTAGCCACCTCCGCCTTGGGGAAAATGTGCTGGCTATCTACTTGATCTATGTCTCTAATCATCTTTGTACACCTATATCAAGTGCTTCACTCCAGAGAGAAAAGCCCTAGTTTGCTCTAACTATCCTCCTACGTCAAAAAAATGAAGCTTCGTCACATTTCGTACTCGTGTCAGATTAGAGGTGATATTGCAAATGTACTGCAGTCTCAATGTTATTGCTAACTTAAAGCACTTTGCCTTGCGGTGTGAGTGCATGCGGAGAATCTAGTTATGTGACAGGGAACAATCTTCACCACAATATCTCTCACACAGAGTTGCACTGCATGACCTGAATTAACTCTGACAGCCGAGTAGCTCTGGAGGTTTGCATCTCTCTGTTAGTACATATGTGCAGATATCGCATTCATAAGTGTCCAGATATCAGTTATCATCATTGAATTGTCTGAACTGAAACATAATATTTATCAGTGTTAAATGGTTGCAAAATTCTGCAGATTTTTGTGTCTCCAGGTTACAAAATTAGTAAAAACAGTACACCACATAAAAAGCCCCTTTGGCCCTTCATGTGGTGTCAGACTAATTAAACTATTAATTAATTGCCTGACTAAATTAATCCTTTCTGTCTACATATGGTCTGTATCCCTCCATTCTCTGCACATTCATGTTTAGAAGCCTCAAAAGTATTTCTATCATAACTGCCTCCACTACCACCCTCTGTCCATGCATTCGAGGTACTCACCATGTAAAAAAAAACTTGCTCCAAAGGTTTTGGGACTTGCTGAAATGATGGGACTGGGATGAGACAGAGTAATATTATGGCATAGGCTAGATGGGCTGAATGACCTGTTTCTGTGCTGTAGAACTCTATAACTATGATTCATTCAATTCCTTATAACTTATTCCCCTCTTGCCTTCAACGCATGCCCACTTGTGTTGGACATTTCCAACCCTGGAAAAAAGACGCTGTCTCTTCCATCTATGCCTCTCATAATCTTATAAACTTCCATCAGATCTTCTTACAGCTCCTACCACTCCAGAGAAACATCAAGTTCTGTTTTTTTTTCCTTGGAAACGCACTGAAACACTTCCATAATTTATAAATCTGCCTGTTTATTGGAGATACTGTTGGTGATAAAATCTGCTGGGGTGGATCTTCATCAAACTCTGAAGTTATATCAGAACTGCTGGGTCTGAAATTGTTGAGCTCAGTATTGAACCTAAAAGTTTACAATGCACCTAGATGGAAGATGGGCTGTTGTTTCTCGAGCCAGCTTCAGGTTTTATTGGATCAGTGCAGAATGCTGGTCAGGGAGGAGTTTCCCATTTCCACACAGACTTTCCTGTCTTTGGCCTATTGCACTCTTCCAATAAAGCCCATTGTAAGCTTGGAAAACAACTCTTATTATGGAGATTAAATAGATATGATGGTTTGGACTGACTGTGAAAGAATAAGTGAAAAGCCACTTCCAATGGTCAAGCTGAATTTACCAGTTTTATTCAGGTACAGAAACCTATATATCATGTTTTCCTCATTGAGGAAGAAAAGATGGAATGGCCGGTAGTTTGCCTAGAGAAATGTATAGCTTAAATTACATACCAGAAAAAAGTGAATATCCCTAGGCTGGCCCCTAAATCATTCCAGCTGAGATACAGATAAATCCCAAGAAGAGGAAGTGCAACATATGTTTCCATTTTGCCTTGCAGAATGCTGTCATCCAAACCTAGCCTGTACAGTTAGCTATTTCCAAAAATACCACACAAGAGTTTGGATTGTAATTACTTCCAAATTTAGAATTTATTTTGCAAGTTTACCTTAAGAGATCTGAAGACAAAAGCCTAACCGCTGCTTTCATCTGCTATTTCCTAACTTATTAACAAGATGTCTACAGATCTATGTTCTTGCATTTGTTAAGGAGGAAGAACATTTGGAATGAAGCCAAGTTTATCTTACATCCTGTTTGTTCTTTGTAGGGACAGCCTGTTTCCCTAGTAAAAGCCCCACAGTGAGTTATCCATGTACAAATGTTTAACATATCTAATACTACTTTACTGAAGTATTAATATAATGATACTTGAATGCTTCTACTTATAAAACAAGCAGAAACTGAGATGAAAATAAGAAGCTCAGTTCCAGGAGCTAAAAATAAGTTGATATTTTACTACAATATTATTAGTATTTATTGTTATCATTACATATAACTGATAGCAACCCCTCTCATCAGACATGAGCAGTTAAACACAATGTTCTTAAATTGGTCTTTTGAGATATCCTACTCCTTCTCAGAGTACGCTGTTCCAGTTTTGCATATTGACATAAAGCTGCTATACCATAATTGTGATGCCATAGACTTAGATATTTCTCAGTCTACTTGAAAAGCAGTTGAAGAAATAAATTTGGCCATTGCATTCAGAGGATAGGGAATGTAACATGACAATTGTTGCTGAATAGCCTCACAGGGAATTAAAATTAATTAAATTATTTCTGAGGGAAATTAATATGGGCGATACT
This sequence comes from Hypanus sabinus, assembly GCF_030144855.1. Taxonomy (NCBI): domain Eukaryota; kingdom Metazoa; phylum Chordata; class Chondrichthyes; order Myliobatiformes; family Dasyatidae; genus Hypanus; species Hypanus sabinus. Next base: position 57,679,402 of record NC_082720.1, on the reverse strand, counting down.
AAAAAATGTAAAAGGAGCAGGATACACAACAAAACAGATAATAAGTGGGGAGGAGAAAGGAGAAGGTAATATTTCAAGCCAATGATCAAATAATCAAAATGATCAAAGTGAACAATCAACAATATTTCTCTTGGTCAGTTAGGACTTCTAGTATTTTGTTTAGAGATAAAGTGCAGAACAGGCACTTCCAGTCCAATGAGTCACAGTGCGGAGCAACCCACCTATTTAACACTAGCCTAATCATAGGGCAATTTACAATGACCAATTAATTTACTAACCACTACATCTTTGGACTGTGGGAGGAAATCAGAGCACCTGGAGGAAATCCACACAGTCACAGGGAGAATGTGCAAACTCTCTATAGACAGTGTCGGAAGTGAACTCCGAATTTCAGAACATCTCAAACTTTAAAAGAATAATGCTAACCACTATGTTACTGTCACACCGATTTTCTATCTTTGAGATTTCCAGCAACTGAGTTATTTTGCTGTTGCAAAAGGTGAATAATTTTGTGTTTTATAAAGTGTTTCCAATATGACTTTTCTATGTAATTCCTCTCTTAATCCTACTGTTTGAATTGTCTTTTGGTTCCTGTCTTTTTCATTGAATCTACAAATCCAGATGCTGAATTCCTGACAATTGCCAGAAAACTTGGTTCCTTCCTCATCTGGGACAAAATCTGTTGTTTTTTCCTGATGGTTGTTCATGCTAATCTTTTGGTGATAGGTTAAATGGCAGGTGAATTTGTTATCTATTTTAAAAATTTGACAGTTCTCAGTCTTGCTAACAAATGCAATAAAAGGTGGGAATTTTGTACAATGCTCTGTCACTAGTTTCATTGACCTTGGACTGTCCCATGACTTTAACATTTCCTGGAAAATGATACTAGCATCTTGGTAGGAATCCTAAGTACAGAGATGCCAAATGTCTTATTGCTTCCAAGTTATGAACCATTATATCTACACAATGTTTCTCACATGTCTTCTTTTGCAAGGAAAAATATATAATAAGTATTCCTAATTTCTTACTTTTCATTCCAAATGACATTTCTTGAGTTTCCTCATAAACCAGATAAAGCAACATTATTTTAATGATAGACATGAGTTTATGCTGTTTAACTAGGTATTTTAAATTTCTTTTCCAATGATTTATTTTACATGCTGTCATATTTCAACTAAGGGATAGGAAAAACATTTTTCACAACAAATGTAATTTTAAACTAATATCCACTCTTCAGTTATCAAAAATAATTATTTGCTGACATCTCTAAACACACAACTTAAGTTTTTCAAAGATCCTTCTTTACTGCCAAAACTGCAAAGAGAAGGCATAGATTATGGCTTTGACTGATCTGGGAGATGGGATCCAACACACACAGTATGTTGTTCTTTGTCCAACACTAACCTGGGATGGCAGGAGGCCTTGCACATACTGCTTTCCTTGGTCCACCAGGATCATTTTCGGCAACATGCTGCACGTCACTGTGCGCATCGCGCTGCAGGTCGCGTTGAATGTTACGTGGCACATCACACTGCACATCACGTTGTACTTCACGCTGCACGTCTCGCTGGACCTCACGCTGAACTTCACATTGTATTTCACGCTGCACACCTTCCTCCTCCAGGTACTGGGAGCTGCAGAAACAACAAGAAGCCTGGTCACTGATCAGTGCCTGAAAATCAGGGCAAAAAGCTGGAGAAACTCAGCAGATCCATCAGCAGCGATGGAGGGTCACACACACACACAAGAGCCAACAGGTACACTGCCAGCAGTGACAACCCAGTGTCTGGGCTGACCCAGTCTATCAGTATCATCTTCTAAGATAAATTCACTTTACACACTCTGATTATGTCTGTCAACCTTTTCAGAAATTTATTTTCTTCTGCAGACTATCCTGGCTTTGCTCCTGAAGTTGATGGCTTTATATCATTACAGCACTAACATCATTACAGCCCATACCTCAACATTAAAAGCTTCACCAAGTGAAGAGGAGTTTAATTATCATTCCTTGATCCAATTCCATCACAGCACTGGCCTTCCTGATATTCAGGACATCTTCAAATGCTGATGCCTGAAGAAAGTGGTATCCATCATGGAGGACCCTCACCATCCAGGACATGCCTGTTTCTCATTATTGCACTCATGAATGTTGTATATTTAATATTTCTGGAAGATTTGAGTAATCTTGCATATATCCAGACTCTCTTGTGTTTCTTTGATTTAGTTCACTGTTTTGGAATTACAAAACATAAACAATGAACAGCTTCTTTTTCCTTCCATCATCAGAATTCTTAATGTTCCATGAACCCTTTACCTCTCTATTTTACTCTCTTTTTGCACTATTATTTACTTTTTACATACTCATTGTAATTCAGTGTAATGTTATGTACTGCATTGTACAGCTGCCGCAAGACAACAAATTTCGCAACATATGTCAATGATACTGAACCTGATTCTGATCAGGTTTGGAATCCTTCCATTGTCAACGTTATAGACAACCATTGGCCAGAAACCTAAGACCAGCACAGTAAATCTGGTAGCTACAAGGGTAGGTTAGAGCTGGTGTATCCAGTGGTAATTTACGCACCTTCTGAATAACTAAAGCCTCTGCACCATCTGTAAAGCAAAAGTCAGAAGCACATTCCACTGGCGTTTTGCACAAGTTAATAGGGTTGTTAGGAAGACATATGGTGTATTGGCCTTATTGAGTTCAAGAGCCATAAGGTTCTTGCAGTTCTGTAAAACCTTGTTTATGTTACACTTGAATATCGTGTCCAGTTCTGGTCATCTTATTGCAGGAAGTACTGGAAGCTTTAGAGAGGGTGCAGAGCTGATTTACCAGGATGCTGCCTGGATTAGAGAGCATATCTTTTGATGATGGTTTGAGAGAACTAGAGCTTTTCTCATTTAAGTGAAGGAGGACGAGAGGTGACTTACTGGAGGTGTAGAAGATAAAAGGCAGAGATTTTTTTATTAAGATACAGAGCAGAATAAGCCATCCTGACTCTTCGGACTGCCCCACACAGCAACGCCCCCATTTAATCCTAGCCTAATGCAGGACAATTTACAATGTCCAATTAACTTACCAACCAGTGCATCCTTGGATGTGGGAGGAAACTGGAGAACACAAAGGAAACCCACCCAGTTACCTCCAGTGAAGATTGAGAGGATAACCCTACAAAATAACTAATTTCATGACATAGGATTGATAATGAACTTGATTATCATTCTGAGTTGCTGGTAGAAGCAGATACATTAGGGGGATTGAAGAAACTCATTGACAGGCATACAGGTGATTGAAAATTGGAGGGCTATATAGGAGGGAATAGTTAGATTCATTTTAGAATGGTTAAAAGGCTAGCACATCATCATGGACTGAAAGGCCTGTTTGGTGTTCTAATCTTCTATATTCTATGAACTAGAGGACTGAAGCTACAAAACTTATCTTAGAAAGTCAGCACCATCCAGGACAAAGCAATTCAGTTTAAGTTTCAAATTCAAGTTCAAGTTTCAAGTTTAGTTATCATTCATCCATACATGAATATAGCCAATTGAAAGAGCATTCCACTGGGGCCAAAGTGCAAAGCACTACCTAAAGCACACAGCACACTGCACATAGTACATAGCACAAGTAGCATATATGGTTCTGATTTCAGAAAAATATACAGTCACAAAGAGAAAAAGTATATAGTAATACAGCTAAGTCCCTGAGTTGTCCTGGTCCAGCTTGTACTTATACCAAGCGAGTGCTGGAAGGTGGTTCTGATTAAGCTCCGGAGGGCAACACCAAAGCAAAGATCAGAGAGCAGCACCTAGCAAACACCAGAAAACAGCACCAACAGGAGGGACCAGCCCCAACCAATCCATTACCCAAAATTCACCCCTTCTTATTGGCAAAATATGACTGCAGTGTACACCACTGAATTGAAATGCAACAAATCACAGTTATCTAAAGTTACTGCAGAACCTAGGTCAGCTGGGAAAGTGAAGAAGGAATGGCAGATTGAATGTAACTCAGATGACCATTTGGGAAAAGTAAACCTTCTCAGGAAGGGAACTCTTTTGTAACTCAGTAACTGGCTAAGAGGAAAAGATGGTGCTGCGGTTAAGGTGAATTTTTTGGTTGTTACAACAGTGAGACAGGTGGGGAGAGGCAAGGTAAATTTATTTAATTGCAGCTATAGTGAGACAGATGGTGAGTGAGGTGAATTTCTTTGATTTTTAAAAGTGAGGCAGATGGGAGGTGAGGTGAATATCTTTGGTGATCTACAAGGATTATCTGAAATATAGGAAGCAGAGTTAATAGCAGCTCTTAAAGAGGAATATGATACATACGTATTTGGAAGTATAATATAGAAGTCTATTTTAAAGAGTCAGGGCGTGGCACAGTCTTTCAATGAACTAACATAGGTATGAATGGCTTCATTCTATGCTGGATAATTCGCTGTGTTGGTGAAACAAGGTATCAGTATACAGTGAAAAATCAAATGCGAGGAAATGAGCAATTGGGTGTCATTTCAGAATGTCTGCTGCACCTGCAGTTCAGCCTTGTGAATGGAACAAGAGAAAGTGTAATGAAGTAAGAACAATGTTCTCTCCCTTTCTTCTCTTTTCCTTTCTGTCTACTGTTCTGACAGAATTGAGTGTGGCCAGAATGCATCTCTACACAGAGAAGGCACCTTGTAATATACGGGTGAACTTTACCTGTGTGCCTAGTCAGTGGAAACTTCCCTGGATATAAGCTACTTTTACATGGTAATAGAAATATTAAGTGTTCCCCCTCAGTGTTTGCCATCCTCTAGCCAATATTAATTTCACCTAATGCTACCCTGTTTATTCTGGGAGAATCACCTATGTTAAAAGAAACTTGAGAGATTCTGAAGATGCTGGAAATCCAGAGTAACACACATAAAATGCTGGAAGAAGTCAGCAGATCATGAAGCATATTAGGATAGGACCAAAGAGTTGATGCTTCAGGTTTTGACCCTTCTTCAGGACTGGGAAGGAAGAGGGAAGAAGCCAGAATAAGAAGGTGGGAGGAGGGTAAGGAGTACAAGCTGGAAGGTGAAATTTGAAGCCAGGTGAGGGGGAAGGTGGGTTGGGGAGGAGGGATTAGGTGAGATGATGTGAGGTGAAATGTGAAAGAAGGAACCTGATATTTTTATTAACAGCATCTTCACTGAAGACAGACAGACAGACATATTTTATTGATCCCGTGGGAAATTGGGTTTCGTTACAGCCACACCAACCAAGAATAGTGTAGAAATATAGCAATATTAAACCATAAATAATTAAATAATAAGTTAATCATGCCAAGTGGAAATAAAGTCCAGGACCAGCCTATTGGCTCAGGGTGTCTGACACTCCTAGGGAGGAGTTGTAACGTTTGATGGCCACAGGTAGGAATGACTTCCTATGACACTCAGTGTTACATCTCGGTGGAATGAGTCTCTGGCTGAATGTACTCCTGTGCCTGACCAGTACATTATGGAGTGGATGGGAGACATTGTCCAAGATGGGAAGATGGATATTTTGTCAAATATCAAGTACTAATATATGAAGGGAGAGAGTTTGTTAAAAATTCTGAATATAGCAGTAACAAAGAGCTTAGATGCATGTGTCACATCTGAAGGAACTGATTTATTGCAGTGAGATAGAAAACTACTGACGTAAGGAAAGATATCCCTGCACACAAGGAACTTGCTAAGTGCCTGCCATCTCAAAGAGAATGTGTGTAAACATTATGTTCAATCTGTGAGACTGCAGCAAAGGAAAATGTGCCAACACAACTCAAAGCTGCCAATGACATCCAAATCACAATAGTAAAAACGAAACCTCCAGCACCGAGAGTTATAGAACTTTTAAAGCATCATAGGAGCCTATTGGCCCATCAAGTCAACTCTGGTTCCAAATAAGCAAAAGCCAACTTTGAGAACACAGCACCTTACTAACATAAGTTGGTGTATAACTTGTCAAAGACCACCCACTCCCCACCATCCTTCCCACAATATTGTTGACCTCCAACCATCTGGCAGAATGTAAGGTTCAAAGGTTCATTTATTATCAAAGTATACAACTTGACATTCTTGTTCTCCGGAGAGTACTGTACCGCAGCATAAGAACTGTCAGCTGGGTAACAACAGTTTAGCCCAGGCTGTTAGACTTCTTAACACCCAGCTGCCACCCACACACATGTATATCCTGTCGGAATGCCTTGCCACACTCCCTCCACCCCTCAAATCCCCAACTCACAGACAAACCCTCATCTTGCACTAGTCACTTTGCACTTTTTCTTGCTGGTGTTTCACATATTCATTCCGCTACTTGTTTTGGTAAAACAGTGCCAGTAAAATTATACGGACTTGCATAAACCTGGACCTCGTACTTCATGTCAACCTGTCAATCTTCACTCCATGCCACACAGGGGCTTGTGCAAAAATTATTTTGTGACTGTCTGTGTGGGGTTGTAACTATGTCTGCTATTTGTGACTGTCATACTGTGTTTTGCACCTTGGCCCTAGAGGAACAATGTTTCATTTAGCTGTACATGGCAATGGTTAAATTATATTAAACGTGAACTGGAATTAAAACAACAACCTTGTAGATTTAGAGATAGAATCTACAAACTGAACGTGTTGTGAGTACCATGCAGATAATAGCACAAGTGAACTCCACTACCATGTGGTGTCACAGATCTGAAATACAGCTAAAGGAGGGGGTAATTATGTTGCATGTAGGAATCAGGAAGGAAATAAGCATGGAACATAGAACAGTTCAGTACAGTACAGGCTCCCCTCCCACCACCCCACAACTGGGTTCTCCAGGATCAATCTAACCTTTCCTTCAATACTACCATATTGTCAAAGGAGCAGACTTGATGGGCCAAATGGCCTGATTCTGCTCCTATGTCTCAAGGTCTTATGGTTCCAGGGAGAAGGCATGAGATTTGGGTTGTGAAGGATAACAAACCAGATATGATGCAGACTAGATGGGCTGAATGGTCTAATTTTGCTCCTGCATCATATGGTCATAAAAGAGCATCTGATTTACTAGTGCTATAAAGCAGGGCAATCTAATCTCTTCATTTAACCAATATATGACTCAGGAAGGACCCACATGAAAGTCATCACTTCACTATCCACCAATTAACTCTGTCTGTTCCGGACTGCCTACTTCAGATGCAGGAGAATTCTCTGTTCCCACATTGGCCTCACTAACTACCTCAGAGCCTACAAAACCAGACAAGAAGCAAGGCGACTTCAGTAGATAGGGAAGATAAATTCAGTGTATCCAAAATGAAAAACTACCACATTGTCAGAAAAAGACATGTGATTCACTAACACTTAAAGGCCCTCCGTTGGTCCGTTGACCATGAAGGTTGCCTGCCAGCTGTCTACATGATATGCAATCCAGTATGCAAACAAGCCAAGGCAGTACAATATGGAGAGCAAGCTGTTGCCCAAGCAGTAGGATCCCCCTCTCCACATGGCTGATTAATGCAAAGGAATGGCAAAGACTGATACAGTTTGGCACCAGCTGCAGCACAAGAGTTGCCAGTCCTCATTGAACTCAACATAGGACTGCCTTAGGGACACCAACTCCATATTTTTTCTTGGGGTTTACTCCTGAAGTCTTCTCCATGAGTGGGTATGCAGACTAATAGTGACTAACACCCTAAAGGTAAGAGAATCTGATCTCCGTATTTCACCCACTCTGGAAGATACAACATCAAAATGGTCGATACCCAGCTGCCTTCTGGAAAGGTCTAGCACGATAGGCAAAGTACGTTCACAGACCACTTTATTAGGTCCACCAGTACTGCTTGTTAATGCAGATATTTAATCAGTGAATCATGTGACAGCAACTCAATGCATAAAAGCATGCAGACAAGTTCAGGAGGTCCAGTTGTTGTTCAGTCCAAATATCAGAATGGGGAAGAAATATTATCTAAGGGACTTTGACCATGGAATGATTGTTAGTGCCGAATGTGGTGGTTTGAGCTGCTGATCTCCGAGGATTTTCACACACAACATTCACTAGAGTTTGCAGAGAATGATGTGATAAACATAAAAATCTAGGGAGCAACAGTTCTGTGGGCAGAAATGACTTGTTAATGAGAGAGGTCAGAGGAGAATGGGCAGACTTGTTGAAGATGACAGTAACTTAAATAACCACGCCTTAGAACAGTGGTGCGCAAAAGAACATCTCTGAATGCACAACACATGGAACCTCCTGTCCCTAATAAAGTGTCCATTGAGTATATATTACCCTTGCCATCAATGACATTTTTTGTGAAATAAAAATTGTGTGAAATGCTAGGAGTTGACTGTCAGATCAGATAGTCATAGGGAAAACATAGGATAATTCAGAAATTAGTGATTTGCCTCAGTTGGGGGGGGGGGGTGATGAATGTAAGATTTTCTGGGCAATTGAGGAGATAAAATACACTAAAATGTCTATGTCCTCCATAAAAAATCCTAATTTCGCTTAAAACAAATGAAGCTGCAGAACAGAATTCATCCCTAATAGGAACAAACTAAGTACAATTTGTGTGCATTATCAAATTAAATTTTCTATTATCTCATTTGTCAGCAAGCTTGTATTCATTTTCCTGTCCTGAAGAAGGGTCTTGGCCCAAAACATTGTCTGTTTGTTCACTTCCAGAGATGCTGCCTGACCTGCTGAATTCTTCCAGCATTTTGTGTGTGATGCTTTGAATTCATCTTGCTTGCCAGCAATATATTTTCGTCACAGACTGTTTGCACTGTTTTGCTTAATAGTATCCCCATGGAGTGATTTAATCTATCTATGATCACATGGATCTCAACTTGAATAGCTAAGCCTTTATGCCTTACAGTCTTTTTCAGGTCACACACTTGATCTCTTCACCTCATTCTGGTGATATAATGAAAGCAATCTGTAATGTGGCTATTAGTCTGAGAATGCTTTTAAATTGTTAAGCTTTGTAATAGAGAATCTAAATAATGTATTAATGTATAAAGCTAGCTGGAGTGAAATCGGTAATGTTTCTTTAAAATTAACATTTTTAATGTTTATAATGTTTCTGTGCTCCTCACTAATATAAAGAAAGTTCACTGATAGAAAACAGATGTTGCCAATTATCTTACTCCTTAGTAAACATTGACTGCAAAGTAGCAGGGGTCAGGACCGGAAAGCAGCATTTCCTGGTCCTAAAGGCACAGTGATAAAATAATAATGGTCCAAATAGAGACCACACACAGAAAGGAACTCATATTTAGGCAGATGGTATTGATAATGCCAGTTATTAAAGAGTGGTATTCATATGCCTTAAGTTTCACTGTATAAACATTTACTCTTTGAGTGCTTATCCTGAGTAATAAAACGGCGGTGATATGGACTTTTAGAAGAAAACGAGATAGGCTCTTGACGTGAATATTCACTAGAAGTGAATATACAGTAATGTACAAAGGGAATGGTAGTGACTGCAATGGGCCAACAAGGAGCTGGCAGGAACTTGCTCTTGCCCAATGCCTTCTCTGAATAATGAATCTCTGATTTTATGAATAAAGCTAGAAAGTACACATATGCCTTTTAATTTAGTGTTGGGAAGCAAGGACACCTATCCTGATGTCATTTTCACTTAATGTCGACCTAGTTTCTAGCCAGAGCTATGGTGGGAGGGGTTTGGATTAATCTAAGCAAATTTCTTCATTATTCCCTATAATAAGAACTTTTAGCCTATTGTAATAACCGTTAACTGAAATCAACTCACCTTATACAAATGTGCAAATGTAACCCATTCCTTTTTGGCTTACTTGTCTGATACCCCTTTGCAGACTGGAATGTTTATCGGAATTAGTTACAGGCATCAACACCTAACCTTATGCCACCTTCACTTGATGTCTACCTACTTTCCAGCTGTGGGTACTGGAAGGTATTCTAATTGCATTTTCTCCCTCACTCCCTGGAACAGGAACTCTTAAACCTCTTGTACTAATTCTTAACTACACTTTAACTAAAATCAACTCAGCTCGCACTAGTAGAGAAATTGAACCCAATGCTTCTTGGTTTACCTGACTGTCACTGCTTCTCAGCCTGGACTAGTTACTGGACAGTAAGCCCACAGGATGCTGATCAACTTTCCCTCTAATTTTCTTTTTTTTACCACGCATTGGCCTGAGCAAGAAATTTTTACATGGCCTGGAAACTGTGTGGCACATTATATAAAAGAAAATACCAGCTGCGCGGCAACAAAGGCAATATGATGTGGGAGCATTTCAGTTACTGCGTGGCCATGCACCCATGCAGCTCAGAGGGAAGAGTGCTACTGGTGATCAAATAGAATTAATTAAAAACTGTTATAATATTTAGGGTATTTAATTTCAGTTAATTCAGTCGGCATGGCAATAAAAATGAGTTTGGCTAATGATATCCTTAAAACATCTGGATTTCCCTAAGACTGTGGCTAGTTCATTAAAACCCTTAATAGAATCAAATCTGCTATCCTTAACTAGTCTGGGATAAAAATAATTCCAGATCCTTGGCAATGTAGCTGACTTCAAATGCCCTGTGAAGTGGCCAGGCAAGCTACATAGCTCAAAAATAATTAGGGATTTGCGATTAAATTTGCTTTCGATTGCAATGACCACATCCTGCTAATTAATGAAAGAAAACTCTACAGCCTATTGTTAAAGTGATGTTGAGTTATTGATGGTTTAAAGAAGCAGCCAAATATTTGAAGAGATCAGTGAATTTACCAGCACTGCCCATACAAGAACTTATGGAATATTTAGTAGGGGTCATTATTATTAGGGAACTCAAGCAGTACCTACAAATATGAAGCAAAAAACAAACTGATTGAGCAAATCAGTAGATCAAGCAGCAGCAATGGAGCAATCTATGGTTGATGTGTTGAGCAACATTTTCCCTCCATGAAAACTGCTGAACCTACTGACGTCACTTCTGTTCTTTTATTCTGCTCTGGGTTCCAGTATCTGCCATCCATATGATACTTGGAAAAAACACACACACAAAGCTAGTACCAGATAAATAAATAGATGATTAACACGTACCTGTTTAGCTCTGCTCTGTGGGTCTGTGAGAAACGCCAATCAGTATTTGGTTGTTTCACCTACAAAACAAAGAAGGCACCACTTAAAATACATGATATTTTACTTAAATTTTAACATATCAATCAATTAGACCTCATTGAAAACCTCCCTTGAAGGCAACTTCAAGGACAGAATTTTGTTCTCATAGCAGTCCACTGGTGCTTGTATGAAAATAAATTATGAAACACACCTTTTAAAATATGTAGAGAAATACACAGATTAGTGTCACTTTGGACCAATAATCTCATGGCAATGATTGCCTTTAGTAAGAAAATATATATATAATGTAGAAAGATATATTTCTAATACTGTATTTTTCAATGAATATATTTCACTGACATGCTCAGACAATCATGAATATTTTTTGCCTCAACCAATGAAGGTAGAAATTAACTCCATAACTGTCCCTACTGATACTTGTCTCACTCACTGTTATAAATAACTTGCATTAAAACTTTTATCTACTGTTCCTCATTTATGACTCTTCAACTGCCTTAAGTAGGCTTGCTTTATTCTCTCTGTCCTACGCTTTAAATATTCCAAACACTTTTATCATGCTCCTCCTGCAAATGCATGATTCCTATTGTACACAAGTATGATAAATTTCCTTTTACCATGCAGAATCTGAGTCATTCTGCCTTCTACAGTGATTCCAAGGTCAACACACTTTAGGAAGTTGATAGACTGGAGAAACAGAAGTTCTCTTTGGAACAGGGATAAAGGGGAATCTGACAGAAGTATTTAAAATCATGATGGACTCAGATGAAGTGGCAAGACAAAAATAACTGCATTGGTTGTAGAGTCAAAAACCATGTGACATTGATTGAACAAAATTGATAAAAGAACCCGGGTGACAGAAAAGAAAAGACTTAATTAGCAATTATCTGTAATGCACTTCTAAGCGAGCTGTAAGACAGACACAATCGCAGCATTCAGAAGAAATCTGAATAAGTACTTGAAAGGAAATGATTTTCCAGGTTATTGGGAAAGTATAAGGGAATGGGATTGGCTCAATAGTTTTTGCAGGCAGCTAGCAAGGATTCAGTAAGTTGAATGGCTTCCTTCCATGCTACATTATATGATTCTGTCATTCAATTTAGTCTGCAATAGACATTCAACCAAGAATGCATTATTATATAAACCTATTATGTTTACATTTTATTTATGCTTTACACCTTTAATAATTCATGAAATATGACACTTTGATATTGAATAAATGTTCTACAATAGATTTGATGGTGATAATGATTAGTTATAGAATAAAAGTCTGTCATAAATGATGAGTGTGACATGTTGACTTGCATACTTTGCCTTACATAGCCAGATCAGTGCTTCCTGTGTTTTATGGTTTTCAATTATAAACAGATTTTTTTCAAAAAGTCTTTCATATTTTAGGGAGTAAACATAATTCCTTAACTTCACATATCCACTGTCCTAAATTGTAAGCATTGACTGCTTCCATAACTAAATAGGTCATAATAACAGCAATTAAAAACTAAAAAGTATCCATGTTGTCTTAAAGCAGGCAATATTCCAAACAATCCTTAGTTATTCTTGCCTATTGAAAACTAAAAATGTAAAAGGAGTTATTATGATTTTGGCTGGCCAGCCAGAGGTTAGTTACATCAGCACTGGACTTTGAGGTGGATGGCCTTGAGTTTAAATCTGGCCGGGTCCCAACCTGGGCAGCAGCAATACCTACGCAGAAGAAAGGCCTGGCAATCTACTTCTGCATCTTGCCTCGAAAATCCTATGGACAACTACACTATCCATAGGGTCTTCATGAGTCAATGACAATTTGATGGTCCTCAAGAAGAAGACTGATGGCTGGTGGAAGTTATGTGACCAATAATTAAGTTGGGACAGGGAATGTATTTCCTTAATTTATGCTATATTCCATTAAAAACACTTAATAGTAGAATTCATTTTCTGAAAAGATTTTATGCATTGCTGGGGAATGAATTAAGAAATTGGACAGAAGCCCAAAAAATTCCCAGATGAACGAAATTGCAGGGGTATGATTAAAAAAGAATAGCCTCCAGCATGAGTTGTGAAGAAATTAACAGCAAGTTGACATTTTCACACCAGAAAGTACAAGACATACATTTCTTCAACTTAGTGCACTGAAACTGAGAGAATGTGTTTTAGGAACAGCTTTTATCCCTCCACTATCTGACAATGAACCACACCATGACTACCATCTCACTATTTTTCTATATTTTTGCATTACATATTTAATCATGTGTGTGTGTGTGTGTGTGTGTGTGTGTGTGTGTTTGTGTGTGTGTGTGCACCCTTAACTCCTGGTGGAGTCATTGGGGCGCCATCATGACAAGCTTTTTGCACCAATCTTTTTTGGTGATTGCTCATCATACGGCCCATCCCTCTCCAGGTTTTTTTTGCTAGCTCAACACCAACCCAGGCACAGATGGAGAGCATGCGAGGGAGCCGGCCGGATTCGAACTCTGGACTTCTCACTCCAAAGTCCAGCGCTGATGCCACCATGCCGCCAGCCGGCTGTTTAATTGTATGCATGTAAGTATATATATATATATATATATATTTATATACATACACACACACATATAAATACACACACACACACACATATATATATATAGATAGATAGATATATTTCTTATTGTAATTTATGGTATTTTATGTATCACAACATATGTCAGTAATTCTCATTCTGATTCTCCCACTATATATTGAAATTTGCCTTCATCCTTAGCTGCAGCATTACAACCCAATGTCCATCAATCTTTAGTGTTACAGAAATGTATCCCTGCCTGCACAGTCAATGCATGAAGCAAGAAATACACCAAAAGATATATGTACAGTACATAATTATCAAAAGTATGTAAAATCACAGCTAATAATAAAAAAGGCTCATGAAAAAAAAACGAGGTCTTGATAGCAGGAAGATTAGCATTAAAGGAGATATGGAATTTTGGCACTACACCAACCTAGTAAGGCCATGCTTGATGTAATGTGAGAAGTTCTGGGTGTCATATCTTAGGAATGATAAATGTGCAATTGCATGTGAACAGTACAGAGTTATTTGAATATTATTTGGAAGTAAGTAAATTGAAAAGAATGACTAAGTGAGACTCTATTCCCTAAGTGGGACTTAAAAGGTTCCTTTTGCTTTGATTAAAAGAATTAAAGAGAACTAAACATGTTGAAGGAGAAGATATAATCTAAAAAAATAGCAGAATGGGTTTATGAGCACTTTTACTTGTTAAGGCTAATATAATTTTGGAATGCTTTTCTGCAAATTGGCAAATGATACTTGAATAGTTATTAGTTTAAAATGGCAGATGACTATATTTTTGCTGAACTTCAGTGTTGAAGATTTGAGCTCAAAGTATTTCGAGTAAAATGCTGATCTTATTGTTTGATAGACAAGACTGAGATTCTAGATACCTTATGCCTGATAGGAAACAGCCATTCACTATCTTCAATAGTGCACCTCATTTATGAAAAAAGAAGTTAATGCTGTCCTGAGCCAAACTGGAGTACATGTACAAAATGTGCTAAATTTGTTCTTACATTGTGCAGTAAATCCACAAAAAGGCCAAAAAAGTTACATTTATCATTACATTGAACTGCACAACCCTTTGTCTGTATTAACAGCATTTTGCAGAATTTAGCCTTAACATTTTTAGTCATCAATCTCAAACCATTATTCAATTTAATTACTTGCTACAGCATTCGAGCACCAAATAACTTTATGCATTTCTTTTTAAAGACAAAAGAGTATTAATAATACATCATTCTGCAGATGCATTATTTTGAAAGAAAGCAAACGATGCAAATCATTACAAAGGTTTTGTGATACCAACACACATCATTAAATTTAATTTAACGGCACAGAACATTTAATACTAATATATAGTGAGTTATTGGTTCGTGCATAGGAATTGTTTCACCACTCCAAACATGCATTTTCTTATTTCCCGTTGACCTTGCTGATATGACAAAAGCAACTTTCGTTGATTTGGTATGGGTTTTGGATTGATATAGACTATACATTATAATTGCTGAGCTCTGTAAAAACCCAACACATTGTTAAAACCTTCAGTCCAATTAGTAAAAATCCAATCAATACTATCCTGTGGGCACAAAATAAAATGCTATATTTTGATGCTATTGAGTAACTGTGTGACATTATCAACAACAGTATTACATTATTAGAAAAAGGAAATGATACAAAGTTTATCAAAATATTGCAAACATACTTTTAAAGCTTGTTTCTGACTTGACTAAAGATAAATGTGGACAGTAAGATGTCCTAACGTTCAATGCATTTAAGATTAAGATTCAGATGTGACTCTCACTTTGCTTTGTACTAGTTGTAGTTCAACCAGCAGTTTGAACGGGAAATGATAGGATTTACATTTTTTTTTCATATTGATATTTGGCAGGACAGGCATTCCTTTCCTAGCACTGAAAATGATCTTGAATTCAAATTTGATTGTGTGGCGGCAAGACCCAAATATGGAGTTGTGAATGGAATAGCTTTTTCAGGCATTTTGTGGATTTACCACACAATGTATGAACAGATTTAGCACATTTAGCACACGTATTCCAGCTTGGTATTTAGCACGTTTGGGCTTGTGAACAATTAGCTGCAGAACCAAATGTAAAAAAAAAGTCTTCATGATCCTAAGCATGGGAGTCGATTTTGAATAGCAACTGTAGACAGTAAATACTTCTTTTCCAATCACTTGAACCAAAATAACAAATTGGTTGTGCTGACTAACCTGCTGACTTCCTCCAGTATTCTATGTGTTGCCCTGAGTTTCCAGCATCTACCAAATCTGTTGCATTAACAAATTTATATTTTATATCAATTAATATATATAAGTATACTGAAGTTGTGGCATGAACTCCAGTATAATACCTGCAAAAGCTGTGAAAAACCAATCTTTGAGTTAATAATAATACAATTAATAAAGTACTTGGACTTTAGTATAAGCTAATTATTCTGTGCAATATAAATATCTGTCAATCATACTTCAGGTTAGCAGCTACCTATTTAAAAATATGTCTAATATATTCAGTTTTTGCTACTTTAATGATATTTAGTAATTTCATTAACTGGATTCCCATAAAGGTGAAATAAAGATGTGTTAGATAACAAAATAGAACAAACCCATGTACTGGGGCATAAAATCCTCTGAAGTAAAGCTAAAAATGTGAATGCACTAAATACAAGAGGACAAGAAGGCTAGAACAAAACATTCTGGAAGTGAGCTGTTCCCATGCACATACAAACTGCAATCACACTTTAAATATATCAATAAAGACAAAAGATCGTAAAACTGCTGGAATTCCAGAATAACACATGCAAAATGCTGGAGGAACTCAACAGGTCAAGCAGCATCTACGGAAAGGAATCAAGAGTCAACATTTTGTGCCAAGGCCCTTCATCAGGGCTCAATATTGATAAAAAATATATCAGTACCTTATAACACATTTGCTAAGTACTAATAAATGAAAATAAATAAAAGAATGGGAAGGGGATTTCAGAACATGAACTACTAGGCAGTAGGAATGTCCTAGATGACGTCCACTTTATAGTTCAAAATCGGTGGATCAGTATGCATGCTGTTGAAAGGCCTCAGAGCAGATGAGTGCAGGCGTGTTCCAGAAAAATTATTCAAATTTTGTGAGTTACCTTTTTCATTGAAGGCTGAGAACCCTATTGGAGAGTTATCAGTTTATCTTTTAATACTCTGATATAAATAATTTTGCAGCCCAATGACTGCTTTGTAATGGACTAGTTCAATTACAAGAGAGTGTATAACCTTGGTTCATTCTATTTGCAGATGACTCACTTGGATCATTATACAGAGAAGTGTGCTCCTGATGAAACAGAGCAGCACATTCAGCTATTTCGCTGATACTTCATCTCCAGATAGACAATGGTACTTAATCACTTAGATCCAAAGCATATTCTTCTTTTGTTTGTACTTCCCATGGGATTTCAAGGTTAGTTTCTATAATAAATAGAAATTTCATGCTGCTCTTGGAATTTCTTTACTTTTTATTTAGAAGCAGGACTCTATCCTCCAAATTGATTGCCTAAGTGAATTCCTCTGTGTCAGAGAAGACCAGGCAACTCTGATGTACCAAATGTTACAATAATCTTAAAGTCATAGCATCATACTGTACAAAAACGGGCCCCTCTGCCCACCACACCCATGCTGGCCTTGTTGGTTATCCATATGAATTTCAATGACATTAATCCTGCATCCTTTGCTACCTTGTCTATTCAAGTGCAAGACTGAATGTCATTTAAGCATACTGAGTATTTCTGATATATTATCACCCAGATATCAACCAGATATCCACCCAATGCATTACCAACATGAGTCCACCTGCCATCGAGGATATATATACAGAATGGTGTTGGAAAGGGCCATGGACATGCACCCTGCCCATGGACTGTTTGTCCATTTCCATCAAGGAGAAGGCTGCATCACATCTACAACAGGACCACCAGACTCAAAATCAGTTACTTTCCCCAGGCAGTCAGGCAGATCATCACCTCCAGCCACTAATTCACCCTCCCACAACCCAAACCCCCACTACTTTATCATTTTCTGTCAGTCACCTTGTGTATACACACTCCAGGGCCTAGTGTCACTTTATGGAGATACAATTAATCTATATATATAAGCTATCTTATTTTTGTTTGTTATGTGCCATGTCACATGAAATGGGCAACTGTGGTCTTGCCATGACCATGATTGTTCTTGGCAAATATTTCTAAAGAAGTGGCTTGCCATTGCCTTCTCTGAGCAGTGTCTTTAGAAGACAGGTGACCCTGACCGTTATCAGTACACTTCACAGATCATCTGCTTGGCATCAGTGGTCATATAACTAGGACTTGTGATTTGCACCAGCTGCTCATATGACCATCCACCACCTGCTCCCATGACTTCACGTGACCTTGATTCGGGAGCTAAGCAGGTGCTACACGTTGTCCAAGGGTGAGCTACAGGCTACTGGAGGGAAGGAGTATCTTATGTATTTATATTTATATTTATTGTGTATTTGTAATATTGTGTTTTTTTTCTTACTGGATTTTTTTGTGCTGCATTGGATCCGGAGTAACAATCATTTTGTTCTCTTTTACACTTGTGTACTGGAAATGACATTAAATAATCTTGAATCTCTGTAAAGAAACTTTCCCCTCTGACCCCTTTTAAAATACCCTTTCACTTTTTTGCTTTATGTTTTCAGCAAGCCTACCATGGAAAAGTATTGTGATCACCTATCCTATCTATGCCCCTTATATCTTTATCTTGCTCCATCAGGTCATCCTTCAATCACTTTCACTGCAAGGAGATAGAGTCTGTGCTTATCCAATATATCTCCATAACTAGTTCTCCAATTCAGACAATGTCCTTATGAATCTCTTAGGACTTTCTCCAGCACAACCACATACTTCCTCTCATCTGGCAGCCAGAATTGCACACAATACTTCATTACTTTTCTACAAGACTGTCCAAAATATCTGGCCTTACTCCTTCTGAAATATATATTTCCTCCAAGATAAACCCAAATTCTTCCAACTTTATTTCAGTACAATTCAAAGCCAACACAACAATTATAAATATATTAACCAGTGGCAAGACAAGTTAGATTTGAATCCAGATATAAGTGATTCCATAAACGACAATATGCATAAAAAGTTACAGAATACAAAGTACCCACTACAGTACATGTTCCATAACGATCTCACTTACTTACATAGAATTTTTAATGTAAGTATTTTAAAAACAAAAACAATTAACAACGTTTTTAAGGTTAGCTTTTACTGTGGCTTGGCTATCCAAAACACTCTTCACGAAAATAAACTAAAGCCTTGATATGTCACTCTAATGACCTTACTATCTAAATTAAATTCCAGAACATTGTTTTAATTCAGGGGTGGAATGATTCACTGACTTTAGGTGGTATTCACAAACTACTTTTGCAAACATTTTTAATTTTCTCAAACTTGATGCACTCGGACGTCCTTTCGAATAAACATAAAGTTGTTCATTATAGGTATTTCTGTTTAGTCCCCCTCTTGGTAACTGCACCACACCACCGCGTGAGTTAAATGTCTGTCAACAATAAGACTGCCTCATTTACGCGCACTGTGTAGCCGATGCAACACAACCTATGCAAAAGAAGTTCAGTTATATTTACAGTTGTGTCATCTAAGTATGACAAGAATAACTTTGGTACGTCGACCTTCGCACAGAGAAGGGTAGACGATTTTCCTTAAGGCAATTTATTTAAACCATACTGTGCACAGAAATTTTTCTATTTAATTGTTGGGATCCAGAGAATCTGAAAACATGCATAGATTAATTATTAGTTCTGGACGATTTTTGTTTTTACACAGTATGCCTCACCTCAACAGAGACAGCGCTTCTATCATTTACATCATGTGAAGTTTGTGCTATTTATTGTCACGGTAATTCCTCTGGGGAACCGGTCGCACATTGCGGTTGGATTTTTTTTGGATCTTGGGGTATATGCCGCCATCTTTATGAGGAACATACCTCGTAACAATAATTCTGGGAGAGCGGATCACGGCCAAACACTTCAACATAATTCGGGGGGATTTGAAGGTTTACACTGGCTTTTTGTATTCCATTAAGAGAATGTGTAGAACTCATACAACACGTGTCCAAAGCGCATCTGCGACGGTAAAAAATGTTCCTGCTTCTGTAGAGCTGAGCAGCTAGGATAAGTAATATTACTAGGAAGACTGATGAAATTACTCCTAAAGCTATAACCAAGTAAAGGCTTATTTGCGAAGGGAATCCCAGTTCGCCACTGACGCTGCTCGATTCTGAGAGAAGTTCTGTGTGACTGCCCTCAAATGTTAATATTATATTAATTGTAGCCTTAAGTGGTGGGACCCCATTATCAGTTACCACGACTACCACGCTTTGTTTTGTTGCATCTTCATTGGTAACTCGACGGCTTGTCCATATCTCCCCCGTGTCAGGTGCAATGGTGAAAAGACTAGGGTCGGTAACCTGGGCCATTTGGTAAGTAAGTCTTGCATTCTGTCCCGAATCTGCATCGACAGCAGATACTTTGGTCACCAGATAACCTGGTTCTGCTGATCTGGACAACGTCTCCTCTGCTGTCGAACCGTACTCGGGCCTTGGGGATATTATTACCGGAGCGTTGTCATTCTGATCCAGGATGACCACATTGATCGATGCATTCGTGCTCAGTGGTTGCTCCCCAGCGTCCGTAGCTTGGACTTCGATTTGAAATTTCTTCAGTTCTTCGTAGTCAAAAGAACGCTCAGCGGATATTACGCCGTTTTCTGAATTTATAGAAACGTAGCCGGATACAGGAAAACCGCCGGTCCACGTCTGAAGAATAGAATAAGACAGTCTGGAATTCTGATTTACATCTGCATCAGAAGCTGACACTGAATATATGGAACTGCCAATCACATTGTTCTCCGTCACATAGGCAGTGTACAAAGTCTGCGAGAAACGCGGAGGATTGTCGTTTACATCTGTGATCTTTAACTGAATAGTCTTGTTAGTGGTAAGCACAGGCAATCCCGCATCACTGCAGGTAATGGCGATGACATACTGAGAAGCCATTTCCCGATCGAGTAAATCTTTGGTGAGCAACCGGTAGTAGTTTTTAAACGTCGGGTCTAATTTGAAAGGAAGATTCTTTGGTATCTGGCAGCGAGTTTCTCCATTCTGTCCCGTGTCTGAATCGGTCACACTGATTAGGGCTACCATCGTCCCTGGCGGGACATCTTCGGCGACTGAACTTGTCAGAGAGGTCACTGCCACCTCTGGCGCGTTATCGTTCACATCTACGATTTCAACAAGCACATCGCAATGCACAGGTACAGAGAGGAATCCCCTGTCCTCAGCTTGTATGCTAATCTCCAACTCTGTTCCCGTTTCAAAATCCAGAGGCCCTTTCACTCTAATCTCTCCAGTTTTAGGGTCTATGCTGAAAAGTTCCCGTGCTTTGACAGAAGCGTGACTACCAAATGAATAAACTATCTCTCCATTGGAACCTTCGTCCAGATCGGTGGCATTCACTTTGATCACTAGCGTTCCCGTGGGTACATTTTCCAGCAATCTGACTCTGTAAAGCGCCTGGCTGAACGTAGGCATGTTGTCATTGGCATCCAAGATGCGGATAATAATCTGTGCGGTGCCCGATCGTTCAGGAATGCCCCCGTCAAGAGCCGTCAGCAGCAAATGCAGAGTAGACTGTTGCTCCCGGTCGGGAGCTCTTTCCATTACCAGAACCGGGAGCTTACCATCCCCACTGCGAGACTGTACATCCAGTTGGAAATATTGATTTGTAGCCAGTTGGTAGGTCTGCAGTGAGTTGCTGCCTACGTCCGGATCAAAAGCAGACTCTAAAGGGAAGCGGACTCCAGGCGACATTCCCTCGGATATTTCCAAACGTATCTCGTTCTTTGGGAACTGGGGAGCGTTGTCGTTTATGTCTACAATCTCCACCTCGATATGATACACATTCAGAGGTTCGTCAATAACTGCCTCCAGTGTCAACGCGCAACCGAGGGCTGAACCACAGATGAGTTCTCTGTCAATTTTCTGGTTGACAAGTAAAACGCCTTTGTCTAGTTTTACATACAGATACTGTTTCGTGGGACTGGACACAATACGGAAATTCCGAGCTGAGAGCTGCTCTACATCTAAACCCAGATCAGCTGCGAGATTCCCAATAAGGGCGCCCGACTGCAATTCTTCGGGAATGGAGTAACGTATCTGTCCAGAAATTAGCCTCCAGGAGAACACTGAACATAATAGTTGCCATTTTAACAACCAGTATATTTTACACAGTCCCATTTCACACAAAATGCATTCCGAATGCTTCAGCACGTCCCGGCGCTGCCCAGTCATTCACTGGAATAAAATGGTTATGTTTAAAAATTCCAAATACGGACTTCCATTCTACAAAAAAAAATACCTGCAGCTGTGATATGGCTTCGTGATTTCTCTTTGTAGTTAAATCTTGCCAAACCTTGTAAATATCACGATTCAGATACAATCTCACATCGCTTGCTATGTAATTTCATATTGCATCGGATCAGATGTGATGGCGGACAGGCGGCGTAAGGGGCCGTCAGGATCCCCATTCACCATTCAGCTTCTGATTGGGGAGTGAGGGCGCATTCGCTTTCAGCCAATCACAAAGACTCAATTTCTTAAAGCTGAAACACTGTTTCTGCTTTCGAAAACAAATATTTATAGTTGCACAATGGAAATTTGATTCTGCCTCCATTGTTACTCGCTTAGAGGTTTATACATTTCACTTAAATAGTTTTCAAGAGAGTTTCAAAAGGGAACACTTAAAGACCATTTATTTATGTACTAACTGTAAAATACTTGATCTTTTCTTGATAATTCCAAACTGAACTGCTTTAATATGTAACATCCACCTGTCTATTTCAGGTAATTTTGATACTCGCGTTGACCTTTGAATTATCAACATAAATGACGAAGAAATACAGTTACAAACAACATTATCACCAGGATTAAATTTACATTCAGAACAGCCTGAAATGCATTATATTCTTCAAACAATGCCACTAAAACGTGTGTGTATTTATAGCTACATATTAGTTCACATTTGCTTTCGATTCATTGATATAGTCTAAAATCATTTTCTTCTACTACGCATTGTAACCAAATGTGGCATATTTTAAATTGGCTGAAACATCCTTCGACATCGACAATAAATAACGCCTACGCGTTCAAGAAGAATGACCACAGTATAATTAGATAGCTTAAACGCACAGAAAAAAATGCTTTGCAGTTATGGATTGTAGATGCCAAAAGGAACTTCGTTTCGATGAGCAGATAATGCCACCAAGATGGACTGCAATAATATGGATTACTGCATATAAATGCAAACAAATCATACTTGTGAGGTATCTATTGCCTTTCTAGATGAATACCTCACCTCATTATTTACAGAGTTTCTACAATGTTCAGGTGCTTGGGTTTGCAGATATTTGTATTTCTCATTAGGCCTCCCCCCGCTTTTATATGTCACTGCAGTCAGGCTATGCGTATTGGGAAATGGGGAATCCCTCTTGGTAGAACCTATAGTTGAATTGGTTCCATAGCGAAAACTTTGAGAAAGCGGATCACCTCCGAATACCTCTACATAATTCGGAGGTATTTGAATGTTTCTGCTAGCTTTCTGAATCCCATTGAGAGAGCGTCCTGATTGATAACACCAGCAGATGTCCCCGTACCAACCGTAAACACCAAATCCACTCCTGCTTTTATGGACCTTCACAGCGAGGATGATTAAGATGAGCAGGAAAATGGATGAAATTGCCCCCAGAGATATCACCAAGTAAAAACTCAATACGGACTTGAAAGCCGCCTTCTCGTCCAAATCTGTGACCCCAGAGAGCAACTGGGCATCCCCGTCAACCACCGACAAACTGATGGTCAGGGAAGCTGAAAGCGGCGGTGTCCCGTTGTCTTTTACCACGATGGTTAACTTTTGCTTTGTCGCGTCCTTCTCCTCCATGGCTCGGATGGTCCACACTTCGCCCGTGTCCGGTGAAATGGTGAAAAGTCCCGGGTCAGTAGACTGGACAATCTGGTAAGAGAGGCGAGCATTTTGGCCCGAGTCAGCATCGATGGCGGACACTTTGGTAACCAGGTAACCTGGCTCGGCAGAGCGAGACATTGTTTCCATGACAGTTGACTCATGTTCAGGTAGTGGATGAACAATAACTGGCGCATTATCGTTCTGGTCCAAGATAACAATCTCCACCGAAACATTGCTAGTGAGTGGCGGGCTTCCGTTGTCCCGTGCTTGAACCTGGAACTGGAAGCCTTTGAGTTCCTCGTAGTCGAAACTTCTTTGAGAAAATACGATTCCATTCTCCGAATTAATATACACGCAGTTGGCTATTGACTCACCCCGAAGCTGGTTCTGCGTAATGGAATATGATACTTCAGCATTCTGTTTTAAATCGGGATCGATAGCTGTCACTGATAGGATAGAGGCTCCGATGACGTTGTTCTCCATCACATAGGCTGTGTAGGACGATTGGCTGAATCGAGGCGCGTTGTCATTTACATCAGAGATCTCTACCTGCATTGTTTTCTCGGAGGTGAGAGGAGTCGAACCTGAGTCACTACACTCTATAGTGACGTCATACTTTGGGATATTTTCCCGATCCAATTGGTCCACAGTCAGCAATTTGTAATAGTTTATTAAAGACGAATCCAGTTTAAATGGAAGATTATTTGGGATTTGACAATGGATCTCTCCGTTTTTTCCCGAGTCTTTATCTGTGGTACTAATCAGCGCTATCACAACCCCCAGGGAAGAGTCCTCTGCAAGAGGACTGAACAAAGACGTTACCTTAACTTCAGGGGCGTTATCATTCAAATCAGTAATGTCCACGTGAACACGGCAGTACGCAGGTTGCGGAGCAAAACCTTTGTCCATTGCCTGAATATTGATTTCAAAGGCACGATTTACCTCATAGTCCAAAATCCCCTTTACTTTGACCTCCCCTGTTATTGAATTGAGATCAAACATTTCACGCACTGTCGCCGAGGTATGGCTGGTAAATGAATACTCTAACTCCCCATTAGACCCGTCATCCAAATCAGTGGCATTAAGCTTGATTACAAGTGTTCCTTTGGGCACATTTTCATTCAGACTGACCCTGTAGACGGACTGGGCGAATACAGGAGAGTTGTCGTTGGCATCCTGTACTGTGACTAATATTTCAGCAGTGCTGGATCTTGGGGGAATCCCGCCGTCCTTAGCAATTAGTTGTAACCTGTGGGTTGCTTCTTTCTCTCTGTCCAGCGCCCGCTCCAGTGTTAACACTGGCAGCTTCTCCTCCCCACTGCGGGTCTCAATGTCAAGTGCGAAGTATTGATTCTCAACCAGGCGGTAGTCTTGTAAGGAGTTTGTCCCTACGTCCGAGTCGTACGCACACTCGAGGGGGAAACGGGCACCCGGCGTCGCCACTTCATATATTTCTAAGCGGACCTGATTCTTTGGAAAAATGGGAGCATTGTCGTTTATATCCAAAACCTCCACTTCAACTCTATAGACATTCAAAGGGTTTTCGATTACAGCTTCCATTGATAAAAGGCAAGTAAGGCTCGATCCACAAAGCTGCTCTCTGTCAATCTTTTCCTTCACAAATAATATCCCATTGTCTAAATTAACATCCAAGTATTTTTTCCCGAGACCAGGCGCGATGCGAAAATTTCGAGCTGTGAGTTCTTTCACATCTAAACCCAAATCGTCCGCGATGTTACCAACAAAGGCGCCAAGTTGTAGTTCCTCGGGAATCGAATAACGAATTTGCCCCGAAACTAGACTCCAGAAGAATAGACAGTAAAGGAGAAACCATTTTTTCAAGCAATATATTCTGCAATATCCCATTTCCGGCGAAAATCATTTCAAATGCTTCGGCGCAGCCCTGCTCAGTCCGCGAAACCGCCTTAATAAATGTCTTTCTATACAATTTTACATTGCTTTAGTAAAGAAATACCTGTACAATTTGAAAATCCACACATTAACTATCGCAGATGTTCCTATTTTTAAAATCCTTCAAAGGAGTATTCTCGGATCCTAATATAGCATTACGCAGCCTGCTGTCAATTTTTACACTGTAGCTGATCTTACGCGATGGTGGATAGGGAAAGATCTCCAGCCAACATCTGCCTTCTGATTGGTGAACGTGAGCATGTTCGCATTCAACCAATCACTAGGCTAAGCATCGCTTAAAGCTAGAACGTCTTTGAAAACCTCAGCGTAATCGTGGCATTTATAGTTGTACACTTAAAAATGTTTACTCTCCTTACTATCAATATTGTACATATTTTCTTTCTCAGAAAAGTTTTCAATATGATAAAACAGAACTTGCCGTCAAAATGACGACACATCTAATGGCAGTCATTCTTAATTGCCCAAGTTGGCAGAGCAACGTCTACTCATTCAATAACACCTGCAAAAGACCTTTTATTTAATTCATTATGAAGATATTTTTGAAAAATCAACAAAACTGAAGATGGTGAAAATAAAAAAAAACTGAATTTTGTAAACACACAGCAGGCCAGGAAACATATGCGGCAAGAGAAACAGATTTAACTCGGAAGCTCGAAGAACCTTTGCCATATCTGATTTAGTTTGTTTCCACAGATGCCATCTAACCTGTTATCTGTTTCCCGCGATTTTTCACTTGTATATTTGGAAGTTTTTTTTTTGTTAGAACACCGAACAGTGATCTATCATTATACAGTCATAACATATTGGTATTTTGGATGCTACTGTTCTTTTCATCATAATTTGCTGTATCTATAAGACTTACAGTAATTTAATACGGCACAATAACTGCAATTATAAATCTACCGAGCGCCAGATAAGTGCTGAAAACATTGAGCTTCTCGATGATCAGGAAAAGTAGAGAACATACGAGGATCCCGCTTTTCCTTTCCACCAGTTACGATCTTGACGTGTATGTAAATCAAACGGTTTCCTTTGGAAAGGCTTCTCACCTGAATAAAGTTTCTGCAACTTTCGGAATTTGATATTGGCGGAGTCTCGTTATTCTTGCTTGCAAGTGAGCTGCACGTGTTGCGGAACATGAAGTCTCCCTTCGTGGTGTGTGACGAAGAGCAACTATCATAGCGGAAACTCTGAGAGAGTGGGTCGCCCCCAAACACTTCCACATAGTTTGGGGGTATTTGAATGCTCCTGCACGTCTTTCGACTTCTCCTGCGACAGCAAGAGTTACGATCGTCAAACCCCCATCGGTTTTGGTTAACTTTAATGGCGAGCACCACTACAATTATTAGGAAGACCACAGACAGTAACCCCAAGGCCATGACCAAATAAAAGCTCGCGTCAGGGGCCAAAACAGCTTCTTCGGATAAACTATCCACCTCGGATAACGATTCCGAATAACCCTGTTCCAATGAGATTATGATGGTTAACGTGGCCGAAAGTGCTGGCTCCCCGCTGTCCTTCACAACGATGAGCAAACGTTGCTTCCTAAGATCTCTATCCACGATGCCACGCGTCGTCCATATGTCTCCTGAGTCTGAAGAAATGGTAAAAAGTCCGGGGGTTGTAGCTTGGGAAATCTGATAAGTCAGGCGAGCATTCTGGCCGGAATCTGTGTCGATTGCGGATACTTTGGTGACAAGGTAGCCGGGCTCTGCGGAACTCGACACTGTCTCGGTCACTGTCGAGCCATGTTCTGGTAGTGGATGAACGATGACTGGAGCATTGTCATTTTGATCGAGGATAATTACATCTACTGAAACGTTGCTACTCAGTGATACAGGCCCAGAGTCCTGTGCTCGGACACAGATCTCGAAGCTTTTCAGTTGTTCGTAGTCAAATGATTTCTGAGCATAGATGACCCCAGTTTCTGAATTGATATTCACGTAAGCGGATACTGGGAAAACCTGGTCCCGTGTTTCCAAGATGGAGTAAGACAATTGAGAATTCTGGTTCACATCCTCATCAGTGGCAGTAACGGAGAAGATAGAAGATCCTATAACATTGTTCTCCGTTACATAGGCTGTGTATGACGGCTGCATAAAGCGCGGAGCATTGTCATTTACATCGGAAATATCCACCCGGATGGATTTCTTGGATGTCAGAGGAGGAGATCCCTTATCACTGCACACGATGGTAACATCATACTTTGCGATGTTTTCGCGATCCAGCCGTTGCTCAGTTAATATCCTGTAATAATTCCTCAAAGAGGAATCCAGTTTGAAAGGAGAACCACTTAAAATTTGGCAATGTACCTGCCCATTATCTCCAGAGTCTTGGTCATTCACGTTAAACAGGGCGACAACTGTCCCGGGCAAAGCCTCCTCACTGACAGGACTGAATATAGAGGTCAGTGTCGCCTCAGGTGCATTGTCATTAATGTCAATAACATCCAGCAAGACTTCGCAATACACAGGCGTTGCAACAGATCCCTTGTCCGTCGCTTGGACGTTGATCTCAAAAATATCGTTTTGCTCATAGTCCAAATTATCTTTGACTCTGATTTCGCCGGTTCTGGAATCCAGACTAAACATCTCACGGACTCTGTTGGAGGCGTGGCTACTGAAGGAGTACACAACCTCCCCATTGGAGCCTTCGTCTAAATCAGTAGCATTTAGTTTGATGACCAGAGTTCCTTTGGGTGTATTCTCAAACAGTCTTGTCCTATACTCCGACTGTTGAAACACCGGCGCATTATCGTTCGCATCTTGGACAGTGACAATTATCTGAGCCGTCCCGGATTTCTCAGGGATGCCTCCGTCCTTCGCAACCAGGACTAATCTGTGGATCTTTTGTTTCTCCCTGTCTAGTAGCCGTTGCAGCACTAACACCGGTAGCTTGCCATCTCCGCGGCGTGACTGAATGTCTACGGTGAAATGCTCGTTTTCGCCCAGCTGGTACGTCTGCACCGAGTTGATTCCAACATCTGGGTCATAGGCAGACTCGAGGGCAAAGCGCGTTCCTTGCGCCGCAACCTCTGAAATTTCCAAGCGGAATTGTGCTTTCGGGAAACTGGGGGCATTGTCATTTACATCCAGAATTTCTACTTGAAAATGATACACAGTCAGCGGATCTTCGATCACGGCCTCTAGGAACAATATGCACGCAGAATTGGACCCGCAGATCTGCTCCCTATCAATTTTCCCTTTTACGTAGAGGATTCCACTGTCCAAATTTACATCGAGGTACTGCTTCCTGGGACTAGACACAATCCGAAAACTGCGAGCAGTCAGTTCATTCACATCTAAATCCAAATCGTCTGCGATATTCCCAACAAAGGCACCCAGTTGCAGCTCCTCAGAAACTGAATAGCGAACTTGTCCCGAAACTAGAACCCAGGATGATAACATACAATAACAAATTGACCATGTAAACAGCCAATAAAAATTAGAATATCCCATCTCCTGTACAAAGCATTGCAATGACTTCAGCGCGACACGCCATTCACCGCTTCTCTGGAATAAGATTCTACAATGCCAGCTTTACAGACAAAAGAGGCAATGTTGCATTAAGTACCTGTATTTTTCAAAGGTTATTGAGATTTCACTCGAACCATTCCATTTCATTTAAAATATCCAGCACTTTCGAATACAAAACCCAAATCCAGCGCTACGCGGCTCGCTATGCGGAGTTTTACACTGTATCTTATCATGCATAATGGTGGCTGGGAGAGAAGTGGGCAGTCCAGATCTCCAGGCACATTTCAGCTTCTCATTGGTGAACAGCCGTTCAACCAATCATCACGCAGAACCATTCTTAAAGCTATAATGCTTCTGGTAACCCCACCGTCATATTTATCATTGTACAATCTAAATTTCTGAAATAAGTTTATACAGTGGCTTGGAAATTTCATGTCCACTGCTAATTTTTGGTGTGTTTTCTGAAAGCTACTACGTTCAAACCCATTAAAATGACTATTTTTTGCTGTTTTGGAAGCATCTAAAATTGATGTACATGTTTTCATACTTTCAAAACAGATCGATTTTTATTTTACATATTTTAAAGCTTAATCCCCATTACATGGCAGTAAAATGTTATATAATAGGGATCGGGCATTCAAATACTATTAAAATAATTAAGCATCACAATTATATTATACTGTCATATAATTATGTACTATGACAACATGAAATTATATAAGCAAATGACTGTTGATTTTAGTTAACTGAGTAAAACACATCATTACACAAAATCTGAACATAAGTATCAATCTAGTACCATAACTCATGACATCAGTATCATGGCTGCAGCAATAATACTCAATTAGTTTCTCTGCCCCAGGACCTAGCGAATAAGCAGAGTGAACAGTATTTCGCATTTTCCTTCAACAAAAATATAGATACCAATAAATCCAGGACTTTTGTCCTTTAACCGTATATCCTCAATGGTAAGTTTTTTTGATTTCAATATGCAATGAAATAATAAAACAACATAAACGCACTGAAAGGCACACGATTCATAAGCAGAGCCGCTGGTCCTGAAATAGCGGCGGGAAATTCAGATCATATTGAAAGCAAATATAACTAATTTATAGATATTTCCCAAATCCAGTCTTCATGATCAACATATATTCAGTAAAAATTTATACATCCAATCCAGACCCATGAGGTGTTGTTCTCGCCATCGAATAACAACCTCACCTCATTTAAAGTATTCCTGTACTGCGCAGACTTGGAGGTTTGTAAAGTATCGCCATTTCCCAGAATGCCACCAGGAGTAAAATCCTTACGCATAGCTCCGCTGCTGGAAAACCTGAAATCCCTCTTCACAGAATGTGAACTTGAGCATGAATCGTAGCGGAAACTCTGAGAAAGTGGATCACCCCCAAATACCTCAACGTAGTTTGGTGGTATCTGGAGGGTTCTTTTGCCTCTTTGAAATCCATGTAACGAGTTTCTTACTGTAAAACAACCACATGCGCCAAGAGAAGAGGATCTATGAACCTTTATGGCGAGAATAATCAAAATCACCAGGAACACGGAGGAGGTGACCCCTAAAGCAATTACGAGGTAAAAGCTGGTATCAGAAGCAAACCCTGGATCCTCAGACAAACCGTTCAGCTCCGACAACAGTTGCCCATCATTTCCAACTAAAGACAGAATGATAGTCACTGTGGCCGTCAGTGGTGGTGATCCATTGTCCTTAACGCAGATGACCAGCCTTTGATTGACAGCGTCATTCTTACTAATACTGCGTATTGTCCAGATTTCTCCCGTGTCCGGTGAAATGGTGAAGAGACCGACCTCAGTAGCTTGGAGAATCTGGTAGGTAAGGCGAGCATTCTGGCCAGAGTCACCGTCGGTAGCAGAAACCTTCGTAACTAGGTAACCTGGTTCTGCGAGCCTGGATATGGTCTCTGACACAGTGGAGCCAAATTCGGGTAAAGGTTGCACGATTACTGGGGCATTGTCATTCTGATCCAAGATAATTACATCCACTGAGGCATTTCCAGAAAGTGGTGGGGAACCAGAATCCCGCGCCTGAACCAGGATCTGAAAGTTTTTGAGATTCTCGAAGTCGAAACTTCTCTGCGAAAATATAACACCGCTCAGCGAGTTAATCGAGACATATGCAGACACTGACATGCCCTGAATCTGACTCTCCAAAATAAAGTATGACACATCGGCGTTCCTATTTAAATCTTGATCGAAAGCAGTTACAGTGAAAATGGATGCACCTATGGCGTTATTCTCCATCACATAAGCTGTATATACAGGCTGTGTAAACTGGGGTGGGTTGTCATTTATATCCGAGACCTCCACCAGGATCGTTTTGTTTGATGTGAGAGGAGGAACCCCAGCGTCGGTGCACACAACAGTTACATTGTAGGCTGATACATGTTCACGATCCAGTCTCTCCCAGATAACCAGTTTATAATATTTTTGTAAAGAGGAAACTAGTTTAAATGGAAGGTCCTTTGGGATTTCGCAGTCCAAATCCCCGTTTTTAGCTGAATCCTTGTCTGTTGAACTAATCAGAGCCACCACAGTCCCCGGTGGGGAATCTTCGCCGATAGGACTGAATAAAGATGTCAGTGTAATCATAGGAGCGTTGTCGTTCTCATCAACAATGTTAACCACCACGTGACAATATACAGGAGTTGCGTTTGGACCCTGATCTTTTGCTTGGACATTTATCTCAAATACTCTATTTTCCTCGTAGTCCAAATTATTCTTAATTCTGATTTCGCCAGATTTGGAATCCAGCCCAAACATTTCACGAACTCTATTTGAAGTATGACTGCTAAACGAATACAATATCTGCCCATTGACTCCAGCATCCAAATCGGTGGCATCTAATTTAATCACTAATGTTCCTTTGGGTGCATTCTCTGGCAAACTAACTCTGTATAGAGGCTTGGGGAAAACAGGCGCGTTGTCATTGGCATCCTCAACAACGATCAATATCTCAGCAGTGCCAGATCTCTCAGGAACCCCTCCATCCGCAGCTATCAACACCAACCTGTGGGTACTTTCCTTTTCTCTGTCCAGCTGTCTTTCCAAGACTAAGACCGGTAATTTTTCGCTGCCACCCCGCGTCTCGACATCGAGAGAGAAATAGCCGTTCTCCAATAACTGGTAGCTTTGTACCGAGTTCGATCCAACGTCCGGGTCCTGTGCGCACTTCAGAGCGAACCGCGTTTCTGGGGCAGCCACCTCCGATATTTCCAACTTAAAACGACTCTCAGGAAAACTCGGGGCATTATCATTTACGTCCATAACGTCCACTTGAAAATGATACATATTTAGAGGATTTTGAATCACCGCTTCCAGAGATAACGTGCAGGCGAGGCTCTGCTCGCACAACAGTTCTCTGTCCATTGTTTCCTTCACAACTAAAACCCCACTGTTTAAATTTACATCTATATACTGCTTACTTGGTCCTGGCACAATTTGAAATCCGCGAGATGGAAGTTCCTTTATATCCAAATTTAGGTCCTCTGCGATATTCCCAACAAAGGCGCCGACATTCAATTCTTCAGGAATCGAATAACGTATCTGTCCAGAAATTACTTGCCAGGAAGGGATAAAACAATATAAAAGTTTCCATTTCATTAGCCAATATAATTTATAAAATTCCATTTCCAGCACAAAGCATTTCAAACGACTGAAAACAACGCAGCGCCGTTGAATAATTCCGGCTACAATGAATAAATCATGGTTAATTTTAACAATACAGCTGAATTGTACAAAATCTTTTGTACTGCTTAAAACGCCCGCTTTAGGATTTTCGACAAACCTTCTTATTTCTTCTAATTTCGCCAATAGATTATTATAAAGATCCGAATGTAAGGACAAGCAGCTCTAGTAAGGACAAGCAGATCTATCCATGATACACGGTTTCTACTCGTACACAATGGCGGAAGGGGAGGGTAGGACATCAAGGATCTCCAGTCACATTACAGCCTCTCATTGGCTAAAGAGACTGACATAAGTTCAGCCAATCACCACACGAGGCATTTCTTAAAGCTGGCGCAATTGTCTAAATTTTAAGTTGTACAATATAAAATCTAACACTTAGTTAATTTCACTATTCTAGATTCTTTTACAGCAATATTAAAGTTTTTAGTGCATTTTACACTTAGTTAATCAGTAATTCAGTCGAAATCAAGTTATATTTTACTGAATCTTAAACAGTTCAGTTCGCCAAAGAGAGTCGTACTTATCATTCCATATTTAACATTTAACATTCTGAAATAACTTGAATACGACCTCATAGTACGTTGGGCATTACAGCAGCACGTGAATATAAAATTGTTGAGGTGAAAAGAAAAAAACAATGATTTGACAATTTCAATACCCTCTTGATTGAAAGTGGGTGGGGGGGGGCAGGAATGATGAATAATGTTCAAAATGTAGCGAATCAAGTGGACAGTAACACTTACATCCGCGATGGTGCCCTGCACTACGGCCTTTGAAAGGACGAATTTTAAAGGGCATTTGATGTGCTTATACACTCAGTGGCTACTTTGCTAGGCTCATCCTGTACATAGTAAAGTGCCCACTGAGTGTATGTTCGTGGCCTTCTACTGCTGTAGCACGTCCACTTCATGGTTAACTTTCTGTAATGGCTAGGAAATGTTCTTGGCACTGCTAAATTTTGGTAGATTTTCTAAGAACTGGTACTCGTCAACCCATTGAAAGAGACTATTTTACGCAAATTTGGAAGCACCTAACAATTGATGTCCATGATTTCATACTTTTGAAACAGATCACGGGCACTTATTTTGCTTATTTTAAATATCTAATCCCTAATATATAACATTATAATGTCATATACATACATTATGACATTATATAAACCATTGACTGTTGATTTGAGTTATTTGAGTAAAACAAAATATTTCACAATTTCTCATTAGACATATCAATCCAATACCAAAACTCACGACGCCTGTGTATTGGGTGGATCAATAATACTAATTTCGTTTAAGTTTCCCCGGCGCTAGCGAAGTTCCTGGTCTTCCTGCTTTCCAACACGAAAATATAGCTGGTAAAAAATCCAGGACCACTGTTGTGCTTCATCAGTACATCTTCAAAGGTAAAATTTTCTAATACCCATCTGCAATAAAATGCTAAAACACTCTTATCGCACCAAAAGGCAAATGATTGATTAGCGGAAGTGCTGATCCAGAAATAGCGACTGGAAATTCAGAAAACCCTGTAATCTGATTGATTCATAGATATTTCCTAAATCCAGTCTCCATGATCTATTTTCAGTAAAGATTTGTACATCCAATTGAGACCCATGAGGTATTCTTCACGCCAGCGAATAAGAGCCTCACCTCATTATTTACAGTATTCTTGCACTGCGCAGTGTTGGCGGATTGTAAAGTATCGCCATTTCCCAGAATGCCACTCGGAGTAAAATCCTTACGCGTAGATCTGCTGCTGGACAACCTGAAATCCCTCTTCACAGAATGTGAACTTGAGCATGAATCGTAGCGGAAACTCTGAGAAAGTGGATCACCCCCAAACACTTCAACGTAGTTTGGTGGTATCTGGAGGGTTCTTTTGCCTCTTTGAAATCCATGTAACGAGTTTCTTACTGCAAAACAACCACATGCGCCAAGAGAAGAGGATCTATGAACCTTTACGGCGAGAATAATCAAAATCATCAGGAGCACGGAGGAGGTGACCCCTAAAACTATTACGAGGTAAAAGCTGGTATCAAAAGCAATCTCTGGATCCTCAGACAAACTATTCAGCTTCGACAGCAATTGTTCATCATTTCCAACTAAAGACAGAATGATTGTCACTGTGGCCGTCAGTGGCGGTGATCCATCGTCCTTAACACAGATGACCAGCCTTTGTTTGGCGGCGTCATTCTTACTAATACTGCGTATTGTCCAGATTTCTCCCGTGTCCGGTGAAATGGTGAAGAGACCGACCTCAGTAGCTCGGAGAATCTGGTAGGTAAGGCGAGCATTCTGGCCAGAGTCACCGTCGGTAGCAGAAACCTTCGTAACTAGGTAACCTGGTTCTGCGAGCCTGGATATGGTCTCTGACACAGTGGAGCCGATTTCGGGTAAAGGTTGCACGATTACTGGGGCATTGTCATTCTGATCCAAGATAATTACATCCACTGAGGCATTTCCAGAAAGTGGTGGGGAACCAGAATCCCGCGCCTGAACCAAGATCTTAAAGTGTTTGAGATTCTCGAAGTCGAAACTTCTCTGCGAAAATATGACACCGCTGAGGGAGTTAATAGAGACATATGCAGACACTGACATGCCCTGAATCTGACTCTCCGAAATAAAGTATGACACATCGGCGTTCCTATTTAAATCTTGATCGAAAGCAGTTACAGTGAAAATGGATGTACCTATGGCGTTATTCTCCATCACATAAGCTGTATATACAGGCTGTATAAACTGGGGTGAGTTATCATTTATATCCGAGACCTCCACCAGGATCGTTTTGTTTGATGTGAGAGGAGGAACCCCAGCGTCGGTACACAGGACAGTCACATTGTAGGCTGATAGATGTTCACGATCCAGTCTCTCCTGGGTAACCAGACTGTAATAGTTTCGCGAGGATGACTCTAGTTTAAACGGAAGTTCCTTTGTGATTTCGCAATCCAGGTCCCCGTTCTCAGCTGAATCCTTGTCTGTTGAACTGATGAGAGCCACTACAGTTCCCGGGAGTGAATCTTCGCGGATTGGACTGAAGGAAGATGTCAATGTAATCACAGGAGCGTTGTCATTCATATCAACAATATTAACCACCACGTGACAATATACAGGAGTTGCGTTTGGACCCTGATCTTTTGCTTGGACATTTATCTCAAAAACGCTATTTTCCTCGTAGTCCAAATTATTCTTAATTCTGATTTCGCCAGATTTGGAATCCAGCCCAAACATTTCACGAACTCTATTTGAAGTATGACTACTAAACGAGTACAATACCTGCCCATTGACTCCAGCATCCAAATCGGTGGCATGTAATTTAATCACTAATTTTCCTTTGGGTGAATTCTCTCGCAAACTGATCCTGTAGGCAGGTTGCGGGAAAACAGGCGCGTTGTCATTGGCATCCTCAACAACGATCAATATCTCAGCAGTGCCAGATCTCTCAGGAACCCCTCCATCCTTAGCTACCAACTCCACCCTGTGGGTACTTTCCTTTTCTCTGTCCAGCTGTCTTCCCAACACTAAAACCGGTAGTTTTTCGCCGCCAACGCGATTCTGAACATCGAGGGTGAAATAAAGATTTTCTACTAACTGGTAGCTTTGTACAGAGTTGGATCCAACGTCCGGGTCCTGGGCGCACTCCAGAGCGAAGTGGGTTCCAGGAGCAGCGACCTCTGATATCTCCATACTAAAGCGGCTGTCTGGAAATCTCGGGGCATTGTCATTTACATCCAAAACGTCCACTTGAAAATGATACACACTTACAGGATTCTGTATCACTGCTTCCACCGATAACGTGCAAGCGAGGTTCCGTTCACACAACTGTTCCCTGTCGATTTTTTCCCTCACAAATAAAACCCCATTGTCCACATTTACATCAAAATACCGCTTGCTAGGTCCAGGCATAATTTGAAAGCCGCGAGCCGAAAGTTCCTTTATATTCAATTTCAGGTCCTCTGCAATGTTCCCTACAAAGGCACCGGCATTCAATTCTTCAGGAATCGAATACCGTATCTGTCCAGAAATTGCTTGCCAGGAAGGGATAATGAAATATAAAAGTTTCCATTTCATTAGCAAATATAATTTATAAAATTCCATTTGCAACACAAAGCATTTCCAGGGATTGAGAACAACACAGTGCCTTTGAATAATTCCTGCTAAAAAGATTAAATCATTTTTCCATTTTGACAAATACAGCTGAACTGCATAAAACCATACGTACTGCTTATAAAATTTTGAGATAGGATTGCCCACAAACCATCCTCTTTCTTCTAATTTCGCCAATAGATGATTGTAAAGAACCGAATGTAAGGAGACGCGGCTCTATCCATGATACGAGGTTTCTACTCGTACATAATGGCGGAAGGGGAGGGTAGGGCGACAGGGATCTCCAGTCACATTGGATCCGCTCATTGGCTAACGAGGCTGACAGAAGTTCAGCCAATCGTCACACTAGCATTTCTTAAAGCTGGTTCAATTGTGTATATTTAAAGGTGTGCAATAATAAATTAAACATATATTTAATTTCACTATTTTAGATTGTTTTATACCAATATTAAATTCTACAGTAAAATTTGCAAGTAGAGAATTTGTAATTAGGTCTTGATCAAGAATTATATTTCACTGAATGCTTAATCAGTTCCATTTGGCAGAACCAATCCTGTTTATCGTTCTTTATTTAACGTTTAACTTTCTTAAATAATTTGAACATAATGTCATAGCACTTTTGGCATTTGAACACTGCGTATCAAATGGTTGAGATGTAAAGAGAAAACAATGATTTGACAATTTCAATATTTTCTTGATCAGGGTGAGAGGTGAATAATGTTCAAAAGGTAGTGAGGCTAGGGGAAACAAATATTTACAATTGCGATGGTACCTCGCACACGGCCTTTGCACTCTTAAAGGACGAATTTTAAAGGGAATTTGATGCGCTTGTTTTCTCAATACCCACTTTATTAGATTCCTCCTGTACCTAAAAAAGGGGCCACCAGGTGCATGTTCGTGATCTTCTGCTGCAGTGGCCCAGCCACTTCAAGGTTAATTTTCTGCATTAGGTTGAACATTTTCTTTCCGCTGCTACTTTTTGGTGGACTTTCTAAGAACTACTACTTTCTAACCCATTAAAAAAATATGTTATGTAGTTTTAGAAGCATCTATCAATTGATGTACACCCTTTCAGAATAGATCACTAACACTTATTTTGCTTCCACACAATTCCCATTATATTATATTAAAACGTCATATTATTATATATTATGACGATACTGCAATATGTAAGCCATAGTTGAATAAAACATGACATTTCAAAATGTCTCCCTAGAAATATTAACCTAAAACCAAAATTTGTGACATCAGTATCATGGGTGGAGCAATAATATTAATTTCGGTTAACTTCCCCAGGACCTCTGATCCACGAAAATTTCGCTGACAATATATCCAGGACTATTTTTGTGCTTTATCAGTATATCCTCAATGGTAACATTTTCTAACTCCTATATGAAACGAAATGTTAAAGCACTGTAAGCGCAAAAAAGGCAAATGAATCATTTGCAGAGCAGCTGTTCCTGAAATAACGACGCCAAATTCAGATGACATGAACTAAATGTATTCAGTAAAAATTTGTACTTCCAATCGAGACCGATGAGGTGTTCTTCTCGCTAACGAAATGCAACCTCACCTCATTTAAAGTATTCCTGTACTGCGCAGACTTGGAGGTTTGTAAAGTATCGCCATTTCCCAGAATGCCACCAGGAGTAAAATCCTTACGCATAGCTCCGCTGCTGGAAAACCTGAAATCCCTCTTCACAGAATGTGAACTTGAGCATGAATCGTAGCGGAAACTCTGAGACAGTGGATCACCCCCAAATACCTCAACGTAGTTTGGTGGTATCTGGAGGGTTCTATTACCTCTTTGGAATCCATGTAGTGAATTTCTTACTGTAAAACAACCACATGCGCCAAGAGAAGAGGATCTATGAACCTTAACGGCGAGAATAATCAAAATCACCAGGAACACAGAGGAGGTGACCCCTAAAGCAATTACGAGGTAAAAGCTGGTATCAGAAGCAAACCCTGGATCCTCAGACAAACCGTTCAGATCCGACAACAGTTGTGCATCACTTCCAACTAAAGACAAAATGATAGTCACTGTGGCCGTCAGTGGCGGTGATCCATCGTCCTTAACACAGATGACCAGCCTTTGTTTGGCGGCGTCATTCTTACTAATACTGCGTATTGTCCAGATTTCCCCCGTGTCCGGTGAAATGGTGAAGAGACCGACCTCAGTAGCTCGGAGAATCTGGTAGGTAAGGCGAGCATTCTGGCCAGTGTCACTGTCGGTAGCAGAAACCTTCGTAACCAGGTAACCTGGTTCTGCGAGCCTGGATATGGTCTCTGACACAGTGGAGCCAAATTCGGGTAAAGGTTGCACGATTACTGGGGCATTGTCATTCTGATCCAAGATAATTACATCCACTGAGGCATTTCCAGAAAGTGGTGGGGAACCAGAATCCCGCGCCTGAACCAGGATCTGAAAGTGTTTGAGATTCTCGAAGTCGAAACTTCTCTGCGAAAACATGACACCGCTGAGGGAGTTAATCGAGACATATGCAGACACTGACATGCCCTGAATCTGACTCTCCAAAATAAAGTATGACACATCGGCGTTCCTATTTAAATCTTGATCGAAAGCAGTTACAGTGAAAATGGATGTACCTATGGCGTTATTCTCCATCACATAAGCTGTATATACAGGCTGTGTAAACTGGGGTGAGTTATCATTTATATCCGAGACCTCCACCAAGATCGTTCTGTTGGATGTGAGAGGAGGAACCCCAGCGTCGGTGCACACGACAGTTACATTGTAGGCTGATACATGTTCACGATCCAGTCTCTCCTGGGTAACCAGACTGTAATAGTTACGTGAGGATAACTGTAGTTTAAACGGAAGTTCCTTTGTGATTTCGCAGTCCAGGTCCCCGTTCTCAACTGAATCCTTGTCCGTTGAACTGATGAGAGCCACTACAGTTCCCTGGAGTGAATCTTCGCGGATTGGACTGAAGGAAGATGTCAATGTAATCACAGGAGCGTTGTCATTCATATCAACAATGTTAACCACCACGTGACAATATACAGGAGTTGCGTAAGGACCCTGATCTTTTGCTTGGACATTTATCTCAAATACTCTATTTTCCTCGTAGTCCAAATTATTCTTAATTCTGATTTCGCCAGATTTGGAATCCAGCCCAAACATTTCACGAACTCTATTTGAAGTATGACTACTAAACGAGTACAATACCTGCCCATTGACTCCAGCATCCAAATCGGTGGCATGTAATTTAATCACTAATGTTCCTTTGGGTGTATTCTCTCGTAAACTGATCCTGTAGGCAGGTTGCGGGAAAATAGGAGCGTTGTCATTGGCATCCTCAACAACGATCAATATCTCAGCAGTGCCAGATCTCTCAGGAACCCCTCCATCCTTAGCTATCAACACCAACCTGTGGGTACTTTCCTTTTCTCTGTCCAGCTGTCTTTCCAACACTAAAACCGGTAGTTTTTCGCCGCCAACGCGCTTCTGAACATCGAGTGTGAAATAAAGATTTTCTACTAACTGATAGCTTTGTACAGAGTTGGATCCAACGTCCGGGTCCTGGGCGCACTCCAGAGCGAAGTGGGTTCCAGGAGCAGCGACCTCTGATATCTCCATACTAAAGCGGCTGTCTGGAAATCTCGGGGCATTGTCATTTACGTCCAAAACGTCCACTTGAAAATGATACACACTTACAGGATTCTGTATCACTGCTTCCACCGATAACGTGCAAGCGAGGTTCCGTTCACACAACTGTTCCCTGTCGATTTTTTCCCTCACAAATAAAACCCCATTGTCCACATTTACATCAAAATACCGCTTGCTAGGTCCAGGCATAATTTGAAAGCCGCGAGCCGAAAGTTCCTTTATATTCAAATTCAGGTCCTCTGCAATGTTCCCTACAAAGGCACCGGCATTCAATTCTTCAGGAATCGAATAACGTATCTGTCCAGAAATTACTTGCCAGGAAGGGATAATGAAAAATAAAAATTTCCATTTCATTAGCAAATATAACTTATAATATTCCATTTGCAACACAAAGCATTTCCAGGGATTGAGAACAACACAGCGCCGTTGAATAATTCCTGCTAAAAAGGTTAAATCATGTTTCCATTTTGAAAAATACAGCGGAATTGTATAAAACTATACGTACTGCTTATAAAATTCTGCGT
The DNA here is from genome assembly GCF_030144855.1 of Hypanus sabinus. Lineage (NCBI taxonomy): Eukaryota > Metazoa > Chordata > Chondrichthyes > Myliobatiformes > Dasyatidae > Hypanus > Hypanus sabinus. The sequence continues at coordinate 57,638,320 of NC_082720.1, read as the reverse complement.
TACGATTTCCCACAAATCTTCTTCTTTCTTCTAATTTCGCCTACAGATGATTGTAAAGAACCTAATGTAGGGAGAGCTCAGTCCATGATACACGGTATCTACTCGTACATAATGGCGGAAGGGGAGGGTAGGGCGACAAGGATCTCCAGTCACATTAGATCCGCTCATTGGCTAACGAGGCGGACAGAAGTTCAGCCAATCGTCACACTAGCATTTCTTAAAGCTAGTGCAATGTGGTATATTTAAAGGTGCACAATAATAAATCTAACAAATATTTAATTCCACTATTTTAGATTATTTTACACCAATATTAAATTCTAAAGTACATTTTGCACGTAGATTATTTGTAATTCAGTCTTGATCAAGAATTATATTTCACTGAATGCTTAATCAGTTTTATTCGCCAAAACCATCCTTACTTATCGTTCCGTATTTAACATTTAACTTTCTTAAACAACTTGAACATCATCTCATAGTACTTTTGGCATTACAGCACTGCGTAAATATCAAATGACTGAGGTGAAAAGGGAAAACAATGATTTGACAATTTGAATATTTTCTGGAGGAGGCGAGAGGAGCATAATGTTCAATAGTTAGTGAGGGTCGGGCGAACAATCGCTTACAATTGCGATGGTACCTCGCATACGGCCTTTAAAGGACGAATTTTAAATGTAATTGGATGCGCTTATGTTATTAACGGCCACTTTATTAGATTCCTCCTGTATCTAATAAAATGGCCAGTAGGTTCATGTCTGTGATCTTCTGTTGCTGTAGTCCAGGCACTTCAAGGTAAATTTTCTGCATTAGGTTCAACATTTACTTTCTGCTGCTACTTTTTGGTGGACTTTCTAAGAATTACTACTTTCCAACGCATTAAAAAAGGATTACATTACGTAGCTTTGGAAGCATTTAACAATACTTTCAGAATAGATCACTAGCACATATTTTGCTTATACACAATCCCCATTATATTTTATTAAAATGTCATGTTTTTATATATTATAACGCTATGGCAATATATAAACCAATTGACTGTTGATTTGAGTTAGTTGAATAAACCATGCCATTTCACAATGTCTCCGTAGAAATATTAACCCAACACCCAAAACATGTGACATGCATTTCCTTTAATTTCCCCTGGTCCTGTGATCCAAGAAAATCTCGCTGACAATAAATCCCGGACTATTTTTGTGCTTTGTTCGTATATCTTCAATGGTAAACGTTTTCTAACTCCCATATGCAAAGAAATGTTAAAACACTATAAACTTACAAAAAGGCAAATGAGTCATTTGCAGGGCAGCTGTTCCAGAAATAACAATCGCAAATTCAGATTACTAAATATATTTAGTAATCATTAGTACTTCCAATCGAGACCAATGAGGTGTTCTTCTCGCTAACGAAATGCAACCTCACCTCATTTAAAGTATTCCTGTATTGCGCAGACTTGGAAGTTTGAAAAGTATCGCCATTTCCCAGAATGCCACCCGGAGTAAAATCCTTACGCGTAGATCTGCTGCTGGACAACCTGAAATCCCTCTTCACAGAATGTGAACTTGAGCATGAATTGTAGCGGAAACTCTGAGAAAGTGGATCACCCCCAAACACTTCAACGTAGTTTGGTGGTATCTGGAGGGTTCTTTTGCCTCTTTGAAATCCATGTAACGAGTTTCTTACAGTAAAACAACCACATGCGCCAAGAGAAGAGGATCTATGAACCATAACGGCGAGAATAATCAAAATCACCAGAAACACGGAAGAGGTGACCCCTAAGGCTATTACGAGGTAAAAGCTGGTATCAGAAGCAAACCCTGGATCCGCAGACAAACCGTTCAGCTCCGACAACAGTTGCCCATCATTTCCAACTAAAGACAGAATGATTGTCACTGTGGCCGTCAGTGGCGGTGATCCATCGTCCTTAACACAGATGACCAGCCTTTGTTTGGCGGCGTCATTCTTACTAATACTGCGTATTGTCCAGATTTCTCCCGTGTCCGGTGAAATGGTGAAGAGACCGACCTCAGTAGCTTGGAGAATCTGGTAGGTAAGGCGAGCATTCTGGCCAGAGTCACCGTCGGTAGCAGAAACCTTCGTAACTAAGTAACCTGGTTCTGCGAGCCTGGATATGGTCTCTGACACAGTGGAGCCAAATTCGGGTAAAGGTTGCACGATTACTGGGGCATTGTCATTCTGATCCAAGATAATTATATCCACTGAGGCATTTCCAGAAAGTGGTGGGGAACCAGAATCCCGCGTCTGAACCAGGATCTGAAAGTGTTTGAGATTCTCGAAGTCGAAACTTCTCTGCGAAAATATGACACCGCTGAGGGAGTTAATCGAGACATATGCAGACACTGACATGCCCTGAATCTGACTCTCCAAAATAAAGTATGACACATCGGCGTTCCTATTTAAATCTTGATCGAAAGCAGTTACAGTGAAAATGGATGCACCTATGGCGTTATTCTCCATCACATAAGCTGTATATACAGGCTGTGTAAACTGGGGTGGGTTGTCATTTATATCCGAGACCTCCACCAGGATCGTTTTGTTGGATGTGAGAGGAGGAACCCCAGCGTCGGTGCACACGACAGTTACATTGTAGGCTGATACTTGTTCACGATCCAGTCTCTCCTGGGCAATCAGACTGTAATAGTTTCGTGAGGAGGACTCTAGTTTAAAGGGAAGTTCCTTTGTGATTTCGCAATCCAGGTCCCCGTTTTTAGCCGAGTCCTTGTCCGTTGTACTAATCAGAGCCACCACAGTCCCCGGTGGGGAATCTTCGCCGATTGGACTGAATAAAGATGTCAGTGTAATCACAGGAGCGTTGTCGTTCACATCAACAATTTTGACCACCACGTGACAGTATACAGGAGTTGCGTGAGGACCCTGATCTTTTGCTTGAACATTAATCTCAAAAACACTATTTTTCTCGTAGTCCAAATTATTCTTAATTCTGATTTCGCCAGTTTTGGAATCTAGCTGAAATATTTCACGAACTCTGCTCGAGGTATGACTGCCAAACGAATACACTACCTTGCCATTGAGATCAGCGTCCGGATCTGAAGCATCCAGCTTTATGACTAATGTTCCTTTCGGTGCATTCTCCCACAAACTGACCCTGTAGACGGACTGGGAGAAAACGGGCGCGTTATCATTGGCATCCTCGACAACGATCAGTATCTCAGCAGAGCCGGATTTCCGAGGAATCCCTCCATCGTTAGCTATCAACACCAACTTGTGAGCACTTTCCTTTTCTCTGTCCAGCGATCTCTCCAAGATTAAAACCGGTACCTTTCCGTCGCCACCCAGCGTCTCGACATCGAGGGAAAAATAGCCGTTCTCTATCAGCTGGTAGCTTTGCACTGAGTTGGTTCCAATGTCCGTGTCCTGTGCGCATTCCAGAGCGAATCGAGTTCCTGGAGCAGCAACCTCTAAAATTTCCAAACGGAATTCGCTCTCTGGGAATTTCGGGGCATTATCATTTACGTCCAGAATGTCCACTTGAAAATGATAGACATTTAAAGGATTTTCAATCACCGCTTGTAAAGATAACGTGCAAGCGAGGCTCTGCTCGCACAACTGTTCTCTGTCTATTTTTTCTTTCACAAGTAAAACCCCATTGTCTAAATTTACATCTATATACTGTTTGCCAGGTCCAGGCATAATTTGAAAGCTGCGAACCGAGAGTTGCTTTACATTTAAATTCAGGTCCTCTGCGATGTTCCCAACAAAGGCACCGGCATTCAATTCTTCAGGAATCGCATAATGTATTCGTGCAGAAATTATTTGCCAGGAAGGAATTATGAAGCATAAAAGTTTCCATTTCATTAGCAAACAGAATTTATAAAGTCCCATTTCCAGCATAAAGCATTTCAAACAATTGAGAACAACGTTGCACCGTTCAATAATTCCTGCCAAAAAGAGCAAATCATGGTTCCATTTTGACAAATACAGCCGAATTTCATAAAACCATACATACTGCTCAAAAATTCTGTGTTTGGATTTCCGACAAACCTTCTTATTTCTTCTAATTTCGCCAACAGATGATTGTAAAGAACCGAATGTAACGACAGGCAGTTCTATCCATGATGCACGGCATCTACTCGTACACAATGGCGGAAGGGGAGGGTCGTACAGCAAGGATCTCCAGGCACATTACAATCGCTCATTGGCTCATGAAGCTGACTTACGTTCAGCCAATCACCACACTAAGCATTTCTTAAAGCTGGACTGTATTCCCAATACTTGGCGCCATTGTCTACATTTAAAGGTGTACAATATAAAATCTAATAAACATTTAAATTCATTGTTTTACATTCTATTAACAGCAATATTAAATTCTACCGTAAATTTTGCACAGAGATCATTTGTAATTCAGACCTGATCAAGAGTTATACATCGCTGAAGACTAAGTCGGGTTTAATTCGCCAACACATGTCGGAACTGTCATTTAATATTTAGCATTTAACTTGTTTTAAATAAACTGAACATTATTTCATGTTACTTTCAGCAATACAGCAATGTGTAAATATTATTGAAGTGAAAACAGAGAAAAAAAGACAATTTCAATCCCTTCTTGAGGTAGGAGGGAAAAGAATAATATTCAGAAAGTAGCCAATCAAATGGAGGCAGTCATTTACAGCTATGACGGTGCCTCTGCATTCTTAAAGGACGAATTTTAACTGAATCTGGATGTGCTTATACACTCAGAGGCAACTTTATTATATTCCTGCTGTAAAGTGGCCAATGAGTGTATGTTCCTGGAGTTCTACTAAAAAGTATTCCACCCATTTCAAGGCTCGACGTGTTCTGCATGTAGTGATGCTCTTCTACACAGCACTGTTGCAATTAGTGATTATTTTAGTTACCCGTCTCCTTGTTGTCAGTCTGGCCATTCTCCACTGACCTTTCTCATTAACAATGCCTCTTTAGTCACAGAATTGCCGCTCTCCGGATGTTTTATTTGTTTTTCGTACCCTTCTCTGTAAACACCAGAGAAATTGCCAGGAGATAAACAGTTTCTGAGATGTTCACACCACCCCGTCTAGAACTAACTATCATTCCACAGTCAAAGTCACTTAGGTCTCTGTTCTTCCTTACTCTGATATTTTGTCTAAATAATAACTGAACCTTTTGACAATATCTGTATACTACTTTTAAGCATTCAATAGATATTTTCGAGTGTTGACTGGTAGCCTAGTAGATAAAGCATCAGATCTAGTGATCTGAAAGTTACTGGTTCGAGCCTCAGCTGAGGCAGCACATTGTGTCCTTGAGCAAGGCACTTGACAACACATTGCTCTGTGACGACACCGGTGCCAAGCTGCTTGAGTCCTAGTGCCCTTCTCTTGAACAACATCGGTGGCATGGAGAGGGAAAGGCTTGCAGCTTGGGCAACTGCCGGTCTCCCATGCAACCCTGCCCAGGCCTGCGCCCTGGAAACCTTCCAAGTCGCAAATCTATGGTCTCACGAGACTAACGGATGCCTATAAAAATATATTTTCGTTAACGAGCATCAGTACAGTTGTACCTAATAAAATGGCCACAGAATGTAAACATAATGATGAAGGGAATAGTTTTCTCTGTAAAGAACAATGCCGAATTTAAATTGTTGAACTTTCATAGATTTCATATTCTACCGTTGTTCTGTCTGCTCCCTGTGGGATGACAAGATCCCCTGGCATAACTTTGAAGAACAGGGGAGTTGGGCTCCCTGCCCTGGTCAATCCTTATTAACCTTCTACTGGGATACTTTAAATAACTTTTCCGCCTTTATTCCACTTTAAAGCTTATGGTAACCGTATGCACATTGACTGACATTTTCCCATTTAGCAATTATAAGTACAATTGGATATGAAGTGTTCGGGAGAGTTTTAACTGAGGCGCGTTAAATCATAGGAGACTCAGGTAATATAGACCCTGTTGGATAAGGGTGTTTAAAGCTGGGTGGTGGTGCCGGGGTGGGAGGAAGCAGCGGTTGGGAGTGATAGATTGCAGAATTCGTCAGAAAGGTTACAGGATACGTGAGAGAATTTTTTAAATATTTTGTATGGGCCCTGAACTCATTGCTGAAAGTGGGTTAGATGCAGGACCCTGGTTACATGGCCAAACTCTTCCTTGAAGAGCATAACACTAATGACAATGTATTAAATGTTTGACGGCAATAGCGGATTGGATGTCCTTCTCAATCCCCACGTATCAATGGGCTACGATACCCCTTCCGTTTCGGACGTATTTTATTAATAATAACACGAAATCAAAAGTTAGTTCTTTTACAGGTTTGCGACTGTAATCCCTCATCCCCTCCACACCGAACCAACGTCACGATCAACTTATAAACACAAGACATACTGCAGATGCTGGAAATTCAGAGCATCATACAAAAATGTTAGAGTAACTCAGCAAATCAGGCAGTATCTCCGGAGAAGAATAAATAGACGGCGTTTCCGGCTGAGATCCATCCTCGGGAGTGGATGGGGGGGAGGTGGGGGTGAGTGTGAATGCTAGAATAAGGTGGTGTGGTGAGCGGAAGGAGTGCAAGCTGGTAGTTGATAGTTGGAGAAAGGACTGGGGAAGAAGGAACCTGACAGGAGGGAAGTGTGCACCGCGGGAGAAAGGGAAGGAGTTTTGTGTCACGATTTAACAGGATTTGATCCGGACCTTGATGGAAATACTCGGATATCGTACGATATCCTGGACAGCTGGGTTCAATACAATTGGACAGCAAAGTGGTAGTCATAACAATTATTTAACCGTATATTGATGTAAACACCTATTGGATACGACACTTCTGATTCTGTCTGCGCTGGATCAATAGCACAATAAGCTAAATAAAATCTGTTAACTCCCTGATGCCAATCCCCTTCCAGATTTGAGTTAACCAAACAAGCCTCTCCTACCAAACAAGCCTCTCACCTCAGAATGAGCAGGGTTCCCATAATTTGTGAATAATGAAGTTTCTGCCTTCACAACAACTTCACCAGCCGCTTTGTTACCTCCCTTTGATGAACCATTGGTTTTGGGGAACATGAAGTCTCCCTTTGTCGAACGTGCCATGGAACACATCTCATACCGATAACTTTGTGACAGCGGATCGCCTCCAAATACTTCAACATAGTTCGGAGGAATGTGGAGGCTGCGGCTGGCTTTCTGAATTCCATTCAGTGATCGTTTTGTACGTAAGCAACAACACGGGCCCAGTACACAGTGGTCCTCAAATACATTTCTGCTTTTGTGAAATTTAACAGCTAGTAAAATCAAAATAGCCAGAAAAATAGTTGAAGTTATTGCTAATGAAATCACTAAGAAAAGGCTGGTTACAGAAGCAAAGTTAGGCCCTTGCGGCAAAATATTTTTGTCGGAAAGCAATGGTTGTTCCCCATCTCTCAAAGTCAAAATAATAGTTATAGAAGCAGAAAGTGCAGGTGTCCCATTGTCATTCACTTGGACAACCAATTTTTGTTTGGATGCATCGTTCTTTGTAATAGCACGAGTTGTCCATATTTCTCCCGTCCCCTCTGAAATAGTAAAAAGTGCGAAGTCAGTAGCCTGGAGGATCCGATAGCAGAGGCGAGCATTTTGTCCCGAGTCGGCATCTGTAGCCGTAACTTTGGTTACCGGATAGCCTGCTTCAGCGAATCGGGATACGACCTCCGTTGTCGCTGGCCCTAATGGATGAACGATCACTGGGGCGTTATCATTTTGGTCAAGGATGATGACGTCTACGGAGACATTACTGGAAAGCGATGGGACTCCGTGGTCACGTGCCCGAACCTGAATCTGAAAGGTTTTTAACTCTTCATAGTCAAATGATCGGTAAGTATATATAATCCCAGTCTCCGAATTAATATAGATATAATTGTTCACTAACTGCCCCTCTACCCAACTGTCCAGAATATTGTACGATATCCGAGCATTTTCATCCAGGTCCGGATCAAATGCTGTCATGGAGAATATGGAGGCACCAATATCATTGTTCTCCATCACGGAGGCTGTGAACACAGGTTTCGAAAATTGTGGAGAGTTGTCATTTCTGTCTGAAACCTCAATTGGAATGGTTTTGCTAGTGGTGAGAAGCGGACTTCCGCCGTCACTGCAGGCAACGGTTACGTTGTGCATGGAGGCCGATTCTCGGTCCAGCAAATCGCGTGTAAGTAATCTTAAGTGCTTCTTTGAGGAGGAATCCAATATGAAAGGCACTTTATTTACGACTTGACACCGGAGTTCCGCATTCTCGCCGGAATCTCTATCAGACGCACTTATTAGAGCGACTACAGTTCCAGGCGGCGAGTTCTCGGGAATTGGGCTTGACAAAGATGTTAGGGTAACCTCAGGCGAGTTATCATTTACATCTAAAATAGTCAACAAAATGTGACTGTACACGGCAGTAGCGTAACTACCCTTGTCCTTAGCTTGTATTATAATATCATATACATTATTTTCTTCGTAATCTAAATTCCTATTAAGTTTTATTTCACCAGTTTGAGGATCTAAGTTAAAAATTTCACGAACCCTGGCAGAGGTATGACTACTGAAAGAAAATAGAATCTCTCCGTTTGAACCATCATCCAAATCAGTGGCATTTACTTGCAGTACTATTGTCCCTTTGGCCACATTTTCTAACAAACTAGCCTTGTATACCGACTGAGAGAAAATCGGCGTATTATCGTTAGCATCTTCCACTGCGATGTTTATTTCGGTACTGCCCGACCTTTCGGGGATCCCGCCATCTTTGGCCAAGAGCAGTAGCTTGTGGGCCGAACGCGTCTCCCTGTCCAAGGGCTGTTGCAGCACTAAAACTGGCAATTTCCAGTCTGCGATACCAGCTTCAATGTTTAATGCAAAGAAATCATTTGCCACCAGCTGGTAGGTTTGAATGGAGTTAGTTCCAATATCCGGATCGTGAGCGGACTCGAGGGGGAAGCGAGCCCCCGGCACGGTAAGCTCAGATATTTCAATCCGAAACAGGCTCTTTGGAAAACTGGGATAATTGTCATTAATATCCAGAATATCCACTTCGATTTGATACAGACTGAGAGGATTGTCAAGCACGGCCTCCAACGACAGAACGCAAGCAAGGCTTGGACCACAGAGCTCCTCCCTGTCAATTTTTTCCTTTACTAATAAAATCCCACTGTTTATATCTGCCTCCAAATACTGCTTTCTTTCACCTGGCACAAGACGGAAATTACGAGCCGCGAGCTGTTTAACGTCTAAACCCAAATCGTCTGCAATATTCCCAACAAAGGCGCCTCGCTGCAATTCCTCGGGAATCGAATAATGAATTTCTGCGAAAACTAGCTCCCAGGCGATAAACATGTAACACAACAGTTCCCTTTTTAAGAAACAAAATAGTTTATAACATTTCATCGCCGGTGTTAAACATTCCAATGGCTTCCGTGCGATACCCGTGGCTTTCGGTTTATTCCCGTGATAAAAAGATGTATACCTTCAGAAGAAAGGCTTCCTTGTAAAAAAGAGTATCTTCTCTTTCGATAAGAAGTCTCGATTATTTGATGAGTTTCTCCAGTTGGATGCTAAAATCCACGAAAGATGGGCTGAAGGAAACGGCTGCAACCCAAGGCAGCTCGCTATCCAATTTACATTGTCTCGTCTTCATATGCAATGGTGCAAGAAAAAGGACAGTCAGGATCTCCAGTCAGATAACAACTGCTGATTGGTAGGTCATTTTTAACCAATTAGAATACAGTTTGTTTCTTAAAGCAAGACTGTCTTATTAAAGCGATTTAGCCTTCATTTATTGTTGCACAATCAAAATATATTCATACACTTTAACCTTCAATATTTCAGTTTTTCTTTAAGAAATATTTGCAATATATTCAAAGTTTCCCTATTCAGGAAACGCATCGAGAAGAGCACATATATATGAAGAAGAGCATGCACTATATTTCCCTATCCCACATTTCGGCTGAACAAATGTAATTTTGGTGCAATTATTTGTGAAATATATTTTACTACCTTTAAATGCCTTGGTCATGTGCACTCTCAGTAGTAGCAAACAATTCAGAACTTATCTATTAGGAAGCAACACTACACAGTGGATTAGCATAAACTTGCTTTAACTTTTACCATTCGGTCCAAATCCTCTTCGGGATCAAAGCACAAGGTGATTTACCGTGTCTATCAATGTTTTTTTTTCCCAAATTAAAACAGAATTATCCAACGGCACCTATATATTCTATATAGATGCATTGATGCAGCGAGTATTTGCAGATGTCAGAAATCTCAGGAAAGTACAAATTCTCCCAATTGCACATGAATGCTTATTAGCGCGCGAAATTTAGTTACTCTCTCTCGTTTCCAGATTGTCCTTTTGGTAATTCAAATCTATATAATTTTTTTTCAAAAGTCATGGGCGAAACTTCATTTAGTTTTGTTTGGGCTGCACGTACAGTGTCAATATAATTCAATGCACGAAAATTCTCCTCCTGGTGTAGCTGCGTTGTAAAGAGAATTGCTCATAACAAGGGTGAGAAGACCATAAGACATAGGAGCAGAATTAGGCCATCTGGCCTATCGAGTCTGTTCTGCCATTCAATCATGGCTGATCCTTCTTTCTTCTCCTCCTCAACCACAGTGCCCGGCCAACTCCCCGCAATCTTTGATGCCGTGTCCAATCAAGAACCTATCAATCTCTGCTTCAAATACAACCAACGATCTGGCCTGCACAGCAGCACGTGGCAACAAATTCAGCAAATACACCATCCCTTGGCTAGCGAAATTCTTCCGCATCTCTGTTTTGAAAGGGCGTCCCTCTAACCTAAGGCTGTGCCCTCTTGTCCTAGACTCTCTCACAATGGGAAATATCCTTTTCACATCTACTCTGTTTTGGACTTTCAACATTCGAAACGTTTCAATGAGATCTCCCCTCATTCTTCTGAAGTCCAGCGAGTACAGACCAACAGCAATTAAACGTTCCTCGTATGATAAACTTTTCATTCCTGAAATCATCTTTGTGAACCTTCTCTGGACGTTCTCCAATGCCAGCACAACTTTTCTAAGATGAGGGGCCCAAAACTGTTCACAATACTCAATGTGAGCCCTCACCATTGACTTATAAAGGCTCTTGTATTCTAGATCTAGATCTAGATGAATGCTAACATGGCATTTGCCTTTCTGACCACCAACTCAACCTGCAAGTTAACCATTAGGGTGTTCTACATAAGGCTCCCAGGACCTCTTGCAACTCAGATTATTGGATTTTTTCCCTGCTTAGAAAACAGTTATTATTATTGCCCATGTTAGTTTAGTTTAGTATTTTTTTTCAATATATATTTTTTCTCATATATAATTTCAATTTTTTTTTTCTTTTTTCGATGATTATTTTTGTTTTTTTTCATATATATTTATATAGACTTGATTGATTTATGTACCTTTTGTTGATGGATGTTTTAATAGGATATTATTATCCTATTACTAATGTAGTCTCAAGTTTATTGAATTTGTAATCTATTCATTATTATGTGTTGTTTTTTTTATATATATGAAATTTAATAAAAAGATTGAAAAAGAAAGAATACAGTTCGCACATTTATTTCTACTACCAAAGTGCATGGCCATGCATTTTGTATTTCATTTGACACTTTTTGGCCCATTCTCCTAACCTGTCTAACTCCTTCTGCATTCCACCTGTTTCATCAACACTGCCTGTCATTCCACCAACCTTTGTATCATTTGCAAACTTAGCAACAAAGCCATTTATTATGTCATTTAAATCATTTATATACAGCATACAAAGTAGTGGTCCCAACACTGATCCCTGTGGAACACCACTAGTCACTGGCATCCAAACAGAAAAGGATCCCTTTTTTCCAACTCGCTGCCTCCTACTAGTCAGCCAATGCTCTAACCATGTTAGTAAATTTCCTGTAATACCATGGGCTGTTAAGTTGCTAAGCAGCCACGTGTGGCACTTCGATAAAGGCCTTCTGAAAGACGAAATATACAACATCACTGTTTCCCCTTTATCTACCGAACATCCCTTTTATATATCCAGATGCTCTTCATTGACTACAGTTCATAATTCAACACTGCATCTCCAAGATTTAGGCCTCAACACCTTCCTGGATACCCACTTTCCTCTATTGCAAATCCCAACAGGTACGATTGGCAACAGCCTCTCCTCCACAATCACCAAATGCACAGGTGCAGCATCAGACTGAGTGGTCACCCTCTGCTCTACTCGCTTTAGATCTTCGATTGTGTGACTAAGTACAGCTCTAATGCAATATTTAAGCTTGTTGAGGACAGCCCTGTTGTTGGCCGAAGCAAAGGTGGTAACGAATCGGCATATAGGAGGGAGGTTGAAAATATGGTTGAATGGCTGATAACCTCTCACTCAATGTTAGCAAAACCAAAGAGCTGATTATCGACTACAGGAGGAAGATAGAGCAGGCCCATTGCCAATCCCCTTTAGGAGATCGGAGGTAACTTTGAATTTCTAAATAACTTTAAGTTACTAACATATCATATTATCTGTCCTGGGACCAGCACCTACGTGACATCAAAAAGAGTGCACCGCAGCGCCTCTACTTTCTTAGAAATTTTCGTAGATTCGGCTTCAGTTTGTGCAACTTTGTCTAAAAAAATGACAAATTTCTATAGATGCACAGAGGAAAGCACCCTGGCTGGTCGCATCAAGGCCTGGTATGAAAACAGCAATGCCCGGAACGAAAAAAGGCTACAGAATGTGATGGATACAGCCCAGCCCATCACAGGCAAAGCTCTGCCCAGCATTGACCATATCTACAAGAAGCATTGTCACATGAAAGCAGCACCTATCATCAACAACTCTCATTCAGGCCATGCTGTCTTCTCACTACTACAATCGTTCTGAAAGTGTAGAAGCCCAAGATCGCATACCACCAGGTTCAGGAACATATATTACCCTACAATCATCAGGCTCTGGAGCCTGCATGGATAATTTCGTTCACCTTAACGATTTCTCTACCTGCAGACTCGCTTTGAAGAACTCCACAACTTATGTTGACAGTATTATTTACTTATCTATTCGCACATTTTGCATATTGGTTGTTTGCCAGTTTTTGTTTTGGTGAATTCTATTGGATTTCTTTGCTTTCCTGTAAATGCCCGCAAGAAAATGAATCTCAGGGTAGTCTATGGTGACCTATAGGTACTTCAATAATAAATTTACTTTGACTTTTGAGGAAATCAAGGCATGTGAGGATTCCGTGTGTAAGTGATTTTCAGGTATAGGGATGATCTTTTTGAATGTTTCAGCGGGCACAAGAACCTCACTGGCCCAAGGTAAACAAAGAAGCTGCTGGAGGAGCTCAGTGCATCAAGCAGTGTCTACGGATGCAGAGGGTCCTCTACGTTTCAGTCACCGCCCCGTTATCAAGACCGTAAAGGGAAGCGAGGCAGGATAAAGTGGTGAAGTCTAGACCTGAACCAGGACTGAGTGTGTAAAGGGGAGAGACAGTCTAAAGAGGTGAGTGAGAACATTGAGGGAGGATCTAATGTAATGAGCTAGATATAGGATTGGAAGTGTTGACAGATAAAGTGGTGATGAGTGGGATGGGATGAACGGAGATAGTGGAGGAGGCCGAAAAGTGATATGTGGACACAAATGACTGTCGAGTATTGAATCTGATAAGAAATGAAGATAGCGATAGTCCACTCTCGAATGGCCTATTGTTACACTGTTGTGGTGCTCTTATGTTCTTGCGTAACATCGATATAATTATTCATATTTACGCTAATAGGTAAATTTGCCCGATTGAGTCCTCTCCAGTCAGTCCATGCGTTTTATATAATTAATTCATTGCACAGTTTCACCTTCATAACTGTGTTTTCAATCTTAATACAACGTGGTTCCTTACTTCACTCGTTTCCATTTAGAGCGCTCGACCCCGTTACTATTAAGCGCATACATAGTTTTGGCACGTTGATGACGCTATATCCTCAAAAAAAAAAAAAGAAATGTTACCTATCAAGCTAAACAACACGTTTTAATATATTATATAGTGCTAACAAGTGCTCGTTAAGATTGTTTTATATCAACCCAGATGAAGAATGTACCTGCCATCACATTCAAGTCTGACCGATGGGTGAACATCTATTCTCTATCTGATTGCAATGAAGTTTTATCTTACACGTGCAACGAACTGATGTCACCTACAACATACAATTATACGACCAATTAATTGCCAAGTAGGAGAAATTGCAAAAACAACCAACGAATTACATTAATTGTTAACGTCGCATCAATCAGAAGGGTGCCACGTGAAGAGTGAAGTTTACTTTACACAGGTCGATTGAGAAAAGCGCAAAGGAGACATGAGAGACTGCAAATGCTGGAACTCTGGAGCAACATACAAAAAGCCAGAAGTGTTCAGTGTGTCAGGTTTGATATCAAATAGCCCCTATGAAGGGTCTCGATTCCATTTCCCTTCAAAGATGCTGCCTGACTCGCTGACTTCTTCAAGCATTTTATCTGTTGCTTATAAAAATCTTAAAGTGCAAGTTAAGGGTTATTTATCTGCAACAATACACCGTAGTTATGTGCATTTATGGACCGGCCAATTTACACAATCATCTCACCTTTTGAACGTTGCTACAATGGTTAGAATATAATGATTGAGACTGTTCGTTACTGCACGCAATTGCACTCCTGGCTTCACCTCGGTACCCGCTGGAGTACGACAACTCTCCCTTTGTCGAATTGGAAGTGGAACAGGTGCCATAACGGAAACTTTGAGAAAGAGGATCACCCCCAAATACTTCAACGTAATTCGGTGGTATCTGAAGAGTTCTCCTACTCTTTTGGAAGCCCTTGAACGAGGTCCTCGTTGGAAAACAACAGCATGTATCCAGGGAACATGCATAACCGCCAAACCCAGTTCTGTTTCTGTACACTGTAATGACAAGACCAATTAAAATAACAAAGAAAGTGGATGAGATTATCCCTAAAGCTATAATTAAGTAGAATGTTATGTCACTGGTCAATCCAGCATCTTCAGATGAATCTTCCACACGCGAGAGAATTTCCATATCGTCTTCCACCACCGACAAGATAAGAGTCATTGTTGCAGAAAGTGACGGCGTCCCGTTATCATTTACCACAGCAATCAGCCTTTGCTTGTTTGCGTCTTTCCTCGTAAATTTGCGAATTGTCCATATTTCTCCCGTATCGGGTGAGATGGTGAAAAGTCCTGGGTCAGTGGACTGTAGAATCCGGTAAGAGAGACGTGCATTCTGGCCCGAGTCAGAATCAGTTGCTGTAAGCTTTGTCACCAGGTAGCCTGGCTCTGCGAAGCGGGATACTGTTTCAAATGCCGTTGAGCCGTGTTCTGTGGCCGGGTGCACAATCACCGGGGCGTTGTCATTCTGGTCAAGGATAATTACATCCACCGAAGCGGTGGCAATATGTGGCGGGTCTCCAGAATCCCTGGCCTGGACTTTGATCTGAAAGCTTTTGAGATACTCGTAATCAAAAGCCCTTTGAGCGAATATAACCCCGTTCTTGGAGTTGACACTGACGTAAGTGGACAAAGGCTCACTCAGAGATTGCTTCTCCAGAATTGAGTAAAATACCTGGGAGTTCTGGCTCATGTCTGGGTCAACCGCTGTCACTGTGATGATTGACGCCCCTATGACGTTGTTCTCCATCACGTAAACTGTATAGGATGACTGCGTAAAGTGTGGCGCGTTGTCATTTATATCCGAAACTTCCACTGTAATTGTTTTTCTGGATGCGAGAGGAGGAGAGCCCAAGTCACTGCACATGACAGAAACGTCATAACTGGAAGTATTTTCTCTATCCAGCAAATTCTCAGTAAGTAATCTGTAATAATTCCTCAAGGACGAATCCAGTATAAAGGGTAATCCGTCTGTAATTTCACACTCTATCTGCCCATCTGCACCCGAGTCTTGGTCGGACACACCAATCAGAGCAACCACAGTCCCAGGTGGTGAATCTTCACGAACGGGGCTGAATAAAGTGGTTAACTTTACCTCAGGGGCGTTATCGTTGACATCGATAATATTAACCACAAGGTGACAGTATCCAGCATTTGCATTAGTACCCTGGTCCAGTGCCTGCACGTTGATTTCAAATGTACTGTATTCCTCATAGTCCAGATTGCCTTTCACTCTGATATCCCCTGCTCTGGAGTCCACAGAAAACAATTTACGGATTTTAGCTGTATTCTGACTACTGAATGAGTATGATATGTCTCCATTAGAGCCAATATCTAGATCAGTGGCATTTAATCTGATAACTAGTGTCCCTTTGGGTACATTTTCTGGCAGATTAATTCTGTAAACGGAATTTGGGAAGACGGGCGCGTTGTCGTTTTCGTCCTGCACTGCAATAATTATATCAGCACCGCCAGTCTGAGCAGGAATACCGCCGTCTTTGGCAAGCAATCCCAATTTATGTGTCGCTTGCTTTTCCCGATCCAAAGGCCGTTCCAACACTAATATTGGCAACTTACCGGTTCCACCGTGCGAGTCAATATTTAACACGAAATACTCGTTAGCAGTTAGCTGGTAGGTTTGCAGGGAATTGGTTCCGACATCCGGATCGTGTGCACACTCCAGGGGAAACTGCGCTCCCGGTGCAGCAAGCTCGGAGATTTTAAGGTGAAGTTGGTTATTTGGGAAACTGGGAGAATTGTCGTTTATATCAAGAACCGACACTTCGATGTGATACACAGTCAATGGATTTTCGACTACAGCCTCCAAAGACAACGTGCACGCGAGGCTCGTTCCACATAACTGCTCCCTGTCGATTTTCTCTTTAACAGACATAATCCCATTGTCTAAATTTACCTCCAAATACTGTTTCCGGGAACCAGGTACGATCTGAAAATTGCGAGCTGAGAGCTCCCTTGCACGTAGACCCAGATCGTCTGCGATATTTCCAACAAAGGCGCCCACTTGTAGTTCTTCAGAGATCGAATAACGAATCTGTCCAGAAGCCGCAGCCCATTCGAAGAAGACACAATACAGCAATTGCCAGTTTAGCCTCCAAAATATTTGATAATATCCCATCGCAGGTACAAAACATTCCAATTATTTCCGCGCTACACGGCGCAGTTGGTTCAGCCCTCCACATTAATTTCTTGATAAATCATGTCCTTGGTGAGCAAACGTTACAAAACACTTAGTTGTACACAAATAAAAAAAAAGACAAAGTGGGTTTGCGAACCTTTGAGATTCCTTCCGGCAACCCTTGTTTTTCTGAAGCTCACGGGTAGCGGAATAAACCAAGCAAGCTCTCGGCAGTCCGCCATTCAGGTTTCAACTGCATCTGATCGTCTGTGATGGTGGACCGGGAGGGAAGGGGGCAGTCAAGATCGCCAGTAACATCGCTGCTTTTGATTGGCGGATGGAGTCCCTTACGTTCAGCCAATCCCTGCACTGAACGTTTCTTAAAGCCGCAACGTCGTATCAGATTATTTGGATAAATTTAACTTTTTTAGCTGTGCAGTTAAAAATCAAATATTTCTATCCCATTATTATTACAATTTTATTTTGTCAAATTATTTCTGGAAATTGTTGTTGACGCATATATTTAGTAATTTTTCACATTCGCTGTAAAATATACGTATATTTAGCTTTATTTAACTTATCATAATAAACTGGAACCTAACAGGGGTTAAGGGCGGCAGGTAGCGTAGCGGTTAGTCAAGCTATCTCAGAGCCAGAGTTTCTAGTTCAATTCCCACTTCTTACTGTAAGGAGTATGCACCTTCTCCCGTGAATGTGAGTTTCCTCTGACTGTTCCATTTTCCTCATGCCCAGTCTAAAGGCGTACGGGACAGTAGGTTAATTGGTCACATGAGTGTAAGAGGGCTCATTGGCAAACAAGTATGCAAACAACTTCAGAGAAGTACAAAAACAAGCAGTATCAGAAATAATAACTGAACTACATCATACGGTCACTGCATTTCATTGTGATCACAGAGGAAATAATCTTTGGATTTAAACTTTATGTACTCATGACAGTCGTTGATTCTGTTGCACTCATAAAATTTAGCTACTCCTGTCCTGAATATGATTAATAACACAGCATACCCAGACCTTTAGTGAAGATAGTTGCAAAGGTTCAATTTGTGGGTGGGGAAGGGTATCCATGTTTTTGTTTCTGTGATCAGATTCCTACCCTAATCTTAAAAAAGGAAACTGGAATGTTCAGAAGTAATAGAAATATTCATAAAAGTTGAATAACGTGATTGAAAATTGACTCACATCCAGCGAGCCTCAAACACATCCAAACCAAACCAACTGAGTACATCTTATTGATTTTAAGAAGTGCCTCACCTCGTTATTTATAGTGCTGCTGTAATTGTCTATATTCACACGTTCAGGCTTTTGTTTCCTGAAAGCCTCATTTTGTAGATAATCATTGCCTGTGGATTTCCCACATGCCTTGACATCCGTCGACGGCAAAGTTGAACAGGACTCGTAACGAAAACGTTGAGAGAGTGGGTCGCCCCCGAATACCTCTACGTAATTTGGAGGTATCTGTAGGCTTCGACTGGCCTTTTGAATTCCATTCAGAGAATTTCTTGATCCAAGGCAGCAACAGGAACAGTGATGTCCTCCAGATCCTTGCCTGTTTCTATAAACCTTAACAGCAAGGATAAGTAAAATAACAAAGAAAATTGTAGATGTTATCCCAAACGTTATGACCAAAGAAAAACCAAGATCGTGTGTGAACCCTAGATTGTTAGGTAAACCATTGGCACTCGAGAACTTTTCACTGTCAGCCCCGACTACAGTTAATGCTATGGTCACAGAAGATGAAAGTGAAGGAGTTCCATTATCTTTGACCACAATGACTAGTCGTTGATTAAGGGCATCCTTGCTTGTGATCCGGCGTATAGTCCAAATTTCACCAGACTCTGGTGAAATAGTAAAAAGATCATGATGGGTGGCTTGAAAAATCTGGAAATACAGAAAGGCATTTTGACCACTGTCAGCATCAGTGGCTGATATCTTGGAAACGAGTGTTCCTGGTTCTGAGAACAGAGATATTGTTTCTATTCTGTATTCGGGCAGAGGATTCACAATCACTGGGGCATTGTCATTCTGATCGAGGATAACAATGTCCACTGAAACGTTGCTGCTTAGTGGTGGGACTCCAGAATCCAGCACCTGAACCTGGATCTGGAACTTCTTCAGCTGTTCGTAGTCAAACGATCTCTGAGCAAATATGACGCCACTATCTGAATTAACAGAGACATAAGAACTTTCTTGGGGGTTCCGATATTGAGACTCTAAAATAGAAAATTTCAGTCTGGAATTTTGCCCTACGTCTGGATCGACAGCACTTAAATGGAATATAGAAGCACCAATCACATTATTCTCCATGACACTCGCGGTGTACGCGGGTTGCGTAAATCTTGGCGCATTATCATTTACATCTGAAACCTCCAAACTAATGGTTTCCTGAGATGTGAGAGGAAGGATTCCGGCATCGGTACATGTTATTGTAATATTATACCTGGAGGCGCTTTCGCGATCCAACGGTTGGCTAATAAGCATCCCGTAATAATTCGTCAAAGATGAATCGAGTCGAAAGGGCAGTTTGCTTGAAATTTGACACTGTACTTGCCCGTTTTGTCCCGAGTCCTTGTCTGTTACGCTGAAGAGAACTACTACAGTCCCATTGGGGACATTTTCCAAAACGTTACTGGATAGGGATGTGAGTGTTATCTCAGGTGCGTTATCATTGACATCGATAATATTCAGCAACACGTCACAATACACGGCCATTGAGTTTAAGCCCATGTCCTTTGCCTGTATGCTAATCCCCATTGAGGTACTTACTTCATAATCCAAATTTTCTTTCAATGTAATTTCACCAGTTTTGGAATTAATATCAAGAAATTTACGGACTCTGGCAGAATTATGGCTGCTGAACGAGTACATAATCTCTCCGTTGGGACCATCGTCCATGTCAGTGGCGTTTAATTTGATAATAAGTGTCCCTTTGGGTGCAGACTCTAATAGGCTAACTTTATAAGCTGACTGAGGAAAAACAGGCACGTTATCGTTTGCATCCTTCACCGTGATGGTAACCTGAAGGGTGCCTGACCTTAAAGGGATACCGCCATCCTCTGCTATCAAAACTAATTTGTGGACCGATTCTTTTTCTCTGTCCAAGGGGCGCTGCAACACTAATACTGGTAACATTTCATTCCCACTGCGCACTTGCACATCCAAAAAGAAACATTCGTTCGGATGCAGCTTGTACGTTTGCAAGGAATTGGACCCGGCGTCCGCATCATGCGCGGACTCGAGAAGGAAACGCGACCCCGGTGTAGCCAGCTCGGAGACCTCAAGCCGCATTACGCTCTCGGGGAAAATGGGAGCATTGTCATTTACATCGAGGATCTCCACTGAAACCTGGTACAGCTTTAGGGGATTTTCGAGCAAAACATCTAAGGATAACACACAAAACAGACTCGACTCACACAGCTGCTCTCTGTCAATTTTTTCCTTCATAAATAAATGTCCATTTTTCAAATTGATATCCATATACGATTTCTTGGGACCGGACACGATCCGAGCACCTCTTGTCGAAAGCTGTTTTACATTCAAACCAAAATCGTCTGCGAGGTTCCCAACAAAGGCGCCCTGCTGCAGTTCTTCAGGAATCGAATAATGAATCGTCCCCAAAACTATACTCCACGAATAAAGCACGCAATATAGTAACTGACATTTTAGCAGCCAATATATATTATACCGCATTTCCAGTGTAAACCATTCCAACGTTTGTTAGTACCTGACGCCACCATTACTCGTCCCTTTATTCAGATTTTTATAAACCATGATATTCGACTCTCCTGCCGGATCATAAATCGCACAGTTCATTTCGTCCTCATCTTCAGCTTTTGTTCAGTTTCCAATGGATTCTCACAATAAAATCATACGAGGCAGCTGACCAGCCAATTTTTTTCACCGCTTCTGATCTCACGTAAGGGAGGGTGGGTAATGCTAGACGGCAGTCCGGATCTCCAAAAGACATCTTAGCTTCTGATTGGTGAACACAAGCGTACTGATATTCAGCGAATCATGAAGCACACCAGTTCTTAAAGCCGCGTTGTCCTAAATGAGCACAGAATGATATTTATCGTTGCACAGTTTAAATTTATATTTGAGGCTTTTTTCCCCAGTAGTCCGCACGTTTTGGCCTGTTGTGTAAACAATCTGGAATTGATTCACAATTAACAGCCTCAAGGTCCTCAACAGAAAAAAAATGCTCAAAATAAATAAATCGTAGTTATGAAACAAATGAAATGGCTTGACTTAATCTTAAAATTTCTTTCATTATCTGGGTATAGAATAATTAATCCCACGTTGGATTATAAAATCAAACTTCAAAGTAAATTTATTATCAAAATATGAACCTGTCGCCATATGCTGCTCTGCAATTCGTTTTCTTGCAGGCATATACAGTAGAACAAAGAAATACAACAGAATCCATCAAAAACTAGGTGCAAAGGCTGACAAATAGCCAATGTGATAACTTGGTTGTCAATCTATCTGCTGTTACATATTGCTGTTGGAATAATGAATTTTATCCCATCATCCCGTAAAAATAAACTAATCAGTGCTATTGTCTTTCCTATGTTTTATACCCCCAATATGTAAATTACCGTTTAATTCAGGGGCTAAAGAGCTAATGATAAAGTCCAAAGCCCGTTGTACAAGCACTAACCACTAAAATAGGCAATCGTATTTGTTAATGGAGGATTTAATGCTTTACCCAGATTAGCTAGGTCCTTCAAGGTCCAGAAATGGCTATCAGGTTAATATTATATAAGGTATGACCTTCCATAGCTTAGAAAGAAGAGATGGAACGTCATTCTCAATTTGCCATATTTATTCTTTTCATACTGACATCCTTTTCATGAATTCATTTTTGTAACTCATGTTCGTGGAGATATTCAGTTCTTGTACCATCTTAGTGATACATATCCATAAGATTAGTTTATTCACATTAAGATACCGTTCTACGATAATTACTGATGTTTCATAAGGCAACGGTCAGGCCGTTCGTGGAGAGTTGCAAGCAATCCTTGGCCCCTTATATATGAAGGGATGTGCTGGAATAGGAGAGAGTCCACAGAAGGTTCATAATACTGATCTCTGGATAAAGGGGTGAAAGTATGTGCAGCGTTTGATGGATCCTGGTTTGTACTCGCTAGAGTTCAGAAGAATGAGGGGGGAGCTAGTTGAAACCTATCGAATAGTGAAAGGCCTAGGTTGAATAGACGTGGAAAGGATGGTTCCTATAGTGGTGAGTCTAGGACCAGAGGGCACAGCCTCATAATAGAAGGACGTCCATTTAGAACAGAGGTGAGGAGGAATTTCTTTGTCTAGAACGTGATGAATCTGTGGAATTCATTGCAACCCACGGCTGTCGCGGTCAAGATATTGCTTATATTTAAGGCAGAGGTTGATAGGTCTTGAATAGTAAGAGTGTCAAAGGTTATAAGGAGCAGGTAAGGGAATGGAGTTGAGGGGGTAATAACTCTGCCATGATGGAGGGGATAATAAATCTACTGGACTCGATAGGCCGAATGGTCTAATTCTTCTTCTATGTCTTATGTTCATATTATTTTCACATATCAATGCAATTACAAGTAGAAAGTATTTTTGTACCCTCTCCTTGGCTTCACAAAATTTTATATCAGGGAAAGGCAATAACACAGCTATAACATGCAAAATCATTAATAAAGATCCAAAAATGCATCTTTGAAAAGTATTCCAAAAGATAGAAGCAACCAATCTCTGCTGCCACTGAGACACTTATTTTAAATTTAAATTTCATCCCACATCTTAAATTAGAAGTGAATGGTTGTCAGATAACCAAGTGAAAATCAAAATGAATGCATTCATTCATTTTAGTTTGCTTACATCTCAGCAGATTATACTTGTATTTAATTAAAATAGAAATGCAGGAGGTAGAAGTGTAAAGTCAGCATCTGCAATATTTTCTTTTTGGTTTTGCAACCGTGGTTTGATTGTGTTCAAACCAATTTACTGTCAATAGTCAATACTCCTTTATTCATTTGATGAGGACATTAATGGCAACACGGCCACTGTCCATCCTTCTCTGTCGCTGAACCGGGAGAAGTTTAGGTGTATATTCAGTGGCTACTTTATTAGGTACACCAGTACGTCCGCTCGTTAATACAATTATCTAACCAGCCAGCGATTTGGCAGCAATTCAATGGATAAACGCAAGTAGACATGATCAAGAAGTTCTCTTGTTGCTCAGACCAAATATCAGAGTGGAGAAGAAATGTGATACAAGTGACTTTGACAGTGGAGTGATTGGCGCTACAGAGGGTGGTTTGAGTGCCTCAGCAACAAGTGCTCTCCTGGGATTTTCACACACAACCGTTTACTGAGAATGGTGTGGAAAACAGTGAAAAAAGAGACCTCTAGTGAGCAGTTGCAGAATGAAGGAGGCAAATCTTCCTCGGACATACTGAAGGAATCCATGGTTGAAGCTGCATGAAAAGAATGGAAAAGTAAGAAATGGATAAATGGATACCTGAAGACATAATACAATTGATGTACCAAAAACAGACCATCAAGCCAAGAGACAGTGAAGAATACAAACAACTTGATAAGACAATAAAAAGAAAATGCAGAGAAGCTAAAGACAGATGGCTAAATGAGAAATGCTTAGAGACAGAAATGCTACAAACCCATAACTCTGGAACAAAGATGATGCACAGTAAGATTAAAGAACTAACGGGGAAATTATCTTGCTCAGCAAGTGGATGCACCGAGGCAAAAGACGACAGTTTAATTATGAGCAAAGAGGAAATCCTAAACAGATGGACAGAATATATAATACAAAACTTTGAAGACCAAAGAGGAGAAAACCGAACATAAAGAAGACTTTTGAAGGACCTAATATTCTAAAATCATAAAAAACCATAAATAAAACAAATCATAACAGAGCAATGGTGCAGACAACATCACTGTTGAAATGAAACTGGCCTTAGAAGATTTTGGAATAGAGAAAATAACAGAAATAGCAAATGAAAACTTTGATCATTGGGAGATACATGATGATTTATGTAAATCAGTGTTCATCACACTTCCAGAGAAAGAGGGAGCTACAGAATATGAGTTACATCGTACAATAAGCTTGATGAGCCATGTGGCAATAATTATTCTCAGAGTTATCATGATGAGAGCAAGACGCTGTATAAAACCAGATATCAGTAAAGAACAATGCGGCTTTGTGGAAAATATTGGAACCAGAAATGCAATTGTCATGCTACGGATGATCTGTGAACGAGCATTCCAGGTACAAAAAGACATATCTACCTATGTTTCATCGAGTATACAAAAGTTTTGGACACTGCCAGACACCAGGATCTCCTGGAAATGCTTCAAGATCTTGACATAAATGGGAAAGATATACTTCTCTTAAGAAACTTATGCTGGGACCAGACAGCATCCATCTGAATAGAAGGAGAAGTGAGTGAGTATGTGAATATCATAAGAGGAGTCAGGCAAGGTTGTGTCTTTTCAACCGACTTATTCAACCTGTATTGTGAAAGTATCTTGAGAAGTATCAAAGATTTCAAATGACTCACAATTGGAGTCCATAATATAAATAACATCAGATATGCTGATAACATCGTACTAATAGCTGACTCAAGATCGGAAATACAAACTCAAGATCAAGATCAGAAATACACGCATCAATCAAGTCAACAAATTCAGATACCTTGGCAGCCAACTAACAAGTGATGGCAGGTGCGACATAGATATCAAATACAGAATAGCAATGGCGAAAGAAGCTTCCCAGAAAATGAAGACCATATTAATAGACAGAAAGGTGAGCATGTACACTAAAAACAGAATACTGCAGTGCTACACTTATTTTATCCTGACTTATGGAAGAGAAGGCTGGACCATTTCCCCAGCAATGGAAAAGAGACTAGAAGCAGCTGAATTCTACAGGAGAATGTTAAAGATATCACAGACCACACACACTTCAAATGAAGAAGTTCTCAGAAGAGTCCAAGCAGTTAGATCACTCATACCAACAATAAGAGAAAGGCAACTCAGATTTCTAGGACACCTCATGCGGAAAGATGAACTAGAAACACTCATACTCTCTGAAAAGATCGAGGGGAGCAAACCTAGAGGAAGCCCTCGGCTTATGTACATCAAAAGCCTAGTCAGGTGGCTATACATCGAGGAAATGGAAGTCATCGGAAGATCAAGGGATCGATCTGTATGGAAAACCATGGTCACCAACATCCGCATCTGATATGGTACCTAGACAGAAAGACTGTGAGCAGCGGTCATGTGAGACAGGGCAGAGGAGGATAGTCAGACTGGTTCAAGCAGGTAAAAAGGCGACAGTAACTCAAATAACCATGCATTATAACAGTGGTGTGCTGAAGAGCATTTCTGAACTCACAACACACCGAACCCCGAAGTGAATGGGCTACGTCAGCAAAAAACCACCAACATGCGCTCAATGACTACTTTATTAGGTACAAAAGCTACCTAGTAAGGTAGCCAATGAGTGTGTAATTCATGTGTCCAATATAAGGCTTCAACAGTACATAAATTCATAAAGCAGAAGACTGCACCCACAGCATAATTCCCCCAAAGT
Organism: Hypanus sabinus; assembly: GCF_030144855.1. Lineage (NCBI taxonomy): Eukaryota > Metazoa > Chordata > Chondrichthyes > Myliobatiformes > Dasyatidae > Hypanus > Hypanus sabinus. The sequence continues at coordinate 57,612,666 of NC_082720.1, read as the reverse complement.
GGAGAATATTATTGCATGACTTCATCCAGAGGAAAAATTGAGTATTATTGTATTAAAACAGTATTATTGACTGTGGCTTCAATTTCTCGTGAATCTCAAATTATATTAAATTAAACCTGTGAATAGTAAATCAATCGAAGGCCAAACCTTCCCCAATTCCTGTCGATCCCAACTGTGAAACAGGACGTGATATAAGAACATAAAAAATAATGGAAATACGCATCACGTCAAGCAGGACCTATATATATAGATAGATAGATACACACACACACACACACACACACACACACACACACACACACACACACACACACACACACACACACACACACACACACACATCCAAATATAACTTCCCAGACCGAACCCCTCACATTTAGGACTGACATACAGTAAGATCATTGGCAGTACTCTCGGTCGTCACTCTGTAGATGTTTCCGTTTTTTCAGTGTACTGTGTGATTTTATTGTTTTTCCGCTTTCTTGCATTTACATTCATTTCATCCATCGAGCTTGAAATAAAACAGGGGTTCCCAACCTTTTTATGCCACGGACTATTACCATTAACCGAAGGGTCCATGAACACTAGGTTAGGAACTCCTGAGATGGAGGGTGCCGTAATAAAATGCGATGAAATGCTGCTTTCAAACACAGTGCTCACAACAAGGGGGTTTAGCTATACCTGTAGTTCTTCGCGGAACAATTAACATATAAACTGTTTAAGACAAGACCCGTTTAACACCTGCTAAGCAGTTCATTACATTTCGTTTCGGTACAAAGTCATAAAGGAATCCTGTGTGCTTTCAGGACGGTGCAACAACGTATCAGAAATGTAAAGAATCGCACAAACCCTGAAAATTATACTAAAATGAATACGTAGCAAATTATAATATATATGAAAATCACTGTGCATAAATAAAATTTGACCTCGATATGTACAGCAATTAGTCACAGTAAAGGCAAAGGCCCAGTATTCCCAAACGATTTCTTTTACGAACTAGCTCACCTCACTGCAGTTGTACATTTCAGAGTCTAGTATTCCTGAAATTTCTTTCCCAATGGGTTGCATCTGCGCATTGTGCATAAGTGCAGATGGACCGCGCGTATGCGGTGTCGTTAAGTCTCTCTTTACGGATTGCAAAGTTGAACACGACTCGTAACGGAAACTCTGAGAAAGTGGATCACCTCCGAATACCTCGACATAGTTCGGTGGTATCTGAAGGCTTCTACTGGCCTTCTGAGTTCCATTTAGAAAGTTTCTTGTTTCCAAACAGCAACATGCACTGTACTGGCATCCCACTTCATTTCTGTTATTACGAACTATAATAGAAAGGATAATTAAAATTATGAGGAAAATCATAGATGTCGTTCCCAATGCTATGACTAAGTAAAGGTTCAATTTAGGGGAGAGCTCTCGAGCTTTACTCAAACTGGTAGCTTTCGAGATAGTTTTACTTCCTGTCATTGATATTACTATGGTTACGGTGGCTGAAAGTGAAGGCATTCCGTTATCTTTTACGACAATCACAAGTCTCTGCCTAGGAGCATCCTTGCTCTCAATAGTCCTGATAGTCCAAACTTCCCCAGTTTCTGCTGAAATAGTGAACAGATCGCGATGGGTAGCCTGAAAAATACGATAAGACAGACGAGCATTCTGACCAGCATCGGCGTCAGTGGCTGACACTTTGACCACGAGGTAACCAGGTTCAGCAAACCTGCTTATTGTCTCCATTATAGAAGATCCATAATCGGGTAAAGGATGCACGATCACCGGGGCATTATCGTTCTGATCGAGGATGAAAACATCAATTGTAACATTACTGGCGAGGGGTGGGGTTCCAGAATCCTGCACCCGGACGTGTATCTGGAAAGTTTTCAATTTCTCGTAGTCAAACGATCTCTGGGCAAATATTACACCACTCTGCGAGTTGATGGAGACATAAGAGGCTACGGATGAATTCATGACAGTAAAGGTCAAGCAAGAATTCTGTTCCGAGTCTGCATCGAAAGCTGTCAGGGAGAATATGGGATCCCCAATGACGTTGTTTTCCATTATATTAGCCGTGTATACCGATTGCGTAAATCTTGGTGCGTTGTCATTTACATCTGATACATCCACACGTATTGTTTTCTTGGATGCGAGGGGAGGCTTCCCTGCATCAGTGCAGGTCACAGTAATATCATAGCTAGAAGTAGTTTCGCGATCCAGCACGTGCTGTACAAGAAGTTTCCAATTGTTCTTCACAGGTGAATCTAACTTAAAGGGTAAGTTATTTGGAATTCGACATTCTACTTGCCCATTTTGCTCAGAATCCTTGTCTTCTGCACTGAGAAGTGCAATAATAGTCCCCACTGGAGCACCTTCTGCCACGGTATTTGAGATGGATGTGAACGACAGCTCCGGAGCGTTGTCATTTACGTCAATAACATCCACCACCACAGCACAGTGCTGGGGAACTGCGTAAGGGCCATTATCGATTGCTTCTGCATTCACAACAAAGGTTTTGCGTTGTTCATAGTCTAAGTACCCTCTTAAACTTACTTCACCTGTTTTGGAACTCAGGCTAACTAATTCGCGAATCTCAGCTGAATTACGGCTGCCGAGCGCATACGTTATCTCTCCATTCGGGCCATCGTCCAAATCCGTGGCGTTTAACGTGATAATCAGAGTTCCTATGGGGGCCGATTCCAACATATTGACCTGATAGAGCGATTGCGAGAAAACAGGAGAGTTGTCATTCGCATCCTTCACTGCGATTGTTACCTGGACCGTGCCCGATCTCACCGGGATTCCGGCGTCTTCAGCAACTAGAGTTAAGTGATGAGCCGATATCGTTTCTCTGTCCAAGGCCCTCTGCAGCACTAACTCCGGTAACCTTCCTACCCTATCGTGCTCTTGAACATCAAGAATGAAATATTCATTGGGAAGTAGCTGGTAAGTTTGTAAAGAGTTCGTTCCAATGTCCGGATCATGCGCAGCCTCGAGGAGGAATCTCGCTCCCGGTGCCATAATCTCTGAGATTTCTAGGCGGATCTGGCTTTTGGGGAAACTGGGAGCATTATCATTTACATCGAGAATCTCCACTTCCACCTGGTGCAAGCTGATGGGATTTTCAATCACAACGTTGAATGATAAAACGCATTCGGTGCTCGCTCCGCAAAGTTGTTCCCGGTCAATTTTTTCATTCACAAATAAAACCCCATTCTCTAAATTTACGTCAACATACCGCTTTCGCGGACTTGACGCCACACGTAATCTACGAGCAGACAGCTGCTTTAAATCTAATCCCAAATCAACTGCGATATTTCCAACAAAGGCACCCAGTTGTAATTCCTCGGGAACAGAATAGCGATTCTGGCCACAAACAGAATCCCAGGAGTTGAACAAGGAGCAGAACAGTTGGTATTTCAGCAGCCAGTATATATTGTATCTCATTTCCAGGGGAAATCATTCCAACGGTCTCGATACGACGCAATGCTGTTTAACAACGTAGTGTTTTAAAATAGACAAATGCGATTCAGAAAATATATGTACCTTTTTTTGCAATCTGTTGTGTTCATTGAAATGTTTTCACGTTGCTTCCAATTGGAAACCGACCGTGTATAAATCCTCCGATGCTGCCTGCAATCCGGTTTTCACGGCTTCTGGTCTTAAGCAATGGCGTCTGCGTATTGAAGGGGGCTGTCGGATCACCAGTCAAATTTCGGCTTCTGATTGGTGGAGTCAACAACATTTATATCTGACCAATTGAAATTCAGCTAATTTCTTAAAGCAAGAAGTGCTAAATTTGGCGCAAGAACTCTAACGTATTTATCACTGCACAACTGAAATAAAAATCAGCATTATTTATATTTCAGGTATTTGTGAAAATTTATCTTCAGATTTGTAGGTTCAGGAACAATGATACACTGAATATTTTAAAGATTTATTGCGAGAGAAAGCCTTCAGGATCGCAATAAAACTGGGTAAACTAGCTCGTCTTGCTGATTATAATTATTATAAGCATTCAGATTCCGAGTATATTTGCTCCATCATATTTAAAAGAATGAGGTTATGCTATTACGTTTCTTTAAAGGGAAATATGTTTCGATCCCCTGTGTCCAAGATAAATAACTGAATAACTTAGATGTTATCCATAATTTTTCATAATTTAAAGACCAGCATGTAAAATCTTTCTATGGTTTATTCCTGAAACAACAGCTAACGTGATCAACTGTGTTGAAAATACAGTCCAGAGTGCAATAATCTCTGCCATTAAATCTCCCTGCTGTCCTGATGTTAGTCGAGATCTACAGCTATTCTAATGTAATATTAACTTGTAGAATATTACGCTAGTGACTGGAAAATGAATATAATTTGGAGTACTTTTAACACTTTCTGGTTTCATTTCAGCTATACGTTCAACTTTGTCCAGGATTCATATTTCACTATTGTTTCACTGATAGTAAACCTAAAAGTTGGAACTTCATATGCAGTAACTTTGTGGGAGATCAATCAGCCACATTGCTTCATCTTGGTGTCTTTTCATCACTTTTCCAAGCGTGTTGGGTAACGCTGGCCTTACCAGTGACACCCACATAAATACACAAAGAATCATAATTTGATCGTTCATGATTGCTATCCTGCAAAGCAGAGCACCTCTACAGTAGTTCCTTAGGATTTTATAAGGATGCTTACATCTCGGACAGTTCCCAAGCTATGCAGTAGCAAAGTACTAGGAGTGGGGAAGTTTGCTGTTGACCATACGATGTTACTTTATATTCAGACTTCCTTTGATAAGTAAGCAGTTCATGCCTACATGGACCAAGCTCCACACAATATTGTTGCTTTGCCTTTTAACTTTGGAAGCATTCCTATATAACAGAATTGTTAGGTATTGTCCACCCTCCGCAACACCTTCTCCTCGAATTCACATCCTATTCAAAGTGCAAAGTAAAATTTAATATCAGAATACATGCATGTCACCACATACAACCCTGAGATACTTCTTCCTGCAGGTATATTTAGCTGAGCTAAGAACAACAGTTAAGGTCAATGAAGAATAACTTTGTAAATGCAAATATAAATAAGGTGCACAAACTCCGAGTATGACATAACATGAAATGAGACAGCATAAAATAATAAGATAAAGAGTCCTTAAAGTGAGAGCATTGGTTGTGGGATCTCCAAAAATAGAATGAGTGTAGTTATCACTTTTTGTTCAAAAGCCTGATGGTGGAAGGGTAGTAACCTAGTAATGCGAGTCCTGAGGCACTTGTATCTTCTACCTGATAGCAGCAGCGATGAAAGAGCATGGCCTGCGTGGCGAGGATCTTTGATGATTGATGCTGCTTTTCAATGGCAACACTTCATGTAGATATGCTCAGTGGTTGGGGCAGCTTTACACGCGAGCACACGCATTTCACAATTGTTTTAAAATACGTGCTTCAAAAATATTTTTTAATCAAAAATATTGATTTAGCAGTATAAGTGCTTTTGTTATGAAAGGACAGCAGAAGCTGGCTTTTTTTCTAGTCTGCTGCCACATGGAAGCCACAAATCAGTATTGCATATTTTACAACTACCGGAATATACAACTATAACATAACCCAGAACATTCAACACATTTCATCCTGGTTAGCAGTATATAAAATAATTTAAATATTCATTCATTCCATGTGGAATTCGGTGGAACAACCCAGTGATAATTCTCCAAATTCTCTCCTGACCTAGCCAATAATGAACTGTAAGAGCAAAAGGAAGTAATTGCCTCGAAATCCCATGCCCTATGAAGATATCCCTTTTTATGCATTAGAAGCATTTGAATTAGGTAAATACATAAATTGACTGTGACGAGAGACCGTATACTTGGTTTTTATGTGTTTTGGGAGATTTCTACAGACTTTCACCAACAAGAAGAAGGTAATCAGAATCCTGTTAGAACACGTTCCTTAGATTAGACAAGTACCTCCAACAACATAGAGAGTTTCATAATGGCCAATACGAAACTCTAGGCTTCCAAACAGTGGATAATTTAGAGACTAAATTAGAACCCAAAGTGCATTGAATTATCCATCTCGTCAAGCAGCACCAACTGAGGGAAAGCATATATACATTTACACACTTATCAACTTACATTGATTTCCATTTTGAGTTTAGGGATTAGAAAGGTGCACTCTTGAATCTAGCTGCACAGATGACGCTGTAATTTCAGTATATAAGTATTTTTTGTGATATCCGCTTTGCAACATCTACATGTCCCCATTACTGATCCCGTCCGGCTTTTAAAATATAGTGACATAAGACATCTGGGAAGAACATTTGCTTTCAACAGAAGTACTCACAACAAGGATGTTCAACTGCCTGTTCGCAGCTTTTTATCAGGGTAGTTAAAATGTCAAGAATTACTTACAATCCTACAAAGTTCAATTCAATTAAAAAGAATACACGGAAATTAGGCATTTGGATTAAAATTAGTCTGCACAAAAATTGATCTAAGCAATAACGTCGTACCATTAAACGTATTGCCCCAAATTCAAAAAAGGATTTTTTTTTTTTTTGCGAAGTAGCTCACCTCATTATTTGTATTGCAACTGTAGACTTCAGTATATAACATCCCAGGGCTTTCTTTCCCAGTGGGTTTCTTGTGGGTGTAGGGAATAGATGTAGATGGTCCACGAGGAGCTGTGAAGTCTCTCTTCATGGACTGCAATGTTGAACAAGACTCGTAACGGAAACTCTGAGAAAGTGGATCACCTCCGAATACCTCGACATAGTTCGGTGGTATCTGAAGGCTTCTACTGGCCTTCTGAGTCCCATTAAGAAAGTTTCTTGTATCCAGACAGCAACCGATATTGTTTTGGCATCCCATTCCAGTTCTGTTATAAACTTTCATAGCAAGGATAATTAAAATTATAAGGAAAATTATAGATGTCGTTCCTAATGCTATAACTAGATAAAAGTTCAGGTCAGGGGAGAACTGGCGATTTTTACTTAAACTGGTGGCACTGGAGACCGTTTCACTTCCTGTCACGGATATTAAGATGGTTACTGCGGCTGAAAGTGAGGGCGTTCCGTTATCTTTTACGACAATCATTAGTCTTTGTTTAGAAGCATCCTTGCTCTCAATAGTCCGGACAGTCCAAACTTCACCTGTGTCTGTTGAAATAGTAAACAGGTCACGATTGGTAGCCTGAAAAATGTGGTAAGACAGACGGGCATTCTGACCAGCGTCGGCGTCAGTAGCCGAGACCTTGACAACGAGGTATCCAGGTTCAGCAAACCTACTCATTGTCTCCATTACAGTTGACCCATACTCGGGTAAAGGATGCACGATCACTGGGGTATTATCGTTCTGATCAAGGATAACAACATCAATTGTAACGTTACTGGTGAGGGCTGGGACTCCAGAGTCCTGCACCTGAACTTGGATCTGGAAGCTTTTCAGTTTCTCATAGTCAAAAGATCTCTGAGCAAAGATAACACCAGTCTGTGAGTTGATGGAGACATATAAAGCTCCAGCTGAATTCAGGATAGTAAATTTCAACAGGGAATTCTGCCCCGAGTCTGGATCGAAAGCCGTCAGGGAGAATATCGAATCTCCAATAATGTTGTTTTCCATTATATTTATCGTGTATACAGACTGCGTAAATCTTGGTGCATTATCATTTACATCTGAAATTTCCACACGGATCGTTTCCTTCGATGTAAGAGAGGGGGCCCCTGCATCTGTGCAAGTCACAGTAATATCATATCTGGAGGTAGTTTCACGATCCAGCGCATGGTCTACGAACAATTTCCAATTGTTACTTATATAGGAATTCATCTTAAAGGGAAGCTCATTCGGAATTCGACATTGTACTTGTCCATTTTCCCCAGAATCCTTATCCTCTGCACGGAGCAGTGCGATAGTAGTTCCCACTGTAGCGTTTTCTGGCACGTCATTTGAGATCGACGTCACCGTCAATTCAGGAGCGTTGTCGTTCACATCGATAACCTCCACCAGGACATCACAGTGATCAGACATTGCGGGATGTCCATTATCAACTGCTTGAATATTAATTACAAAACTTTTTCTTTGTTCATAGTCCAAGTGCTCTTTCAGTCTGATTTCACCAGTTTTGGAATTCACGGCAGCTAATTCGCGAACGTCAGCTGAATTATAGCTGCCAAGGGCGTACGTTATCTCTCCATTCGTGCCATCGTCTACATCTGTGGCGTTTAACATAATAATTAGAGTTCCTATGGGAACCGACTCTAACATTTTGGCCTTATAAATCGACTGCGAGAAAACAGGAGAGTTGTCGTTCGCATCCGTCACTGTAATTTTTACCTGGACTCTGCTCGATCTCACAGGATCTCCGCCGTCTTCGGCAATTAGAACTAACTGATGGGTCGATATCGTTTCTCTGTCCAATGCCCTTAGCAACACCAATACTGGGAACTTCCCTATACCACCGTGTACTTGTAAATCAAGAAAGAAATAATCATTGGGAAGGAGCTGATATGCCTCTACGGAATTAGTTCCAATATCCGGATCGTGCGCGGCCTCGAGGGGGAATCGCGCTCCCGGTGCCATAATCTCTGAAATTTCCAAGCGGATCTGGTTTTTAGGGAAACTGGGAGAGTTGTCATTTATATCAAGAATCTCCACTTCCACCAGATGCAGACCGAGGGGATTCTCAAGCACAACATCGAATGATAAAAAGCATTCGGTGTTCGGCCCGCAAAGTTGTTCCCTGTCGATTCTTTCATTCACAAATAGAATTCCATTCTCCAAATTAACGTCAACATACCGCTTCATCGGACTAGGCGCCACCCGCAAACTGCGAGCAGTCAGCTGCTTTAAATTTAACCCCAAATCGATTGCGATATTTCCAACTAAGGCACCCAGTTGCAATTCCTCGGGTACAGAATATCGAATCTGGCCACTAACAAAATCCCAACAGGTGAACAGGCAGAAAAACAGTTGGTATTTCAGCAGCCAGTATATATTGTCTCTCATTTCCAGGAGAAATCATTCCAATGGTTTCCAGCCGAGACAATGCCCTGAAACTGCGATTTATTTAAATGGGAAACTGCGACGTAGAAAATATCCGTACCTTTTTGATATATCCTCTGCTGTTAGCTTAGAAATGTTCTTATATTGTTCCAATTTGAAAAGAACCGAGTTCCAATCCTCCAGTGCTGCTGGCAAGGCAGTTTTCACGGCGACTGATCTTAAGCGATGGCGGCTGTGTATTGAAGGGGGCTGTGCGGATCACCAGTCACAACTCAGCTTCTGATTGGTGGGTAATATAGCATTCATATCTGACCAATTAGAATTCAGCTCATTCCTTAAAGCAAGAAGTGTTTAATTTGGGGCATACATTTAATGGTGCACAATAGAAATTTAATTTATAAATCAAGATGATTCTGATTTCTGCAGAAATTTTGTTCCCGAATCTTAGTTTCAGAAACTATGATGCAGTGAAGATCTTAAATATCATACACGAGATAAACCCTGGAGAATAATGATCAAATTCAACCGAGTATCTCTTCTTGCTGATCCTCACATTACATATAGGATCTATGTGAATTTTAAAATCTTGATCTGATAGTCGATTCCAGCTGTTAATTAATTCTCACGTAACACCCTGTCACTCCATCCTTTGTACAAAATCCAAAGCAAAAACAAATACAGATCTGCTTTATCAAGATGAATAAACATCAGTTTAAAACAAATATGCCAACACAGTAATATTTTCATTTGTATAAGGAAAAATATTTCTGTCCTCGAGAAATATATGAAATCAGATTTTACCGATAGCTTTTCTTAATTTACGTGCTATCATGCAAAGATTCTCCGTGATTTTTTCCTACGTAAGTAGCTAATGATTTACCTTTAAGTAAAATATAAACCAGAGTGCCACCATGACTAGAATTCAATCTCTGTCAAATAAGATCTAATCGATGCTTTGGGCCGAGACCCTTTATCAGGACCATTCATCAACTGCCTTGATTAAGGGTCTTGGCCCGAAACGTCGACCATAAACTTTTCCACAGATGCTGCTTGGCCTGCCGTGTTCCTCCAGGATTTTATGTGTGTTGCTTGCCTTTCCTGCATCTACTATTACTATTGCTATTACTAAAGAAGTGAATTGGGACTTAATTTTAGAATTCTAGTCTACTGAGGCGAAAAACAGTATTAGCCCAGCTCCTTTAAAGCTCTCCAGTTTAATTCCTGGTACACGCTTAACTTATCATAAACCATATATCACAATTCCTTCACTTGATCCTGGATCTAAATTTTAGGAAGTTTTATGTAATAAACGTAAGGGAGATCTATCAACAGAAGTGTCGCACTGATTCATGAAGGTGTCTCCCCACCATATCTTCAAGGGCAACGTGGAGAAACACTGATTTTGATTATGATACCCAATGGAGACAGCAGCCAGAGAACTGGAAATGAATACCAATGAATTGATCCACTTGACCCGAAGCAAGAGTTTGTGGGCCATGGCAGTCAAAGCTCAAACTGGGCATGGCACCTGCTTGATGATGATGATGACCCATTGCCACGATACATTGAAAGGTAAATTTGACAGTTGATGAATGCTAATCACCAAACGAAAATAACTCCAAAGCAATTTCTTGGAGTCTGCCAACATGAAGACTTTCTAAAATGTCAACACAATATAATTAGAAAATATACTAATGACAACGAGTTTAATTTATATGCAACATTCCTTAGATAAGCGAGCAGTCCAGTACCTACAAAGAAAAATGCATATACCATGATGCTTTATTTTTACTTTTGACTGAAGAAATACTTATATATCATAGAAATACAAGGTATTGACTACCTCCAGCAACAGATATTACAAACAGTCTCCTCGAATTAAATCCCACTGCCGTCACTGAATTCGCAAACTATTACTATGGGTTTCACTATGTATTGCAAACTACCGAGTTAACAACATAAATACTATAGTTTTGATAGGACAAAGAATGTTGGCATTTAGGAACTTCCAGTTGGAAGCTGCAGATCAGTATTTTGCTGGAATATTTTCCAAATCCCTGGATATATAACAGAACATCCGGAATACACAATACCATTCAGATGAAAAATTTCATCCTGATTTGCGTTACTTAAAATGCAGTGTAGGTTTATTTCTTCCATCTTAGAACTCAATGGAATAATCCAATGACATTTCTCCAAATTCTCTCCTAGGCCTGATCAACGAAGAAATGAAGCTGATCGGGAGAAGTAAATGTATGACAAAATTCCATGTTGCACCTCACAATATATCCAATCTATCAGAACATTGTGAACTAGCTGCATACTTAATTTGGCTGTTACAAGAGGCAAACCTACTTTTTCCTATGGGCTTTGGGACCTATCTGTAAACTTCCCATTGCTGAAAAGGAGTTAACAAGAACCTCGTTGGAATGTTTACCCACAGAATGTATAGACGTCTGCCACAATACAGTCAGAGTTGCATAATATGCATAAAGAAGCTCTAGATTGAAAGCAATTCATAATATGCCTTAGATAATTCGAAATGAAGTAAGAAAATAAAGTGTATCGAAATGCTCAATATATCTAGCATCACTAATGGAGAAAATGCAAATATAATTTCCCATCCTGTTCACCTTACATAACGTCCGATATAAGACTATCGACTGTGAACTTGAACCCTTGGTTCTCGCTCTACTTACTTATTTTTTGGTTATCTTCAGCATACAGCGTTCATTTTTGTTTTCGTTTTTCAGCAACAAATGCTTTTATTATCCCTTCAGGCTTTCAACTAAAAGATGATCATAGAAATTTGTGGAGCACAGCTGCTTTCAAATGAAGTGTTCATAGCAAACACGTTCAACTGGTTGCTCAGTTCAATTCAACAAGGTTAAAGTAAAACGTGTGGCAAATATAGACCCGATTAACACCACATCTCCCTCAACGAGCAACGCGATAAAATACAATTGGAAAGAAAGTCGTAAGAGGATCACGAGAAATTCTAGCAACTGGTGTAGCAACGCATTGAAAATACGCATAATCTTACAAAATCATGAAAACATAGAATAAAAATGAATATATTACAGGTAGGCATGAGAATCGTAATTCGTATGCAAAGGAACATTTTGATATAGATAATAATTTCGACCCATTTATTATAAGCCCTCAAATTTACAAAACGCTTTCTTTTCTTTTGCGAATTAACTCACCTCGTTATTTGTATGGCAGCTGTAGATTTTAGGCTTTACCATTCCTGCACTTCCCTTCTCAAGAGGTTCCTGCTGTGCGAAGGTAATACCTGCAGATTGTCCATGCTTGTGGGGGGCCGTGAAGTTCCTTTTGACAGACTGCAAAGTCGAACACGACTCGTAACGGAAACTCTGAGAAAGTGGATCACCTCCAAATACCTCAACATAGTTCGGTGGAATCTGAAGGCTTCTACTGGCTTTCTGAGTTCCATTTAGAAAGTTGCTTGTTTCCATACAGCAACAAATATTGTACTGGCATTCCATTCCGTTTCTGTTATTATGAACTTTAATAGCAAGAGTAATTAAAATTACGAGGAAAATTAAAGATGTGGACCCTAACGCTATGACTAAGTAAAAGTTCAGTTTAGGAGAGAGCTCACGATCTTCACTTAGACCTGTGGCGCTGGATATCGTTTCACTACCTGTCACAGATATTACTATGGTTACTGTGGCTGACAGTGAGGGCGTTCCATTATCGTTCACAACAATCACCAGCCTTTGTTTTGAAGCGTCTTTGTTTTGAATATCACGGATAGTCCAAACTTCACCGGTGTCTGCTGAAATAGTGAAGAGATCGGGATGGGTATCCTGAAAAATGTGGTAAGACAGACGAGCATTCTGACCAGTATCGGCGTCAGTAGCTGAGACCTTGGCAACGAGATATCCAGGTTCAGCAGATCTGCTTATTGTCTCCATTACTGTTGACCCATACTCGGGCAGAGGATGCACGATCACCGGGGCATTATCGTTCTGATCAAGGATAACAACATCAATTGTAACATTACTAGTGAGGGGCGGGACTCCTGAATCCTGCACCCGAACGTATATCCGGAAAATTTTCAGTATCTCGTAGTCGTACGATCTCTGAGCATAAATGACACCACTCTTCGAGTTGATGGAGACATAAGAAGCTAGCGATGAATTCAGGATAGTATATTTCAGACGAGCATTCGGTCCTCTGTCTGGGTCAAAAGCTGTCAGGGAAAATATGGATCCCCCAATAACGTTGTTCTCCATAACATTTGCCGTGTATACAGACTGCGTAAAACTGGGCGCATTATCATTTACATCTGAAACTTCCACCTGAAACGTTTCCTTGGATGTGAGGGGAGGCGTCCCTGCATCCGTACAGGTCACAGTAATGTCATACCTGGAGGTAGTCTCGCGATCCAGCACGTGCTGTACAAACAGTTTCCAATTGTTGTTCACAGGGGAATCTAACTTAAACGGAACATTATTCGGAATTCTACATTCTACATGCCCATTTTGCCCAGAATCGTTATCTTCCGCACTGAGAAGGGCGATAACAGTTCCCACTGGAGCATTTTCTGTCACGGAATTGGTGATGGACGTCACCGACAGTTCGGGAGCGTGGTCATTTACATCAATAACATCCACCAAGACATCACAGTGCTGGGGCATTGGGTAAGGGCCGTTATCGACTGCTTCAAGATTAATAATAAATGTTTTGCTTTGTTCATAATCCAATTGCCTTTTCAGTCTGATTTCACCAGTTTTGGAATTTACAGCGACTAATTCATGAACTGCAGCTGAATTGTGGCTGCTGAGGGCGTACGTTATCTCTCCATTCGGACCATCGTCCAAATCAGTGGCGTTTATGATAATAATCAGAGTTCCTATGGGAGCTGATTCTAGCAGATTGACCTTATAAACCGACTGTGAGAAAACAGGAGGGTTGTCATTCGCATCATTCACTGTGACTGTTACCTGGACCGTGCCCGACTTCTCCGGGACTCCGCCGTCTTCTGCAAGTAGCGTTAACCTATGGGTCGATAACGTTTCCCTATCCAAAGCCCTTTGCAACACCAATACTGGGAACTTCCCTATGCCATCATGCACTTGTACATCAACAGTGAAATATTCATTGTGAAGGAGCTGATATGTCTGCAAGGAATTAGTCCCAATGTCCGGATCGTGCGCAGCTTCAAGGGGGAATCGCGCTCCCGGTGCCCTGCTCTCTGAGATTTCCAGCCGGATCTGGTTTTTCGGGAAATTGGGAGAGTTGTCATTTACATCAAGAACCTCCACTTCCACCTGGTGCAGACCGAGGGGATTTTCAAGCACAACGTTGAAAGACAAAACGCATTGAGGGCTCGGTCCGCAAAGCTGTTCCCTGTCGATTCTTTCATTCACAAATAAAACTCCATTCTCCAAATTGACGTCAACATACCGCTTCCTCGGACTGGGCGCCACCCGCAATTTACGTGCCGACAGCTGCTTTAAATCAAGCCCCAAATCAATTGCGATATTCCCAACAAAGGCACCCAGTTGCAATTCCTCGGGTACAGAATAACGAATCTGGCCATAAACAAAATCCCAAGAGGTGATCAAACAGTAAAATATTTGATATTTCACTAGCCAGTTTATATTATCTCTCATTTCCAAGAGAAATCATTCCTATAGTTTCGATCCGAGACAATGCCTTATAAGAGCGATTTATTTAAATGGTAAAATGGAGAATCAGAGAATATCCGTACCTTCTTGTTATTTCCCCTACTGTTTCCATTGAAATGTTGTCGTTTTTTATTCTCTAATTCGAAAAGAATCGTGTATAAATCCTCCGGTGCTGCCTGCTATTCAGTTTTCATGGCGTCTGATCTTACGTGATGGCGGCTGGGTATTCAAGGGGGCTGTGCGGATCTCCAGTCACATCTCAGCTTCTGATTGGCGGAGAAAGCAGCAGTCATATCTGCCCAATTGGAATTCAGCTGATTTCTTAAAGCAAGTGGTGCTCTATTTGGCGCATCGTTGTTGCGTTTAATAGTGCACAGTTGAAATTAATTTCAGTATTGTAGATTATTCAGATTTTTGCAGAAATTTAGCTCCTGAATCGTTGTTTGAGTAAATTAGATACAACGAATATCTTAAAAAATTACTGTAGTAAAAGCCTTCAAAAACACGATCAAACACAGCAAAGTAGATTCTCTTACCGAGCATGCAGTGCATGCTCTTTGTATATTTGTTTTTTCATTGTTTCACGGTCGTGGCCTCCTGTTAATTAATAGTCATGAAGCACTGCAGTTCCCCCTTTTGAACAGAATTGAAAGAAGAACAATAATGGAACTGCTTTACCAAGCCAAGTAATTTAATTTTTCATCATTTTAAACGAATACACCCATAATATTTTCATTAGAATAACGAAACATGTTTCAAACTCCTGCTGTCCAGAATAAATAGCGAGTAGATTTCATCCATAACATTTCATAACTTAAGGTTTTATGTACAAGTATTCTTCATGGTCTTTCCTGAAGCCAAAGCAAATCAGAGCGACTTTGCTTAAACTGTAAACTAGAATGCCATAACGTCTGCCATTGAATTGCCTTCCATTCCACATATCAGACGAAATCTATGGCAATTATTGTAGGAATAAAAGTAGATAATCTCCCCAATGCCAATCTACTGACTCGAAAGTCTATATTCTCTCAAGAAATTTCATCAGTTATGGTTTTATCCCTGCTCTACCTTTAACTTTACTGGGAGCTATTTATCTTATTTCCTTCACCAATCCTGGATCTAACTCTAGGAAGCTATACACATTAAATTCAGGGAGATTTATCAAAACAGGAGCCTCATGAAGGTGTCTCTCCAGCATTTCAAGGGAACATTGATGGGAGAAACACTGCATCTGACTCACATATCCGACATATAAGAAATCCTGACTTTGATAGTTGCAGAATACTGATCCCCTACGCAAACCATGCCTGCAACAATTCCCAAGGACCTTTCGTTCTCTTCCATCTCAGAGACTTCGGAAAACACTAGCACAATATTACGAGCGGGAATATTCACTGTTGACCGCACGATGTTAATTTATATTCAACGATCGTCAGATAAGCATGCAGTCCTTCCTCACGTGGAACAAACTACATAAAGTTGCTTCTTTGACTTAAGAACCATTCCTATAAAATAACAGAATTACTAGGCATAGTCACTCTGGCAACAGGTATGACAACCGTTTCTCCACGAATTAAGTTATACTGCCGGCAATGAATTCACAAAGGCCTCATTATTTATTACAAGTTATTAAAGTAGATACATAAATGCTATGATTTTGATAGGACACCAGAAGTTTGGCATTTAGGTGTTCCTCTAGTCTTCTGCCACTTGCAGTTATCTGTCTCTGGATAGGTAACTGCAACGACACCTAGAATACTCAACGTCATCAAATCAAAGCCTCCACCCTGTTTAACAGTACATACCAACCTAATTGTTCACTCAGTCCATCACGGAATTCATTGGAATAACCGGGTGACATTTCTCCAAATTGTCCAATATACTACTGTTCATCCGAAAATTGTGAATGAGTTCAATCATACACTGTCAGAAGTGAGAACGCCCCTAGTTTCTGTGCGCGTTCAACACTCTTCGTGCCCTTCCACCACTAGGAAGGAGATACTCAGATATTTGTTGAAACATTCTCTTTCAGATTGAATAGGTACTTCCCACAATACATACTGAGGCCGATAGTGTCCAGATCGAAGCTCTATGTTTACTGGCAGTGGATAAACTATATTCGATCATTTACATACTAAATAGTGCCCCAAAACGATTTGAAATATGTTAATTTGAAATCTGTTCATTATGTTAATCAACACTGTGGAGAGAAACGCAAATATAACATTCCAGACTGTTCACCTTACATCGAGCTGCCACTTAGGGTCATCAGATACAATCGTGGACGCTTTGTTCTCTCTTCACAGATGTTGCTGCAATTTCAGCAGTATATTACGCTAATTTTTATTTCTGCTTCCCAATAGGTACATGGCTATCTACCTTCAGAATTTAAATACAAAGTGACCTAAAAGAAACAAAATGGGGAAAACGGCTGTTTTCAAATGAAGTGCTCGCCGCAAACACATCCAAATGTATGCTCCTGGATTTTCTCAACTTATTTAAAATATAATACGCAGTCAGCATGTAGAAATTCAAATAATAAGGCGATCAACTTCGCAAAAGAAATGGGCCAAACAATTACTTTTCTTTTGCGCAGTAGATCGCTTTTGAATTGCTGTTCCAGGCTTGCAAACTTACCATTTCTCCATTTCCTTTCCCAATCGTACTTTTCTCCGCGTTGTGCATCACTACAGATTGTGCGCAGTTGTGTGAGGTTGCGTAGTCTCTTTTCACGCTGTGCAGCGTGGAACACGATTCGTAACGGAAACTCTGAGAAAGTGGATCACCTCCGAATACCTCAACATAGTTCCGTGGTACTTGAAGACTTCTACTGGCTTTTTGAGTCCCATTTAGGAAATTCCTTGTTTCCAAACAACAACAGGTATCCAGAGAATAGTATTGGCATCCCATTCCACTTCTGCTTTTATTAACTATAATCGCAAGAATAATTAAAATTACGAGAAAAATTATAGACGTTGTCCCTAATGCCATGAGTAAGTAAAGGTTCACATCAGGAGAGATCTCGCGATCTTTATTTAAACTGGTGGCACTGAAAATCTTTTCATCTCCAGTCACAGATATTACTATGGTTACTGTGGCTGAAAGTGAGGGCGTCCCATGATCTTTCACAACAATCACCAGCCTTTGTTTTGAAGCGTCTTTACTCTGAATACCGCGGATACTCCAAACTTCACCGGTGCCTGCTGAAACAGTGAAGAGATCGCGATGAGTAGCCTGAAAAATGTCATAAGATAGACGGGCGTTCAGACCAGCGTCAGCGTCAGTAGCGGAGACCTTGACAAGGAAGTATCCAGGTTCAGCGAACCTGCTTATTGTCTCCATTACTGTTGACCCATACTCCGGTAAAGGATGCACTATCACTGGGGCATTATCGTTCTGATCAAGGATAACAACATCAATTGTAACGTTACTGCTGAGGGCTGGGACTCCAGAGTCCTGCACCTGAACTTGAATCTGGAAGTTTTTCAAAATCTCGTAGTCAAAAGACCTCCGAGCAAATATGACACCACTCTGCGGGTTGATGGAGACATATGAGACTACTGGTGAATTCAGGATAGTAAAATTCAATAGGGAATTCTGTCCCGAGTCTGGATCGAAAGCTGTCAGGGAGAATATCGAATCGCCAATATCGTTGTTTTCCATTATATTAGCCGTGTATACAGACTGCGTAAAACTTGGCGCGTTGTCATTTATATCTGAAACTTCTACGCTGATCGTTTTCTTGGATGTTAGAGGAGCATCCCCTGTATCAGCGCAAATTACAGTAATGTCATACCTCGAGGTAGTTTCGCGATCCAATGCATGTTGTATAAATAGTTTCCAATTGTTATTTATAGAGGAATTTAATTTAAAGGGAAGTTCATTCGGAATTCGACATTGCACTTGACCATTTCTCTCAGAATCCTTGTCCTCTGCACTGATAAGGCCGATAATAGTTCCCACTGGAGTATTTTCTGCCACAGCATTTGACATGGATGTCACCAAAAGATCAGGGGCATTGTCATTCACGTCGATTACATCCACCAACACATCGCAGTACTGGGGTATTGGGAGATGCCCACTATCGATTGCGTGAACATTAATTACAAAAGATTGTCTTTCTTCATAGTCCAACTGCCCTTTCAGTATGATTTCCCCAGATTTAGAATTCACTCCTACTAATGCACGAATCTCAGCCGAATTATGGCTGCTAAGGTCGTACTTTATCTCTGCATTCGGACCATCGTCCAAATCAGTGGCATTTAACGTGATAATCAGAGTTCCTATGGGAGCCGATTCCAACATATTCACCTGATAAACCGACTGTGAGAAAACAGGAGAGTTGTCATTCGCATCGTTCACTCTGATTGTTACCTGGACCGTCCCTGATCTCACAGGGACTCCACCGTCTTCGGCAACCAGAGATAACTGATGGGTAGATATCGTTTCTCTGTCCAAAGCCCTCAGTAGCACCAATACTGGTAGCTTTCCTAACCTTTCTCGTTCTTGCACATCAAGAATGAAATATTCATTGGGAAGGAGCTTGTATGTCTGTAAGGAGTTAGTTCCAATATCCGGATCATGCGCGGCCTCGAGGTGGAATCGCGCTCCCGGTGCCCTACTCTCTGAGATTTCCAGGCGGATCTGTCTTTTAGGAAAACTGGGAGCGTTGTCATTTACATCGAGAATCTCCACTTCCACCTGGTGCAGGACGAGGGGATTTTCAAGCACAACGTTGAATGACAAAACACATTCGGTGCTCGGCCCGCAAAGTTGCTCCCGGTCGATTCTTCCATTCACAAATATAATCCCGTTCTCCAAATTAACGTCAACATACTGCTTCCTCGAACTGGGCGCCACCCGCAATCTGCGAGCCGTCAGCTGCTTTAAATTTAACCCCAAATCAATTGCGATATTTCCAACAAAGGCACCTATTTGCAATTCCTCGGGAACAGAATAACGAATGTGGCCACAAACAACATTCCAAGAGGTGATCAAACAGTAAAATATTTGATATTTCACTAGCCAGTTTATATTATCTCTCATTTCCAGGAGAAATCATTCCAATGGTTTCGACTCGAGACAATGCCTTTTCACAGCGATTTATATAAATGGGAAAATACGATGCAGAAAATGTCCGTACCTTTTGTTATACACTGTTGCTTACATCGAAATATTATTATTTTTTCTCTCCAATTCGAAAAGATCCGCGTTTAAATCCTCCAATGCTGCGTACTCTGCAGTGTTCACGGCGTCTGATCTTAGGCGATGGCGGCTGGGTACTGAAGGGGGCCGTGCGGATCACCAGTCACATCTCAGCTTCTGATTGGCCGATAATACAGCATACATATCTGACCAATTAGAATACAGCTCATTTCTTAAAGCCAGAACTACGTAATTTAGCGCAGTTTGTTACATTTAATGGTGCACAATTGATATTTATTTTAGCATTCTAGATGATTTTGATTTCTGTCAAAATTACATTCCAGAATCGTAGTTTCTGAAACTATGTTGTGAAAATTTAAAAAACTTAACATGTGGTAAACCCATGGGAATCTCGATCAAATTCAACCACATGTCTCCTCTTGTAAATAATCAAATTACATGCAGAGTCCAGTTTCATCTTGCTTTTATAGTCATGACCACCTGTTAATTAATTCTCATGTAATTGTCGCGCTCACACCGTGCACAAAACCAAAGGAAAAATTAAAACACAACTGTTTTGCCAGATGACTAACCTCTCTGTGTATAATGTAAACGAATCCATTAACAACATTTTCATTTATATGAGGTAAAATATGTTTCTGTGGACAATAAATAGCCGAATAAATCGGATTTTTTCTATAGCTATTCAAAATTTGGTGAAAGTCCCTTCATTCAATACTCTCCATTGTATTTTCCTAAGCAAAAGCTAATGCTTTTGACTTTGTGTAAAATATACACCAGCATGCCACGATGTCTAGCATTAAGTCTCTGGTCAGCCTTGGAAACCATAGAAAGGGTGCAGAGGAGATTTACAAATGTTGCCTGGATTGAGGAATATGCCTTATGACAATAGGTTCAGTGAACTCGGCCTTTTCTCCTTGGAGCGCCGGATCAGGACAGGTGACCTGATAGAGTTGTATAAGGTGATGAGAGGCATTGATCATGTGGATAGTCTGAGACTTTATCCAGGGCTGAAATGGTTGTCACACGACGACGCAGGTTTAAGATGCATCTATAGGGAGATGCGCTGTCGACAGCACTTCTCCCTATAGATGCCGCCTGGACTGCTGCGTTCCACCAGCATTTTGTGTGTGTTGCTTGAATCTCCAGCATCTGCAGATTTCCTCATGTTTTCAGGTTTAAGAGGCTGGGGAGTAGGTACAGAGGAGATATCAGGGGTAAGTTTTTTTACTCAGAGAGTGGTGAGTGCGTGGAATGGGCTGCCGGCAACGGTGGTGGAGGCGGATACAATCTGGTCTTTTAAGAGACCTTTGGATAGGTACATGGTGCTTAAAAAATGAGGTTATTGGTAAGCATAGTAATTTCTCAGGTAGGGACATTCTCGGCCCAACTTTGTGGGCCGAAGGGCTTGTATTGTGCTGTAGTTTTCTATGTTTCTATGTTTCTATCAATTGAAACTGATGTTTTTCCACATGCCTTTGAACAGTGGCAGTCAAAACGCTATTTAAGAAGCCAAACATCTATTGTGAGGCACCAGCTAACTGCAGGCCTTTATCAAATATTCCCTTCCTAAACAAGATTCTTGAGCAAGTCATTTCTCAACTCAACCAACTCAACAACTTTATGAAAGAGAGAAAAAATTCAGTCAGGATTTGAGCAACCCACAGCATTGAGACAACCTATACTGAAGCCGTCGGAGACCTTTGGTTCAGCAGTGTTGCCAACAGAATCTCAGTTCTAATTCTTCCAGATCGAAGTGCTGCCTTCGAAAAAAATGACTATAGCACTCTCTTGGATTGTCTTGAGGAATGGATTGGTCTCTTAGTGCCCTTAATTGGTTATGATCATATATCTTAAAATTTTTGTTTGCTTTTGTCTTGTAGCCAAATTTTCTAAGAGACAAAGTGTACCTTTTGGTGTTACTCGGGGAAGCAGTCTTAGTCCCTTACTCTTCGCCTTATATATACTGGCCTTCAGAGACATAATTAGAGAGCATAATATTGATTTCCACAGTTATGCAGATGATACACAACTGAGCCTGATGATAACATCCTATTTTCTTTGACTTCTGATGTAGTTGCAATAAAAACAATGGATAAGCTCCAATTTCCTAAAATAAAATGAAGATAATTGAAGATATAACTGAAATGCCATTGGTTGTTCTCAAATTCAAAAGAGATAAACTTCCTGATAAATTTGGCTCCCCTTGTAAATTCAGAAGTAACACGCCATTGTGTTATCCTTGATTCAGATTTGAATTTTAAATCCCGCATAAAGAAAGTGACCAGAGCAGCATTTCCACACTTAAGAAATATTGCAAAGGTACGTTCACTTCTGTCACGCAATGATTCTGAAAAGTTAATTCACGCCTTTATATCAAACTGACTAGATTACAGCAATGCTGTTCTTCCAAAACAATCTATTACCTGACTTCAAAATATTTAGAACGCTGCTGTTATACTTTAATGCCAAATCCAAGATGAGGGAACATATTACTACTGTACTGGCTACTCTGTATTGGCTTTCTGTACTTTATAGTAGTGATTTTAAAGTTCTCTGTCTTGTTTTTAATGTTCTTAATGGTCTAGAACCGGTGAACATCGCAAAATTGTCTTCGCTTTATAATCCTGGTCCAGCTCTTAATTCTTCTACTGCCAATCTCTTAGATTTAAAAAAGCTTCCACAAAAGATAATTGACAGGTTAGCTGTCTTGAGCTATGCTTCTTAACTGTGGAATTCAATACCTAAAATTATAAGCGATGCAGACTCATTAGACACTTTTAAATGCTAACTGAAAGAAAATTTATTTAGTTTTTAAAACAAAAAACTTTTTTTTCTTCTATTTTCAATTTATTTCCCTGTTTATACTTACAACCCATTGTAAAGCAGATTCAACTACGTCCTGTGTATGAAAATTGTTCCATAAATAACGTTATTATTATTCAAAAATATTGCGCATCAAATACAGACAACCCACGAGAATTTCGATAAAATTTAAAAAGGATAGACAGGCGAAAGAGAATCACGTGGGATTCCAGAAACTGGTGTCGCAGTCATTGGATCTACAAAATCCTGAAAAAAATAGGATAGAAAGCAATAGATAGCAAATAGATATGAGGATCGAAATCAATACGCACAAAGACATTTTGATGTAGAAATTAAATTCGTCTCATTAAATGGAATGGCTTCAAAAACTATTTTCTTTTGCGAAGTAACTCACCTCGTTACTTGTATTGCAGCTGTAGATTTCAGAACTTACCATTCCTGCACTTTCTTTAGCTAGAGTTGCTTGCTTTGCGTAGGAATTTTCTGCAGGTGGTCCACGTTTGTGTGGGGCCGTGAGTTCTTTCTTTACGGAATGCAACGTTGAACACGACTCGTAACGGAAGCTCTGAGAAAGTGGATCACCTCCAAATACTTCAATATAGTTTGGTGGTATATGAAGGCTTCTACTGGCCTTTTGAGTTCCATTTAGGAAATTTCTTGTTTTCCAACAGCAACAGATATTCGGAGAGCTGTAATGGCATCTTATTCCGTTTCTGTTATAAGCATTGATAGCAAGGATAATTAAAATTACTAGAAAAATTACAGATATTGTCCCTAATGTTATGACCAAATAAAGGTTCAGATCAGGGAAGAACTCATGATCTTTACTTAAACTGGTAGCACTGGTGATCGTTTCGCCCCCTGCCAAAGATATTACTATGGTTACTGTGGCCGATAGTGAGGGCCTTCCATTATCTTTTACAACAATCACCAGTCGCTGTTTAGAAGCATCCTTACTTTGTATACCACGGATAGTCCAAACCTCACCAGTGTCCGTTGAAATAGTAAACAAATCGCGATGGGTAGCCTGAAATATGTGGTAAGACAGACGGGCATTCTGACCAGCGTCGGCGTCCGTGGCTGATACTTTGACCACGAGGTATCCAGGTTCAGCAAACCTGGATATTGTCTCCATTACTGTTGACCCAAACTCAGGTAAAGGATGCACAATCACTGGGGTATTATCGTTTTGATCAAGGATAACAACATCAATTGTGACGTTACTGGTGAGGGCTGGGACTCCAGAGTCCTGCACCTGAACTTGGATCTGGAAGTTTTTCAATCTCTCGTAATCGAACGATCTCTGCGCAAAGATGACACCACTCTTTGAATTGATGGAGACATACGAGGCTACGGATAAATTCATAATACTAAATTTCAGTCGGGCGTTCTGCCCAGTATCTGGATCGAAGGCTGTCAGAGAGAATATGGAATCCCCAACAACATTGTTCTCCATAATATTTGCCGTGTATCTAGGCTGTGTAAAACTTGGGACATTATCATTTACATCTGAAACTTCCACATGGATAGTTTCCTTAGAGGTGAGGGGAGGGTTCCCTGTGTCCATGCAAGTTACAGTGATGTCATACCTAGAGATAGTTTCGCGATCCAGTTCATGCTGTATCAGCAGTTTCCAATTATTCTTCACGGGGGAATCTAACTTAAAGGGAAGTTTATTCGGAATTTGACATTGCACTTGTCTATTGTGCCCAGAATCTTTATCTTCTGCATTAAGAAGGGCGACAATAGTTCCCACTGGGGCATTTTCTGGCACGGCATTTGACAAAGATGTCACCGTAAGTTCAGGTGCGTTGTCATTCACATCGATTAAATCCACCAGCACATCGCAGCGCCGAGACATTGCGGGTTGACCATTATCCACTGCTTGAATATTGATTACAAAAGTCTTTCTTTTTTCATAGTCCAAGTGATCTTGCAGTCTAATTTCACCGGTTTTGGAATTCACACGTACTAACGCACGGACCTCAGCTGAATTATGGCTGCTGAGGGCATATGTAATCTCTCCATTCGTACCATCGTCCAAATCAGTGGCGTTTAGCGTGATAATCAGCGTTCCCATGGGAGCCGATTCTAACGTATTGACCTTATAAACCGACTGCGAGAAAACAGGAGAGTTGTCATTCGTATCCTTTACAATGATTATTATTTGTGCAGTGCTTGACCTCACGGGGACTCCGCCGTCTTCAGCAAGTAGCGTTAACTGATGCGTCGATATCTTTTCTCTGTCCAAACCCCTTTGTAGAACCAACAACGGTAATGCTCCTATTCTATCACGTTCTTCTATGTCAAGAATGAAATATTCATTGGGAAGGAGCTGATATGTCTGTAAGGAATTAGCTCCAATATCCGGATCGTGCGCTGCCTCGAGGGGGAATCGCGCTCCCGGTGCCATAATCTCTGAGATTTCCAGACGAATCTGACTGTTGGGGAAACTGGGAGCGTTGTCATTTACATCGAGAATCTCCACTTCCACCTGGTGCAGACCGAGGGGATTTTCAAGCACAACGTTAAATGATAAAACGCATTCGGTGCTCGGCCCGCAAAGTTGCTCCCGGTCGATATTTTCATTCACAAATAAAATCCCCTTCTCCAAATTAACGTCAACATACCGTTTCCTCGGACTGGGCGCCACCCGCAATCTACGAGCTGACAGCTCCTTTAAATTTAACCCCAAATCAATTGTAATATTCCCAACAAAGGCACCCAGTTGCAATTCCTCGGGAACAGAATAATGAATCTGCCCCCTAACAAAATCCAAACGGGCAAACAAACAGCAAAAGAGCTGATATTTTACTAACCAGAGTATATTATCTCTCATTTCCAGGAGAAATCATTCCAATGGTTTCGACCCGAGACAATGCCTTTTCACAGCGATTTATTTAACTGGGACCAATACGTTGCAGAAAATATTTGCACGTTTTTGATATCTCCTATGTTGTTTGGATTGCTATTTTCTCATTTTTCTCCAATTCGAAACGAGCCGTGTGTAAATCCTCCGGTGCTGCTGGTATCCAGTTTTTACGGCATCTGATCGTACGTGATGGCGGCTGCGTATTGAAGGGGGCTGCGCGGATCACCACTTGCAGCTCAGCTTCTGATTGGTGAACGATGAAGCTTTCATATTTGGCCAATTGGAATTAGCTAATTTCTTAAAGCAAGTGATATTCCATCTGACGCTGAGTTGTTACATTTAATAGTGCACAATTTAAATTAAATTCAGCATTCTAGATGATAAAGAGTTTTACAGAAACTTAGCCTCCGAATCATAGTTTAATATACTCAATGCAGCAAATACCTTAAAGATCAACTGTTGGAAAATATCTTCAGGAAGAGATAAGATTCAAAAAAGTATTTGCTCTTGCTGAGAATCTAATTATAGAAATGGTCTATGTACATGTGTTTCATCGTTCTTTTATAGTCGTTGCCAGCTAGTAGTTAATACTCATGGAACTATTTCACACACCTCCCTTTGTACAGACCAAACCAAAAACAAATATAGAGCTGCTTTGCCAAGACGAATATTAACAATAGCTTTTCATAATGTGAAGGTTTCCGTGTAAGTCTCTCTCCATGGTCATTTGCTGAAGGAAAGGCTAAAGAAACCGGCGTTGTTTTAAATGTAAATTGGAATGCCATCATGTCTATGATTAAATCCCTTTCCAGTCCCGATATCTGACGACATCGAAGACTATCACTGCAGAAGTGAATGGATATAACCTGTACAATGCCACTCCACTGACTCGAAATTCAATATTCTCATAATTACTTTAATATGCTCTGGTTTCATTCCTGCTCTACCTTTAACTTTGACTGGGAATTATATATCACAGTTCCTTCACTAATCCTGGACCTAAACCTTCGAACTTTTACGCAATAAATTTACGGGAGCTGTCTCAACGCAACGGACTCAGTGATTCGGGGAGGAGTCTCCTCACTTCTTCTCCCAGGGCAACATGGATGAGAGAAACACTAGCCTTGCATGTAACACCCATATCCAGGATACAAAGAATCACAACGTTGATACTGAAGAATGCTAATCCCCAAACCAAACCATATCTGCAATAATTGTTTGGGAATTGCTGTGGAATTTTCTATCTCGAAGACTTCCGAAAATAGCAGCTCAATATTATGTGCGTGAATGTTCGCTGTTGACCACACGATGTTAATTTATATTTAACATTCGTCACGAAAGTAAACAGTCCTTACTTACTTGGAAAAAGCTCGACACAATGCTTAAATAATTTACAAGTACTCGAAAATGTAAATATAAAATCACCCGGAATACTCAATACCATTCATATCAAAGCATTCATCCTGATTAGCAGTACATAAAATGCCTTAAATATTTATTCAGTCCATCACAGAGTGAACTGGAATAACTCATTGATATTTCTCCAAATTCTCTCTCAGATCTGGATAATTGTTGGGTAAGACATCAGTGAGGCCTAATTTTGGAGTATTGTATGACGGTCTGGTCACCTGCTTACAGGAAAGATGCAAATAAGTTTGAAGGAGTTCAGAGAAAGTTTACAAGGATGTGGCCAGGTTTGGAGGGCCTGAGTTATAAAGAAAGATTGAATAGATTGGGCCTTTATTCCTCAGAACGTAGAAGATTGAGAGAAGATTTGTTTGCACTGTACAAATTAATTCGGGAGTATAGAAAGGATACATGCAAGCAGGCTTTTTCCATTGAGTTTGGGGTGGGACTATAATCAGAATTCATGGGTTAAGAGTGATATATGAAAAGTTTAAGGGTAAAATGGGGGGAAACTACTTCACTCAGCAGATTGTGAGAGTGTTGAATGAGCTGCCAGCACAAGTGCAGGATGCGAGGTGGATTTCAACGTTTGAAGTTTTGATAGGTACATGGATAATAGGCTATGGTCCCGGTGCAGTTCGATGGGAGCAGGCAATTTAAATGGTCTCGACATGGAAGGCCGGACGAAGGGCCCGTTTCTGCCCTGTACTTCTCTTTGAAGCTATGACTCTAATAAAGAAATTTAAATGCACAAGGAAATAACAGCACGACAAAGTCCCATGCACTGCTAAGACATACCTCACTATTTATTAGAGACTTGTGAATGAACTATTGTGTGAAGCTGTCACAGGAGACATATTTGGTTTCTGCGGCGTTTGAGGACACGGTACACTTCAGTCACTAAAAAGGAGGCAATCAGCGTCTTGTTGGAAGAATCCCTGTTAGATTGATTATGTAACACCAATAATATATGCAGAATTAATTAATGTCAGAATCAACACTCTGGCTGAGTAGCAGATAATTTAGATACAATACATAGTTTAAATACTAAATAGTAATCCAAAATGTTTCATTGAACGAAACGTGGACGCTTCATTCTCGCTCCACAGATGTTGCTGTAATTTCTATATATCAAGCTAGTTTTGATTTCTACTTTTCAGCTGCGACATAATTATTTCCCTCAGCTTTTAAATGCAAGTGACTTTAAAAAACTGGGAAGAACAGTTACTCTCAAATGATGAGCTCACAGCAAGTTATGTTCAGGGGTATGCTCCTGGGTTTTGGCAACAGATCTAAAATATGAGTGTAGTAAATGTGAATCAGTTTAAGCTCCCGCCCCCCCCCACCCCCCATCTAGCACTTTGATTAACTTCACTTAAGAAAAGTCTGTGGGTTTCCAGGACTTTGTGAAAGAACGCATTGCAATTACATACAACCCTCCAAAATTCCGAACAGAAAAAAAATGCACGACAAGTAGGGTTGTGGATCATGAACCAAGAATACTTTGACGGAGAGATTCAAGTTGTCCCAGGATATGCAATGGCCGGAAAACCAAAACGATTTACTTTCTTTTGTGAATTAACTCACCTCATTATGTGTATTGCAGCTGTAGATTTCAGGATTTACCATTCCTGCACTTTCTTTCCCAAGAAGTTTCTGCTGTGCATAGGGAATATCTGTAGACACTCCTCGTGTGTGGGGTGTCGGGAATTCTCTCTTCACTGACCGCAAAGTTGAACATGGTGACTCGTAACGGTAGCTCTGAGAAAGTGGATCACCTCCGAATACCTCAACATAGTTAGGCGGTATCTGAAGGCTTCTTCGAGCTTTTTGAGTTCCATTTAAGTTTCTTGTTTCCAAACAGTAACAAACATTGTATTGGCATCTAATTCCGTTACTGTTATTATGAACTTTAATAGCAAGGATAATTAAAATTATGAGGAAAACAATAGATGTCGTTCCTAATGCTATGACTAAGTAAAGGTTCATTTTAGGGGAGAACTCGCGATCTTTGCTTAAGCTGGTGGCATTGGGGACCTTTTGACTTCCTGTCACAGATATTGCTATGGTTACCGTGGCTGATAGTGAGGGTGTTCCCTTATCTTTTACAACAATCACCAGCCGTTGTTTTATAGCATCCTTATTTCGTATACTACGGATAGTCCAAATATCACCAGAGTCCGCAGAAATCGTGAACAAATCGAGATGGGTAGCTTGAAAAATGTGGTAAGACAGATGGGCATTCTGACCAGCGTCGGCATCAGTAGCTGAGACCCTGACCACAAGGTATCCAGGTTCAGCAAACCTGGATATTGTCTCCATTACTGTTGACCCATACTCGGGTAAAGGATGTATAATCACTGGGGCGTTATCGTTCTGATCAAGGATAACAAAATTAACTGTCGTGTTACTGGAGAGGGGTGGGACACCAGAATCCTGAACCCTAATGTATACCTGAAAGTTTTTTAACTGTTCGTAATCAAAAGATCTCTGAGCAAATACGACACCACTCTGGGAGTTGATGGAGACATATGAGGCCTCGGATGAATCCAGGATAGTAAAGTCCAATCGGGAATTCTGACCTGTGTCTGGATCGAAAGCTGTCAGGGAGAATATGGACTCCCCAATAACGTTGTTCTCCATAACATTTGCTGTGTATAGAGACTGCGTAAATCTTGGCGCATTATCATTTACATCTGAAACTTCCACATGGATCGTTTCCTTGGATGTGAGGGGCGGCGTCCCTGCATCTGTGCAAGTCACCGTAATGTCATACCTGGAGGTAGTTTCATGATCCAGTGCATGCTGTATAAATAGTTTCCAATTGTTTTTCACAGGGGAATCTAACTTAAAGGGAAGATTATTCGTAATTCGACATTCGACATGCCCATTTTGCCCAGAATCCTTATCTTCCGCACTGAGGAGGGAGATAAGGGTTCCCACTGGAGCATTTTCTGCCACGGCATTTGACAGGGACGTCACTGACATTTCTGGAGCGTTGTCATTAACGTCGATGACATCCACAAACACATCGCAGTGCTGGGGCATTGGGTACGGACCATTATCGACTGCTCGCAGATTAATCATAAATGTTCTGCGTTGTTCATAGTCCAATGGTCCTTTTAGTTTGATTTCACCAGTTTTGGGATTCACATCAACTAATTCGCGAACCACAGCTGGATTCTGGCTGCTGAGGGCGTACGTTATCTCCCCATTCGGGCCATCGTCCAAATCAGTAGCGTTTAACGTAACAATCAGAGTTCCTATGGGAGCCGATTCCAACAGATTTACCTTATAAACCGACTTCGGAAAAACAGGAGAGTTGTCATTCGCATCCTTCACTGTGACTGTTATTTGGGCTGTGCCGGATTTCGCAGGGACTCCGCCGTCTTCAGCAAGTAGCGTTAACCTATGGGTCGATATCGTTTCCCTGTCCAATGCCTTTTGCAACACCAATACTGGGAACTTTCCTATACCATCGTGTACTTGTACATCGACAATGAAATATTCATTGTGAAGGAGATGGTATGTCTGCAAGGAATTAGTTCCAATGTCCGGATCTTGTGCGGCCTCGAGAGCGAATCGCACTCCCGGTGCCATAATCTCTGAGATTTCCAGTCTGATCTGGCTTTCAGGGAAATTGGGAGCGTTGTCATTTACATCGAGAATCTCCACTTCCACCTGGTACAGACCGAGGGGATTTTCAAGCACAACGTTGAATGATAAAACGCATTCGATGCTTGGCCCGCAAAGTTGCTCCCGGTCGATTCTTCCATTCACAAATAAAATCCCATTCTCCATACTGACGTCAATATATTGCTTCCTCGGACTGGGCGCCACCCGCAATCTGCGAGCCGACAGCTGTTTTAAATTTAGCCCCAAATCAAGTACGATATTCCCAATAAAAGCACCTACTTGCAATTCCTCGGGAACTGAATAACGAATCTGGCCACGAACAAAATCCAAATGGGCAAACAAGCAGCAAATCAGCTGATATTTCACCAACCAGTGTATATTATCTCTCATTTCCAGGAGAAATCATTCCAATAGTTTCGACCCGAGACAAAGCCTTTTAGCAGCGATTTAGGCAAATGATAATTTGCGATGCAGAAAACACTCGCCTCCCTTTTACGATATTCTCTGTTATTTACATTGAAATGTTCTTACGTCGTCTCCAGTTTGAAACGAACTGTGTACAGATACTCCGGTGTTGTTTCTCATGCCGTTTTCACGGCGTCTGAGCCTAAGCCATGGCGGCTTGGTACTGAAGGGGGCTGTGCGGATCACCAGTCACACCTCAGCTTCTGATTGGTCGATAATGCAGTATTCTTATCTGACCAATTAGAATCATCTGATTTCTTAAAGCAAGAAGTGCTTAATTTGGCGCATCTGCTTACATTTAGTAGTGTACAATTGAAATTTGTTTCAGCATTCTAGATTATTTTGATTTCTGCGGAAATTTCAGTCCTTGATTGTCATTTCAGGAACTATGATACAGTTAATATCTTAAATGACAAACATGAGATAAAGCCCCGAGGATCGAGATCAAATTCAATCAAGCGTCTCCTCTTGCTTATAATGAAATCACATGCGGGGTTCATATACACTTGTTACATCGTGGGTTTGCAATGGTGGACACCTGCTAATTAATTCTTATGTAACCCTGTCGACCCCCACCAAATGAAGTAAAAGAAAAAGAGAAGTTGCTTTACCAGGATGAAATCTCTCTCTTTGCAGCAGTTTTAAGCGAATATTTGTATAGCCAAAATATGTTTCTGTCCATAATAAATAGCCTAGTAAATTTGTTTGTATCTATAGCTTTTCATAATTTAAATGTTGTCGATGAAATGATCCCAGTGGTCGTTACGTAAAGCAAAAGCTAATACTTTTGCCTCTTTGTAAAATGTCAGCCAGAATCCACCACGTCTAGACTGTTCAGTCCTAATATCAAATGTGATCTATTGCTGTTACTAAAGAAATGAATGGAAACTTAATCAACAGACGCCGCTCTGCTGAGGCAAAAAACACAATAGTCATTAAGGTACTTTAACATTCCCTGGCTCATAGACCAGCAGAGTTTGCAATTTTAATTCCCCAGTTTTGGAATTCACGCCATCTACTTCGCGAATTTCATCTTAGTTATGGCTGCTGAGGGCAGAGGTTTTCTCTCCACTCGGGGCATCATCCAATCAGTGGCACTTAACGTAATAGTGGGAGATACTATGGTAGCTGATCACAGCATATTGTCTTGATTACACCAACTACGAGAATGCAGGAGATTTGTCATTCACATCCTTCAATGCGACTGTGAAGACCACAGTCTGTGCGGATTGGTAATAACATCTCCACCTCACTGAAATCAACACTGCGCACCTCAGGGATGAATGCTGAGCGCACTGATTCACTCTCTCTATCCCCATGACTGTGTGGCTAAGCATGGTTCAAGTGCCATATGAATTTGCTGATCATACAACCATGTTGGCAGAATCTCAGATGGTAATGAGCGGGCGTACAGGAGGGAGATAGACCAGCTGGTTGGGTGGTGTCGCAGCAACAACTTTGCACACGTTGACAGTAAGACCAAAAAGCTGATTGTACACATTAGAAAGAGTAAGATGAGGAAAGATAAACCAATACTCACAGGGGAAACAGAAGACGAGAGAGTGGGCAATTTCAA
This sequence comes from Hypanus sabinus, assembly GCF_030144855.1. Classification (NCBI taxonomy): domain Eukaryota; kingdom Metazoa; phylum Chordata; class Chondrichthyes; order Myliobatiformes; family Dasyatidae; genus Hypanus; species Hypanus sabinus. The sequence goes on along the minus strand of NC_082720.1, from coordinate 57,580,078 downwards.
GTTCCTGGCTGTCAACATATCTGAGGATCTAACCTGGACACAACATATCAATGCAGCTATAAAGAGGGCAGATTACGATAATATTTTATTAGGAATTTGAGTAGATTTAGTTTATCACCTAAATTCCTCCAAAACTTCTACTGTGGAGAGCATTCTAACAGGCAGCATCATCGTCTGGTATGGATCAAGGGCGCAAGTAGGGTTGGGGTTTACTGCATAGGTTCGAAGTAAACTGCAGAAAGTGTCAACGTGAGTCAACTCCATAATGTGTACCACCCCATGTACTATCCAAGACATCTTCAAGGAGTGGTGCCTCAGAATGGCGGTGTCCACCATTAAGGACGCCCACCACCCAGGACATGCCCTTTTCTCATTGTTACCATCAAGAAAGAGGTACAGAAGCCTGAAAGCAGACACTCAGCGATTCAGGAACACTGTTCCTTCTGCCGTCCAGTTTATAAATAGACATTGAACCCATGAACATTACCTCACTCCTTCTTTTATTTCTGTTTTGCACTACTGACTTAAACTTAACTATTTGATATACATGTATGTACTTGGTGTAATTCCGTTCTTTTGTTCTATATTTATCATGTATATTGTAAAGTTAACGAATTTCACAACATATGCCGGTGATATTAATCCTGCTTCTGATACAGATTCTGATCATGTAAACGCACAGCATGCAAAAGCACTCTGAAAACAAAAGCTAGAGTGATTGACTGTGTTCAAAATGTAATGCAGATTGCAATTCATTAAGTGTCTTCCTAGTTCTTATATTAGACATGATCTATAGTTATATTTGGAGAAGTGAATAGAATAGAACTTGTAGTACTTTAATATTCTCTGCTTTCATCCTGTAATACGTTTAGCTTTGACCAGGAATCATATATCACAATTGTTTCACTGCTCCTAAATGGAATTCTTGGAACTTCTTCTGCAGTAACTTTGCAGGAGATCCACCACCTCATTGCCTTATAATGATGTCTCTTCGCCACTTTTCTAAGGGCCTCATCGGATGGGTAACACTAGCCTTACCGATGGCACTCACATAACCAGACAAAGAATCATAACCTTGATTGCTCAAGTCTGCTAATCTGTAAAGCAAAGCATCTCTTCAGTAACTACACTTCCGTCTCGGACACTTCCTAAGCTATGTTCCAGCATATTACTATAATTGGGAAAGTCTGTTGTCGAGCACACGATGCAAATTTGTATTCAACATTCCCTAAGTAGGCAAGATGTCCATACTCACATGAAAGAAGTTCCACAGAATACTGTTGCTTTGACTTGTAACTTAAGAAACACTCAAGAAACACTTAAAAAAAACTACATTACTATTCTATTCACTTCTCCAAATATAACTATAGATCATGTCTAATATAAGAACTAGTAAGACACTTAATGAATTGCAATCTGCATTACATTTTGAACACAGTCAATCACTCTAGGTTTTGTTTTCGGAGTGCTTTTGCATGCTGTGCTTTTACATGATCAGAACCTGTAGCAGAAGCAGGTTTAATATCACCGGCATATGTCGTGAAATTTGTTAACTTTACAATACATGGTAGTACACTTTAAAAAAATAACAGAATTGCTTGCCATTGCCCATCCTGAGCAACCACTTCTCCCCGAATTTAGTCACGGTGCCATCATTGATTCTCAAAATAATGATTGAACAACTTAAGTGCTATAGTTATGATGGATCATCAGAAGCGGGCTTTTGTTGTTTCTCTTGTCTTCTGAAACTTGAAAGCCACAAATCAGTTTTTTCCTTGAATATTTAACAACTACCCGAATATCTAACTGTGACAGTACACATAGCACACAATACCATTCAAATCAAAACCTTCATCCTGATTAGTAGTACGGCAAATTCATTCTACCGCAGAATTCGCTAGCATAACTCATTGGTATTTCTCGAATGTTCTCCCAGACCTGGCTAATAAAGGAATGTAAATGAACTAGGCAGTAACCACACAGCAAAGTCCCATGCCCTACTAAGTCTATGCCCTACTCTCTATGTATCAGCAAAATTTGAAATTGCCACATACATACACTGACTGTGATAAGAGACCGTATATGTTGATTCTATGGGCTTTGGGAGATGTCCACAGACTTTCACCAATAAGAAGGAGGTAATCAGAATCTTGTTGGAATATTTTCTCTTGCATTAAACTGGTAACACCCACAGCATAGAGTTCCATAATGCCTAGTATGAAGGACTAGGCTTATTAGTAGTAGATAAAGTACTGCGGATAATTTAGAAACGAATTAAGGACCCAAAATGTATTGAAGTACTCATCTTGTCAAGCAGCACCGCCGGAGAGAAAACCAAATATAAATTTACAGACTGATCAACTTACATCGAATTCGGATTTAAGGTTAACGGCTGGAAACGTATAGCCCTGGTTCTCGCTTCCCAGCTGTCGCAGCAATGTTTGGATTTTGTGTATGCGCTTTGCAGCATCTATGTGCCTTCACAATACGTGGTGACCGAAGAAATCTGCTGAAAACTACTACTTTCAACGGAAGTGCTCAGAAGTTTACTCGCATTTTTTTTTACAAGATAGCAAAATATATAAAGTGTAGGAAATATGGACAAGTTTAACCCTACACAGAGCAGTACGATAAACGTCAATTGCGAAAGCAATACTTTAGAGAATCATCTGAGCTTCCGGGACCTGGTGCAGTTATACGATGACAATATATGCATGGCTACAAGAATCCAAGAAGATTAAAATAGTATATATTTGGCTCAAAACCACTACCTACAAAATGCTTTGAGCTAGATAATAATTTCGGCCTCTTAATCGCATTCACCCTAAATTCCAGAACAAATTTTTCTGTGCGAAGTAGCTCACCTCATTATTTGTATTGTAACTGTAGACTTCAGAGTTTAGGATGCCAAGGGTCTCTTTCACTATGAGTTTCTTTTGGCTGTAGGGAACAGATGGAGATGGTCCGTGCGGGGTTGTAAAGTCTCTCTTCATGGTCTGCAAAGTCGAACACGACTCGTAACGGAAACTCTGAGAAAGTGGATCACCTCCGAATACCTCAACGTAGTTCGGTGGTATATGAAGGCTTCTACTGGCTTTTTGAGTCCCATTTAGAAAATTTCTTGTTTCCAAACAATAACAAACATTGTACTGGCATTCCATTCCATTTCTATTATTATGAACTATAATAGCAAGAATAATTAAAATTACGAGGAAAATTATAGATATCGACCCTAAGGCTATGACTAAGTAAAGGTTTCTTTTGGGAGAGAATTCACGATCGTTGCTTAAGCTGGTGGAGCTGGAGATCGTTTCACTTCCTGTCACATATATCTCTATGGTTACTGCGGCTGAAAGTGAGGGCATTCCGTTATCTTTTACGACAATCTCAAGTCTTTGCTTAGAAGCATCCTTCCTCTGAATCGTCCTGATAGTCCAAATTTCACCGGTGATTTCTGAAATAGTAAAAAGATCTCGATTGGTAGCCTGAAAAATGTGGTAAGACAGACGAGCATTCTGCCCAGTATCGGCGTCAGTAGCTGAAACCTTGGCAACGAGGTATCCAGGTTCAGCAAACCTGCTTATTGTCTCCATTACTGTTGACCCATACTCGGGCAGAGGATGCACGATCACCGGGGGATTGTCGTTCTGATCAAGGATATTAACATCGATTGTAGCGTTACTGGCGAGTGGTGGGACTCCAGCATCCTGAACCTTAATGTATATCTGAAAGTTTTTTAACTGCTCGTAATCAAAGGATCTCCGAGCAAATATGACACCAGTCTGCGAGTTGATGGAGACATACGAAGCTGCGGGTGAATTCAGGATAGTAAAGTTCAAGCGGGAATTCTGTGCCGTGTCTGGATCGAAGGCGTTCAGAGAGAATATAGAATTCCCAATGGCGTTATTTTCCATGACATTTACCGTGTATGTAGGCTGTGTAAAGCTTGGGGCATTATCATTTACATCTGAAACTTCCACATGGATCGTTTCCTTAGATGTGAGCTGAGGGTTCCCCGTGTCCATGCAAGTTACAGTGACGTCATAACTCGAGGTAGTTTCGCGATCTAGCTCATGCTGTATAAGCAGTATCCAACTGTTGGTTATTGACGAATCTAACTTAAAGGGAAGTTTATTCGGAATTTGACATTGTACTTGCCCATTTTGTCCAGAATCCTTATCTTCTGCGGTGATAAGGGCGACAATAGTTCCCACTGCAGCATTTTCTGTTACGGCATTTACAATGGATGTGAAGATCAGCTCAGGAGCGTTGTCATTCACGTCGATTACGTCCACCAGAACATCGCAGTGTTGGGACATCGTGGGATGACCATTATCGATTGCTTGAATATTAATCATAAATGTTCTTTGTTGTTCATAGTCCAACGGTCCTTTCAGTGTGATTTCACCAGTTTTGGAGTTCACCCCAACTAATTCGCGAACCTCAGCTGAATTATGCCTGCTGAGGGCATATATTATCTCTGCATTTCGACCATCGTCCATATCAGTGGCATTTACCGTGATAATCGGTGTTCCTGTGGGAGCCGATTCCAAAATATTGACCTTATAAACTGCCTGCTGGAAAACAGGAGAGTTGTCATTCGCATCCTTCACTGTGATTGTTACCTGGGCCGTGCCCGATTTCACAGGGACTCCGCCGTCTACGGCAATTAGAGTTATCTGATGGGTCGATATCGTTTCTCTGTCCAAAGCCCTTTGCAGCACCAATAACGGGAACTTTCCTATACCATCTCGTACCTGTGCATCAAGAATAAAGTAATCATTGGGAAGGAGCTGGTATGTCTGTAAGGAGTTAGTTCCGACATCCGGATCGTGCGCAGTTTCAAGGGGAAATCTTGCTCCCGGTGCCATAATCTCTGAGATTTCCAGGCGTATCTGGCTTTGAGGGAAACTGGGACCATTGTCATTTACATCGAGAATCTCCACTTCCACCTGGTGCAGAGCCAGGGGATTTTCAAGTACAACGTTGAATATTAAAACGCATTCAGTGCTCGGCCCGCATAGTTGTTCCCGGTCAATTCTTTCATTCACATATAAAATTCCATTCTCCAAATTTACGTCAACAAACCGCTTCCTCGGACTGGGCGCCACCCGCAAACGTCTAGACGGTAGCTGCTTTAAATCTAACCCCAAATCAATTGCGATATTCCCAACAAAGGCACCCAGTTGTAATTCCTCGGGAATAGAGTAACGAATCTGCCCAGAAGCAAGACTCCAACGACAGAACAAAGAGAAAAACAGTTGGTATTTCAGCAGCCAGTTTATATTATCTCTCATTTCCAGGAGAAATCATTCCAAAGGTTTCGCCCGGATACAAAGTCTTCTTATTGCGGTTTCAATTATAACGGATAAATTCATGCAAAAATTAGCGGTACCTTTTTCCAAATTTACCCTTCTGTTTCTATTGAAATGTTCGCATGTTGTCTCCGGGTTGAAACAAATAAATGCTCTGGTACCGCTGGCTCTGCCGTTTTCACGGCGTCTGATCTTACGCGATGGCAGCTGGGTATGAAGGGGGTGTGCAGATCACCAGTCACATCTTAGCTTCTGATTGGTGGACAAGGTAGCACTCATATCTGCCCAATTGGAATTCAGCTCACTTCTTAAAGCAAGAAGTCGTTAATTTGGCGCACGGCCGTTGCATTTATTACTGCACACTCGAAATTGCTTTTAGTATTTCAGACCATTCAGACTTTTACCGGTATTTATCCCCAGAACCATGGTTTCAACAACTACGGCGCAGTGAATCTGTTGCAGATAAATTGTAAAGAAAAAACCCTTTTGAAAGTGATTAAAGTTAACTAGATAGATCCTTTTGCGGAGTTTCTAATTACATGCATGCTACATGCAGAGTGTTGCATCGTGATATTACAAACATTGTCGCCTGTTAATACTCATTAAACAATCCTGTCGCACTTTTCAACAGACCAAAGCAATTTTCAATACTTATATAAATGAAAAGTTTCCAAATAATAAACAATTTACCATAAATAGCAGTGAACAGTAAAAACTAAATCAAATCAATATTTGATGTGACTATCGTTTACATTTCATATTGCATCAATTCTCTTAGGTATAGTGTCGTGCAGTTCTATACAAATATGGGCTGATAGGTTGCTCCAAGCATCTGGGAGAACGTGCCACAATTCAACAGCAGACATTGGCTGTCTCACTTGCTCCTGTCCATCCAGGTAATGCCTGACAGCCTCGATGACGCTGAGATCAGGGCTCTGTGGAGGCCATACCAACCGTTGCAGAATCCCTTGTTCCTCGTTTTCGCTGAAGGAAGTTCCTTATGATCTTGGTCGTGTTTGGGGTTATTCTCCTACTGCAGAATGAAGATGGGACCGATCAGACGCCACCCTATGGTACTGCGTGATGGATGAGAACCTGCTTGTACTTCTCAGCATTGCGGATTTGAACAAACTCTGACTAGATCACCAAATCCATTTGCAGAAATACAGCCTCAAACCTGCAGGGAACCTCTGGCGAGCTTCTTTGCAGGCTGTAGATACTCATCCATGTAGCTGTCTCCATCTCTTCTACTGACAAACTGACTTCTATCTGAGCCAAAATTGTTAAATTTTGACTCGCCTGCCCAGAGTACTTGCTACCATTGGTCTGCACCCCAGTGCTTGAACTTTTGTGCGTTGGCGAGCCTCTTGACTTTGATTCTACTTCGGAGGAATGGCTTTTTAGCAACAACTCTTCCATGGAGACCATTTTCTACAAGACTTCTCCGGACAGTAGAGGGTGGTATTTTGGGTTCTTGTGGTATCTGTGAGTCAGAGCTGATAGCAGTATTGAACTTCTTTCAATTTCGAATGGACGTCAGTTTAATATATTATTCACCTGCTGCGTTCAGCTTCTGTGGCAGACAGATACGTTTCTGGTCCACAGCCCTGCCCGTTTCTTTGTATTTTTTAAGAAGAATTTGGACAGCAAACCTTGAATCTCTTGTCGGCTGCGTGACCAGCTTATAGTTTGAAATGGAAGTTTTCGGATGGACTCGGAGTTGGCTGTGGTCGGGTCTCCCAGGGTGCTGTATCGCCAAGTTGCGGCGCTGGAGGTTCATGGCAGGATGAGTTTTTCTTCCTTCTACCGCCCGCGTGAGATGATGAGCTACTGGGACTTTGAGACTTTCTTTTAAACCATGCCATGGACTGCTCCTTATCAGATTACGGTATTGCTTTGCACTGTTGAAACTATGTGTTATAAGTATGTGGCCTTTGGCAGTCGTTTATCAATTATGGTATTGTCTGCACTGTTGAAACTATATGCTGACTATAACTATATGTAACTATGTGGTTTTGTGTAGGTCTTGTAGCTTTAATTTTGTCTGATGGGTTTGTAGTTCCTTTCCGGGGAATGTGCTAAAATGGTAGCACGTTATCAATATGCAGCAGCCTCTCTGGACTCTGGATTGGGGATTACCAAACGTTATGTGGTTTTTCTTGTGTGGTCTGTTTTGTGCTTTTTCGTGGTATCTCATTTGTTAACTGCATTCTAAACTGAATCTGAATTTGAATAGCAAAGGGGCAGGAATTGAGTTGAACGTTAACCTGTCACATTGCCTCAGCCTCATCTTTTAGTCTGGTTGTCTTTCACCCAATTTGATTACTTCCACAGCCGTTTCTGTTTTAATTAATCGGTTTATTAGATGTTTCAGAAAGGACAGGGATGGAGGAAAAAGAGGTGGGGGCTTAGCACAGTTGATCAGAGATAGTGTTACAGCTGGAGAAAAGGAGTAAGACATGGAGAGTTGTCTGCGGAGTCTCTGTGGGTGCAAGTTAGGAACAGGAAGGGGTCAGTAATCCTACTAGGTGATTTTTTATAGACCACCCAATAGTAACAGGGACATCGAGGAGCAGATAGGGAGACAGATTCTGGAAAAGTAAAATACTAACAGGGTTGTTGTGGTGGGAGATTTTTATTTCCCAAATATCAATTAGAATGTCCTTAGAGTTGGGGGGTTTAGATGGAGTGGAGTTTGTTAGGTGTGCTCAAGATGGTTTCTTGTCACAATATGCAGAAACGCGTTCAAGAGAAGAGGCTGTACTTGATCAGGTATTGGGAAATGAACCTGGTCAGGCGTCAGGTCTCTCAGTGGGAGAGCATTTTGGAGATAGTGATCAGAATTCTATCTGATTTACCACAGCACTGGAGAGGGATCGAAGCAGAAAAGTTAGTAAATCGTTTAATTGGAGTAACGGGAAGTACAGGCAACAACTTGGAAACATAAATTTGGAACAGATGTTCTCAGGGAAATGCACGGAAGAAATGTGGCAAACGTTCACGGCATATTTACGTGGAATTCTGCATAATTACATTCCAATGAGACATGGAAAGGATGGTAGGGTACAAGAACCGTGGTGTACAATGGCTGATGTAAATCTAGACAAGAAGAAAAGAAGAGCTTATGAAAGGTTAAAAAAACGATGTAATGATAGAGATCTCGAAGATTATAAGGTAGCTGGAAAGAGCTCAAGAAAGAATTAGCAGTAAGGGAGCATGGGACGGCGTTGGCGGACAGGATTAAGGAAAACCCCAAGGCATTCTACAAGTATATGAAGAGCAAGAGTATAAGACGTGAGAGAATAGGACCATTCAAGTGTGACATTGGAAAAGTATGTATGGAACCGGAGGAGACAGCGGAGGTACTTAACGGGTAAATGGCAAATATCCTGTATAATTTTCACTAAACGTAAAGCTAATGTGTTTGCTGTGTCAAGAATGTAAACTGCAATGCCATCAGATCTACCACTAAATCTATTTGAAGATCTGATAAGACATCACCTATAGGTCTTACTCCAGAAATGAATGGAAAATTATTCTGTACTATGCTACTCTACCAAATCGCAACTCAATATTTACTTAGATTGTTTCACATACTCTGGTTATATTACTGATGTACGTTAACCTTTGACTAAGAATCATATACAATACCTTGAAAAAATATTTGTATTCCACAACTAATTTCACAATTTGATGTTTAATTTTCTATAATTAAAATATCTTGAAGTGCGATTTTTAGCTCATCCAAAGAAGATCATTATGCATCATTTCATATAACCACATAACAATTACAGCACGGAAACAGGCCATCTCGGCCCTTCTAGTCCGTGCCGAAGGCTTACTCTCACATAGTCCCACCTACCTGCATTCAGTTCATAATCCTCCATTCCTTTCCTATCCATCTACCTATCCGATTTTTTTTTTAAATGCCAAAATCGAACCTGCCTCTACCACTTCTACTGGAAGCTCGTTCCACACAGCAAAAGCAAAATTCCAAACCATGTCAACAATATACTAATAATTAAAACCAAAGAACTTGAGGCTGAAAAAATATGAACCCCTTTGTAATTACTACACTAATTTTACTCAGGTGCAATCCTATATATTACCTTTACAACTCATCCAATTTGCTGATGTAGAAAATTGGAGGAAATACACTCTCTCTGTAAAAGGTCCAATAGTATGACAGATTTTCAACAGACTAAACCAAAAGAGCATTTAAGGCAAGTCAGTGAAATGATAATAGGGAAACACAAATATGGGAAAGAACATAAGACCATCTCATAGGCTCTGAACATACTTCGGAGCTCAGTGAGGTACATCGTGGAAAAAGTGGAAAAAAGTATGAAACCTCAGCCACACTGCCTTGGTCAGGTTCATCTCCAAACTCAGTTGTTGGAGAAGAATGACATTTGGAAGAGAGGCCACTGTAAAGCTGATTGAGTGATCTGCAAAAATTAGTGGCTGCAAATAGAGATGAAGGTCATAGTTCCACGATCTCTTTAACCCTGTATGAAAGAGGGTGCAGTATTTATGGAAGTGGCAAGGACGTCTCTCTGGCTAAAAAAGGCGTATTCTTGCTCGTAAAGACTTTGAAAAAGTCTTAGAATATACTGTAAAGATGTGGAAGACGGTTTTGCTGTCGGATGAGAATAAAGTGGAATTTTTTGGCCTCGACAATCTAATATTGTGCATTATCCAGGTAACACCATCTATACTGTTAAGTATGGTGGAGAACGCATCATGCTGTGGAAATGTTTTTCGGCAGCAGGGACTAAAAATCTGGTCAGGATTCATGAGAAAATGAATGCTGCTAAAATACAGAGATATCCTGGATAAAAATATACCAACCTCTGACAGAAAACTTAAACTGGTAGGGGAAAGTTAGTCTTTCAGCGGGATAATGACCCAAGGAACACTACTATATCAACCATGGAGTGGCTGCAAACGAAGGAAGTTGATGTCCTATAATGGGCCAGTCAGCGACGTGACCTTAAACCGGTCGAATATCTTTGGCAAGATCTCAAGATTACTGTCCTTCGCCACCACCCAACTCATCTGTCACAGCTTGAGTAACTTGCAAAATCTCGTTGTGCGAAGCTAAAGGAGCCATACCCAAGAAGACTACTGACAATAATAGCTACAAGTGGTGGTTTGATTACGTACTGAGCAAAGAGAGGTGAATACTTTTGAACTGCTGACATTTGTCTTTGGATTGTTATTTTTTCGTGCTTTACAATTTTCCCTGTTTTGGGGCTCTATTGCGATAAAACAGCGTGCGGTTCACAAATAAAAATTCTCAGTTACATTGATCAAAATCCCTGTTTGTAATACTCATTCATGTAAACAAATGGCTGGGGTTGAATACTTTCAAGGCATTCTATTGCCATTTTTTCACTGTTACCGGATATAAGTCTTGGAATTTCTTACGCAATAACGTTAAGGGAGATCTATTAGAAAACGGGCCTCACTGGTTCACGAGGGCGTTTATGATCTTCTACAAGCACAACGAGCAATGCACAAAACTCTGCCTACAGCACCCATAATCAAAATACAAAGGTACGTTACATTGATCGTTGAATCTCCAAATTATCAAAGTAATGGCACTCATTTCCAAACACTGAATGAAAAGTCAAGCATTTCGAAATGCAATGATCTAAAACTAAAGCAATTTACGAAAATTATGCGTTGGGTTGTGGTATCCAGTTCCGTTATAGTATTCGAATGGAAGTGAATTATGTTCAAGGCAGCGGTTCTGTATGTACCTTTAAAAACATGCGCATAACTTCCGAATGAAGCTACACTAGTCAAGAGTACAGACCACATTAACTTTATTCAAGACTACTTCAGGTCTTTTAGTGTTGACAACTCTATAGGTCCTATAGGACATCTCAAGTGCACTTTTCCAACAAGAGCTAACTTTGTATTTTTAAGGTGATTCAGTGGTCAATTTATGTGCTAACGACTCCACAAATATCATTGTGATACCGACACTAGTATCTGTTCTTTTGTTTGAATTTAAATTTACTACTAATTATATTCACCATGGATGTTACCTTTCGTTTTTCTCCAAGCAGCGCAACCACCCATCTCACAGATGAAATGATACACCAAGCATAATCTCCTCCATAGGTCGGCATCTATCCATCTGTCCATCTATCTATTTATCGCTTCTTTTTAGATACAGTTACAGGTTTATAACGCGTTCCAGGCAAATGTACACAGCTAAACTGTACATTAACGTGTCACTAGAAGATTGGACATTTTTATATCAGACTATCTGTCGAGATATCTATGCACCTATCACATCTGTCTGTATATCTAACTACGTTTCTGTTTTTATTTCAGTATCTATCTATATCTATCTCTGTCTTTCTACTATTATCTATCTTTAATTGTCCATCTAGAATCGCACACACAAAATGCTGGAGGAACTCAGTAGATCAGGTAGCGTCTTTGGAAATGAATGAACAGTCGCCGTTTCGGGCGAGACCCTTCATCAGGACTGGAAATGAAGGGGAAGACGCCAGAATAAAAAGGTGGAGGAGGAGAAGGATGACTAGCTAGAAGATGATATGTGAAGCCAGTTGAGTGTGAAAGGTAAAGGGCTGGAGAAGGAGAAATCTGATAGGAGAGGCGAGTGGACTATGGAGGAAGTAAAGAAGGGGAGGTGGTGAGCAGGTGAGGTGAAGAGGTTAGAGATCAGAGTGGGGAATTGAATAGGTAAGGCAGGAGGAAAACACTCCGGAAGGAGAAATCAATGTTCATGCCGTAAGGTCGGAGGCGACCTAGAAGGAATATTGGGTTGCGCCCCCACAGTGAGCATGGCCTCATCGTCTCCCTTCTGTTGTCCTTTTTTCATAGATACTGCCTGATCTGCTACGTTCCACCAGCATGATAGCTCTGTCAGCTGTCCAAGGACTCATTAACATAGAATGCGTGCTAAACCCGTAAATCGTATCTAAAAGCAAGACCAGGACATCTTGGGAAACTCGTCATGAAAATCATCATATGTGGAGCGAGGATCAGTGTTAATATCATGGCTCAATTTCCATTGGTCTGCAGTGCAAACTAGCAAAAACAATCAATAGTTAGTGCACTGAGTACAGGTTTTTATGATGGTGATTTCAGAGCAAGAGCATGTCTGTTGGTAGGACAAAGTATTTGCTGTGTTGGTCACATGTTTGCTTTCATTGACGCCTAAGGGACGTATGGATTTGTGGAAATAAATGAAGAGGAAATAAGGAATATAGAGGAGATTAAAACAAAGTTGGAACAGTAAAGTACAGATTAAGGAAGCTGTCGGAAATCTAAAACAAAAGTGTCTGGTGGAAGTGCTCAGTTAACCATCCAAAGAGAGAAACATTGAATAGGTTTGCAAGCGCAGGTTTGCAAATATAAGAAAAAGTTATTTGTCGAACTACATACCGAATTCAAGGATTAGATTAGAATATGCCTGGATGGAAGATTAGATGGTATTCTTCGACCATACGCAAAACATGGTTCAGAGCTCAGAGTAGTGGAATGCAGAATAAAAGTGAAGCTCGTGGCACTGGAAAGGACCGAACTGATAAACTATGCACTCATTCTACGTTTATATACCCCATGGGAGAGCAGACCACAGTAGTGCTCAGAGCACAATGTATCAGATTGGAAGAATTATAAAGGAATTGTCCACTCGACTGGAAGAACTGTTCGAGGCATAAATACTAGTGTGTTACCAATTGATCTGGAGGAAAGAATGTTATGAAGAAGAATTACACAAACTTCTAAAAACCAGGACTTCCAGAAAATAATTTAAAGGTTATTTGGTAATATATTAGAATAGTATATAATAATGATAATTGAAAACATCACACTAGACAGAAAACTAATCCAGAAAGATTTAGCAAAGAGTATTTCCCATTAAGCTACATCGTTCATGCTATTTATCTCAATATATTGTTACCTTTCTACTATTACTTGCGCTTTCAAGCCAAACCTATCAGGTTTTTCCGTCTGGTTCAAATTGCCTCACCTCAGGAATGCTGTATTTTTCAGAATCCGCCATTGCAATATTTCCTTTACCGACAGATTCGTTCCGAACAAAATCTTGGTCTGCACAGGATCTGCTCATGCTGGGGAGGGTGAAATCCCTTTTGGTAGACTGCAATGTCGAACATGACTCATAACGGAATCTTTGGGAGAGAGGATCGCCCCCAAACACTTCAACATAGTTTGGTGGTATCTGAAGGCTTTTACTGGCCTTTTGAATTCCATTGAAACTATTTCTTTTTTCGAAGCAACAAGAAGAACTCAGGTAATGATGCTGGCCAACCGCACCATTCCTGTTTTTGTGAACTTTAACGGCAAGGATGATTAACATAATGAGCAAAATGCTAGATATTATTCCCAAGGCTATAACCAAGGAAAGGCTCAGTTCTGGAGTGATGTTGGGATCTACGGAAGAACTACTGACACTGGAGAACGTTTCACTATCCGTCCCAACCACAGATAATACAATCGTCACAGTGGCAGAAAGTAATGGCATTCCATTGTCTTTTACCACAACCACTAGTCTTTGATTGGAAGCATCACTACTGAAAATTCGACGGATAGTCCAAATTTCGCCAGTCTCTGCCGAAATGGTAAAAAGATTATGATGTGTGGCTTGAAAAATCTCATAAGAGAGTCGAGCATTCTGACCCGAGTCTGCATCTGTGGCCGATACCTTGACAACCAAGGACCCCGGTTCACTGAATCTGGATATTGTTTCTATTGCTGACGACCCGTATTCGGGTAAAGGATGCACAATCACTGGAACATTATCATTCTGATCCATGATAACCACGTTCACTGACGCATTACTCGTGTGAGGTGGCGTACCAGAATCCCGCACTTGAACTTGAATCTTAAAGTTTTCCAGTTGTTCGTGGTCAAAAGATCTCTGAGCATAGATAACACCACTTGCTGAACTAATTGAAACATAGGAGGTTGTTGAGAAATTCTGAACCTGAGACTCTAGGATAGAAAAGTTCAGTCGGGCGTTCTCTCCAGCGTCTGCATCGAAGGCCGTAAGGGAAAATATGGAAGCTCCAATGACGTTGTTTTCCATAACATTTGCTGTGTATACTGAGCGAGAAAACCTTGGCGCGTTGTCGTTTATATCTGAAACCTCTACTCGGATGGTCTTCCTGGAAATGAGAGGAACGTCCCCCGCATCCGTGCAAGTAATGGTAATATCAAACCTGGAATTGTTTTCGCGGTCGAGCGGGTGCAGAACAAGGATTCTGTAGTAGTTCTTTAAAGATGAATCCAGCTTAAAAGGTAGTTGATGTGAAATTTGACAACGTACCTGTCCATTTTTTCCGGAGTCTCTATCCTCTGCAGTGAACAGGGCCACTACAGTCCCAAGTGGAGCATCTTCCGAAACAGTCGCAGAGGAAGACCGCAATATCACAAACGGCGCGTTATCATTCACATCAATCACCTCAACAAATACATCACAGTACTCGGGAACAGCGTTAGGACCCTTATCTGCCGCTTGTATTTTAATCTCAAAAACATTTTTTTCTTCATAGTCTAAGTTCCCCTTCAGTTTGATTTCACCAGTTTTGGAATTCAGATCAAAAAGTTTACGAGCAGTCGAAGAGATATGGCTACGAAAAGAATACATTATCTCTCCATTGAGGCCATCGTCTTTATCAGTTGCGTTCAATGTGATAATCGGGGTCCCTTTTGGTGCAGATTCTAACAATCTCACTCTGTAAACTGGCTGGGAGAAAACAGGCGCATTGTCATTAACATCCTTCACTATAACTATAATCTGCACTGTACCCGATCTCGGAGGCAACCCACCGTCTTCTGCGGTTAACGTCATACTTTGCGTCGCCAGTATTTCTCTGTCCAAAGGTTTCTGTAGCAACAGTACTGGCCACTTGCCCTTCCCACTGCGCATTTGTACGTCCAGAGTAAAATATTCATTGGATTCTAGCTGGTAGGTTTGCAAGGAGTTTGTGCCGATGTCCGGATCATGCCCGGGTTCCAGAGGAAATGGCATACCCGGTGCTGCAAGTTCCGAGATCTCCAGACGAAACTGGCTTTTTGGGAAACTGGGAGCGTTGTCATTTACATCGAGAACTTCCACTTCCACCTGGTACAGGCTCAGAGGATTTTCAAGCACAATTTCCACCGATAAGCGACAATCGAGATCTGACCCACAAAGCAGTTCCCTGTCGATAATTTCTTTTACAAATAAAATTCCATTCTGTACATTTACGTCGAAATACTGCTTTTGTGGACTGGCCGCTATCCGCAATCTGCGAGCCCACAGCTGCTTTACGTCTAAACCCAAATCTGCCGCGATTTTCCCAACAAAGGCTCCCCTTTGGAGTTCTTCAGGAATAGAATAACGAATTTGACCAGACACTGTATTCGACAAGCAGAACACGCAGAACAGCAATTGGCATTGTAGCAACAAATATATTTTATATCTCATTTCCAGTAGAAGTCATTCCAATGCTTTTTAAGCCCAGACAGTATTCTATTGTCCTTTTAGCTGTGATTCGGTGTTAAGTCGGACAAACGGCACAAGACATATTCGTACCTCTTGACAATCGCTCGAATTATTTCAATCAAATACTCACATTTCCTTACAGATGAAATGATTTGTGCAAAAATCCCACGGAGCTGCAGGCTACTCAGTTTTCTCTGTGTCTGATCTAACCTGATGGCTGCCGTGCCGTAAAGGGGGCTGTCCGGATCACTAAGCATATCTCAGATCCCAATTGGTGTAGAATCTCATTGACATTCCACCAATCAGGATTCTGGTCGTTTCTTAAAGCAAGTACGGCTTAAAGTTGCCGAGAACGTGATATTTATTGTTGCACAATTAAAATTATTTTTATCATATGCACATTTATTTCTTGTTTTGTTTACTGTTCTGCCGATCTGAGTTGTCAGAATCTATATTTAGGTCAAAGATTAAAGAAGAAGTGTAAAGAAGCTGTTAATGGGTGGGGAAATTAATATAAGCAGCATTATTTCGCTGAAGGATCCTCTTATACTTATGATAAACGTACGCTTTCCTTTCCTGAATTTCCATCCATCACTAGCTCTTGAACATGTCGCTAGAGAGCAAAACTCTCTGTGCCGTCAAGAAGACATCATCCCTTGATGGTACTGAGTTGCACTAGTTTTCAAACAAATAGTTATATGGATAAGTTAACTAAATGAACATACCCTAACGTGGAAACATGAATTGCTGGACACCTGAAAGAAAGAAAATGCTAGAAGTGACTAAGTTCAGGACCTTCAGTGGCTTGAGAAATATTTCACTTAATAAAACGCGTTAACGTCAATAATTGTAGATTATGTTCGTAGAATAAGACATAGAATATCATTATTTTCTTTCATGGCTTGAATAAAAGTACCCCCATGAACAGAATTTACAGTTTACAGTATTAACAACTATAGTTTCACTACAACCAGTTTTTTTTCTGTCTATTGTGCATTGTAAATTGCAGTCACCTGTTCACGACAAAAGGTATTTACCTATTTAGAAAAGAGTAAATGTAACATCTATCTGTGTTTTTATTAGAAGACACAATGCCAAATGGCTGAGTCCTATTGTTTATGTAAACTTCAGTATACATCATGAATTCCTTTTTGTCACTGGCCAAGATTTATTTATGGTTTAATTTTGCAGACAATTTATCTGGTAAAGCTAGTGTAACTCAAATGTTGCAGGCTTGAATCACAGAGTGCCAGAACTAATAAGTAATTTTCGGTGGTTATCTTCAAGCAGAGAAGCAGGGATGAATTTTGTGTATACTTATTTTAATTTCAGCCTTCAGTGAATTCCGACAGTCTATTTTGTGTCGCAAAGCAAACAGAGGTGAATATAGAACTTGAAGTTGTGAAAAGAGGAATAAATCGACCGAAACTTGCTGTTCCAGGGTTGCTACTTGAATTTAGGATTCATTTTGTATGACCGTTGGCTGACTTTAAAAATTAGAAACGGTTATTTCTAATATATATATATTATATTGATGTGGGAAAGATGGTGCCGGAGTGATTCAGCGAATTCTGGAAGACTGGAGACCCGGACGTACAGCCGAGACTGCCATTGCTGGGCAAGGTCGGATCGAAGAGGCAAGGCCCAAGTGTGTGACCGGGAGGAAGGAACGAGCCGAGGTTTGGCAGACTTAATCGCCAGTCCAGATTTGAAAGTCGGGGTGTCGGTTCGGGGGCGAGGGACGGTTAGTGTTAAGCGTAAAATGACGCTTTTCTATTAACGAAGTAAACTTTAAGAAAGGGGAAATTGGCAAACATCATCAGTCAAGAACATTGCTGGACGTCTCAAGATTACAAAGGACCAACTGGATGTTCTTCAGTGGCCGAGCCAAAGCCTGACCTTCATCCTGTAGAAATACTTTGGAAGGACCTGAAGCAAACAGTTTATACAACGACGCCCACCAACATTCATCCAGGATGACATGCAGGACTAATCAGCAGTTACCAGAAATGTTTGGTTGAAGTTATTGCTGTACAGGAGGGTCAGATCAGTTAATGAAAGCAAAAGTTCACGTACTTTTCCCAGCAAATACATGTAATATTGGATCATTTTTCTCAATGAACAAATGAACAAATATAATATGTTTTGTGTTTTTTTATTTAATTAGATTTTGTTTATCTAGTTTTATGACTTACTTGAGGATCTGATCACATTTTAGGTCATATTAACGCAGAAATTGAGAAGATTTTACAGGATTCACAAACTTTCTAGCACCACTGTATGGATTCTGATAACAAATTCTACTTTGAGCTTTGGAAGTTCAACACTTTGACTATTGTTATACAAAGAGGTCACACACTCATAAGGCACTGAATCAGAACCTGTCACCCATCGTGTCCATATCCAGCATAAATTATGAATCTACATTAATTTAATTTCCAAAGACTTCTGTGGTTTGGTCATTCAACTGCTCATATAAATACTTTTTAAGGCTGTCCTGTACCCATTCCCACCACACGCTTAGGCAATGTATTCCAAATTCCCAGCCCCCTCTGAGTGAAAAAAACATCTTTCTCAAGCTCCCTCTGAACACCTTTCCATGAACCAACATATATGGCAATTCTGTTGTGGGGAAAATGTTGTTACTATCCATCTAGTTCACCCACTTTCTTTTTTTTTAAATAACGTACACCTCAATCAAGCCCATTCAATCTCCACAATTCTACGGAAATTACGCCCAGGTTCTCCAGTTTCAAGTTACTACTGAAACTCTCTGCACCAGAAAACATCGTGCTGAAATTACTCTGCACCTTTCCATTGCAGTCACGGTGCAGTAATCAAGTGGTGGCTAATCTGATGCTGCAAAAAGCGGTACTATAACCTTCATCTTTTATATATGGTGGAGGCAAGTTCGACATTGTCATTTAAAAAAATGGACCGCTATATGGACACGAATGGAATGGAAGGATATGGGCTGAGTGCAGTTCGGTGGGACTAGGGGAGAGTAAGCTTACGGCACGAACTAGAAGGGCCGAGATGGCCTGGTTCCATACTGTAATTGTTACATGGTTATATGGTTATATGATATGCCCTGGCTAAGGGAGTCATTAATTCTCACGCATTCTTCGCTATTTATCCACCCATGCTAGCAACTTGAATAACACTTCGACTTGTTTGCCTAGGTTCCTGTCTTTCACAATATTTCCGATTGCACTCCCATTTATTGTGTATAATCTGCCATTTCTAACCTCATAGAGTCTATGGACTTGCTCTTATCTGCAGTTAAGTCTATATGTTGCTGTTCTGCCTAATTAATGCGTTCACAAGAATAATTAAAAGTATAAATCTTATTCAGCAAATTATCATAAGACTGATCAGTTGCCAATGCCAATGATACCACAGCAACTGGATTCCAGTATATTATAGTTATCTTTATGGGCAAGAGAGCTGTTAACTGCAACGTGCACCAGGTCAATTATCTCTGATCGACTTGTTGGATCTCATTTCCAAATACTGGGTGAAAAGAGTGTAAGTGAATTAAGCAAGTGTTCTGTATGTAAACCATGTGCAGAATATCTCACGTAAGGGTATATTTGCTGAGACTACCGCATCTCAATGATCCTTGCGTATCAGCGATACTATAGGTACTATAGGGTATCCTAGTGTATTCTTCCAACCATCAACCAACTTCTGTATTTCTGATCTGATTCAGGATAAACTCCACAAAGAAACAGAAAAGAAAAGGACTCATGATATGGTCAGCAAAGTGCCGTGCCAGCTAGTAAGCCGAGCCCTAATCTGACCACTTTATCCAGCTCACCACCCACCCTATTATACCTAAAAAGTTATCTCCACCTATTACTGTGATCATACCCTGTCTCTCAGTCAGTGCCAGCGCCGCAGTTTACCTGAATGAATTTATCTGCTTCTGATTCAGAAAATATTGTAGACAATTTGTGGCCAACAGTTCCCCAAACATCATTACGATACTGGCCATGCAAGCTGATTTTGTTTAAGACAAAATTACTGTTAAGTAGAACATTAGAACAATTTTTTTTTGACACGAACAGGCCAATCCGCCCAACAAGGCTTGTCAAATTCCTCTTCACATAGTGTGTTGAAAGCACTATCGAGTTTATACTTGAAACTCCCTAAGGTACTACTCTTAATTATATAACTAGATAGTTTGTCCCATGTGTACTCAAGTCGCTGTGTAAAGAAATGCTTCCCGATATTAGTCTGAAATCCTCCCTTAACCAGTCTGCCTGCACCTATGGCCTCTTGTCTATGATGATGGGCTAATTTTGGAGTAGCAACTGGCATCCACTTCTCACCGCTAAGGCTTTTGAACACTTCTATCATGCCTCCTCTTATGCCACGTCTACCTGTACCTCGACTAGCTCAACGAAAAAAAGGTTTAATTATTTCAATCTTTCTTCATAGCTTATACCCTGCAGACCTGGAATGAGTCTAGACGCCATTCTCTGGACTCTTTTCAGTACCTTCACATCCCTCACAGAATATGGGGACCAAAACTGTACACAGTGTTCAAAGTGTGGAAGTGAATGAACAAGCGCTTTACACAGCTTGAAGAGAACGTCTCTTGAGTTGAACTACCAAGACTCCAAAATCCTTCTTATGCAGTGCACTTTCTAACCCAAGATCCTCCATTGTATATTTTTACATAATCTTTCAACTTCCTATATGTAATACTTTAAAGTAATTTACATTAAAATTAGTCTGCCCACATCTGGATTTGGTTCAGATCTAACTGTATTGAATCTGCTGCCTGAATGTTATCTGCCAGTCCCACTAATTTTCTGCCAGCGGCAAACTTTACTAGTTTATTTCCTATGTGTGTATCCAAATCATTAATATAAAATAAAAGAGCAGCATCCCCAAATCCTATCCCTGCAGAACCCACTTTTAACATCTCCTAGTTATGAAATGATCCTCTCAATATAACTCGTTGTTTCCTGCTTTTGAGCCAATTCTGCACCCATTCGTATATCTTACACCGAGATCTTGCATCCTGTAATTTGATTATTAACCATTTGTGGAGTACCTTACCAAAGGCCTTCGGAAAGTCTGATTCTCAACCCCATTGATATTTGAGTCCATAACTCTTGATACTACTTTTTACTGGGCTAAGGTTAGGATTAGAGAGAGCCCTGTGGGGCTTCTCTGTGCTGCCTACCACCTCATTGTTTAGAAGGTCACCGTTCATTCATCATGGATGTCATCTTTGCTTTCTCTCCAAGCAGTTCAACCGTCCGCCTCAGACACGAAAGTGTGCGCCAAGCATAGTCGCCTCAATGAGACGTAATTAATCTATTTATCTATTGCATCATTTTAGATGCCGTTTACCGGTTTAAAACGCGTTCCGGACAACTGTATACAACAAAAAAAGTATATTATCTTGACTCTAGATCACAGGGAGAATATCTATCTTTCGATCTATCTATACAACGTGTCACATTCATCCAGAGGCAAATTACTGTATATTGTTGTTGCCTAGAGTTGGTGGAACTCGTTTACCCGTAAACCGTATCTAAAAGTGTTGTTAAGGAGGCTTATGGTGTGTTGGCCTTTATCAGCTGTGGGACTGAGTTCAAGCGCCGTGAGGTAATGTTACAGCCATATAAGAACATAGTTTTAGCCCACTTGGAGTACGGTGTTCAGTTTTGGTCACTTCACTACACGAAGAATGTAGATACTATAGAGAGTGCAGAGGAGATTTACAAGGATATTGCCTGGATTGGAGAAGCGTGCCTTATCAGAATAGGTTGATTGTACTTTGCCTTTTGTCCTTGGAGCGACGGAGGATGAGAGGTGATCTGACAGAAGTGTATAAGATGATGAGAGGCATTGATCGTGTGGATAGTCAACGTCATGAAGTGCTATAGTTTTAAGAATCTCGGAAGTAGGTACAGTGGGGATGTCAGAGGTAATTTTTTCACACAGAGCATAGTGGGTGCATGGAATGCATTGCCAGTGACGGTGGTAGAGGCGAGTAGAATAGGGTCGCTTGAGAGACTCTTAGATACATGTAGCTTAGAAAAATAGAGGGCTATGCCGTAGAAAAAAATTAGGCAGTTTCTAGAGTAGGTTACACGGTTGCACAACACTGAGGGCCTGTAAGGTGATGTGGATTTCCATGTTCTATGTAAAAAGAAGAGCAGGAGATCTTGGGAAACTCGCCAGGGAAAACTATATGTGTGGAGAGAGGACCAGTGCTAATGATTTAACTCAATCTTCATTGGTGTACAGAGCAAGAGAAAAAAAATCAAGCACGTTTTCAGGTGCACAGTGTTTGGAATGGATGAATGAGGACGCGAGAGCAGAAGGCATTTCGGTTGTAGGACGACATCCTTGAGCTAGTGACAAAATGGCTTTTACTGTTGTCTAAGAGACGTTTGGAGATGTGGAAGTAGATTCCGAGAAATAAAAGTACATACTGCATAGCAGATGTAGAAAATAATGTTGGAACACTAAAGTACGTAATAAAACAGTTGTTGTAAGTCTGAAGATGAAGCATATAGTGAAAATACTCAGTAGGTTATCAGAAGAGAGAAATATCGAGTAGATATTGCAAGCTCATCTCCACATATATCAGACAAGGGATAGATGTGAAAATTATTGTTTTGCATATTGAAGCTGAGGATTGGAATGTGCCTGGATAGAAGTTGAAATGGTTTCTATATTCACATCATTCTACAGATGCGCTGTCGAGAGCATCCTGACTTGGTCGAGGATTTGCACTACAACCGGCAGAAGGCTTCACAACGGGTAGTCGACTCTGCCAAACGGATCACCGGCACCAGCCTACCAACAATAAGGGATTTATATAACATCCTGAACGACCTCACCCTCTCTGCTCATGGACTTTCCCTCTCCCATCAGGGAGGAGTCTACGTAGCTTCCATGGCAGGACCACCAGACTCATAAACTGCTACTTTGCCCAAGCAGGAAGGCCGATCAACAACTCCACCTACTTACCCATCCCTCCACCCCCCAACCACCAGCACTTTATTATTCCCTGTCAGAAACTCCTAGGCATAGCGTCAGTTTATGGGTGATAAATATATGTCCATACGACATCCAAGGTAATTATTTATAGTTATTGTGTTTTTATTGTTGTTGTCTTCTTTATCTTATTGTGCTCTTTTTGGTGTATCGGGTCAGGAGTAATAATTACTTCGTTCCCCATTCTTGAAGGAAAGAATATCAGAAAGGAGTAACCATACCCCAAAAATTCAAGACGATGTCTAGAAAAGACGTTTTGTAACCCTTTGGCAATATACTGGAATTACATATCTTTACTGTGTGCAAAAAACATCACAGTAGACAAAAAAAAGTAATCTCAAATTGATTTAACAATGAGAGCAGTGTTTCTCTTTAAGCTACACAATTCGCGCTGTTTATCTTAATATACTGGCAGCTATCCAAATACTTGTGCTTTCCAACAAAACTGTTAAGGGTTTCGCCCTCTGGTTTAAATGGCCTTACCTCAGGAACGCTACATTTTTCAGAATCCACCATTCCAACATTTCCTTTACAGGCAGATTCGCTCAGAACAAAATTTTGGTCTGCAGAGGATCGACTGTTGATGGAGACGGTGAAATCCCTCTTGGTAGACTGCAGTGTCGAACATGACCCGTAACGGAATCTTTGTGAGAGAGGATCGCCCCCAAATACTTCAACATAATTTGGTGGTATCTGAAGGGTTTTACTGGTCTTCTGTACTCCATTCAAAGAGTTTCTTGATTCAGAGCAACAACAAGTACCCAGAGAACGGTGCTCGTATACAATTCCTTTCCTGTTTCTGTGAACTTTAATGGCGAGGATGATTAACATCATGAGCAGTAAGCCAGTTATTATTCCCAAGGCTATAACCAAAGAACGGCTCAGTTCAGGAACGCTCTGCGAATCTGCCGAAGAGCTACTGACACCGTAAAACGATTCTCTATCAGTCCCAACCACAGATAATAATATAGTTACGGTGGCAGAAAGGGGTGGTTCTCCATTGTCTTTTACCAAAACCACCAGTCTCTGATTAGAAACATCTCTTTTCAAAATTCGACGGATAGTCCAAATTTCACCAGTGTCTGCAGAAATGGTAAAAAGGTTGCTGTGGGTGGTTTGAAGAATCTGATACGAAAGTCGAGCATTCTGACCAGAGTCGGCATCGGTGGCCAATACCTTGACAACCAAGGACCCCGGTTCACTGAATCTGGATATTGTTTCTATTGCTGACGACCCGTATTCGGGTAAAGGATGCACAATCACTGGAACATTATCATTCTGATCCATGATAACCACGTTTACTGAGGCATTACTCGTGTGAGGTGGCGTACCAGAATCCTGCACTTGAACTTGAATCTGAAAGTTTTTCAATTGTTCATAGTCAAAAGATCTCTGAGCATAGATAACACCACTTGCTGAATTAATTGAAACATAGGAGGTTGTTGAGAAATTCTGAACCTGAGACTCTAGGATAGAAAAGTTCAGTCGGGCGTTCTCTCCAGCGTCTGCATCGAAGGCCGTCAGAGAAAATATGGAAGCTCCGATAACGTTGTTTTCTATGACATTTGCTGTGTATACCGGGCGAGAAAACTTTGGAACGTTGTCGTTTATATCTGAAACCTCTACTCGGATGGTTTTCTTGGAAGTGAGGGAAGGCTCCCCTGAATCCGTGCATACAATGATGATATCATACTTGGGGTTGCTTTCGCGGTCGAGTGGATGCTGTACAATAGTTCTGTAATAGTTCTTTAAAGACGAATCCAGCTTAAAGGGTAGTCGATTTGAAATTTGACAATGTACCTGACCATTTTGTCCGGAATCTCTATCCTCTGCAGTGAACAGGGCTACTACAGTCCCAAGTGGAGCGTCTTCCGAAACAGTCGTCGAGGAAGACCGCAATTTCACCTCCGGTGCATTATCATTTACATCGACAACTTCAACTAAAACATCACAGTATTCAGGAACAGCGCCAGGACCCTTATCTGTCGCCTGTATGTTAATTTCAAAGACGTTGCTTTCTTCATAGTCCAACTTCCCTTTGAGTCTGATTTCACCAGTTTTGGAATTCAGATCAAAAAGGCTACGGGAAGTCGAAGGTATTTGGCTACGGAAAGAATACATTATCTCTGCATTCAGACCATCGTCCATATCAGTTGCGTTCAATGTGATAATCAGGGTCCCTTTTGGTGCAGATTCCAATAATCTAACTCTGTAAACCGGCTGGGAGAAAATAGGCGCATTGTCATTAACATCCTTCACTGTTACTATAATCTGCACTGTACCCGATCTGGGAGGGAACCCGCTGTCTTCTGCTGTTAACGTTAAACTATGCGTCGCCATTATTTCTCTGTCCAAAGGTTTCTGTAACAACAATGCTGGCCACTTGCCCTTCCCACGTCGCATTTGTACGTCCAGACTAAAATAGTCATTTGATTGTAAATGGTAGGTTTGCAAGGAATTTGTGCCAATGTCCGGATCGTGTGCAGGTTCAAGAGGAAATCGCATTCCGGGTCCTGCAAGCTCTATAATTTCAAGATGAAGCTGGCTTTTCGGAAAACTGGGAGCATTATCATTTTCATCGAGAATCTCCACTTCCACCTGGTACAGGCTCAGGGGATTTTCAAGCACAAGATCCAACGATATGCGGCAGTCGAGATTCGACCCACAAAGCAGTTCCCTGTCGATTATTTCTTTCACAATTAAAATCCCATTCTCCAAATTTATGTCGAAATACTGCTTACCAGGACTGGGCGCTACCCGCAAGTGGCGAGCCGACAGCTGCTCCACATCTAAACCTAAATCGGCAGCGATTTTTCCAACAAAAGCTCCCGGTTGTAGTTCTTCAGGAATAGAGTAACGAATCTGACCATATACAATATCCAACAGACAGAACACACAGAACAACAATTGGCATTTCAGCAACCAATATACTTTATATCTCATTTCCAGTGGAAGTCATTCCAAATGTTACAGGCCCAGGCAGTCTTACGTATTATCCTTTCTGCAGTGTATAAGCGTTAAACAGTGAGAGAGAGAAAAAAAGAAACGATACAGAATAGATCCGTACCTCTTGGCAATCGCTCGAATTATTTCAATGAAATGGTCGTATTTCTTTACAGTGTGAGAGGACTCGTGGAAAAATCTCAGAGCTGCTGGCTATCCTGTCTTCATTGTGACTGATCTGACGCAATGGTTGCTGGGTCGTAAGGAGGGCTGTCCGGATCACTAATCACATCTCAGCTCACGATTGGTGGAGAAATTCATTGATGTTCGACCAATCAGGATTCTGGTCGTTTCTTAAAGCTAGCATGGCTTGAAGGTGCGGAGAGTATGATATTTACTGTTGTACAGTTATATTTTATTTTAGCCTATGGATATTTATTTTCTGTTCTGTTTACAGTTCTACCGTTCGAAGTTATCAGTATCTATATTAAGATTAATGTATTAAAGTGGAAGTGTAAATAACTTGTTCATCAGAGGAAAGGTAATATATGTAACATTGTTGAGCTGAAAGATTCCTTATATTTATAACACGTATATGTCATTCATTCTTGCATTTCCCACTATTTTAGCTTTTGAATGTGGGTCTTGAAATCAAAATTATTTCTGTGTTATCAAGAGGAAACCATCACTAGATTTTATGAAGCCATTCTGGTTTCCAAACAGAGTTATTTAGATAATTTACCCAAATAATCAGACTCTAATTGGGAAATATGATGTGCTGGAAATATGTAATACAGAAAATGCTAGAACAATTTCGTGACGTTCAACGAGAAGACAAATATAACACTTAAAGAAAAGCTCGTTGAAAACCTTAAGTTTATGATTTCTTAAGTGCAAAATTTCTGATGTCACTTTCTGTACACAAGTGTAGAGGATATATAATTACTACTCTGTATTTGATAGAGTACAAAAATGCAAAAACGTTCGAAGTCGAATAGATTGCATTGATTGCTAGTGTATCACTGTTTTCTTTCCTAACGTGGAAACAAGTACCTTCATGAACTCAATTTACAGGTTCATTATTACCTTGAACTTCATTACCACCAGGTGATTTCTGTTTACTCTGTGTGTTGTAAACTGAAAACCTGTGTTCATGTCAAAGTTTACATATTTAGCTAAACCACTTCTATTTACTTATGTAACACCTATCAGTGGTTTTATTCGATGTCATCATTCCAAATGACTGCGTCCTGTCTTAATTCTGTAAATTCATACCCATTGTACATACCTTTGTGTCATTGGTCAAGATTCATTCATTTATTAATTCTATGATTAATTCATATGACAAACTGTCGGTTGCCCAGAGGTCATAGGCATGGTTAATAAGTACCAGAATTGACCTCATATGAATTGATAAAGTGATTTTCGTTGGTTACATTTCAAATGGCTGCGTCATATCTGCTTTCCGTAAAGTTATACTGTACCCAACAGACAGTCATTTTTGTCACTGATCAATATTTATTTATGTTTTGCAGGGAATTTTCTGGTGAATTTGGTGTAACTCAGAGGTCGTAGGCATGAGTCAAATTGCGCCTGACTTAATAAGTAACCTTTGGTGGTTATCTTCATGCATAAAACTGGGGGGCGTATTTAGGAGTGCTTATTTTAATTTCACCTCCCAGTGAATTCCGGTGAAAAAGAGGACCACACTATTTGGTTTGTAGCAAGGAAAAATGTGGTGAGTGTGGTAAGTGAAGTTGTGAAAATAAAGAAAACCAGCAGAAAATTGCTTTTCAATTACTTGAACATGGTATTCATGATCTCAGCGCTCGTTTATTGAAATCTAGATACCAAAAGCAACCATTTTGGATTCTTCAACCATTCTTCAGTAATTCGGATACCACCTCTCATGAAAGGCCCCTAAAAGTTTTGATACCCAGTTAAGCTTTGACATTTGTGATATATTGTAATACTTTCTGTATAGCCGTTGGCTGTCGTTGAAATCTAGAAGGTTTAAAATTGATAGATTTCATTTAAATAACTAAAAGTGAAGTTAGCAAATATAATCGGTCAAAATCTATTAGACATTGAACTAAATCGAAATATGTCTTGATTTATATTAACAACATGGAAATAGTATTGAAGCCAGATAGAAGTAGAAGCCTCACTTGCTGATTTCCCATGACCTTTCACCACATGTAGAAAACTAGTCTGACTGTTAATTACAGTGGGGTAAAGGGTATTACAGAGGCATGAGAGAGGCGTTGGCCAGAATTAATTGGAAAAGAACACTGGCGGGGATGATGGCAGGGCAGCAATGGGTGGAGTTTCTGGAAGCAATTCGGAAGGCAAGTGATATATACATCCCACAGAGGAAGAGTATTCCAAAGGAAAGAGTACACAACCATGGCTAACAAGAGAAGTCAAAGCCAACATAAAAGACAAAGAGAGGGCATATATTAGACCAAAGATTAGTGGGACGTTAGAGGGTTGGAAAGATTTTAAAAACCAGCAGAAGGCAACCAAATTGTCATTAAGAATGTAAAGATAGAATGCAAAAGTACGCTAGCCAATAATATTAAAGTGAATACCAAAAGTTGGGTCAGGCACCTGATAAAACAGGCCGTATTTAGCATAGTTTTCTTATGGAGAAGTATTACCTGAGAAATATGTTCGAATGCATTAAAGAAGCAAAGAATAAGATAGACAAAGGAGAATCAATTGATGTTGTGTACTTCGATTTTCAGAAGGCCTTTGACAAGGTGCCACATATGAGACTTCTTAACAAGCTACGAGCCAATGGTAAATTCTAGCATGGATAAACCAGTGGCTATGTGACAGGCAAAGAGTGGGAATAAAGAGAGCACTTTCTGACTGGCTGCCAGTGACTACTGGTATTCCACGGGGATCCGTGTTGGGATCGATTCTTTTTACGTTACATGTCAATGATATGGATGATGTAGTTGATGACTTTCTTTCCAAGTTTGCAGATGTCATGAAGACAGCTGGAGTGGCAGGTAATTTTGAGGAAATTGAGAAGCTACAGAAGGACAGACAGATTAGGAGTATGGGCAAAGAATAGGTGGTCCTACACACACTTGAAATGAAATGAAAGAGTTGACTATTTTCTAAATGGAGGGAAAATGCAAAGAGTTGAGATGTAAAGGGACTTTGGAGTCCTTGTCAGGACAACAATCAACAGGCTCCGGGACAGTGTCTTCCACCAGGTCATCAGATTGATGAATTCACGCTGATTTGAGTGTACCCTATACTACATTGACTATTCTATGTATTATTACTATGATTGCACATTGCACATTCAGATGAAGATGTAACGTAATGATTTTTACTCCTCATGTATATGAAGAATGTAAGAAATAAAGTCAATTCAATTCAATTGTGCAGGATTCTCTGAAGGTTAGTTTGCAGGTTGAGTCTGTGATGAGGATGGCAAATGCAATGCTAACATTCAACTCAACAGGTCTAAACTATAAAAGCAAGGATGTAACACTGAAACATTATAACGCATTGGTGAGGGCTCACTTGGAGTATTGTGAGCAGGTTTGGGCACCTTATCTTAGAAAGGATGTGCTGAAACTGAAGAGGTTTACAGAATTGATTCCAGGATTGAATGGCTTGTCATATGAAGAGCATCTGATGGCTCCAGAGCTGTATTCACTGCAGTTCAGCAGAATGAGGGGTGAACTTATTGTAACCAACCGAATGGTGAAAGGCCTTGATAGAGGCGAGGATGTGTCCCATGGTGGGAGAGTCTAAGTCCAGGGGACACTGGCTCAGAATAGAAGGGCCTCTTTTAGAAAGGAAATAAGGAGGTATTTGTTTACTCAGAGGGTGATGAATCTGTGGAATTCTTTGCCACACATCTGTAGAAGCCAAGTTTATATATATATATATATATATATATATATTTAATGCAGAGATTGAGAGACTCAACATTGGTCAGGGCATGAAGGGACATCGGGTGAAGGCAGGAGATTAGGGCTGAGAGGAATATTGGACCAGCCATGATGAAATAGCTTAATTGTGCTCATATATCTTATGGTCTTATCATCTTATGGTAACATCAAAACATACAAAAATTTTGACACTACCGAGATGAAGCTTCCTGGCTCACTTTTCAATTTAATCTCAAATCTAAAATATTCATTCATGCTTCCAAAGAACGTATTGTAGAAAATTATCCCAGTTGCTTCATATGTGCAATACCATAGCATATCAAAGACTTTCAACCAACGTTTTCTGACATTATGTCAACATACACGGACCAAGCCCGGCTGTGATAGGAGGAGAGTTAGGCATGGCATGAGAAACCCATTTGCGTAAAAACCCAGAGCTACAGAAACGACAACTGAAACTCCAAAAACTCCTTTCTGGAAGAGAGGGAGGACCTTCATCTAAATGGGCTATATCTGGGCAAAGACTGTGCCAAGACAGAGGACTCTAGCGTGTTGCTTTCGGTTGGCTATATCCTAGTAGTGGCGATGGGTTTAAGTTTAACGAGTGTCATTATAATCACAGGCAGGACTCCAGAAAATGCGCATGAGCGGACTGTCACCGTATTTTCCGTGATTATTCATGAAGATGGTCTTGTTAGTCACGGCATTGAAACAGAATAATTCGCCCATCGGATCCATGCCATATCCATGAGCAAATTAAATATTTACATCAATTGTATTTATAAAGAATTGCTCTGCAGTATTCCGTGGTTTGGTCATTCAAGTGCTCACATAGATATTTGTTAATTGTTGTCACGCACCTATTTCCACCACCCACTCAAGCAATGCATTTCAAATTTCTAACATCCTCTGAGTACAAAAAAAATGTCTTTTTTACATTTCGGCTCAACCTCTTTGACATTTCCATAAACCAATATCTTTGGTAGTTTTGTTATGGGGAAAATGTTCTTACTATCTACCCAGTTCGCCCTCCACTTATTTGCATAAATCTCAAAGAAGCCGCCACCTCCGCTCAGCCTGCTTAATTCCAATGAAAATATGCCCAGACTCTTCAATTACTTGTTAGGACTGAAACTCTCTGCCTCAGTCAACTTTATGTTGAAATTTATGCTGTCACCTTGAATGTCACTCGATTTGTTTACCATGTTAACCATCTTTCACTATATTGTCTATGGTATTTCCATTTATTTTGTCGACCCTGCTCTTACTGTTCGACTCAACATGCATCGCCTTGAGTAAATTCAAATTTTCGTTGCTCTGCCTCATTAATGTATTCCCAAGATCAAATGTAGATAAGAATACGACCCCGGTCTTATTAGGTGAAATATCCTGCGACTGCTCATTAGCCAATCAAACTACAATATCTGGATTCAAAACATATTTCCCTAATTCCAATAGTTCTTCCCAATTCCACAACTTAAATGATAGTTTAAATGCGATCGTTCTCAGCACAGAAGTTGTTCAAAACTTTTTACGGGCGGATGGAGAAAGGTATTAACGTTTCAGTATGCGCATTTTTCATCGACTACTTTATCGGTCTGGAATGTTAGCTCTAATTTCTCCAACATTGCTTAGGTTGCTGAGAAGTTTGTTACTTCCCTGTTTTATTTCAGGTGTCTCTGATTTCCGAATACAAAGAGAGTTTACATTGTAAATCTCATGTGACCAAAAAAACGGCACCTTTTAATATTGAATGGGGACAGTACCGAAACCAGTTTGCTCACACCAAACCCAAGGGTTTGAGCAACGAATACCTTTTTTCTGCAAAGGCAGTGTTCATAGTGCCTGGAACATATTTACTCAGTAATTTACCACAAGTTAATTTTAACGCGATTTGTTATCAGAATAAGTTCTAAACGGCTTAGAACCCACCTCCACACAGCCTTTCACAGAGGGATCAAGCCGTGGAGTTACATGCAATTGCAAAAAAAAAACCTAAACACTGTGTAACATAAACCCATTATACACTTAGAAATAGTATTTGATCACTGTGTCCACACTGAGATTGTGACCATAACATTAATTTCATCCTAGTTAGTACAGTGATCATAATGACACAAATGTTTGCAAGATATTCAAATTAAATAGTTACCGATTTCGATTCTCTTCAGCAAATCCTCACCTCAGTATATACATTGCAATTGCACTCCTCAGGCTTTGTCATTCCTGCATTCTCTTTCCGAACAAACTTCCGCAGGCTGTAATGCGAATCTGTAGACAACCCGCAAGTTTGCTGGATCGCGAGGTCTCTCTTCACAGACTGCAACGTTGAACAGGACTTGTAACGGAAACTCTGGGAAAGTGGATCACCTCCGAATACCTCAACGTAGTTCGGTGGTATCTGAAGGCTCGTGCTGGCCTTTTGAATCCCATTCAAAGAATTCCTTGATCCCAAGCAGCAACAGGTATTCAGAGATCTGTATCGACATCCAACATCATTTCTTGTTTTATGAACCTTAAACGCGAGGATAACTAAAATAATTAGCAAGACAGCAGAAGTTGTTCCTAAGGCGATGACCAAGGAGAAGTTCAAATCGGGAGCAAAATCGTCGTTTTTGGATAAATTGGTGGCACTAGACATCATTTCGTCCCCTTCCACGGATAATATTATGGTCACAGTGGCAGAGAGTGATGGAGTTCCATTATCTCTCACGACAATCACCAGCCTTTGCTTGGAGGCATCCTTGTTCTCAATACGGCGGATTGTCCAAATTTCCCCTGTGTCTGCTGAAATTGTGAACAGATTGCGATGAGTGGCTTGCACTACCTGATAAAATAGACGAGCATTCTGACCGGCATCGGCGTCAGTAGCAGACACCTTGACAACGAGGTGTCCAGGTTCAGCAAACCTGGATATTGTCTCCATTACTGTTGACCCATATTGAGGCGAAGGATACACGATGACTGGAGCGTTGTCGTTCTGATCAAGGACAACAACATCTACAGAGGAGTTACTGCGGAGGGGTGGGGTTCCAGAATCCTGCACCTGAACGTAAATCTTAATTTTTTTAAATTTCTCATAGTCAAAAGATTTCTGAGCATATATGACACCACTTTGTGCGTTGATGGAGATATAAGAGTCAATAGGGATATTCTGAACCTGAGATGGCAGGATGGAAAAGTTCAGACGGGCGTTCTGTCCTATGTCTGAGTCAAAAGCAGTTAACGAGTATATGGAAGCACCAATAACGTTGTTCTCCATGACATGCGCTGTGTGTACTGCTTGTAGAAACCTCGGAGCATTGTCATTAACATCTGTCACATCTAGTCGAATCGTTTCTGTGGATGTTAGATTAGGATACCCCGCATCCGTACATGTTATGGTAATATCATACCTGGAAGTAGTTTCACGATCAAGCGATTGCCGTATAAGCAGTCTATAAAAGTTTTCTACAGACGAGTCGAGCTTAAACGGCAGTTGGCTTGATATTTTGCATTGCACCTGTCCATTTTGTCCAGAATCTTTGTCATCTACGCTGAGGAGTGCCACTATTGTCCCAACAGAGGTATCCTCTGGCACCGCACTTAACGTAGACGTTAACTTCATGTCAGGAGCATTGTCATTCACATCGATAACATTCACCAGCACATCACAGTGCTGCGGTATCGCGTAAGGGCCATTATCGACTGCTTGAATATTAATCTCAAAAAAATTACTTTGTTCATAGTCCAGGTGTCCTTTCAATCTGATTTCACCGGTTTTTGAATCGACACTAAATACTTCGGGAATATTTTTAGAACTGTGGCTACTGATGGAATACGTTATCTCTCCATTAGGTCCGTCATCCAAGTCCGTGGCGTTTACTGTAATAATGAGGGATCGTAATGGGGCCGTTTCCAACAGACTCACGGTATAAACGGACCGCGAAAAAACAGGAGCGTTGTCATTCGCATCCTGCACTATAATTGTTATCTCGGCCTTGCCTGATTTCATTGGAACACCGCCGTCTTCGGCTAAAAGCGTTAACTGGAGACTTGTTACCGTTTCTCTGTCTAAAGGGCTCTGCAACATCAACACCGGTAGCTTTCCTTTCCCACTGCGCTCCTGTACATCAAGAATAAAATATGCATTGGGAAGGAGCTGGTATGTTTGTAAGGAGTTAGTTCCAATGTCCGGATCGTACGCGGCCTCGAGGGGGAATCGCACTCCCGGTGCCATAATTTCTGAGATTTCCAAGCGCATGTGGCTTTCAGGGAAACTGGGAGCGTTGTCATTTACATCGATAATCTCTACTTCCACCTGATACAGACCAAGAGGATTTTCAAGTACAACGTTCAAGGATAAAATGCAATCGCTGCTTGGCCCGCAAAGTTGTTCCCGATCGATTCTTTCATTCACAAATAAAACCCCATTTTCCAAATTTACCTCAACATACTGCTTCCTCGGACTGGGCGCCACCCGCAATCTGCGAGCTGACAGCTGCTTTAAATCAAACCCCAAATCAATTGCGATATTCCCAACAAAGGCACCCGGTTGTAATTCCTCGGGAACGGAGTAACGAATCTGCCCAGAAGCTAGATTCCAACGACAGAACAAAGAGCAAAACAGTTGGTATTTCAACAGCCAGTTTATATTATATCTCATTTCCAGGAGAAATCATACCAATGTTTTCATCTGAGACAATGCCTTTTAACGGCGATTTAAATTAGATGGAACAAACATGACGCTGAATATATCTATACCTTCTTGGAAATTGCAGGAATATTTTCATTTAAACGTTCACACGTTGTCTTCTATTCGAGATAAATCGTACACAAACCTTCCCGGTCTACGGTTATCCAGTTTTCGTGGCGTCTGAACTTAGAAGATGGCGGCTGCACATTTAAGGGACTGTGCAGATCACCAGGCACATCTCAGCTTCTGATTGGTGGACAACATTGTATTCATAACTGGCCAATCAGAGTGCAGCTCACTTCTTAAAGCAAGAAGTGCATACTTTGGCGATGATTTGGTTCTAATTCTTGTTGTACAATTGAAATTTCTGCGAGCAGTTTGGATCGTTCAGATTTCTGTGAAATGTTCGCTTTAGAATCGAATTTTCAGGTCCAATAGCACTGAATACTTTGAAGATCAATTGCAAAAATAATAGCGTTCAAAACCATGATCAAATACAGCAATGTATCTCTGCATCACAATTTTCCATCTATAATCAACAATGAATTAGTAGTCTGTAAAACTGTTGTTGCATGTCAGCAGCATCAATAACTAAATTATATATTAATTGATTTTATCAAAATGAAAATCAATTATCTGCATTATGTACAAAGTAATCTGTGTTTCATCATTCTCACAGTACTTTATTTTCATTTTACAACTACAGTTGCTTATGCCCCTTAGCACATTAATTCACTTTTATCTATAGTTTAAAACATTTCAAAGGTGAACGTTCAAACTAAATTCATTATCAAAGTATGTAAGTGTCATCATATATTACTCTGATATATTACTCCAAGCAATAACAGTAGAACAAAGAAATAGAATAGAGTCAATGAAAAACTATACTCAACCAAAAACTGACAAACAACCAATGTACAAAAGAAGACAAATTGGGCAAAGAAAATAACAAATAATAAATAAATAAACGTGCAAATAAATGAACGATAAATAAATAAATAAAAGTAGGTAAACTGAGATAAATTTATAGCTAAATTATGAAACAAATTAATAGATGATTAAGTAAGTGAATAAATGAACGTATTAATGCACGTATTAATTAATTAATGAATAGATTGATAATATTAACAACATGAGTTGTAGAATCCGGGAAACTTGGTCTGTGGAATCAGTTCAGAATTGAGGTGAGTGAAGTGGGTTGACGCTGGTTTATGAGCCTGATGGTTGAAGGGTAATAACTGTTCCTCAACCTGGTTATGTGGGACCGAAGGCTTCTCTACCTTCTTTCCGATGGCGGAGGCAAGAACAGAACATGGCCTTGACATCCTTGATGATGGGTGTTGCGTCCTTAGGGCAATTCTCCTTGTAGATATGCTCAGAAGGTTGGAACTTTTTTTCCTGTGAGGGACTGGCTGTATCTATTACTTGTGGTAGGCTTTTTCGTTATTATTCCACTGATCCAGTAGCATCCCGAGTAAATTATACAGCATGATAAGTCTGTTCTGGCAATCAGTGTCACTATTTACCAAAATTAAAAAAAAACCCCGCTACGTAAAGTATTTGACTGTGAAATGAAAAAGGTCATGTTCTGAAATATTTCCAGATTTACAGCAGACATGGAAAGAAAATAGAAATGTGCAGCAAGCATACTTGAACAATCATAACTCTGGGCGTACCTTTTGTATTCTTTTATTTCATGCTTGTTTGAGTATCTGTCTCGTCGTCTATTAAACATTGCTATCGTATCCTTTTAAGTCCATTTCTTTTATTACAGGTATCTACCATTCTCTGTGTAAAGACCAAACCATACTCACAAATATTCTTTGAACTTCTCCCAAGTCCCCAACATCTGAAAGCAATGGCGTCCACTATCTGATAGTTGTACCACGTGCAGCACTCTGACAATGTATCGTAATTAGCGCACCCATAATGTTATACATTTTTATATGGTTGTCACTTAGCCTTCGATGCACAAGAAAAGGCAATCCACGTTTATCAAGCATCTCTTATTGGTCATCTACTTTAAGCAATTCTACGCAACATTTTGGCAAATGTCTGCTGTACCATTTCCAAAAGGTCAACATCTTACATATATCGGCAAAGCGCACTACAAATAATTCTCTAAGTTCGTTCGATCTTAAATTTTCAATATACGACACTTTTCCTCACTTTTCTTCCCATTACCCCAACTAGCCAGTAATGGAAGCAATGTCTATGCCTTCGGTACTACATGCACATTTCCTGTTCCAGGCAGTTAAGTATTTCCTTCCCAAAATGCCTCTAAACTTCAGTGTTCCAAAGGATCCACTTATTTGAACGTCATACACATCTAGTTTGACTTCCATCTACACGTCTTCCTACAATTCTTCATATGATCTATATTTTGTAACTGTGACACTATCCATATCTCCAAATTTCTGTCCCCCTGCGTGTCGTCTAAAAACATACGAATCAGTGCAACTACCAGATCAATATTTCGGTTGCTGGATGTATAACTCATTTAGAAAACGTAATAATATTCTGGACAAATCTTCCAACTTAATTCGTAGTGCATAATATTTATTAGACGATCTCTCAGTCCACAGTAGCATGTAGGACAATATACAACCATTCAGGAGCATGCACAATACTCCTACTAGGTGCTTACTAAGAGACAATGTAATTAGAGGACGAGAATCAATATGCAACATTTCCCTGACTAGATAATATACCGTTGCCTCTTCATAATCATAGAGTCAAAATTTCTGGGGCTCACTCAACGAAACGCAAACACCTTTATCACAATGACTATGGTATATCAAAAGAGCGTTCACATCTACCTCCCAAGGACAAATATCTATGAGGCAAAAGAGAAGAACAGTCTTCGTGATCCATTTCCAAACACTGGTTACAGAAGACAAATATGTATGTTCCTTTTGGCTTGACTGTAAGAAAATTCGAGATATTCACGTGTTCAATTGTCCAATCGAAACCTATTA
Organism: Hypanus sabinus; assembly: GCF_030144855.1. Lineage (NCBI taxonomy): Eukaryota > Metazoa > Chordata > Chondrichthyes > Myliobatiformes > Dasyatidae > Hypanus > Hypanus sabinus. Next base: position 57,542,729 of record NC_082720.1, on the reverse strand, counting down.
AAACGTTTAGACCAGAAATTCATTGTACTGAAGACAAACGCTCTGTACTTCCGTGGTTACTTGCATGAATAGAATGTCTTGCAAATGGTAGAAGACAATGCGAGGGCCAACAAAACTTTTAAAAGGCCCTTACATGACTAACGTCCTATAAGGACATCCCAATGCATCTTGCAAACAATATTTTGAGGTCTTATTATATTATCACTGTTTCACTTCAGGAAATCCAATATCTAGCTTTTGTGTAACCAGTCCACCAAACGACAGTGTGCTAGTGATCAGAAATACCTTTTAAAACACGATTTTTCTGTGGATCTTTCTTCTGCTTCTATTCCAGAAAGGGTGTCAACGTTTAATCATGCTCACCTCAAAGAACAAATGGTGCATGGAAGAAAGATCGAACCTAAAATACGTTACCGCGAATGCTATTGTTTTCGGAACATTTGCCTAGATATCTTTATTGGCACGTAAGTCTTGAATACGTTTTAAAGGAATTTAACCGCTGAAATAAAGAAGCATGGAGATACTCAGCAGAGAACTTAACATTCATAGAGGGGGGAAGAATTTTTATGTTTTGGGTCGATGACATTATATTGGAGAAAACGATAAACGGCCATTTTAGGGTAATTAAGTTTGAGGTGGGCGATCGACTGGTAGGTAAAAGGATAAGAGTTTGAGATATCTCAGTGATTGCAAAGAAAAGTTGTTTACGTGCTAGCAAGACATGTAATGGCGCCAAGGTTTCAATGGAGACTATTAAACTTTGGAAGAACAGCTGAGGACAATTCGCGAGAATAAAACTGACGGAACTGGGAAAAGCTGCAGACGTGGGACTATTGAAATCGGAAACAAAAGAGTTCGTTGGTTACAACCAACATATCAGGCAGCATCTATGGAAAGAAAAAAACTTAAGGTGTACAGCCCAGATGCACATTGATACGGCGCATTTAATACAAAAGTACAACATGGGAAATAATTTATTTCCATAATGAAATAAATTCCATAATAAAATAATACTGCATAATGAGTAACGAGAGTTAAATGATGTAGGGATGAAAGATACGGTTTATTCCCCCGTTGAGGTTAAGTTTCTGAGGAATAGTAAGGTTATCCAAATTCAGAGCTGGTGTAGAATGCAGAAATAAAGAGAATGACAATTGGGGCTTAGACACCCCGAGAGACTATGCACGAGAATCAAAAGCGGGTATTAAACAACGACAGAAACACTGAAAACCTATAGCACAATACAGGCCCTTCGACCCACAAAGTTGTGCCGAACATGTCCCAACCTTAGAAATTACTAAGCTTAACCATAGCCCTCTACTTTTGTAAGGTCCATGTATCTATCCAAAAGACCCTTAAAAGACCTTGGGCCTATCGTATCCCTTACTGGCAGCCCATTCCACGCACTCACCACTCTCTGAGTAAAAACCTTACCCCTACCATCTCCTCTGTACATACTCCCCAGCACCTTAAACCGGTGTCCTCTTCTGGCAATCATTTCAGTCCTAGGAAAAAACCTCTAACTATCCACACAATCAATGCCTCTTATCATATCATCTTGTATACCTCTATCAGGTCACCTCTCATGCTCCTTCGCTGCAAGGAGATAAGGCCGTGTTCACGCAACCTAGTCTCATAAAGCATCCTCCCCAATCCAGGCAACATCCGTGTAAATCTCCTCTGCACCCTTTCTATGGCTTCCAGATGTTTCCTGTAGTGAGGTGACCAGAAATGAGCACAGTACTCCAAGTGGGGTCTGACAATGGACCTATATAGCTGCAACATTATCTCTCAGCTCCTAAATTCACTTCAACGATTAGTGAACGCTAATACACCGTGCCCCTTCTTAACCACAGAGTCAACCTGCGCAGCTGCTTTGTGCGTCGTATGGACTCAACCCCAAGATCTATCTGATCCTCCACACTGCTAAGAGTCTTACTATTAATACTATATTTTGCCGTCATATTTGAACTACCAAAATTAACCACTTCTCATGTATTTGGTTGAACACTATCTGCCACTTCTCAACTAAGTTTGCCATCCTATCAATGTCCTGCTGTAACCTCTGACAGTCCTGCACACTATCCACAACACCTCCAATATTTCTGTCATCAGCAAACTTGCTAACTCATCCCTCTATTTCTTCATTCAGGTCATTTACAAAAATCACGAAGAGTAAGGGTCTCAGAATAGATCCCTGAGACACACCACTGGTCACCGACCTCCATGCAGAATATGACCCGTCTATAATCACTCTTTGCCTTCTGTGGGCAAGCTAGTTCTGGATCCACAAAGCAATGTCCCCTTGAATCCCACACTACCTTACTTTCTCAATAAGCCTTGCATGGGATACCTTATCAAATGTCTTGCTGAAATCCATATATATATATCCACTGCTCTTCCTTCATCAACGTGTTTAGTCACATCCTCAACAAAAAAATCAATCATTTAACTTAAACGATATTAAACTTGAGTCATGATTCAAGGTTTCGATTATAACCGTTGACACTTCATTTGTTCCCAGAGATTCAGCTTGATTACTGTGTTCCTTCAACAGATTGTATGTTAACAGGAAGTATATTTTCAATCTGGTCACTCAAACTGCATTTATATGTGTCATTTTAAATGAAACCACACCGCGAGCACGGAATACAATGCCCTAGACTGGAAGGATAATGGGAGAATTGCTTTTCACCGGCAGGAATGTTTGGTTACCGGAACGGGTGTATAATCAACTGACCTATAGCTGAGTATGTTATTAAATGGGATTAAAACGCCTCTAAAAATGCGAAAGGTATCAAGACATAATATGGCGACAGATTTACTGACCCATAACGCAAGCGATAATATCTTTTGGAAATAGAATGGTTGCACAAAATATGATTCCCACGCGGTATATGCTGATAATGTGTTAGCACACCTGTACAAAAACAGAACATTTGAAGATTATATTCTCTGCTTAAAACATCCTCACCTGGGACACACTGTGTTTTACAGACTTCACCATTTCAGTGTTTTCTTTGACGATAGTTTCGCTTAATACATAATTCTTGTCTGCAGATGTTCTACATATGTTGGGCACGATGAAATCCCTCTTGGTAGACTGCAATGTCGAACATGACTCGTAACGAAATCTCTGAGAGAGCGGATCGCCCCCAAACACTTCAACATAGTTCGGTTGTATCTGAAGGTTTTTACTGGCCCTCTGAATTCCATTCCAAGAATTTCTTGATTCAAAGCAACAACAAGTTCCCATTGAATAGTGCCCGTGTACCATGCCATTCCTGTTTATGTGAACTTTAATGGCGAGTATGACTAAAATTATGAAGAGAACGCTGGATATTATTCCCAAAGCTATAACCAGGGAAAGACTCAGTTCAGGTGTATACCTCGGATCTGTCGACGAGCTGCTGGCACTTGGAAATGATTCAATATTTGTTCCAACAACAGATAATACAATAGTCACACTGGAAGAGAGTGATGGAATTCCATTATCCTTTACGACGACCACCAGCCTTTGATTAGAGGTATCCCTGTTCAGAATTCGACGGATAGTCCAAACTTCACCAGTGTCTGCGGAAATAGTAAAAAGATTATGATGGGTGGCCTGAAAAATTTGATAAGAGAGTCGAGAATTTTGACCAGAGTCGGCATCGGTGGCCGATACCTTTACAACCAAAGATCCTGGTTCTGCAAACCTGGATATTGTTTCTATTGCTGTTGGCCCGTATTCGGGTAAAGGATGTGTAATCACTGGAGCATTATCATTCTGATCAAGGATAACCACTTTCACTGAAGCATTACCTTTCAGCGCAGGCGCACCAGAATCCCGCACTTCAACATGAATCTGGAAGCTTTTCAATTGTTCGTAGTCAAAAGATCTCTGAGCATAAATGACACCACTCGAAGAGTTAATTGAGACATAGGATGTTATTGAGGAATTCTGAACCAGAGACTCCAAGATAGAAAAGATTATTTGAGCATTTTCGCCGAGATCTGAATCGAAGGCCGTCATGGAAAATATGGATGTCCCAATAACATTGTTCTCCATAACATTTGCTGTGTATACTGAGCGAGAAAACGCTGGTGCGTTGTCATTTATATCTGAAACCTCTACTCGGATGGTTTTCTTGGAGCTGAGTGGAAGGTCTCCCGCGTCCGTACATGTTACAACAATATCGTACTTTGATGTGTATTCGCGATCCAATTGATTTTGCACAAGAATTCTGTAATAGTTCTTTATAGATGAATCTAAATTGAAAGGCAATTGCTTTGGAATTTGACATTGTACTTGACCATTTTGTTCGGAATCACGGTCTTCTGTATTGAAGAAAGCCACGACAGTTCCAGGTGGTGCGTCCTCAGAAACTATGGCTTGCAATGACCGTAAAGTTACCTCAGGTGCGTTATCATTCACATCGATAATGTGAACCATTACGTCACAGTACTCGGGAACAGCGCCTGAACCCTTATCCATCGCCTGTATGTTAATCTCAAACCCGCGTTTTTTTTCATAGTCCAACTTCCCTTTGAGTCTGATTTCACCTGTTTTGGAATTCAGGTCAAACAGCTCACGAGAAGCAGCAGAAATATGGCTACGGAATGAATATATTATCTCCCCGTTGAGGCCATCGTCCAAGTCAGTCGCGTTCAACGTGATCACTAGGGTTCCTTTCGGCGCAGATTCTAGAAGACTGATTCTGTAAACCGGTTGAGAGAAAACCGGCGCATTGTCGTTAACATCTTTCACTATGATCATAATCAGAGCTGTCCCTGATCTCGGCGGCAAACCGCCGTCTTTAGCTGTTAACGTCACATTGTGCGTTGACATCGTTTCCCTGTCCAATGGTTTTTGTAACAATAACACTGGCCGTTTTCCCTTCCCGCTGCGCCTTTGCACGTCCAGAGTAAAATACTCATTTGATTCTAGCTGGTAGGTTTGCAAAGAGTTTGTGCCAATGTCAGGATCGTGTGCGGGTTCAAGAGGAAATCGCATACCCGGGGCTGCAAGCTCCATGATTTCAAGGCGAAGCTGTCTTTTCGGGAAACTAGGAGCATTATCATTTACATCGAGAATCTCCACTTCCACCGTGTGCAGGCTTAAGGGATTTTCAAGCACAACATCCAACGATAAGCGACAATCGGGATTCGACCCACAAAGCAGTTCTCTGTCGATAATTTCTTTCATAAATAAAATCCCATTCTCCAAATTTACGTCGAAATATTGCTTCCCAGGACCGGGTCCTATCCGTAAACCTCGAACCGACAGCTGCTTCACATCTAAACCAAAATCGGCCGCGATTTCCCCAACAAAGGCTCCTGGTTGCAATTCTTCAGGGACAGAATAATTGATCTGACCAGATACAACATCCCATGGGGAGAACGTGCAGAATAATAATTGCAATTTTACCAGCCAATATATTTTATATTTCATTGCCAGGATAATACATTCCAATTGTTTCATGCCCCGACTATTGCCTTCATTTTCCTTTTCAACAGCGAGCCGGCGTTAAATAGAACAAAATATCAACACAAAGAAACTCGTACCTTTTATGTATCCCGAAAAAAAATATTCGTATACTCGCATTTTGCTTAAAGTTTCAAGAGCATTCCTGCCAAAATTCCACGGAGCTGCTGGTTATCCCGTTTTCACTGTGTCTGATCCGCCGTGATGGTGGCTGAGTCATGAAGGGGGTTGTCCGGATCACTCATTACATCGCAGCCCAGGATTGGTGGAGAAACTTATTCATATCCACCAATCACGATTCCGCTCATTTCTTAAAGCTAGATAGGTGTAAATTTGCACAGAATTGTATTTATTGTTGCACAATTAAAATTTATTTCAGCCCCTGGATATTTCTTTTTTGTTTGCTTTTGAGTTCTGCTGATCAGGTTTCTCAGAATCTATATTCAGATTAAAATATTACACACTAAGCATGAACAAATTGTTTGTGAGGAGATACAGATGCATTGGACTCAAAAATCTAACCCCAGATTTGACACAGGTATATTATTCTTTCTTGAATTTACTGCCATTTTGAGCTCTTGATTATGAGTCCTCAGAGTCATAGTATCTCTTTGTATTTAATCAGGAAATATTTTTAAGTTTACTGTGATGTTCTACATTTCGAATGACGATAATCTGTACGATTTACCCAAAAGATCAAACTCTTAAGTAGAAATGTAAAATACTGGAGCTCTGAAAAAAGACTGAAAATACTAGAAGAACTCCATATGATTGTCAGCGTCTGCGAAAAGTAAAATGTACCTCTTTTAATAATTTGCCGAAAACATTAATATTGGAATATATGACACCAATATTCCAATATATAAGACTTACAGTTTGTGACCAGGGCAAAGAAGCCGGCAGGAAAAAAATCATGGCGGACATTACCCAATCAGCAACCTCCTTTTCGAAAAAAAATTCGTCCTGGACATCCCTAGAGGGCTTTAAAAATAAAACTTAAGTTCATCTTAGATGCTTCTTCCCACAGAGAGTTAATATGATTAACCAATCCATTTAGAAACCCTGCCCCCTCCATCTATTACCTCAGTCACTGCATTGAACTGTAAACACTTTAAACCACTATTTATAGTGATGCTACATTATAAATACACGTTGATATTTACGTATAGTTGCACATTTTATTCCATATCCGTACTTGCAAACTTATTTTATATGAATATTTATACTTTATAATTGTTTGACGTTGTTGCTGTTTGTTGCATGAAGCGGGAACACATCATAGCAAATTCCTAATACATGTAATTGTATCCGGTGAATGAAGATGATTTGTGATCCGTAATTTATTTGTAAACTATCACTATGTTTTTCCAACGTCTTCGATGCAAGTACACTGGGAACTGATTTTGCAGTTGTCACTAACATTCATTTACAATATATATTGTAAACTACAACTACAGCGACATAAAGGATTGCTTATTTATTTACTTAGCGGAATGATGTTTAATTATTTCTTTAGTTATCTTCAGCGATTTCAATAGCGCTTCTAGATATGCATGACTGCTGATGATCACGCAATTTGTGCTCCGAATTCCAGTGAAGCAAACAGTGCCACATGCAGCAAGACAAGGACAAATTTTATTTGCAAGTATGTAGTGACAAATCAAATATTTTGTGTATATCATGAGAAGATACTGAATTCAGCAGGCTGAAATTATACCCGTGGCGAAGGAGAACGTGGTAAGCTGCCTCAATACCTATCGTCTATTAGCACTTACCTCTACAATAATGATGTGCTTTGAGAGTTTGATGATAATACATTTGAACGCCTGAAATAAAAGCGACTTGGATCCGCTCCATCTACCTACCGTCCCGCCACATCAACAGAGGATATCATTTTCATTGGCTCTTCAGTCAACTCTGGAATATCTAGTCAGCGAAGATGCATACATCAGGATGTTTTTCATTGACTACAGCTCATGATTTAATACTATTATCATCTCAAAACTAATGAAAAAATATCAAGATTATTCACCAATAAATCATTGCGCAACTGGATCCTCGATTTCCTCTCTTGCAGACCACATTCAGTTCGGATTGGCAACACCATACCTTCCACAATCAGCACAGGTACTCCACAAGTATGCGTGCTCAGCATCGGCTCTGCTTGCCTTATACTGATGACTATGAGGCTAAGTGCAGGTCCAATTCCATATTTAAATCTCAATTGCCGAATCAAATGTGACGACGAATCAGTATATAGCAGCGTTTCTCAAACTGGGTTCCGTGGAACACTAGGGTTCCAGGAGAGGTCGCTAGGAATTCCGCGAGAGATCGTGATTTAAAAAAAAATAGACTTCATTTTTTGAACTTCGCGCAAAGCGCGATTCTAACACTCGCAGTGGTGGGCAGCGACCGAGCAGCCCCATTAGCAATATCGTTAGAGGTCTCAACAGATACATAAAGTACCATCATTAAGTGTCTACAATACAGTGAACAAATTAAAATAAGATTATCACTCTCTATAAAACATTCAATTCGCTGTGGGGGGCACGCTCCCGGAAATCCCCCACTGTACTCATTGTGACAGCATACTCCCTCTCCAAGGACAGCCGGGCACAAACACATCCTTGGAAGAGGGGCAGGCTGTGGGCTTTGGCGGACAGCTCGACTGTCTGCTATCTAACCTTGTGAATGGCCTTCTTGGCGAGGCCCAGGGGGAAGCCCATCAGTAGATCCTTTATGCGCCCTCCCCCCTCCACTTCCGTATTGGGTATCCGTACATAAAGAGCGCGGGGCTAAAGTGCAACCAGAACCTGAGCAGCAGCTCCTTCAGATGCTCAAACAGGGGCTTCAACCTCTCACACTCCATATAGCCGTGGCACACTGACACCTTCCCGACCACAGAATGGACAGGTGGACGGGGTGTCAGTGAACCTACTTAAAGACCAGTTGCCCGATACTGTTCCATGCAACACCTTCCACGCTGGGTCCCCAAGGTACAGGGGAAAGATCCCTCATAAGGAGATCTTCACTGGGAACTGCCAGATGGTAATACACATCGCCAAGGCGAAATTGGTTGGCAGACGAAGGCGAAGAAGTGAAAGGTGGCCAAGAGCAACCCGTACAGGAAATGCTTTCGAACGTCACAGAAGGGCACAGTGAGCATACCCGCGAGACAGCTCACGTTCTGCGCGACCGCATCCCACGTAGTATCCCGAGGCCTGGGTTCGATGAGCACTTCCGTCCCATCAGGCGAAGAAAACACATCGCCCATTGCATGCCATTTTGGAGGGTGGTTGCAAAACAGGTAGCTCTGCAGAGTCCTGTAGCGGAGAGCCGTCAGATGGGTCAATGACTGACCATCCTCCGCGATCGGAGGACTGAGGACCACAGCAGAGACCGGATGCCTCTTTATGCCCCACATGAAGTCCACCAGCCTCTTCTAGGTTCTGGAGCCAAAAACAGTGGGCGGGACTAAAGTAATCATCCGGTGCCATATATTTACAATAAAAGCTACTTATCAAATGGATTTACATGTTCTGGTAACCTACGTTGTCCTGTTCCATTGTGCCTAGGTCTGTGGCAAACAACTTATAAATGTAGCAATGGCTCTAGAAAAATAGATAAGACACTTAAATACAAACCACAGCCGTAAAACACGTAAAATGCTGATTATTTTAAACAACTAGTGGAATCTCAAGACAGATTAATGCTTTTGAAAATAAAGTCACGGTAAAAATTTTAAGGAAGCAAGCGATTTAGTAGCTTAGAGACCAGTTCACTTGAGAATACTTGAAAATCTATGCGAAAACCTGGGCAAAGATCACACTGACCTCCTGCTAACTACAGAAATCCAGTGGCTTAGCAGAAGAAGCATTCTCAACAAGGTTTTTGAGCTGAAAGGTGAATTGGAGGAGTACTTTCAAGACAACCAGATTTTGCTAAGTACTTTGAACACGACTAATGGCTACAGAAACTAGCCTACTTAACTGATACTTTCTATCATATGAACCAGCGTAACGAGGGCCTGGAAAAAATGTTGTGACTAAAATGACAAGATTTTTGGATTAAAAGGGAGGCGGAATCTTTTGAAAAATCATTCTGCAAAAGAAAAAAAATAACAACTTAAAATGCATCTGCTGCTGCTTGGGCTTGAGAGTAAGGAAGGATATTAGAAAGTCTCGAGTCTTACTGAAAACCAACTGGAAGAACTGCAGAACAAAATTGAGCAGTCGTGTTCCTCCCTTTCCTCACAGGTGTATGACTGAGTGAGGGACCCTTTCTCTTAATCTTCTGCACAGCCTGAGTATTTGACTTTGAGAGAAGTGGAATAGCTCTGTGAGCTGCACTCTGATCATGCACTCTAGATAAGATTTACTGACCTACCATTGGACAAGTTCTGGAGTTCTGTGTAAGAAGAGTATCCTGCCATTCATAGGAAAAGAATGAATATTTTACTGCCGTTTTCTAATCCTTACGTATGTGAGCCAGCTTTTTCTTGTTTAACAAGCATCAGGGCAAGGTTAGAAATCGACTCATTTCAGTTGAAGGTGAAATTCGTGTGTGCTTATCTCAAGTTCGACCTAGAATTGAGAAATTTATTATGTTTGCGTTATGAGTTTTAAAAATTGATGCTAGAGAGAAAAAGAACAATTTTCAGAAAGGTAAATAAAGCTTAACTACGGAACACAGAGTTACAAAATGCTGGAGGAACCCAGCAGGCCGGGCAGCATCTATGGAAAAGAACACAATCGACGTTTCGGGCCGAAAACCTTCGGCAGGACTTACTGAGGCGTCAAGAGCCTGATAGCTGAGGGTTAATAACTCTTCTTGAACCTAGTGTTATTGGTCTTGAGGCTCCTGTACCTCTAATCCCCTGATCAGGACTGGTTTATGGGCCTGTTGTTTCGTCGTCCAGAACTCAATAATTTGTTTCTTAGTCTTGCTGACTTTGAGTGAGAAGGTTTATTGTGGCATCGCTCAGCCAGATTTTTATCTATATGCCAGCCTTTGACCTCACAAAATACAAACTATCGCACTCGTCGCATTATAAGACCATTTGGCAGTTGTCCGCACAACGTCCTTTCTGGTCAATACATTGCTTTATTCTTTAACAATCTTCTTCACTATCCACATCTGCTATCAATTTTTGTGACACCTGCAATCATATCTCCTGTAATTTCATCCAGCGATATATTACAGTCATCAAAAAGACCCAACAACGTTGCTTGCAAATCACCGCTGGTCACAGTTTTCCAGTCTTAAAAACGGTACTCTACTACCTTGTTCTTTCTATAACCATCTAAACTGGATATAATTTAACAGTTCACCGTGGATCCCATGTAACGTAACCTTCTAGACCATGGGACAAATTTTCAAATGCTTTACGAAGGTAATCTGAAACAATTTCCTCCTCCTTCTCTCCTTAACAATCTTCGTCATTTCTTCAAAAACAAAAATCAATCTGACATGTGAGCCATCCCCATTCCTACAGGAAATCATGGCGACTATAATCAATAAATACAGGCTTATCCAGATGCAAGTAAATTGTGGTTATAAAAATGTTCTCCAACATTTTTCTACTACAGAAGCAAGCAAACAAAAATAATCAAAATTTGGTCGTAAATACGTGCCATTATTGCTGGATATACAACTCCAAATACATTTGTAAATCTCAACAATATTCTGCATTAAACTTCCCGTTTAAATCGCAGCGCATAAAATTTCTTAGGTGCTTGCCCTGTCCATCTTAGAGAACAACCTAATATGGAAGTTTTCAGGAGCAGGTTCAATCCACCTCTCACTTATTTGCACTTGCAAAAGGAACAATCAGAATCAGCTTTAATATCACGGGCATATATCGTGAAATCTCTTAATTGCGGCAGCAGTACAATGCAATGCATGACAAATACTGAGAAAAGGCAATTACAGTAAGTATATATGTGTATATTAATTAGTTAAATTAAATAAGTAGTGTACAATCAGAACGTACTGAAGTAGTGTTCATGGTTTCATTGTCCATTTAGAAATCGGTTGATAGAGGGGAGGAAGCTGTTCCTGAATCCCTGAGTGAGTGCTCCTTCAGCTTCTGTACCTGCTTCCTGACGGTCGCAATGCATATTCTTGGTGCTGGGGTCCTTAATGGTGGTTGAAGATGTCTTGGATTCTACGGAGGCAAGTATCCATGGTGGAATTGACTAATTTTACAAGTTTTGCAGCTTACCTCGATCTTGTGCAGTTGCTCTGTACCCCTCCCCCACCTCCAAAAAAAAACAGACTGCGAGGCAGCTAATCAGAACGCTCGCCACGGTACATTTATAGAAATTTTCGAGTCTTTTAGGTGACAAACTAACTCTACTCGAATGCTTGCTTTCTTTATACATACATCAATATGTTGTGACCTAGATCGGTCCTCAGAAATATCGACACCCAAGAACTTCAGTTTGCTCACTCTCTCCACTTCTGATCCCTTTATGAGGATTGGTCTCTGTTCCCTCCCTGAACTTACACTTTCCGTAGTCCAATCAGTGAACACAATGAACTTATGTAACCACAACGATAGCGCTACGTTTTACTGACCTATACAATAAACTATTCTTAATTTCCAAGGTCAACTCTGAGGCTCCCTGGAGAAAATAAGGATGTGAGTACCAGCACCAGAAAAGTTATGGTGGTTGCAAGGGTCATTCGCAAATACGTCCTGAAGGGAAATTATGTTTTGGATATAAATAAGATCTTGCTTAGTGATCCATTTCCCAAAACAAGTACCGAAGAGCATTATTTCATTTCTGTTATCTTAGCAGTACAGAATTTTCGCATATTCAAGTCTTAAATCATGGGATGTACAGCCATTAAAATATTTCGATCAGAACGGAATTAAATTGCAGTGAAGCCCTTTGTCCATGTGGTCAATATGTTTAATGCATCTTATTAAGCTATTGATGAATTTGTAAATAATCCTCATTAAGCCTTTAAAAATAACATTTGAAAAGACCCTTGTATTTTTTTGCTTCTGCTAAGTCATCAGATGCATTTTTGAAACAATATTCTCAAATGTTATCGTTACTGTGGTCAAGAAATATAGCGGCCAGCTTGTGCAGTACCAGTGGTGGCATCTGAGAGAGAAAACACAAGTTATCATCGCAAATGCATTTTTAGCAAATTGTAAATAATGGAAATGAATAAGAAAGGTTTGATTGGACATTACGGTGAGTATGTCCCTGGTTCTGAGCTGTATAACTCTATGACGAATTGACTTGGCTAAACTGCATATTGAGGTAAGCCTTGAAGAGGCGAAATATATTCTTGCATGCGGTCACTCAAAAAGTCAATGTTTAGGAGACCACATCATGAGTATGGAATACAATGCACTTGATTGGAAGAAACAGAAAACAATTGTTTTGCACCCGGAGAAGCCTGAGAATTGAGTAGATTATCAAACAACATTGGTTAGTGGGATTAAAAAATGCCTCGACAGAATCACTTCGAAAGCAATATGTTTTCCAAACATAATTACTGTCGATAGTCAATGTCTCATAACATGACCCCCAAACCATGACGTTTGGAAATAGATGAGCATAAAATCATTTTTGTACCAAATACCTTAATAGATAGTTGGGCTGCCAAAATAATTATTTTGCAAAATCATATCCAAATACACCTCTCTGCTTAAAATCATCTCACCTCCGTAAAACTGTCTTTCTTAAAATTCGCCATCCCAGTACATTCCTTCCCGATCGATTCGTTCAGCACAAAATTATTTTCTTTAGAAGTTCTAAAGTTATTGGGAACGATAATGTCCCTTTTGATAGACTGTAATGTCGAACATGACTCGTAACGAAATCTTTGGGAGAGTGGATCGCCCCCAAATACTTCAACATAGTTTGGCGATATTTGGAGGCTTTTGCTGGCTTTCTGAATTCCATTCAAAGAATCTCTTGAGTCAAAGCAGCAACAACTACCCAGAGGACGCTGCTGGTATACCACAGCATTCCTGTTCTTGTGAACTTTAACGGCGAGGATGATTAAAATTATCAGGAAAATGCTAGATGTTATTCCCAAAGCTATAACCAAGGAAAGACTCAGTTCAGGAATAATCCTTTGACCTGCCGAGGAACTGCTGGCACTGGAGGACTTTTCATTATCAGTCCCAATCACAGATAATACTATAGTCACAGTGGCAGAGAGGGATGGTATCCCATTATCTTTTACCACAATCACAAGCCTTTGAATTGACGCGTCCTTGTTCAGAATTCGACGGATAGTCCAGATTTTGCCAGTATCTGCTGAGATCGTGAAAAGGTTATGTTGGGTAGCCTGCAAAATCTGATAAGAGAGTTGTGCATTTTGACCAGAGTCAGCATCAGAAGCGGATACCTTCACAACGAAGGATCCTGGTTCTGCGAACCTAGATAATGTTTCTGTTGCTGTAGACCCGTATTCGGGTAAAGGATGTGTAATCACTGGAGTATTATCATTCTGATCAAGAATAACAACGTTTACCGAGGCATTGCTTTTGAGCGCTGGCTCACCAGCATCCTGCACTTGAACTTGGATCTGGAAGTTTTTCAATTTCTCATAATCAAAAGTTCTCTGAGCATATATTACACCATTCGCCGAATTAATTGAAACAAAAGAGGCTACTGAGGAATTCTGAACACTAGACTCCAGGATAGAAAAATTCAGTCGTGCGTTTTCCCCGGCGTCTGAATCGAAGGCTGTCAGGGAAAATATGGAAGCTCCAATAACGTTGTTTTCCATAACGTTTGCTGTGTATACTGCACGAGAAAACTTTGGGATGTTGTCGTTTATATCCAAAACCTGCACCCTCATGGTTTTTGTGGAGGTGAGAGGAGGATTGCCGGAATCTATACATGTTACAGCAATATCATACCTGGGGACGTTTTCGCGATCCAGCGGATGCTGTAGGAGTATTCTATAATAGTTTATTGTGGATGAATCCAGCTGAAAGGGTGGTTGACTCGAAATTTGACATTGCAATTGACCATTCTGTCCGGTGTCTCTGTCTTCTGCAGTGAACAGAGCCACTATAGTGCCAGGTGGATCTTCCTCCGATACAGTACTGGATGAAGACCGCAGTGAGACCTCCGGTGCATTATCATTAACATCAACAATTTCAACTACTACGTCACAGTACCCGGGTATAGCGCCAGAACCCTTATCCATCGCTTGTATATTAATTTCAAAGACGTTAGTCTCTTCATAGTCCAAGCTCCCTTTAAGTCTGATTTCACCTGTTTTGGAATTCAGATCAAAGATTTTAAGGGTAGAGGCAGAAATATGGCTACCGAACGAATACGTTATCTCCCCATTTAGGCCATCATCCGGATCAGTCGCGTTCAATGTGATAATTAGTGTCCCTTTTGGTGCAGATTCCAACAAACTGACTTTATAAATAGGCTGGAAGAAAACAGGAGCATTGTCGTTAACATCCTTCACTGTGACAATAATCTCAGTCGTTCCTGATCTCGGAGGCACACCTCCGTCTTGAGCGATTAGAGTTAAATTGTGGGATGGTTTTGTTTCTCTGTCTAGAGGTTTCTGTAACAACAATACTGGCCGTTTCCGCTTCGCACTGCGACTTTGTACATCCAAAGTAAAATATTCATTTGGTTGGATCTGGTAGCTTTTCAAGGCGTTAGTACCAATATCTGGATCTTGTGCGGGTTCAAGTGGAATTCGCATTCCCGGTGTTGCAAGCTCCATGATTTCAAGGCGAAACTGCCTCTTTGTGAAACTGGGGGCATTGTCATTTATATCGAGAATCTCCACTTCCACGGGATGCAGGCTCGGGGGATTTTCAAGCACGGCGTTTAACGATAAATAGCAGTCAGGATTCGACCCACAAAGCAGTTCTCTGTCGATAATTTTCTTCACAAATAAAACCCCATTCTCCCAATTTACGTCGAAATACTGCTTCCTCGCACTGGGCGCTATCCGCAATCTGCGAGACGACAGCTGCTTCACATCTAAACCTAAATCGGCCACGATTTTCCCAACAAAGGCTCCCGGTTGCAGTTCTTCAGGAACAGAATAACGAATCTGACCAGTCACAATATCCCACAGAAGGAACATACAGCACCAGAACTCGCATTTCAGCAACCAATATATTATATATTTCATTGCCCGTAGAAATCATCCCAAAGGCTTTAGGCCCTGATTGTTTTTTTCATTGTCCTTTAAACAGCAAGTCAGCATTAGACAGAAAAAAAAACAACAGAGAAACTACCCGTACCTCTTGCAAATTCCTTGAACGATGTCATTCAAATGCTTGCATTCTGCTCATAGTTGTTCGCGGATTCCTGCCCCCCAAAAATCCCAGAAAGCTGCTCGCTCTCCGCTTTTCACTGTGCGTGATGTGATGCGTAGGTTGATGCGTCGTGAAGGGGCTGTTCGGATCACTCATCACATCACAGCTCACGATTGGTGGAGAATTTCACTGATATTTGGCCAATCAGCAGATCTCTTGTTTCTTAAAGCTGGAAGGATTTAAAGTTCTACAGGATTATTTTATTCAGAGTTGCACAATTAAAATTGCTTTCAGCTTGTGGATTCTTCTGTCCGCTTGGACTTACAGTAGCTGATCCTGTCCTCAGAACTGATCTTCAAAGTAATACAACAGTAACCGACTGCGAGGAAGCCGTGAAAAGTGAGAAACAAATACAACGACTGGCAATGGGCTCAGGAGCACGTCTCTATTCTTAATATGCAAATGATATACCAGCAGTCTTTAACGTTTGGGTGTTCTCCTTTGAATGTAGATATATTTTTGCGATTCAGGAAATACTATACCGTGATTTTGTTCAGATTATGTCATTTGGGACGTTTGATGACACGTGGATATTGAAAAGAAAAAAATATTTAAAAGTAGGGAGGATTTGGAACTGTGAACTTAAGATAGAACATGCTGGAAGCAGTCGATAAGTTGCCTGCATTAAGGGAAAGTAAAATATTACTCCATCATGTTTTAAATGACTTGTTGGAATGGTGTAAGTATTATATTTTAAACTATCCAATTATAGGCTGGAGCCAATGCCGATGGTCCATACACATTATTGGCTATACATTTTTTAATGATGCCTCCTGCAACATCGATTTGTACTTGGTCTTCGGAATGAGACCACGCCCTAGTTATTTCATTACCAGGCGAATGGTGAGTGAGTGCAGCAAGTTGTGAAACAATACAAAGAAACAGAATTTTGTGGCTTGGGACTACAATCAAAATTTGCGGTCACTTTGAACTCATGTCGAAAGATGGAAACAAATCTTTCTGGTCAGGGTTCCCAACGTTATCTCTCATGGAACTCCTCGGTAAACTTACATGCCAGGTAAAGCTTTACCAGCTGTCATAGATGCCATGGCTATATAATGGATGTTGAACATCTTGAAAGCCAGAATATTTAAGATACCCAGAAAGTTGGAGTAATAGTTTATTTTAAAGGAAAAATGCAAAGCTTTAAGAAATTAGAAGAAAATTATTTGCACACTTCCTCAATCAGGCAAAATATATTATAAAACAAAAACCTGAACTGAATAAAGTTGATTGGAAAAAAAAAGACTTTTTTCTTCCACATCCTTGCGCCATAAGTTGAAAACCACTTAAAATTTATCAGTCTTCAATATTTCCTTGCAACAATCAGTGCTACTTGAAAGAAGACAACGTACCCGAAAACGAGATTCCAACATGGCATCTATTGGGTATTGACCTTCACAATCAACAAAAGGAGATCGGACCCTTCTTGACTTCCATCAAATCATATGGTTTATGTTATGTATTAAAAAATACGTACATTCTTAACCGAAACAATAAGCCAAATTGTGGGTATTTTGCAGTGACAGTTCCACTTCCTTATTTCCTAAAAGTTTCCCAGTTTGCCAGTTCCCTGGAAGGAATTGGTAGGTGTTGCGAATTAACAATTCCAATTGTTTAGATATGTAGATTCAAGAACATTAAAAAATTGTGACACCATCAAAGACAAAGGTGTCTTCTTTTTAATCAATTTAAATATTGAGTTTGGTCTTCTTATAGCAGATTGTAGTGATGGCCTATAGATGCTTCAGAAACATCTTTAAAACCCTACATTTATATCCTCAGTGGATGAGACAACAAATAACTAGCAGCATATCAAACTCCGAGAGTGTTTTTAACTAGGCTATGTGGATTTGAGAAATATATAGCTATCTCAATTTATAATCATTTTCAAAGTAGCAGAATTCACTGCAATATAAGCATGACCATTTATTGAATATTGGAACTCAAGGAAGTGTACCAAAGTCTTCTGTGTCTTCTCAATTCAGATGTTGTTGTGCAGTTAAGTAATTAATTTCAGACACACACTATCTTGTGATAGGATAGAAGAAGACAGTAGTGGATTGCGGCAGCGTAATAGAGGAACATCGACCAATCAGGATGTCAGAAGTTTGAGAGGAAGGGATTTCACTCAAGTCCACTGCCCGAGGAGAAAATGGCAAAAGCGGTTGGCGGCAGGCAGCAGTGATATTGAGCTCTGATCAGCGACCGATCAGTGGTTGGGTTGATTTGCAAGAGCTAATCACAGAAAAGCAGAGGCGAGCACAAATGCCCTCGTCGCAGCGGCTGTCACCTGATTGGACAGAGTCAGAGTGATGATCCTGAGGCGTTAGTTCTTTGAGACTTCAGCGAAGAGAGGCTTCAGTCAGAGAAAGCAAAGCAAAGAAAAGATCTAGTATTAAGTTTTTTCCCCTTCCTTTCTTTTTATCTGCTCGGCAAGGACAGTAAAAATGCTAGGCAGTATACTTGAATGCTTTTCATGCCGGATGTGGGAAGGCAGGGTGACCGCCAGTGTCCCTGACGACTATAACTGCGAGAAGTACATCCAGCTGCAGATTCTAACAATCCGCGTTAACAGTTGGAGCTGGAACTTGATGAACTCCGGATCACTCGGGAGGCTGAAGGGATGATAGATAGGACATACAGGAAGGTAGTTACATCCAAAGTGCAGGACATAGGAGAACTGTTGAAAGTAGGAAGGGGGGAGTGGTTAAGGAACCAGCGTAGAGTACCCTTGTGGTCATCCTCCTCAACAAAAGGTGCATCACTTCGATACTGTTGTGGAGGGGTTGACCTAACGGAGGAAAATCAGAGTGTTGTGGACCTTGACACTGATTGTGACTGAGAAGGGAAGACGGCAAGAAGCAGAACGGCATGGTGATAGGGATTCATAGATAGGGAAACCGATAGGAGGTTCTGTGGATGAGAACGAGATTCACGGATGGTCTGTAGCACGGGACATCTCAGTCCTCAACATTTTTAAGTGTGAGAGTGAACAAACAGAAGTCCTGGTCCACGTAGGTACCAATGACATGGGTAGAATGTCTAACGAGTTTCTGCGTATGGCATTCAACGAGTTAGATACTAAGTTAAAGGGCAAGCCCTCCATGGTTGTGACTCAGGATTGCTACCCGTACAACATGCCAGAGAGGCCACGACTAGGAAGACCAAACAGTTTAATACGTGGCTAAGGAGTTGATTTAGGAAGGAGTCATAGGATATTTGGATCACTGGGCTCTCTGCCAGGAAGTATGACCTCTACAGAAGGGACTATTTGCACCTGAACTGGAGGAGGCCTAATAACCCAATAGGATGAGTTGCTAATGTTGCTAAGTGGGGTTTAAACTGGAGTTGCAGCGGGGGAAGGTGTGCCGGAGTGGCAGAGCAGTTAGTGAAGAGATTGTTGGGGCAGATGTCTGTAAGACCTCAGACAAAGTCAAAAATCAAAAGGCTGAACGTGGTGCAACAGATGTGTTGGGCTGAGTATATTTCAATGCAAGAAGTATCTTAAGAAAGGTGGATGAGCTCATGGCATTGATCAACACCTGAATTTTGACGTTATAGTAATGAGTAAGTCTTGGTTGCAGGAGAGGCAAACTACAAGCTCAATATTCCAAGGTTCCCGTGTTTTATGCTGTTGCAGAGCGGGAGCGGTTAAAGGAGGAGGGGTGGCGGTACTAGTTGAAGGAAATGCCACGGCAGTGCTCCGTCTGGCCAGTCTGAAGAATGCGGCTAGTGAGGCGTTATAAGACTATAAGATATAGGAGCAGAATTAGGCCATTTGGTCCATCGAGTCTGCTCCATCATTCATCTTTTTTTTCTTCGGCAGTTTACGGGGGTACGACTGCGCATGCGTGGGAAGGTCGGACCGTGAGGCAGCGGGAGTATTTAAAGAGAACAGTAGACGGAGCGGGCGACGGAGTAGAGGGGGACAGAGTACGAAGGCTTTGTCTCGAGTGGCTTTGGCGAGCAGAGGCTGAGGACGAGCTTCACTCCAAGTGAGGTAAGGCCGGGTAAGTTCCTTTCAAAGGAGAACGTTTCAAAAGTTGAGGCAAGTATTGGGTAGGTGATGGCAGCTGAGATCGGCCCCGTGGTTTGTTCGTCCTGCAGCATGTGGGAAATCAAGGATACTTCTAGTGTCCCTGACGACGATATGTGCAGGACGTGTGTCCAGCTGCAGCTTCTGGCAGACCGCATTGAGCGCCTGGACCTGCGATTGGATTCATACTGGAGCATCCGCGATGCTGAGAAAGTCGTGAATAGCACGTTTAATGAGTTGGCCACACCGCAGGTAAAGGCTACACAGGCAGAAAGGGAAGGGCTGGCCATTAGACAGCGTAGCAGTAGGCAGGTAGTGCAGGAGTCCCCTGAGGACATCTCCCTCCTAAACAGATATACTGTTTTGGATACTGTTGGGGGAGATGTCTCATCAGGGGAAGGCAGCAGCAGCCGAGTTCATTGCACCATGGGTGGCTCTGCGGCACAGGAGGGAAGGAAAAGGAGTGGGAGAGCTATAGAGATTGGGGATTCGATTGTAAGAGGAATAGATAGGCGTTTCTGCGGCCGCAAACCAGACTCCAGGATGGTATGTTGCCTCCCTGGTACAAGGGTCAATGTGTCTCTGAGTGGCTGCAGGATATTCTGGAATGGGAGGGTGAACAGTCAGTGGTCGTGGTGCACATAGGTACCAACGATATAGGTAAAAAACGGGATGAGGTCCAACAAAGTGAATTTGGGGGAGTTCGGAGATAAACTAAAAAGTAGGACCACAAAGGTAATAATCTCTGGATTACTACCAGTGCCACGTGCTAGTCAGAGTAGAAATCGGAGGATATTTTATAAGAATACTTGGCTTGAAAAATGATGCAAGGATGAGGGATTCAAATTTCTGCGGCATTGGAACCAGTTCTGGGGGAGGTGGGACCGGTATAAACAGGACGGTCTGCACCTGGGCTGGACTGGAACGAATGTTGTAGGGGGAGCGTTTGCTACTGCTGTTCAGGAGGATTTAAACTAATGTGGCAGGGGGATGGAACAAGTGCAGTGAGACAGAGGGGTGTAAAATGAGGGTAGAAGCAAAAAGTAGTAATGTGAAAAGTAAAAGTGGCAGGCAGGCAAATCCAAGGCAAAAAGCAAAAAGGGCCACTTTTCAACATAATTGTATAAGGGCTAAGAGTGTTGTAAAAACAAGCCTGAAGGCTCTGTGTGTCAATGCGAGGAGCATTCGTAACAAGGTGGATGAATTGAATGTGCAGATAGTTATTAATGAATATGATATAGTTGGGATCACAGAGATATGGCACCAGGGTGACCAAGGATGGGAGCTGAAAATCCACGGATATTCAATATTCAGGAGGGATAGACAGGAAAGAAAAGGAGGTGGGGTAGCATTGCTGGTTAGAGAGGAGATTAACGCAATAGAAAGGAAGGACATTAGCCTGGAGGATGTGGAATCGATATGGGTAGAGCTGCATAACAGTAAGTGGCAGAAAACGCTGGTGGGAGTTGTGTACAGGCCACCTAACAGTAGTAGTGAGTTTGGGGATGGCATTAAACAGGAAATTAGAAATGCGTGCAATAAAGGAACAGTAGTTATAATGGGTGACTTCAATCTACATATAGATTGGGTGAATCAAATTGGTAAGGGTGCTGAGGAAGAGGATTTCATGGAATGTATGTGGAATGGTTTTCTGAACCACCATGTCGAGGAACCAACTAGAGAGCAGGCCATTCTAGATTGGGTATTGAGCAATGAGGAAGGGCTAGTTAGCAATCTTGTCGTGCGAGGCCCCTTGGGTAAGAGTGACCATAATATGGTGGAATCCTTCATTAAGATGGAGAGTGACATGGTTAATTCAGAAACAAAGGTTCTGAACTTAAAGAAGGGTAACTTTGAAGGTATGAGACGTGAATTCGCTAAGATAGACTGGCAAATGATACCTAAAAGGTTGACGGTGGATATGCAATGGCAAGCATTAAAAGATCATATGGATGAACTACAACAATTGTTCATCCCAGTTTGGCAAAAGAATAAACCAGGGAAGGTAGTGCACCCGTAGCTGACAAGGGACTTTAGGGATAGCATTAAGTCCAAAGAAGAAACATGTAAATTAGCAACAAAAAAAAGCGGCATTCCTGAGGACTGGGAGAAATTCAGAGACCAGCAGAGGAGGACAAAGGGCTTAATTAGGAAAGGGAAAAAAGATTATGAGAGAAAGCTGGCAGGGAACATAAAAACTGACTGTAAAAGCTTTTAGATATGTGAAAAGAAAAAGATTGGTAAAGACAAATGTACAGTCAGAAACAGGTGAATTGATCATTGGGAACAAAGACATGGTAGACCAATTGAATAACTACTTTGGTTCTCTCTTCACTAAGGAGAACATAAAAAATCTTCTGGAAATAGTAAGGGACCGAGGGTCCAGTGAGATGGAGGAACTGAGGGAAATACATGTTAGTAGGGAAGTGGTGTTAGGTAAATTGAAGGGATTAAAGGCAGATGAATCCCCAGGGCCAGATGGTCTGCATCCCAGAGTGCTTAAGGAAGTAGCCCAAGAAATAGTGGGTGCATTAGTGATACTTTTTCAAAACTCCTTAGATTCTGGATTAGTTCCTGAGGATTGGAGGGTGGCTAATGTAACCACACATATTAAAAAAGGAGGGAGAGAAAAACCAGGGAATTATAGACCGGTGAGTCTGACATCGGAGGTGGGGAAAATGCTAGAGTTGGTTATCAAAGATGAGATAACAGCACATTTGGAAAGAGGTGAAATCATTGGACAAAGTCAGCATGGATTTGTGAAAGGAAAATCATGTCTGACGAATCTTATAGAATTTTTTGAAGATGCAACTAGTAGAGTGGATAGGGGAGAGCCAGTGGATATGGTATATTTAGATTTTCAAAAGGCTTTTGACAAGGTCCCACATAGGAGATTAGTGTGCAAACTTAAAGCACATGGTATCGGGTGTATGGTATTGATGTGGATAGAGAATTGGTTGGCAAACAGGAAGCAAAGAGTGGAAGTAAACGGGACCTTTTTAGAACGGCAGGCAGTGACTAGTGGGGCACTGCAAGGCTCAGTGGTGGGACCCCAGTTGTTTACAATATACATATATTAATGATTTAGAGGAGGGAATTAAATGCAGCATCTCCAAGTTTGCGGATGAGACGAAGCTGCGCGGCGGTGTTAGCTGTGAGGAGAATGCTAAGAGGATCCGGGATGACTTGGATAGGTTAGGTCAGTGGGCAAATTCATGGCAGATGCAGTTTAATGTGGATAAATGTGAGGTTATCCACTTTGGTTGCAAGAACAGGAAAAAAGATTATTATCTGAATGGTGGCCGATTAGGAAAAGGGGAGGTGCAAGGAGACCTGGGTGTCATTGCACACCAGTCATTGAAGGTGGGCATGCAGGTACAGCAGGTGGTGAAAAAGGCAAATGGTATGTTGGCATTCATAGCAAAAGGATTTGTGTACAGGAGCAGGGATGTTCTACTGCAGTTGTACTAGGCCTTGATGAGACCGCACCTAGAGTATTGTGTGCAGTTTTGGTCCCCTAATCTGAGGAAAGACATTTTTGCCTTAGAGGGAGTACAAAGAAGGTTCACTAGATTGATTCCTGGGTCGGCAGGACTTCCATATGAAGAAAGACTGGATCGACTAGGCTTATACTCACTAGAATTTAGAAGATTGAGGGGGGATCTTATTGAAACGTATAAAATTCTAAAGGGATTGGGCAGGCTAGATTCAGGAAGGTTGTTTCCGAAGTTGAGGAAGTCCATAACGAGGGATCGCAGTTTAAGGTTAAAAGGGAAGCCTTTTAGGACCGAGATGAGGAAAAACTTCTTCACATAGAGAGTGGTGAATCTGTGGAATTCTCTGCCACAGGAAACAGCTGAGGCTGGTTCATTGGCTATATTTAAGAGGAAGTTAGATATGGCCTTTGTGGCTAAAGGGATCAGAGGTGAGAGAGGGTAAGAAAGCAGGTACAGGGTTCTGAGTTGGATGATCAGCCATCATCATACTGAATGGCGGTGCAGGCTCGAAGGGCGACTGGCCTACTCCTGCACCTATTTTCTATGTTCCTATGTTTCTATTCAGTCAGGGTTGATCCTTTTTACTGCCTCAGTCCCGTAACATTTGACGCAGTGTCCACTCAAGAACCTATCAAGATCTGTATTAAATATATTCAACGATCTGGTTTCCACAGTGTCTGTCATAATAAATTCAGCAAATTCAGCATTCTCTCACTGAAGAAATTTCTCTGCATTTCTGTTTTAAATGGACTCCCTGAAGCTGAGGCTCTGCCCTTGTGTCTTAGACTCCCCAAACATGGAAAAGTCCTTTCCACATCTACTCTATCTAGGCTTTTCTGGATTCGAAAGGTTTCGATGAGATCCCCTCTCATCCTTCTTAATTACATCGAGTACCGATCTAACGCTATCGAACGGCCCTCGAATGGTACCCCTTTCATTCCCAGAATTATCCTTGTGAACCTCCTCTGAACCTTCTCCAATGCAGCGGAACTTCTCCTAGACGAGGAGCTCAAAACTGTTCACCATACTCAAGGTGAGGCCTTCCAACTGCCTTATAAAGCCTCAGCATCACATCCCTTCCTTGCATTCTAGCCCTCTTGAAGTAACTGTTAACATTGCATTTGTCTTCTTCACCGTTGACTCAACCAGCAAGTTAATCTTCAGGGTGTTCTGCACAAGGAATCCCTTTGCATCTCAGATATTTGGATTTTCTCCCCGTTTAGAAAATAATATGTACATTTATTTCTACTACCAAAGTGCATGATCATTCATTTTCCAACATTGACTTTCGTTTGGCATTTTCTTGCCCATTCTCCTAATCTGTCTTTCTGCAGACTACCTGTTTCCTCAACATTACCTGCCCCTCTAATAATCTCCAAGAAATCCATCTATTCCATTATTTAAATCATGGACATACCACATAAAATGAAACGATCCTAACAGCAACCTGTACTGAACATCACTAGTCACTGGCAAGAATCCAGAAAAGGATATTTTTATTTCTACTCGCTATCTCCTAGCAATCAGAAAATGCCGCAACCATGCCAATAATTTTCTTGTAATACCATAGACCTTTAACTTTAAGCAGCCTCATGTGTGGCACCTTATCGAAGGCATTCTGAAGGCCATTGCATCCTCTTTATCTACCTTACCCGTAATCACCTCAAATAATTCCAATAGGTTTTCCAGGCAAGACTTCCCCTAATAGAAACCATGCTGACATTATCCTATCTTGTCCTGTGTCACCAAGTACTCAATAAACACATCCTTTTGACTTCGACATCTTCCCAGCCACTGAAGTCAGGCTAGTTAGTATATACTTTTCTTTCTGCTGCCTTCCTCCTCTCTAAAGTGTGGAGTGACATTTACAATTTTCCAGTTCTTTGGCTCTGTGCTTGACTCCAATGATTTTTTCAGGATCATGACCACAATCTCTACCGCTACGTCTTTCAGAACGCGAGGGTGCAGTTCTTTTGTTCCGGTAGACTTATGTACCCTTGGGTCTTTCAGAGCTTTGAACAGCTTTGAACCTTGTAATAGTAAATGCACTCACTTCTCTTCCCTCACACCTTTCATCATCTGGCACATTGCTAGTGTCTTCCACAGTGAAGGTCGATTCGATTGGGAGAAGATTTAGAAGGCAAGGAACGTCTTTCAACGGGAGATTCCACAGGGAGAAATACGCAGGCGCAGTAGCTCGTCATCTTGCGCGGTCACTGAAAAAGCTCCGAAGTAAAAGAGAGACACTGTCTAGCGGAGCTGTTGTAAACCAGAGTAGTAGGGCGACGTTTGGCCTAGGGGAGGTAAGTTACTTTCTTCCCTCCTGTAACAAGAATAGTGGGTAAGGCTGTGAGGCCATTTTTCTGTTCTGAGTGTCAGATATGAGATGTCTGGGAAACTTCCAGTCTCCCTGATTGCCATATCTGCGCCAGGTACGTCGAGCTGCAGCTCCTTAGCGACCGAGTTTGGGAACTGGAGCTGCAGCTCGATGACCTTCGGAGTTTTGAGAGATTGAGGAGGTGCAAGACAGGAGCTACATGCCACCTAAGTCAGATAAGTGGGCGACCGTCAGGCGAGTTAAGGGTGGGCGTAAGGTAGTGGAGAGCACTCCTGTGGCTGCCCCTCCTAACAATAAGTACTCCATTTTGAATGCTGTTGGTGGATGGACGTACCTGGGGGAAACAACAGACTCTGGCACTGAGTCTGCCCCTGTGGCTCAGAAGGATAGGGAACGGAAGAGGATGGCTGTGGTTATAGGGGTCTCCATAGTTCGGGGGAGAGATAGGCGATTCTGCGGACGCTAAAAAGAAACACGGATGGCAGTTTGCCTCCCAGGTGCCAGATTTCATGATGTTTCTGAGCGTGTCAATATCCTGAGAGCAGCCAGATGTCGTGGTACATATTAGTATCAACGACATAGGTAGAGAAATGGTGGAAGTCCTGAAAGCAGAATACAGAGATTTAGGAAGGAACCTGATAAGCAGGACCTCAAAGGCAGTAATCTCGGGATTGCTGCCTGTACCACGCGACAGTGAGTATAGGAATAGAATGAGGTGGAGGATAGACGCATGGCCGAAGGATGGGAGCAGGGGGGGCAAGGATTCTCATTTTTGGATCATTGGGATCTCTTCTGGGGCAGGTGAGACCTGTACAAATTGGAGGGGTTGCAGTTGAATCCAAGGGGCCGAATATCCTGGCGAGGTGGTGGTGGTGGGGGCAGGTGACTTTAGGTGTACCTAACGCTGTTGGGGAGGGTCTAAACTCATTTGCGGGGGGGGGGGGGTACCGAATGGAAGAGGCAGAGGATGGAGAGGCTGGAGCACGAGTAGAGACAACTTGTCAGTTGCTTGTGAGGATGGATAGGCAGATGTTAGAGCAAAGATACATCAGTCTTAAGGTTTGAGATGTGTCTATTTTAATGCAAGCGGGTATCATAAACTAAGCGGATGAACTAAGAACGTGGATCAATACGTGGAACTGTGACGTTGTGGTTATTCCAGAGACTTGGATGTCTCAGGAGCAGGAAAGGCTGCTGACTGTGCCAGGCTTTAAGTTTTCCAAAAGGAACAGAGAGGGGGGCAAAAGAGATGAACCGTGGCTTTGCTAATTAGGGATAGTGTCACAGCTGCAGAAAAGGAAGAATTCCTGGAGGAATGTCTGCTGAGTCAGTGTGGGTGGAAGTCAGAAACAGGAAAGGAGGAATCACTCCACTGAGTGAATTTTAGATGACCCCGCAACAGGTATATCGAGGAGCAGATACCGACGCAGATTCTAGAACAGTGCAGTAATAAAAGAATTATTGTGATGGGAGATTTTAAATTTCCTAATATTGATTGGTATCTCCTTAGCGCAATGGGGGTTAGATGGGGCGGAGATTGTTAGGTGTGTTCAGGAAGGTTTCCTGACGCAATATGTAGATATGCCAACTTGAGGAGATGTTGTACTGATCTGGTATTGGGAAATGAGCATGAACCGGTGTCAGTTCTCTCGGTGGGTGAGCATTTTGGAGGGATTGACCACAATTCTAACTCCTTCACCATATCGCTGGAGAGGGATAGGAGCAGAAAACATATAATGGGGGAAGGCGGAAATATGATACTATTAGGTAGGAAATTGGGAGCAGATGTTCTCAGGGAAATGCACGGCAGAAATGTGGTAAATGATCAGGGAAAATTAGCATTGAGTTCTGCGTGGACATGTTCCATTGAGGCAGGGAAAGGATGGAAGGATTAAAGGAACATATTGTACAAAGGATTTAGAAAGTATAGTTAAGAAGAAAAGAAAAGCTTACAAAATGTTCCAGAAAATAGGTACTGTTGGGGTTCTAGAAAATTACAGGGTTGACAGGAAAAAGCTTAAAAATGAAATTAGGACAGCTAGAGACTGCCACGAGAAGGCCGTGGCAAGTAGGATTAAAGAAAACCACAAGACATTCTACAAGTATGTGAAGAGCAAGAGGATGAGCCGTATGAGAATAGGACCAATCAGGTGTGACAGTGGGATCATGTGCATGGTCGGAGGAGGTAGCGGAGGTACTTAATGAATACTTTGCTTCAGTATTCACCAGGGCTAAAGACAATGGGAAATGTGGGGATGACTTACAGCAGAGGCAAAAGTTTGAGCATGTAGACATTAAGAAAGAGGATGTGCTGGAGCTTTTGAAAAACATTAAGTTGGATAAGTCAGCGGGACCGGATGAGATATACGGCAGGCTACTCTGGGAAGAGAGAAAGAAGATTGTTGAGCCTCTTGCGGTAATCTTTGCGTCATCAATAGGGGCGGCAGAAGTACTGGAGAATCGGAAAATTGCCCATGTTGTTTCCTTGTTCAACAAAAGGAGTAGAGATAACTCAGGAAATTATAGACCAGTGAGTCTGAAGTCTGAGGTGGGCAAGTTGTTGAAGAGGATCCTGAGAGGTAGGATTTATGAGCATTTGGATTGACGTAATCTGATTAGGAATATTCAGCATTGCTTTGACAAGGGCAAGTCATGCCTTACGAGCTTGATTGAATTCTTTGAGGAAGTAACAAAACACTTTGATGAAGATAGGACAGGTCATGCAGTATATATGGATTTCATTAAGGCATTTGATTAGGTTCCCCAAGCAAGGCACCTTCAGAAAGTAAGGAGGGATGTGATCCGATGAGACCTTGCTCTGAGAGTTCAGAATTAGCTTGCCCACAGAAGGCAGAGAGTGGTTGTAGATGTTTTATATCCTGTATGTAGGCTGGTAACGAATGGTGTTCCACAGGGCTCTGTTTTGGGAACTCTCCTCTTTGTGATTTTTATAAATGACCTGGATGAAGTAGTAGAAGGGTGGGTTATTAAGTTTGCTGATGATACGAAGGTTGGGGGTGCTGTAGATAGTTTGGAAAGTTGCGAGAGGTTACAGCGGGACATTGATAGGATGCAGATGTGGGCTGAGAAGTGGCAGATGGAATTCAACCCAAATAAGTGTAAAGTGGCTCATTTTGATAGGTCAAATTTGAAGACAGAATATAATTTTAACGGTAAGACTCTTGGCAGTGTGGAGGATCGTGGAGATTTTGGGGTCAGTGTTCATTGGACACTCAAAGCTGCTACGCAGGTTGACAGCGTTGTTGAGAAAGCATATAGTGTGTTGGCATTCAACAACCGTAGGATTGAGTTCAGGAGCCATGAGGTAATGTTACAGCTACACAATACCTTGGAGTACTATGTACAATGTTTAGTTCTGGTCACCTCACTACAGGAAGGATGTGGATATTATAGAGAGAGTGAAGAGAAGATTTAAAAGAATGCTGCCTCAACTGGAGGGCGAAAATAGGTTGAGTGAACTTGGCCTTTTCTCCTTGGAGCAACAAGGGATGAGAGGTGACCTGATATAGGTGTGTAAGATAGCCAGAGCATTTTTCCCAGGGCTGAAATGGCTAACACGAGGGCACGTAGTTTTGAGAGACGTTTGTGAGGTAGGGGAGCTCTTTGCATCGAGTTACAACAATGCCATTAGTTCCAAAGTAAATATGCAAAACCATAGGTCTTCGCACGGATTTATATTTCAAATTGGAGAAAGACCAATCTTGATGGGGTCAGAATGATCTGAAATGTGTCGAATGAGAAATGCAGCTTTCTGACAAACGTGCACTTAGAAAGTGGGAGGCCTTCAAAAACGAAATTTTGAGAGTATAAAGCGTATACATGCCTGTCAGAATAAAGGGCAAAGATAGCAAGCACAGGGAACCTTCGTTTTTAATAGATACTGGGGCATCAATGAAGAGGTGTGGATGGGTATATGCATGATGGGGCTACATTCCCGGTGCAGATCGATAGGAGCAGGCAGTCTAAAAGGCTTTGGCATGGACTGAAGGGCCTGTTAAGCGCTGTGCCTCTCTATGACACTACAATTCCTGTCATACTCCGGATGAATGGAAAATGCTCCAGGATTCCCTCTAAAGCTCATGTGCAGTGCTCTACATAATACCGACTATCCATTTCCATCCTCAATTGTTGTATAACCTGCTGAGTCGATCAGCATTTTTCTGTTCTTTCAGATGTCAACATCTAGATTCTCCTGTGCCATTGTAAACCTATGTTTTCTTGTCTTCGAGACTTCTGTTACAGGGAAATGTTTTCTGCTAAATATACTGTGTATTCTCTGTAAATATTTGTATACCTAAAACATTTTCTTCATCCAAAAAAAAAAACACTATTTTCGTCTCTCTCCATAACTGCATGTGTGAAATCTCATTTGTATTAGTTCCAGTTTAATCAAAACATTACTAAAATGTGGTGACCAGTGCTGCTCACACTATTTAATTACTGATGATCAAAGTTTTATAAAGCTCTACCACAATATTTATGTATTTATTTTATTTAGAGATGCAACACTGAACAGTCCATTCCGGCCCAAAGAGTCATGCTGCCCCACAACAACCCACCAATAGTTAACTCTAGCCTAATCATATAACAGTATAACCATATATAACCATACAACAATTACAGCACGGAAACAGGCCATCTCGGCCCTTCTAGTCCGTGCCGAACGCTTACTCTCACCTAGTCCCACTGACCCGCACTCAGCCCATAACCCTCCATTCCTCTCCTGTCCATATACTTATTAAATTTTACTTTAAATGACAATACCGAACCTGCCTCTACCACTTCCACTGGAAGCTTGTTCCACACAGCTACCACTCTCTGAGTAAAGAAATTTTCCCTCGTGTTACTTTTAAACTTCTGCCCCCTAACTCTCAATTCATGTCCTCTGGTTTGAATCTCCGCTACTCTCAATGGAAAAAGCCTATTCACGTCAACTCTATCTATTCCCCTCATAATTTTAAATACCTCTATCAAGTCCACCCTCAACCTTTTATGCTCCAAAGAATAAATACCTAACTTGTTCAACCTTCCCCTGTAACTTCGGTGCAGAAACCCAGGTAATTAATCATAGAATAACTTACAACGATCAATTAACTTGCTAGCCCGCAGGTCTTCACACTAGGGAGGAAACATACCCAGTCATGGGGAGTACGCACTCCTTGCAGACAGCGCCGGAATTCAACTCAAAACTCCAGCGCTCAGAGCAAAGCTAATGTTGCACTAACGAGTATGCTACGGTGGCCTCTTCCCTAACCTTAGCTGCTTATATCGTATGATTCAGCAACTGAGATCTCCTACAACAGAAGTCTTATTCATCACATATCTATCAGGGATCTTTGGATTTCCCCACCAAGATAGCTATATTGCACAACGCCCCCTGAGCTGATACGATTCAATGAGTCTGCTCTATCATTTTGTTTTCCCAGAATGCACCACCTTTTATACATCAGGATTTACTTAATTAATTGTTCTTCCCGTTTAATGATTTTTCAACAGCTATTCTTCTTTAAACTTAATAAAGGGATACAACGCAGAATAGGCCCTTCTTGCCTTTCGAGCCGCGCTGCCCAGCAACCCACTGATCTAACCCTTCCCAAATTCGAGACAATTTTACAATGACGAATTAACCTACCAACCGGTACTTTTTTTGTCCGAGGAAGGAAACTGGAGCTCCCGGAGGAAAGCCAGCCTACACGGAAAGGAACCACAACCTTACTTACAGAGGACGCCTGAACTGATCTCCAAACTTCGACACCCCAAACAATAACAGCGTCGCGCCATGACTAAGTAATAAAACTAAACTCTAAAAATTCAATCGGAGGGGATTTGTACTAAAGACAGACAACAGAAAATCTGCAGACGCTGGAAATCGAAAGAATGCACAGAAAACGCTGGAGCAACTCAGCAGGCTATAGGCTTTTTTTATGGAAAAGAGCACAGTCGACGTTTCGGGCCGAGACCCTTCAACAGGACTGGAAAAAAAGATGAGGAGTCAAAGAAATTGGGGGGCGGGGTAGGGGAGGAAGAACCATACAACGATATGCGAAACTGACGAAAGGGGAAAGGGGGAAGGATGAAGTAAAAGCCGTTGGTGAAAACGAAACGAGGCTGCAAAAGGAGGAGTCTGAAAGGAGAGGACAGAAGGCCATGGAAGGATGAAAAGGGGGAGCAGCACCACAGGGAGGTGAGAGGCAGGTAAAGAGGTAAAGTGAGAAAGGGAAATGGGAATGAGGAATGGTAAGTGGGGGGGGGGGGAGGGCATTACCGGAAGTTCGAGAAATCGATGTTCATGCCATCAGATTGGAGGCTATCCAAACGTAATATAAAGTGGTGTTCCTCTAACCTGCGTGTGGCCTGATCTCCACAGTAGAGGAAACCCTAAACTAACATTTTGAAATGGGAATAGGAAGTGGAATTAAAATAGATGGCCACTGGGAGATCCAGCTTTATTGCTTTCCTCACCGATCGCTCCCTACACTGCCTCAGAATCCTTCACCTGAACTTGGGATCCGAAGTTTTCATTGTCTCGTAGTCAAAATATCTCTGAGCAAATATGACACCACTCTGCAAGTTGATGGATACATATGAGCCTATGGATGAATTCAGGATAATAAAGTTCAATCTGTCCTGTGTTGGGATAAAAGGCTGTCAGGGAGAATATGGTTCGCCAGTAACTTTGTTCTCTATGCCATTTCCTGTGTGTACGAGTTGCATAAAGTGATGCCCGTCATCATCTACGGTTGTAACTTCCATAAACGTGAGGGTAAGCTTTACGTGCCTCTGTGCAAATTACAGTATGTGATATCGGGAATTATTTTCGTGATCCAGCACATGATCTGCAAGCGATTTCTTACTGCTCCAGAGAGGAATTTAACTTAAAGGGAAGTTTAATCTTAATTTGACATCGTACTTGCCTTTTTCCCCATAATCAATATTTTCTAGACTGAGAAAAGCGGCAATAGAGAATCAAGATAGATCAATCAAGAATAGACGAACATGAACCAACTACTTGGTTCTCGCTGGAATCATGAAAATCTACTACTCGTGTTTTGGTTGTTATTCTACGAACGCTTGTTGCTTCTTAAATATTTACACTAGGCTGATATTTACTTGCAAGAACCGGCATCAGTAATCACGAACTACACATTTCATGCTTGCATACTTACAGTGATGCATTTTCCTTGCTGGCCTGCATTCAACTTGAATAGTATGATGCGTGTGTACGTCTCTGACAGCAGAAATATTAAGGCTGTCAGGCTCATACTATATTTTAAATAACTCTTTCAATCAAAATATGACCAAAATACAAATATTTAAATAATTGATCGATTTTTAAAGTTCAGGTAAAGCGAACGACTTAGCTTCACGATATATTAATATTTGAAGAGGAGAGATACTCATCATTTCCTTGCTCTTTGTGGACAGCCTTATCGTAGCAAATAATATCAATAGGTATTTAGGTTGCGCGTTAGACTCCTCGTGACGATTCACCCGTACTAACTTTCGTAATTGTGCAAGTCTGGGCTCTATACTGTTGGACCTTCAGTAACATACTGCTCGATATTCCGCAAATACGCTGACCAAATAGCACAAGAAGTTGACCATTTTCTGAATCTGTTAGTAAGTTGGACCTTCCTTCTTTTCAGGCCATATATGTGGGAATCAAGGACCTATTTTCATTTGACACCCGCCACTACCTTTCCTCAACGAGATCCGGAGTACGATGTTTATAAGGTGAATGATGTAATCACTGCGATTTTCTTCTAACGTCATAAACAACATATTTGTCATAGACATTGCATTCCATCGTCTTGCAGACTACTGATGACGATGGGGCACAACATCATTGGTTAAGAAATGATAATATCAGTCTTCCACAGTGAGCAGAGCAGCCGGACCATATGTAACATTGTACAGGTACAGTGTATACTGTTCATCAATATCTTGCTATACTATTCAACAACTGCATCCCCGTTCCTTTTCCCAATCATCCATAGAGCAATGGAAGCCATTTTTAGCAGTGCTATCTGCTTATTTGTTTACACAGATATATTTATGCATGGAATTGCAGCTGGGTTTCTGTGGAACACACCGGTCCAATTATATTTAAGCTGCTATCCAAACATGGAAAGAAATGCTCATTCAAACATAATACAGAGAGTGGCAATGTTTGATTGAGCATGGCCGCAACGAGCCCTGCTAAATCACAAGGAAAATCTCATTCGAAGGAGATGCAGCGCCTAAAGTATTTAAAAGGTTTAGCTCAGTGGTGACAGCACTACATGGCTGGTGTTGTCACGTTGTCACACTGAATCTGCAGACCCAAGCTCAGGATCACACAGAGACTCAGAAGGGTTAAACAAAATTAGAAATTTTATTAATGATATAGACGAGACTAAGCAGTAGTACCTACAAAGTCTTTGATAGCTTGGAATTCATAAGGCAAGGATCAGGGCCGCCGAGACCCGAGGGTTTAGCACTGCCAATTTAAATGCACTCTAGGGTACGAATAATCCATGCCAACTAATTAAAGCCCGAGATTCTTGACAAGCTTACAAGTAACCATTCTGATGAGAAGAAGTCCAAGAATAGTGAATTGGATGCCTGGCTCATATCGAGGAGATTTAATTGGAAGTGTCAAGTGCAAACTAGCGAACACATAATTATAACATATAAAAAAGGAAGCGCGACAATATATTATCATTATAGTTAATAAAACGCAGAAAATACAAAAAAACCTCAGAGTCCTTAGAATACTCGACGCAAGGTTGCGACGCACTGCCTGCAAAAGTTACAGTCACATCATGAATGCTGAATAAAATGTGATGAGTACAGAATGTTGTTCATTTCTATTCATTATTCTTCACGTAAGGAAATAGTCACTGGTCACCTGGTCACATACATTAATGTGCAAACGTCATGGGCAGATACATGTATATATCTAGTGTGCCTAATACTTTTGTATAATAATGGATTTGTCAACCTGGAGTGGAGAACGAGTCTGTAAATCTGGCGGGAGCAAAGGATGTTGGGAATAGCGAGGGTGGAACATCGCAGTACAGTTCGCAGTGAAGGTGTGCCATCGGCGGAGGAAGACACACCCAGCTCTGAGACACCAGGCAAGGTAATTTGCTACCTAACAATTGGTTTACTGATCATCACAGAATGTCTCTCTGGTGCTTCCCTCACCCTCTCCTCTCGGCCCCTGATCCCAAACAGGATCCTCCTCTCATTGCCCTCTTCTCACTCTCAGTCTACAATACAGACCTATATCAGAATGACATATGTCATGTCATGATGTACACGAAATCCGCCAAAAATCGAGGTATATGATATAGAGTATCTCTGAAAATCTATCAACCAATAAGTTAAAGTACGTCCAAGTATACGGGGTGCCAATATTTGTAAGAATTTACAGAAGAAGCAATTTGTAAATACGGAAGCTATGACTAGGTATCAGAATCTGTGTTTGTATCGGTCCTTTGAGTTTCAAAAATATTTCATAGGAATACTAGTAAGCAGGGTTAAAAATGTCTTTTATATCATGAAGACTTCGATATCTTGGCCGAGATAGTGTTCAGGGCGTAATATTGTCACCCAGAGTGATTGTCCTACAAAACCAAAACATATTAACACAAAAAGAAACAACTTCATATTACGACCTGCTTTATCTATACACACACACACGCACACACACACACACACACACACACACACACACACACACACACACATATATATATAGAGAGCAGTTATAATATGAAGTTATTTCATATGAAGATAGACAGATAGATAGATAGATAGATAGATAGATAGATAGATAGATAGATAGATAGATAGATAGATATAAAATATACTATATATATATCTGCCTCCAAAGGAAACCTACTGGAATATTCCGCTCTGATTAAAATTATCTCACCTCAGGAACAGCATAACTGTCAGACTTCACGATTCCAGTATTTTCTTTCAGCATAGGTTCACGCAGCACAAGGTTTTTCTCTCCAGACGTTCCATACCTGTTAGGGACGACGAACTCTCTTTTGGTTGACTGCAATGTCGAACATGACTCGTAACGGAATCGTTGTGACAGGGGGTCTCCCCCAAACACGTCTACGTAGTTCGGTGATATCTGAAGGCTTTTACTGGCTTTTTGAATTCCATTCAAAGAATTCCTTGATTCAAAGCAGCAACAAGTACCCAGGGAACGGTGTTGGTATGCCATACCATTCCTGTTTTTGTGGACTTTAACGGCGAGAATAAGTACAATTATGAGAAAAATGCTAGATATAACTCCCAATGCTATAACCAAGGAAAGGCTCAGTTCAGGAATGAACTTCGGATCTGACGCTGAACCGCTGACACTGGAGAGCGTTTCGCTATCGGTACCAATCACAGTTAATACTATAGTCACTGTGGCAGAGAGCGATGGAATTCCATGATCTTTCACCATAAGCACAAGCCTTTGACTAGAGCTATCCTCGTTCAATATCCGGCGGGCTGTCCATAATTCGCCAGTGTCTGTAGAAATAGTAAAAAGATTACGATGGGTGGCCTGATAAATCTGATACGAGAGTCGAGCGTTCTGACCAGAATCGGCATCAGTGGCAGTTACCTTGACAACCAAGCAGCCCGGTTCACTGAACCTGGATATTGTTTCTCTTGCTGTTGATCCATATTCGGGTAAAGGGTGTACAATCACAGGAGCATTATCATTTTTATCTAGGATAACAACGTTCACCGTGGCATTGCTAATAAGTGCCGGCGTGCCAGAATCCCGCACTTGAACTTGGATCTGGAAGCTTTTCAATTGCTCATGGTCATAACTTCTCCGGGCATAAATTACACCGTTCTCGGAATTAATTGACACATAGTTGGTCACTGAAGAGTTCTGAACCTGAGAGTCAAGGAGAGAAAAGTTCAGTCGTGCGTTTTGTTCAATATCCGCATCGAATGCCGTCACGGAAAATATGGAAGCCCCAATAACATTGTTTTCCATAACATTTGCTGTGTATACTGAACGAGAAAACTTTGGTGTGTTGTCATTTATATCCGAAACCTCCACCCGGATTGTTTTCTTGGAAGTGAGTGCAGGGTTCCCAGAATCCGTGCATATTAGGGTAATATCGTACTTAGGAACAGTTTCGCGATCCAACAATTGCTGTACAAGTATTCGGTAATAATTCTTTATAGAGGAGTCTAGCTTAAAAGGTAACTGATTTGAAATTTGACAACGTACGTGACCGTTTTGTTCCGAGTCCCGGTCTCCTACACTAAACAGCGCCACTACAGTTCCAAGTGGTGCGGTTTCGGAAATTGTGTTTGATGAAGATCTTAAAGTCACTTCTGGCGCGTTATCGTTAACATCAATAACTTCAACTAATACATCACAATACTCCGGTATAGCACCAGGACCTTTATCCATTGCTTGTATGTTAATCTCAATGGCACTGCTTTCTTCGTAGTCTAACTGCCCCTTGAGTGTGATTTCGCCGGTTTTGTGGTTCAAGTCGAAAAGTCTACGGGCAGTAGCAGAAATATGGCTACTGAAGGAGTACATTACCTCTCCATTGACACCATCATCCGGGTCAGTGGCGTTTATTCTGATAATCAGCGTTCTTTTCGGTATATTTTCCAAAAGACTGACCCTGTAAACAGATTGCGAGAAAACCGGTGCGTTGTCGTTTACATCTTTCACTACAATTATAATCTGAATTCTTCCCGATCTCGGAGGTAAACCGCCATCCTTGGCTATTAGCGTTAAATTGTGAGTTGATGTCTTTTCTCTATCCAAGGATTTCTCCAGCAGCAACACCGGCCGCGTTTGCTTGCTACTGCGCATCTGTGCGTCGAGAGTAAAATATTCATTTGGCTGTA
The DNA here is from genome assembly GCF_030144855.1 of Hypanus sabinus. Taxonomy (NCBI): domain Eukaryota; kingdom Metazoa; phylum Chordata; class Chondrichthyes; order Myliobatiformes; family Dasyatidae; genus Hypanus; species Hypanus sabinus. The sequence goes on along the minus strand of NC_082720.1, from coordinate 57,505,160 downwards.
GCTTGTAGGATTGCAGGGAGTTCGTGCCAATATCTGGATCCTGAGCGGGTTCCAGAAGGAATCGCATACCCGGTGCTGCAGTCTCTGAGATTTCAAGCCGAATTTGCTTTTTGGGGAAAATGGGAGTATTATCATTTATATCAATAATCTCCACTTCCACTGGGGACAGATTCAAAGGATTTTGTAGCACAACGTCCAGCGATAAACGACACTCGGGATTCGACCCACAAAGCAGCTCCCTGTCGACAATTTTCTTTACGAATAAAATCCCATTCTCCAAATTTACGTCGAAATACTGCTTTCCAGTACCGGGCGCTACCCGCAATCTGCGAGCCGACAGCTGCTTCACATCTAAACCTAAATCGGCCGCGATATTCCCAACAAAGGCCTCCGGTTGCAGTTCTTCAGGAACAGAATAACGAATCTGCCCAAATACAAGATACCACGGGGAGAACAGATAGAACAACAACTGGCATTTTAGCAGCCGATTTATTTTATATCTCATTTCCAGGAGAAGTCATTCCAATGTTTTCAGGCTCTGAATGCATGCTTCATTGTTCTTCTATGGGCGTTAAATCGAACGAAAGCGATACAGATAATAGTTGCATCTCTTACCAATGTTTGAAAAATTTTATTCAAATACTCGAATATTTCCTGCAGTTGCGATACGATTCCTGCTACTGTGTCACGGAGATGTTGGCTATCCGGGTTTGCTTCTGTCTAACCGACGTGATGGCGGCCGAGTCATGAAGGGGGCTGTCCGGATCACTGATCACTTCTCAGTTTCCGATTGGTGGAGGAGCCTATTGCTATTCGACCAATGACGATGCTGCTTGGTTCTTAAAGCTAGATGGACTTAAAGTTGTGCATAATCGTTGTATTTAATGTTGCACAATAAAAAATTCTTTAACCTTGTGGAAATGCTGTGATTGTTCTGTTTAATGTTCTGTAGATTCAGTTCTCGGAATAGATTGTCACATTAATATATTACGGACCAGGTCTGAAGAAGTAGTGCACGAAGGGAAAACAAATATAAGGAACTATAAAGTGGCTTAAGCACGAATTGTGTTCTTCACACACAGAACCTAATTCTTTCCTAGCTAACCTCTAGTATCCAATCTTTCTTTGTTTGTCTAAGAAATCAAATTTATCTCTTGCATTCAAAGAGGAACTACTGTTTAATTTTATCGAGACTTCCAAATGTTTTGAACGGATGTTTACGGGGAGGATTATTGAGACTTGGTTTTATAAGTCCACAAAGTATATCTGCAAGTATATGGAGATATTGGAACTAAAATCATGCTGGAAATATTCGGTCGGTCAGGAAGCATGAGTGAAATATGAATGTACTTCTGGTGCAGAAACCACTAAACAAATACAGTTGAGTATTCGACTGCATAGCATTATCTTGTAAATTGCCACTGTCACTGTCACCCGTGAGCAAGATGTAATACCTACTTAAACTCGCACCCTCGATCGGGTGCACGTGAAATCATGGAGCAAGTGGTGGATGGTCTTATGAACAGCTAGTACATATCATAAGCTCCGGTTAGGCAACCACTGACGCCAGGTGATTATTAAGGGCATTGATAAGGGCTGGGGTCATCCGTCTTTAAATACACTTTCCAGAAGAAGGTATTAGCAGACCATTTCTATATAAAAACTGCCGAGAACAATCTTGGTCATGGTCACCCACGTCAGACGACACGACACATAACAATGATGTTGCTGAGGTGAACGGGGAAAGTTGAAATGCTTAAGGAGAACCTGAGAGGGGATGGGGACGGGGAGCTGAGGGCGGTACGGACGTGGGTGCGGGACGAGTTGTCTGCAGTTACGGTTTCGATTGCAACATTTATGAGAAGTTTGGATAAGTATATAGATTGGAAGAGCATGGACGGCTATAGTCCAGGTATAGGTAGATGGGACTGGGCAGAATAATAGTTTGGTGCTGTATAGATGGGCTGATGGGTCTGTTTCTGTGCTCTATGACTCTGTGCCTCGATAAATCAATTAAAGGTATGAATATTTCTGGCTCTGTGCTCTTGATTATCCCCACTCGCAGGGTGAACAAAATCGTTCCCACATTCCTCTCTATACTGTGACACTGTCAGTCCTAATTTGGACTCTATGTCCGAATCATTCACCTCCACAGATCTGCTTGACCTGTTGAATTCCTCCAGCAGTTTTTTTTTGTTGTTATAGGAAATCATTTCCAAAGGTCTGCTCTGTCAATACATTCATAATTTTGCATACATGAAAGAGGTTCTCCATCAGTCTCAGCTTCAGTAAGGACAGCATTTGTTGTCTCTCTTTATAACTTGAATTCTCCACCAACGGCATTATATGGTCGAACTTATTTGTAGCACTTCTAGTTCAATCTCCATATTCCCATCTTGTTGTAACCTTTCACAAACAAGAGAAGCTCTGCAGATGCTGGAAATCCAAACGACACATACAAAATGCTGGACGAACTCATCAGGCACGTATGGAAAAAGTGCAGTCGGCGTTTCGAGCTGAGAGCCTTCGTTTCTCGGCCGGAAACATCGGCTGCATTTATTTTTTTCGATTGATGCTGCCTGGCCTGCTGATTTCCTCCCGCTTTGTGTGTGTGTTCCTTTTTGTGACCTTAACTGTGCACACTACTTCGTTTGGGACCTAACCAATGTTTCATAAATCCGTAGCATTACTTCCTTACTTATATCATGTGCGTCAGCTAAATAGATCTCCCATCATCCTTATCTTAATCACCACGTTTCTTTACGAGTTACCACCTTCAGGAATATTTGGATCAGTACATCAAGAGCCCCGTGTTCCCAATGCTCACTAGCCTAGTACTATTCATCCAGTATGCTCTACGGTTATTTACATCCTGGAGTGCATCACCTCGCATGCACCCACATTAAATTCGAATTTCCATTTATTTTCCTGGTTAACTCCTTCTCAGCAGCAGTAACGGACAAACATTATTATTCAACAGCGCATCCCACACCAAATCACGATAAACCAAAAATTTCATTCTGAGATACATTGCAAATAAGAAGCATTCTAACAGTCAATTAGTAAATCAAGGCGAGAAAGCTGTCTTTTATAAATAATCAAACGACAATATCTGGAAAGGCATTAAATTTAGCTGATCGTAGTGAAGACTACCCGCAGGTTACCTTCCAATTAACCTTCCATGATCAGAAGCATTCGAACAGTTAATTATTCAATCAAGGTGAGCAAGCTACATTTTCGAAATAATCAAACTACAGTATCCGGAATGGTATTACATTTAGCCGATCCCCGTGAAGAGTGTCCCCAAATTTTCTCCCATGATGAGTGAAGTCCAAATGCTTTGAAAATGTGAGGCAACCATTATTTTTTTTTTACGCACCGGTGGATAGAAGAACTGTGACAATGTTTAGATCGATAACTTTGCCCTTTTCCAAAGTAAATTCGTCGAATTGATATGCTAAATATTGTCTCAACTTCCATGGATGCTGTCTGTTCTGCAAAGAAATTTCTAACCAGTTCTAATTCCAGTTCAACCTCATTTTCACCTGAGCTTATTAGTTTGGTTTGGAGCCCAAAATGAGTTATTGAGTCATTGGTATGCTGAAAACATGGCGATTAGGAAATACCTGCAGGATTTTAAGTACTCAACTATAGTGTTTTCAAATGCAGTGTTCACAGAGTTCATTGAATGCATGCTCAGCTGTTTGTTTCTAACTACTTGCAAGATACAATGAGTATAAAATTCAGACAATGAGAGCCAGGGTTAACATTGCTGATTATTTTGATAATATTTAGTTGGTTGGATAATCTCCAACAAACCATCGGGATTCAAGTGCACTTATTAAGCCCTATTGACTCTGCATTGGAGTGGGGATTCTTTGCAAAGAACAAAACAGTGGCATAAGCAAATAAAACAAATAGTCACACTGATTGGAAGAAGCAGGGTGGGCATTTGTACTTTCCATGCATAATTTCACCCATGTACTGTAAATTACCCCAAATGCGTAGATGTGGTTAAACTAACTATATGGAAATTTTGGTAGAAGTACCTCACCTCATTATTGACCTTACAGCTGAAAGCTTCGGGCTTTAATATTTCTGGATTCTCCTTCCCTAAAGATTTCTTCTGGACATAATGCGTTGTTGTAGATAGACCGCACGTTTGTGGCGCTGGGAAGTCTCTTTTCACGGACTGCAACGTTGAACACGACTCGTAACGGAATCTCTGAGAAAGTGGATCACCTCCGAATACCTCAACATAGTTCGGTGGTATCTGAAGGCTTCTACTGGCTTTTTGAATTCCATTCAGAGAATTCCTTGCTTGCAAACAACAGCAAAGATTCTGACAGACACACTGGCGTTGCACTCCATTACTGTTTCCATGAACCTTAGCAGCTAAAATAACTAAAATCACGAGGAAAATTATAGATGTTGTCCCTAAAGCTATGACTAAGTAAAGGTTCAGATCAGGAGTGAACTTTGGATCTGTAGACAAACTATTGGCACTGGATAACGTCTCACTCCCTGTGACAGATAACACTATAGTCACAGTGGCAGAAAGTGAGGGCTCTCCGTTATCCTTCACTACAATCACAAGCCTTTGCTTGGAAGCATCCTTGCTCTCAATACGACGGATAGTCCAAATTTCTCCGGTGTCTGCTGAAATAGTAAACAGATCGCGATGGGTAGCCTGGAATATCTGGTAAGAAAGACGGGAATTCTGACCAGCGTCGGCGTCAGTAGCAAATACCTTGGCAACGAGATATCCAGGTTCAGCAGACCTGCTTATTGCCTCCATTACTGTTGACCCATACTCGGGTAAAGGATGCACAATTACCGGGGCGTTATCGTTCTGATCAAGGATAACAATATCCACTGAAACGTTACTGCTGAGGGGTGAGACTCCGGAGTCTTGCACCTGAACTTGGATTTGAAAGTTTTTCAATTGTTCGTAATCAAACGACCTCTGAGCAAATATGACACCATCCTGTGAGCAGATAGAGACATATGAGGCTAAGGATGAATTCAGGATGGTAAAGTTTAGTCGAGCATTCTGTTCTGTGTCTGGATCGAAGGCTGTCAGCGAGAATATGGAGTCCCCAATCACGTTGTTCTCCATGACATTTGCAGTGTAAAACGATTTCATAAACCTTGGAGCGTTATCATTTACATCTGAGACCTCCACGCGAATGGTCTTCTTGGATATGAGGGGAGGTTTCCCTACATCAGAACATGTTACAGTTATGTCATACCCGGATTTATTTTCGCGATCCAGAGCATGCTGTACAAGTAGTCTATAAATGTCTTTCATAGAAGAATCGAGCTTAAAGGGCAGCTTGTTAGAAATGTGACACCGTACTTGTCCATTTTGTCCAGAGTCTTTATCTTCGACGCTGAGCAGTGCTACAACCGTTCCGATTGAGGCATCTTCTGGCACTGTACTTGACGTAGATGTCAACGTCAGTTCTGGCGCATTATCATTTACGTCGATAACATCCACCAACACATCACAGTGCTGGGAAATTGCGTCGGGACCATTGTCGACCGCTTGTATATTAATCTCAAAAAAATTAACTTCTTCGTAGTCCAAATACCCTTTCAGTCTAATTTCGCCAGTTTTGGAATCCACACGAAATAATTCACGAATGTTTTCTGAATTATGACTACTGAGTGAGTATGTTATCTCGCCATTAGATCCAACGTCCAAATCTGATGCGTTTGCCGTAATAATCAATGTTCCTATGGTAGCCGATTCCAACAGACTGACACTATAAACCGATTGCGAAAAAACCGGAGAGTTATCGTTCGCATCCTTCACTGTAATGGTCACCTGGGCCTTGCCCGATCTCAAAGGCACTCCACCGTCTTCAGCAAACAAGGTTAACTCGTGTGTTGGTAGAGTTTCTCTATCTAAGGGGCTTTGCAGCACCAACACTGGTAACTTTCCCTTCCGACTGCGAGACTGTATATCAAGAATGAAGTATTCATTAGGAAGGAGATGGTATCTCTGTAAGGAGTTCGTTCCGATATCGGGATCGTGCGCGGCCTCGAGGGGAAATCTCGCTCCCGGTGCCATAATCTCTGAGATTTCCAGGCGGATCTGGCTGCTGGGGAAACTGGGAGCGTTGTCATTTACATCGAGAATCTCCACTTCCACCTGGTGCAGACCGAGGGGATTTGCAAGCAGTAGGTTGAATGATAAAACGCAATCGTTGCTCGGCCCGCAAAGTTGTTCCCTGTCGATTCTTTCATTCACAAATAAAACACCATTCTCCAAATTGACGTCAACATACCGCTTCCTCGGGCTGGGCGCCACTCGAAATCGACGGGTCGACAGCTCCTTTAAATCTAACCCCAAATCAGTTGCGATATTTCCAACAAAGGCGCCGACTTGCAGTTCCTCGGGAACAGAATATTGAATCTGCCCAGAAGCAAGATTCAAGCGGGTGCACAAACAGCAAAACAGTTGGTATTTCAGCAGCCAGTGTATGTTATATTTCATTTCCAGAGGAAATCATTCCAATGGTTTCACGCGAGACGATATCTGTTAATAGTAGCTTGATTAAAACAGAACGGTTATAACGCAGAAAATATCTGTACCTCAATTGTGAATTGTTCCAATATTTTCATTTAAATATTCCCATATATTCCGCAGTTCGAAAGGAACTTGTACATAACCTCCGGTGCTGCTGGTTATCTAGTTTTCAGGGCGTCTGAGCTTACATGATGGCGGCTTGGTAATGAAGGGGGCTGTGCAGATCACCAGTCGCATCTAAGCTTCTGATTGGTAGACATCGCAGCAATGTAACTTATTTCTTAAAGCAAGACGCATAACTTGCAGAGCGTCATATTTCTTGCTGCACAACTAAAATTTCTATCATCATTATCTATAATTGAAAACGGTTTCACCTCCGCTCCGTCCGCCACAACAGACAGGATCTCCCGGTTGCCACCCACTTCAACTCTGCTTCACATTCCCATTCGAATATGTCCATACATGGCCTCCTTTACTGCTGTGATGAAGCTAAACTCAGGTTGGAGGAGCAACACCTCTTATACCGTCTGGGTAGTCTCCAGCCCCTTGGCATGAACATTGAATTCACCAACTTCCGGTAATTACTCCCCCCCCCCAGTCACCTCCCTCATCGTTCCGCCTACTTCCACTACCCATAGTGCTTTCCCGTTACATTCCTTCTTCACCTTTCCTGCCTATCCACTCCCTGCTTCCCCACCCCACCACTTGATCTTTCCCCTTACTGGTTTTTCATCTGGCACCGACCAGCCTTCTCCTTCCCACCCTCCCCCTACCTTCTTTGTAGTGCCTCTGCCACCTCCGTCTTCAGTCCTGAGGAAGAGTCTCGGTCTGAAACGTTGACTGCTCGTTTCCACAGATGCTGCCCGACCTGCTGAGTTCCTGCAGCGTGTTGTGTGTGTTGCTTCCAAATGGTTGCTATCTGTTAGCCTTAAATCCCGATGTTCAAGAAGGATGGTACACTCAATAATAGTTTACAGATCAAATGTAAAAATAAGGACGTTAGTAATAATCGTGGTCGAATGGAACAATGCAAGTCATCATACCAACAACCCAATTGCGTTAGTCTTCCACATATCATTATTCCTTCATAATATACAGTCACGAACATCTTTGATTACTAAGCTGATCGGGCTACGGACAAAGAGAGAAAAAAATAATGAATTCCATGGCCAAAATACGAAAAAAAAAGTCGTTTCTGCGTCTTTTGAAAGTGGTCCCGTTGAAAACAACGGCCTTTCCATCCTGAAATCAGATTAACCATTATTGTCTTTATATCTACATTGCTCAGTGTGCCCAACAGTGAGCGCATCCAGAGTTTTCAAAAATTTCAGCACTTCTTTGTAAATACGTTTTGTTGGAGCGAAAAATAATGCCTTTGTTTAAATTCGTGGTTTGTACCACGGTGTCTCCTGTCAATCTTCTGCTGCCCTGGCTCAATCACTTCAGGGTTCGACGGCTGTGCTTTCAAAGATGCCCCTCTGCACACCACTGTTGTAACGCGTGGTTAAATGAGTTACCATCGCCTTCCTGTCAGCTTGACTAGTTTGGCCATTCTGATCTAACGTCTCCCATTAACAAAGCGTTTACGACCACACGACTGCCAATCGCTGGATGTTCTCTCTCGCATCATTCTTTGTAAACTCTGGAAACGGTTGTGCATGAAACTCCATGGAATTCAGCAGTGTTTGATATATTGTGCAAATGCAACGAGATACGGGTATTTATAAATACAAGCTATCACGTTTAACACTCTCCCGTGAAGTAACTGCGGATCTGCTTCATTAACAGTACCATCTGTGTACCAAGTTCTATCGTCATCCAGACCATGGATGATGGTGGGCCATAACCCATTACGTTTAGGAATGCTTAGTGTTTCCTTTACCTAAGAGACTCCAGTACAACACGCTCTGGCCTTTACTCATAGCTTTGTAAATTATCGCAGATAGATCATGTCCTTTAAAATAATACTATATTAATACTAATAATACTAATAAATATTAATTTGAATACTATAATAATACTAAAACAATACTATATATTAAAATAATAAATAATATGTAATAATACTATCACTTCAGTCTCGCCTCAACCAGCCTGGAAGTTATTGTCAGCACAGCTAACACGGGCTAAGCATAACAGCTCTCATGTATACATTTCGACTCCAGAATAACAAAAAAGTTCAGTTATATTTTAGTTGTGGCCCAAACGTGAAACAGGATGTCGAAAAATTAAAAAGGGCCTAACACTATTTACAGCTAATTATCTGGACAACTTCATTCTCTGGAGAGGTAGCTCACTTAAATAAATAATGTGAACAAAACTAAACGACATTGCCTGGTTATTACCCCTCGAAATCAATTACCAACTTGATAGGGAAAAGTATTTCACTCTTCCTTTCTCACTTTGATAAGTTCTAGCAAGAACACGGCTGACCATGCATGGCAGTGGGACATAGCCCATGGCTATTGAACAAACACCATAAGTGTTGTAGTGGTTCAAGAGATTTCTCAACGTCTTTTTCTCTACTGCATTCAATGCTGCGCAAAATATTGTCCTTCTTTGTGACACACTCCTCCGAGGGAAACTAATACTATGAAAAGTAATGCTATTTATTGAGGACTGACAATACAGAGACCAAGAAATAATCTGTGTGATTTCGCAAAACATTGACTAGGTCTCTACATCGCAATCATGCAAATGTGGAAATTTGCTGACGACCAGAAATTTTTGAATTGCATTCAATATACTTCAGATAAGGAAACTGTCAGTGGTCACACTCACCAAGTCCTCTACAAAACGCAGTGCTTCTCCATTAAACAATGCAATGTTTATATATTAATCAAATAATGTGTGTTGTCTACCTCCAGTACCAAAATTAACTGTTTTTCCTCGAAATGCATTGTTGCCTTCGTTGTGTACACACGCTATGATTCTGAGTTTCAGAACTGATCAGATAAAATGGAACATCTTACATGTTCCATTTCCTCAACACCAGCTCCATAGCAAAGAAAGCCCAGCAGCGTCTGTACTTTCTGCGAAGGCTGAGGAAAGTCCATCTCCCACCCCGCCCCCCCCCCCCCCCCCCACCATCCTGATCACATTCTACAGGGGTTGTATTGAGAGCATCCCGAGCAACTGCATCATTGCCTGGTTCAGAAATTGCACCATCACGGATCGCAAGACCCTGCAGCGGATAGTGAGGATTATGTGAGGATTATTAGTGAGGATAGTGAGCATTATGAAGGACCCCATGCACCCCTCATACCATCTCTTTTCCCTCCTGCTGTCTGGAAAAAGGCTCCGAAACATTCGGGCTCTCACGGCCAGACTATGTAACAGTTTCTTCCCCCAAGCTATCAGACTCCTCAATACCCGAAGCCTGGACTGAAACCTTGCCCTATTGCCCTGTTTATTATTTATTGTAATGCCTGCAATGTTTTTGTGCACTTTATGAGGTCCTGTGTAGGTCTGTAGTCTAGTATAGCTTTGTCTGTGTTGTTTTTTTTTACGTAGTTCAGTCTAGTTTTTGTACTGTGTCGTGTAAAACCATGGTCCTGAAAAAAGTTGTCTTATTTTTACTATGCACTATACCAGCAGTTATGGTCGAAACGACAATAAAAGTGACTTGACTTGACTTGACTTGAAAGTCATATTCATGACGTGACACAATATAACCAAAAACACGAATACTTTGGCTATGAAAGGAGAGCAGATGCCACCCTTGGTGAATTATTGTGATGTTCTGTAGCCTTTCCACTATGATAAAGGGGAAAACAATATTTCACAAGGATATTACTCATTGTTCGTGAGGAGGAAATCCAGCCACGCTCACAAAGCTGAACACAATTCAAACAAGGCTCCCTGCCTATTTGGAAAACCATAAAGTGGTTAGAAGCTTATCTGGTCCACCGCAGAGTGCAGCACAATGCCACACAGAAGCTTCTTCAGAAGCATTTTTCAAAGTTACATCATGCTCCTGCTCTCACAACAAAAATGAACTGGCAAAACTAACCAATCTATGACTTGTTACCCTGATTTGAAAACACCAATTTCTCTCGTCAATACTAAATAAACGAGCTGGAGTTCGGGATTCTGTCATCGGCGAGCCCTAGGGTCAATAAAGAAAATCGAAGCCCGAAGGTCGATCGAAGTCCAGTTGTCGTGGCCCGATGGTCGAAGCTCTAGCTCTGAGAGTCTACAAGTCCACTGGAAGCTAGAGATGAACTGTCCAGTGTTTGGAGTATTATCTGTATGTAAGAGACTATGTGGGTTGGTAGGAGAGAGGAAAACAATCTTGCTTGATTTTGTTTTGATGGTGTTTTTCTGTTGTTGTTGCTATTTGTATCAGACTGCTGAATATTGTGGGCATGCTATGTTGGCGCGACAGTATGTGGTGACATTTGCGGGCTCTCCCTAGCACAGTCTTAGGTTGTGTTGACTGTTAACGCGAATGCCCATTTCATTATACGTTTCGATGCTCATGTGATAAATAAGTTAACTTGATTCTGAATCTAAATCTGAGAAGCATCACAGCATGATATAATAACTACTTTTCCATGACTACAAGAAACCCCAGAGAGTTGTGGACACAGCTCGGACTTCTTGCTGCCTCGGTAAGGCAACCAAGATAGTCAATGATCCCACACACTGCGGATCTGCTCCCTTCTCCAACTTGTCCACGCCCATCTAACAGAGGATACAACAGCCTGAGACTACGAACTAGCAAGCTCAATGATAGCTACTATCCTGTTGTTATTGCATTATCGACTAGATCCGTAATAAGATAAGATAGACACATCCTCACATTTTAACTCGTTATAACCTTGCACCTTGTCTGCATGTACTACACTTCCTCTGTAACTGAAACACTTTATACTGCACAGTTTTTTAGTTTTACCTTGTACTACCTCAATTCATTGTTGCAATGAATTGATCTGCATGGACGGTGTGCGAGGCAACTGTTTCATGTATCTCGTTATATGTGACAATAATCAACCCCTATACGAATTAAATAAACTTCTTGATATCTCAATGTTAAATCATGCAATCCAACTATAACTGAATTACCCTGAAGGTAAAAGAACAGCAGTTGGATAGCGAAATGCAAGCATGGAGTTTATCGCATGAGAGTTCAAAGTTTGCGTGGACAACAGTTACGCATTTGAATAAACTCCTAGTAAGACGCTATTATATTTTGATACTTCCATCAGGACATCCGTGTAACTTACGCAACTAAAGAAGCATACTTGAAGATCTAACAGTGCAGCAGTTCAGAAAATAATGGAGACAACCTTTTTAGATATCTAGTTTCCCCCTCAAAAGCAGCATGAAATGACAAATGACTTCAGCTATACCCTTCTAGATTTACTTCTTCCCCTGCCCCACCTTTATATTCTGGCAACTTCCCTGTCGTTTCTATTCCTGAAGAAGTGTTTCTGCTGGAACCATCGACTGTTTATTCACTTCCATACATGCTGCCTGGCCTGCTAAGTTCCTCCAGGATTTTCTGTACGTTGCATAATATTTTCATTTATTATGGAATTAAATTAAAGTGGGAAAACAAGAAAATTAGATATAACTTGAGAGGAAAGTGATTTAAAAACAGATGCATATAAATTTCTTTTCAGGAAGGCAAGTGGAGCACTGGAATTTTCAGCCGCTCTATGTAGTAGAGGTCAGAATATATTTAATGTGGAGATGAACTGAAGATGATGGGGTCTAGCATAGAAACGGCCAGCACTGATTAGCAACGATTTCATTAAATAATTGGAGAGCCCTGCAAGACCACGTGAAGGGCTCCTCTGATTTTCTTCCCTTCGTATACTTTTGAACAGGTCTGTCTTTATGGGTGTTGGTGCGGGAGCGGGGGCTGGCAGGAGGTGAGAATAAAGATCGTCTATCGGATATTCAGGAAGTTTGGTGGGGTATAAGTAGAACAGGATGAATAAGGCCGGTTAGTAAAAGGAAAAAAAAAAACAGAACGACACAATAGTGAGATAAAGAACTTACCAGTGATGGAAGGTCTTAAGCAAAAGTTTCAGCGAATCACAGAGCTCTATGGTGTGGCGGGAAGGGGGCGGGGAGAGAGAGACAGAGAGAGAGAGAGAGAGAGAGAGAGAGAGAGAGAGAGAGAGAGAGAGAGAGAGAGAGAGAGAGAGAGAGAGAGAGAGTGAAAGGGCAAAACTTAGAATGGGTGATCTCTGCAGTTCTGTTTCTCGACACTGAATACTGAATGTAGGAGTAGAGTGGATACATACAACGAAGGCACCAAGACGGCCTAAACGAGAGCATTCTGCAAAATGCTTACTTCGTCTCTCTTAATCTTTGCCAATATAGCAAAGGATCGCATCAGGAGTACCTAATACAATGTGTCAGGTTGGAAGAAAAGCAAGCGAGTTGCTACTTCACATGGCAAGCCAGTTTGTTTCTTAGACAAAGATTCTTGTTGTGCCTGTTGCCAACTGATCTACCTCTGAGAGTGCTTCTAAGCAAGTTTAAAAACAACACTCAGAATCACGGAGACTTCGGGAACATTGCTCAGTGTGTTTTACACAACACAATATAGCTACACAGCGACTGTGCTAGAAAACCAGAAGACTAAAAAGTTGTCTGGAAATAAAATTAGGGTAGAAAATGCATGCAATATTAAGCGCGAGATCTATCTACTCCGCCGTATACCTTGGTATTATGGTTGTTCACAAAACACACCTGCTTCAAAGAAAATCATGTGATTATTTTCTTCTCTGTTTAAAACCACTCACCTCTGAAGCACTGTATTTTTCAGAATTCACCATTTCTGTATTTTCCTTCTTGATAGATTCATTAAGCACAAAAGTATTTTCTGCAGAAATTCTACAGTTATTGGGGACGATGCAGTCTCTTTTGATAGACTGTAATGTCGAACGTGACTCGTAACGGAATCTCTGGGAGAGCGGATCGCCCCCAAACACTTCAACATAGTTCGGATGTATCTGAAGGCTTTTACTGGCCTTCTGAATTCCATTGAAGGAGCTTCTTGATTCAAAGCAACATGTACCCAGGGAGTCGTGGTGGTATATTATACCGTTCCTGCTTTTGTGAACTTTAACGGCGAGGATGATTAAAATTATGAAGAAAAGGCTCGATATTATTCCCAAAGCTATTACCAAGGAAAGGCTCAGTTCAGAAGTGAGTATTGGATCTGATGACGAACTGTTGACTCTGGAGAATGTTTCACTATCAGTCCCAACAACAGACAACATTATAGTCACTGTGGCAGAGAGGGATGGAATTCCATTATCTTTTACTACAACTACCAATCTTTGATTAGAGGCATCTCTGTTCAAAATACGGCGGATCGTCCAAATTTCACCAGTTTCCGCAGAGATAGTAAAAAGGTTACGATGGGCAGCCTGAGCAATATCGTAAGAGAGTCGAGCATTCTGACCAGCGTCGTCATCAGTGGCCGATACTTTAACAACCAATGATCCTGGTTCTGCAAACCTGGATATTGTTTCTATTACTGTTGACCCGTATTCGGGTAAAGGATGTGTAATCACTGGAGCATTATCATTCTGATCAAGGATAATCACGTTCACTGAAGCATTACTTTTGAGCGCTGGCTCACCAGAATCCCGCACTTGAACATGGATCTGGAAACTTTTCAACTGCTCGTAATCAAAAGATCTTCGAGCGCAGATAACACCGCTCGCTGAATTAATTGAAACAAAGGAGGCTATGGAGAAATTCTGAACTTGAGACTCCACGACAGAAAATTTCAAGAGGGAGTTATTTCCAGTATCTGCATCGAACGCTGTCAAGGAGAATATAGAAGCCCCAATAACGTTGTTTTCCATAACATTTGCTGTATAGATCGACCGTGAAAACTTTGGAGCGTTGTCATTTATATCTGTAACCTCTAGCCGGACTGTTTTCTTTGAAGTAAGAGGAGGGTCCCCTGCATCCATGCATATAATAGTAATATCATACATCGGCGTACTTTCGCGATCCAACAAATGCTCTATAAGAATTCTGTAATAGTTCTTGGTGCAGGAATCCAGCTTAAAAGATAACTGATTTGAAATGTGACATTGTACCTGACCATTCCGTCCCGAATCTTTGTCTTCTGCACTGAATAGAGCTACGATAGTCCCGACTGGAGAGTTCTCTGGAACTGTACTTGAGGAAGACCGTAATGTCACCTCCGGCGCGTTATCATTCACGTCGGTAACTGCCACTACTACGTCACAGTATTCGGTTAAGGAGCCAGGACCCATATCCATTGCCTGTATGTTAATCTCCAGGACATTGCTTACTTCATAGTCCAACTTCCCTTTGAGTCTAATTTGACCAGTTTTGGAGTTCAGATCAAACAGTTTACGGGCTGCAGCAGAAAAATGACTACTAAAAGAGTATGTTATCTCTCCATTGATACCCTCATCCAGGTCAGTGGCGTTTAACGTGATTAACAGTGTACCTGCTGGTGCATTTTCTAACATACTAACCCTGTAAACCGACTGAGAGAAAACAGGAGCGTTATCGTTTGCGTCCGTCACTGTTACCGTAATCTGAACCGTTCCTGATCGCGGAGGCAAACCACCGTCCTTGGCTGTTAAGGTTAAAATATATTTTGATGTTACTTCTCTGTCCAAAGGTTTCTGTAACAACAACACTGGCCACTTGCCTTTTCCACTGCGCATTTGTATGTCCAGAGTGAAATAATCATTACGCTGCAGCTGGTAGCTTTGCAAGGCGTTAGTGCCAATATCCGGATCCAGTGCAGGTTCAAGAGGAAATCGCATTCCCGGTGAGGCAGACTCAGAGATGTTAAGACTGTACTGGCTTTTTTGGAAATAAGGGGCATTATCATTTACATCGAGAACTTCCACTTCCACCTGGTACAGGCTCAGGGGTTTTTCAAGCACAATATCTAACGATAAGCGACAATCGAGATTCGACCCACAAAGCTGCTCCCTATCGATAATTTCCTTCACAAATAAAACCCCACTCTCTAAATTCACGTCAAAATAGAGCTTCCTTGGGCTGGGCGCTACCCGCAATCTACGAGCCGAGAGCTGCCTCAAATCTAAATCTAAATCGGCCGCGATTTTCCCAACAAAGGCTCCCGGCTGCAATTCTTCGGGGACTGAATAGCGAATCTGACCAGAGACAATATCCCACAGGCCCAACACACAAAGCATAAATTGGCATTTCTGCATCCAATATACTTTATATTTCATTTCCAGTAGTAGTCATGCCTATAGTTTCAGGCCCTGATTGTATTCTTCATTGTCCTTTTAACAGTCATTGTTGCAAAACTGAACACAGACGATACATAAAATACAAGGGTATGTTTCGAACCGTTCGACTTACTTCATTAGGATACCTGCATTCTGACTACAATTGCTCCATTATTATTGCAATAATGTCACGAAGCTGCTGGCGCTTCAGTTTTTACAGCACCTAGTTCTGTGTGATGGCGGCTGAGTCATGAAGGGGGTTGTCCGGATCACTGAGCACATCTCAGCTCCTGGTTGGTGGAGAAAATTATTGATATTCCACCAATCAGAAATATGCCCCTTCCTTAAAGCAAGACATGCTTGGGCAGTATTTATTGTTGCACAATGGAAATTTCTTTTAACATTGATATTTTCTTCCCCGTCTAGCTGGTGTTCTGTCGATGCGCAACTATAGTTACATTAATATTTTAAAGAATGAGTATGAAGGACATATTGGGGAGCGGGTAAGTGTGGAATATGCGAACGCATGGTGCTCAAGAATGTAGATCTATTATTATACATGTGCCTCCGATCATTGATTTTTGATTTTCCAATAACATTAACTTGGACTGCCAAACAAGAAGGATGGGCATTTTTTTTTGTTTTCAAGAATAAATTATCAATCGATTTTATTGAGACAGTGAAAATGCAGACGATACATTATTTGGACGAGCTATCAATAAACAAATAATCTAGTGACGTATAATAACTGCAGTCTTTCGAAATCTGAAATAAAGCCAGGAAATTATGGAAACACTCAGTCCACTAAGCATTAAGTGTGGAAAAGCAATGCTACGTTTGTGTCAGAAAGAACCCATTAGTAAATATGGTTTTGTCCTCACATGACGTCAATCCTAAATGTCTGCTATGAAGTCTAACTGCGGTTTTCTTTAATGTTAAAATTTGAACTGTGACCAGATAACTTCAGATTACAATATATAATCAACTATTAATAGATTTGAAAAAAGCCGTGGAGAGAGAACATGATAAGTGGAAAAATTGTAATCAGCAAAAGACTTGGTCATTATTAAGCTGAAGGGACAATGTGAAGAGGGGTTACCCTGACACCTGACATTTGGTTAGTGTCAGTGTGAGAATGTAGCTGCAACAAGTTTCCATCTGAGACGATTTTACGTAGGTGTGTTTCCTGTGCTCTTTCTGATACAGAGTGTCACGGATAATTTAGAGATCACTGTACCCCAAAATATTATTGTACAATTATAAACTCTGACAATTGTGGACGAAGTAGCTAAAGTGATTAAGGGAACGAGCAAGAATTTGCAAGTTTCAATTAAGAAAGACATATATGTAAAATGATTTATCTATAGCTGTATAATAGGCTATAAAATGAAAAAAAACGTTCCGAAATGTTCAGAAAGTAATATAGAAGAAAGGTGCCTCATGAAATAATCGATAGAGTAGTGTGAAACGTGTTGCTTTTAATGTGGTTTAATTAGCGACTTGGTCATTTACTCATTCGGACTTTGCAATTCACTCGAGGCCATCCAAATGTCTGCTTCCCAGAAACTGCGGCTTTTAAATCTAGACTTGATAACTTACGACCAAAATGCACTCCTTTTCCCTCCTGTCCAAGTCACAGTCGCGTGGCAGTTTTACAGTTACACTGTCTGGAAATTTTGTTTTACGACAGAGATGTTAAGCGTATCGTGAAAATATATGAGTAGTCGTCGCACATGTTGCAGTACACTCGGTGGTTACTTACAGGCAAATAGGAGAATTAAGCGGAGGATGTTCAGAATGTGTATTCTCTTTACATTTTGCTCCCATAAGCTGAAGTTGCTTTGTCTGGGACAAGAATGAGAGTGTTATCTAATTATTTTGGAACCAATAGCTGATGCGTCTATAAGTGAACACGGTTACTTGCGAGTAGTAGGCTCTGTAGCCCTGTATTTTGTGAATGTATATACCGAAAGAGTTCCTGTCTAGCTTTAAACATTTCAGACTCAGCAGTCTCGAAACTCCACTGAAACTTTAATGGTAAACAAAGCCTTTCCTTCAGCTTTGTCAATTATCATAGTTGCCAGGGCCATTTAATAGCTTTCAAATATATATGAACAAAATACAATTTTAAGGCAACTAGAATTAAATCAAGCATTATGTGTAAAGAACAGTCTTCGAATTGACAAATTTGTGGAAACACCCATAAACAGTCACAGATTTTTTTTAATGAACTAGAAAAGCACAGTAATTTTGCTTTCTGCAATTCACTTCAAAATTATTAGGACTCTGCACCACACCTGTGACGCCATCTTCAGTTATTTCATCAGCTTATAATAATAAGGTTAGAACTGTGGATGTTTGATCATGATCACACTGTATTAGCCGTTTCACAACGTCACTGTAAAGATATCAGTGACACAAGTGCCAAATTCCATGACTACCTTACTTTTTCTTATGCAGTGACAAATGCAACTGAAGGATAGGTGTGTACCATCACCAACAACATAGGGGTATATAAAACCTAACTAGAATTGCAGTACTTCAAGTCTCAGCCATTAGCATTGCGGTTAGCACGACGTTATTCCAGCTCGGGGCGCTGGAATTCGGAGTTCCATTCCACTACCGTCTGTAAGAAGTCTATACGTCCTCCCCTACAAATCAGGGGTTTTCCTTGGTGTTCGGATTTCCTCATGCTGTCCAAAGACCAGTCGGGTAAATTAATTGATCATTGAAAATTGTCCTGTGATTAGGTTAGGGTTACATTGGGTTTGTCAGGTATTACTGCGGTGGCATGACTCGTCAGACCGTAAGAGCCTTCTCTGCCCTATATCATCAAATTAGTTAGTTAGTTAATTAATTAATTAGCTGGGTTTTACCATCGATAAAGAACTTCACAGAACCTGCTGGATGAAATAAAACAGTACACCAATTGGCTAAAATGTGGGATTTTACGAACGATGATCTCACTTCTCGATTTCGTATAACATTTCCCTCATCAGCAATGTACTGCATAGTATTGTAATTGGACAATTTCCACTCACTTCGATATGCTACATCAACAACATTCAAAAACTATGACATCATCCAAGTCGTAGCTTTCCACGTTTTGCGCACGATATCAGGTATCTAAATTATTCATTTTCCCTTCAGAATACATTGCATCAACGTCACTCTAGCTGCTTCAACCTACATAACAGCACATGTACCCTGAACGGATCATGTGTATCCAAGTTTCCACCAGACAGACTATTCTGTGTTGAGAAAAATCTTACTGTAAAAACTGGCAAAATCCCAGTACAACCAAAAGATGCTTGCCGAGGCTAAGGTGATGACAGGAATCAACGCATTCGAGGACATCAATTTAAGAATGTGGATTACCGGCGTTATCCAGGCTGAGATAACTAAAATTCAATAATTTGATCTTGAGATTTCTTGAAACTAAAATATATGTTGTCATCTAAAAAGTGAATTAAGGTGAGAATAGAACAAAAAACTGCCTGAAATATAATTGAATTTGCCGAATCGCCGCTTTTCATTAATTACGCACAAGACTCTTTCTATTATAATAAATATGTACAAACATAGACACTAGGGAATAGTCAAACTACCTTTGTCCTGAAAAGAACGACTGATATTTTGGGTGTCTTTCGCGGCCTTATAAGCTAACTCGAAACACGTTTCGTCAGTGTTGTACTCTAGACATTTCATTGCCATTTAAGGAAAGAGGGAGCAAAATTGTTCACAATTAGCACCGAATGACAATTTGATAATAGACTGATGGTAGATTTTTTTTTTAATTTGAAAGGTTAGTACTTCCCAGAGTTAAGAGGATAACTCTTCCCTTAACTAATAACAAACGCCTTTATTACCTCCACGCAAAGAGCACGTATAGCTTGCAAAACTAACGCGGCAGAGCCATTAAATTCCTTCATAGCTATGTTTGCGCACTCATCGTAAATCAAGACACTTGAAAACCACAGTCTTGTCGCAGACACCAAAGTGCTACAGAGCGTACCACAAGTGACAAGATTATAATACACGTTGAGAAACTGCTTACGGTTTCTAATGTTACATCAAAACCATCTGAAATGTTGTTTTCAAATATATTCTTATTATATTCTGTATATTTGTTGGTCATAATATCAAAACCTCTTTAAGATTATAATCAACAAAAATATATACAGAGAAATTTCATAGCATACTAACTTGAAATAAACACCACAGAAACTTAAGAGTCCCACTGTAAGATACAGTAACATGTCTCTCTTTCCCCCAAACAGCAGAGGTGCGCCTTTCAGATTTTATCTTTCATTTTTATTTATCGATACACTCATTCAGAACAATATTCTTTCTTCTGGACGAAATATGCATTTTGGAGCGCTTGCATTGTGCCTTCATCGACTGCAGCATTGAACATGATCCATAGCGTAAGGTTTGAGAGAGGATCACCTCCGAACACTTCAATCTAGTTACGAGGTTTCTGCGGTCCTTTTAAGTTCCATTAAACGATAAGCCTTATCTTAAAATAGCAGCGAAAACCACCTGAACATTCTTATTGGTCACCCAATTTTTTTTTCCGGTTTTATGAACCTCAAGAGCGAAGATATCTAACATGGCAAAAAAAAGGTTCTAGGCACTGGCCCAAAGCTATCAAAGATAAAAGCATCCGCTAATGCATTATTCTAGAGCGGCAGGACTCCAAAATTCTGCACACCACTGGAATCCGATGTTTTTTAAAAGTCATTCATAATCCAAAATTAGTTTGTGTCTATATGTCCCTTGCTGGGAATTTAGTTGTTGTTGTATTAGGTCGTCGAGGAATCGTGACATTCCAGGATGTAAAATATATCCGCCGTGCATTCAGTCCTGTAGCTGGATCAAATGCCTTATTTGGAATATAGAGGCATCAAAACATTTTTCTCTATAACTTTGACCGTGTATATAGATTGCTTAAACTGCAGCGTTTTCTGATTTCTATTTGGAACCGGTACTCGAAAGGGTTTCCTGTGTGCGAGTGCATGGTAGCCTGATTTCGTACAGGTATAAGGATTTCTTAATAGGAGGAATGTTCGTCATCCAGTGGCTGCGTAATAATAAGTCTATAATTTTTATTAACTCGAGTACAAAGGGCGTTTGTTTTAGAATGTAACACTTTACTTGTCCTTGTCTGTTTTCTTACGAGTCTTTATCCTCTGTGCGTACCGAACAAATCAGTAAAAGTACCACTCGGAATGGTATCGGGAGCTGTCATTGACAAAGGCTCCAACAGCACTTCAGGTACATTACCATTCACGTCGAGAATTTCCAGGAATACCCCACAATTACTCCTGAACCGCTATCCGCCGCCTGTATGTTAAAATCAATGTCATTGCTCTTTTCGTAACCTAAATTTCCCTTGACTAAGATTTCGCCAGTTTTTGTATGCACAACAAATAAAAAAAATTCCGTGCTTTCGGCGAAATATGTTTACCGAAGGAATAAAGAATGTCACCACCCATCGAAATATCCATCTAAATCAATGGCATTGAAGATGATGTTGAAGGTTCCTTTGCGTGCGAAACCCAATAGATTTAAAAATCAGCGGAGGAGAATGAAGCGCTGTCGTTTACATCCTTCACTATGATTTTAATCTGATTGGCACCGCAGTTTACGGGCTTTAGGTCGTCCTTGGCTATCAGCAGTATTCTTTGTGTTGTTATATTGTCTCTATCCAAGTGACGACGCAGCATCAATACAAGCAGCTTCGCTTTCCAGTGTTCAATCGTAGTTCCAGAAACAAAATAATCGTTCGTAAGAAGGCGATGTGGTTGTAGACGGTTGTATCCAATATCGGATTGTACGCATTCTCGAGATGGAATCGCATCCCCTGCTTCCCAGACTCCGATATTCCGAGCCGATTCTGGAAAAGTAGAAGCATTGTCATATAACAAGGGAATCTCCTCTTCAACCGGATGCATAACTCACTCAAATTCCCATCAAAGAATAGGCAGCGGAGCAACCATGCCTGAAACATCAGTCGCAAAACCTGCTACTTCCCCAAGCAGTTAGGCTGATCAACACGTCGACCCACTAACCCACACCACCACACACCGCACTACCACAGCCTTACCACTTTCGGTCAGAGTCACCTCATGTTGAAAGACTTCTCTACCTAGCGTCAATTTATGTCCGTACTATAAATCTATGCGCATAAGCTATCTCATGTACTTTTATTTATTGTGTTTTATATTGTTATATGTTTTATCTTATTCTGTTTTTTCTATGCAACATCGGGTCCGGAGTAACAATCATTTCGTTCTCCTTTACATTTGTGCACTGGATATGACATTAAACAACCCTGAATCTTGAATCTTAGAAATTAAAGATGGGAGGGAGAGGGTTCAAGAATGAGATTCAATATTAATGCAATATCCAGTCAGGGTACATGCTGATCAGTGTACCCATCAGCAAAGCTGCACTCTGTCGATTTATTTTCTTACCTTCACAAATAAGATTTCCTTGTCTAATATATTGCTTCCTTGGTCCTCACACCTCCCTAAATCTATAAGCTGCTCTCCCTCGAAGTCGATATCAGTTGCGATCTTCCCTATAATGGCACCCGTTGCAGATCTTATGAAATACAATAGCGAATCTGCCCAGCAACAAAATTCCACAGGCAGAGCGTATTGCTCCAAATTTGTTGTGGAGCAGAGCGCGAGTTTGTATGTCTGGCGGGAGCAAAGGATGTTGGGATTGGCGAGTGCAGAGCGTCGCGGGAGGGGGTGGCAGAGAGGAGTGTCAGGAATGGAAGGTGACACGGTTACAGACGCGCCCGGCTCTGAGACACCAGGCAGGGTCATTTGATTCAAAATAATTGGTTTATTGATCATTACAGAATGTTTTTCTGGTGCTTTCCTCTCCGTCCCCCTCTCTTCTCCCTGCCCCCTTCCCAATTTCATTCCACAACAGTGAAAATGAAGCAACAACACTTCCAGTACATTTTAAGTGTTAGCAGTTTTTGGAGCCTTTCAAATAGCCATTCATAGCTACCATTCTGATTTGTGTTCAAGTTCATATTAATATTTTCTGTACACAAGTGCAAAGGAGACGGAAATAATTGGTACTACGGATCGGATGCAGCACGAAGATAACAAAACACGCAAAACATAAATGACACGACAGCAATAAAAATCATAATAACTATGTCAACCTCTCACCGCGGTTTGGCTCATTAGCTAACTCTGGCTAACAGCCACGGGATTGAGCATCGCATGGTACCGGCGAGAAGCCAGCCTTCGATAGAAGCATAGAAACTTGGAAAACCTACAGTACAATACAGGCCTTTAGGCCCACGATGTCGTGCCAATCATGTTCTTATTTTTTTAATTACCTCAGGTTACCCATAGCACTCTATTTTTCTAAGCTCCATGTACCTATCCAGGAGTCTCTTAAAAGACCCTATCGATTCCGTCTCCAGCACTGTCGCCGGGAGTCCATTCCACCCACTCACCACGCATTGCGTAAAAAAAAATTGCCGTTGACATCTCCTCTATACCTACTTCCAAGCACTTTAAAATGTGCCCTTTCGTGTTAGCCTTTGGAGCCCTGGGAAAAAGCCTCTGACTATCCACAAAATTAATGCCTCTCATCATCTTATTCACGTCTATCAGGTCACCTCTCATCCTCCGTCGCTCCAAGGAGAAAAGGCCGAGTTCACTCAACTTGTTTCATAAGGCATGCTCCCCAATCCTGGCAACATCCTTCTAAATCTCTTTTGCACGCTTTCTATAGATCCTCATCCTCCCTGTAGTGAGGTGACCAGAAGTGAGCACAGTACTGCAAGTGGGATCTGACCAGAGTCCTATAAAGCTGGAACATTAGCTCTGGGCTCTTAAATTCAATCCCACAGTTGATGAAGGGTAATACACCGTGTGCCTCCTTAATCATAGAGACAACCTGCGCTCCAGATTTGAGTGTCCTATGGACTCGGACCACAAGACCCCTATGATCCTACAAACTGCCGAGAGTCCTACCATTAACACTATATTCTGCTATCATATTTGACCAACCAAAATGAACCACCTCACTTTTATCTGGGTTGACCTCCATCTGTTGAACTTCTCAGCCCAATTTTGCACCTTATCAATGTCCAATTGTAACCTCTGACAGCCCTCCACACTATCCACAACACCCCCAACATTTGTGTCATTAGCAAATTTACTAACCCACCCCTCCACTTCCTCATCCAGGTCATTTATAAAATTACGAAGACAAGGGGTGCCAGATCAGATCCCTGTGGCACCCTACTGGTCACCGACATCCGTGCAGAATATGATCCATCTACAACCTCACTTTGTCTTCCGTGGGCAAGCCAGTTCTGGATCCATAAAACAAGGTCCCCTTGGATCTCATGCCTCCTTACTTTCTTAATAAGCCGTGCATAGAGTACCTTAGCAAATGCCTTGCTGAAATCCATATACACTACATCTATTGCTCTACCTTCATCAATGTGTTTAGTCACATCCTCAAAAATTTCAGCCGGGTTCGTTAGGCACGACCTGCCGTTGACAAAGCCATATTAACTATTACTAATCATATCATGCCTTTTCAAATGTTGGTAAATCTTGCCTTTCATTATCTTCTCTATCAACTACTGAAGTAAGAGTCACTGGTCTACAATTTCCTGGGCTATCTCTACTCCCTTTCTCGAATAAGGGAACAACATCTGCAACCCTCTAGTCCTCTTGAACCTCTCCCGTTCTTATTGATGCAAGGATCATTGCCAGAGGATCAGCAATCTCCTCCACCTCATCTAGACCCTTTGCTCTAAGGAGATGCCAATCAATGTTTGTGAATTTAAAAACACCGACCACGACGGCCCTGTTATTATTACATGTTTAGACAATCAGACTCCCTATCTGGTCTACGATGTCCCTGTTACTATTGGGAGGTCTATAAAAACACCCAGAAGAAATATTGACTCCTTCCTGTTCCTAACTTCAATCTACAAAGACTCAGTAGACAATCTCTCTATGACTTCCTCCTTTTCTGCAGTCGTCACATTTATCTCTGATCAGCAGCCCCACCCCACCCCACCCCCACCTCCTTTACCTCCTTCCATGTCCTTCCGAAACATTTAAAGCCTGGCACTCTAAGTAACCATTCCTGCCCTTGAGGCATCCAGGTCTGTGTAATGGCTACAACATCATAGCATCACGTACTGATCCACGCTCTTCACTCATCAGCTTTGTTCATCATGCTTCTTGATTTAAAATAGACAAATCTCGAACAATCAGTCTGAGTGCAGCCCTTCTCTTATCACCTGCCTATTCTCCCTCTCACACTGTCTACAAGCTTTGTCCCTTTTTGGCCCAACCTCCCCTTCCTTCCTCACTTCATTTCGGTTCCCACCCCCCAGTAATTCTAGATTAAACTCCCCCAAATAGCCTTAGCAAACCTCCCTGCCAGGATATTGTTCTCGCTCGGATTTTAGTGCAACCCGTTCTTTTTGTAAGGGTCAGGCCCGCCCCAAAATAGGTCTCAGTGATCCAGAAATCTGAAACCCTGCCCCCTGCTCCAATCCGTCAGCCACGCATTTATCCTCCAGCTCACTCTATTCCTATACTCACTGTCGCGTGGGACAGGCAGTAATCCTAAGATTACTATCTTTGAAGCTCTGCTTCTCAGCTTCTTTCCCAACTCCCTGTAGTCAGTTTTCAAGACCTCCTCCCTTTTCCTACCTATGTCGTTGGTACCAATATGTACCCCAACTTCTGCCTGTTCACTTTCCCACTTCAGTATATCGTGGACCCTGGCACGTGGGAGGCAATCTACCATCCGTGTTTCTTTCCTGCGTCCACAGAATTGCCTCTCTGGCCCCCTAATTATAGAGTCCCCTATCACTGCTGCCATCCTCTTCCTTTTCCCAACCCTTCTGAGCCACAGGGCTACACTCTGTGCCAGAGGCGTGGCCACTGTTGCCTCTCCCAGGTAGGTCGTCCCCCCAACATTTCTCAACCAGGAGTACATATTGTTAAGAGGGACAGCCACTGCGGTACTCTCTAGTACCTGAGTCTTGTCTTTCTCTCTCCTGGTTGTTACCTACTTATCTGTCTCCGGAGGCCCCGGTGTGGCTATTTACCTATAGCTCCTCTAAATCACCTCCTCAATTTTGTTGATCAGACGAAGGTCGTCGAGCAGCAGCTCCATTTTCCTAACATGGTCCCTAAGGAGCTGCAGCTCGATGCACCTGGCGCAGATGTGGTCGTCCAGGATGTCGGAAGTCTCCCTGACATTCCACATCTGACACCCAGTACAGAACACCGGCCTCACAGGCACATATCCTATTCCTCACAAGTAGTTTACCTCGCCTCGACCTGCTATCGCCGAAACCCCGTTGAACATAAGCCCTCCTACTCCGTTTACTTCTATTCCGTCGCCCGCTCCTCCTACACCGGCTGTATAAAGCTGTCTTCTTTTAAATCCTTCCCGCCGGTCTAACACGCTGCCATCCATGCGCTTGAGCAGTCGTGCCTCGATAATGAACGCAAGTCTAGGGGCTTTAGGATGTGGATTTAACCAAACAGGAAAGTTGGGATGTTCCGATGCGAGCACATTAATGAATGCTCTGTAAATACTGCCCCTTGCACAGCTATCATTCGTGAGGAAATAACAGGAAATACCGCCACAAAATTACAAAGTAAGAATATTTACTAATATTTCAACTTTAAAAAATAGGTAACACAAAAACAAAAATCAAAGGACCCATTACAGTTAAACCAGTCTAAATGTGCACATAAACTTTGAAAAACACACAAAATGCTGAAGGAAATCAGCAGGCTAGGCAGCATCTATGGAAAAATTACAGTCAACATTTCTAGCTGAACCCCTTCGGCAGGACTAGAGAAGAATAAGCTAAAGGGTAGATTTAATAGTTGGGAGTAGGGGAGAGAGAAGCACCAGGTCGGGCAAGGAGATACGGTGATAGAAGGAAAATGGATGGGATATGGTCAACTTCCCAGCTCCTTACTTCATCCCTTTCCCCCGGGTTTCACCCATCAATTGGTGTTTCTCCACCACTCCCCACCCCACCTTTAAAATCTATTCCTCAGATTCATCTCTCCAGTTATGCCAAAGTGTCTCGGCCCTAAACGTCGGCTGTACTTTTTTCCATAGATGCTGCCTGGTCTGCTGTGTTCCTTCAGCATTTTGTGTGTGTTGCTCGGATTTCCAACATCTGCAGATTTTCACTTGTTTGTGACATCAACGTTGGAACTCGTTTCTGTGGTTGTTTAACCCACGGCGCTGAATTGCAATCACTAGCCACAGATCGAACTTCGCTCGAGGAACGTCACGAGCAAACTGGATAACTCTGAAGTATTTCCGCTTCCTCCTTGAAACCATTCGTCTGCACAAAGTACTCCATGTTATCGGGTTGCCACTTCACGTGGAATCCTCCAAGGGTCTTCTATGTAGGTTTTCTATGTTTCTATGTCTTCCCCTGTGCTCACCCCTGCACCTCCTCAGAGAAAATAAAGAACTATTCTGTCCTTCCAAAATCTCATCTCGCCCAGCTCTCTCAAATTTTCCATAACATTCCACCGGGCAGAATGTTACAACCCACTACCAAGACAGTCCCGTTTTACTGACAGAATATTTCCAAGTTGGGCAAATGGCTCCTTATCTTTAGCTGAAGCCAAAACACTAGTCTATGAAACTTAATAGGTCACGCTGCATGTGCAGAAAAAACCTGTTAAAATAAAAATTATTCACATAAAAATTATACACAGCATAGGAGTAGAAATACCATAAAACATGCTCTTACCCGGTAATTTCAGATATAAATACAAAAGATAGATTATACATAGATTGATTGTATATCCATAAATTGACGCCAGGTTGAATATAAATTGACTGACAGGAAATAATAAATTACTGTTGGTGTAAGTTTATTGAAGTGCTGGACAGCTTTACTGCTTATGGAAAGTAATTGTTTTAAGTAATTAAATTATGAACACTACGTAGCTTCCTCTCTGATGGGAATGTGGCAAGCAGTCAAGAGTATGCCAGGATGCTTTCCACTGCGCATTTGTAGAATGACGTGAGTATGGATGTGCAGTGGAGTGCATGTGCAAGGTCCAGCTTTCTTCAGCCTCATCTGAAGGTAGAGGCGTCCCACCTTGTAATCTTTAAAAGCATAATTTTGGCAAAATTTAAAATGAAATAACACGTTCATGTGATGTACAGAACGAATGATTTAAGAGAAATTATTCCTTCAGGGTTACATATGGAAATAGTAACTTTTAGCTCTGGCGATTAGAAGAAGTTTAAACGGATGACATCAGGTGACATTTAAATCAAAAATATTTCAGAACCACTCCCAAGCAGCATGTCTTTTCAAAGAATTATTTATGAATATCTAAGAACATGAACTGAAGGAGCGCATGTCTTATGACGAAAGGTCGAACAAACTAAGGTTTTTGATTTAAAGGGATTAGGATGAAAGGCGCCGATGTATTTGTGAGAAAAGTTATGTCATGGAGCACCTCATGGAGTGCACAGCAGAACCCTTTCCCAAGCACGGTAATAGTCAACACCAGAGAATACCCGGTTGAGATAAGAGGATAGGTGAGTGGAGGTAAGCTTAGGGGAGATGTCAGATGTAAAATTCTTACATAGAGAACGGTGAGTGCCCGGGACGCACTGATGTATTTGGTAGTAGATAGGTACATTAGTCGGAAAAAAGGGACAGATTGACAGTGGGGTAGGTTTATATTATAGACTGACTCGACATCGTGGGCCGACGTGTACGGTACTTTACATCATGCACATCGTGTACGACATTGTACTGTCCTTATTTTTATATTGTAATCCCATCCTCAATAAATGACTGGCCCGACAAATGAGGATAAAAGTAAAGGATTAAACATTTGCAAGCATATTCAGCTAGAAATAGCGTTGGGAGGAAGATCGATTGGATCTTCCTCCCAATGTTCCCATCATGGATACATAGAAGCATACAGAAGTGCCACACAGAAACAGGCCCGTCGGCCCATTTAGTCCATGTTGAAGACAATTAAACTCCCTACTCCCACCCGGTCCATAGGATCCCATATCCTTACTATCCATGTACCTATTCAAACTTCTCTTAAACGTTGAAATCGAGCTCACATGCACCCATAACCCATGGCCTCTGGTTGCAGTCCAACTCAGTGGAAAAGGCCTGGTTGCATTAACCCTATTTACTCCACTCAGAATTTTGTATTCTTCTATCAGATCTCCTCTCAATCGTCTACGCTCTAAAGAATGCAGTCCAAACCTATTCAGCCTTTCCTTATAACTTAGGTTCTCGAGACACGGCAGCATCCTTGTAAATGTTTCTGCACTCTTTTAATCTTAGTTACATCTTTTCTGTAGGTAGGTGACCAAAAAGGCACACAATACTCCGAAATAGGCCTCAGCGACGTCTTATACAATTTCAATATTACATCCCATCTTCTGAACTCAATGCATTCATTTATGAAGGCCAATGTACCAAAAGCTCTCATACGACCCCTTCGTAATGACGCTATTTTCAACGAATTATGGACCTGAATTATCGGATCGCTTTGTTCGAATATTCTTCTCATTAATCTTGCGTTTGCTGTGCAAGACTAACCCGGGTTAATCCTACCGAACTGCTAAACCTTGCACCGGTCTGCATTAAATTCTATCTGCCAGTTTTCAGCCCAGAGATCCCTCTGTAAGCCATGATACCTTTCTTCACTGCCCAGTACACGCCAAACTTAAGTGTTGTCCGCAATTTAGCTGATTCAGTTAGGTACATTACATTTCAGATCATTGATGTAGATCACATACAACAAAGGACCCAGCACCAATCCTTGCGGCACACCACTGGTCACAGGCCTTCAGTCAGAGAGGCAATCCTCTATTAACACACTCTCTGGCTTCTCCCACAAAGCCAAAGTCTAATCCAATTTACAACCTCATTCTAATTGCCAAGCGACTGAACTTTTTTGACCTGCCTCAAATACTTTTCTACAATCCATGTGGACAACAGCCACTGTCATGCCTTCATCCACTTTTCTAGCAACTTCCTCGAAAACTCTACAAGACTGGTTGGATATTACCTATCACGCAAGAGGCCATGCTGACTATCCTTAATCAGACCATGTCTATCCAAATATTTATAAAGCTGGTCCCTTGGAATACCTTCCAATAACTGTCGCACAACTGATGTCAGACTCTCTAGCCTGTTTTCTGTTTAGAGACGTTTTTTTTTAAAAAAAAAACAGCGTAACCACATTTGCTATCCTCAAATCTTGTCGTGCCTCACCTGTCACAAAGGATTTTGAAATTATCTTTGCTGGATAGATAAATTATCTGGATTTCTGACTTTGCCTCCCGTAAAGTCCGTGGGAACACCTGTTCATGCCCTGGGTATTTATCCACCGTGATTGGCCTCAGGGTAGCAACTATCTCCTCATCTGTTATCTGTACAGGGTTCATGAAGATGATTCCGCTTTGCCTCACTTCTATAGTGTCTGTACCAAACTTCTGAGTAAATATCAATACAAAGAATGTATTTAAGATTTCTCACATCTGCTTTCTCACCGCATCTGGATTATCATTCTCGTCTTCCAGAGGACCGATTTTCCCTCCTTGCAATCCTTTTGCTCATAATATATCTGTAGAAACAGCTGTCCTTCACCTTGTCTGCCAGAGCAATTTTTCGCCTTCTTTAGCTATCCAGATTTCTTCTTAAGTGTTCTCTTACACTTGTTGTACTCGTTTGTTTCTACATGCCTATACCTGCTATGCAGTTCCTTTTTTTTTCTCTTAACCAGAGCCTCAGTGTCTTTTGAAAACCAAGGTTCCCTATACTTGCTATCCTTACTTTTTATTCTGACCGACACCTGCAAGATTTGTATTCTCAAAATTTCGTTTTTGAAGGTCTCCCACTTTCCAACTACACCTTTTCCAGAAAAGTTTTCCTCAAATCTCCCTTGCCATATAATTTCTGATACCATCAAAATTGGCCTTTCACCAATTTGGAATCTCAACCTTGTGACCAGACCTATGTTTTTGCATATTTACTGCTAACCTAATGTCGCCATGGTCATTGGATGCAAAGTATTCCCCTGCACAAATTTGTGTCACCTGCTCTGTCTCTTTCGCTAATAGGAGATCCAGAATCACAAGCTATCCCGTTGGGATTTTTATGTACTGATGAAGGAAAATTTCCTGAACACATTTGACAATCTCGATCCCATCTAGCCCTCTTATTGTTTGAGATTCCCAATCAACATATGGAAAGTTAGAATTACCCATTGTAATGCATATGTTTCTTGCAATTCTCTGCGATTTCTTGACACATTTGCAACTCTAAATCTCTAGGCTTGTTTGGTGGTCTGTAATATCGTCCTATTAACATGGTCATACCTTTCGTATTTCTCAGTTCCACCCATGACGCTTCACTAGTCACGTTCTTCTGTCTGCCCAGACCGAGCACAGCAGTGACATTTTCTATTACTAGTACCGGCTCCCTTCCTTCTTTAATCCTTCCCGCTCTGTCACTTCTAAAATAGCGAAACTCTGGAATATTGAGGTGCCCATCTTTCCTCTCCTGCAACCAAATTTCACGAATGTCCACAGCGTCATATTTCAGGTGTTGGTCCATAATTCCTGGCAGTCCCACCCTTAAAGTTAGCACTTAATTCCCTGCACTCTCAATGCAGAAATTCATCACCCATCCCACCTATATTATCGCTACCTATATGGACGATGACCTCTGGCTGTCACCTTCCACTTAAAAATGCTGTGTTCACGATCCGAGATGTCCCGGACCCGGGCATCCGGGAGACAAAATACCAATCAGAATCTCGTTCTCGCCCATAGAACCACTAACTAACGAATCCCCTATCACGACAGCATGCCCCTTCTAACTGTCCCCTTCTGAGTGCCCGAGAGGCGACTACAGTGACTTTCCTGTTAGGTTATTCCTATCCCCCCTGCTGTATCCAAAGAGATATATATGTTGTTGAGGTGTATGGTCACGATGCACGGGCTCCTTAACCCCATTCCTCCTGTCCAGCACGTTGGCTTCAACTACTTCTAGAGATGTCCTATCAGTCACCCCTCAAATGATTTGGAGTTAATCTAGTTCCAGGTTCAACTCCTTTACGCAGATTATTAGAAGCTGCAACTGGACGCACGTTTCGCAGTTGTATTCGTCAGGAACACTGGAGATCACTCTGCTTTAGTCCATAATGCCACAAGACATAGGCGCAGAGTGAAGTCATTCAGTCGATCTAGTCTGCTCCGCCATTCAATCAAGCACATACACCTGCCGTCTCATCATAACCAACAAGCAACTTCCGACTCTGGCAGAGCATTCCACAGATTCAGTACTCTCTGGCTGAAAATATTCCTCCTAACCTCTGTTCTAAAAGGTTGCCCCTCAATTTTGAGGCTGTCCCCGCTAGTTCTGGATACCTCCACCATAGGAAACATCGTCTCCACACCCACCCTATCTAGTTTCTTTCAAAATTCGGTAGGTTTCAATGAGATCCCACCCAACAACCCCTCTCCCCGCAATCTTCTAAATTCCAGTGAGTAGAGATCCAAAGTGGCCAAACGCTCCTCTTATGATAACCCCTACAGTCCCCTAATCATCCTCATTAACCTCCTCTGGACTCTCTCTAATAACAACATATTCTTTCTGAGGTGTGGGGTCCAAAGCTGTTGACAATACTCCAAGTGCGGCCTGACGGATGTTTTACAAGGCCTCAGCATTATCTCCTTGCTTTTATGTTCTATTGCTCTTGAACTATATGCTAACATTGCATTAGCCCTCTTCACCACAGACTCAACCTTATAATTAAATCTTAAGTTCCAATGCGCCTCTGTTGTTTGAACATTCTCCCCATTTAGATAATAGTTCGCACTATTGTTCCTTTTGCTAAAATGTATTGTTATGCATTTCCCAACACTGTATTCCAACCGCCAAATTTTTCCCCTTTTTCCAATTTGTCTAATTCGTGCTGCAATCACATTGCATCCTCAGCAGCAGTTATCCACGCTTCACACATGTCTTCGTATCACCACTAGCTTTGCAAAACTATCTAAATAATCGACCGACAATATGAAAAGTAGCGGTACTAAAGAACACCGCAAGTCACTGTCAGCCAACCAAGATACGCCACCTTTATTCTCATTCGCTGCATCCTGCCTGTCAGCAATTCTGCTATCCATGTGACTATATTTCCAGTAACGCTATAGGATTTTATATTGTTAAGCTGTCTCGTTTCTGACACCGTTTCAAACGCCTCATGTGTGGCACCCTATCAAACGCCTTCTGAAAATCCAAATAAATAACATCCACTGCCTTTCCTTTGTGCACCTGCTTGCTACTTCCTCAAAGCACTTGACAGATTTTTCAGGCAAGATTTCGCTTTAAAGATTCAATAATGACTGACCTATTTTAAGAACACTAAAACTATAAACCTCATCCTTAATAGTAGACTACAACACTTTCCCAACTACTGAGGTTATGCTAACTGGCCTATAGTTTCCTTTCTGTGTCGTGCACCATTCTCAAAGAGTGCAGGGACATTAGTGATCTTCCAGTCTTCCGGGACCAGCACAGAATCAACAGATTCTTGGCAGATCATCACCAATGCATATGTTATTTCCTCAGAAAGATCCTCCAGTACTCTGGGATGTAGTCCTTCTGGTCCAGCTGACCTATCCACCTTAGGAACTTTCAGTTTGTCTAGCACTGTTTCCTATGTAAAAGCAATGACACTCATTCCTTCTCCCTGGCACTCATGGACCTCTGGCACACTGCTAGTGTCTTTCACAGTGAAGACATCAGGTTAATCTGCTGTTTCTTTGTCCCCCATTACTACCTCACCGGCATCATCTTCCAGCGGTCGAATAGCAACTCTCACCATTTTACTCTTTATAAAACTAAAAAAACTCCCGGTATCCTGCTTTATGTTATTGGCTAGTCTGCTCTCATATTTCATCTTTCCCCTTACAACTTTTTAACTCCCTTTTGTTGGATTTTAAAAGCTTCCCAATCAGCCAATTCCCCACTCATTTTTGCTATCTTATATGCCCTTTCATTGACTTTTACGCAGTCCTTAATTTCTTTTGTTAGCCACGGTGGCTCTCCGCCACCTCCCCCCTCCACCCCATGCCAATTGAGGACTGTTGTTCTTTTATCTGTAGAACATACTTATCCTGCGCCTTGTGAACTATTCCCAGAAACTTCAGCCATCTCTACTCTGCCGTCATCCCCGCCAGTATCCCCGTCCAATCCACCTGTGACTTTTGCTTCTCGCTCTCAATTTGGAGTATGAATTCAAACATATAATGATCACCGTCGCCAAATGGTTCTTTTACATTAAGCTCCCTAATATGATCTGCTTTATTACACAACACACAGCCTAATATAACCTTTCCCCAATTCGGCTCTAAAGTTTAGAGCAAGCACAAGTTGTTCTAAAAAGCCACTTTGCAAGCATTCAATAAAATCCCTCCCTTGCAATCCGTCAGAAAACTGATTTTCTTAATCCCCTAGCATATTGAAGTCCCCCCATTACAATTGTGACATTACCATTAGATGCATTTTTCAGCTCCCTTTGCAGTTCCAAACCCACGTCTTGGCTAGTATTTGAAGGCCAATATATGACTTCCATAATGTTTTTCCCCTTGTAGTTTCTTAACTCCACCCACAATGATCCAACATTTTCTGGCCCCATGTCACCTCTTTCTAAAGATGTAACTCAATTTTTACCAACTGAGCCACATCACCGCCTGTGTCTTGTTGCTTGTCCTTTCAGTACAACGCATATCCTGTGATATTAAGCTCCCAAATATGGCTTTCTTTCTGCCACGATTCTGTGATGCCCACAACGTCATACCGACAAATCTCTGAAAGCTCCACGATTTCGTCCGCCTCATTCTGAATGATAGGCGTCTTTAAAAACAACACCCCCAGTCCTGCATTCATCGCCCGTTTTGAATTATGCCTCTGGGGTGCAATCTACCTCCTTGCTCTGTCTGGCTTTATAGACAACCATTAGCTTGTCCTTCCTTACATTCATGTTACACCCAAGATGCACTTATCAACCTGCTGCCTCAGCCCCAGCCCTAACATATTGGTTTCCATCCCTCTGCCATATTAGTTCAAACAACTCCCAAAAGCTCTTGTAAATACGTCCGCAAGAATACTTCTAGAGTTCATGAGTTCACAGCGGAGAAGAATAAGTACGAAGCTATTATTGCGTTGTCTGGCAAATATATATTTTTAGGTATTGTCAGTTTTCTTTCACAATTTTCACTATTTTTTTAAAGTTTGGTTTTGGCGAAAGTAATAAATACCCTTGCAATAAAGTGCTAAGCGATTCCCCTTTGTCATAAGCACCGTTTTAAGAAAAACCATAGATCGCAGAAACGGAAAGTAAAAAAATAAAATGAGGTGGTGAAGAAGGTTCACTACATATTTGCCTTCGGTAGTCGTGGCATTGGATATAACAATGCAGAAATTGGCTCAGGAGTGTTGTGGTGTTTATTTCTAGTTGCCACATTACGGAAAGGACCCGGATGCTTTTGAATGTTTGCTAAGAAGGTTGTCCGGGATGTTGCTTGCACTGGAGATTATTCGCGATGAAAAGAGTATGGAGATAATCTGACTATTTTCTCTTCAGTTTTGGAAACTGTGGAAGCATTTGAGAGAAAATAAGTAACATTATGAGGGGTACATCTAAGATAGACAGACAAGGTCTTTGAATGCTTTAGGGTAATTTACCTTATAGGTACCTGAATTGTGCAGCTAGGAAATGTGGCAAAAGAGATTCAACAGTATGTTTAACAGGCGTTTGGGCAGGCAAACGATTAGGCTAGGAATGGCGGGACTTGGAACTTGTGCAGGTCGAATGGATTTTTTGAAGTTAGCATAGTGTTGGCAACGATATCGTGGACAGAAAGTGTTGCTTCTTTGCTTTACTTTCCTATGACCATTCGTCTGGTGTAGATTAGCACTTCCAAAAACCTGGAATAAATATGTCTACTCCTTGCCATTTACAGAAACATCCAAATTGTATTAAAACTTCTGGGACGGGTATCAAGTAAAATGACATGGACATCGTTTAAGGAGATATCAAATTTCTTAAAGCATTCGTACTGGTAATCACATAATAAAAGGTCCTTATGGATTTATGGGAATGGGGTAAATGTAAACGAGGAGAATATTTTGGATATCGTCACAGTCTAGACAATTAGGGGACTGGAATTTTAGTCTTGCATGTAACTGTGTCCTTTAAAATAAAACTTATTGAGCTGCATTTTGAAAACACACGGAGGAAGCAAGTTACAGGAACTAAGTTTTTCTATATTCAGATACAAAACTGAAACGACAAGGTTTACTGGAACGTTTGATCCACATGATGGATTTCAAATCTTTTCAGATAATTATTATTCATTGGGCTCTGTTCAGGGAAGGAAGGGGTATATAAGTTTCCTACTCTGGGCAGCAGCGAACAGGAGTTGGGCTGGTAAACAGTAAGTAGGTATATTCAATCACATGGGGATAATTTTATTCAGTTGAACCAATATATCTGTCACTGGTGGTTTGCTATAATTATCCACCTAATAGTAAAATGATTATAAGCAAGTGGTATTATAATACTGAATGGTCCTGTAATATCCTTGCCCTGTAATATCCGCAGATATCATACCAATCCATATTCAGTCATTAGCACAATGATAGAAAATATCTTTGATATTGTTGTTTAGGAGAGCCTTACAATAACTTGCACACGTATGTTTAATTTAGTTTCAACTCCACCTCCCATTGTAACTGTGGCTAGATGAAAAAAAAAATAGAATTTAGAAGTGAACTGAGACTGGTTTCCCTTACGGTAAAACTTCATTGAACACATCAGGAAGCATCATCAGTAAAATCAATATCAGAAAGAATCTGATTGCAAAAGAACGACCATACGCTGCCTGTTTACATAGCCGTGCAAACCATGATGTTTTTGCTTTCTCAGGGTTTATGGTACTAACCCACATGCGGGTCCATTCACACAGACTTATTCAGTTAGTTTATGAGTAATCTTCACTGTAAGGCGAGAGCTGGAATACGAGTCACTGCAAGCACTCAACTTGACTCAGAATTCCTTAGAACCGAAACGATCACGGCCTTTGAAACTTATACTGAATATTCATGCAACAGAGAAAACGGGTAACCACGATCACAGGAAAGAGGATCCTTAAACGCTTTCTACGAGGTTTAACAACAGTGCAATCACGGAACCATCATGCATGGAACTCTTGCATCATGCTATTGATAAGTTGGTTAATTTTAATCAACGAATGACAAATTCACTAAGGCTATGTGATATGCACATCTGATCCACTTCCTGACATCAAGCACCCCACCTACAGGCAGTGAGTGTGTGTCGTCGAGGAACTTGTGTCGCTTGCTAATATGAGGGAAAAGCTTCCGGTGTACATTAATTAAAATATAATATCCAAAATATTCCCTCTGCCGACGACAAAATACATTGCAGCAATCACCAACATGTCTGTAAATTCACCTGTCAAACTCCTGCTACTAAGAATGATCGGAGAAGCTGGCGTAGAAGAACACGGTTATCTCCAACATTCTTTTCATGTCATTCATCCTATTTAACCAGACAACACATCACAAATTTATCATAATTGTTGATTAAAGCTCTATCATGGGCACGTGGGTGTGGTGCTACTAGATGATCACAAGCATATTATCAGTGGATTTGACAAAGGACGCAAAATCGTGTCCGAGGAACCAGTGTCAACATTGAATGTTGGAATAGACATATGAACAGATCATTTGCACTACAGAGCTCTCTAATAATTAAGTATAAATCCATAGTGGGACAATTCATGTTGGCTGAATGTGCAACTATTTCTACTGCCTCGGAAGATGGTTTGTAATGTATGATGACGATCAATAACGCATCATGAAGTGTTGTCTGGAAAACATATCAGTCGGTCTGAGCAAAAGCATTGCGGTAATGACAAGGTAACGAGATTACTGAAGTTTTAATGAAACCGAAAATGATGCTCCGGAGTCTACGACCTAGATTCTAGAGACAAATAACCTGTTTTTGCAGCTTTTTTACTGTTACTTCTAAACACGAAGCAGAAGAAGGACACCCACTTTAACATTTCATCTGAAAATTGCAATCTCCAGTCACGCACAATGCTCTTCATACTAGATGAACATTTGGCCCGTAATTTTGCAGGATTTCAAACCAGAACTTTTTGACTTAAAGACAAGAATGACCTCAAGTATGTCTCTCGGGGAATACAGCAGAAAACAATCTCTGTTAGATTTCATTGGATTCCGCACGGTCATTTGTTAAACGTGGTGTGACAAGAAAA
Source organism: Hypanus sabinus (assembly GCF_030144855.1). NCBI lineage: Eukaryota > Metazoa > Chordata > Chondrichthyes > Myliobatiformes > Dasyatidae > Hypanus > Hypanus sabinus. Next base: position 57,466,991 of record NC_082720.1, on the reverse strand, counting down.
CAGAGGAACTAAAATTAGCCCTCAAAGGTATTTATAAAACAAACTCACAAAACATGTTGAGAGCCAATAGAACGTGTCAGGAAACTGCATTGTGAGTACTTCGGCACTAAGCATATTATGATGTTCGTGCTCTCGACACAAATATGTATTTTCCCTTAAAAAGACTAGAAATTCTGGAAATGCTCAACCGGTCAGGCAAAATCAGTGGGAAGATAATTGGCTGAGGTTGCGATATTTATTGCATGTTAATTTCAGAGGCATATTAAGCCGACTTCTTTACCCACCGGTGCAAGCCTGGCATTTCCAGCATTTTCAATTTTTGTTTCGTATTATACCTTTTGCTATGAAACACCTCACCTCATTGCTTACAGCCTTACTGTGATGATCAGAATCCATTACTCTGATGTTTTCCTTCCCAGTGGATTCATTCTGGACTCTCTTATTGCTGTGAGATGGCCTGTGCGGGTTCGGAGTGATGAAGTCTCTCTTCGTAGACTGCAATGTCGAACATGATTCGTATCGAAAGCTCTGGGAAAGTGGATCACCCCCAAATACCTCAACATAGTTCGGTGGTATCTGAAGGCTTCTGCTGGCCTTTTGAATTCCATTGAAAGAATTTCTTGTTTCTGAACAGCAACAAACACCAAGGATGCTGGACTGGCATTTCAAACCGCCCCTATCTTTCTGAAGTATAGAAGCGAGGATAATTAAAACTATAAGGAAAATGGTAGAGATTATCCCTAATGCAATTACCAACGAAAGGCTCACGTCAGGGGTGAAACCCGCATCGTTCGACAAACTGGTAACACTGGAAAAAGTTTCACGATCCTCGTCCACCACAGTTAATAATAAAGTCAATGTGGCTGAGAGTGATGGAGTTCCATTATCGTTTACCATAATCAACAATCTTTGTTTAGAGGCATCCGTGTTCGTAATGCGACGGATAGTCCAAACTTCCCCAGTGTCCGCAGAAATGGTAAAAAGATTAGAATGAATTGGTTGGAGAATCTGATAAAAGAGATGAGCATTCTCTCCAGCGTCGGCATCGGTGGCCGACACCTTTACAACCAAGTACCCTGGTTCTGCAAACCGAAGCATTGTTTCGGTTACTGTTGACCCATAATCAGGCAAAGGATGCACGATCACTGGGGCGTTGTCATTCTGGTCGAGGATGACAATGTCCACTGAAGCGTTACTGGTAAGTGGTGGGACCCCAGAATCCTGCACTTGAACCTGAAATTGAAACCTTTTTAATTGTTCGTAATCAAAAGGCTGCTGAGCAAATATCTCGCCACTCTGTGGGTTGATAGAGAAAAGATTAGCGATCGGGGTGCCTTGAAACTGCATAGGTATTATAGAAAATAACAATCGAGCGTTTTCTCCTTCATCGGGATCAAAAGCTGTCACTGACATTATAGAAGCTCCTATTATATTGTTTTCCATAAAGCGTGCCATATACACAGGCTGCGTAAATAGTGGTGTGTTGTCATTTATATCTGAGACTTCTACTCGCATGGTTTTCTTCGAAGTTAGCGGAGGGTCGCCTGCATCCGTGCATGTGATAGTAACATCATACCTAGAAATATTTTCGCGATCCAATAAATGAGTAATCAGCAATTTATAGTAATGTTTCCTGTTTGACTCTAGTTTAAATGGCAGTTGATTCACGATTTCACACTGTACTTGTCCATTTTCTCCCGAATCTTTATCTGTTGCAGTGAATAAAGCCACTATTGTCCCAAGCGGAGCGTGCTCAGGTACGGCACTTGAAAGGGATCTTAACTCCACCTCAGGTGCGTTATCATTCACATCGACGATGTCAACGAAAATATCACAATGCACGGGTATTGCCCCAGAGCCCTTGTCCATGGCCTGCACGTTAATCTCAAACGCATTGTTTCTTTCATAATCTAATGCTCCTTTAACTCTGATTTCACCAGTTTTTGAATCCACACCAAATAGTTCACGTACTATAGCGGAACAATGACTACTGAAAGAGTATATTATCTCTCCATTTGGACCATCGTCCAAGTCTGTTGCGTTTAATCTGATGACTAATGTTCCCTGGGGAACCGACTCCAGCAAACTAATCCTATACACTGACTGGGGGAACACAGGTGAGTTATCATTTATATCTTTTACCGTGATTGTAACTTGAACCGTGCCCGATCTCACGGGAACACCGCCATCTTTTGCTATTACCGTTAATTTGTGTTTCGACATCGTCTCTCTGTCCAGGGCTCGCTGCAACACCAACACTGGCAACGTTCTTCTGTCACTGCGGATTTGTACATCCAGAGAAAAATATTCATTCGGGAGTAGCTGATACGTTTGCAAAGAGTTCGACCCGATGTCCGGATCGTGCGCGGACTCGAGAGTAAAGCGCGTTCCCGTAGCGGCAATCTCAGAGATTTCCAGGCGTATCTGGTTCTTTTGGAAGCTGGGAGCATTGTCATTTACATCAAGAATCTCCACCTCCACCTGATACAGAGTTAACGGATTCTCTAGCACTACATCCAACGATAAGACACAGTCGGGGCTCGACCCACAAAGCTTTTCCCTGTCGATCTTTTCTTTCACAATTAAATTTCCATTATCCAAATTTATGTCGACGTAATGTTTATTCGGTTGGGCCGCAACTCGTAATCTGCGATCAGACAATAGCTCTTTATCTAAACCTAAATCGGCAGCGATGTTTCCAACAAAGGCGTCCAGTTGCAGTTCTTCAGGGATTGAATACCGAATTTGCCCAGAACACAGATTCCACAATGAAAACACAAAACACAGGCGTTGGCATTTCAGGAAAATGCATATGTTATACCTCATTTCAAGTGCAACCCTTTCTTTTGCTTCAGTATGAGACGGTACTATACATTTTACTTTCCACGGCTCTCTAGATTCCCGTTTGTAAAACTTGAAAAAAACTGAATATAAAATACCTTTCCATTCTGCGAACCTATCGGATCACTTCACGTGTTATTTTGTTCTAAATTGCTTTATAGTTGCGATGATATTCCAGGACAAAAGCGACGGAGCTACACGCAATCCGATTTCTTTCTCCTTCTTACTGGGCATCATGGTGGCTGAACAGTGGAAAGGGCCGTCCGGATCACCAGTTTCATTTCAGCTTCTGATTGGTGAACGCAGGCACATTGATTCTTAGCCAATCAGAATTACCTTAATTTCTTAAAGCTGTACTGCCTCAAAATCTGCCGGAAACTCTGTATTTAATGTTGCACAATAAGAATACCAATGAAACCTTACTTTCAGTTTTTGACAATTTAGTGCAATGAAAGTTGGTCCAGAATAAACGTAAGTCTACTATGTTAACTACTCCTGCATATATAGCTGTTCAGAGTTCAAAGTGCATTCTACATTTATTATCGAAGTTTTAATAATCAAAGATTCGATTTCTCGCGGGCATTCAACGTAAATAAAATGAAAAGCAACAAGATTAATGAAAACTGAACATAACAAAGCGGACAAACAAACCTAGGTGCATCAGTAAGCAAACTGTACTATAAAAAGTAAAAACAAAAGTAGTAAATGAATAGGAAATAAATTTCGAGAACATGAGAAGGAAGATTCCTTGAAAGTGAGTCCACAGGGTGTGGGAACGGTTCAGTGTTGGGGTTCAAGTGAAATTGGGTGAAGATATACCCCGGTTCAGAGGCCTTGTAATAAGGGCAATAAATGGATGTTGGATAAATGAAAAAATATTTTCATTTTTGCACATTTTGGGTGACTTTAGGAAAGGTCATCAAACTTCGGCTCAAAATGGCATTTAGGGTGTTTTTACTGCTGTCAAATGTCAAAACGGGTCAAATTTGACCCGAAAAATATGTAAGGGATAAATAATGTAGACAGAAACATCTCTGGCACATTATCATTTACATCCACAACATAAGTAAGCACTTGATGTTAAGATCAAATTGCGACGGGTCCAGAGTCTAATGCCTGCAAATTTATCTCAAACATATTCCAGAAATGAGATCCAACGTTTATGTGCACATATAGTCAGGTTTAACTACGTACTCAGGTTAGAGAGAGGCGAGACTGTGCAGGCGCATGACGTCAGCCAGCAGAGCGCGAAGGATTTAAAAGGCAAGGAATCTTCAACGGTTTTCAATTCCGTGCATGAAGGCTGCGAGTTAACTGCTGATTTTTCGGAGCGAGGGAATTAGTTTAAATACGTACTCGGGTTAAAGAGAAGCGAGACTGCGCAGGCGCGTTACCCTCAGCCAGTAGAGAGAGAAAGATTTAAAAAGAAGGCAGCCATATCTAGCGGGAGTGAGAGGCAGCAGAGTGGTAGGGCTTTGGCTCAATGGACTTAGGCGGGAACGAGGCGTGGCGAGGTAGGAAATATGCTTGTGAGGCCATTTTTCTGTGTTCTGTGTCAGATGTGGGATGTCCTCGAGTCTCGCGGCATCCCGGACTGCCATATCTGCACCAGGTGTGTCGAGCTGCAGCTGCTGAGGGACCGAGTTAGGGAACTGGAGATGCAGCTCGATGACCTTCGCCTAGTCAGGGAGAACGAGGAGGTGTTAGAGAGGAGTTATAGGCAGGAGGTCACACCGGGGCCTCGGGAGACAGAGAAGTGGGTCACAGTCAGGAGCGGAACGGAAAGTGTCAGGTACTAGAGAATAACCCTGTGGTTGTACCCCTTGACAGTAGGTACTCCTGTTTGAGTACTGTTGAGGGGTGGGGGAACAGCCTACACGGGGGAAGCGGCAGTGGCCGTGCCTCTGCCACAGAGTCTGGCCCTGTGGCTCAGAAGGGTTGGGAAGGGAAGAAGAAGGCAGTAGTGATAGGGGACTCTATAGTTAGGTGGTCAGACAGGCGATTCGGTCGACGCAAGAAAGAAACTCGGATGGTAGTTTGCCTCCCAAATGCCAGGATCCGGGATGTTTTGGATTGCGTCCAAGATATCCTGCGGTGGGAGGGTGAACAGCCGGAGGTCGTGTTACATATTGGTACCAATGACATAGGTAGGAAAAGGGAAGAGGTCCTGAAAAAAGACTACAGGGAGTTACAAAAAAAGTTGAGAAACAGGACTGCAAAGTAGTAATTCCGGGATTACTGCCTGCGCCCCGCGACCGTGAGAATAGGAATTGGATCAAAGGGCTGGGATACAGATTTCTGGATCACTGGGACCTCTTTTGGGGCAGGTGTGACCTGTACAAAAAGGACGGGTTGCACTTGGTTGCCAGGGTGTCCAATATCCTGGCTGCGGGGGGTGGGGGAGATGGCGGTTGCTGAGGCTGCTGGGGAGAGTTTAAACTAAAATTGTTGCGGGGTGTGAACCGAACTAAAGAGACTGGGGAAGAAGAGGTTAGCTCACAAATAGAGAAAGCTTGCAGACAGTGCGAGAGGGAGGATAGGCAAGTGATAGAGAAGGGACGCGGTCAGACCTAAAGCTTGAAATGTGTCTATTTTAATGCAAAGAGTGTTGTGAACAAAGCAGATGAGCTTAGAGCGTGGATCAATACTTGGAGATATGAAGTGGTGGCCATTACAGAGACTTGGATGGCTCAGGGACAGGATTGTTGACTTCTAGAGCCGGGTTTGAGATGTTTCAGAAAAGACAAAGAGGGAGGCAAAGTAGGTGGGTGCGTGAGGCTGTTGATCAGAGATAGTCTCACAGCTGCAGAAAAGGTGGACGCCATGGAGGGATTGTCTACGGAGTCTCTGTGGGTGGAGGTTTGGAACAGGAAGGGGTTAATAACTTTACTAGGTGTTTTTATAGGCCGCATAATAACAACAGGGATATCGAAGAGCAGATAGGGAAACAGATCCTGGAAAGTTGTAATAATAACAGAGTTGTCATGATGGGAGATTTTAATTTCCCAACTATCGATTGGCATCTCCCTAGAGCGAGGAGTTTAGATGGGGTGGAGTTTCTTAGGTGTGTTCAGGAAGATTTCTTGACTCAGTATGCAGATGAGCCTAGAAGAGAAGAGGCTGTACTTGATTTGGTATTGGGAAATGAACCTAGTCAGGTGTTAGATCTCTCAGTGGGAGAGCATTTTGGAGATAATGATCATAATTCTATCTCCTTTCCAATAGCATTGGAGAGATTAGGAACAGACAAGTTAGAAAAGTGTTTAATTGGAGTAAGGGGAATTATGGGGCGATCAGGCAGGAAACTGGAGGCTTAAATTGGAAACATGTTCTCAGGCAAAAGTACGGAAGAAATGTGGCAAATATTCAGGAGATATTTGGGTAGAGCTCAGTATAAATACGGTCAAATGAGGCAGGGAAGTTATGGTAGGGTACAGGAACCGTGGTGTATAAAGGCTGTAATACATCTAATCAAAAAGAAAAGAAAAGCTTACAAAAGTTTCAGAGAGCAAGGTATTCTAAGAGATTTAGAAGATTATAAAGCTACTAGGAAGGATCTTAAGAAGGAAATTTGGAGAGCCAGAAGGGGCTATGAATAGGCCTTGGGGAGCAGAATTAAGGAAAACCCGAAGGGTTTCTACAAGTATGTGTACAGCAAGAGGATAAGTCATGAAAGAATAGGACCTATCGGATGTGACAGTGGGTAAGTTTGTACGGAACCGGAGGAAATAGCAGAGCTACTTAATGAACACTTTATTTCAGTATTCACTATGAAAAAGGATCTAAGTGATTGTGATGACTTGCAGCAGACGGAAAAGCTTGGGCATGTAGTTATTAAGAAGCAGGATGTGCTGGAGCTTTTGGAAAGCATCAAGTTGGATAGGTCGCCGGCGCCTGACGAAATGTACCCCAGGCTACTGTGGGAGGCGAGGGCAGAGATTACTGAGCCTCTGCCGATGATGTTTGCATCATCAATGGGAACCGGAGAGGTTCTGGAGGATTGGAGGGTTGCGGATGTTGTTCCTTTATTCAAGAAAGGGAGTGGAGATAGCCCAGGAAATTATAAACCAGTGAGTCTTGCCTTAGTGGTTGGTAAGCTGATAGAGCAGATCCTGAGAGACAGGATCTATGAACATTTGGAAAGGTATGATTAGGAGTAGTCAGTTTGGCTTTGTAAAGGGCAGGTCGTGCCTTACGAGCCTGATTGATTTTTTTGAGGAGGTGACTAAACACAGTGATGAAGGAAGAGCAGTGGATGTAGTGTATATGGATTTCAGCAAGGCATTTGATAAGGTACTGCATGCAAGGCTTATTGAGAAAGTAAGGAGGCATGGGGTCCAAAGGGACATTGCTTTGCCGATCCAGAACTGGCTTACCCATAGAAGGCAAAGAGTAGTTGTAGACAGGTCATATTCTGCATGAACGTTTGTCACCAGTGGAGTGCCTCAGGGATAAGTTCTGGGACCCTTACTCTTCGTGATTTTTATAAATGACCTGGATGAGGAAGTGGAGGGATGGGTTACTAACTTTGCCAATGACACAAAGGTTGGCGGTGTTGTGGATAGTGTGGAGGGCTGTCAGCGGTTACAGCCGGACATTGATAGGATGCAAAACTGGCTCTGGTGTGGCAGATGAAGTTCAACCCAGATAAGTGTGAAGTGGTGCATTTTGGTAGGTCAAATATGAAGGCAGAATATAGTACTAATGGCCTTCGTCAATCGTGGAATTGAATTTAGAAGCCGAGAGGTAATGTTGCGGTTATGTAAGACCCTGGTCAGACCCCACTTGGTGTCCTGTGCTCATTTCTGTTCGCCTCACTACAGGAAGGATGTGGAAGCCATATAAAGTGTTCAGATGAGATTTACAAGGACTTTGCCTGGATTGGGGAGCATGCAGTATGAGAATAGTTTGAGTGAAATCGGCCTTTTCTGCTTAGAGCGAAGGAGGATGAGCGGTGACCTGATAAAGGTGTACAAGCTGATGAGAGGCATTGATCGTGTGGAGAGTCAGAGGCTTTTTCCTGGGGCTGAAGTGGTTACCACAAGAGGACACAGGTTTAAGGTGCTGCGGAGTAGGTACAGAGGAGATGTCAGGAGTAATGCTTTTACTCAGAGAGAGGTGAATGCATGGAATGGGCTGACGGCAACGGTGGTGGAGGCAGATACGATAGGGTGTTTTAAGAGGTCTTTAGATGGATACATGGAAGTTAGTAAAATAGTGGTCTACAGGTAATCCTAGTAATTTCTAAGGTAGGGACGTGTTCGACAGAGCTTTGTGGATGAAGGTATTCAAGCAATGTTTTCTTCATAGTCTAATTTTCGAATGAGCCTAATTTCTCCCGATATATAATCTACTATTAAAAGCTCACTCAATTTACAACAAATAGGACCAGAATTGGGCTATTCGATCCATCGAGTCTGCTCCGTCATTTAATCATGGCTGATCTATTTTTCCCCTCAGCCCCAGTCTCCTGCCTACTTTCTGTATCCCTTCATGCGCTAACCAACCAAGAATCAATCAACCTTAAGTATACCTGAGGATTTGACTTCCACAGTTGCCTGTGGAAACAAATTACACTGACCCATGACACTCTGGCTAAAAAGGTTCCTCCTCATCTCCATTCTAGAAGGACACTTGTCTATTCTGAAGCTGTGTCCTCTGGTCTTAGATATTCCCAACATAGGAAGCATCCTCTTCATATCCACTCTATGAAGACCTTTCAGAATTCAATAGGTTTCAATTAAGTCACACCACATTCTTCTAAATTCCACTGAATACAGCACATTATCAATTGACGCTACAATGATCAGTGATGCTAACGACAGCATACTTGCCAATCTCTAACTGTGCTACACGTTATTGACCTTCTTCCGTATACTGCGCACATTCAAGCATAACACCTCTTGTCCTGGATTCACATGTTTCGATTTTTTCCACCTTTTGTTGCAACTCATCCTGTTAAATCCAATTTTGCCCGATCGTCATCCTCTCCTTGCTAGGAGTCTTGCTAAACCTAGCCTCTTTTGTAGACCAACTTCCTGAATTTCAGCATTATCACTCTGGTTCCCGTACCCCTGCCAAATTCGTTTAGACCCACTCCAGTCACGCTGCCCGCAAAAACATTGAAACACTCGGGTTCATGTGCAGCCTGTTTGCTTTCTACCAGTCATACCTTCCCCGGAAGAGTTCCGAATGATCCATTGATCCACTGATCTGAACTCCTGACCCCCGCACCAGTTCGTCAGCCACGCATTCGCCCGCCAAATCACCCTGTTCTTCTGCTCACTGGCACGTGGCACAGGCAGCAATTCAGCGATTACTAGTCTAGATGTCCTATTTCTCAGCTTTCCACCTAGATGCCTAAAATCTCTCTTTAGGACCTCCTCACCTTGTCTACTTACGACATTGTTGCTATTATGTATCAAGATTTCTTGCGGCTCATACTCACCCTGAGCCTGAGTGCATTTGGGGTGACTACCTCCGTGTAGCTTCTGCCTATCACCTTTTCATTCAACATTATGAGTCGAAGGTCGTTAAGCTGCAGCTCCATTTCCTTAATACGTTCCCTCAGGAGCCTGCAGCTAGGAGCATCTGCTGCTAATGTGCTTATCTACGAGATTGGAGGGCTTCCAGACTTCACATATCACACACACAGCAAAGAACACTGCCCCTGGAGATTTTCTCGCTATACTATGCACAATTAAATGAGAAATGAACAAATGAGAACAAGCAGAGAGAGAGGGAAAGAGAGTAACTTACAAGACAATCTAACTCAACAAAGCCTGAAGAACCAAAGCCACTCTAAACACCGGCATACTCCCAAGAATTGCCACTCCAGGCATGACGGATCCGCTTGAAATTCATGTATTATTCTTATTGGGCCTTTCTAATGAACCCCTGTTGCGGATTGGTCGCTGCTCAACTCAGAGAACCTACTGCGTAACATTACCTTCAAAACCTCGATCGCTGCCCTTATTAAAACGTAGCTGTTTTACGCACGCCTGGTGTGCATTGTCCAACTCACAGAAAACTGGATCGAAGTTCTGGTTTTTAATTCTTGAACGCTGACCTAACTGAACGGTGGCTCTTTTCCGCTGTCGCTCTTGCGGATTGGGCGCTTCTCAACTCAGAGAACCTACTGCGGAACACTGCTTTCAAAATCTCGGTTACCTGTTTGATTAAAAATTAGCTCTTTTTACGCACACCTGTTGTGGATTGTCCAACTTTACACCACATCCATCTTTCTACCTTCATCGATTGGTTTTGTAGATTTCTTAAAGTATTGCATCACCACCGTCTATTCCTAATCGATCCATGCTTCTTTCTTGAAAGAAGCAAAAACAATGCCTTCGTCCAATGCATGGTTGCATGGTAGCGACCGGGAAGGATGCAAAAGTCATCCTCAATGCCCAAGAATCTCTTCGCTACTTTTCCTTGGGGATATCTCGTCCGCCCACAGGACCTTATCTGTCCTTACCCTACCTCTCAGATTAGCCGGCCGTGAGGGAGCTTGTTGATTGCCTAGCTAGACTCTACAGGCAGTTTAAACTACCCTCTTTGTTACTTCCCTGATTATCGCGAAGGCATTTGTCAGGCACGACTTCCTAAAACCATGATGTCAATTGAAAGTTAATCTCTTTCTCTCTAAATGCGATTAGATGCTGTACCTCGGATTTCTCGCCAGCAATTTATCCACCAGCGATATCAGATGCACTGGTCTATATTTACTGGCTGCTTTTTTCATATTCTTTTAAAATAACAGTGCCAATTGAGTCACTATCAGTTCCTCCAGAAACTCACATGTGAGTGTAGATTAAACAATTTCTGCATGGGCCTACGCATTTCAGAGATTCTGGTGAGGAAAACTGAAGTATCTGGACCCTAGTGGGGATGAATAGTAGAGATGTATTTCCACGTCACAATGTGTGACAATTTTGGGACGACCAGGTAAGCTGTGTTCTTTGACATTTGATATATTTACTGGTGAAAGCGGACGCGGCATGACAAATTTTCTAATTCAGCTTCTTCTTTCTGTGCTCTCTTCTTATTTCTACGTAATATTCCATTTGAAATGTTCTCCCAACCCAGGTAGCATCTTTTAATCACCACTCGCCTCAAACTAAATTATGTTAGCTGATCATAAAGCTGGGAAAAGTGAAAATTCTATCAATTTCCAAATTGTTGAAAAACTGTAAGTTGTGAATATCTGGAAACTAAGCACCGAAGACAATAATACGGAACCCTCCATTTCACAAGACGGAGGAGCAGCTGAGGTCATTCATCCCATCGAGTCGGTTCCGCCATTCTATTATGGCAGATTTATCATGCCTCTCAACCCCATTTTCCCTCCTTGACCTTCTACCTCTGACACCCATAATAATCAAGAAACTGTCAATCACTTGGACTCCACAGCCATCGATGGCAATAATTTCCACAAATTCAGCAGCCTCTGGTTAATAAAAAAAGCCTCCTAATCTCTGTTCTAAATGGACGGCTCTGATTCTGAGACAGTGCACTGTGATGCTAGACTCCACTTCTGCAGGAAGCATCCACTCCGCATCCAATCTAACTAGGCCTTTCAATATTCGATATGTTTCATTGAGATACCCTCACATTCTTCCCATTAAACAACGAGTACAAACTAAGAATCATCAAACGCTTCTCATGCAGTACGGTAACCCTTTCATTCCTCGAATCATTCTAGTGAACCTTCTCGGGAAAATCTTCATTATCAACACGTCATATTTTTTTAGATAACGAGCTCCGAATTGTTCACAATACTCCAAGTATGTCCTGACGGAGACCTGATAGAGCTTCTGCATTGCGTCCTTGCTCTTATATTCTAGATTACTCGAAATGAATGTTCGCTTTCCATTTGTCTTCAGTACCACCTACCTAACCTGCAAGTTAACCTTCATGAAATCCTGAACAAGCGGCTTAATGTTGGGGGTGATCACCGCCGACCCAATCAAACTTAAGAAATCTCGTTTGGTTGGATGCTGCGTGATGTGTCCCTTATTACAAATCAGTACCCTAAAATAACAAACAGTACAGAATATGCGGTTAAACGATTAAACTTTATAACACTTACTTTAACTGTATGGTTAGTAGAGAAACGAAATTAAAAAAAACAAACTTATTAACAGTCTGCGCGCAAAGTTGGAGCTCACTCATAAGCCGATTGGTCCGCATAGATCTCCTCCAAAAGTCGCTGCCCTTCGGACCCTTGCTCTGACTCCACCCCGTCCGGTGGTCTACCAAATCTCTCCATTCGCGTCTTCTCTCTTCTAAACTAAACTTTTTGGAAGACTAAACTTTCTGGAACGTAGAAATTTGAAAGGGGATTTCATAGAGGTATATAAAACTCTAAGGCATGTCGATACATATTAATGAAATTTTCTTGATTATATTTGACAAACTCAATCTCATCTCGTCCTTTTACAGTCAATAAGTGGAAAGTTATAATCACTTACAATAACAACTTTATGTTTCTTGCAACGGTCTGCAAGCTGTCGACAAATTCGTTCCACTAAATCCCTTGGAGTGTTGGCTGGTCTGGCATGTAGCCCCATTAACCTGGTCATACCATTCTTATTATTCAGTTTCACCCATTACGCTAGATGAGCTGATATGTTGTTCTGTCTGTACTGGCTGGGCGCTGTCATGAGATTTTCCCGGACTAGCAAGCGACTCCATCTCTATTTATTCCTTCCTCTCTGCAGCGTCTAAATCAACTGAACCTCGGTGTTTTGAGCTGCCAGCCCTTCCTGAGCTGCTGGCAAGTCTCACTAATGGCTACAATATCATAATTGCAGTTGTTTATCCATGCCCTGGGCCAATATGCCTTACTAGTGAGACACACAAAATGCCGGTGGAACGCAGCAGGCAGGGCAGCATCTATAGGAAGAAGTACAGTTGACGTTTCGGGCCGAGATCTTTCGTCGAGACCCAGAGACCTGACGAAGTGTCTCGGCCCGAAACGTCGATTGTATTTCTTCCTATAGATGCTGCCTGGCTTGCGGGGTTCCACCGGCATTTTGTGTGTGTTGTTTGAATTTAAAGCATCTTCAGATATCCTCGTGTTTGCCTTAATAACGATACGTCCTGCAATGAAATATACACAGCTCAGGCCATTCTTCGTACCGTACTCAACCATTTGATTCCTCACTTTGTCAGAGCTCACCACTATCTGTTCTGGCACGCTGGTTCCTAACCTCCTCCAACACTAGTTAAACCCCTCCATGTTTCACTCGCAAACCTTCCCTCCAGGATATTAGTCAGTTTCTAATTTAGATGCAAATCGTCTCTTCTGTACATGCCCAACCTTCCCTTAAAGGAGCGCAATAATCAAAAGATCCGACGCCCAGCCTCCTACCCCAATCCATTCGCCACACGTCTTGCCCTGTGGCTCAGAAGGGCAGGGAACTAGAGGTGTGGGAGTGGTTTAAACTAATATGACAGGGGGATGGGAACAGGTATGATGAAGCTGAGGAAAGGCCAGCGGGTTTTCAAGTAGATGATGGGTGTATTATGAATTAAAGGAAGGACATGCCAATGATTGGGTACAAACGCAAATAGAGAACATAGTTAAATTCAAAAGGGAGAAAAATGCGGGACTGAAAATTCTGTATTTCGATCTATGTTGCATTCGGAATAAGGTGGATGAACTCATGGCGCAATTAAAGATTGGTTGTATGATGTTGTGTACATCACTGGGTCGGGGCTGAAAGAAGGCCATAGTTGGGAGGTTAACATCAAACGATATACGGTGTGCCGAAAGGACAGGCAGGAAGACATAGGCGGTGGTATGGCTCTGTTGTTAAGAGATGGAACTACATCTTTAGAAAAAGATGACATAGGGTCAGAGAATGTTGAATCATTGTGAGTGCAGTTAAGAAACTGGAATAATATGTAAACCTCCAAATAGTAGCCCAGGTGTGGGGTCCAGATTGCAAGGGGAGCTGGAAAAGGCATGTAATAAATGAAAAGTCACAAATGTAATCCGGGACATTAATATGCAAGGAAATTAGGCTAGTGTCGGATCGCAAGAGAGGGAATTTACTGAATGCAGACGAGATGTTTTTTTGGAGCAGTTTGTGCTTGAGCCTCCTTGGAGAAAGGCTATATTAGATTAAGACGTTATGTAGTAACCCAGCTCTTATTAGGAACCTTAACGTAACCTTAGGAAACAGTGATCATAATATGATTGAGTTCATACAGCAATTTGAGAGGGAGAAACATAAGTCAGATACACTAGTATTGGAATGGAATATAGGGAATTACCGAGGCATGAGAGAGGGTCTTGCGCATTGTGGATTGGAGGAGCATACTGGCGGAGATGATGGAAGGGCAAATACGCCTGAAATTTCTGGGAATCGTTCACAAGATGCAGGATAGATATGTCCCACAGACGAAGAAGTTCTCAAATCGCAGGGTTCGGCAACCGTGACTGTCAAAGAAAGTTAATGAGCGCATAAAAGACAAAGAAAGGGCATACAAAGTAGCAAAAGTGAATGGGAGGTTGGCTGATTTGGTGGCTTTTAAAAGCTTTTAAATTCCAACACAAGGCATCTAAAAAGTCTATACGAAGGGAAACGATGGAATACGAGGGCAAATTAGCCAATAATATCTTTCTTTCTTTCTAAATCTTTTTATTAATATTGGTAATATGGACAGAATACAAATGATATATTGATAAAGAAATTACCAACATACAAATTCCATTACATATGAAAAAAAATACATAATAGTTACAATATAAATGAGTTTACCAAGACATAAGCCATACAATATATGTATGAACATAGTAAGTCTAAATATTTCATAATATATGATATAAAGTAAACAGAAAAAAGAAAGAAAAAATATATAATGCAAAACTAGCTAATCTAATCTAATAACTAATAACTAATATAGAAGAAAAAAGAAGCAAAAAAAAGAGAGAAAAAAAAGGGGGCTGTTTATAATATCTCACAAAAATAAGTATTCATCAATGCCGTCACTTCTGGTCCTCTCAAAATACATAAGCTAAAAGCTGGGAAATCAAATGAACTTGGCACAGGGTCATATTACATCATATGAAAATGTTGAATAAATGGTCTCCATAACTTTTCAAATTTAATAGGTCTCAAAAGTACCACTTCTAATTTTTTTCTAAATTTAAACATAACATAGTTTGAGAGAACCAATTAAATACAGTGGGAGGATTAATTTCTTTCCAATTCAACAATATAGATCTTCTAGCCATCAGAGCTAGAAATGCAATCATTCGACGGGCAGAAGAAGATAAATGCAGTGAGTCTAACATTGGTAAACCAAAAATTGCGGTAATAGGATGAGGTTGTAAATCGATATTCAAAACCGCAGAAATAACCCAGATATTTTGGACAGTTTATTTGAATTAGACCCTTTTCAAAAAGGGCTTATTTCAAAACTTTATAATATAATTATGAAGATACGTTCAGAGCCTCTTTATAAGACTAAAAAGGATTGGGAAAGAGAGCTTAGTCTTAGTATTTCTAGTGAGAATTGGGATAGAATTCTTAAATTAGTTAATACATCATCGTTATGTGCCAAACATTCATTAATACAATTTAAGGTCGAACATAGGTCCCATATGTCCAAGGATAAATTAGCTCATTTTTACTCTCATATTAGTCCTATTTGTGATAGATGTCATTCTGAAATTGCGTCTTTAACAAATATGTTTTGGTCTTGTTCATTTTTGGAGAAATATTGGAAAGATATTTTCGATATTATTTCTGCGGTTTTGAAATTAGCCAATAATATTAAGCAGCATATTAATCATTGTTTCAGTTATATAAAGAGTAAAAGGGAGGTGAGCGTTGATATTGGACCCCTGGAAAATGATGCTGTTAAGGTAGTAATGGGGGACAAAGAAATGACAGATGAACTTTACGAGTACCTGGCATTGGTCTTCACTGTGGAAGACACTAGCAATGTGTCAGAGGTGTGTGAGCGTCAGTGAGCAGGAGTGAGTGTTATTGCTATTGCAAAGGAAAAGATGCAAGGCAGACTGAAAGGTCTTAAGATGGATCAGTCAGCTAGAGCAGATGGAGTACATCCCAAAGTCCTGAGAGAGCTTGCTGAAGAGCTAACGGATGCATTGGTCATGATCCTTGAAGAATTACTTGATTCCGACGTGGTCCTGGAGGACTGGAAATGTCACTTCACTCTGTAAAAAAGGGAGGATGCCAAAAGAAGGGAAATCATAGGCCAGTTATCCTAACCTCAATGGCTGGAGTCTATTATTAAAGCTAAAGTTTCGGGTTTATTTGGAGACGAATCATACAATAAATCAAAGTCAGCATGGTTTCTGTAAAGGGAAATCTTGCCTAACAAATCTGTTGGAGTTCTTCGAGGAAGTAACAAGCAGGTTGGACAAAGGAGAGTCAGTGGATGTCATTTAAGTGGATTTTCAGAAATCATTTGATCAGGTGCTACACTTGAGGCTGCTTCACAGGATAAAATCCTCTGGCGTTACAGGAAAGATATTGGCATAAATCGAGGAATGGCTAACAGGCAGGAGGCAGTGTGTTGAAATAAAGAGGGGCTTGTTCCTCAAGGGTTCGTATTTGGACAGCTACTTTTCGCATTGTCTGTATTATTGTTTTGTATTATACTAGATCGGTGACTCACCGTCATAAGTCTGTGCGACATGTGGCATGTTACTCACCTTTCTCGTCACTTCTATGGATTTCGCAATTTTCACCTTATTTCCTGTTACAGAGTTGTCGCACTTGCTATTCCAATCATTTCACATTCTCTGCACTTTTGCAATTTTGAAGACTGTAGATGGAACTTACAATTGAATCAGATATACAGCGGAAACACTGTGATAGAGGATTACGGCTGAAAACTTTCACACACTTGTCGGAAACATTCACATCTTACTGTTTCCTTGGTCAATCTGAAATAGTGTGTTCAAGTACGGTTGTTTTGTCATTCTCTGTATGTGCAATTTAATGGTGAGAATTATTACAATAATCAAAACTACAGGAGTTTGCAGCCAATAATGCATCTAGATAGAAATTGAAAATAAGCCTAATATTATGACCTTTTGAAAAATCATCGTAACCTTTTCGTTGGAATGTAAGCTGATTACCAAACTCCGCAAAAACCGCAACATCCAATGCCCCAACCCGAGCTATCAATATTCACCATCTCCTAAACGACAATGTTATATTGTCAGTTGTTAATTTGATGCTGAAATTCTAGTTTGATAATATAAGGTAAAAACTTGAATGTTTTAAGCTATTTTTGAAATATACTGTCCAGTCGGATGGTGGAGTGGATATTCGACTCGACCAAAGGGAGTGTAAGTCGCTCCTTCTCTGCAATAGACTGCAGACCACCCTTAGGCAAAGTTTAGCTCATGGGTAGCCCCACGAAGCCATGGCAGCAGGCGGTAGACGGCCGTATTAAAAGTTCGTGCATATTAGAGGCCCTGGGTATGCGACTATGAAGAGAATTGATCATGGCTAGGGTTTCCCGTCTTGTAAAGAAACTGCCCAGAAGAAGGCAATGACAAACCACTTCTGTATGAAAATTTGGCAAGAACAGTCATGGTAATGCACAGAGCAACAACGTATATAGAAGTTTCTCCACAGGCAAGAAATGATCCTTCGCTCGGTAGACAGATTAAAGCCAGATGAAAGACCACGATCAGCATCATACGACACGTCACAGGATGATTATGATCACTGTACTATAATGAATCCGGAAAAGACAGTATTCATTTACATCCACAAATTAAGACTTCATCTGGACATGTTATATCTTCTGGTAAAACGTGTTTCTCCCTTGAAGAACATGAAAACAAATCTCCTATGTTGAAATAAAAATTGGATCTTAAAGCTTTTTTGTTACTTGAAGAGAACGTTTCAATTATACTATTACAGATTAGGAAGCAAAAGCACAAATACCTCAAAATCGTTACAGTATATTTCATAAAACATAGCAATTTACTGGATCAAGAATAAAGTATCAAAAAACATGGGAATTAAGCAAACCCTTCTATGTAAGGGTTTCTTAAGTTTGATCAAGTGTTTAAGGCAATATACTTTCTGTTCATTTTCGATATTTTATAACGGTAGATGAGCTGTCTTTTTAAATAGTGGATTCCAATAATGTAGAAAGCTTTGAGAAAGAAAGCTTGAGAGATTTTAGATTTGAACTTATCCCAGTAAGTGGATAGTTTAAGGTGCTGAAGAAAGCAAATATGCTTACTTGATCACTGCAGGTGAAATTGCTATTCGTCTGGATGACAGAGATCTTGAAGCTTGTGACCATTTTACAGCAGCTCCATTGCTGGTGACGGATTTGTGTTAAAATCTCTGCTTCTGTCCTTCCTTTGGTCAACAACCCAATCGTTTGACTTGATGAAGGTTAAGGGTTAGACTGTTGTTCTGACACTATTACACGACGTCTGGGCTCTCTTTTCTGGACACTATCTCAACAGTTCTGTCGAAGGGCCTCGGCCCGAGATGTCGACTGAACTCTATTCCATAGATACTGTTTGGCCTGCAGAGTTCACCCAACATTGTGTGTGTAGTTTGAATTTCCTGCATCTGGAGATTTTCTCCTGCTTGTGATCTCATCAACGTTGTTGACCAGGACTGAATGTAGTGCAAGGGAGATGGTTCATCTATAGACTTATTTTGCTGTATTCGAATTGCAATGGGTTTATATTTTCTGGAAAGATGACAGTGAAGTGTTCTATTATCAATCTTCCAATATACTTCATTATTGCCGGTGATAGAGCTACTGGTTGTTATTAATTGAGAACAGACACTTTGTTTTTCATGGAGACTGGAATTACGGATGTCCCCTGCTAGAAATAGGGAACTGTAGACTGTTGAGGTTAGATTTCATCAGCGATTGAGCCCAGTTGGTAACAGAACCCATCCAGGTGGTTTCCAGGACTTGATCTCAATGAAACAGTTTTGACCTGTTGGAATTGAGCATCTAGCTTGTTTTGACAACCTTCCTTGGCAGGTCTTAAAGCTTAACAGTGATCGTATGACTACAAGATCTTAAGATACAGAAGCAGAATTAGGTAATTTGGCCAATCGAGTCTGCTCTGCAATACATCATGGTAGATCCGATTTTCATCTGAGCCGCAATCTCCTCCCTTTCCCCGATTGCTTCATGTCGTGACCAATCAAGGTAACAACGTCCTCCGCAGCTGTCTGTCGCAAAGAATTCAACAGATTCATCACTCTCTGGCTAAAGGAATTCCTCGACATCTCCGTTTTGAAAGGACCCTCCTCTATACTGAGGCTGTGCTCTCTGGTCATGGACTCTCCTAACATATGAAACATCCTCATCTCGTGTACTCTGAAAAGGCCTTTCTCGCTTTGATAGGCTTAAATGAGGTTACCCTTCATTCTTCTAAATTCTAGTGAATATTGATACAGTGCAAACAAGCGACATCATATGACAAGTCATTCGTTCCTGGAATCGTTTTCCTGAGCCTCCAATGAACCCTATCTATTTTCAGCACATTCTTTAAATAACCATATAACCACATAGCAATTACAGCACGGAAACAGGCCATCTCGGCCCTTCTAGTCCGTGCCGAACGCTTACTTTCACCTCGTCCCAACGACCTGCACTCAGCCCATAACCCTCCATTCCTTTCCTGTTCATATATCTATCCAATATTTTTAAATGACAAAATCAAACCTGCCACTACCACTTCTACGGGAAGCTCGTTTCACACAGTAACCATTCTCTGAGTTAAGAGGTTCCCCCTCGTGTTATCCCTAAACTTTAGCCCCTTAACTCTCAACTAATTTCCTCTTGCTTGAATCTTCCCTACTCTCAATGGAAAAAGCCTATCCACGTCAACTCTATCTATCCGCCACATAATTTTAAATACCTTTATCTGGTTCCCCTTCAACCTTCTACGCTCCGAAGAGAATCTTTTAACTGGCCTAAATCTCTCTGCAAGCTTTGAAAACCTACTTCGTTTTTCACAACGCCACCTATCTTAGTATCATCTGCATAATTACTAATCCAATTTACGACCCCATCATCCAGATCACTAATGTATGTGACAAACAACATTGGACACAGTACAGATCCTTGAGGCACACCACTACTCACCGGCCTCCAACCTGACAAACAGTTATCCACCACTACTCTCTGGCATCTCCCATCCTGCCACTGTTGAATCCACTTCAATATTAATACCTAACGATTGAACCTTCCTAAGTAACCTCCTGTGCGGAACCTTGTCAAAAACCTTACTGAAGACCATATAGACAATATCCACTGCTTTACCCTCGTCAACATTCCTAGTAACCTCTTCAAAAACTTCAATAAGATTTGTCAAACATGACTTTCCACGCAAAAATCCATGTTGACAGTTCCTAATCAGACCCTGTCTATCCAGAGAATTATAAATGTCATCTCTAAGAATACCTTCCATTAATTTACCCACCACGGACGTCAAGCTTATAGGCCGATAATTGCTAGGTTGACTCTTAGAACCTTTTTTAAACAATGGAACAACATGAGTAATACGCCAGTTATCCGGCATCAACCCCGTCTCTAATGACATTTGAAATATTTCTGTCTGAGCCCCTGCTATTTCTACATTAACTTCCCTCAAGGTCCTAGGGAATATCCTGCCAGGATTCGGTATTTATCCACTTTTGTATTCTTTAAAAGCTCCCTTACTTCTTCTTCTTTAATCATCATAGTTTCCTTAGCTACCCTACTTGTTTCCCTTACCTTACACAATTCAATATCCTTCTCCTTCGTGAATACCGAAGAAAAGTAATTGTTCAAAATCTCCCCTATCTCTTTTGTCTCTGCACATAGCTGTCCACTCCAATTCTCTAAGGGACCAATTCTATCCCTCACTATCCTTTTGCTATTAATATAACTGTAGAAACTCTTCGGATTTATTTTCACTTTACTTGCCAAAACAACCTCGTATCTTCTATTAGATTTTCTGATTTCTTTCTTAAGATTCTTCTTAAATTCTTTATATTCCTCGAGCACCTCATTTACACCATGCTGCCTATATTTATTGCAGACATCTCTCTTTTTCCTAATCAAGTTTCCAATATCACTTGAAAACCATGACTTTCTCAAACTTTTAACCTTTCCTTTCAGCCTTAGAGGAACATAAAGCTTCTGTACCCTCAAAATTTCACCTTTAAATTGCCTCCATTTCTCTATTACATCCTTCCCATAAAGCAAATTGTCCCAATCCACTCCTTCGAAATCCTTTCGCATCTTCTCAAAGTTAGACTTTCTCCAATAAAAAATCTCAACCCCGGGTCCAGTCCTATCCTTCTCCATAATTACATTAAAACTAATGGCATTGTGATCACCGGACCCGTTGTGCTCCCCAACACATAGCTCCGGCACTTGACCTATCTCATTCCCTAACAGGAGATCCAACGCTGTCCCTTCTTTAGTTGGTACCTCTATGCATTGCTGCAAAAAGCTATCCTGCACACATTTTACAAACGCCAAACCATCCAGCCCTTTTACAGAATGGGGTTACCAGTCTAAGTGTGGAAAATGAAAACTTCCCACAATCACAACCTTGTGCTTACTACAAATATCTGCTATCTCCTCCAATTTGCTCCTCCAATTCTCGCTCCCCATTAGCCGGTCTATGATACACCCATATAAGTGTTACTACACATTTCCCATTCCTCAATTCCACCCAAATAGCCTCCGTAGACGAGCCCTCTAATCTATCCTGCCAAAGCACCGCTGTACTATTTTCTCTGACAAGCAATGCAGCACCTCCCTCTCTTGCCCCTCTGATTCTTTCACACCTGAAGCAATGAAATGCGGGAATATTTAGTTGCCAATCACACCCCTCCTGCAACCATGTTTCTCTAATAGCTACGACATCTTATTTCCAGGTGTCAATCCATGCGCTAAGATCCACCTTTCTTACAATGCTCCTAGCTTTGAAATAGATGCATTTAAGAAACTGTCCACCTCTTACTCTCTGTTTTTCCGTAACGGTGAAAACAACTTTATTATCTCTTTCTTCCTCCTCCCCTACATCTTCGATCTGAGTGCTCCCCTTCTCTTTCACCTGCTTATCCTCCCTCACACACTGTCTACTAGCTTTCTCTATTTGTGAACCAACCTCCTCTCTCCTAGTCTTCTCAGTAGCCTTTGCAAATCTCCCCGCCAGGATATTGGTCCCCCTAGGATTCAAGTGCAAACCGGCCTTTCTTTACAGGTCACACCTGCCCCAAAAGAGGTCCCAATGATCCAGAAACTTGAAACCCTGCCCCTGATCCAATCCCTGAGCCGCGCATTTATCCTCCACCTCATTCCATTCCTACTCTCACTGTCACGTGGCACAGGCAGTAATCCCGAGATTACTACATTTGCAGTCCTTCTTCTCAACTCCCTTCCTAACTCCCTATATTCTTCTTTCAGGCCATCTTCCCTTTTCCTTCCTATACTACGACTTTTGGCTGCTCACCCTCCCTCTTCTTTTACCTTAAGTTCTCTAATCAGTGCTGGTGCTTTACACAACAGCCAATCCAGAATAGCTCAATGCCGAGTGGGCTCGATCATGAGCGGCTCTAAAAAGCCATCTCGTATGCTTTCCAGAAATGCCTCCTCTTCTTCCCGCTCCCCCTTGATTTTCCCAATCTATCTGCAAATTGAAATCTCACATAACTACTGTAACATTGTCCTTTTGGCATGTATTTTTAATCTTCAGTTGTCAATTGTAGGCTATTTCTATACTACCGTTTTGGGGTCTGTGTGCATCTCCTATCAGGGTCTTTTTACCCTTGCAATTCCTTAGTTTTATCCACAGTGACTCAACGCCTCTGATCCCTATGTCACCTCTTTCTCATTTATGTTTTCATTATCGACCAACAGAGCAACGCCGCCCCTCTGCCTTCCTGCTTGTCCTTTCAATACGAAGCGTATCCGTGAGCATCAAACTCCCTGCTATAATCTTCTTTCAGCCATGATTCCGTGATGCCTACAACATCATACATGCCAATCTGCAACCGTGCTTTAAGCTCATCTACTTTATTCCGCATACCGAGCACATTCAAATAAAACACCTTCAGTCCTGTACTCACCCTTTTCTATTTCGTCGGCCTTTACTGGCGAGCTCATCCAGTTGACTGCAACATTGCCCTATCAATAGCCTCTCCTCTCTCAACACTGTCTTTGTTTGTAACCCATTTTTAGTACTGTCGTTCACCTTTCCTACAATACTTCTTCAATTGAAATATACACAGTTATATCAGAATCAGCCAATATATCATAGTTAGCTTAGATATACATTACGGGATTACCCTGCAGAATGCCTGGGATCTTGACTACAGCAGAGACCAGATCTCCCTATGCACTCAATGGTTCTGGATACTATAGACCTGAACTACCTGTGTTGGAACACAAACACGGATAACATATTTGATAAAACTTGTGATAATTGAAAAATACTTATTCGGGATGGATGAGGTGGCTTAGAATACTCCAAATTCACCGTCTCAGGGCAGTGCTGAAGCCGACCCTGATCATCCCCAGAACACTGCCGTGATCCTATTATATTTAAAGCCTCGTGATTTTTTTAAAATCTGGTAGGACTGGTGCCGACAAATGATCTGATTGACTAAAATGAGGGTGATGAATAGATCAACAGTGCATCTGTGTATTAGTTTTGTGTATCGTTGGTCTGCAGCGTTAGGACTCTGCGTAGAGCGGGAGACATGCCAATGGCATTTGGGGAGTCGCTTTCTCTAGTTAACTTGACTGAAAACCCTAGGGATGTCGAAAAGAACAAAATAGCTTATTTCAAGCGATTTGGCATCCAAGTATGATCTGTCCAGTGTTATCTTGCTGTTGCTTGAAGGTGGTATGTAGAGTGTCGAGAGGCTGAGGTGCTTCTTAAAGAGATAAACGGGATAAAATTTTCAGATGAGGTATTTCAGTTCAGGGGTAGAATGTTAATAAAGACTAGCCCATCAACGCACCATTTAGCATTTATCATGCAGCAGATACGGCCTCATTTGCCCCTGCCTGAAGATGTTTTCCGGTCTTTGGAAATACAGGGCACCTCTCAGATTTTATCTTAGAGTCCGGTGTGTCATGTGTGAGCTATTGGCAGTAAATTCCAGCGGGTATAAAAACGTCAACGCCCAGGGAACGTAAAACTGTACAGAAAGTGATGGGCGCAGCCCAGTACATCACAGATAAGTCAGATCAAGTCAAGTCAAGTCACTTCTATTGTCATTTCGACTATAACTGCTGGTACAGTACATAGTAAAAGTGAGACAACGTTTTCTTAGGATCATGATGTTACATGACACAGTACAGAATCTAGGCTGAACTACGTAAAAAAAAAACAATACAGAAAGAAATTACACTAGAGTACAGACCTATCCGGGACGAAATAAAGTACACAAAACAGTGCAGGCATTACAATAAATAATAAATAAGATAATAGGGCAATAAGGTGGAAGTCCGGGCTCTGGGTTTTGAGGAGTCTGATAGCTTGAGGGAAGAAACTTTTGCATAGTCTGGTCGTGAGAGCCCAACTGCTTCTGTGCCTTTTCCGAGACGGCAGAAGGGAGAATAGTTTGTATGAGGGGTGCACCGTGGGGTCCTTCGTAATGCCGTTTGCTTTGCAAATACAGCGTATAGTGTAAATGTCCGTGATGGTGGGAAGAGAGACCCCGACGATCTTCTCAGCTGCCCTCCCTATCCGCTGCAGGGTCTTGCGATCCGAGATGGTGCAATTTCCGAACTAGGCAGTGATGCAGCTGCTCAGGATGTTCTCAATACAATCCCTGTAGAATGGGATGAGGATGGGGGGGGGGGGGGGGGAAATGGACTTTCCTCAACCTTCACAGAAAGTGGAGACGCTGCTGGGCTTTCTTTTCTATGGCGCTGATGTTGAGGGACCAGGTGAGATTCTCTTCCAGGTGAACACCAAGAAATTTGGTGCTCTTAACGATACCTACCGAGGGGCCGTCGATGTTCAGCGGGGAGTGGTCGCTTCGTGCCCTCCTAAAGACAACAACCATCTCTTTTGTTTTGTTCACATTCAGAGACAAGTTGTTGGCTCTGCCGCAGTCAGTTAGCCGCTGCCCCTCCTCCTGTAAGCTGATTCGTCGTTCTTGCTGATGAGACCCACCACGGTCGTGTTATCGGCGAACTTGATGATGTGTTTCGAGCTGTGTGTTGCAGCACAATCATGGGTCAGCAGAGTGAGCAGCAGTGGACTGAGAACGCAGCCTTGGGGACCCCCCGTGCTCAGTGTAATGGTGTTGGAGATGCTGCGCTCGATGCGGAATGACTGAGGTCTCCCAGTCAGGAAGTCTAGGATCCAGTTGCAGAGGGAGGTTTTCAGGCCCAGTAGACTCAGCTTTCCAATCAGTTTCTGAGGGATGATTGTGTTGAATGCCGATCTGAAGTCTTTGAACAGCATACGAACGTACGTGTCTTTTTTGTCCAGGTGGGTTAGGGCCAGGTGGAGGGTGAAGGCAATGGCCTCGTCTGTTGAGCGGTTGGGACGGTGCGCAAACTGCAGAGGCTACAATGAGGGGGCAGCAGGGTATTGATATGCCTCATGACGAGCCTCTCGAAACACGTCACAATGACGAATGTGAGTGCAACGGGACGGTAGTCATTTGGGCAGGACACCGAAGACTTCTTCGGCATGGGAACGATGGTGTCGGTCTTCAAGCACGTTGGAACGGTTGCGCTGCTCAGGGAGATGTTGAAGATGTCGGTGAGAACATCTGCTAGCTGGTCTGCACATTCTCTCAGCACTCTACCAGGAATGTTGTCTGGTCCAGCAGTCTTCCTTGGGTTAACCCTGCACACGGTTCTTCTCACATCAGCCACGGTGAGACACAGCGCCTGGTCATTTGTAGGAGGGGTGGACTTCCTCACCGGCACTGCAAATACTTCCTCACCATTAAGCACGTCCAACAAAGATCGCTGCCACATAAAAGCTGCGTCATCATTAAATGCGAACACCATCCAGGCCATGCTCTCGTTTCGCTATTGCTGTCGGATAGGAGGTAAAGAAATCTTAGGACCGACATCACCAGATTCAGGAACAGTTATTACCCTAAGGTTTCTGAACCAGTGTGGATAATTTCCACACCGCAACTTACAGTCTCATTTCAAAGCTTTTGTTACATATCTTTCTTTTCCTGTAAAAGTCTGCAATAAAATGAATCTCACGGTAGTATATGGTAATACCTACGTCGTTTGATCATAAATTTTACTTTGACTTTGAGTTTGAGTTTGAATTTGAAACACGGCATAGCAGATCCGACTTCCTTTTGAAACGGCGGCGTTATAGGGAGATCTTCAAGCTTGTTCTCACTCTGTAGAACGTTTGCTGGAAGTGTGTTAAGAAGAGAGTGGATGACGGGGATGGTAAATCCCTGTCGTTTCCTCCGCCCCTGAAGATACCCCACCAGACTTTTGAGATTTTTTTCTATTACGACTGTGGTAATTTCTGCAATTTTCTGTAAGAAAAATCTGAAATTCCGAGAGTTCCTCTATCGATCTTTGAGCAGATTATATAGCGCTGGAAATATTCGTTTTCTCAGTAGGTAATAACGAAATGCAATTGTGTTGGATTTGGATGCTGTCCAAAGAGGAACTGAATGCTAAATTTGGATTCTCTCTGCCATTTCTTCATGTATCTCAATTTCAGACCTAAGAATGATATTCTTTAATTGCGGCTTTCGGACACAGCCTTCAAAACCTCCTGGCGCAGACATTCGGCACTAAAGTGTTTTCCCTCTCCCAACTTTTTAATGATGGAATACCATATTTCTCTGTGTTAAGTGCGGTGAGGGATATGTAAATGAATTGGTATAATCAGTAGATTGAAACAGTAGCTGATCTAATGACATGTTTCCTGTGCTTGGTGTTTTAACCAAAGCTGACTCCAATATGTCAAATGGCTGATGCCACGCGTAATTCAAAGGGATGATACTGCAACTTGTAAACATACATTGATTTAATTTGTCTAGATGGAATGTGCTAACTCCAATTTGAATCCAGAAGATAATTCACTAGGTATTTTCTGGCACTGTTTGGACATAATGGCTCGTCAATCACATGTACCATTAAAATGTCATAAGATTACCTATTGAAATTTAATTGACCCAAGCAAAATAAAGTCAACGTAACACATCACTCATTCTTTCTTCGATTAAATCACAAGATATATTTTATATTAGCATTTTTCTAACATCGTCCCACATGTATTTGTTTTTCTGTTAACCCTTACTGGATCAGTGCTGTTTATTTTACCATACATCATAAGCACACGACTACACATCATTGTCTCCCTGTGAGTGAAGAAAATATGGGAATTTATGTTTGGCGTACATGACAGTTTCACTTTAGTCATGTTTTTTCTAACGACAAAATGAAAGGATTGCTGACATTGGAGAAGGCCAAAAGGAGATTCACAAGAATGATCCCGGTACTGAAAGGATTAACGATGTGAGAAACGTTTGATATCTCCAGTGCTGTATAAAGTGCAGTTTAGAAGACAGAGGGGTGGGAGAAATCTCATTGAAAACTATCGAATATTGAAAGGTCTAGCTAGTGTAGTGCCTATAGTGGGGGAAACCAGGCATCTATTTTTTTAGCCAAATGGTGGTCAACCTGTAGTATTCATTGCTACAGAGGAATGCCGAGGCCAATTCATTGGATATATTCAAAGGGGAGGTTTCTTGATTATTAAGGGCGTCTAAGATTACGGCGAGAAGGCAGGAGTATGAGGTTGTAAGGGACAATAATCGTCCATGATGGAATCGCGGAGAAGACTCGATATACTGAATGACCTGATTCCGCTCCTGTGTCTTCTGGAGGCTATCAGGACTGAATTCATTTTAGTGTGTGTAAAAATCGCAAAACGTACCACGATATCTTGCATGCGCTAGATTTTCGGTATATTGAGAGCTTCAAATATAATATTGTTCCCTTTTTGCGATATCTTGTGAGGAAAATATTTCTCACTGGTGTACATTTCAAACAAATGTTTTATCTGCTGCTTTAAGTTGATAAACAACAATATTCCACCATACCTTTTCCTCTTCGTGTGCAGCATATGGACTGCACAAAGAAACAGCCAAAGTGGTTGCGACTGATTCATCCTACTTGTGATCTCATTAAAGCTGTTGTATCAATCTTCAGGATTCGGAGATCAAATGAAAAAACGCACAATATCATGCTATTTCTGGTGACGGTCAGGACGTAGTTCACGATTCTACAATGAACTCAAATATGGAGGCTTTCTGTGCCTACCATCTGACACTTTGATCACTTTAGCCGCAAATGAGCCTACCCCTGAATACATGATCTAAAACTTCTGCTTTGTCCCTATGCATTAAAAGTTCGTTCAGTGCAATGATCATTTTCCTTCAAGTTGCATGTCTCAAATTACCGCTCTGTATAATAGTATTGATGTACGATTTAAGTAGTACTCCAACCTTGGAAAAGCTTTCATAAGTGAACTATCTGAGTGTTGTTTGGTGCACTAAAGTAGTACGTGTAAAATATGGATTAGTGTTGATTTCTATGAAAATGTTTTCTTTCATTCTTTCATTGGAACATTCATGGTGTCCATATTTTGAGTGGTGTTCTTATATCCGAAATATTAAGTTTTTATTTTTATAAAGGTACTTTCCACTAAACATGATATGTGAAGTAATCGGCGACATTTGGATATGCTATGAAAAGTAAGCTCATGAATAATGAGCTACCAAAAGACGATCAAAGTATCAGAGTAGTCCATTATCAGGACCATTATTTTCTCCAGATAGGACATGCATCTCAAAGCAATTGGGTGTGCCTTGCAAAACGATACAGAAGCGAGCACGAAAGACCAATTAATAACCACATCTCCACAAAGTTATTTGCGACATAGATGTATCGGGAGAGCCGAAAACTAGACAATGATCAGGTCGAGCACGATCAGGGCCTGGGCAAATATATTTTGAGATGTACCTTAGATTGTAACATCAATCTGAAACTAGGATTTCAAAAATGCGTAAAAGTTATTCTGTTACCAGCAACGTATTTCAAGACCTAGGACTTATACCTAATATAGTGCAATTATATTCTATAATTTTGTAACGTTATAATAAAATGCGAAAAGAAACATCAAATATTTAAAGGGAACTCAGAATCCTTTGATTTCTTTACTTAGGTTTCTTCAGACATCTCGGGTTTTTTTGTTACTGACTATTCAACTTTTTCCCCACCATATGATCTTTCTACGAACAATGCCAAACAATTACTTGACACTTTCTGTATCTTATGTAATATTTCCTGGATCCCTTTCTTTATTGCAATATTCTGAATATTCCATTTTTTGATATTTAATTATGTTAAGTACTCGTTTGTTATTCGAGCGTTTAATAGCTGTAAGCTTCGCCTAGCTACCTTTTGAATAACTATATGAAGTTGTAGAATTTTTGTACTCCCTGCATTTGTTAAATTATTGAAAAGAACAATCAAGCTTAAAGACAGTTGGACTCCTGTTGGAAATTGTGATGGTATAAATGATAAACAAAAAAAAAAAAGTTGAACTAGAGAGCCACTATTATATCCACATGCCACTGCGCCTCGAAACATACAAAGTGATAGTTTTGTCTGGTACAAAATTCCAGAAGAATTATAGTGGCAGATTTAAATTGTAGACGGAAAAGAGAATCTGGATATTATCTGAAAAAGAAAATATTTTCATTGGAGCAACACACACAAAACGCTGGCGGAACGCAGCAGGCCAAGCAGCATCTACAGGAAGAAGCACAGACGATGTTGAGGGCCGAGACCCTTCGTCAGGACTGGACGGAGAAGGAAGGTCTGCCAACGCTGTTACAAAAAAGACCGAATGGATGATGTTCATACGAGCAACGAATATTCTGTAATCCAGTGATCGCGATATTCCTAATAAATTCCTAAGCAAAGACCTAAGTTTGGGATCTAACATTCTGTCATGATTTATGGAAATTTTATAAATATTAGAGAGGCTATCCAGATAACAAAATAGTTTAAAATATTTCGAATTTGGAAGAGTTACAAATTGTACAGAATTGCACATAGTCGATGAAAGCAAACCTTTGTGGCCATGATTTACGACAATCAAAAACAATTACAGTTTATACTGCTCAATGCTCTAACTACCCTCCTAAACTATAGCAAGTTCCCCCATTTATGTATATGCCAAAGTTAATTTACAGTGCTCAATTATCTTACTAACCTGAACAACTTTGCGATGTGCGAAGAAACAGGAACAGTAGTGATAACGTGCAAATTCCACGTAAACAACACGGGGTACAGGTTTAACATGCGGTCGCTCTAACTCCACTCGTTGCTATTTTCTGCCGCCTTTAGGGAGGAGAATTACATAGGTCGCAGAGTAGAAACGTTACAGACATTACGAGGATTTGCACTGTACTGGATCCATTCCAAAGTGAGAACATTTCGGCTCACGTTAGTGTAATCCAGGCAGAGGTTAATAAATACTAATGCAAAGAATTTAAACATATTTTGGTGATTATCTTTTCGTTTATTTATGCAGTTTGTTCTTATCTGTCTGTTGTTGTCCTGCTATTTATTTAATGCGATTAAGTACTTATCACAGGAGTAATGCGTTAAACTTCACACGTGGACATTAACGCAACCTCCACTCCAAAACGGAAATCAGCATTTCAAGGAGGCGGTACACAAGCAACACATAAGCAGAGTACGGTGAACACTTAACTGGTACTATGTACATAAACGTTAAAAAATCCAGTGGACAAGTCATGCTGTAGTTTACATTGGCAACGAGCATGGATATAATAAAATAATTAACCATATTTAATAACTGAAGACGTCTACACTCTACGCTGGTGTCAAATGGCACCCAGAATTGCCTGATTAATCAACACTACAGATTAAAAAATTAACTTACTTCACTAATAGCTAAGAATTTTGACTAGTACTTTATTAATTAATGTGACTTCCTTTTTCGTTGTGATAAGTACATGGCTATTTATATTTTCTTTCTTTTCGTCTTTTGCTCCGAGTTCACAGTAAACCTACAGAAGTGGTGACCAAATTATGACAATTAAGAATAAAATTGAATTCACGCTATTTTGATGCAAGGCAGTGCAACATTACACATCACCAGTAAGCATATGTGCTTAGTAGAAATGTGGGTAGTTTGTTACTCAGAAGACAATAAAGTTTCCACTTGCTTCATTGACACCTATTTAGTAGCATACTAAAATATCACCCAGAATTACAGCTTTCTTTAACGCGAAGGATTAGTTCATAGGAGGTGGATACTGTTGGGATCCCTTCACCTATCTTGTTCACTGTAGCGTGAAGACTCGATAATAATAACTATCAAACTGAACACATCAGATCCACATATGTATTATAAATATCTTTGCGTATTTAAGTGAATGTTTTGACAAAATGCAGGTGGCATCGAGGAGGCATACAGGAATGAGGTAGATCAGCTGTTTGAGCGGAGTCGCGACAAAACCTCGAACTCAGCGTCAGGAGAACCACAGAATTTATAGTGTACTTCAGGAAGAAAAAGCTAGGAGGAGATGCAGCATTCCCCATTGAGGGGTCAACGGTCAAATCTGATGAGCAGCACTGTAATGAGTAGGGCATCACGGAAGCAGAGCGTTGAGCACAATCGCATTACAGCGCTAGCAATCACCAATCGGGTTTCGACTCGCTGCAGTATGTTAGGCGTTTGCACGTTCTCCCCGTTGCCGGGTGCATTTCATTCGAGTGTTTCAATTTCACCGCACATTCCAAAGACATACGGTTACGGTTAGTGAGTTGCGGGCATACTCCGGTAGCGTGGCGATATTTGCAGGCTGACCCAATCGCAATCCCCGGACACCATTGTTGACACAAAAGGATACATTTTACTGTCTCGATGTAGATAAGTCAAATAAAGCTAATATTTATCCTTTTCTCTTTAGGTTCCAATGTGTCTGTGTCTAGTAGGATTTGTTTTGGGCCCATCATATTAATGCATTTATAAATTAGGCACCTGCGCATCTGTTTAGTTGACAGTTTGAGGAAATTGCTATGTCACAGAAGAGACTTGCAAAATTCTATATGTATATGGTGGAGCGCACTCTGGTTCATCACAGCCTGGTATAGACACTCCAATACAAACGATTTGAGCGGGCTGCAGAAGGCTGCAGATTGACAGCACCATCATCATCATCGTCTCATGAAGGCGATCATGTCCTCTTTTTATTACTATCGTCAGGATGCGGGTAGAGGAGACCGAGCGGACATGTTCAATGATTCGGGAACAGCTTTTTTCTCCTGTTCCAGCAAATTTCTAAACAGTGCATGAACTTACGAACACTACTTCTTTATTTCTTTTTTACGTATTATTTAGGTCATAGTTTATAGTAGATTTGACGGCGGCCACAAATCATATACTTTAACTCATATAAGGCAGGGATAACTAACCTCATTCTGGTTGTGCAGGGCTCCTGCAGTAATTGTTCTGTTCCCAAAAGTATTCACGCTTTAAGAACCATCAATACTGAAGATCAACCGTATTAATTCATAAACTTTGACTGCACTAGCTTGATTGGAATCTACCAGAACACGAGAAGATGGATATCCAGCTCAGTTTTTTTTATTTGGTTGAAATAACTTGGTAAACAACAAGATATATTATTTAGAACACCAAAAGTAGTATTTTTTCACTGAAGAAAGCTCTCCGCATTTTCGTGATAGTCAGAAATATAACATAGCAATAAAAGCTGAATGGACAGAACACCAACCAGTTAAAACCCCCAAGAAAGGTAGCGAAAGAAAAATATCAATACATAAGCAAGTCGTAGCCACGAATGTATTCTCTAATACAGTGCGAAACAGAAAGCACATTCTATAGTCCATTCTAGTCTTCTCTTGCAACGGTTAGTTTCTTCCAAAATGGTTTCTGTTTTGATGACCTGTTTCGTATACGCAATGTTTTAGTCTATTATCGCACTTGATCCTTGCCTTTGTCATCGGCCACAATTGGGCTATATTCAAACAATTCGGAACTATTGAAAATAAAGAATCGACCTGGACTTTAAATAGCACTTTAGTGAGTGCGGAGTCCATGTTTTAACTCACAATTGTAATTTTTGAGCTATTGTTAAGTTTGCCTAAATCTTCTTCCAAGGTTTTGCATTTTCCAAAAAGACACGTTAAAGAACCTCGGGGGGGGGTGGGGGGTGGGGGGGGGTTTGCTCATATAATTCTACATTTACAATGTTCAGAGAATCGCAGGATGGTTCTGTAATGCATACATCGATCATCATATATGACGATAGATGTTTATGAGGCATGCCTACATGAGTACAGGACAATTCAGCCGCACAATATGGCTAATAACTAACACATGCAGTCACAGATGTAGAAGGCTTGAAGCGTACTCATACACAATGAGATCGCTATTGATAGAAAGTAAAATTGGACAGATTACATAGAACAACTAGTCCCTATGGAAACGTCTGGCCACCATTCTGAAAATAAAGCAAAATCATTTCATCCACTTTGAAGTAATTTATGCTTCCTATAATGCGTGGGAATGTATTTCCAGAAACCTTCTCTGTTCCCGTTCCACTTCATTTTTAGCCAATGTACTTTGTCCAGAAGGGCACCTTTCCATCGAAGATTGCTCCAAATTCCATTGTCGGTTATCACGTATCTGAAATTGAACGAGAAACCAAGTTTCAGAAATATAATTTATTTAGCCTTCTTATCCAGATAACAATTGTAGAAAATCTTGAGTCATTTTGCTGTGATGGCACAGGGAATAAGTTGGCATATTATTAACCCCAGACGCCTGGACTATCAAATCCCAGACTGCCTGTTGTACAGTTTAATAATGTGGACTTCTGCAAAAAGTCTTAGTAATAATAACCACGAAAAGGATGCAAAACCCACATTCTCTGCTCACGCCTCACGAAGGTGTGGTGGGGTTGGATAGACGCGTGAATCTGTAATCCTTGTCAGATCTGTCCACTGTGTAAATTCAGATCTATGACAACGTTATTAACCCTAAAATGCACATTGAATATATCTAGCAAACATATCAATTGCTAATATATTACTTTCTCACCGATATCTTCGAATGCCTGCCTGATTTTGGTGAACATCTCCAAATGTTAGTTACACAAGAGTCTGATGGCTCTGCTTCCATCGGTAGCTCATCGTGGCTGCAATCCCCACTACCTCAAAATGGCCTCAAGAAATAAGTGAAAGAGGCACAGTGAAACGCCTATGTTAAGACATGTTTCGTCTCAAAGTTATTCGTTGTCTTGACTTGGAAGTGCACTCTATCGATATCGTTGTGTTCAGCCTATGAAACGCCTATTAAAAATGTCGAAGCACTTTGAACACGATCCCCGCAGCAGTTCAAACAGCATATCCGCCATTGCTGTCAAGGAGCCACTATGAAACACAGCAATTTAGATATTTTCGTTTTCTCCAATTCTTGCACAAATCTATCATTCCAATTAGCCTCATCTTAAGTATATATCCCATAGCTAAATCTATTATCTATTCCTAAAATTGAAAACACGTGGATAGGCTAGTACAAATACCCATACAGCATAGGTGCCTTCATCGATTAGGTACAAAACTCTGAAAGTAGCATTGCAGCATTTGGTTTGACTGCAGCTGAAGTACGGTGTGTAGTTCTGGGCCCGGTATTAAAGGAAGTCGGAGTTCTGCGGAGTATGTAGAAGAGGCACAGTGGGATGTTGCCTAGACTTGGAAATATTATTAATCAAGAACGGTTAAATAAACTTGGTTGGTAGTTTGCAGAACATTGGAGGCTGATGGGTAACCGGATAGAAATATATCACATGAGATATAGAGACGAGATAGATCGTAGCGTACTTCTTCACAGGGTGGCAATATCAATACTAGAATATGCGATTGAGGAAGTTTAAAGATTTATAAAGCAATTTTAGGCACAGAAAGTGATAGGTACATTGAACGTTGTACTGGAGATGTGGTGGAAGAAGACACGACAGCAACGTTTAAGATGTATTTGAAGTCTATTGACGTAGGCAAAAAGTTGACCGATACAGACAGGTAAGTTGGCCTAGAGTTACAAAACGATTTTCCACGAACACCATTGGGCAAAGGACCTGTTCCTGTGTTGTACGCTGTTACGTTCTATTTTAAATCCACAGCAGCCTATCCGCACCTCTTCAGAGATCTACCCTTTGATCCTATTCATCACTTCGCCGGCTCTACAAAACATAACTCTAATATTTCCGTTTTTTGCTGACATTTATTTACTCAGAGTTATAAAGTCATAGAGAAGTACAACACAGAAACAAGCACTTCAGCTCACCTGGTCCATGTGGAACAGTTTAAACTGCTTACTCCAATCGACATGCACCAGTACCAGAGCCTTCCATAACTCTACTATCCATACACCTATCCAAACTTCGTTTAAACTTTGAAATCGAGCTTGTGCTGGCAGGTCATTCAACACTCTCACGCCACTCTACGTAAGGTTGTTTCTCCTCATTTTCCCCTTAACCTTTCACCCTTAGCCCATGACATCTGGGCATAACACCCATAGACCCACTTATTTTTATTGGAAATACCTGCTTGCTTTTACCCTATCTATTCCCGTCATAATTTTGCACACTTCTATGAAATCCCCTCTCGATCTTCCATGCTCTAAGGAATAAAGTCCGAACCTATTCAACTTTTCCTTATAATTCAGGACTTCTAGACCCAGTAAAATCCTTGTACATTTTATCTCTACTCTTTCAATCTTATTTACATCTGTTTCTGTAGGTAGGTCAACTTAACCGCACAAAATGCTCCAAATTAGTCTTGTACAATTTAAATATAGCATCCTTTCTTCTGTGCTCTATACATTGAATTATCAAGGCCAATGTGCCAAACGCTTTTTGTTTGGACCTTATCAACCTATAACATCTCTTTCAACGAACTATGGACCTGCATTCCCAAATCTCTTTGTTCTATCACACTCCTGAGAACTCTACTGCTCACTTTGTAAGACCTACCGTGGTTGATCCTACTGAAATGCAACATCCCACACTAGTCCGCATTGTTTTCAGTTTTCAGCCTATTTTTCCAGCTGATGCAGATCCCTCTGTCAGCCAAGATAGCCTTTTTCGCTGGAAAACTACACGCCCAATCTTGATGTCATCAGCAAATTTGCTGTTCGAGTTATCCATATTATCATCCAGATCGTTGATATAGATGACAAACAGACCCAACAGCGATTCCTGCAGGACACCAGTAGTCACAGGCCTCCAGTCAGAGAGACAATCCTCTACTATGACCATCTGGCGTCTCCCATCAAGCCAAATTCTAATCCAATTTACTACCTCATCTTGAATGTCGAACGACTAAACCTTCTTGATCAACGTAATCTACTTGCCACTGAGTGTATCCTAGTGGAGTCTTGCTGCTATAGCCCACCCATTTCAGGTTGCAATGTGTTGTGTATTCAGAGATTCTATGCTGCACAGCAGCATTCTAATGTATGATTATTCGACTTGCTGTCGCTTTCCTGTTAGCTTGAACCAGTTTGGTCATTCCCCTCTGGCCTATCTCATGAACAGGACGTTCTCGCCCATAGAACAGCCGCCCATTGGATGATTTTCTCGCAATATTCCCTGTATCTAAAGACTATTGTGCGTGAAAGTACCAGGAGGTCAGCAGTTTCTGAAACTCAAACCAGCTCTAGCAGCAACAACCATTCCACGGTTAAAGTCACTAGATCATATTTTTCCCATTCTGATATTTCATCTGAAAACAATTGAACATCTTGATAACGTCTGTATGGCTTTTACGCATTGAGTTTCTGCCACATGATTGTTTGAGTATATATACGTATTAATGAGCAAGTGTACTCATGTATCTAAAAAAGTGGCCACTCAGTGTATTTTTATAGCTTGAAAATACATCAGCAATGTAGCATATTATGATATGAAGGGCTGCTATTGCTGAAAGGGTGGTATTCTTCTCATTAGACAACTCAGTCAGAAGGCGTACAGCTAACTATCGTTAAGAATCCGGTCAAAGAAAAAGCGTTACGATGTCGAGCGTAGCTAGAGATTTAAAAAAAAAATCAATTTCAGTAACATCAGATAATGCGACTTTGGGACTTAAAATGTACATGAGCATGCTTGCAGTTCGGCCTTATATGCAGAAGTGAAAACGAAATCGAACGCTTTAGGCCTGTGTCCATGAATTTTTTTTAAAAAAATAATGTTTTTAACTCCAGTTAGTAAGTAATTATCTTGATTTATTTGCTCAGAGTGTCATCATTACGTCTTCAGGAAAACAAAAACTGATATAAAAACATGTTGAAGAGGAACAAAATAGCAAAATGCCATTTTCTAATTTTTATAAGCGAAAGGAAGAAAATCATATTTGATTTAAAATGTGACGAGTGATGTTATTTCCCTCTCTACCTTGCTTTGTAACTGAATAACAACACATAACTGTAAGATGAATGGTAGTAGATGAAAATATTGGAAGTTAATTTACAGTTCTATTGCAGTGTGATTAAAATCAAGAAGGTACTAATCCCTTATCAATGCCAACTACTTAATGCAACACTAGTGGTTAAAATATTGTGGTGATGGAAAATAGAACAGAAAACAAGTGTTTGAGACTGTATTCAGTGATTTGAAAGAAGAAAACGAAATATTTAAAGTATCTATCTGCTTGAAGGGGTCATTAACAGCGTCCAATGCATCGTCCGGAAAACGGTAAATGTAACATGTCTGCTTCAGTGCAGGAAATTGAATCTGAAGTGGTTTATACTGGTACTTCTAGCTGGTTAGAAGACCAAGCCCATTCGGTTTATCACTCTCGTGGTTCTTATTTGGGATAGTGCCAGAGCCACTATAGTAAAGTCACGGATTATTCCGTTACCTATCATCATTCCCAAGTAATGAGGACTTATTTGGCGTAACTCTTTGTATCTGGCCCACTAACTAGCCTCGATAATTCGGTAGTGAGGTTTAGGCAATATCAGGGCAATACACTTTCTAAAAAGACAGAACCCATTTAATCTGCAGTCCTGTGAGGTACAGGATTGGAAGAATAAATTATTATTAGGATTAGTGAAGAAAACTGGGGAGATAAACACTGCTGTCCATGGGCAATGATAAGATGCTTCTGTACACATTCTTTGACAGGCCATTGTAATGTGCACTGCGTCTACAGATCGGTTCCGTTTCAATTTCCTATTTTGTAATATCATACTGCAATAATTACAATAACTTTATGTCATTATTAATTAAAATGCGACGTTTCCTTAAACCTCGGGTACACTTCAGCAAAAGTGTTGAAAACTTGCATGTTTTTATGCCTTGCATTATTCTTTCCATTCTTCATGACTGAAAGCCCAAAATTCAAGTGATTTTAATCTTTTCGAAAGAAGAGGTTGTTCTTTATCTTAACCTGAAATTAGTTAATGTTGTATGGTTCCATTGACCCCACAGAGTGCAGAATACTCACTGGATCACTATTCAATCATTCTAAGTCATATTATTTTATTAATGTCATTTCCATATACTTCAAGACCAGATTGGTTAAGAGCATATACGCAAATTGTCCTTTTAAGCCACCCTTCATCCTGGAAATGAACTAATTAACTCCAAGAGAAATATTTTCACTTATATATAATCAAATCATATATACGTCTTAAAAAGGGTGTGATGCACATTATCCACAGTTCCACTGAATCTTAATAGGGGAGATGGTGATGCAAGAAGTTAGCTTCCATTTTCCTGTATATGTGGCTTTGAAAGAATATGTGTAAATTACAATGTCTTGTTGAGTTGTAAAAATAAATTGATAATACGTCACCTACAAGAATTAGGAACTGACCAATATGTTTCTAAAATATTAGATGACGCCGATTGAACTGAAAATGTGAATGAATATCCCATTCATATAGATCTGTAATCCGTCCTTCCATAAGATCGTGGATCTATATATTGAAAAAGATTTCAGTTTTGACATAGATTTCTATTGGAGAAAGATACCAAAGGGTCAAAGGATGGGGAAAGCTAAAATAAGATATTGAATAGTCTGTTTGAATTTGATGGCAAAATAGGTTTGAGTTTGAGTAGGGAATTTGGCAACATTGATCCTCTAGTATGGCACAGAAGTGTATGAAGGGAAAAACTGAAATAAAAGTTGTACTACCTGTTCGAACGACCTACCGATCACTCTTAGTAAACTATATAAAATTAATTTTATTTGTTTACATCCGAGATCAGATCAGTTCTAACTATGCAGTTCAGCAACGACATCCTTCCGCTTGAACACTAATTTAGTCATAAAACATGCTGGAGCAGATTAAAGGAACACTATTTTCACACAACACTGGTAACAATTCTTAACGTTTTCCATTTTCATAAATAAGGCTTTCCCTTTCCCTGACCGTGAAACTTTGTGCAAATTTTTTAAAAACTTTTGTGCGTTCCAACTTAGAAATATATCCTCTGTCCTTCATACTGGAACTTCCTATCCGGGAATGGCTTTAAAGAACTTTAACCAGTACTGCTGGGGAAGTAAAAATAAGACGCTGTCAGTCAGCTCCTCGTGGTATATGCAGGTATTGGCAGAAAAAGAAAATTAATTTAAGGGAACGTATGATTGGGGACGAAAAAATAACATTGGAGATCAAACATATTTTTATTAATTTATGAGCTATCATTTCAATTTGACTGCTTGCTATCCTAATTTAGATACGGAAAGAACGTAGGTAATTTCTTACGAAGCCCAGCGCATATATGTAAACATAGCTTACCTGGTAAGATTTTATGTTCTTCTTATTCGCACAGGACAATGCAATGTATTGCCCCTCCCTTACATCAAAGTCATCGTTAATATCAATCTTGGGTGTGGCAGACTTAGGAATAATAAAATCACTCATGGTTGAATTTGCTTTAGAATATTTGTCATAACAAAAAGATGGAGGAAGAACTCCGGTTTCGTACACTTCCAGATAATTGGTGGGGATTTGAATACTCGTAGTGGACTGTTCGGTTTCGAACAGCATCTTCGCACAACACCACCTCCCACTTCCATGTCGACATTTGTGGATCTTAAGAGCAAGGAAGATAATAGCTATAAACAGAACCGACGATAATATGCCAAACCCAATGATTAAGTGCAGTTTTAAAACGGCTATCGATGACCCAGTACTCTCCCCTGTGCTAATTGTGTCCGCGGTTTCTTTATCATCTTTTAGAACTGAAACGTGAACAACGACAATGGCTGAAAGCGATGGGTCCCCGCCATCCTTAACCAGGATTATGAGTTTCTGTTGGAGTGAATCCTTACTCCCAAAACAGCGAACTGTCCAGATTTCTCCCGTGTCGGAGGCTATCGTGAACAAGCTTTTATCGGTCGGCTGAAGAAGCTGATAAGTGAGGAGGGCGTTCTGCCCAGAATCGGCGTCGGTCGCGGTCACCTTAGTAACCAAGTAACCAGGATCGGCAGATTGGGGCACGGTCTCCTTTGTTGATGAGCCTTTAGTTGACATGGGTGCTATGATCACGGGAGCATTATCGTTCCGGTCGTTAACCAGCACATTTACAGTTGTATTGCTCTTTAGCGAGGGTGAACCACCATCCGCAGCTTGTACAATTACCCGAAAATTATTGAACTGCTCATAATCGAAAGAGTGCTGTGCAAACATAACACCAGTAACTGGATTAATTGTGACAAGGTTAATAGTTGGGAAGCCAAGAATGAGATCATCTATAATGGAATAGGATAGTGAAGCATTTTCACCACAATCTGCGTCAAAAGCAGATACAGAGCCAATAGAAGTACCTATACCGTTATTTTCTGTAACATGCACGTTGACTGAAGTTTGTAGAAAGAATGGGGCATTGTCGTTTACGTCTAACACTTGAACTCGAATGGTTTCCTTCATAGTGTGGGGCGGAATGCCGGCATCTGAACACGTAATTGTAATGTTGTACTCGGATACCTTTTCTCGATCAACAAGGCGAGCACTGAGGAGGGTGTAATAATGTTTGAAAGAAGAATCAAGTACAAATGGAATATTATCTGCGATGTGGCAGTTAACATCTCCGGCTTCTCCTGAATCAGCATCTGTAACTCTTAAAACGGCAACAAGAGTCCCTGGAGGGGCATCCTCTGGTATTGACCTTGATGATGAAGTTATCATAATATCAGGAGAGTTATCATTAACATCAGTAACTTGTAAAACGACTTGACAAGTTACTGGCATTGCGTGCAATCCCCGGTCCATAGCCTGCACCAGAATCGTGTATTTGTTGGTTTCTTCAAAGTCCACTGTGCCGGTCGCTCGGATTTCTCCGCTTTTCGCGTCCAAGCTGAACAACCTACGGATTCTTTCAGAAGTGCGATCGCTGTAAGAATAAATTACTTCACCATTTAAACCTTCGTCCGCATCCATTGCAGTAACTTTCCCAATTAGAGTATTCTTGGGTATATTTTCAGGGATAGATATACGATAGACATTCTGTTCGCAAGCCGGCGCGTTATCGTTCACATCAATCACACGAATTATAATTTTACTGGTACCAAATTTCTGCGGCTCCCCTCCGTCAGCTGCGGTCACTGTTAACTCATAGGTCTGTCGTTGTTCTCGGTCTAGGGGTCTTTGGAGTACTAATTCGAGGATACCACTTTGATTGTTGTCAAGTTGCGATATTAAAGCAAAGTGTTCATTGGGGGTCAGTTGATATGAGCGAATACTATTTGTACCGACATCCAGGTCTTGCGCGCTTTGGAGTGGGAAGCGAGTCCCAGCCGAAGCCTTTTCTGAGACATCTAAGCAGTACTCGTTTTTCTGAAACACGGGGACGTTGTCGTTTATATCGAGAATTTCAATTTCAACAGAATATATTTGCAGGGGTTCTTGCAGCACAGCTTCCAAATTCAATGTGCACGCGTGGTTTTGTTCACAAAGCTGTTCCCTGTCTACCTTCACTTTCGTGAACAGAGTTCCTGCATTTAAGTCGATGTCCAGATACTGTTTTTTACGTCTTGATACAATATGCAACTTACGCGCCATTAGCTGGCGTATATCTAACCCCAGATCCTTCGAAATATTTCCAACAACAGAACCTGGCTCTAATTCTTCAGGAATAGAATAATTAATTTCTCCGCAAACGGTATCCAGTGTAACAATGCTGCTTAATAAGGTAAAACGCCATTGCATTCTAAGCCACTTTACTAAGTCGGCCATTTGGGCAATCGTTCTGCAAATGCAGTTGTCCTTTTCTCTGAGAAACAATAAGTTTACTGCCGCTGCATCAAGTATGTAACTGCGCCTTACCTTGAATTTCCAGATTCTGTCCGATGGTAAACACGGGATGTAAATTGAATTTTATTATGGTCATCGTCATTACGAGATGTGAAGTGTCAGACCTCGGATGTGAACCGAGGACGCCGACTGTCGATTGTGTCGCGTATTTGAAGCTGCGCTGCTCTTTGTGTTGTCGGGGAGTGGTGGAAGATCACCAGCAACATTCCTTCACCTCATTGGTCGACAGCGACATAGAGATTCGACCAATTGTAAGAGCAGGCACACTTAAAGCAGCAGTGCTTCTGACGAGCACAGCAAGTATATTTGCTTTCATTTAAAGTTGTACAACCATATTTCATTTTGTATTCTTCGTTTGCCATGAAAATATTGGCAACATTTTGCTTGATCATTCTGAATAAAGTATGCGTTTATTTATGTTCACAGAGAAATGGAAT
The DNA here is from genome assembly GCF_030144855.1 of Hypanus sabinus. Taxonomy (NCBI): domain Eukaryota; kingdom Metazoa; phylum Chordata; class Chondrichthyes; order Myliobatiformes; family Dasyatidae; genus Hypanus; species Hypanus sabinus. The sequence continues at coordinate 57,424,334 of NC_082720.1, read as the reverse complement.
TAAAACAAGGGTGAAGAACAAAAGAAAGACAATTATTGTCCAGTGGTTTTGACTGAAAGCTTAGATATCAATCCGAACTACTAACGTATCTGTATAAAAATGGAAATGTTGTAATAGAACCGAGATAACAAGATTCGACGGTTTTGGAACTGGTCGTGTTTTGCTGTGTGTTGCTTATCAGAGATTTTGATTTACTGACAATTCCGCAGAACCAATGGGATAATGACAGAGAATCCTACACGTTATGTATTGCAGTGTTGTTGCATTCACACATTCCATCTGTGTCAAGACTTACGTGTTTTTTTTCTTTGATAAAAAGAGATGAAAGGATTAATATAAATATGTCTATCCAGAAAGGTTAGTAACTTGTGAAGCAACGTAAAAGGTTTGGTCTGTAGATTTTGGAGGTATTTTTGAATTTGATAGCGCAGTTCATTCAAAGATTGGACCATGATAGTTTATAATGATAGCGCTGAAAGTTACGGGTAGATCAGTAAAAAGTTTTCCTTCAGTTGAATTCTAATCTCATAGGCCAAAATAGCGAAGCTGGTTATATTTCAGTGAAAGTACAATTTCGAATATTGAGCAATTATCTTAAAAAATGCCAGTTTCTATAATATGATTTATGCTCTGTATCCACCAGAAGACACTCCTGCATCATCTGCTTCAATGTACCTGTCCAGTAAGGCAATTGTCCTACCACAAACACGGGTCAATTTTAATAAACGCACTGTACCTGACACAGGTATATCAACTTATTATTAATCATGGTTCAACAGTTGCTGGCTCACCAATGAACCAAACGTGGATTAGTTTTAGCAACATACCCTTGATTTAAACTTCAATATTAAAATGGTAATGAAATTACTTTTGTGTCTTTATGTAACTATATACTACCCCAAGCCACAACACAAATAGCGCAATTAAACTTTACTTTTCTTTCAATATACTCTTCTGGACAACATCACAGGAACGTCTTCTAATGCAAACACATTTTCCTGTAATATGCATTATCTGACGTGGATCAATTTTCTGTGTGTTAAATTTTAGCACAGTTTCCCGGTTCTTGGATTCTTTCCTTCAGCTGAGAACGAAAATCATTCTATCCTCTTTAAACTAGTGTTTTCTACCTCAGCTTTCTACCTCAGTCGTAAGTTAAACAAAAACAATCTGACTCTATATTCCTAAGTCAATAAACATACTCAGAAAAGGCTGAAAATAAACAGCGATTAGGCGTCACACACAAAATGCTGGTGGAACACAGCAGGCCAGGCAGCGTCTATAGGGAGAAGTACTGTCGAAGTTTCGGGCCGAGACCCTTCGTCAGGACTAACTGAAAGGAAAGATAGTAAGAGATTTGAAAGTAGGAGGGGTAGGGGAAAATGCGAAGCGATAGGAGAAGACCGGAGGGGGTGGGGTGGAGCTGAGAGCCAGAAAGGTGATTGGCAAAAGGGATACAGAACTGGAGAAGAGAAAAGATCATGGGACGGGAGGCCTAGGGAGAAAAAAAGGGGGAGGAGAGCACCAGAGGGAGATGGAGAACAGGCGGACTGATGGGCAGAAAGAGAGAAAAAAGGGGAAAAAACTAAATATATCAGGGATGGGGTAAGAAGGGGAGGAGGGGCTTTAACGGATGTTAGAGAAGTCAATGTTCAGGCCATCAGGTTGGAGGCTACCCAGCCGGTATATAAGGTGTTGTTCCTCCAACCTGAGTGTGGCTTCATCTTAACAGTAGAGGAGGCTATGGAGGGACATATCAAAATGGGAATGGGACGTGGAATTAAAATGTGTGGCCACTGGGAGATCCTGCTTTCTCTGGTGGACCGAGCGTATGTGTTCAGCGAAACGGTCTCCCAGTCTGTGTTGGGTCTCACCAATATATAAAAGGCCACCCCGGGAGCACCGGACGCAGTATACCACACCAGTGTCACCTGTGTCACCTCACCTGGAAGGACTGTCTGGGGTACTGAATGATGGTGAGCGAGGACGTGTAAGGGCAGGTTCCGCTTGTGTAGCACTTGTTCCGCTTACAAGGATAAGTGCCAGGAGCAGAGCAAGATCGGTGGGAAGGGATGGGGGGGGGGGGCGAATGGACAAGGGAGTCACGTAGGGAGCGATCCCTGTGGAAAGCAGAAAGGGAGGAAGGGAAAGATCTACTTCGTAATGTAATCTATGGAGAGGGAAAAGAAGATTATGATTCACCTCAAGGACGTTGTTATCTGATCTGATTAATTACCGTATACTGTTTGTCTCAGCGGCAGAATGGCATGCCGACCTAAAAAGATGCTTTCTCGTCCACGTTGCTCACCGTCCAAACAACTAATGAAAAGCTGCGACTCTCTATGACACCTTTCCCTCAGCAAAGATGAAGCCAATGCTTCCTCATTGAATGGGACCAAATCTCAAAGGTTAAGAATCTACACACTGAGGCCTGACTATCCTAGTTTCTTTTGTTTTTGACGATTGGAATGCCTTCAGGATGAATCTAGTATACTGGCTGAGGGAAACCAATGAACATTGCATTTTTACTGCACATGAAGTTAGAAAGCGTATGGAGTTAATGCGTGCTTCTAGCGTGTGTCAAAAATAGATTAATAAATGGAAACCAAAGCACACACACACACACACAAAAAGGAATAAATCTTGTTCATTTCCATAGACTATGATTAATGGGGGTATGGAGAGACCATTGCCCGGGGCATGACTAACGCCATATTACCAATTCGGCTAAGCGGACATATAACATTTCCATAATTTCTAATGACTGGTATCACTTTCGAACGGAATATGCAAATAAGTTTCAAGAAGGTATATGCAAATTGAGATTGAGGAAAACAGCAATTCAGTTCGATACAGTGTAAAGAAATACAATGCTTTCACTTCAGTAGAGCAAAATAGAAATGCAACACATTGTAAATGCGAAAAGACTGGGAAACATTGATTGTCAAAGGAATCTGGTGTCTTTTTTAAGTAAGTCACTGAAGCTTAGGGGTACATACAACACGAGTTCAGTTGCATCAAGTCCTTTGTTGCAAGGGGATTTGGCAACAATTATACAGAGCTGTGCTAAAACTATATATGGAGTTTCCTGCAAAATTTGATATCATGTATATAAAGTTAGAGATTCGCTCCAGTGGAAGCACAACAAATATTTGCCTAAAAGGATCTTGGAAAGACGTTTGTCTTATGAACAGAACTTGACCAGGATAAGCATATCTTCTTTTGGCGTTTAGAAGATTATGAGTTGACCTCTTTGAAACATCAAAAGTACCTGGAATACATGGGTTATGAAGTTACGCATGGCGCGCGATTCTTTGACTGAAATTATACGAATTTGTTTATTCACTCACAGACTGGTACTTAGGGTCTCAATTCCAAAAGCGAGTAAGTTGAGCAAAACTGAAGTAAATACACGACGAAAATTAGGAAAAAAAATGACGGGAAATGGAGCTGATGTTAGTAAATCGAATGCTAATTGAATGACGAAGTACTTTCGGAATCCGAATAGATAATAACCTTTATTATCGGTCGAGCAGACTCGATAGGTGAAATAGCCTATTTCTGCTCCTGTTACTTATGGTCATATCGTTATTGGATGTATTTAACTTAGAGGTTGATAGGTTTTTGATAAGTGGTTTAAAAGTAAAGAACTAGGTAAGAGAACGGGGGTGAGCAGCACAATTCATGGAGCGAATGGTCTATGTGACTCCTGTGTCTTATGGGTATCAGCCGAATAGCCTGCGCTGCTCTTTTAACAATGTTCTTACGTTGTACTTTCATTCAGAACTGTCAATGAATGATTCACCTAATCTTACTAAGTCGTTAAGATTACAGGAGCCATCCTTCAGCATATATAACACACTTCATTCAACAAAATAAAAAAGCGAAACTGTTGTATGCCAATAATTCACATTGACTGCAGCGATGCGGACGTGTACTTTAGGGAATCCATGCATCTGGCTATGTTGCGCTGGCGAATCTAATCAAAAACAAAACAATTGCAGTTCACGGAATAGAATTGTATCCTGCTCAGAACTGTGGATGAAATCTCACATCGTCGTCAGTAACTCCTAAGTTACATTAGTTTTGATCACTGACAATACAGAGACGACGAAGAGCGAAGAGACAAATTGCTCTGACCGATCTAATTTCTAATGTATTTTCTGCACCTGATCTTTAGAGCTAGAGCTATTACAGCCATAGCCCAAACGATGAAGACTGCTAAGGAATACAGAACAACATAGATCAGTTGCAGATATGGGCTAGGAAATGGCAAATAGAGTTTAACCTAGATAAATGTGAGGTGTTGCACCACGGTTGCGCAAATACAAGGAGACAGCACACTATTAAGGACAATATTCTTAAAGCTGTTGGGGAGCAGAGGGATCTTGGGATCGAAGTTCATACCTCCTTGAAAGTGGCTACACAACTCGAAAAGATGGCTAAGAAGGCTAATGGAATGCTTGCTTTTACTAGGCGAGGCACTGAGTTCAAAACTCAGGAGGTTATATTGCAAATTTATAAAACTCTGCTTAGGCCACATCAGGAATATTGTGTACAGTTCTGGTCTGCTCACCGTAAGAAGGATGTTAAGGCTTTGGCGAGGATGCAGAAGAGGTTTACCAGGATGTTGCCTGGTTTAGGAGGCATGTGCGATCAGGAGAGGCTGGATAAACTTGGGTTGTTTTCCCTGGAGCGTCGGTGGTTGAGGGAGATCTGATGGGGGTTTACAAGATTACGAGAGGCATAGATAGAGAGCATCCGTTTCCCAGTGTTCAGATATCTAATATGCATTGAAGGTGAGAGGGATTAGGTTGAAGAGGAATGTGAGGAGTTAGGTTTTTACTCAGAGAGTCGTGGATGCTTGGAATGCGCTGCTTGCTATGGTGGTAGAGGCAAATACATTGGAGGCTTTTAAGAAACTTTTGGAAAGGCATATGGATGCAAGGAAGATGGAACGTTGTGAACATTGTGCAGTTAGGAGAGATCGGTGTTTGGGTATTTATTGATTGATTTTTAGCTGGTTTGGACAAAACTGTTGGCCGAATGGCCTGTTCCTGAGCTGTTCTCCTCTATGTTCTATATTCTATAAGCACATATGATCAAGCATAATAGTCATTTTAATGACTGCATGCAGAAGTCTCACATATTGCAATTGTAGGAGTTCAAAGAAACTCCAAATGTAATGAAGGAAAACATGCTCTACATCCTGAACATTACGCTTCCACCAAGGAAAACATCTGTGGCTAATTGACACCAACTATTTCAGCAACAAGATATTAGCGAAGGAAGACTTTTTCTAAAATATTCCACCCCTCGCATTCGCCATCATATCTGAACTGGAATATTTTTCAGAAATTTGCAGAAATATTTAGAATTATTTCCAACTCATTGCTGATAGATCCCATCGTAAACTTGATGGTAAACATTAACTTTAGGGTTAATAGTTGACAATGCATAAAACAACTAATGAGCATTTTAACGAGGAGAGAAGGACCAGTTATCTCCCTCTGGACATTCGAAACCATTGCAATCATTATGTCGTCAAGCACTATCTACCTGAAACAAGGAATGATTGAAATAAAAAGAACAACACCGTGCACCAAAAGTTAAGAGAGTGTACACTCTATGATGAATACCTCCGAGTTATTTCGATTCTCTTCAGTGTTGTTAGGGATTTCATGGCATAAGATACATTTCAGTTCATCTAGGAAGCTTCAACATCACGTTTACATCTCAGTCTTTTGTGGGACAAATCAGATTTCATGCTTACAACATTATACACCATCTTAATTGTTCACTACTTTCATTACAGCAATATCTGCCATTTACACGATCCCCTGCAAAAATTAGTCAAGGGCCCTTTACCAATTCCTCCTAAAACAGAATCGCTACTGATATTAAATTGGCTGGGATCGCAACATCTCAGTCCCTCAGTCACGCTCACGCTGAATAATATCAGTATGTCTTCGTCATCAGATAAGCACTGTCTTTTTTTCTGCACACACTACAATGATCCAGGAAAACAGTTCACCACTTCCTTCTGAGGAAAGTTAGTGTTGGCAAGCAACAATTGGTCTTGCCTCGACCTCCCGTGATGAACGTAAAATACATTCACCTATCTTGAATTTTTCACTTCCATTTGTTTCATTTGATTAAGAAGAAAATCATTAAAATTTCAGTTCTACTAAAGCAGGGGTTCCCAACCTTGTTTATGTGATGCACCCCGAGTGGTCAGTGGACTCTTTTCAGAATCAGTCTTTTAAATGCAACACCTGACTACAATATACTAAATAGAATTCGATATGCATGTAAAAGCACATGCTTAAGTTTTTATGTAAAACAGAAACACATTCAAAATCCTCAGAACAAGCTTTTCGATCTTGCAGAGTAAATTAATTCGAATGCCATTGTGCTATCAAGGACACTGCACTGAAGATATGCATCCGATTAATTTTATCTCAACTTGATACTCATTGATAAGGATATCAGTTAATTATTTTGTCTGCTGTTAATTTATCTTTGAGACACTCTTTAAATGGGTAACAATCAAGAGAAGGAAGGGCAAGAGTCAGATGCAACAGGGTCTGTCAGAGTACCCCTGTGGCTGTCCCACTTAACAATAAGTATTCATGTTTGAAAACTGTTGGGGGGGGGCGGCCTACCTGGGGGCAGCAACAGTAGCCGCGCCTCTGGCACAGTCTGGCCCTGTGGCTCTGAAGGGTAGGGAAAGGAAGAGGATGGCAGCAGTGATAGGGATATCTATAGTTAAGGGGTTAGACAGGCGATCCTGTGGACGCAGGAAAGAAACAAGGATTGTAGTTTGCCTCCCAGGTGCCTGGGTCTAGGATGTTTCTGATCGCGTCCACGATATCCTGAAGGAAAAGGGAGGAGGTCCTGAAAACAGACTGCAGTCAGTTGGGAAGGAAGTTGGGAAGCAGGACCTCAAAGGTTGTAATCTCCAGATTACTGCCTGTGCCACATGATATTGAGTATAGGAGTAGAATGAGATGGAGGATAAATGCGTGGGAGCAGGGTGCAGGGACTCAGATTTCTGGAGCATTGGAACCTCTTTTGGGGCAGCTGTGACCTGTACAAAAAGGATGGGTTGCACTTGAATCCGAGCGGGAAGGGGTGCGGGGAGGTTTTCTATAGCTATTGGGGAGACTTTAAATTGCAATTGCTGGGGTTGGGAACTGAACTGAAGAGACAGAGGAAGAGGCAGTTGACTCACAAATAGAGAAAGCTTGTAGACAGTGCGAGAGGGAGGATAGGCAGGTGATAGAGAAGGGACGCGCTCAGACCAGGTAATGCAAGAACTATTATGAACAAAGCAGATGAGTTTAGAGCGTGGATCAGTACTTGGAGCAGTGATGCTGTGGCTACTACAGAGACTTGGATGGTTCAGGGGCAGGAATGGTTGCTTAGAATGCCAGGCTATAGATGGTTCAGAAAAAAAAGAAGGGGGAAAGGCAAAAGTCGTGGATGCATGGCACTATTGATCAGAGATAGCTTCACGACTGCAGATAAAGGAGGATGTCATTGAGGGATTGTCTACGGAGTCCTCGTGTGTGGATGTTAGGAACAGGAAGGGGTCAATAACTCTGCTGGGGTATTTCATGGATCGCCCAATAGTAACAGGGACATCGAGGGGCAGATAGGGAGACAGATTCTGGAAACGTGTAATAATAACAGGGCGTAGTGGGAGATTTTAATTTCCCAAATATTGATTGGTATCTTCCTAGAGCAAATTGCTTAGATGGGGTGGAGTTTGTTAAGTGTGTTCAGGAAGGATTCCTGAGACAATATATAGATAAACCTACAAGAGGAGAGGCTGCACTTGATCTGGTATTGGGAAATGAAACTGGTCAGCAGTCAGGTCTCTCACTGGGAGAACATTTTGTAGATAATGATCACAATTCTATCTGTTTTAACATAGCATTGGAGAGGGATAGAAACAGACAAGTTGGAAAGCGTAAGGGTATATGTGAGGCTATCAGGCGGGAACTTGGAAGCATAAATTGTGAACAGATTTTCTCAAGGAAATGTACGGCAGAAATGTGGAAAATGTTCAGAGGATTTTTGCGTGGAGTCCTGCATGGATACGTCTCAATTAGACAGGGCAAGGATGGTAGGGTACAGGAATCGTGGTGTACAAAGGCTGTTCTAAATCTAGTCGAGAAGAAAAGAAAGGGTCAAAAAACTAGGTAATGAAGATTATAAGGCTATCAGGAAGGAATTTAAGAATGAAATTAGAAGAGCCAGAAGCGGCCATGAGAAAGCCTTGAGCAGACAGGATTAAGGAAAACCCCAAGGCATACTACAATTATTTGAAGAGCAAGAGGATAAGATTTGAGAAAATAGGACCAATCAAGTTTGACAGTGGAAAAGTAGGCATGGAAGCAGAGGGGATAGCGGAGGAACTTAATAGAAACATATAAAACCTACAGCACAATAGAGGCACTTAGGTCCAGAAAGTTGTGCTGAACATGTCCCTACCTTAGAAATTATTAGGCTTTCCTATAGTCCTCCATTTTTGGAAGCTTCATGATCCTATCTAAAAGTTTCTTAAATACCCTATCGGATCCGCCTCCACCACCATTCCTGGCAGCACATTCCACGCACTCACAACTCTGAGTAAAAAACTTACTCCTGACATCTCCTCTATACTCTCTCCCCAGCACCTTAAACCTGTGTGCTCTTGTGGCAACCATTTTAGCTCTGGGAAAAAGCCTCTGACTATCGACACGATCAATGCCTCTCATCATCTTATACACCTCTATCAGGTCATCTCTCATCCTCCGTCGTTCAAAGGAGTAAAGGCTGGGTTCACTCAACCTATTCTCATAAGGCATGCTCCCCGATCCAGGTAACAGTCTTGTAAATCTTCTCTGCGCCCTTTCTAAGGTTGCTGCATCCTTCCTGTAGTCAGGCGATCAAAGCTGAGCACCTTACGCCAAGTGGGGTCTGACCAGGGTCTATATAAATGCAGCATTACCTGTCGGCTCCTAAATTCAATTCCACGATTGATAAAGGCCAATACACCGTACTCCTTCTTAACAACAGAGTTAACCTGCGCACCTGCTTTTAGCGTTCTATGAACTCAGACCCCAAGATCCCTCTGATCCTCCACACTGCGAAGAGTCTTACCATTAATACTATATTCTGCCATCATATTTGATATACCAAAATGAACCACTTCACACTTACCTGGGTTGAACTCCATCTGCCACTTCTCAGCCCAGTTTTGCATTCCATCAGTGTCCCGCTGTAACCTCTGACAGCCCTCCACACTATGTATAACACCTCTAACCTTTGTGTCATCAGCAAACCTCCGAACCTATCCTTCCACTTCCTTATCCAGGTCATTTATAAATTCACGAAAAGTAAGGGTCCCGGAACAGATCCCTGATGCACACGACTGGTGACCAATCTCCTCGCAGAATACTGGTCTGAGAAGTGGCAGATGGAGTTTAACCGAGATAAGTGTGAGATGGTTCACTTTGGTAGGTCAAATATGATGGCAGATTATAGTATTAACTGTATGAATCTTGGCAGTGTGGAGGATCAGAGGGATCTTGGGGTCTGAGTCCATAGGACACTTAAAGCTGCTATGCAGGTTGACTCCGTGGTTCAGAAGGCGTACGGTGCATTGGCCTTCATCAATTGTGGGATTGAGCCGAGAGGTAATGTTACATCTATACCGGACTCTGGTCAGACCCCACTCGTAGTACTGTGCTCATTTCTGTTCGGCTCACTACAAGAATGATGTGGAAACCACAGAAAGGGTGCAGAGGAGATTTACAAGGATGTTGCCTGGATTGGGGAGCATGCGTTATGAGAATAGTTTAAGTGAACTCGGCCTTTTCTCCTTGGAGCTAAGGAGGATGTGAGGTGACCTGATAGAGGTGTAAAAGATAATGAGAGGCGTTTATCGTGTGGGTTGTCAGAGGCCTTTTTCCCAGGGCTGAAATGGCTATTGTAAGAGGACACAGATTAAAGGTGCTGGGGAGTAGGTAGTGAGGAGATGTCAGGGGAAAGTTATTTCCTCAGAGACTGGTGAGTGTGTGGAATGGGCTGCCGGCAGCCTGGTGGAGGCAAATAGGATAGGGTCTTTTAAGAGACTTCTGAAAAGTATATCGAGCTTAGAAGAATAGAGGGCTATGGGTAACCCTAGGTAATTTCTATAGTAAGGACATATTCGGCACAGCATTGTGGGCCGAATTGCCTGCATTGTGCTGTAGGCTTTCTATATTTAAATGAAAGAGAATACAGGACTAAGAAGAAATTTGATTTTGAATATATTTCGACGGACATGGAGATGATCCTGAAATTATAAGCACATATGGTCCAGTGTTAGGTGCTAAATGTCCTTCAGAAATTGAAAAAATATGCTGGAGATTCTTCAGGCAAGTGTTACGTCTACAAGGTGGTGATGGGACTATTGGGATAGCAGGGAATGGTAATGATAACTAAAAAAAAATCCTGTGGGTGACCCGTGAGTGATCCAGGACTTGGAGGGGACGAAGATAGGTGATGGTGGGGTGGGCGGAGGGACAAAAATAGTAGAGCTTGAGCAAATTCGGACGGCGAATGAGTGCGGGTAAATGGGGCGGGCGACTGTAAAGAACATCGTAAAGGCGGGTTACCATATTTGGAAAACTCGGTGTTGATGGAATTGGGTTTAATATCACCCGAGCGGAATATAAAGTGTTATTCTTCTGTTTTTATTGGGCTACGTCATGGTGATAGAGAAGGCCGAGTAGTTTAGTACGTGAATGGGGGGAGGAATTAACATGGATTTTAACTGGAGTTCAATGTAACAGTGATGAGTAGAGCGCAGATAATTGGCTTAGCGGCTGTCAGCTGCATCATTGAAAGCCCCCTACATTGTCCACATCGTTGCCCATGTTTGTGTCATCAGAAACGAAGACAGCTCCACCAATTTTGTGCAGCTAAGTCCGTGTAGGCTAAATCAAAATCGTCCTCATATTTCTTTCAAGCCTTTTAACCTTTACTTAAATCCAGGCCTATTGCTTAAGATACCTCTGCTGTGGTTAACGTTTTCTAACTATCTACCTTGCCCATCTATATTATTATGGTGTGTCCCTTTCTAATGTCCTCTTTCAGCATACTCTCTTTCAAAGCAAATAACCCAGCCTCTTCAATCTCTCCTCAGAAATGAAACAGTTCACTTCAGGCAACCATCCCGGAGAACTATTTCAGCACCAAGCTACGCGTGCTTAAGACCCGTATTCTCTGTGCTTTCTTCAAACTCTTACGGCTTGTTTCATCCCCATTTATTGGTCTGTGGACTTCAACAACTTTCTGCTCCTTTATAGCTAGGGGGGCTTGCCTTTGATTTATTTAAAACGAAAGATTAGAACGTTTACAGTATACGAAAATTTAAAACTGCTTATATAATTGTCCAAAAAATTTAATCTAATCATTAGTTCTATATACCAATTTAAATAAATTAATTCGGGAAATGTAGGTTATTTATACACGTAAGTCAATATTTAACCTCTCAAGCTGAAATAATTTCTAACAGGAAAGTATAGCAAGAATGTAATAACACGACAAGCATTATAAAAAAAGCACCACTGCAGTTTTACAGAATTATCCGCAGATCACAGATTTAGATGAATCACAATCTTATCATCATACCAGCTGTATATTTTTGCCTACCCACAGGGTACTGTTCAATATCTTGCGTTACAAGAAATTATATACCTCGCCTGAAAATATATAATTTATGATATTGACAGCTCTTTGAAGATATGTAGATATTCACTTTCTGGTGGGTGGTGATGGGGGGGTGAGAGAGGAGAGAGGGAGAGAGAGAGAGAGAGAGAGAGAGAGAGAGAGAGAGAGAGAGAGGGAGAGAGAGAGAGAGAGAGAGAGAGAGAGGAGAGAGAGAGACAGAGAGAGAGAGAGAGAGAGAGATGAGAGAGAGAGGAGAGAGAGAGGAGAGAGAGAGGAGAGAGAGAGGAGGAGAGAGAGAGAGAGAGAGAGAGAGAGAGAGAGAGAGACAGAGAGAGAGAGAGAGAGAGAGAGAGAGAGAGAGAGAGAGAGGAGAGAGAGAGAGAGAGAGAGGAGAGAGAGAGAGAGAGAGAGAGGAGAGAGAGAGAGAGATAAAACTATTTTCTCAATCGTTCTTAGCTCAGCCTCCCATTTGTTTTAAGCAGAGACTCTTTATTCAAGGTTCTTCAACATCTGTCATTCTTCTGGAATATATTTTACTTTCTGTAATTTCTTTCTTGGAACAATACTTTACGTGTTCTGTTTGGGTTATTTGTATTACGTTATGTACCTTTGTGCATAAGACCGTTGTTTCATTTGACGATATACATGTAAACGGTTGAGTGACAATAAACTTGATTTATTGCTTTGTATCCTCATAAAATCTTTCAATATCCTCCAGAATTCATTGCGTTTGATTCAAATCGCCACTCGCATCGACAATCTAGAATGTATCTTTTTTTTTAAGATTGCCTGCCCTTTCCATATTACTACCTCACAAAGTTATTTGAGCTGCTTTCAACATTTTATGCCTTTTTAAATTCGGGACAAATGCTACTTCGAGATGGCATATCACCAACATATTTCATTAGCTTAATGTGTACTAAGTCCTGAGATATCACTCTTTGATTTGTAGTACTTTTTCTGGTTGTTTCTGTTGAACTACACATATCTAGATGTTCTAAATTATAATAATAACTCCCTGCTGGTGTTTGCGTCTTGATGTATAATTTCAGCATTGGAAAATGTGATGTTGAGCACACGGTCAAAGTCTAAATTTTAGCAATACTTACCATGGCTTGCCATCACGGTCTGGGTAAAATGCGGCATACGTCAAAGTTCAATGTTCAGGCATAATTTTCTGCATGTTTTCATCTTATATCTGTATCAGTTAGTTCAATGCCCATGCTCATACATTTTCTCCTTTCTCCGAGTCCACACCCACGCCACTATTTCTTTTAGGGTTTACCATGTTTAGTTTACATTCGTTCATCAGGAGTGATATTATTGGAAAAAAAATGTAACATTCTAAGACTATTCGCCAGCTGACACGCTGAGAGAATACTTCAATAGAAATCTGGAACCAAACAGCTTGGCTTTACAATGACAGGTAGCAAGAACTCTCGCGGAAGCCACGGATTTCTGACTTAGGGACAACTGTGAAAAGCTATTTGTTTAGGATCATCACAGCTCAGGTAAACAATTTTGGACTACAGGTTATGGAAAAAATGATGGAAAGGCGCGGACTTCTTGTTTAGTTTGATACTAAACGAAGCTATTCTATTGGGGACTGCCGGCTCCCAGCAACACGTCACTTCCAACGCCATTTCCACCTCTTACTCAGTCTATACTCCCTTTGCATGTCCATCATCTCGCTTCTGACTGTTCTTCCCATTTAGCTATGCTAAACTATTATTAAAATGAAGCCATGAGAACCACCTGTACGCAGTAGAAATAAAGTAGGGGAACCGGCAGATATCTACGGGAACACACATTCGACAGGTCAGCACCGAGCTCGCATTCCTGCTGCTCTGACGAAGCAGCAGCAATTATTGCGCCAGGTCAGCTTCATTACTTGAATAAAGGAGACGATGCGAAGTACTATGCTGCTTCTTCTTGCTGGTATTTCGATTTTACCTACTTGGAGACAATTCTATGCGTACAGTTCTTTTGAACTCAGTACTCTTTCCCTCATTATTGCTACAAACTTAAATGGGTTTTCAGAAAATAAAACAGTTTCAAACTAAATTCATGTTATTCGTTGGCCCAATATACTGAATATATGATTTTCAGTCTCAAATTCACTTATCGTTTAAAGTTATGAGCAAATTTTAGCTCAATGAAGAGCAAATTTTATTGAAACGGAATTATTGTAGAATTTATAAGAAATACCACTAAGGGTATTTCCCTGCCTTTGCTATCAATTCCTCGGTTGTTCGCTACTTTAAAGGTGATGGTGTCTAATGTATGTTTTGTAAACAATTCTTTATATTTTGAATAAGACTGTACAGGGCATGGGCTAGAAATAAGATGTTTATTCACTAAAGCAATAATGAATCTTTCCGAATTCACTTTACCACCAAATCTCACTCATTAGCTATATCCTACATTCATATTTCCAGGGATTTGAGGAAAATTACTCTCACCTTGTAAAATCCTGGTGTATCCCCGTACGAAGAGTATGTGGTCTTTCTGTGATCTGCAGGTGCACTTGTTCCATTCTTCTTATTAATCGTGGATGCAGCCAAACCCTCATATATTTTCAGACGCATAAGATCACTGAACGTTTCATCTGGTGTTACCTCATCAATAATTTCCTTTGGGAGTCTGTCACCACCACGTGCCTCCGATAATTAGACGGTATTTGAAGAGTCACACTGGCCTTTTGAATTCCATAGGGCGAATTTCTCCGCGGAAGGTATGATGTGCCCCCAAAACAGCAATACCTGTTGGCATAATATCCGCTCCTGTATGCTTTAATGCTGAGGAATACAATAGCTACAAGTAAAATAAATGACGTCGTGCTGAACAAAATAATCAGATAAAGTTTCAAATCAGATTTCCAAGGTCCAGTTCTGCCAATCAAACCTGCTTTGGATGAACTTTCTGCTAAATCGCCCTGCACCGATACATTAATCGTGACTGTACTTGAAAGGGATGGGGTTCCATTGTCCGTCACCAAAATTACAATCTTCTGCCTGAGTGGATCATTATGGTCAAATCTGCGAATTGTCCAAACTTCGCCCGTTTCTGAAGATACGGTAAACAAACTTTCATCCGTTGGCTGACGCAGTTTATAGGAGAGTCTGGCGCTTTGGCCAGAATCGGCATCTGTGGCGATAACTTTGAAACCAAGTAGCCAGACTCTGCAGATTGTGGTATCAGTTCATCAATTGCAGATGAAGATGAAGGCGACAAGATCACAGGAGCATTATCGTTCTGATCTATGATGACTACCTTCACGGCGACGTTACTGCTGAGCGGGGGGGGCTCCTGCATCCTTTACTTGCACATGGAATGAAAAGGTTTTAACTTCTTCATAATCAAACGACTTGCGAGCAAACAGCACTCCACTGGTCGAACTTACTGAGACAAAAGTGTCTGAAGGCCAGCTGTTTATCAGGCTATCCAAAATAAAGTAAGACAATTGGGCACTCTGATTAGAATCTGGGTCACTAGCTGACACTGATCCAATCGAAGAACCAATAACATTAATTTTCTACTACGTACACCGTGTAAGAAGATTGCGTAAATCGTGGGGCATTGTCATTGATATCTGCGACTTGAACTCGAATTATTTTCTTGGTAGTAAGAGGGGGTGAGCCATTGTCTGTGCACGTAATCGTAATATTATATTCCGGCACTTTTTCACGATCTATGTTACCCGAGTAATTAGCGTGTAGTAGTTGTTGAATGAAGAATTAAGATTGAAGGGGATACTTCGAGGTATACTGCAGGAAACGTTAGGTGAATTTTTGTAATCTCGGTCCGTGACTCTTATAACAGACACTGCTGTGTCCGCAGCAACATTTTCTGGTATTGCGTTGAAAGCGGAAGTTGTAATGATTTCAGGCCAGTTATCGTTAACATCCGTAATATTTAACAAAACCTTACAGTATACTGAGTTTCGTTGTGCACCGCTGTCTGCAGCTTGCACCAAAATCTGGTAGTTATTTGCTTCTTCGAAGTCCACAACACCCTTAACCTTGATTTCGCCGCTTGCTGCATCCAACGCAAATAACTCACGAACTTCATCAGAAGTGTGATCGCTGAAGGAATAAGTTATCTCACCATTTAGTCCTTCATCCAAATCATTGGCTGTTACCTTCACTATCAAATAATCTTTAGGCACATTTTCCGGGATTGTAACTTGATAGAGGCTCTGTCCGCAGATCGGTGCGTTGTCGTTGGCGTCGAGCACATGAACGACGACTTGGGCTGTTCCGACTTTTTCTGGGGTTCCTCCATCAAATGCCGTCAGGGTTAGTAGATGTACTGCCTGCTGCTCTCGGTCTAGGGAGCGCTGGAGAACCAATTCTGGCATGCCAATCTGCTCGCCGTCTGATAATAAATTCAACGAAAAATACTCGCTTGGGCTCAGCTGATAGGAATGAATACTGTTGCTTCCAATGTCCCCGTCCTTTGCGCTCGGGAGTGGAAATACTGTTCCGACGGGCGTCATTTCAGATATTTCTTTGCTAATCTCCGTTCTCTTAAATCTGGGCGCATTGTCATTAATATCGAGAATATCAACTTCAATTTGAAATACCTTAAGTGGATTCTCAACTACAGCCTCTAACATCAGCATGCAATTAAAAATTTGACCGCAAAGTTGTTCTCTGTCTATTCTTTCTTTTATAAATATCGTTCCAGTTTTTAAGTTTACAGCGAGATACTCCCTTTGCTTCTCCGATGCAACTCGAAATCTGCGCTCAGAAAGCTGCTTAACCTCTAAATTGAGATCTTGTGCAACATTGCCAACGAAAGCCCCAAGTTCCATCTCTTCCGGAATTGAGTAGCGAATATTGCCCTGTACTGAATCAGGGAATCGGAAGAGTAGCACGTGAAAAATAGAAACAGGCAACACTCCTTTTTTCAGCTGTGAAGCCATTTTGAATTACATGAAGCCAGGAATAGCCGCCGGATATAAGATATTTGGCAAGACCGCAAGCAATGGAATTGTTGGTTACCTTGGTTGTGGCGATTAAAAGATGTACATCTTCTGAAGATCCGAGAGGATTTCTTTTGTCTCTCTTGTTACAATAAATCTCGCAGAATTCGCACTTCCTTCACCGAGTCCAGCGCATGGAACAAAGAATCCTTTCCCCTTTCCTCGACACTGCAGAGTGTATGCTGAGAGCGGTGTGATGCAAAATCCTCAGCCACATTTTCTCCCCTCATTGGCAGAGAGCGACACTTAGGGACTTGACCAATAATAACAGCAAATACTCTTAAAGCAACAGTGCCTCCACTAAGATCGATCACCAGCTTTGTGTATTTAACGGTGTGCAACATTAATTTTTTGCAGGAAATTATTTATAAAATTATACGCGTTACTTCTTGCACAAACACAAGAAAGTTTGCAAATGACAGAAATCTAGTATTTGGTGGTAGGGTCCCGTTCAAAGTGTGGACGTTCCAGAGAACGATATGCCAAATGAGAGGCTTAAACGGTGGTAAATGAGGACAGGAGCCACTCTATCTCTGTTAAGGCAGCGGGAAGATGGAGAAAAGTCGGGAAACGGAGAAGGTGCAGGTGAGGGCAGATCCAATGGTGGAGGAATAGAGACCCCGTTTTTTGAAGAAGGAGGACACCCCTGAGTCCAGGAAAGCAAAGCCTCATCCAGGGAATAGGGAGCACAAGAGATTCAGCAGCTGTTGGAAATCTAGAATAACATGTAATGTTCTGGAAGAACTCAGAAGATCAGGCAGCATCTATGGAGCAACACAGACTGTCGACGTTTTGGGCAGAGACCCTTAATCAGGTCTAGAAAGGAAGCGGGAAGAAAATCAGAATAATATGATGGGGGATGTGGAATGAGCACATTCTGGAAGCTGATAGTTGAAACTAAGTGAGGGGGAAGGCGGTTAAGTGGGGTAGGTAGGATAAAATCCGATTCTGTCTGGTGATAGATGAAAAGGAAAAGTCTGAAGAAGCTGGAGGAAAAGCATTAAATACAGCGCAGGTACATATGATCCTCTTGGAGATCGTTTTGTTAAGCACTTTCAATCTTTCCGAAAAAGGCAAGATTTTCCGAGGACCAACCATTTTAATTCCAATCTCTATGGTGAAGCCAATCCCAGGTTCAATGAGCAGCATCTGATATTCCATCTGAGTAGCCTTCAACTTCATGACGTGAACATCGGTTTCTCCAATTTACGGTAATTTGACAACCCCCCCCCCCCCCGCCTCCCAGCCCACATCCTCAATTCCCATTCGGCCCCCTTCCCTCAATTGTTTTGCTTATCTGCTTATCACCTCACCCTGGTGCGCTGATCCAACCCTTTCTCTCATGCTGCACTTCCCTGTCCTATCAAATTCATTCTTCTCCAGCCCTTTCGATATTTCATCTATCACCTCCTAGTTTCTTGCTTCATCCTCCTCCCCCGTTAACCTGGCTTCACCTATCATCTTCTAGCTTGTGCACCTTCTGATTTTACCTTTTTTCTACCCCCCCCCCCCCGCCCCATCGCTCTCTCTTTTTTCCCACTTCTGATGATGGTCTAAGTCCGAAACTGGATTGTTTATTAATTTCCATAGACGATTCATGATCTGTTGAGTTCCTGAAGCATTTTGTGTGTATTGACCTGAATTTCCAGAATCTGCAGAATCTCTTCTGCTCATGGTTGAATTTTAGAACGTATCACGAAGCCATAAAAATAGTAAAGTGGCAACAATCGTGTTGCATGTTTTTTTTTCTAAAATTCAACTAGTTTTCAAAATAATTCATTATCTATGTTACTTTGCTCAGGTTGAATCTTACGCTCAATGGTAATATATTTTCATAATTATTCAAAATATGCATGTTAAGAATATGTTGTGTTAAGTTAAAGTTAATCTGTAATCGAGACATAAATTGTATTTCAAAAACAATTAATGCAATTTTCTGCTTTGGCGCTTTCTTTTGGTGTAACAGACAAATCTGAAGAATCTAAACCAAAAAGCAACTCACCACCTTCATTGCAATTTCTCTTTGGACTTAGGCTTACCTTTTGTTATCTGGATCCATCTAGAGATATACAACAAAGGCGGGTAATTGGGGGATGGGGAAAGATGCAAAATAATTGAACAACATGTGGCAGGAATGACACACCTTACTGTGTTAGATACTAAAACTGAAAGAAGGGCTTTCTGGGTGAAACAGTGCGCAAATAATGCTCATGCACGTTACTCTGAGACTGAGTATATATCGGCCATAATGGATCAAGAGCCTTGTTTCTTTGAAGACAATTAACAACTGTGGCTATGAATTCATAGCGCAATTCAGCCGTTTCTTTAGCATTTGTCTGTTCTTTTTTCGAAGCCGAGTTGAGACGCTCAACCCAGCACTAACAGAAAGCCGGCAAAGAGCCAGTCGGACTCATACCTGCGACCGCTCGCCTCGAAGCACCGGCCAGCTTTCATCCTGTAACGCGAGAACATTTTGCCAAATCTACTGACAGCAGTTTTTAATTGATGTGCCTTTCCCAAATATGGACTGGAATGTCCCTAGAGCGATAGGTATCGATGGGGTGGAGTTTGTTAGGTGCGTTCAAGAATGTTTCTTTACACAATATGTAGATAAGCCTACAAGAGGAGAGGCTGTACTTGAGCTGGTATTTGGAAATGAACCTGGTCAGCTGTCAGAATCTCAGTCGGAGAGCATTTTGGAGATAGTGATCACACATTAATCTCATTTACCATAGCATTGGAGAGGGATAGGAACAGACAAGTTAGGAAAGCGTTTAATTGGAGCAAGGGGAAATATGAGGCTGTCAGGCAGGAGCTTGGAAGCATAAATTGGGAACAGATGTTCTCAGGGAATAGTACGGAAAAAAATATGTCAAATTTTCAAGGGATATTTGAGTGGAGTTCGGCATAGGTACGTTCCAATGAGACATGGGAAGGATGGTACAGGAACCGTGGTGTATAAAGGCTGTTGTAAATCTAGTAAAGAAGAAAGGAAGAACTTACGAAAGCCAAAACGGGTCATGAGAAGGCTTTGGCGGACAGAATTAAGGAAAACCTTAACGAACAGGTATGTAACGAGCAAGAGGATAAGACGTGAGAGTAAAGGTCCAATCTAGTGTGACAGCAGTAAAGTGTGTATGGAACCGCAGGAGATAGCAGAGGTACATAATGAGTTACTTGCTTCAGTATTCACTACGGAAAATGATCTGGGCGATTGTAGGGATGACTTACAGTTGTCTGGAAAGCTTCAGCATGTTGATATTCAGAAAGGGGATGGAAAACATCAAGTTGGATAAGTCACTGGGATCGGACGAGATATACCTCAGGCTACTAAGGGAGGCGAGGAAGGAGATTGCTGGGCCTCTGGCGATGGTACTTACATCATCAATGGGGACGAGAGACTTTCCGGAGGATTGGAAGGTTGCAGATGTTGTTCCACTATTCAAGATGGGGTGTAGAGATAGCCCAGTAAATTATAGACCTGTGAGTCTTACTTCAGTGGTTGGTTAGTTGATGGAGAAGATCCTGAGAGGCAGGATTTATGAACATTTGGAGAGTCATAGTATGATTAGGAATAGTCAGCATGGCTTTGTGAAATGAAAGTCATGTCTTACGAGCCTGATTGACATTTTGAGGATGTGACTAAACACATTGATCGAGGCAGAGCAGCAGATGTAGTATATATGGATTTCAGCAAGGCATTTGACAAAGTACCGCATGTGAGGCTTATTGAGAAAGTAAGGAGGCATGTGATCCAAGGGGACATTGCTTTGTGGATCCAGAACTGGTTTGCGGACAGAAGGCAAAATATGATCGTAGATGGTCATATTCTGCATTGTGGTCGGTGACCAGTGGTGTGCCTCAGGGATCTGTTCTGGAAGTCATGCTCTTCGCGATTTTTATAAATGACCTGGATAAGTCAGTGGAGGGATGGGTTAGTAAATCCGCTGATGAGATATAGATTGGAAGTATTGTGTATAGTGGAGAGGGCTGTTAAAGGTTATTGCGGGACATTGATAGAATACAATACTGGGCTGAGAAGTGGCAGATGGAGTTCAACCCTGGTAAGTGTAAGGTGGTTCATTTTGGTAGATCAAATATGACGACAAAAATTAGTATTACTGGTAAGAAACTTGGCAGTGTGGAGGATCAGTGAGATCTTGGGATCCGAGTCCATAGAACACTCAAACCTGCTGCGCAGATTGACTCTGTGGTTAAGAAATAATACGGTGCATTGAGCTTAATCAATCGTGGGATTGAGATTTTTTAGAATAGTACAGCACTGTACAGGCCCTTCGGCCCGCAATGTTGTGCCGACCCTTAGACCCTGCCTCCCATATAACTCCTCACCTTAAATCCGTCCATGTAACTGTTTGGAGCCGAGAGGTAATGTTGCAGCGATCTCGGACCCTGGTCAGACCCCACTTGGTCGCCTCATTAAAGAAAGGATATTTAAACCATAGAAAGTTTTACAAGGATGTTTCCTGGATTGGGGAGTATGACTTATGTGAATAAGTTGAGTGACTCGGCCATTTTCCCTTGGAGCGACGGAGGATGAGAGGTGACCTGGTAGAGGTGTATGAGATGATGAGAGGCATCGATCATTTAAATAGTTAGTGCCTTTATCCCAGGGTTGAAATGGCTAGCACAAGAGGGCACAGTTTTAAGGTGTTTGGACGTAGGTACAGAGGAGATGTCAGGGATAAGTTTTTTTGTGTGTCGAGAGTGGTGAGTGCGAGGAATGGGCTGCGGGTGACGGTGGTAGAGGTACATGGTGCCCAGAAAAATAGAGGTCTATGGATAACCCTAGGTAATTTCTAAGGTAAGGATATGTTCAGCACAGCTTTGTGGGCCGAAGGGCCTGTATTGTGATGTAGGTTTTCTATGTGAATTGGGAGCAGATGTTCATATTTTTATTTTGGCATTTACTCTTAAGTCTGGTTTTGTTCGAGTCCGAATGCATGGTATCTTGCACTATTCAGTCCTAATATTTGGACACTAAAACACTCACCTCGTGAAATTCTATGACATTCATGCACGGGAGTTCTATATAATCCTATGTTCACTGTGCCATATGAGCCAGCCTTGATATTAGTCAGGGGCGCAGACTGTCCACATGAATTCAGCAACATGAAATCAGTCGTATTGGACTTTGCGTCCATATCACTTCAAAATGCTTGTGGAAGACTTTCATTGCACTGCATCTCCGTAGATCTGCGTGCTACTTCAATTGTTCCGCTTGCCTTTGAATTCAATTTACTGAATCCCTCGACCGAAGAAGAATGCCAGCAAGGGCAGTAAGGTGCCCAGTAAGGGCAGTAAGTGTTAGTATCCATTCCTAATTTGTGCATCTTAATACCAACAAACATAATAGCCAAAAGTAGTAACAAGGAGGTGGAGCTAGATGCCATTATTAAGCATTTTTCTCTCGTCCAGAACTCTCTAACATGCAAATATTAGGTGTAAGTTTTGTCCAGTCATCCTGCACCGAAACATTGATTGTCTCTGTGAATGAAAGTGATATCGTGCCATTGTCTCTTACAATGACGACTTTTTTTGACTTAATTGGGTTTTCTGCAGAAAGCAGCGAATTACATTCTTCCAGTTGCAACGTAAATAACGTCCAGCAGAGGGCTGACTTAGGCGACAGGAAAGCCATGCATTTAAACCTAATCAGCATCAGTGGATGTCAGTTTTGCTACCAAATCTCTTGGTTCTCTAGTACTTGGAATTATTTCTTCTACTTGTTAGTTATTTGGCAGAGGTGACATTACTATGGGGCATTATCGTTCTGGTCTGTCATGATTACACTCACTGTTACATTACTACCACGCAATGGTGATCCAGCATCCCTTATTTACACGAGGAATTGAAATGATTTAAGTTCTACAAAATTAAACTTCCTGCGTGCAAACTCCATTCTATTTATTGAGTTTATTGGGATGAGTGATTATATAGGTCAAGCATGAGATTGAAATAGAGTAAGATAATTGGCTGTTTTCACCACAATCGCTGTAAGTCCCGAATGAGAGACTTAGAAACAGAGAAAATCTACAGCTCAGTAAGGCCCTTCGGCCCACAAAGCTGTGCCAAACATGCCCGTACCTTAGAAATTACCGAGGGTTACCCATGGCACTCTATTTTTCTAAGCTCCATGTACCTACCTAGGAGTACAAGATGTCCTTCAGTGAGGCTGGTAGATAAGTGGCATGGTTTGCACTGCCAATATCGGAGCGGAAAACATCCATGTAGAGACAGAAACAAGAGCTTAGACAGAAGTAGCTCGACCAAGTGACACCATGAGTCAAACCATCCTCAAAATGAGGACCTTTCGGTTGGAGCAAATCTGGCAGCTGCTTCAAGAATAAAACTGACACAGAATATGAATTTATCAAAACAAACTTAAACTTAAGCAGAAAGCGCCAGGAAACCACATTACAGAGAGCGAGTCGCTCGAGAAAAACTCAAGAAACTCTAAAGCCATTAGTAACTATTAAGCAACAATTAACCAGATCAGGTGCTCTAAGAACTTCGGAGCCCAAAAGATCTTTGATGCCCTGCACAGGCCTGAAGAAGTCTCTATAGTACCCCCTCACTATAGCTGGCATTTGATGGCCTTGGAAGACCTGAAAACTCGAAATCCAGGGAATAATCGAGAGACCTGGTGAACTTGAGAGTGAGGCGTGCGGAACTCTGGAGGCAGGGAGACTTTGGGATCTAGAGAGACGGAGACCTTGGAACCCCAAAAGACTGATATCAAGAAACCCCGGGCGGCGTCGAGAGGGAGGTTTGGGAGTACTCGAGATGGGGAGATCATTTGAAAATCCTAAACATATTGAATAAGCCTTGGAAAAGAACAGAATAAGAAAACCCTGGGGACACTGAGAAAAGTCCTTGGGTAACCTTGAAACCGTGAAACTTGAAAACTAGAGAAGGAAAGTTTTCAAATCTTGTTCACAGTGTCTTCTCTTTCACATTTTTTTGCAAGCTGTACCATGACTTTCATCAAGGGGTTAAAAATGCTCTTGATTAGGTTACTTTTCTTGGTATTTGCATGCTCAAGTACAGTAACACTTTACTAAAGCACACTTGAGTATTTTGCAGTAGGGCTGTTCTAGAATTTTTACTTGACTTGAATATTGAATCAAATGAAAAGCTTGCTTGAAGCCCTCATTTGTTATGCAGATCTGAGTCACGGGACCACAATGCTGGGAACCCGAGTACTTTTGACTTGAACGCTTGGAATGGATACCGGATAAACTCAACGTAGACTAGCGAAGTTTGGCATGTAGACTCCGGACTCCCGGAATGCAAAGTCAGGACATGCAATGAGAATAAAGGCACATTCTCCTCAAGCCACCAATATCAAACCGTCACTGTTCAAACTTTGCTGGGTCCACTACTTGGCAAGATCCTTCCGTCACGCTGGAGACAGAAACAAGAGTTCATTCGAACGGAACATTGTTGCCTCGACGAATCACTCTGATCAATGAATTTCATGCGTCAGTCAGCTGCTCTCTCTAAGCTGGGTTCAGCTTTGCGCGGTCGAGACTTGCTGTCATCAGGTTCGTATATGGCCCAAGTGCGGAGTGAGAGACACTGAAGTGGGTCGACATTTCACAGACTTTAATGCGAACAGTATTAAAGGGAAAAGAAAACAGTAAATGCTGGGCCAAACAGAGCCGTGAACTATAACTCTCAAATGGATAACGTAGACTACACAGCGACTGAAAAGAACAACTAAGTATGAAACGAATATCGCTAGATTCCAGAGTCATTTCGCTCGATACTACAATTTCTCGAGCAAGGCGGAATGCAGACAGCGAAGCGTAACTATGTCGAAGTCTCGACAAATACTGCGACGAAATGAATGGAGTTAAATACTATCACAATGAAATAGTAACTAGCTGAAACGTGAATATTCACGAGCGCAATTGCCTAATTTGATACGCTGCCGAATCCGTGGTTGTGACACTTTTTGCAGACCGGAGCTCTGTCGTTCGCGTCAAGCACCGTTATGAAAATTTGAGATGTTCCGAGTATTTTGGATTCTCTCCGTCAAATGTCGTCAGCGTCAGACAACCAGCATCTACGTCGTGCGAGAACAGGAGCTGGGACGTTGCTCCAATCTGCGTCAGTTCCGATATTTCTATGTCGGCTTCTCTTTTCCAGAAGGGAAGTTGATGTAATTGACATCAAGAATTGTAATTTCTAAATGATATAGTTTTAACGGATTCTCGAGTTTAGGCAGGCAGAAATGATTTTGATGGCACAATTCTTCTCTGTCTATATTTACGGTTCTATAAAATATTGCGTTATTTAAATTCACAGATACGGTAAATACTTTTTAGACTCGAATGAAATCTAAAGGTTACACAGTAACGGTGATATTTATGTCTGCATCGGCAGAACTATTGCAATTATACATGCTAATGTTATTTTTTTCGGAAATTGTATAGCTAATGTTCTCAAAACTCTAAAGTGTAACATACATGAATACAGCGAAAAAAACATGGTATCGTCACAACTAAGTTTTCAGTATTGAGGCCATTCGGGATAAAAATGCAAATACTGCTGCCACGATCTTCACTGAATTACAAGCCCACTAAAAGTAGCTGCTTGTTACTTTCTTTGTCTAGAATGCCTGGGGTCTCATTGAAACGTACCGGATGTTCAAAGGGCTAGATATGGCGGATGTGGAGAGGATGTTTCCTGTGCGAGGGTAGCCAGAACTAAAGGGCACAACTTCAAAATTGAGAGGACGGCCATTTAGAACTGAGGTAAAGAGGATGTTTTTTAGCCAGAGAGTAGTAAATCTGTGAAATGTTCTTCCACAAAGTGCGTTAGAGACCAAGTCTCTGCGTATAGTTCAGGCGGAAGTAGTTCGTTTCCTGATCTGTCAGGGCGTCAAGGAATATGGAGAGAAGACACGTTTACGCTGTGGAGTGGGATCCGAAATCAGCCATGATAGAATGACTGAGATGCCTCGATGGACTGAATGGCCTATTTCTGCTCATGTGTCATTTGGTCTAAAATGCTGGAAGTATTTAACAGGTCAGGCTGCATTACGGAAAGAAATAAACAGTATCAGGAATGATGAAGGGTCTCGGCACGAAACGTCGATTGTTTCCTCTTTTCCATAGATACTGCCCAACTGCTGAGTTCCTACAGCATTTTTGTGTTTGCTCTGGATTTCCAGCATCTGCAGATTTTCTCATGTTTCTGAGGCCACGTGTGGTTTCATGAATATCCTCGATCTCTATATATCGATGCTGTAAAAGGTCCTGCCATTTAATGTATACTCTAGCTTTGCATTGACCTCCAAACATACATCACTCGGCAAATTAATTCCATACAAATTTCCTGTCCAGTTTTCTAATTGACCTATATTGCTGTATCATTTGACGTCCTTCCTGTCTACCACTAAATCTACCATTTTTGTCACCTGCAACCTACTAATCACCCCTATTTTCATCCAAATTATTTAAATACTGTATATTACAAACAACACTGATACCAGCAGTGATTTATGGAGAACATCAAAGGTCGCTGATTTCCACTTAATATGAGACACTACTCTACAGCTGGTAAAAACAAAATGTAAAACATTAGCTATGACTATCTTATTTCTTCTGATGAGTAAGACAAAATTGGATCTAATTTAAAAACTCACCATGAGTCCTATGTGATCTAATATTCTGCACTCTGTTAACATTGGATAAATTGTCAAATTCTTTACTAAAATCACGTAAACGAATCCACTGTCATTCGACACCTTCAGCGCTTCCTCAAAAATCTTAATCAGATTTGTGTGATAGCACCTTCTCTGCATAAAGTCATGCTGACCACACAACTGCGTCAATGTTTTCCAAATAATTTACAACCAATTAATACAAGGTTATCAACGACTATAAGGATATTAATATAGTGGAGAATCTTAAATCCATTTTCGGAATAGTATTTATCTGGAACGCCGACACAGAATTTATAGAAGCGAGCCAAAGCAGCATCGACTTCATGTATCCTATACAATTAAAGAAGAGGAGGCTTTTGTTGTCTTGAGTCAAATTAGGGTGGAAAAATCCCAGGTCCTGACATGAAGCTCCTTCGGACCCTGTGGGAGACAAGTGTAGAAATTGCAGGGGTCCTACCAGAGAAATTCAAATCATCCTTAGTGGCAGTTGAGGTATCAGAGAAGTGCAGGATGAAAAATAATATTCAGCTGTTTACGAAAGGCTCTAAAAATAAACCAGGGTATTAGTGGAATATAATATAAACGTAGCCTGATATCAGCAGTGGGAAAGTTGCTGGAAGGTATTCTAAGGGGCTGTTTATATGGATATTTGGACAGACGGATTGATTGGGGATAGTTAATACGTCTTTGTGCGTGGTAGGTCGTGTCTAACGAATTTATTGAGTTTTTTGAGGACGTTACCAGGAAAGTTGATTAAGGCAAGGCAGTGAATTTTGTTTAACTGGGCTTTAGCAGTGCGATTCACAACGCCCTCATGGGAGGATGTTCAAGGCGTTTCAGTCGCTCGGTATTCAAGATGAGGTGCTAAATTGGATTAGACATTCCCCTATGGGAAACGAAAGGGAGTGATAGTAGATGGAGGCCTGTGGTTCGTGAAGTGGTGCAGGGATCGGTGCACATTAGCCTTTTTAACTCGACGTATTGAGTAAAGGAGATGGGATATTATGTTAAGGCCTAATCTGGACTACTATGTGCAGCTTTTCTAACCTATCTATAGCAAAGTTGTAAATAAGTGTGAAAGCGTACAGAGAAATGCTACAAGGATGTTGCCGGGACCGGTGCACCTGATTTATGGCGAAGTTTGAAAAGCTTAAAGCTTTATTCCTTGGAAATTTGAAGATTGAAAGGAGTTTTGATAGAGGTATATAATGACGATTACAGGTCGGGTAAATGCATGCAAACTTTTTCCACTAAGTTTGGATAGGAATAAAGCCAGAGGTCATGGGTTAAGGGTGAAAGTTGAAAAGTTTAAGGGAAACATGACGGCAGTCTTCTTTACTCAGAGGGCTGTGAGAGTGCAGAACAGCTGCCAATGCAACTCGCACATGCGAGCACGATTTTAACATTTACGAGAAGTTTTCGGCAGGTACATGGCTGGTAGGGACATGGTGGGCTATGGTCAAAGTGGACTTTGATAGGATTAGGCTGTTTGAATTATGTGGTACGGACTAGATGGGCGAAAGGGGCTGTTTCTGTGCTGTACTTGGCTAAACCTCTACGACTCTACAGCTCATGAATGATTTCCTTTTTTTTTCGCCATTTTGCCCTTCTTATTCAATAGAACAAAACTGAGCATTCTCAGGGTCTCTAGCACCTCATCCTTTCCTAAATAGTATACAGTGATCTGTATCAAGGCCGCAGTAATGTTCTCCCTTGCTTCTGGCAGAATCTTGGGATACAACCCTCCGTGCACGTGGATTTGTTCATATTTATGTTTGTAGACATCCAGAAACTTCAGCATTTCAATATCGCCATTCTTTGGAATATCAAAATAAAACCCTGTAATCTTAACAACATCTATGTTCCTCATAGAGATCACTGGTGGAAAGTAGTTATTAAGTGTACCAGGCACTTACTTTCGATCAACAGACAAACCCTTGTTTGTCCTTGAATGAATCTACTGCAGCCTTATTTACTATCTTTTTTCGAATATTCACATAAAATCCCTGCTCTTCGTTTTAATCCTATGGCCATGTCAAAAATATCTTATATTAAATATTGTCCCTATTTTAAGCACTATGCCGAAATCCGAAGGTAGGAACCTACCGAGTTTAAAAGGGTAGGGTGATGCTTCACGCCAAAAGCACTTCATTTTTTTCCTACCTGCCTATACCTGCTATGCACTTCCTTTTTTCTTTCTCTCTTATTGGGGCTCAACATCTCTTGAAAGCCAAGTTTTCCTACACTTGTTATCGTTTCCTTTTATTCGGACAGGCACATACAATCTTTGTACTCTCAAATTTTCGTTTTTCGAAGCCTTCTGCATTCCATGTATACCTTTGGCAGCAAACAGTCTGTCCGCACTTGCAGGATTCTTTCTGATGCCATCAACATTAGCCTTTCTCCAATTATGAATTTCATCCTGCAGACCAGGACTTAATTCAGGAACATGGGTTTTGGAAGTGTTTTTAGAAGAGCATCATCAGAAGCAAACAACAGAGGCAATAGGACAGATCTGCCTTAGCAATAGACATGACGCAGGATAGAATGTAAAATAAGGCAACTAGAGCCGTCATAAATAAGATCACGGAGGCTACCAACTCACGTGCAGATTGGAATAAATGTAAAAAGGACTACACTACGGTGAATCATATATTGAATGTTTTTTCAGAACTATTCCCGAAAACAGAAAAAGAGCTATTGTTATTGCAAACGAAATATTGCGAGGCAAACTCAAATGTCTTAAGGTGGGTAAATCACCTGGGCCAGATGGACTACATTGCAGATTCCTGAGAGAGGTTGCTGAAGAGATAACCGTTGCCTTGATCATGATCTTTCAAGAAACGAATGGCATGGTCCCACTCTTCAAGTTGGGAAGAAAGCGAAGGAAAGGAACTTATAGACTGGCTAGCCTAATATCAGTAGTCAGGAAAACGTTGGAGTCTATTGTTAAGGATATGGTTTCGAAGCGCTTGGAAACTAATGATAAAATAAGTCAAGGTTAGTATGGTTTCTGTGAACGGAAATTCTGCCTGACAATCTACTGCAGTTCTTCGAGGAAGTAACAAGCATCGTGGACGAAGGAGAGGCAGTGGGTGTCATTTACTTGGATTTTCAGAAGGCGTTTGAAAGGGTGCGACATGTGAGGTTACTTAACAATCTAAATTTCTATGTGTTACAGCAAAGATACTGGTATCGATAGCGAAATGGTTGACCGCAGGAGGCAGCGAGTGGGAATAAAAGAGATCTTTTCTGGTTGGCAGCCAGTGACTAGTGGTGCTCCTCAGGGGTCAGTATTGGGACCGCTACTTTTCACATTGTCTATCAATGATGCAGTTAAGGGAATTAAAGGCTTTGTGGCAAAGATTTTGAATGATGCAAAGCTAGGTGGGGTACGTAGTGCTGAGGAAGCGGTGCGATTGCAGCAGGACTTACACAATATGGAAGAATGTGCAAAAAAATTGGCAGATGGAATAGAGTGTTTTGAGATGTATGGTAACGTATTTTGGTAAAAGGACTATTATCTAAATAGGGAGAAGGTTCAAACTTCAGAGCTGCAGAGGGACTTCGGAGTCCTCATGCAAGACTCCCAGACGATTAATTTACAGGTTGAATCTGTGGTAAAGCAGGCAAATGTAATATTTTAATTTATTTCAAGGGGATCGAATATAAAAGCAAGGAGATAATGCTGAGCCTTTATAAGACACTAATCAGGCCGCACCTAGAGTATTGTCAACAGTTTTGGGGCACATACTTCAGTGAGAATGTGTTGGCATTGGAGAAAGTCCAAAAGAAGCTCACGAAGATGATTTCAGGAATGAAGGGGTTAACATATGACGAGCGTTTGTGAACTTTACGCCTGTACCCACTGGAACTTAGAAGAACACAGGGGAATCTAATTGAATCCGATAGAATTTTGACCGGGTTAACTAGGGTGATGTCAGGAGTATGGCGGGGTTATCCAGAACTAGAGTGCGCAGCCTCAAGATTGAGTGACGACCTTCTAGAACAGAGGTAAGGAGGTATTTTATTTTTAGCTAGAAAGTAGTAGATCTGTGGAATGCTCTTCCACAGAATGCATTTGCGGCCAAGCCCCTGCGTACAGTTAAGGCGGAAGTTGATCGTTTCCTGAACGGTCAGGACGTCAAGGGATATAGCGAGAAAACAGGTCTATGTGGTTGAATGCGATTCGCAATCAGCCATGATGGAATGACGGAGTTGTCTCGATGGACTGAATGGCCTAGTTTTGCTCCTGCGCCTTACGACCTATGGTCTTAACATTCTATAACCCTACAAATACACGAAAACAAAAGGTTCTTCTACCCCAGTCTTTTCTTGATGCGAAGTGAGGGAGGATTATTCAGTGACATGTTAGTGTGTGGTAGCGCTCATAAAATTACCGAATTTTACCTTCAGGCAGAAGCTGCGGACCATATGACTAAGAACAAAAACGTTAAATTGGAGCCATTCTGAAGAACTGAAAGTATATCCACTTTAAATCAATTCGCAGATTGTATTCAGGGATTAGTCGATCGAGATGCAATGAACCATCGGGAACCTGAGGATTAACTTTTCAAAAAAAAATATGATAGCTATATGCTAACCAGAAAGAAAAAAGGTGACCAAAATAGTTTAAATGCCGTGGTAAACATTGAAATGAAACATACGTTTGTGAAAATTTGAGCAGTAGGTCATAAAGAGAACTGCGTGAAAAAGCGTCAAGTAATGAATTAAAGTAGAGAAATACTCTTCTTTGAGGGAAGTGCAAATGCTAACTGTAATTGTGGAAAATCAGATAAATAATATTTCCGTGGATACTTCAAAAAATAAAGTTAACAACGTGAGGGTCTTTCCCGCGGAAGGTACATCTGGAAATCAATAAGAGAATGCAAGTTGACAATTGAAGAAATTAAGAAGTTAATTTGCATCAGTGTTGTTGGAATAACGTAAAAAAAAATATCCAAGAATAGTTGTAAATAGAGTATACCAGTGGAGGGACGAACAAAAGGAAACTGCGATTGAGCAATGTTCTGGCAGGTTGAAAGGCCTCGGAATATTGTGTTTATAAAAGAAGACATAGGAACAAATTAGGTCATTAGACCCATCGAGTCTGCTGTACCATTTGATTATGGCTGACTTACTTTCTCTGTCAGCCGCATTCTCCTGCCTTCTCCCGTAACCTTTAACGCTTTTGCTAATCTAGAACCTCCAACCTCCGTTTTAAATATACCCAATAAAATGGCTTCCGTAGTCATCTGTGGCAACGATTTTCTCAGATTTACCTCGCTTTGGCGATAGAAATCCCTGCTCAACACTCTACTAATCGTATGTCCTCCCATTCTGGCACTGTGCTCTCTGGTCCCAGGCTTCCGTTATTTTGGAAAGATCCTCTCCATATCCACTCTATCTATGCCTTTCAATATTTCGGTAGGTTTCAATTATATTCCCGCTCATTCTTCCAAACGCAATGTGTATAGGCCTTGGGTCATCAGGTGCTCCTTAGACGTTAACCCTTTCTTTCCAGGCTCTTTAAAGAATGGTAACGAATGACATCAAATCAGTAGAAAGATGTAACATAGGGTCGGAAGATATTGAATCCTTGTGGGTTGATTTAAGAAACTGCAAAGGTGAATGGACTCTGATGTCAGTTATATACAGGCCTCCAACAGTTGCTGGCAGGTGGACCATAGTTTACAACAGGAAATAGAAAGTCGTGTCAAAAGGGCAATGTTATGATAGTCATGGGAGATTTTAACATGCTGGTCGATTAGGAAAATGGATTTCAAGACAGTGAGTTTGTTGAATGCCTAAGAAATGGCTTTTCAGAGCAGTTTATCGGGGAGCCTTTTAGGTGATCAGCTATACTGGATTCGGTGTTATATAATGAATCGGATGCAATTAGGGAGCTAAAGGTAAAAGAACCCTTAGGAACCAATTATCACAACATGACTGAGTTCAACTTGAAATCTGATAGGGAAAAAGTAACCTTTGATGTATCAGTATTTCAGTGGAATAAGGTAAATTACAGTACTATGATAGAGGATTTGGCCAAATGAAATTGGAAGGACTTACTGGCAGGGATGTCAGCAGAACAGCAATGGCATACTTTTCTGGGGAAACTAAGGAAGGTGCAGGACACATGTATTCCAAAAATGAAGAAATATTCAAATGGTAAAATAGGACAACCATGGCTGAGAAGGGAAGTCAAAGTTATTGCAAAACAAAAGGAAGGGTATACATCAAAACAAAAAAAAAATAGTGAGAAGGTAGAGGATCGAGCAGTTCTTTAAAAACCTACAGAGAACAACTAAAAAAAAAATCATTAGAAGGGAAACGATGAAATATGAGAAAAGCTAGCAAATAAGATCAAATAGATACTAAAAGTTGTTTTAAATATCTTAAAATAGAAATAAGAGTGGATATAGGACCGCTAAAAATGAGAGAGGATGAATAATAACGGGGACAAGGATATCGCTGATGAACTAAATGAGTATTTTACGTCAGTCTTCACTGTGGAAGACACTAGCAGTATGCCTGATGTTGTAGTGTGTGAAGGTAGAGGAATGGGTGCGGTTAGTATTACAACAGGGAAGGTGCTCAAAAAGCTGAAGGAGCTAAAGGTACATAAGTCACGCGTACCAGATGAACTGCACCCCAGCGGTCTGAAACAGGTAGCGTTAGAGATTTTGGTAGCATTAGAAATGATCTTTCAAAAATCATGGTGCCAGAGGACTGGAAAATTGTAAATGATACGCCACTCTTTAAGGAAGGAGGAACGCATCAGAAAGAAAATTATAGACCAGTTAGCCTGTGGTTGGGAAGATCTTAGAGCCAATTGATAAGGATGAGGTGATGGAGTAGTTGGTGACACAGAACAAGATAATATAAAGTCAACATGGTTTCCTTCAGGAAAAATCTTGCCTGATGAGAAGATTACAATCAGGATAGATATAGGGGATGCAGTGGATGTTATACATTTGGATGTTCAGAAGGCCTTGAATAAGGTTCCACACATAAGGTTGCCGACCAAGTAACCAGCCCGTGGTATTATAGGAAAGTTACGAAAATGGTTAGAGCATTGGCTGATTGGTTCGAGGCTGCGAGTGGGAATAAAAGGAACCTTTTCTGGTTGGCTGTCAGTGACTAGTGTTGTTTCGCAGAGGTCGGTGTTAGGCCTACTTCTTTCTATGCTGTATATAAATGATTTAGATGATAGAATAGATGGCTTTGTTGCCAAGTTTTCAGATAATACAAAGATTGGTGAAGGAACAGGTAGTGTTGAGGAAACAGGTAGGATGCAGAACCATAGAGCATTCCAGCACAGAAACAGGCCCTTCGGCCCTTCGTGGCTGTGCCAAACCATTTTTCTGTCTAGTCCCACTGACCTGAACCTGGATCATATCCCTCCATACCCTTCTCATCCATGTACCTGTCCAGGTTTTTCTTAAATGTTGGAAGTGAGCCTGCATTCATCACTTCAACTGGGAGCTCATTCCACCACTCCACTACACTCTGTGTGAAGAAACCACCCCTAATAATGCTCCCTTTAAACTTTTCCTTTTTCACCCTTAACCCATGTCCTCTGGTTTTTTTTTTCTCCCCTAGCCTCAGTGGAAAAAAACCTGCTTGCATTCTCTCTATCTATACCCATCATAATGTTTTACACCTCTATTAAATCTCCCCTCGTTCTTCGACTCTCCAGGGAATAAAGTCCTAACCTATTCAACCTTTATTTTTAACTCAGTTTCGCAAGTCCCAGCAACATCCTTGCTAACCTTCTCTGCAATCTTTCAACCTTATTAATATCCTGCCTGTAATTAGGTCACCAAAACTGTACACAATACTCCAAGTTCGGCTTCACCAATGTCTAATACAACCTCATCATAAAATTCCAACTCTAATACTCAATGATATGATTTATAAAGGCCAACGTACCAAAAGCTCTCTTTACGAATCTATCTACCCGTGACGCCACTTTTAGGGAATTATGTATCTGTATTCCCAGATCCCTCTGTTCTTCTGCACTCCTCAGTGCCCTGCCATTTACCTTGTATGTTCTACCTTGGTTTGTCCTTCCAAAGTGCAACACCTCACACTTGTAGGACTTAGATTTGGACAATGGTCAAGAAATTGGCAAATAATTTGGTAGTTGAAATAAATGTGCAGTCTATTTTCTAAGCAGCGAGCTAATCCAAAAATTTGAGATATATAGGTTCTTGGGAATCCTTGTGCAGAACACCCAAAAAGTTAACGTGCAGGTAGAGTCGGTGGTGAGGAAAGCAAATGCCATGTTAGCATTCATTTCAAGCATTCTAGAATGCAAAAGCAAGGATGTGATGCTGAGTCTTTACAAGAATCTGGTGAGGCCTCACCTTGAGTATTGTGAACAGTTTTGGGCCCCTCATCTTAGAAAACATATGCTGGAATTGGAAAAGGTCCAGAGGAGGATCACAAGGAAATTCCAGGAATTATAGGGTTATCATACGGGGACCGTTTGATGGCTCTGGGTCTGTACTCGCTAGAATTCAGAAGGATGAGGGCGGATGTCATTTAAACCTTTCGAATGTTGAAAGGCCTAGACAGAATGGACGTGAAAAGGGTATTTCCTATGGTGGAACAAGAGGGCAAAGCCTCAGGATAGGGGGCGCCCTTTCAAAACAGAGATGCGGAGAAATTTGTTTCCACGTGCAGCTGTGAAGGCCAGGTCGTTGGGTGCACTTAAGGCGGAGATTAGTATGTTCTTGATTGGACATGGTATGAAAGGTCACGGGAAGAAGACCGGGAACTGGGTTTGAGGAAGAGAACAAAAAAGGATTAGACATGATTGAATGGCAGAGCAGAGTCGATGGGCCAGATGGCCTAATTCTGCTCCTATGTCATACGGTCTTATTATCGTCAATCTCATCTGGACCTTCTCCTGTGGTCGAACATTATTTCCTAGATATGGGTCGCTAAACTACTCACAATACCCCAAAATGCGGTATAACCAATGCCTTATAAATACCCACCAATACAGGGAGACAGAAACTGATATTTTGGAACCAGGTCTCAAACAAATGAAATATTCACTTCTTTAAAATTTTATGGTGTCAATACCATGGCTCCAGCCGTTTTACGCCTCAGGAAACTCCATTTATTTTATTTCCATTATATTCTCCGGGTAGCTATTTGCACTGCCTCGTAATGCATTAATCCAGTTACTTCTACAAATTCTGAAATCAAGTCTCTGACTTTCTTACATAATTCATCCCAATATTTAATTTCATTTGCTTGATCAGTGTCCAATATCTCTGTTCCGTGTAATTCGTTTCACTCGCCTATGTTTTAATATTCTGTTCCAATAAATAAAATTCTTGGACAACATATCGCCATGAAATGCCATGCCATGCAATGAAATGTATATTGACTGGCTGCATCGCAACCTGATTAGAAACACCATTGCCCTTGAACGGTTACCTAAAAAAAGCACCAGATACGGCCCAGTGTATGACGCGTAACGCCCTCCCAACCAAGGAGAATATCTATATGAAACTCAGCCATGGGAAGGCAGCATCCATCATCAGGGGTCTCTATTACCCAGAACACGATTGCTTCTCGCTGTTTCCATCATGAAGAGGGTACAAGAGTCTAAGGACTCACATCACTGTGCTCAGGGACAGCTAATACCCTTCAACCATCAAGCTCAAGTACCAGAGGGATCACTTCACTCAACTTCATTTGCCTAATCATTGAAATTTGCGCTCAACCATTCACTCGCTTGCAAGGACTCTTCATTTCATGTCTTTGATACTTATTGCGGATTCATGTATTATTATTTTTTTCTTTTGTATTTTCAGTTTGTTTTCTTCTGCACTCTGGCTGAACGCCCTAGTCAGGCAGTCTTTTATTTATTTTGTTGTGGTTATTATTCCACAGATTTTTTTCAGTATGACCATGAGGAAATGTTTCTCCGGTTTATATATGGTGACCTATGTGTACTTTGATAATAAATTTACTTTGAACTTTGAGCTTTTCTGTCACAGTCTAAATTAAACCACAAAACATGGAACAGCCTGCCCAAAAAGCCACGTATGAAGCTGAGAAAGAAATATAAAGTCAGGTCCCTTTGGCTTAGTATGCTCATGCGGAGATCCTGCTCCAACATTTCCTTTTTCTGAGTCCACCTGCTCTATTAGCAATCCTGCTAGACCATACGTACATTTCCCATGATTGTAAGACAATTCGTCGCTGAACTGACGTCTAGTATTATGTATTCTGGGTAAAGAAAGTAAGTTTACCGGTGTTTTTACGACACGTTACCAGAAGTTATTTAAGAGAGTAATTGTTATTTAAGAGGTGAATTCTCAGTTGTACTTTGCAACACATATAGCTTAATTCCCAAGAGTAAATCTATAGACTTGTTTTAAGTGAAGTTATTTTTCAACCATTGGGGCATTTTAGTTAGAGTCCTCTATTTCTAATCATGAACCATAATTATTACCGTACTCTTTAACATACTTGGTGAAATAAAAAGAAAGCTTAGACACATTTTAATAATACAGAATTTACCTCGTGAAATCCATTTGAATCCTTGTTCGAAGAGTTTGATGACTTTATACGTGTTTCCGGGACACATGGACCATTCGTATTACATATCGTGGGTGCAGAAGAAGTATGCGACTTTATGAGCATGAAGTCACTCATAGTTGGATCTGAACAGACTTCATAACGAAATGGTTTCGAGACAACCTCGCCTTGATAAACTTCCAAATAATTGTGTTGTATTTGTAGATTCGTGCAAGCTTTTTGAACCCCATGAAACGACTCTGCTCTCGAGAATTTTGACCCTTTCCAACAAAGGTTATTCTCAATCCTATCTTTCTTCACCTTAATGCCAAGGATTATAATCGCCACAAAGAAAACCAAGGAGGCTGAGCCAAATGCGATAATCAAATAAAACTTCAAATCATGTTGCCACTGACTAGGGATTTGAAACCTGCCAGGACTGGATGGTTTGTCTGCATAATCGTCTTGCACTAATACATTGATAATGACAGTAGATGAAAGGGATGGAGTTCCATTGTCCTTTACCACAACTACAATTGATTGTTTGGAGGGATCTCTACGCAGAAAACGACGGATGGTCCAAATTTCGCCTGTTTCGTGAGCCACGGTAAAAAGACTTTTATCCGTGGGCAGCTGAAGTTGATAGAAAAGTTGCGCATTTTGGCCAGAATCGGCATCAGTGGCTGTCACTTTTGCCACCAAATAACCAGAATCTGCAGACCTCGGTATTGTCTCTTCAGTTATAGAGTTTGCATTTGGCGGAGGTGACGCGATCAGAGGAGCATTGTCATTTTGGTCGACAATGATCACTTTAACAGTAACGTTATTACAGAGAGGGGGGATTCCCTCATCCCTTACCTGAACATTGATTTGAATTTGTTTTAGTTCTTCAAAATCAAAAGATCTTTCAGCAATTATCACACCACTTGCAGCGTTTAATGAGACGAAATTTGACGTAGGCAAACCTTGCACCAACTTATTCAGAATAACAAAGGTCATTTGACTGTTTTTATTGGAATCTGGATCAACGGCCGATACGGAACCAATTGAAACTCCCACGGCATTATTTTCTCTGACATACATTGTGAAGGAAGTCTGAGTGAAACGCGGAGCATTATCATTTATGTCTGTGACAAGAACATGGACAGTCTTGCTGGACGACAGTGGAGGGGAGCCTGCATCGGTGCATGTAATGGTAATGTTGTACTCTGGCATACTTTCACGGTCTAAGTCGCCGTGTGTGACTAATGTGTAGAAGCTACTTAAAGAGGTGTTAAGCTTAAATGGAATAGCATCGTTGATTTGGCAAAGAATATCTGCCGGATTTTTAGAATCTCGGTCTGAAACTTTGAGAAAAGCTATCGCAGAATTCGTGCTAATATTCTCAGGAACAGTGTTCGACATAGTCTTTATCATTATTTCAGGACTGTTATCATTAACATCTTTAACCAGTATCACAATCTTACAATACGCTAACAATGGATGTGGGCCTCTATCCTTGGCCTGCACTGTAATCTGATAAATTTGGATTTCTTCAAAATCCACGTTACCAGTTACTGTAATGTCTCCGGTTAAGGGATCCAAGCTAAATACCTTCCGCACTTTTTCTGGAGTGTCATTATGGAAAGAATATTCTATTTTACCGTTTAATCCTTCGTCCAAATCCACCGCAGTTACTTTCGCTATTAATGTATTATCGGGGATGTTTTCCGTAATTGAAATTTCTTGCACTTTCTGTTCGCAAATTGGAGCATTGTCATTCATATCAACAACAGTAATTTTAATTTGACTGGTCCCAATCTTTCGGGGATGCCCTTCATCAAACGCGGTAAGTGTTAACTGATAAGTGGCTTGTTGCTCTCTGTCTAGCGATTTCTGCAACACCAGTTCTAGGTTGCCACTTCCTTCGCCGCCTGGTCGAAATTTCAAACCAAAGTGCCCGTTGGGGTTCAGTTCGTAGGACCGAACACCGTTGGTTCCCGTGTCCGGGTCTTGCGCGCTCTGGAGAGGGAAAGACGTTCCTACAATAGTCATTTCGGAGATTTCAAGATTTAGCTCACTTCTCGGGAAAACCGGTTCATTGTCATTTACATCGAGAATCTCAATTTCTACACCATATAGCGTTAGCGGACTTTCCAGCACAACCTCCAGTATCAATACGCACGTGAGGCTTTGTTCGCAGAGCTGCTCGCGGTCTATCTTTTCCTTTATGAAAAGAGTTCCTGTGTTTCTGTTCACATCGATATATTGCGTTTTGCTCTCGGACAATATCTGTAATTTTCGCTCCGTTAGGATTTTTGCATCTATTCCGAGATCTGCGGAAATATCTCCGACAAAGGCTCCAATATCCAGTTCTTCGGGGACTGAGTAGTGGATTTTCTTACAGATTAAATCCGAAACAGATACGAGCAACAGATACAAAAATTGCCATTGTCTTAATTGATTGTACATTAAGCTTGCCATTGCGGAACAAACTATCGAAATATAATTACCAGAACCGTTGATGAATGCACACCCCTTAATATTACGGCGAAAACTAGATTTTTCATAAAATACTTTACAGCAGGAGTATTGTATATTTTTAGTACGATAACCGCAGAAAATCTTCTGAGTCTTTGCGTCCTTCTTTCAAACGCGGTTGAAGGCAATTCCGGAAAGACTGCTGTATGTTCTTTCCACACTGCACAGTACATGGAGTTGGGGGAGGGTTGCTGGATCGCTGGCCACATATTAAAATCTCATTGGTAGACAGCGACACAAAGAGACTGGACCAATAATAACAGCAAACTATCTTAAAGCAATGGTGCCTCTACTGAACATCAGAAGAATTGCGGTCTGCATTTTCTGGTGTGCAACTTCAATTAGTTCTACATTATTTTCAGAAATACTATTATTATTTTTCGATGACGAATATTTGTCCTGTGACCTTATTAGGTTATTAGTGTTCATTGCGAGCAAGTTTTTCCTTTTTTTTTTGCTTACGCATTTCCGTTCTCTTTTAGAACAAATGTGCTGCAGTAGATAAGTAACAAAGTGGCCATCATAACATAAGTAGGATAACCAGATTTGGTCAAATCAAAAAAGTAGATAATGGAACAATACATTGAACAGATACAGAAGCACTAAAAATAGAAGAAGGAATCTATCATTTGTCTCCATAGACTTGCTCCAACTTTCAACGCATCCACTTCAGCACCATGTTCTACTTTGTACTCATAACCGTGGAACCATACAGTAGTAAGAATTGACTCCTGCATGGAGATATTTTCTTTCTTTTCTACTGACGACTACAATAAATATACCCCAACGTTCATAAAAGTCGGGGTGAAAACATTTCTCCTGATCACAGTTTTAATTGACATGCTCAAAATCTTCATCTAGATTCTGCACCTATTGACAATCTGTCGGTTTTATATAAGTTATTTAATTCCATAGATAAATCAACATTGAATTGATGCATCTTATTAATAGGTGACTAGTAGTGCAATTCTTCCAAACTATCATTTGAATTATTTGCAAGCTAAGAAATTCATTGCTTCCTTAATGGAACTTGGCTGAAGTGAGGAAAATGATATTTATCAGCTACGTGATATTCAAATATCATCTCCAGCAATATGTATATAGTGCGTAATTTGGAAATATAATTTGCCTTAGCAGTGATGAGTTAAGTAGATACGTTTACTTTTCAGAATCCATTCCATCAGTCAAATTACTAGAGGCCCACACCAGTGTCTGTTTTCTCCGGTCTTGAAAGGTTTACAAAAGAAAAGCAGGACCAAGTATTTTTACATGATGTACGCAAGTGTACTCAATTACCAATGTTTAGACTACTTATAGAAAATTGAATATCCTATCAGGAGATGAATCTCCTTCAAATTCCTTCAGCCGTTGATACCAATAACGTATTGATTGTACAATGATAGCTTGAAGCTGTTGGTGATAGTAGGACTTTGAGAAAGGACATTGCCTCACACCACCTGCTTTTAACGATGAGGGATGCATCGATTTGATTTTCTGTAATCCTCTGTTGTCTGAGCCATTCTGTGCCAAATTTCTTTGGTTACTTTAAATGTGAGACATCTCTCCATCTCATCAAGAACCTATATGGATTTCCTTACTAAGTAATTGGATTCCATTCAAGTGTGTTGATTCTGCAACTTTACTACATTGAGAACGGGAATGTATTTTTCGCTCACAATTTATCTGGACTCGGAGGGGTATCAAGGTAGTTGGTTACACTAGAACTACGAAAGTGTTGGATTGTCGGTGTTTTCACAGAAGATAAGTATTTAAAAACGGCGGAGCCTGGAAATTCAGGGAAAAAAACAACTGAATGGTAAAAACTCTCAACATGACAGAATGTATCAATTTACAGGAAACAAGATGGACCTTCCCAGTCAAAAACCCTTTGTCGGACCAAGATTAGAAGGACTTTCATTTTGTACCTTTATTTACTTTTCTCTTATCATGGATGCTATTTGATCTGCTGGGACTATTTTGTATTTTCTTTTCTTATTGTTATGTTGAATGACAGTACCTCGACTGATTCTACAGGTTAGCCATTTCCTAATCTACCAAAAGCTCGATCAAAGAGTAATAATGACTGAAACCGGCTCTTCAGCACAACAGGTCAATGACAACCAGAGCATCCTCCTTCTGGTCCCAGCTGCACACATTCAGCCAATAACCCGTTAAGACTTTTTCTTCCATTGACTGGAATTCATGTGGTGATATGTGAAGAAGAAGCTGAAATCAGATAAGACACAGGAGCAGGATTATGCCATTCGGGCCATCGAGTCTGTTCCGCTATTCAATCATGCTGACTTATTTTCTCTCTCAACCCCATACTCCTCTTCTCCCCGTAACTTTTGACATTCTTACTACTCAAGAACTTATCAACCACTGCTTTAAGTATAGGTAATTACAGTACTTATCTACACGGCCGGGTGTGGCAAGAATTCCTTAGATTCGATTCTCTCTGGTTAAAGAAATTCCTCCTGTAACGCTCTCTATTTTGAGGCTGTGCCCGTTGGTCTTGGACTCCCCCA
This sequence comes from Hypanus sabinus, assembly GCF_030144855.1. Taxonomy (NCBI): domain Eukaryota; kingdom Metazoa; phylum Chordata; class Chondrichthyes; order Myliobatiformes; family Dasyatidae; genus Hypanus; species Hypanus sabinus. Next base: position 57,382,354 of record NC_082720.1, on the reverse strand, counting down.
TAATATGAAAAGTCCACTCCATAGGCGCTACTTCTGGGCGTTTCACTGTTCAATATGTTTAGACGAGACACCTCCCCTCCTCCACCCCCTATGCCAGATTCTTCGAAATTCCAGTACAGGTCCAGAGCCAGGAAACGCTCCTCACGCGTTAAACCGTTCATTCCCGGAAGCATTTTCATAAATATTCCATGCTTACTCTCCAATGCCAACACAACTTTTCTTAGATAAAGGGCCCAAATGTGCTTGCAATACTCCAAGTGTAGTCTTACCAATGCATTGCAAAGAGAAATATCCTTTTTCCACAATACGACCTACCCCTCTACCTATCTTCGTATCGTCCTTAGACCTCCAAAAATCCATCAATTCTGTCATCTAAATCATTGATATTAAAATGACAGAATGTGTTCCCAACACTGCTTTGTAGAACACAAATAATTACCGACAAGCTACCAGAAAAGTACCCCCTTATTCCCACTCTTTGCTTCGTGTCCGTCAGCTAATCTTCTGTTCATGCTGGTATCTATCCTGCAATCATATTTTATTCTGCAAACTCATGCGTGGCACCTCAACAAAGGCCTTTTGAAAATCCAAGGGAACATTATCTCCTGTTTCGCCTTTGTTTATCCTACTTGTTATTTCCTCATAGAGTTCCAATAGTTTTATTGAGGCAAGATTTCAGCTTAAGGAAGCTATACTGTGTTTGGCCTGTTTTATTATGCTCCTTCAGGTATCTGAAATCTCAGCATTAATAACGAACTCCAACATCTCCACTAATGAAACAGGATAAATGGCTCATAATTTCCTTCATGCTATCTCCCTGCCTTCTTAAAAAGAGTGGAGTGACATTTCGAAGTTTCAGGTCCTCCGGAGCTATTCCAGAATCTAGCAATTCTTAGAAAATCATTACTATTACCTCCACAATCTCCTCAGGTACAACTTTCAGAACACTAGTCTGTCGTCCATCTCGACCAGAGACTTATCTCCCTCCATACATTTCAGCTTCCTAAGCGCCTTCTCTTTAGCAATTACAACCTACGCTCACTTTTGCTCCCTGGCACTATCTTCTTGCATGCTATTACTGTCTTCCATAGGAAAAACTGCGGCAAGATGCTTCATAAATTCGTCCGCTATTTGTTCGTGCCCTCCCCTCGTTAGTATTGCACAGCCGTCACGTTACCGCGACCTGTTTTCTGCTCTTGCCTGTCTTTTTTTTTAACTCTTTATATATCTGAAAAATATTTCGTATCCTCTTATATACTATTGGCTACGTTCATACTTCATTTTCTCTCTTCCTGCAGATTTATTTTCTTCTGTTGCTTATTAGTAGTTTCCCAATCCTCCAACTTCTTACTAACTGTGCTATATTATGTACATTCTCATTTGCTTTTCTGCTGTCTTTGACTTCCCTTGTCAGCCACGTTTGCGTCAACCTATTGAAGAATAATTATTTATCATTGTGATGTATCTCTCCTATGCCTTCTTATTTGCTTCCATCCTTTGCTGTTCTGCCGTAATTCCTGCAAATGTCCCCTTCCAGTCAACTTTGGCCAGTTGCACACTCATGCCTCTGTAATTCTCTTTCCTCCACTGGAATACTGATATGTCTGACTTTATCTTATACCTCTTAAAATGCAGGGTAAATTCTATCGTATTATGATCACTGCCTCCTAAGGGTTCCTTTACCTTAGTTGCATAAGCAAATCTGGTACACTGCAGAGCACCCAGTCCAGAACTCTCTTTCCCCTAGTTGGCTGAACCAGAAGCTACTTTAAAAAAAAAGCTCTCCTTGCAATCTTACAAATTCCCTCTCTTGGGATCTAGATCCAAATTGATGTTTCTAATCTACCTGCATATTGAAAAGCTCTTTGTGTACTAATAGTGTATCAGCATTACAGTGGAGTAAAAACAACTACAAATGCTTGAGAAAACAGCTGCACCATGCTACTAGCAGATATGACGATCTTTTTGGAAGACAAAGTATTCTAAAGGCATAATAATGAAGATTAAATTTTGACTGAGTGCTTCTGAATAATCCAAGTCAACAAGATCTACAAAACGTGGCTAACAATGGGTGATGAAGATAGCATAAAGGCAAAACAGAGGGCATACAACATTGCAGAAATTAGTGGGAAGCTAGAAGATTAGGAAAATTGTTTTAAAAAGATTTTTAAAAAAAGACTGTTTAAAAAAAAATCAGAAATATGCACAGTTGAGAGCTGCAGTATGTTGGTACAACCCATCATATGACGCTCAATGGAAAAACTTTGAGGAGGGGATACTTCCCAACCCCATACAAGCAATTTTGGCTGATAACAACCTACAAACGTACATAAATACTATTGATAATCCATGGGTGAAATTGACTCTTAAAATATGGAAAACTGTTATAAAAGATTATAAACTAGAGGAAAATATTGCAATTCTTAAATAATGTGCACATGACTCGGATTTTATGCCGAATAAACTGGATATTAGATTCAAGGACAGGACAGCTAAAGGAATAACAGTTCTATGCAATATAATGAACGAAGGAACACTGTTCAGCTTTGAAATAGTTAAAGAGAAACACATTAGAAAAACAAGACCTTTATCGGTATTTATAGGCACGACAATATGTTAATAGGACAGTTAAAAATAGAACCAAGGCAATAGCGTGTTTGATGGAGCAATTTAGAAAAGCATATAATTCAAATAACAGTAGTAGAATTGTCAAATCTTAAAACACATTTGACTTCATACATTAAAACAAAATGGGAGAAGGAAGAAGGGATAATTATATCTGAGGAAGAATGGACAACAATATGGAGGTATCAGTGGAAGTGTACCAGTTCACAGAAACGGAGGGAGTTCGGATGGAAAACATGATAAGATATTTTATTACACCCTCTCAGAATTCAATTATGATAGTAACCTCCCTGTTTGCTGGAAAAATTGTTGAAATCAAAATGTAAACCATTATCATATTTTCTTGGAATGCCCCGTTATCAAAGCCTATTGGAGTTGTATACACAATGCTCTACAAGACATCTTTAAATGTGAAATACCCTTAGAAATTAAGACCATACATTTTGGCTGATCTCTCAATAATGGATGAAAAGAGCTGAAACAATTTAATTCATACTGGGTTAAATGCTTTAACTACATAACATCTCATAGTCCTGATTTTATCCTGAACAATCGATGAATATGTTGTTAAAAAAATCACCCCTACTTGTACATATTTTTCTCCTTTCACTTGTTCTTTTGTTCTTCTCTTTTCTAGAAGTGTATACCTCAGATAAATACTATGGGGTGATATGTGGCATATATGACTATATGATATGTACAATATTTGAAATTCATCTTATGGAAATGTTTGTTTTATGATGAATTTCAATAAAAATATGCTACAAAAAATCAAAAATACAATAGGGGAAAAGATTAACTACGACGGTAAGTAAGCCAGTTGTATAAAAGAGGATACCAAAAGACTTATTACAAATACATTGAGAGTATATAAAAGAGGAGAGTGGACATTGTACCACTGGGAAATAACTCTGGAGAGGTAGCAATGGAATGCAAAGAAGTGGCGGAGGAACTCAGAAAGTGTTTTATGTTAGTCTTCACTGTGGAAAACACCACAGCATATCAGCAATTGAAGAGTGTTAGGGGCCGAAGGTGATTGCAGCTGTTATTACTAAAGAGAAGATGCTTGGAAAGTTGAAAGTTCTGAAGGTAGAAAAGTCGTCTGGAGCAGATGGACTATAGACCAGGCTCTGAACGAGGTAGCCGAAAATATTGTGGAGAAAATACTGGTGATCTTTCAACGGTCACCTGTTTCTGGATTTCTTCCGGACGGTGGAAAATTGCAATAACACTCCACTCTTTAAGAAGGGAGGTTATAGCAGAAAGGAAATTATAGGCCATTAACCTGACTTCACTGAAAGATGTTATACAGCAACATAGAAACATAGAAAACCTACAGCACAATACAGGCCCTTCTGCCCACAAAGCTGTGCCGAACATGTCTTACCTGATAAATTACCTGAGGTTACCTATAGCCCTCTATTTTTCTGAGCTCCATTTACCTGTCCAGGCATCTTTTAGTCCCATTCCACGCACTCACCACTCACTGCGTAAAAAAAACTTACCCCTGATATCTCCTCTGTACCTACTTCCAAGCACCTTAAAACTGTGCCCTCTCGTGTTAACAATTTCAGGTCTGGGAAAAATCCTCTGACTATGCACACGATCAATACCTCTGATCAACTTATACACTTATGTTGGAGTCCATTATTAGGGATGAGGCTTCAGGGTACTTGGAAGTACATGATAAAACGAACCGATCTTCCTTCAGGAGTAAAATATGCCCGACGAATCTGTTAGAATGCTTTGAGGATGTAACAGTTAAGATAAACACAGTAGATGTTGTTGACGTGGTTTTTCAGAAACACGTAGTCAAATTGCCTCACACGAGGCTGCTAAACAAGATAGGAACCCTTAGTATTACGGAAAAGTTGTTTGCAGGGATAAAAAAAACTGTGACTGACAGGAGGCGAAGACTGGGAATAGAGAGGGCCTTTTTTGGTTGGCTGCTGTTGACTTGTTCTAATCCGCAGGAGTTGATGTTCCATCCACTTTTCCCCACGTTATATGCGAATGATTTATATGACGGGATGTAGGGCAAAAATGTTGAGGAAGCATGAAGTCTTCAGAAGGAATCAGACAGACCAAGAAAACGGGAGAAGATGTGGCAGATGGAATATAGTGCAGGGAACGGTATGATCATGCATTTTGGTAAAAGGAGTACATGTACAGACTATTTGCTAAACAGGGAGGAAGTTCAGAAATTAGAGGTGCAAATAGACTTGGGAAGGTGCGAGGAAGGCGGGCGTCCTCCTGCAGCATTCCATAAAGATTAATTTGCAAATTGAGTCACTGTTCAGGAAGCAAATGCAATGCAAGACTCACAGTGTCATGGAACAATACAGCGCCAAAGCAGGGCTTTCGGAATATCTAATCTGTGCCGAACTCTTGATCTGCCCATCGATCTGCACCCAGAACGCAGCTCTCCATGCCCCTCCCATCCATGCACCTATCAAAATTTCTCTTAAAACTTGAAATCGAACCTGTGTTCACTGCTTTCGCTGGTAGCTCGTTCCACACTCTCACCACTCTGAGTGAAGAAGAACCCCCTCATGCTCCCTTTTAATATTTCACCTTTCCACCAGAATTTCAGTTTCTAGTCTTACCCAAGCTCAATGGGGGAAAAAACCTACTTGCACTTAGTCTATCGATACCGTCATAATATTGTATGACTTTGTGAAATCTACACATCCCCCGCCACATTCTCCCTGGCTCAGGAGTTTAAATGCCTAAGCAGTTCGACCTCGAACGTATAAGTCATTCCCATCCTCGTCAATTTTCTCTGTACTTTTCAAGCTTATTAACATCTTTCCTGTAGGGAGATCACCAAATCTGGACACAGTACTCCAAAGTTGGACTCACCGACGTCTTATAAAATTTCAATACAACGTCCTAACTCCTGTATTCAAGAAATTGATTTATGATGGCCAATGTGTCAACAGAGTTCCTTAGGACGCTATCTACCTGCGACCTCGCATTTAAGTGATTCTGGATCTGCATTCCCAGATCTCTCTGTTCCAGCGCACTACTCAGTGCCCTGCCGCTCACTCTGTAAGTACTACCTTGCTTTCCACTCCCAGCGTGCAACACCTTACATTTTTCACTGCCTTAAAATTCCTCTACAACTGTTTTTCAGTCCATTTTTCCATCAGGTCCAGATCCCGGTACAATTTTTGACTGCATTTCTTTCTGTCCGGTACGAACCCAATCTTTGGTATTATCCGGAAATTTGCTGATCCAGTTTACAACATTATCATCCGGGTCACTGATATAGCTGAAGCAACAACATAACCAGCACTGATAACCACGGCACAGCATTAGTTGCATACCTCCAGTCAGAGCAGCAAACATCCAGAGCAATTATGTGGCTTTTCCTGCGAAGATCATGACACATCCTATTAACTATCTCAGCTTAAATGCCAAGCGACTAAAGATTTTTGACCACTCTCCCACATCGAAGCTTGCCAAACATGCCAAGGTCCTTGTAGAAAACTTCTGCTCTGCTCTCTTACTTTCATTGGGTTTATGGGTATTTCCTCTATACCTCCATAATATTGGTGAGACACGACCTATTACACAAAAAGCGATTTTGACGATCCCTATTTACTGTCTATCGAAATATGTATCCTGTAGTTAAAGTACCTTCGAAGTTACACACGACTGATGTAAGGTTGGTGAGTTTACAATATAGATAACCTGGTAGTCCGACTTGTTCATAGACCCTGTCGTAAACAATGGAACAACGTTAGCTGTCATCCAATCCTTGGCAACCTCACCTGTGGCTGAAGTCGGTTTATGTATCTCTGCTAGCACCCGTGCATTTTCAGAACTAGCCTCTCACAGGGACAGAGAGAACAGGGCCCTGGGGTCTTATTCACTCTAACTTGCCTCAAGACATTAAATACTTGTTCTCTGTAATTGGTTTGGGTCCATGATCCCACTGTTGCTGTGCCCCAATTCTTTGGACTTTTTCCCACTGCCGAGTAAATACAGATGCAACATAAAAAGAGCATTTAAAATCTCCCCCATCTCCTATGGTGTCATGCATAGATGACCACATAGTTATCCAGAAGGCCAATTTCCTTTGCTCTCCTAATATACCTATAGATTATTCTTCAACTTGTCTGTTAGAGCAACCTATTGCTTCCTTTATCCCTCCTAATTTCCTTCTTCAGTGTTTTATTGCCTTTCTTATAGTTCACAAGAATACCGTTTGCTACTTCCTGCCTATTCCTGTTAAGCACCTCCTTTTTTTTGTATTGATGTGTGCCTCAATAGCTCTCGAAAACCATTTCCCTAAGCAACACGTACAACACGCTGGAGGAACTCAGAAGGTCAGGCAGCATCCATGAAAACAAGCAGTCCACGGTTCAGGCCGAGGCCCTTCATCAGGACTGAAAGGGGAGGGGGCAGGGGACCTGTAAAGAAGGTGGTGGGAGGGTGGGAAGGAGAAGGCAGCTATGTGCCAGGTGAAAAACCAATCAGAGGAAAGATCAAGGGGTGGGTGAGGGGAAGCAGGGAGGGGATAGGCAGGAGAAGTGAAGAAGGGATGTAAGGGGAAAGCACCGTGTAGTAGAAGAAGGCAGAATCACGAGAGAGGTGATATGCAGCTGAAGGAGGAGGCAAAGTGAAACTGGGATGGGGGAAGGGAGAGGGAGGGAATTATTGGAAGCTGGAGAATTCAATGTTCATTCTCAGTCTCCAGCTCCTTGGCATGAACATTTTATTGACATGTATAGAACATTGATAGAGTGGACGTGGCGAAGGAGTTTCCATTCGTGGGTTAGTCAAGGGCCAGACGGATAGACTCAGCATTAAAACACGTTCCATTAGAACAGAGATTAGGATAAATTTCTTTAACCGAAGGAGGTGAATCTGTAGAATTCTTTGCCACAGATAGCTGTGCTGGCTAAGTCATTGGGAATGTTCAAAGCATAGGTTCGAAGATTCTTGATTAGTAGGGTGTGCAAAGTTTGGGGTAAGGCGGGGATGGGCTTGAGGGGAATAGTTAATCAGCCATGTTTGAATGGCGGAGCATTCTCCCTAGCCTGAATAGCCTAATACTGTTCCGGTGTGTTATGGGTTTATGGTCTATCCAAATGCGTCTTAAATGTTGCATCTGTTCCCGCCTTGATAATTTTCTCTGACTGATGATTTCCGGTAGTCACTACCCTCTAGGTAACAAAAAAATAAAAATCTCCTCTCAGTGCACTTTTAAATACAGTATCTCGTTTATTATGTGGTATCTGTGACGTCTCGATGTGGATTGCACAACCCTGGAGGCAAGCCTAATACCATCCACATCCCTGGTATCATTTCATAAGCTTCGATGTGATTATCTCTCATTTTCCTACGCTCCCAGGAATAAAGTTCCATGGTACCCTGTCTCTTCCTACAACTCGGGCTGTCTTGTCCAGGCAGCATCTTTGTGAATCTGCTCTGTACATTCTTCAGTTTGATATTGTACTTTCTATAACAGGTTGGCATGCTGTACACGCTATTCCAAGTTCTGTCTCACCAATGATATAAGTCACTGCAACGTAATGTCCATTCTTCTAAACTTGATGCGCTGAATGGTAAAGGCCAGCATGCTAAATGCCTTCTTCTATCCTTTCTACTTGCAAAGCTGCTTTGAGTGAATTGTACACCAGGTCCTTATTTTCCACAACACTCATCAGTGCCATGCCATTCACTGCATAGATGCTACCCTGGTTTGAATGTTCAAAAGTGCATCAGCCTACACCTATGTATGCTGAGATCCATCTGCCATTCCTCATGTAGTCTCGGATCAAGATCTATCTGCAGTTAATTGTACCTTCCTTCAGCATCAAGAAGACCTAAACATCTAGTATCACCACTTAACAAGCGAATAATGCCATGTATATTCACTTCAAAGTTATTTACATATTAAAATTATGTTGTACATAATATTTATTATAAATTACTATAATTGAACATTGCACATTTGAACGGAGATGTAACATAAAGATTTTTACTCCTCCTCTATATGAAAGATGTAAGTAATAACGTCAATTCAATTCAATTTAAATTATTTGCATAGTTAATGATAATCAGAGGTCCTGGGTACTCCACAGGTCATAGGTCAGTCGTAGGGAATCGACTTTCAACCAAAACATTCTACTTCCTCTCATCGGAGAAATGCTGGATCTATCTCATAAGCTCCCATTATATCCCCTGCAATTTTATCTTCTAGTTCCACCTGCCAAAATGGACTTTGTCAGAGGCGTTACTGAGAACAGAGCTCGGAAAAAGCGACACAACGGAAGTGTGAAACGCTGTGAAACGGGGACACCTCTTTTTCCCTTATTAGGGAGAGAGAGAGAGCCTGTGGTATGTCAAAGTACCGGGTGAACGAGTAGTCTTCAGGTACTGCAAGTCTGTTTCTTTATTTTGCGATGCTTTTGCTGGTGGAGATGGGGTGGGGGACGGGTGTGTGGCTGTGCTTTGCTGTTGCTTATGCGTGGGAGAGAGAGCTGGAGTGGGGTTTGGGGTTCTAACATTTAATTGTCATTCAGTCTTTGGGGCATACTCTGTTTTCGTGCATGTTTGGCAAGAAAAAGAAGTTCAAGATCTATATTATATACATTTTTCTGACATTAAATATACCTACTGACCTACTGAAAATTGATAAGCACAACATCTTCTACCCTACTCTCATCTCTCATTTTGGTACACTCTTCGAGAAACACCAAAAGATTCGTCAGACATGATCTTCTACGTACTAAATCATGCTGATTATGCCTGATCAAGCTTTGACTATCCAAGTGATCGTAGATCTTGCCGTTCGAACTCTCCGGAATACCTTCCCTACATGAAATCGGGCTCAAAGCCTTTAATTCCCTGGCCTGTCCTTGCGACCCTTCTTGAACAACGGAACAATGTCAATTAGCTTCTAGTCCTCTTTAACTTATCCGCGATGAATTAATTTCTGAAGTTAAGTAATTGCAAAACATAGACAGGGTTTATAAACATTTCTGAAAATATTGCATATAATCCTGCTAAAGCATATGATACCAAAAATAGCCGAGCAATAAGTAAATACATTAAACTTATTTGTGGAGATTGTGTGGAAGCAGGCCAGTATATGCACGATTATTAAAACTTCGGAAATATATGAGCTATATGTTTAAATATTCCGATTAAACGAGAACAGTCATGCTTTATATATTCCAAATTGGGATTTCAAAATTACAAATTCTCCCATCACTGTAAACTTCATAGTAACATAATTTAAAGTGTGATTATTTTAATACAATATTTTTACATATGTATAGAGTCTAATAATGAGAAACTGAATTCAATTAAAATATTATTTTCGAAACTCACGAGTATAAATATTAGTTCAACTAATACCGTGCGAATTTCAAGGCATAGGAACTCGTCTTCTGACGAGGCATATTGCAACATTGTGCATGTTCGATGTATTCAGACCTAATCCCTAAGTAACTCTAACCCTAACCCTAAATGCAATTTGTCTTTTAGAGTAATAAAGCACTACAGTACAGAAACAGACTCTTCAGGCCAACAACTCAGTGCTCCTCCATGTCCTTCTCATCCACGTCATAATCCACACTTTTTTTTTATGTTACGAACCTGTGGACGTTCACTGAGACTGTTTCCTTAAGAGCGCCTGAGTGAAGAAGCCAGTAGCTTCGGCTTGAAGCAATTGAGGCTTGTAACTCTTCTATGCCCACAAGGGTGGGTTGATCATCGGCACTCAGTGCATAAGGGATGAGTGACTGTCATTTCGTATAATCTACAGGAGCAGATTTTGGAATATTCTATGGGACCAATTGTGTAACCCTTGCCTGGGTATGTTGTGTGGTAACTACTCAAAGACTATATTCCTGTGGCAGGTCACTTTTGGTGATAACTCGTATGTGGATTCAGAACGATTCGACGGACAAGATCTTCGATGACTGTTATCTCGTTTTACCAGCGTGGAACCTGTGGAATTCGACATGAATCTCTCTCTCTCTCTCTCTCTCTCTCTCTCTCTCTCTCTCTCTCTCTCTCTCTCTCTCTCTCTCTCTCTCTCCACATTCCACTCTGAATGACAATTTCTCTCTGCAATCATCATTCATTCTGTGGATTACTGAGTCATACTAATTTGCCATCTTAAGACTTTAATAACTATTCCTAAGTTTGATAGTTACATATACACACCCATGCCACTGTCAACTTTTCTTTATCTCGTTAAGTTACAATATTATAAGTAGAAACTAATAAAGATAATGGTTTTAACATTAAAGCCTGACTCAGTGTGAAAGCTCTTGCTGCTGATTTGTTTCCAAAACTTTACAGTTCGTAACACTTAAGTATTGCAAGGGAGCCTACATCCATCATTTCCACTATCAGTTTGTTCCACACTCGCAGTACGCTGAGTGAAGATTTTCCTCCCTCAGGTACCCTTAAATATTTCACCATTTCCTTTAAACTGTAGACTCTATTTCTAGTTTCGCAAAATATATCCGTGGAAAAAGCCTGCTTGCATTTACCACATCTATATGCCTTATAAAGATTTATACTTCTATCACATCTCGCATAATTCTATCTCGATCCAGGGAATAAAGTCGTCATCCAATCAGCCATTCCGTATAATTCAAGTCCTCAAGTACTAGAAACGTCCTTCTAATACTTTTCCTTACTCTTTCAGACTTATTGATATCTTTCTTGTAGGTCAGTGACCAGATCTGTTTACAATGCTCCAAATTTGGTTTCACCAAGGTCTTATTCAACTTCAGCTTAACAATGTAACTCCTGTACTCAATACTTTGATTTATGAATGTCTATGTACCAAAAATTCCTTAATGAACTTTAAACACAAAGTACACTGCAGATGCTGTGGTTGAAGCAACACGTACAACACGCTGGAGGAACTCAAGACTACGAAGGGTCTCGGCCTGAAACGTTGACTGCTCGTTTCCACGGATGCTGCCCGACCTGCTGAGTTCCTCCAGCGTGTTGTACGTGTTTCCTTAATGAACCTGTCTCTCTGAACGTTGCTTTGAAATTATGGATCTGTATTCCCAGATCCCTCTGTTCAACCACACCCCAACCGTTCACTGTTCACGTTGTACGATATTTTCTCTTCCCACCTGTCTGCATTAAGTTGCTGCTGCTATTTACATCTCATTTTTAACTGGTGCAGTCCGTACTGCAAAAGTGGATAGCTTTACTTGTTGTCCACCGTTCTTTCAATCTAAGAGTCATCCTTACATTTACTGAGTCAAATTAGAACATTATTGATATAGATGATAAAGAACAAAGCACCCAGCACCGATCCCTGAAGCACACCATGAATTACAGGCCTCCAGCCAGAGAAACAACTATCTAATACTTCTGTTAGTCCTCTCAGGCGAAGCCAATCTCGAATCGAATATACTACCTCATCCTGAATGCCAAGAGACTGACCAGCCTCCCATGAGCGACGTGGTCAAAGACCTTGCTATTGTCCATGAAGACAACATCCGTCGCCCTACTTCATCAGCTTTCCTGGCAATTAAGCGAAGACATCCGATCAGAATGGTTAGACACGATCTACCACGCACAAAGCCTTGTTGGCGATTCCTAATTGGTCATTGTCTATCAAAGTAATTCTTATCCTGTCCCTTGGAAACCCTTCCAATGATTTACCCACAACTAATGTCGGGTTCTAGCCAGTTGGTGGCGTAGTGGCATCAGCGCCGGACGTTGGAGCGAAGGCTCCCGAGTTCGAATCCAGCCACTCCCTTGCACGCTTTCCATCTCTACGCTGGCAATTCGGTCTCGGAAAACCAAGAAACCCTCCTAAAAAAAAAAACGCCGTCACGAGCCGATGACTCCACTCGGAGTTAAGGAAATTGCCAATACTTAGACCAAACATCCAGCCTTTAGAATTGCCAGAATGATTTATAATTTAGAACACTGCAAAGCAGAACAAGTTCTTAATTAATCTGAAGACCAGAGTTTGGATAAGACAGCCAGGGGCTTTAGCTGTAACATTCAGATCAGCAAGGTATTGTGCTTATTTTAGTTCTGAAGCATTCTTTGTTGAGGTTACCTAAACAGAAAAAAAAACTTTGCATATAGATATGGAATGAGATCATTGTCCTTTATTGCAAGTTGTACGGAATCTCATTATGGCAACACCTAGGTTTTATGAAGTGAATCAGGATTGGTTTCCTTACTGATGAAAAAAAAAACTTTCATACAGAGCTTTAAAAGTTCACAACATTGAAGATTTGATCGTCTTATGAGGAACATTAAGGTTATGTTCCCCGAAGGTTTGAAAGATGAGGTCATCTTAATGAAATACATAATGGTGCGATATCTTGTATTTTTGAGGACATTTTCCAGATGTAAGACTTTGAACACAGTGCCAGATTAAGGTGGACTCCTTGGCAATGATGGGACATTTCAATGGAAATTTTTGTCCTCCTTTACTACAAATAGTTGGATGTGCTAATGTTATGGTCCGGTCCGGAGCCCGCATTCCGGGTCTTGATCAGGTCCGCGGACTCAGGACTCCGAGTTTTGTAGCCGTCTCTCCTTTCGCCCTTGAGCCCAATTAGTCACACCTGTGGATCATCGTGGCTTGTTGGGGCTCAAGGAGGCGCACCTAGTGCCCATCGGCTGGCGGTGTATATAGGGGGCACTGGGACTGAGTGGAGTTGCCTCCGTCGGGCAAGCCTGGCCGGACTGCCGTTGCCAGGCGGGGGACTCTGCCCCTTTCCATCACTCGCTACCGACGGGTTGTGCCCCGAAACCTACCCAGGTGCCCCGCGACCTGCTCAGGTCCCCATGTTCCTGCCTGGGAGGTCTGGGCCCTGCCTAGGAGGTCTGGGCCCTGCCTAGGAGGTCTGTGCCCTGCCTAGGAGTTATGCGGCCCGCCCAGAGTTCTCTGCCCCTACCTATCCCTCGCTGCCAACGGGTTGTGTCCCGCAATCTACCCAGGTGCCCCACGACCTGCCCAAGCCCCCGTGTTCCTGCCTGGGATGTCCGGGTCCTGCCCAGGAGTTATGCGGCCTGCCCACTGAATTCCTAGACCTTGCCTGAACTCCGGGATCCTCCCGCCTTGCCTGAACTCTAAGACTTTCCCGGAACCCCAGAATCACCTTGAACATCATGTCCCTCACGTACACCACGGTCACCACATCCTGTCTATCGTTTAGTTGTTCCTGTCCTGCCCCCAGTACTTCAGTGCCTGCGTCCTGCACTTGGGTTCAGCCACCTGTCCCCTTATGACAGCTAAGGGATTGTATAGACGTTATAAATAAGTAGAAATTTGGTCTACAAAAGAATTAAGCATTGAATGGGTTGGTGCATTGAGGAAATAATGACAAAGATCAGGTCAGCCATGATACTGAAAGATGGAGAAGTTTTCAGGGAATATTTTACTTTCTGGAATTAAAATTGATATAGATTGCTTATGCCAATTTTACCATGCCGACATATTACTAGTGCAATTACAGATTTGCAACTTTATTGTCTTTTCTCAAAATAGACACTTTTAAATATTTTAACTATAGAGTACTCACCTCGTGAAGTTCGGTGGTCGCACTGCTGGAACTGTTAGAGGACTTCCCATTGGCACAAAACCTAGTCTTCATATTAATTACTGGGGTGGCTTTACCGTCCAGGTTTAGAAATATGAAATCATTGTTAGTTGCGTCTGGATGCACATCATGGAAAAACGATTGTAGTGGGCCTTTGCTTTCATAGCCAGCTTTATACTTAGGTGGTACTTGCAGATTCATACTTGCTTTTTGACTTCCAATTGGAGAATTCCTCTTGGAATAACGTGACGGATTCCAGCGACAACTATTAATTTCTATTCCACTTCTCTGCGCCTTAACGCAGAGGACTACAATAGCCAAAAGTAAAATGAATGACGTTGCCCCAAATGAAATAATTAAATATAACTTTACACCTGCTTCCCATGACCCAGAAGATGTCGCTTTGCTTACTTTAGATATATTTTCTGTCGTGATGTCCTGCACTGTTACCTGGATGATAACTGTAGATGAAAGTGATGGTGTTCCTTTGTCCCTGACTAAAACTGTAACAATTTGCCTGAACGAATCTTTAAGCAATAACCGGCGAATTGTCCAAATTTCTCCTGTTTCAGGAGCTATAGTAAACAAACTGTTGTCAGTTGGCTGGAGAAGCTGATAGACAATTTGGGCGTTTTGTCCAGAATCTGCGTCTGTGGCTATCACCTTTGCGAGCAAGTAACCCGAATCTGCAGATTTAGGTATGGCCTCCTCTACTGCGGAATCCTTATTGGGTAAAGGAGAAAGGATTACAGGGGCATTGTCATTCTGATCTGTAACGACTATGTTCACTGTTGCGTTACTACTGAGCGGCGGTGACCCAGCATCTTTTACTTGAACGTGGACCTGAAACTTTTTGACTTGCTCATAATCAAGTGACTGTTGCACATAGATTTCACCAGTAGATGAATTGATCGAGACGATGTTTAAAATAGGAAATCCATTGATAAGCTCATCCAAAATATAAAAACTCATTTCTGCGTTATGGTTATAATCAGGGTCACATGCTGATATAGAACCAATATAAGCTCCCTTAATATTGTTTTCCTCCACATATATGGTAAACTCGGCTTGCGTAAAGCGTGGTGCGTTGTCATTTATATCGGAGATCTCAACTTGAATGGTTTTACTGGTGTGGAGTCGAGGGACTCCTGCATCTGTGCATGTAATAGTGATATTGAAGTCAGTATTTTTCTCCCTATCTATGTCACTGGTGGTGGACACTGTGAAATAACTACTAAAAGATCTATCCAGCTTAAAGGGAATATTATCTGTAACGTGACACGAAACCTTTCCATTCTGACCAGTGTCTGCGTCTGTCACTTTTAAAAGAATTGCTGCAGTTGATAGCGGCGCGTGTTCTCGGATTGGACTGAACGTGGAGGTTATTGTTATTTCAGGAGCGTTGTCATTTACATCGGTAATTTTGATAATAACTTTACAGTACCCGGGCACAGCAAAAGGTCCGCCGTCTGTAGCTTTAATAGAAATAATATAATCTCGCGTTTCTTCAAAATCCAGGCTACCAATTACTCGTAGCTCTCCAGTTTCAGAATCCACCGTGAATAGTTGTTTTACACTCTCTGGAGTATTGTCGCTGAAATAATATTTCACATCGCCATTCAGACCTTCGTCTACGTCAACGGCCTTAACTTTTAGCGTCAGAACACCAATTGGTGCATCCTCTGCAATGCTGATCTGATAAACGTTCTGTTCAAAAACTGGCATGTTATCATTTACATCAAGTACCGAGATAATAATGTTCGTAGTTCCGGTTCTTTGAGGAGTTCCTCCATCAATCGCCATCAGCGTTAGCCGGTGAGTTGATTGTTGCTCTCGGTCCAATGGTCGCTCAAGCACTAGTTCTGGCGTACTGATTTGCATATTAGCTATTTCCCCGTCCAAAATGAAATGCTCACTGTGACTGAGCTGATAGGCACGGACACTGTTTGTGCCGGCATCTAGATCATGCGCATTCTGCAGCCTGAAGCGAGTCCCTGGAGACGTCATTTCTGAAATATTCAAGGAGTATTCCGGTGTATCAAAGACAGGCGAATTGTCATTTATATCATAAATTTCAATGTTAATCCCATAGAGTTTCAGCGGATTTTCCATTACCGCCTCCAATTTCATTAAACATTCAAGGGTTTGATCGCATAGCTCCTCCCTGTCTATTTCCTTATTTACGACCAATATTCCTGTTTGCATATTCACATCCACATATTTTGCTTTATGCTGAGAGACAATCCGAAAATTGCGAGCCGAAAGCTCCGCAACATCTAGCCTCAAATCTCGCGCAATGTTTCCAACAAAGGCGCCACGCTCCAGTTCCTCTGAAATGGAGTATCGAAGAAGCCCGCTAACAGATAACGACATGAATAGAAATACTCCGCAAAATGCTCGCATTTTCCACGGTAGAGAGCTCATTAAATCCGTCATTTCTGAGTTAGAGTATTCTAAATACGATCCGATAAGACGGTATTATTTTAAATGAATAACAATTTACAAAAGGTACGTTTGCTCATTACCTTGTTTTGGAAACAAACTGCTCAACATCCAATTGTATTTCTTTTGTGATTGCCAGTTCTCAATACAAAAAGTAAAGTTCCCAAATTTTCAGAAATGTACTCTAAGACGTACATAGCAGATGCAGCAATGAATTCAGTTTGTTCTCCAGTGCCGAACTGTCTTTTGTTTAATGGGCCTAGTGTTGGATCTCTTGCCACATTTCAGCGCCTTATTGGTAGACAGCGACACAAAGAGACTGAATCAATAACAACACAAAATGCTCTTAAAGCTTGCATGTCTTCGCTGGACTCAAAAGGGTGAGAAATTGCTGAACCTGGTGCAACCTAAAGTAATGCGTCTTCTTCTTCTTTGTTTCTGTTTACTCTTGTTTACTTCTGTTTACTCATAACGTTTGGCATCTACATATCCTTTACATCTGGCCTGTCCATACTGAACTTTGGATATTCTGAAGTGCTTGCCTAATTTCTATATTCTGGAAGCATCCACGTAAGCAAAGTATTTGATTCTAATCAGCATCATATAGAATGCATTAGTTTCCTTCTACGGACTGAGAGTTTATGTACAGATTTACAGATTTAATTGATGTCCTTCAAAATTTATCTTTCTATTTAAATATCAAATACTTCAGTGGAGTTCAAATTCAGTTTTCGTCTTCACAAACATTTAACGCGTGATATGTGTTTGTTTGCGACAAACTTCAGGATGTGCTGGGTTAGCCTGCTTGAGTGACCACCCATTCCAGTGTCAGTATAGCATGTCCACAATACTCAGAAAAAAAAAACCAAACAAAACAAAACAAAACTGGCAACAAAACAAACTGGAAGAGGTAGCACAGGTTTTGTGGGTGGGACCGTTATAATTACTCTACTATAGCGTGTGAGAATAGAACTGAGCTTTTTAATAGCTTGGTTCCAATATCTCAACAAACTTTATAATATCAAGTTGCTATCGCTTTAGTGTGTCTCGTACAAAACGGTGTGTCATTTTCATTGGCAAAATAGTCGTGTCATTGGCAAAATTACATGTATCATTTCAGCTGTGCCTAGCCACACTGTCGTGGGTGTAGAGAAAGAAGAGCACTGGGATATGCAGGCATCCTTGAGGGACACCAGTGTTGATTGACAGCGAGGATGTTGTTTCAGATCCGCAGAGATTGTGGTGTCCCGGTGAGGAAGTCAAGGACGCAGTTGTAGAGGGAGATACCGGGGCCCAGGTTTTGGAGAGTGTTGAGTCGAACTGGGGGAATGGTTGTGTTCAGCGCAGAGCTGTAGTCAATAAATAGTATGCATTACTATTGACCAAAAGATACAAACCAAGTGGAAAGCCAGTGATACTGCGTCCACCGTAGACCTTTTGTGTCGATATGCAAATTGCACGGGTCCAGGTCCTTGCTTCGGCAGGAATTCATTCTAGACATAACCAACCTTTCAAAACACTCCATCGCTGTGGATGTGAGTGCCACTAGGTGTAGTGCAAGAGGCAGCTTACCCTGGGCTCCTTGGACACTGATGTGATTGTTGCCCTTTTAAAGCAGGTGTGAGCAGTAAGAGATTCAGGATGTCCTTGAACACTCCTGCCAGTTGCTTGACAAAGAGCCCTTACAGGTACACCACCAGGTCCTAGCGCTTTGCAAGTGTTCACCCTCTAGAAATATGTTCTAGTCGTACCCAACAGAGAGCATTGCGTCACCGGAAGCTGAAAGCATTCTCACCAACTTAGTTTTATTTTTGTTACGAATCAGTAGTAATAGATATGAAACCGAGACAGAGTTTATAAACCAACCATGAGATTTATTAACCACTGCTGAAAAACATCGAAAAGTAAACAAACGACTAACCTAACCGAAAGTTAACACTTAGGCGGCTATATCTAACAAACAGTAAAACTTAGAATCTGTTCTTAACGAGTTCTCATCCAAGCACAGACTTGAAATGGTAGATTCAAAAGTCCATATGATCTACACAGTCATTAAGGAGAGACTTCCCCGAAGCAACGATTCCTTCGATGTAATGACGAATCTGTCGACCACAGCCGAGAGATGCCTTGTCCGAAGAAATCATGAAGAAATAAAGAAACTGACCTTTTTGCTGGAGGGTGGTCACTGCAGAAACCTTCGCCACCTTGCAGGGGTTTAACTCAAATGTGCATGGCACAATTCCCAAATGAAGATTCAAAAATGCTTCTCTTTTCAGATACTGCTTGGCCTGCTGTGTTCCACCAGCATTTTGTGTGTGTTGTTTGAATTTCCAGCATCTGCAGATTTCTTCGTGTTTGCTCTTCAAAAAAGTCGCTCATTCCCAAGAAGCTGAACGACATTAATTTTATCAAACCCTTTGAACTCGGATAACCGTGGTAATTCCTTTACTCTCCGATACTGGACAGCAAGGGAAAAAATAATCGTGCAAGAAACAAAACTGGTGGAGCCTCCACACCTCCGACCGTCAACAGCAAAGTTGCACAAAAATAAAAATAAGAACTGCATCACAGTGGTAGGTGTTGTTTAAATAACGTTTGAAACATGCCATCACGTGACATAACATCATCCCACGGTCATGAGACAATTACATCATCCCACTCAGAAGAGCATTACATCATCCCACTGTCCCGTGATCAAACTGTGGGCATGTAACATTCTCCCTTTCATAATATAAATAAAAGTAGTGAGCTCATCTGTGAGTGAAACATCACTGCTATTTGTGAAGTTAGGTTTCACTTTGTTGGAAGTATTGGCCTGCAAATTCAGCCAGAGTTGACATGCATCCGATTACGTATCTCAAAGGGTATTATTTTTGTGCTCTTTCGTACGTCGTAGCTAGAAGTAGACGATAAGATCATTAGACCTCATTGATAGGTCTGGGTCGCTC
Source organism: Hypanus sabinus (assembly GCF_030144855.1). Taxonomy (NCBI): domain Eukaryota; kingdom Metazoa; phylum Chordata; class Chondrichthyes; order Myliobatiformes; family Dasyatidae; genus Hypanus; species Hypanus sabinus. The sequence goes on along the minus strand of NC_082720.1, from coordinate 57,362,781 downwards.
GTCTTGAATGTCATAGATAGAAACCTTAATAGACACTGGCCTTGGATTTTGGTTTGTTTTCAGTGGTCAAGCGTGTTGGCTCCTCTGGTTGCACAGGTGATATATATGTGGTTGTTGTTCAGAGACTTCTTCAAGATTCCCTGTAATGATAGGGAAGGCATAGGGTGTGCTGTTTCATGAAGGGTCTAATATCATTAAGGAGAGAGGGAAGGCATAGGGTATACTGTTTCATGAAAGGTCTAAAATCATTAAGGAGATAGGGAAGGCATAGGGTGTGCTGTCTTATGAAGGGTCTAATATCATTACGGAGATAGGGAAGGCATAGGGTGTACAGTTTCATGAAGGGTCTAATATCCTATGGGTCTATACCCATTTTTTAAGAATGGGGCATCGTAGCACTTAGGGTAAGGCACATGTCTGAAGCTTTTGCACCGCCACGCAATCAATGATGCCAGCCAATTATTCTGCGTAGGTTCAATAGAATGTCGAAGACCTTGCAAAGCCTTTTGGCCAAAACAAAATCTACAAGGTAATATAAAAAAATAAGTTCGTGGCAATAACATCTAAATTAGTCCAATGTCCAGTACAACTTCAAATTTTTCACTTCTTTAATGAACTTCATAATTCTGCTAACATTTCCTGAGAGGGAAAGAAATAGCCTACCATATAGCGCTAATTCATATATTTTACAGTCCTCTTTAGTGTCATCGTCTTTGCTATTCTATTCCTTGATCAGGAGTTTCGTTTTCCCCACATTCATTCTACTTTAACACGCAATGCACAATCTGCCTCGCTTTTCCAGAGCAGCAAAAATGTGGTTAGTAAAGTTTAACGTCCCAGTGATGTCCATGTCAAGAAGTAAATATCTAAGTAACAGCAAGCACAATTGACAACTTCACACAGAAATATAAATGAACTAATTTCTTGAACACTGCATTCTGTGAGCAGACAAAACTCCAAAGCACCACGTCGACTGCATACTGACGTTCCCTCACCCACGCAGAGAGCTGAAGCCTGATCTCATTTTCTATGAGAAACAGCAAAAACAAATAAGAATGTGGTATTTGGTGACTAACTTTACTCCTATTGACTGGGTCTTGCAGACTACAAAAGGACTGGATGAGATAGAGTTGTTCAAAGATGTTCGGGAAGTTTTCTTAATCAACATGTAGAGCTCCCAACAGAGAGCGCAATGCTGGATGCCTCTTATGGAATGAGACGGGGCAATTTTGAGAAGTGTGGGTAGGGAATCACATTAGATCCATTGATAATAAATCCATGAGTTTCAAGTGTTGTTGGATGCAAGGACACTAGTGCTCGGTTTGAGATTTTAGATTGGGGAAGTCCACTTTTATGGCATCAGAAAAGGACCGGCGGTAAGGATTGGGATAAGTTGGTTTCTGGCAACGGGGTACTCGTTAGGTGGGAGTCGTCGAATAGTGAAATGTTGAGAGCGCAGAATTTGTATGTTTCGATTGGAATAAAAGGTAAGGCTAACAGGTTTATGGATCCTTGGTTTTCGATAGATTTTGTGGCGGTAGTTAAGAAGAATGAGTTGTATGACAGCTATAGGTATTATGAAAAGTAGGTATATTTTTATTTAAAATAAGCTTTATTTGTCACAGGCACTTCGAAACATGCCATAAATTTCTTCGTTTATATTCACGACGCCGGCCCCCTAGGCCTGAGTCGACGTCGTAGTAGTGCATTCACAGGCAGCATTCTCCGAGGATTGCGTCGCCATGCTTCTGGCTCCATCATGACATGGCCAAAACTCACTAACCATAGCCCCTATTTTGAGAAACTTGTCAGGAAACCGGAGCACCTGGAGGGTGCACGCGCCGTCACGTAGAGAAAGCACAATGTGACAAGAAGGAAGATTCCATGACTTTGATAGATATGCTGTATTAAGGGCAAAAAGCTAGTAAGGGACATAATTTTCCACTTGAAGATCAATGCAATCACCTATGCATGCATCTGAAAGAGGCTGGGGGAATCTTAGATGGACAGATACAGTGTCTTGCGAGGCAAAGGGTAGTGAATTCATGGACCGAATTCGGGTTATGGAAGATAATTCTTTCAGCAGTGAGGCATATTGGTATAAATAAGTTCCCAGATCTGAAACGGTTGAATCTTCGGACCTTGCTGGAGGCTAGTGCCGCAATTGTATGGGCCCTGCCATATACAGCCATAGATGAGCTGCCAGAGGATTGTAGAATGTCTAATGATGATCGGTTGTTCAAAAGAGGTTCTCATTATTAAATGGGAATATTTAGTCCGTGAGTCTGATATCAGTCATGTAAAGTTATTAGAAAGATCATAAGAGGCAGGATATAGGTATTTCGATAGACGGTGCCTGATGAGGGTAGTCAGCATGCATTTGTGCGTTGTAGATCGTGCCTTTAGAGTTTTTGGATGAGGGTAAGAGGACAGCTGATGAAGGAAAGACAGTGGGCGTTGTTTCCATAACTTTGGCAATGACTTTAACGAAGTACTGCATAGGAGGCTTGTGTGGAAATTTAAAACGCTTGTCATTTAAGATGAAGCAAAAAATTCGATTCAGAATTATCTCAGTCGGAAAAGACAGAAAGTGGTCGAAGATGGTTGTCTCCCTAACGGAATGCTTGTGAATAGTGCTGTGCTGCAGAGATCAGTGTGACATTCGCTGTCAATATTCTATGATAGTGATTTAGCTGATAACGTGATAAACTGCATCAGCAAATTTGTAGAAGGCTTTAAAATGGGAGGAGGGAGGACTAACACAGTGTGTGCAAAGCTTAAATAGCTTGCAGAGTTATTGGGACCTGTTGGAAAGGAATAGACTGAAAAATAACAGATTGAACTCAAGACCATAAGACGATGGGACATAGGAGCAGAATTAAACTATCTGACCCATCGAGTCTGCTGTGTAATCATGCCTGATCCTTTTTTTTTTTATCTCCTCCTCAACCTCAGTTCCCGGCCTTTCTCTCCGTAACTTTTGATGCCATGTCGAATCAAAAACCTAACAATCTCTGCCTTAAATACCCCCAACGACCTGGCCTCCACAGCTGCTTGTGGCAACAACTTCCAGAAATTCACCATCCTTTGGCCAAAAAAATAATCCGCTGCATCTCTGCAAAGGACACCCCTCTATCCCGAGGCTGTGTACTCCTGCATTGACTCCCCACCATGGCAAAGGTCCTTTCCACATCAAGGCATTGTACAAGTACGAGGCATTGGTGAGGCCAAATTTGGAGTATTATGTACGGTTCTGGTCACCGAATTATAGGAAAGATGTCAATAAAATAGAAAATTACACAGGAGATTTGCTGAAATGTTACCTGGGTTTCAGCACCTCAGTTACAGAGAAAGGTTAAACAAGTTAGGTCTTTATTCTTCGGAGCGTAGAGGGTTGAGGGGGACTTGATAGAGGTAATTAAAATTATGAGCAAGATAGATAGCGTTGACGTGGATAGGGTTTTTCCATTGAGAACAAGGGAGATTCAAACAAGAGGACATGAGTTGAGAGTTAAGGGGCAAAAGTTTAGAGGTAACACGAGGGGGAACTTCTTTACTCAGAGAGTGGTATCTGTGTGGAACGAGCTTACAGTAGAAGTAGTAGAGGCAGGTTCGATATTGTCATTTAATAAGAAATTGGATAGGTATAGGGACAGGAAAGGAATGGAGGGTTATGGGCTGAGTGCAGGTCGGTGGGACTAGGTGAGATTAAACGTTCGGCGCGGATTAGAAAGGCCGAGATGGTCTGTTTCTGTGCTGTAATTGTTATATGGTTATCTACTCTGTTTAGGCCTTTCAACATTCACAGAAAAATAGAACTATAGCAAACCTACAGCACAATAAAGGCAATTCGGCGCACAAAGCTCTGTCGAACATATCATTGCCTTAGAAATTACCAAGTGTTACTTGTAGCCCTCTATTTTCCTAAGCTCCATGTACCTATCCAGGAGTCTCTGGAGGTATTCACCTCAAGACCCTGGAGGTATTCACCTCCACCACCGTTGCCGGCAGCCCATTCCAGGCACTCACCACTCTCTACGTAAAAACTTACCTCGGAGATCGCCTCTGTACGTGCTTCCATGCACCTTAAAACTGTGCCCTTTCGTGCTAGCCATTTCAGCCCTGGTAAACAGCCTCTGACTATCCACATGATCAATGCTTCTCATCATCTTATACACGTCTATCAGGTCACCTCTCAGCCTCTGCCGCTCCAAGACGAAAGGGCAGAGTTCACTCAACCTATTCTCATAAGGCATGCTCCCCAATACAGGAACGTCCTTGTAAACCTCCTCTGCATCCTTTCTACGGCGACCACATCCCTCCTGCAGTTAGACGACCAGAATTCAGCACGGTATTCTAAGTGGGGTCTGACCAGGGTCCTTTACAACAACAACATTACCTCTCGGCTCCTGAACTACATCCTACGGTTGATGAAGGTCAATGCACCGTATGCCTTCTTAACCACAGAGACAACCTGCACCTCTGCATTGGGTGGCCGATGGACTCGGATTACAAGATCCATCTGATCCTCCACACTGCCCAGAGTCTTGCAGTTAATGCCGTATTTTTTCATCATATTTGACCTAGGAAAACTAAACTCCTTACTCTTATTTGTGTTGATCACTATCTGCTACTTCTCAGCTCAGTCTTGCATCCTATCAATGCCCAGCTGTAACCTCTGACAGCCCACCAGACTATCCACAACACTCCAACATTTGTGTCATGAGCAAATTTACTAACCCATCCCTCCACTTCCTCATCCAGTTCATTTATCAAAATCACGAATAGTAGGTGTCCCAGAACAGATTCCTGAGGCACAGCACTTATCACCGACCTCTCATTCAAAATATGACCCGTCAACAAATACCCTTTCCCTTCTGTCGGCAAGCCAGCTCTGGATCTACAAAGAAAATGTCCCCTTGGATCCCATGTCTTCTTACCTTCTCAATAAGCCTTGCATGGGGTACCTTATCAAATGCCTTGCTGAAATCCATATACACTACATCTACTGCTCTACCATCATCAATGTGTTTAGTCACGTTCTCAAAAAATCACTCAGGCTTGTAAGGCACGACTTGCCCTTGACAAAGCCATGCTGACTATCCCTAATCATATCCTGCCTCTCAGGATCTTCTCCATCAACTTACCAACCACTGAAGTAAGACTAACTGGTCTATAATTTCCTGAGCTATTTCTACTCCCTTTCGTGAATAAAGAAACAACATATGCAACCCTCCGATCCTCTGGAACCTCTCCGGTCCCCATTGATGATGCAAAGATCATCGCCAGAGGCTCAGCAATTTCTTCCCTAGCCTCCCACAGTACCCTGGTGTATACCTCGTCCGGTCCCGGTGACTTATCCAACTTGATGGTTTCCTAAAGCTCCAGGACATCCTGTTCCTTAATATCTACATGCTCAACCTTTTCAGTCCGCTGTAAATCATCCCTACAATCACCAAGATCCTTTTCCATAGTGAATACTGAAACAACGTATTCATTAAGTACCACTGCTATCTCCTCCGGATCCTTACACACTTTTCCACTGTCACACATGATTAGTCCTATTCTTTCACGTCTTGTTCTCTTACTCTTCACAAGGATTCAATGAGATCACCTCTCATCCTTCTAAATACCCGCGAGTACAGACCCAGAGCCATCAAACGTTCCTTCTATGATAACCGTTTCATTCCTGGAATCATCCTTGTGAACCTCCTCTGGACCCTTTCCAATGCCAGCACATCTTTTCGAAGATGAGGGGCCCAGAACCTCACAATACTCAAGATGAGAGCTCACCAGTGTCCTTTAAAGCCTCAGCATCACATCTTTTTTCTTGTATTCAAGACCTCTTGAAATGAGTGCTAACATCGTATTTGCCTTCCTTACCACCGACTCAACCTGCAAGTTAACCTTCAGGATGTTCTTCACAAGGACTTCCAAGTCCCTCTGCATCTGAGATTGCTGGATTTTCTCCCTGTTTAGAAAATAGTCCACATATTTATTTCTACTACCAAAGCGCATGATTTTGCATTTTCCAAGATTATATTTCATTTGCCAGTTCCTTGCCCCTTATTGCAGACAATTGTTGGGTGTTGAACTGTGGCAGTACAAACCAGCATGTAGGACTTACTCAGTGATGAGTAGGGCACTGTGGTGTGCGTTACAACAGACTGATTTGGGAATAAAGTTACATAATATCTTCAAAGTGCCATTACAAGTAGATAGAATCGGAAAGAGAGCTTTTGGCATATTGGCCTTCGTAAATCAGAGAACTGAATAAAGCTGATTGGACATTATATCGAAATTATTTAAGACGTTGGTGAGGCCGAATTTGGAATATGGTCTGCAATTCTGGTCACTTAGCTACACGAAAAAAGTCAATAAGCTTGAAGGAATACAGACAAATTTAGAAAGATGTTCTGGAACTTGAGGACCTGAATTATAGGGGACGTTTGAAGAGATTAGGGCTATTTCCTGGAGCCTATGAGAATCAGGGGAGATCTTATTCAGGGAAAAAGCATTATGAAGGATATGGATTAGATAAATAGATGCAAATTATTCTCTCCTGAGGTCGGATGAGTCTAGAAATAGAGGTCAAAGTGTTTAGCTGAATGGTGAAATATTTAAGGGGAACTTGAGGGGGAGCTTCTTCGCTCATAGGATTGTGCTAGTGTGGAGCGAGATGTAACATGAAAGCAAAATTTAGATCAGTACAGTACATGCAAGCGGTGGGTGTGGAGAGCTATGGTGTTAGTGCGCGTTGATGCAACTAGGCAATAAGGAACAGATTTGTAAGGATTAAATGGGCTGAAGAGCCGGTATTTGTGTTCTGGAGCTCTCGGATCCTATAAGTGTAAATTGGTGAAACTGCAGAATTTGGCACAACGCTGGTCAAGTATGGAATATTAACATCACGCATGTAATCCCACAAATTCTTAACCCCTTCACTAATTTACTGAGGCATTTGTATATACCGCTGGCAACACGCCACAATTCTTCAACATCACGCCGTCTAAGAAAGCCAATTGCAAGTTGGATCTCATGAACAGATGTCACTAAAGTTCAATTTCAATTCCGGCATACCTCTTCTAGGAAATATCGTCTCAGTTGTACCCCATGATTATACTGGATTACTTCTAATCCTCCAGTTGTGCAAATACGAATTCGCTAATTTTGCAGCAGTAGTTCAAAGGGACGGGTTGCCAGCAAGGCTTAATATAAATGGGGAAGTATGCTGAACTTCTTGTTAACGTCCTCGACTCATAGATAAACAAAAAAGGATGTGAGAAGTACAAAAATAGCACGAAAGATACATCTATTTAATTCAGCAGTCAAGACTTTCCGGTTTAAGATTATTCAACAGCAGATTATTCTTTCTCAGGTAACATGATCAATAGATTTCATAATAAAACTCAAACGTTAATATTTTTTATCCTTCATTGCAATCTAGATCATTGATATTTTCTCGCTGTTGCCTGAAACATGTTCCCCACGCGGGAGCGTGAGTTTCCTCTGGGTGCTTCAGTTTCCTTCGATAGTCTAAAGACGTACCGGTTGGTAGATTAATTAGTCAGTGTAAATTGCCCCGTGATCAAGCTAGAATTAGATCGTGTTTATTACGTGGGAGGCCTATTAAGGCAGCACTTAATTGAAAACCTTACTGAAAGGCCAGTCTTCGTATCGAAAAGGCGCACCATTCGGGCATTATTTTAGCTTTGTAAGCAAAATAAAAGATGGTGAATATCATGGAACGACAAATTGTAAGAAAATGACTTAAAAAACAAAAGTAGATTTTGCACAAAAAGCCTTCTCGATAATGTTACGTTACTATGTTAAATCATGGCTACCAACTTATGCTATTTTACCGTCCCATAGGTTTTGATCTCCCCAATGATGCAAAGAAAGATATAATAATCCTATATTTATTTACTTATATACATCAGCAGAAAATGGAGGAAGTGCTAAACGTGTCAGTGAGCAAATGTAAAGGAAAAAGTAACAATTAAGCTGTCCGCTCGTAGACCTTTTGTCAAAAAGTTAGGGAAAAAAGGCTTGGTTTACATTGGGGAGAATAGTAACACTAGAGAGCAGAAAAGGAATATCTATGACAAAATGGAGGATAACAAATATAACGACTAAAATACCGATGGGGACAGGAGGGAGAGGATAGAGAATGCTCTATTTTCTATCAGCCTATAAACCTCCCCACCCCCTGCCTCTCCTCACCTTTTACCACCTACTGCTTACTTGCTGTTGCTCTATCCATTCCCTTCACCTATTATACCGGCTATTTGTCCTCTAACTTTCAGTAATCTTGGCGTGACCGGATTCAAAACGTTTGCCATCTATTTCTTTTCGAGGTGCTGCTTCGTCCGCTCAGACCACCCAGCACATTTTGTTTGCACCAGTGAGCTGACAGTGTTCAGGAACACGAACATTTCATTTTTGAACGTATCATCTTTCACAATTCACACCCGGACAAATCGTATCCATTCTCCTCTCCGTTTGCCCCACCTTCATCTTCTATGGACTAGAGCAATTTCAATGTGGCAACATTATCAGACAAATGTTCCTCTCTCCGCCCCTTTCATCATTCTAATTGAAGCATGAATCTCGTGTTTGTTTATTCTATGAATATCCTCAGTACTTAGTGTAATAGTTTGGAATGCCACTGCAGAAGTAATAACAACAACCCTGTTAAGTTTGTTCCTTCCGGCATCAAATGACCTAGATACCGCTTTCAGGTTATGGAAAAGATACAGCTATATTTCTTCAGATCTCATGCATAGTGTTCAATGGTCCTAGTGGAGATTCCCCAATGTTGGAGTCAATAAAAAGCGATTGATATATTTTGTAAACATCTCTATTTGGGTTGTAAATGATCCCACATGACACTTAAATTAACCCTTCCTCTCTCTTCCAGTTTCACTTCTGCCTTTATCCTTTTTACTGTGCTAATAAATCAAAGGGAAAATGAACTCAGGTTTAACCATTTATATTACAACTCAACCCAGAAAGTAAGCCTCGGGTATTATGCAGTTGACACTCTTTGTCTCTGTACAGATGTTGCATGATCTGCTGCTGGATGTATTCATAACACATAGGCAGTTCTAGCATAAGAGAGACTGGATGAACACCAACAGCTGGCTCGTTTTTGGTTGGTAAGTATGTGTTCCTCCGTGATGAAAAGCAACAAGTTTATGTAACTTATTCCTACTTTGGAACTTCACACATCTGTCCCCAAGAATGGCTTTGGAATTCAAACACCGAACAAACTGGCAGAATCCCACCTTCCACCCAAAAAAAAAAACACTTTTGCTAATCTGACCTGGTGCTGTACGTTGAGTGAAACAGCGTGAAGGACAAATCTCATTAACTTCTTTTACAGATGCATTTTCCATGAACATGTCGGCAAAAGTGAATGGTGCAGAGTTCTGTGGAGGCCAAACACTCTCTTTCGTGTTATGAGGTGGCAAAGCTGTGCTAAATGGCACAAATTAACAACTGTTATTCCATCATATTCTTAGACCACCATCTGCAAAGGAAAATTGTACTGCTACGAGATATACATAGTGCCCTGAAGTAGTTGTCACTCTACCAATTCCACCAGACCTGGAAGTCAGCATTGGTTTAGCATATAGTGAAGAAAGGAATAACTGCAATGGTACTGGAGGCACATAAAAAGAAAAAAAGGTGCTCATTTAGTAAAGGTACAAAGCAAGACAACATGAAAATATGAGATATTCCGTGGACAGATGTTATTTGCAGCATAAGAAATTCATTGGGTAATAACTTCCTGTTCCTATCATACATAAACATGTTAACAGCTCGATAAGGTCGACGTTCAACCTTTCCCGTTCCCGGAAAAAAGAAGAATAAAAGCTAATTTAGTCTCTCAATATAATAGAAACTTTGCATCATGGTCGATATCCCGGATAATCTGCTCAGAAATCTCTCCAGTCCGATCACATACATCCTGCCGCATGCCTAACATAACTTGACAAAGTACACTAAACGTAACCTAAGCATTTTTTGATCAAATTGCACTGAAATCTCCGAAGATTATATTCTGTGCCCGGAGTAATTAAAGCAAGAATTCCCTCTCCGTTCTGCAATTCATATTTGCGGATCATTGACGTTTTTCCAGAAAGATCCTTCAAATCTGGAATAAACTCCGTGATACCTTCATTCATGGGGCATGCCGTACCCATATTACTCCTCACAAATTGAGACACCTCTAACTTTCCATTATTAACTTTCATGCTTACTGCTCTGCCTATCTCATCAATAGATGAATGCCTTCATTTACCGTTTAACTATCTTCCAGCTGTCAACAATAGCACCAATTTGGTGTCAATATAACGTAGTGGTAAGTGCGAGGCTATTACAGCTCAAGGTGTTGAATTCAATTCTGGCGTCCTCTGGAAGGAGTTTGTACGACCTCCCCGTGAGTGCGTGAGTTTTTGCTGGATGTTTTGGTTTCCTCCAATAGTCCAAAGACGCACCGGTTAGTAGGTTAATTGGACGTTGGATCATATGGCTGTTGGGCCAGAAGGGTTTGTTCCGCGTTGTATCTCGAAATAACATATAAAGGCCTGGTAATATCTGCAAATCTAAATTGGGGCAAGGAAGACTACAAGAACTATCAAGCAGAATCTAGGGAGGGTTAATAGGGATCAGCTGTTTTGGGCCAAGTTTATACCAGACAAATTTTGGTCATATAAGGATGAACGACACAAATAAAATATATTCCATAAGTATGAAGGACAATAATGGGATGTTTAATGATGTTGGCACAATCTTAGTTGATGACGTGAAAGAGCACAGGTTTGCGATAGATCGGATGGGTGGTATCATAAGAACAACCGTGCACTCAACGTCAGTAAGAGGAAGGAATTGATTGTGGAGAACATGAAGAGAAGGTCTAGGGAAGCCACACCAGTCCTGATTGAAGGATCAGCAGTGGAAAGGGTAAGTAGTTTCCACATCTCTGAAGATCTGCCAGGAAAGAACATACTGATGCAATTGCAACAAAAAAAGCATATCAGCTCTGTGTTTCATTTGGAGTTTGAGAAGATTTGGTATGTCACCAAAGGCTCCAGGAAAGTATTCTAACTAGTAGCATCACCTCCTGGTATGGAGGGGCCATTGTACAGGATCGGAAAAAAAAACTACCGAGTGCTTATAAACTTGACTAGTTCCTTCATGGGTATTATCCTCCCCAGCAGCGGTAACCATCATTAAAGACATCCATCACCCTGTGCATGTGCATGGAAAGTGTTCATGGAAACGGAGGAAATAGCAGAGGTACTTAATGAATACTTTACTTCAGTATTCACGATGGAAAAGTATCTTAGTGATCGTAGTGATGACTTCCAGCGGTCTGAAAAGCTTGATCATGTGTATATTTAGAACGAGGATGAGCTGGAGTTTTTGGAACACATCAAATTGGATAAGTCGCTGGGACCGGATGAGATGTACCCCAAGCTAATGTGGAGGCGAGGGGGGAGATTACTGAGCCTTTGGCGATGATCTTTGCATCATCACTGGAGATGAGAGAGGTTCCGAAGGATTGGACGTCTGCGGAAGTTGTTCCCTTATTCAAGAAAGTGAGTAGGGATAGCCCAGAAAATTATAGACCAGTGAGTCTGACTTCAGTGGCAGGTAAATTGATTGAGAAGATCCTGAGAGACAGGAATTATGAACACTTAGAGAGGTTTAATATGATGAGGAATAGTAAGCATGGCTTTGTCAAGGGCAGGTCGTACCTTACGAGCCTGATTGATTATTTTTTTGAAGATGTGACTAAACACATTAATGAAGGAACAGCGGTAGATGTCGTATATATTGATTTCAGCAAGGAATTTGTTAAGGTACCCCACGTAAGGCTTATTGAGAAAGTAAAGATGCGTGGGATTAAATGGGACTTTGCTTCATGGATCGAGAACTGGTTTGCCAGCAGAAGGCAAAGAGTGGTTGTAGACTGGTCATATTCTGCATGTAGGTCGGTGACCAGTGGTGTGCCTCAGGGATCTGTTCTGGGACCTATGCTGCTCGTGATTTTTATAAATGACCTCGATGAGCACGTGGAGGGATGGGTTAGTAAGTTTGCAGATGTCACAAAGGTTGGGGTTGTTGTGGACAGTGTGGAGGGTTGTCAGAGGTTGCAGTGGGACATTGATAGGATGCAAAACTAGGCTGAGAAGTGGCAGATGGAATTCAACCCAAATAGGTGTGAGGTGGTTCATTTTGGTAGGTCAAATATGATTGCAAAATATAGAATTAATGGTAAGACTCTTGGCAGTGTGGAGGATCAGGGGGATCTTGTGGTCCGAGTCCATAGGACGCTCAAAGCAGCTGCGCAGGTTGACTCTGTGGTTAAGAAGTCATACGGTGTATTGGCCTTCATCAATCGTGGAATTGAATTTAGGAGACGAGAGGTAATGTTGCAGCTCTATAGGACCCTGGTCAGACCCCACTTGGAGTACTGTGCTCGGATCCCGTCGCCTCACTGCAGGAAGGACGTGGAAACCATAGAAAGGTTGCAAAGGAGTTTTACAAGGATGTTGCCTGTATTGGGGAGCACGCCTCATGAAGGCAGGTTGAGTGAACCAGATGATGAGAGGAGTTGGTCGTGTGTATAGTCAGAGGGGTTTTCCCAGGGCTGAGATGGCTAGCTCAAGAGGACTCAGGTTTAAGGTGTTGGGGAGTAGGTACAGAGAATATGTCAGGGGTATGTTTTTTTTATGCAGCGGCTGGTGAGTGCGTGGACTGAGCTGCTGGCAACGTTGGTGGAGTCGAATACGATAGGGTCTTTTAAGAGACTTTTGGATAGGTACATGGAGCTTAGAAAAATAGAGGACTATGGGTAAGCCTAGTAATTTCATTTTTTGTAATTTATTTTTTATTGAAATTCATCAGGAAAACATTTCCATAAGTTGTATTCAGATATTGTACATATATATCATATATTCATATTTGCCAGAAATCTGCACATAATATTTAGCTGAGGTATACACTTGTAGAAAAGAGAGGACAGAAAGAACAAGCAAAAGGAGAAAACTATGTACAAGTAAGGAGTGATCCTTGTTTTATACAACATATTCATTGATTTGTGAGAATAAAATCAGGTCTCTGAGGTGTTATGTAGTTAAACCATTTTTAACAGTATGAATCAAATTGTTACAACTTATGGTTAACAGATGATGTTATCTTCATTTTGTAAATGCCCATTGTAATTTCCATTCCTTCATTTAAGGTTGATCTCTCCTGTGATAACTATTTCCTGGTAAGAGTCTTCTTACCAGCCACCAGCAATATATTCATTAAATATTAATCTCTTTTCAGCCATTCTTGAGGAATATACCAAAAATATATGGTCTTATTTTCTAAGGGTATTTCACATTTAAAAATGTCTAGTAGGGCATTATGTATCCCACTCCAATGGTCTTTGATAATGGGGCAATCCCAGAAAATATGGTGATGGTTTGCTTTTGATTTGCACAATTTCTCCAGCAAACAGGGAGGTTACTATCATAATGGAATTTCTAAGAGGGTGTTATAAAATATTTTATCATGTTTTTCCATCCAAACTCCATCCATTTCTATGAACTGGTACACTTCCATTGAGACCTCCATATTATTGTCCATTCTTCCTCAGATATAATTATCCCTGCTTCCTTCTCCCATTTTTTAATGTATGAAGTCGAAAGTGTTATAAGATTTGACAAACCCTTATACACCCTTCAAATGATTCTTACTACCAATTTCTGAATTATATGATTTTCTAAATAGCTCTATCAAGCATGTACTTGCCTTGGTTACATTTTAACCCTCCTACTAACATCTGCAAATGCCGATAAAAATCTTGTTTCTTCTGTTAAGCGTTTCAAAACTGAACAGTGTTCCCTCTTTCATTATATTGCAAAGAATTGTTATTCCTTTAGTAGTCCAGTCCTTAAAAGTAGCACCCAGTTTATTCGGCGTAACATCTGAGTCATATGCATACCATTTAAGTATTGCAATATCTCCCTCTAATTCATGTTCTATTATAATAGCTTTCCATATTTAAAGAATCCATTTCACCCATGGGTTTTCAATAGTACTTATGTAACATTGTAGGTTGCTATCCGCCGAAATTACCTGTATGTAGATGAAATGAATCCTATGCTCAATGTTTGTCCATTGAGCGTCATTTGATGGGTTGCACCAGCATATCACAGCTCTCAACTGTGCTGCAAAATGGTAATCTCTAAGAGAAGGTACCCACCCCCCCTTTCCTTGGCTAATTGCAAAGACTGGAGACGAACTCCAGGCCTTTTCACTTGCCATATATATTTTGATAACATCTTGTTCCATTCACTGAATTGATTTTGGTTAATCTCTATTGGTAAGATCTGAAAGAGATATAATAGTCTGGGCAATATATTCATTTTAATGGATTCAAACCTTGACCTGAGACTAAAAAAAAAACGAATTAGGTTCCATCATAAACAGCTGACTATATTACTATTACTATTAAACTGTTTGTTTTTCAATTATCATAATAATATGTATTATATGTGCTGAGTGTTATGTGTGACTGCTGGTTCTGAGTATTGCACTTTAGCCCCAAAGGAAAACTGCTTCCTTTGCCTGCATTGACGTATATGGTTGAATGTCAATTAAAAGTAAACTTGGACTTGAACTTGAAGGAGTGAAACAGGGATAATTCTGGGACACGTGAATCAGACATCAGTGACAGGGAAGATACTGGAAGATTCTTGGGGACAGGATATGAGTGCAATAGACAAAGCTTAATCTACTTATGGACATTCGGAATGGTTTTATGCAGGCCGTGCCTACTAACGTGCTTCAGTTCTTGGAGAAAATAAGCAAAGTGATCAATTGGGATAGAGAAGAGGATGCTGTTTTCATGTATTTTAGTGAAGCTCTTGACTAGGTCCCTCATGTTAACTCTCCCAGAAAATTAAGATGTCTGAACTCCATTGCAACTTGGCGGGCTGAATTCAGCATTGGATGCCCATGGAAGAGGTATGGTAGTGGTCGATTGGCCTCATTCGTACTGCATTATTCTGCAGCGAGCAGTTTTCCTTTGGGATGTTTGAACTGCTGACGTGGATGTGTGGGTTAATACAAATGTCTGCCCTTCTCACAAAGGGTTGTGACGTTGTTGATAGTGCAGGAGTTTGCTAATAGACACGACGAGATATAAATCAATTGCAGATATGGGTGTAAAATGACCACTGAAATTCAATCCGAACAAGTATGAGATGCTGAACTTAGGAGATCAAATATAAAGGGACGGTACGCAGTTAATGCTGGAACCTTAACCGTGTGAATGTGCCCAAAGGGTCTGCGGTCCAAATCTATGAAACCATAATATGGTTATTAGGACTTGCTTGTATTTATTCATAAGAAAGTTCATTTAAGAGCTAGAACGTTACTTTGCAGGTTTATAGAACTCTAGCTAAGCTGCATCTGGAGAATTCCATTTAATTCCGGTAGCCTCATCAAAAGGAGTAAGTGGAAGTTCACGAGAGGGCGCAGAAGAGGCTAGCCAGGAGGCTACCTGGATTAGAAGCCATTTGCTATAAGGGAATTTGGACTAAGTTGCTCTGAGCTCTCTGGGCCGGCAGCGAGTGGATTGTTATATTAAATTATCAACTGCATAGATATCGTTTTTGTGTATCTATACATAGGACAAGAACCTAATCCTAGAAGGCGTCGACTAACACAATCCCCTTTGTGAAGGGAAAAACAGTTGTATCTCAGTCTACAGAATAGAACAAAACCCTGTAAAGGGATGGATAGAGAATGAGCCAAGTGACAGGAAAGTGAGTGGCAAGAACACTTCATCAAATACACTTTCTGTGCGCAGGTATTTGAGCGAGGCCATTACGATTCACATAGGGTTATGGCTTGAGCATGGGTGTGCTGGATGTATCTTCCAAATTTTAAAAGTAGCCAAAATCTATATGCGTGTGAACTGTGTCGACATTGATAGTTTCTTTAGCAGTTGTAGGAGGGTCTGTGCAATAGTTAATTATGGAGCACGGCGGTAAACGTAACGCTTTAAAATGCCAGCTGAAAGATTGGGATTCGACTGCCGCCAGTGTCTGTAAGAACTTTGTTCGTTATCGCCGCATCTTGGGAGGTTTCTTCCTGATGCTCCGGTTTTTTTCCTCATTTCATAGACGTGCGGGCTGGGATTAGTAAGTTGTGGCTATGCTATATAAGCAATGGAAGCTTGTCGAAGTTTGTAGTCTTCATCCAACAGTTCTTCGACTCAAACGTCACGCCATGTTTCGATGTATAGAAGTACGTGATCAATGAGCATATTTTTTTCAATTATGGATGATTATTGTCTTTAACCACAAGCAGGGGAGATATTATTCTATTTTCAGAAGGCCAGATTGAGTAGAACCTAAATATTGTATCCTTTTCATGATAGCAAACATTAGAAAAAAAAGGGCATTCTCTGAAAATTCCATGTGAAACGGATATATCTGGTTTTTTTCCCTTATTAGGGAGAGAGGTGTCCGTGGTATGTCGAATTACTGAATGAACGAGTAGTTTTGGGGATACAGCAAGTCAATGTCTTTATTCATGCTTACTGCTCTTTTTGGTGGTGGGGTTGGGGGTCGTTGTCTTGCCAGCGGTGCGTGGGAGGTGGGATCTGGGGAGCTTTGGGGTTCTAACGTTTTAATTGTTATTCATTTTTTGTGGCACTCCTCTGTTTTCGTGGATGTTTGTGAAGAAAAATAATTTCAGGATGTATTGTATGCATTTCTCTGACATTAAATGTACCTTTTGAACCCTATTGAAATATGTGGAGACAGCGAGGTCTTTTTTTATGAAAGGGAATGGAAATAACCTGAAGGTTATTAAAATTATGAAGAATCTGGAAAGACCAAACGATAGTCAAACCAAGAAATGGAAAGCAATGTGTGAAAGAGATGAGCAAGTGAACCAAAAGATACAAAAGTAATAACTTTTCTTCATTTAGTATGATTGGAATTAACCCGGATTCAGGGGCAGAGGCACTAATTAATGGAGGCTGACTCAATCATAGTATTTAAAAGAAAACTGAATAAAGATTCAAAATGAAACAATGCATGATTGCGGATATGGGTTTCTTCGTTGTCTTCAACCCATCACCTCTCCTGTGGATTAGGCCACGGACACCAGCTCGCCCAAGTCTTCTATCGTCAAACAGTCTTTCAGCTTGTCTGCAGATGTAGCACATCATAGAAGATCCCTCCTCGCCCAGGGTCAAGGTCATTGAAACTCCTGTTGGCGCTTCTGTAGCTCTGGGTTTATACGGAGTGAGCTTGCTAGCCCCATGCCCAACCATCCTCCTTTCGCAGCGTAGCTTGGGACTGTTCATGGCAGAGTTTGGATAGGAGATGGGTAAAGGTAAATGAATCACTTGTTACTGAGACCAAACATAAGCTTGCTCAGCTAAATAACCTCCATTTTTGTGGCTATCATCAGTGAATAGATTGTCTTATAATTCTATCCGACTGTGATGGATAAAAACAAAATCTAAATCGAGAACTTTCCTGCGGTTCCACGCGTCAGTTGTTGCTAATGTGTGCTGCTGGACGGCTGACAGCAAAATGGTACAACTACTTCGAGCTCCAGCATTTGAGGATCCCCCAAGTTATATTTTCCTCCCACGCTTACTACGGGAATGTGGTGCTTGCTCAAAACTGGACCCGGAATAGTTCTTGACGCAGGAAATAGGGTTCGTTATTGAAAAACTATTCAATATTATAGTAAACCATAAACAGCTCTCTGTGTTAGCGTGAAACCTCGGTACTGGCGGGGTATTCCTTCGTCTCACAGCCTGAGGGAAGAAGCTGTTACCCAGTTTACCAATCGTTGTTCTGATGCTCGTGGGTCAAGGAGATAGTGGGATGGGTATCAGGGATCCTCACATACAAGTATCCAGACTGCTACTTCGGCTCCTATTGAGATTTCAACATTGCCTTCATATATTCATAGAAATATAGAAACACAAAAAAAACATACAGGACAATACAGGCTCTTCGCCCACAAAATTGTGTCGCACATGCCCCGAACTTAGAAATTACTATGCATACACATAGCCCGCTATTTTTCTAAGCTCCATGTACCTATCCAAAAGTCTCTTAAAAGACACTATCATAATCGATTCCACCACCGTTGCCGGCAGCCCATTCCACATACTCAGCACTTCCTGCGTAACAAACTTACCCCTGACATCTCCTCTGTACCTACTCCCCAACACCTTAAACCTGTGTCCTCTTGTGGCAACCATTTCAGCCCTGGGAAAAAGCCTCTGACTATCCACATGATCAATGCCTCTCATCATCTTATACACCTCTATCAGGTCACCTTTCATCCTTCGTCGTTCAGAGGAGAAAAGGGCATGTTCACTCAACCTGTCTTCATAAGGCATGCTCCCCAATCCAGGCAACATTCTTGTAAATCTCCTTTGCACCCTTTCTATGCTTTCTACATTTTTCTTGTGAGGCGACCGGAACTGAGCACAGTACTCCAAGTGGGATCTGACCAGGGTCCTATATAGCTGCAACATTACCTCGTCTCCTAAGTTCAATTCTACGATTGAGTAAGGCCAACAGACCGTATGCCTTCTTAACCACACAGTCTACCTGCGCACCTGCTTTGAGTGTCCTATGGATTTGGACCGCAGGATCCCTCTGATCCTCCACACTGCCAATAGTTTTACCATTAATACTATATTCTGCCATCATATTTGACCTATCAGGATCTTCTCCATCAATTTACCAACCACTGAAGTAAGAGTCACTGGTCTATAATTTCCTGGAATATCTCTGCTCCCTTTGTTGAATAAAGGAACAACATCCGCAACCCTCCAATTGTCCAGAACCACTCCCGTCCCCATTATTAATACAAAGACCATCGCCAGAGGCTCAGCAATCTCCTCCCTTGTATCCAACAGCAGCCTGGGATACATCTCATCTGGTCCCGGCGACTTATCCAACTTGATGTTTTCCAAAATCTCCAGCACATTGACTTCCTTAATATCTACGTGCTCAAGCTTTTCGGTCTGCTGCAGGTCATCACTACAATCACCAATGTCCCTTTCCATAGTGAATACTGAATTACAGTATTCATTAGGTACCTCTGCTATTTCCTCCGTTTCTATGCACACTTTCCCACTGTCATACTTGATAGGTCCTACCTTGCACGTCTTATCCTCTTGCTGTTCATATACTTGTAGAATGCTTTGGGGTTTCCCTTAATTCTGCCCGCCAAGGCCTTCTCATGGCCGTTTCTGGCTCTGCTAATTTCTTTCTTGAGCTCCTTCCTGCTAGCCTTATAATTTTCTGGATCTCTAACGTTATCTACCTCTCTGAACCTTTTGTAAGCTTTTCTTTTCTTATTGAGTGGATTTATTACAGCCATTGTACATCATGGTTCCCGTACCCTGCCATAACTTCCCTGTCTCATTAGACGTACCTATACAGAACTCCACACAATTAACCCCTGAACGTTTGACACTTTTCTTCCCTACTTTTCCCTGGGAACATCTATTCCCAATTTAAGCTTCCAATTTCCTGCCTGATAACTTCATAATTCCCCTTACTCCAATTAAACGCGTTTCTAAATTGTATGTTCTTGTCTTTCTCTAATGCTATTGTAAAGGACTTAGAATTATGACCACTATCTCCAAAATGCTCTCCAGCTGAGAGATCCGACACCTGACCAGGTTCATTTCCCAGTACCAAATCAAGTACAGCCTCTATTATTGTAGGCTTATCTACATATTGTATTAAGAAATCTGCCTGAACACACCTGACAAACTTCACCCCGTCTAAATCCCTCGCTCTAGTGAGATGCCAATCGATATTTGGGAAATTAAAATCTCCCATCACGCCAACCCTGTAATTATTACACATTTCCAGGATCTGCTTCCCTATCTGCTCTTCGATATCCCTGTTACTATTGGGCGGCCAAAAATATTACCCAGTAAACATTGACCCCTTCTTGTTCCTAACCCCCACCCACAGAGACTCCGTAGAAAATTCCTCCATGACGTCCACCTTTTCTGTAGCCGAGACGCTATCTCTGATCAACAGTGCCACGCCCCCACCTCTTTTGCCTCCCTCCCTGTCATTTCTGAAACATCGAAAACCCAGCACTTGAAGTAACCATTCTCGTTCCTGAGCCATCCAAGTCTCTGTAATGGCCGCCACATCATAGCTCCAAGTACTGATCCACGCTTTAAGCTCATCCGTTTTGTTCGCAATTCTCCTTGCATTAAAATAGAGACATCTCAAACCGTCCAGCTCAGCGCGTCCTTTCGCTATCACCTGTCTATCCTCTCTCTCACACTGTCGCCAAGCCTTCTCTATTTGTGAGCCAACCGCCTCTTCCCCGGTTTAAGCTCTCTCCAGTAGCCTTAGCAAACCTTCCCGCCAGGATATTGGTCCCCTGGGATTCCAGTGCCACCCGTCCTTTTTACACAGGTCACACCTGCCCCAAAAGAGGTCCCAATGATCCAGAAATCTGAATTACTGCCCCCTGCTCCAATCCCTCAGCCACGCATTTGTCCTCCGCCTCATTCTGTTCCCATACTCACTGTCGCGTGGCACAGGCAGTAATCCCGAGATTACTACCTTTGCGGTCCCGATTCTCAACTTCCTTCCTAAATCCCTCTAGTCTTTTTCAAGGACCTCTTCCCTTTTCCCACCTATGTCACTGGTACCAATATGTACCACGACCTCTGGCTGGTCTCCCTCCCACTGCAGCATATCTTGGACGCGATCTGAAACATCCCAGGCTTCGGCACCTGGGAGGCAAACTAACATCCGACATTCTTTCCTGCGCCGTGTCTGACCCCCTAATTATAGAGTCCCGTATCACTACTGCCTCTCTGTTTCTTTCCCTATCCTTCTGAGCCACAGAACCGGACTCTGTGCCAGAGGAACCGCCACTGTTGCTTCCCCAGGTGGTCCCCCCCCCCCCCGCCCAACAGTACTCAAGCAGGAGTACTTATTGTCAAGTGGTATAGCCACAGGGGTACTCTCTAGTAACTGACTCTTCCCCTTCCCTCTCCTGACTTGTCTGTCTCCCGTGGTCCCGGTGTGACCACCTGCCTATAACTCCTTTCTATTATTTCCTCGCTCTCCCTTACCAGACGAAGGCCATCGAACTGCATCTCCAGTCCCATAACGCGGTCCCTATGGAACTGCAGCTCGACACACCATGTGCAGATATGGCATTCTGGGAGGCTGGGAGACTCCGGGACCTCCCACATCTGATATCGAGCACAGAAAACCGGCCTCACACACTGTTTCCTTTTCGAAATTAACACAGGTAAACCTACCTCGTCCTGTTACCGCTTAAGCCCGTTGAGCCAAAGCCTTATCACTCTGATACCTCTCACTCCGCTGCTCGCTCCGAACGCTGCCCGCTGGATATGACTAGATATACAACATATGTATAAGTTATTTGGGGTTGTCATTTTTTTCTTTAATCAATGCCATGTTCTGCCTTCCTCTTCGATTTCTGATTACATTTCAAGAATTTACCATACTGTGTATGCATAGAAAGGGTTTATTTTCTGGTTTATGTGATCCATACGTTCAGAAACTACTTTGCTTGTTTCAATCATTTAGTGTTCTTTATTTGCTTAGGATTAAATTACCTTCCTAAGGGGGGGGGAGAGAGAGAGAGAGAGGAGAGAGAGAGAGAGAGAGAGAGAGAGAGAGAGAGAGAGAGAGAGAGAGAGAGAGAGAGAGAGATAGAGAGAGAGAGAGAGAGAGAGAGCGAGAGAGAGAGAGAGTGAGAGAGAGAGAGAGAGAGAGAGAGAGAGAGAGAGAGAGAGAGAGAGAGAGAGGGGAGGGAGAGAGAGAGAGAGAGAGAGAGAGAGAGAGAGAGAGGGAGAGAGAGAAGCTGAGGAGTAGATTTGCAAGGTGTGGGGAGCGGAAAGAGAAACGTCAGACGATAGGTGAAACTTGGAGAGGAAAGGATGATGAAGAGAGCAAGAAAGTTGATTGGTGAAAGAGACAGAAGGAAAAAAGAAGGAAGGGAGGCGGGGAGGAGCACCAGAGGGAGGCGACGGGCGGGCAAGAAGAGAACACGAGCATGTAAGATCTCCCAATGGCCACCCCATTTTAATTCCGCTTTGCATTCACATTCCAGTGAGTCCATCTATGGCCTTCCCTGCTGTCGTGATGAGACCACACTTAGGTTGGAGGAACAACACCTCATATTCCGTTTGGGTAGTCTCTAACCTGATGACATGAATATCGATTTCTTAAACTTCCGGCAATGCCCTTTTCCCTTCCTTCTTGCCCACCAACACCTTCCTCTGGTGCTCCTTCCCCCCCCCTTTTTCTTTCTTCATTGGCCTGCTGTCTCTTTCAGCAATCGACTTCCCAGCTCTTCACTTTATCCATCAACTGGTGGTTCTCTCTCTCTTCCTCCCATGTAATTGGTCCATAGCTTTACTTCTCTCCAGTACCGCCGAAGGATTTCGGCCAGAAACACCGAGAGTAATTTTTTCCATAGATACTGCCTGGCCTGCTGAGTTTCTGCATCATTTTGTGTGCGTTGCTCGGATTTCCAGCATCTGCAAATTTTCTCTTGCTTACGACGGACGCTGTTTTCTTGATTACAGGAGGCTGTGTGAAAGCGCTGCTCTTAACATGATGAGATTATGAAAGATGCGAAGGATATTGTTAGATCGGATAGCAAGAAAATTTTCCCTTTGAGAATTATGATAAACAGTGGTTCCCTACCTTTTTTATGCCATGTACCAATAGCATTAAACAAGTGGTCCGTGGGCCGTATGCTGGTAAACCCTGATCTAAAAGTAGACGACATAGATTGAAAGTAAGTAACACACGCTTTGAAGGAAATTGGAACGCACTGTATAAGTGAGTGATGCAGGCACAAATTCTTGGGGGACTTATTAATGATCGAGACCAGGGGCTCCCAACCTGCAGTCCACAAAGCCCTTGCGTAATAGTGATAATGATAATGATATTGGTCCAGGGCATAAAACAATTAGGAAACCCTGATACTGACGAACTTTTGAATCGCCAAAGCATAAAAGGCTGTACCGCAAATGCGTCATGGAGTCAAAGCTATACGGCAGGGAATGAGCCCCTTGGAATCAACTCTTCCACACATCAAGTGATCCATCTGAGTTAGTCGCACCTCTGCGTTTAGACCATGTGCCTCTTATATTTCCTATCCATGTGTCTGTAAAAAATATTTTGCCTTTTTAGCACCGCGAATCTTTCCGTTAGGCCATAATTCCATAAGAAATGCCATTCGGTCCATCGAATCTACCTTACCATTCCCTCATGACTGGTTTATTACCCCTTTCACCCATTCTGCTGCCTTCTCCAATAGCCTTTGGCGCCCCCATTAATCAAGGACCTATCAACCTCCGTCTTACATATACCCAGTGACATGGTCTGCACAGCCGTCTGTGGCAATTAACCACTGTCTGGCTAAAGAAATTTTTGCTTAACTCTGTTCTAAACGGACGTGCCCTCTAGTCCTAGACTTCCCCATCTATTGGAAACATGCTTTCCACATCCTCTCTGTTCCGCGGAAAACTTCAGTCACTGAGAGATGCTCGACAGCTGAGACAGGGCTTGAATGCTATCACCTCTTACAAGGTGAAACTAATTGACATTGCTGACAACAAGGCTTTGCTCCTTGATTAACTCAATGGCTTCTATGTTCCCTGTGAACAATTGCAAAGTCCCACCGCGTCCAATGAACCTGAGTTCAGACTCTGCCGACGTGAGAGCATCCTTCAGGGAAATGAACCCATGGAAAGCATTCGGCCCAGATGGAGTTCCTGGCCGAAAGCTGACTGCCTACGCTGAACAACTGACTGGACTGTTCACCGATATCTTTACCCGCTCGCTTCTGAAGTGTAAGGTATACACCGGCTTCAAGCAGGCTTCAATTATGTCGGTACCTAAGAAGAACTTGGTGACCTGCCTCAGTGTCTATCGTTCCACTATGGTAAACTGATTTGAGAGGTTGGTGCTGAAGCATATCATCTCCTCCTGAGAAGCGTCCTAGATCTGCTCCAATATGTCTATCGGAACAAGTCCACAGCAGATACCATTTCATTGGCTCTTCACTCATCCCTGGAACATTTGGGCAGAAAGAATGCATACATTAGGATGTTCTTTATCCACTCCTGCACGGCAGTCTATACTATCACCCACTTAAAACTAATGAACAAGCTTCAAGGCCTTAGCCTAAATTCCTCTATGTTCAGTGGAATACTCGAGTTCCTCTCTTGTAGACCGCAGACAGCTCGGATTGGCAACATCTCGTCCACCAGCACAGGTGCAAAACAAAACTGCGTTTTAGCTCCATGCTCGTATTTATTTTAAACATACGAGTGTGAGGATAGTAACAGCTCCAATATCATATTTAAATTTGATGACGACAGCCCTGTTCTGACCGAATCTAAGGTAGTGACGAATCAGCATATAGAAGAGAGATTGAAAATCGGGATGAGTGGTGCAATAGCAATAATCTCTCACTCAATGTCAAAAAGACCAAGAAGCAGATTATCAACCTCAGCAGGAGTACACCGAAGCAGGATCTTTGGCCGAACCAGTGCATGCCGAAACGATTTAAACGACCTACTCCCATGTACCATCCATGTACCTATCCAAGCTTCTCTCAAACGTTTACCTCGAGCTCCCGTGCACCACTCTCCCATGCACAATGCAACATTCTCACAGCCCTCTGAGTGCAAAAGTTTCCCTTCATGTTCCCCTTAACTTCTCACCTTTCACCCTCATCCTATGACCTCTGGTTGTAGTCCCACCCAACCTCAGTGTAAGATGCCTGCTTGCATTTACCCTAACTATACCCTTCAAAATTTAGATACCTCTATCAAATCTCTTCTCAATCTTCTACGTCTTAAAGAATACAGCCCTAACCTATTCAATCTTTCCTCTTTACTCAGTTCCTGCAGATCCAGCATCATCCTTGTAAATTTTCTCTTAACTATTTCAACCTTGTTTACATCCTTCCTGTAGGTAGGTAGCCAAACAGCACCCCATAATAGGCCTCACCAATGTCTTATAGAACTTCAACATAACATCTCATATCCTGTGTTCAATGCTTTGATACGTGAAGGCTAATGTGTAAAAAAACATTCTTTACGACCCTACTGGTGACACTGCTTTCCACGAATTATGGACCTTTATTCCCAGGTCCCTTTGATCTTACTACACTCCTCAGTGCCCTACCTTTCATTGTGTAGGCCCTACCCTGGTTGGTCCTACGAAAGTACAAAACCTCGCACTTGTCTGCATTGAATACAATCTGCCATTTTTCAGCCTTCCTCTCTGCCCACTAAACTCTTAATCTTGGTGCCATCTATTTATTTGCTGATCCAGTTAACCACATTACCATTCAGATCATTGATATAGGTGACAAGCAACAAAGGACACAGCATTTGTCAAATGCCTTACTAAAGTCCATGTAGACAACAACATCTGCCTTTCCTACATCCACTTTCCTGGAAACTACCTCGACAAACTATAAGATTGGTGAGACATGACTGAACACGCACGAAGCCATGCTGACCATCTCTAATCAGTCCATGTCCATCCAAATATTATATATCCAGTTCTTTAGAATACATTCCAATAACTTTCCCACAACTGATGTCAGACTCACTGGCCTATTATTTCTTGGATTAAGTTTAGAGCTATTTTTAAACAGCGGAACAATATTATCTATCCTCCAATCTTTTGGTACCTCTTCTGTCGCTAATGATGATTCACATATTTCTAATAAGGCCCCGGCAATTTCTGCACTTGCTTCCCTTAGGGTCCGAGGAAACACCTTTTCGGCCCTGGAGTTTTATCCACCTCAGGATAGCAGGATAACAAACACCAACTCCTTTCAATCTGTATAGGGTACATGAATTTGATGAATTTTACCTCATTCCATAGAGTCTGTGACCTTCTCCAGAGTAAAATCACCTCTGACATCTTCTCTGTACCTGCTTCCAAGCACCTTGAAATTGTGCCCTTTCGTGCTAGCAATTTCAGCCCTGGTAAAAAAGACTCTGACTATCCACACGACCAATGCCTCTCATTATATTGTTCGCCACTCATCCTCTGTCGCTCTGAGGGGCAAAGGCCGAGTTCACTCAAACTATACTCATAAGGCATGCTCCCCAATCCAGACAACATCCTTGTAAATCTTCTCTGCGCTCTTTCTATGGTTTCCACGTCCTTCCTATAGTGAGGCGACCAGAATTGAGTACAGTACTCCAAGTGGGGTCTGACCAGGATCTTATATAGCTGCAACATTACCTCTCTGCTCCTAAATTCAATTCCACGATTGTTGAAGACCAATACACCATACGCCTTCTTAACCACAGAGTCAACCTGTGTAGTAGCTTTGAGTGTCCTATGGACTCTGACCCCACGGTCCCTCTGATCCTCCACATTGCCAAGAGTCTTACCATTAATACAATATTCTTCCATCATATTTGACCTACCAAAATGAACCACCTCACACTTATCTGGGTGGAACTCCATCTGTCACTTCTCAGCCCAGTTTTGCATCCTATTAATGTCCCGCTGTAACCTCTGACAGCCCTCCACAACACCCCCAACCTTTGTGTCCTCAGCAAAATCACTAACCCATTCCTACGTTCCTCATCCTGGTCATTTATAAAAATCACAAAGATTAGGGGCCGCAGAACAGATCCCCGAGGCACACCACTGCTAACCGACCTCCATGCAGAATATGGCCTGTCTACAACCACACTTTGCCTTCTGTGGGCAAGCCAGTTCTGGATCCACAAAGCTATGTTCTTTTGGATCCCATGCCTCCTTACTTTCTCAATAAGCCTTGCATGGAGAACCTTATCAAATGTCTTGCTGAAATCCATATACACAACATATACGGTTCTACCTTCATCAATGTGTTTAGTCACATCCTCAAAAGATTCAATAAGGCTCTTAAGGTACGACCTGCCTTTGACAAACTCATGCTGACTATTCCTAATCACATTATGCCTCTCCAAATGTTCATAAATCCTGCTTCTCAGGATCTTCTCCATCGACTTACAAACCACTGAAGTATGACTCACTGGTCTATAATTTTCTAAGCTATCTTTAATGCCTTTCTTGAATAAGGGAAAAACATCCGCAACCCTCCAGTCCACTGGAACTTCACCCGTCCTCATCGATGATGCAAAGTTCATCGCCAGAGGCTCAGCAATCTCTTCCCTCGCAAAGTATTATTAAGTACCTTTGCCGTGCCCTCTGGTTCCATACACATTTTCCACATATATATGATCTCCCCCATCTGTTATTCGGTCCAGGGATAAATTACAATTCTGGTGTTCCAGAGTACAATTTTGTCCCTTGCAATACTTTTGCTCTTAACACAACTGTAGAAGTTCTTGTGATTGTCTTTTACTTTGTCCGTTAGAACCACTTCATGCCTTTTTTAGACCTCGTGATTTCTTTCTTGTGTCCGCTTGCGTTTTTTACACTCCATAGGCACCTCATTTGTTCCTACCTGCTATGCACCCCCTTTTTTTCTCTCTTAATCCTTTTTTTCCCTCTCTTCCTCAGGGCCTCAATATCTCTAGAAAACCAAAGTTTCCTATCCTTGCTAACTTTACCGTTTATTCTGAAAAGCATATAACCATATAACAATCACAGCACGGAAACAGGCCATCTCGGCCCTCCTAGTCCGTGCCGAAATCTTAATCTCACCTAGTCCCACCTACCCGCACTCACCCCTTAACCCTCCGCTCCTTTCATGTCCATATACCTATCCAATTTTACCATAAATGACACAACTGAACTGGCCTCTACTACTTCTACAGGAAGCTCATTCCACACAGCTATCACTGGCTGAGTAAAGAAATACCCCCTCGTGTTTCCCTTAAACTTCTGCCCTCTAACTCTCAAATCATGTCCTCTTGTTTGAATCTCCCCTACTCTCAATGGAAACAGCCTATTCACGTCAAATCTATCTATCCCTCTCAAAATTTTAAATACCTCTATCAAATCTCCCCTCAACCTTCTACGCTCCAATGAATAGAGACCTAACTTGTTGAACCTTTCTCTGTAACTTAAGTGCTGAAACCCAGGTAACATCCTAGTAAATCGTCTCTGCACTCTCTCTAATTTATTGATATCTTTCCTATAATTCGGTGACCAGAACTGCGCACAATATTCCAAATTTGGCCTTACCAATGCCTTGTACAATTTTAACATTACATCCCAACTTCTGTGCTCAGTGCTTTGATTTATAAAGGCCAGCGTTCCAAAAGCCTTCTTCACCACCCTATCTACATGAGACTCCACCTTCAGGGAACTATGCACTGTTATTCCTAGATCTCTCTGTTCCTCTGCATTCCTCAATTCCCTACCATTTACCTTGTATGTTCTATTTGGATTATTCCTGCCAAAATGTAGAACCTCACACTTCTCAGCATTAAACTCCATCTGCCAACGTTCAGCCCATTCTTCTAACCGGCTTAAATCTCCCTGCAAGCTTTGAAAACCCACTTCATTATCCACAATACCTCCTACCTTAGTATCATCGGCATACTTCCTAATCCAATTTACCACCCCATCATCCAGATCATTTATGTATATTACAAACAACATTGGGCCCAAAACAGATCCCTGAGGCACCCCGCTAGTCACCGGCCTCCATCCCGATAAACAATTATCCACCACTACTCTCTGGCATCTCCCATCTAGCCACTGTTGAATCCATTTTATTACTCTAGCATTAATACCTAACGACTGAACCTTCTTAACTAACCTTCCATGTGGAACTTTGTCAAAGGCTTAGGTGAAGTCCATATAGACTACATCCACTGCCTTACCCTCGTCAACATTCCTCGTAACTTCTTCAAAAAATTCAATAAGGTTTGTCAAACATGATCTTCCACGCACAACTCCACGCTGGCTACTCCTAATCAGATCCTGTCTATCCAGATAATTATTAATACTATCTCTAAGAATACCTTTCATTAATTTACCCACCACTGATGTCAAACTGACAGGTCTATAATTGCTAGGCTTACTTCTAGAATCCTTTTTAAACAATGGAACCACATGAGCAATACACCAATCCTCCGGCACAATCCCCGTTTCTAATGACATCTTAAAGATCTCCGTCAGAGCTCCTGCTATTTCTACACAAACTTCCCTCAAGGTCCTGGGGAATATCCTGTCAGGACCCGGAGATTTATCCACTTTTAAATTTTTTAAAAGCGCCAGTACTTCCACCTCTTTAATTGTCATAGGTTCCATAACTTCCTTACTTGTTTCCCACACCTTACACAATTCAATATCCTTCTCCTTAGTGAGGACCGAAGAGAAGAAATTGTTCAAAATCTCTCCCATCTCCCTCGGCTCCACACATAGCTGACCACTCTGATTCTCTAAGGGGCCAATTTTATCCCTCACTATCCTCTTGCTTTTAATATAACTGTAGAAACCTTTCGTATTTACTTTCACCTTATTTGCCAAACCAACCTCGTATCTTCTTTTAGCTTTTCTAATCTCTTTCTTAAGATTCCTTTTACATTCTTTATATTCCTCGAGCAATTCCTTTACTCCATGCTGCCTATATCTATTGTAGACATCCCTCTTTTTCCGAACCAAATTTCTAATATCCCTTGAAAGCCATGGTGCTTTCAAACCTTTAACCTTTCCTTTCCACCTAACAGGAACATAAAGATTCTGTACCCTCATAATTTCACCCTTAAATGACCTCTATTTCTCTATTACATCCTTCCCATAAAACAACTTGACCCAATCCACTCTCTCTAAATCCCTTCGCATCTCCTCAAAGTTAGCCTTTCTCCAATCAAAAATCTCAACTCTAGGTCCTGTCCTGTCCTTCTCCATAGTTATATTGAAGCTAATGCTATTGTGATCACTGGACCCGAATGCTCCCCAACACATACATCTGTCAGCTGACCTATCGCATTCCCTAACAGGAGATCCAACACTGCCCCATCTCTTGTCGGCACTTCTATGTATTGTTGTAAAAAACTATCCTGCACACATTTCACAAACTCTAAACCATCCAGCCCTTTTAGAGAATGAGCTTCCCAGTCTACGTGTGGAAAATTAAAATCTCCCACAATCACCACCTTGTGTTTACTACAAATATCTGCTATCTCCTTACATATTTGCTCTTCCAACTCACGCTCCCCATTAGGTGGCCTATAATACACTCCTATCAGTGTTACTACACCTTTCCCATTCCACAATTCCACCCAAATAGTCTCCCTAGAGGAGCTCTCTAATCTATCCTTCCAAAGAACCGCCATAAGATTTTCTCGGACAAGCAATGCAACATAGACGCTTTGTACTGTTAAGTGTCGCTATTGAAGTGCACCGTTGCCAGAAAATAGCCTGTCCCAATCCACACTTGCCAGGTTATTTCTGAAACCATCAAAATTGACCTTTCGCCAAGTTAGCCCATGGTTCAGACCTTTTTTTTCATATTTACGTTGAACAAAATGACATTGTTGTCACTAGATGCAAATAATTCCCCTACACTAACTTCTGTCACTTGCCCTGTCTCATTCCCTAATGGCATCCAGTAGCACACGCTGTTACATTGAGACTTCTTTGTACTGATAACGGAAACTTTCCTGAATACATTTGACAAACTCTGTCCCATCTAACCATTTTACAGTATGGCAATCTCAGTGAATATGCGGAAGTCAAAATCATGTACGAAAACAGCCTTATGTTTCTTCCAACAGTCCAACATCTCTTCACAAATGTGGTCCTCTAAATCCATAGGACTGTTGGGTTGTCTGTAATATAGCCCCATTAAAGTGTTTACGCCTTGCTTATTTCTCAGTTCCACTCCTCCTCCTTTAATCTCTTCCATTCTGTCGTGTCGAAAACAACAGACCCCGAAATATTGAGCTTTCAGTCATGCCCCTGCTGCAACCAATTCTCATTAATGACTGCAAAGTCATATGACAGATGTTGATCCCTGTTCCTATATTGAAATAAGCGCGGCTCAGAATACTAATCGCAATGTTCGTTTTGATTCCAGACTTTCTCTGAGGTCTCATCATGATCTGCCTCTACATTGTCACAAATAACTCTTCTGGCACTATGGTCGTTACCTCCCTGCAACTCTATTTTAATACCCACCCTGCAGCATTAGCGAACCTTCCCGCTAGGATATTAGCCCCGTGCAGTTCAGGTCTAAATCTTCCGTTCCTCAGTGGTTCCCTCCTTCCCTGAAAGAGAGCCCAATGATTCAAATTTCGTATGACCTCCCTCATACACCAACTCCTTAGCCACGTGTTAAAATGTATAATCTTCCTAGTTATGGTCTCACTCGCACGTGGCACCGGTAGCAATCCTGAGATCATAATCCTGGAGGTCGTGCCCTTTAACTTATCACCTAACGCCCTGAACTCCCTGTGCAGAACCTCGTAACTCGTCCTATTCATGTCATTGCTATCTACATGTGCCACGAGCACTGGCGGTTCTCCGGTCCAAATGAGAATGCTGAGGGATGCCGAGATAACCAGAACACTGGCGCCCGTGAGGCAGCGTATCATCCTGGAATCTCGTCCTCGCCCACAATACTTCTTTTCTGCTCCCCTAACGAACGAATCCCGGATCACCACAGTGCGTCTCTTCGCCACACACACCTCCCCACCCCACCTCCCTCTGAGTCACAGAGCCAGCCTCAATGCCAGAGATCCGACTGCTGTGAGTTTCCTCGGTTGTCATCCCGCACCGTCAGTATCGAAAGTGATTCCGTTACGATTCCATTACGATTATTATTCTACTACGGATTTATTGAGTAAGAAAACGAATCTTGGGGTTGTATATGGTGCCATATATGTACTTTGATTACAAATTTGCTTTTGAACTTTTTCTACATATTTCCTCACGTGATTCAGGATTAATTGGATTTTCACAATCTACCTGCTTATTGAGTTCCACCATGACTATCGTAATATCACCTTTTTAACATGGCATTTCTATCTCCATTTGTAATTCGTAATCCAGATTCTGGCTATTGCTCGGAAGTCTGTCTACAACACCCATCAGGGTCTTCGTAATCTCTTCTTAAACTTCACCCACAAGAATTCTACATCTATGCCATCTCTTTCTAAGGATTTGATTCTAGCTTATACCAACAGAGCCACCCCGCCTCCACTGCGTACCAACGCATTCTATCGATACAATGAGTACCCTTGGATGTTAAGCACCCAAATGTGATGTCCTTTCAGCCGCGACTCAGCGATACCCACAACGTCACAATTAATAATCTCTACTTGTGCAAGCCAAACATTTACCTTATTCCGTATACTGCTTTCATTCAAATCAACACCTCTCTCCCTGTATTCATCACGGTATCGATTTTTCCAACTCCTACCACCCCCCACCCCACCCCCCGCCGTAACACTTTAATCCCACTGACTACAGCTCTACGCTATCAGCTGTCTGGCCTTCTTCAGTCTCACACGTTGAGTACCAACTGTTCCATCCACAGCCATTTCATTCTAGTTGAAATCTCACAGGCAAAACATGTTAAACCCTCCACAAAAGATCTAGCATATCCGTCTCCAAGGATATTAGATCCCCTCGTGTTCAGGTGTGAACCGCGTTTTGTACCTGACATACCTTCCTGAAAAGAGATCCCAATGACCCGCAAATCTGAAACACTGCCTTTAATTCTTCAGCCGCACATTCACCTCTTGAAGCACACTGCATATACCCAACGCCTTCTGTGTGGAAAATATTTCACCCCTTCCTGTGGAAGAAGACTTACTCTCTACCTTATCAGTTATATCTGAATATAACTGTTTAATATACAGTTGAATTCAGAAGTTTACATAAACCTTAGCCAAATACATTTCAACTCAGTTTTTCTCAATTCCTGACATTTAATCCCAGAAAATATTCCCTGTTTTAGGTCAGTTAGGATCACTACTTTATTTTGACAATGGGAAATGTCAGAATAATAGTAGAGAGAATGATTTATTTCAGCTTTTATTTCTTTCATCACATTCCCAGTGGGTTATAAGTTTACATACACTTTGTTAGTATTTAGCAGCATTGCCTTTAAATTGTTTAACTGGGGTCAAACGATTTGCATAGCCTTCCACAAGGTTCTCACAATAAGTTGCTGGAATTTTGTTCCATTCCTCCAGACAGAACTGGTGTAACTGAATCAGGTGTGTAGGCCTCCTTGCTCGCACACGCTTTTTCAGATCTGCCCACAAATTTTCTATCAGATTGAGGTCAGGTCTTTGTGATGCCCACTCCAATACCTTGACTTTGTTGTCCTTAAGCAATTTTGTTACAACTCTGGAGGTATGCTTGGGGTCGTTGTCCATTTGGAAGACCCATTTGAGATCGAGCTTTAACTTCCTGGCTAATGTCTTGTGATTTTGCTTCAATATACCCACATAATTTTCCTTCCTCATTATGCCATCTATTTTGTGAAGTGCACCTGTCCCTCCTGCAGCAAAGCACCCCCACGACGTGATGCTGCCACCCCTATCCTTCACTGTTGGGATGGTGTTCTTCGGCTTGCAAGCCTCACCCTTTTTCCTCCAAACATAACATTATGGCCAAGCAGTTCAAATTTAGTTTCATCAGACCAGAGGACGTTTCTCCAAAAAGTAAGATCTTTGTCCCCATATGCACTTGCAAACTGTAGTCTGACTTTTTATCGTGGTTTTGGAGCAGTGGCTTCTTCCTTGCTGAGCAGCCTTTCAGGTTACGTCGATATAGGAATCGTTTTTCTGTGGATATAGATAAGAGTCTACCTGTTTTCTCCAGCATCTTCACAAGGTCTTTTGCTGTTGTTCTGGGATTGATTTGCACTTTTTGCGCCAAAGTACGTTCATCTCCAGGACACAGAATGCGTCTCCTTCCTGAGCAGTATGACGGCTGTGTGGTCACATGGTGTTTATGTAATAGTACATGGTTCCCATGTACTATTGTTTGTACAGATGAACGTGTTACCTTCAGACGTTTGGAAATTGCTCCCAAGGATGTACCAGACTTGTGTAGGTCCACGATTTTTTTTCTGAGGTCTTGGCTGATTTCTTTTGATTTTGCTTGTAAACTGGAGTTGTGGTATAGTCAATTAAAAGTAAAATAATCTGACTGTAAACAATTGTTGGAAAAATTACTCGTGTCATGCACGAAGTAGATGTCCTCAACGTCTTGCCAAAACTATAGTTTGCTAATATGAAGTCTGTGGAGTGGTTAAACAATGAGTTTTAATGACTTCAACCTAAGCTTCAATTGTACCTCGATAAGATAACCTATCACTGCCTGGTGCACCAGTTAAAAGAACAGGTCGCAGCCACTGCATCATCTCCAACACAATCGATGCAATTCCGATTACATCCTCATTAGTCTTTTGCGCACCCTGACCTGCGTAATTATGTTCCTCCTCCAGGTGGGCCGCCAGAACTGTACACAATATTCCACTTGGCTGACCGACGGCTTGAAGGGTTGTAACCGAATATACCACCTTCTGGACTCAGTGTCTGGCCATTAAAACGTGACAAATGCGTTCTTAACCATTCGGCTAAAAGGCGTCTGGACTCTGGGGAAATGTTCAGGATATCTGTACCCTATGACAAACAAGAGAATATCTGCAGATGCTGGAAATCCGAGCAACACGCACAAAATGCTGGCTGGCCTGCTGAGTTCCTCCAGCATTTAGTGTATGCTACTCTGTACCCCATTCGTCTCTTTGTTGTTGAGCACTTACTAGGGCCGTGTCATTTACTCTGCAAGTCTCGCTCTTCTTCAGCCAACAAAAATGCATCAAATCGTCATGTGGTTAAAAGTGCTGGCTGTAATGACGTGAAAGACGAAGGGTCTATATCTCTGCCAATTTTATGACTGTATTAAAATTATAGTGTGATGTAAAAGTACAACACAGAAAAGTCCCTTCAGTCTAAAAGTTCCATCTAGTCTGTGCCGAACCATTTGAACTAACTTGTCCCATCGACCTGCACTAGAACGATAGCCACACATTCCCCTACTATCCATGTACCTATGCAAACTTATCTTAAAAGTTTAAAACTAGTTCTCGTGCGCCACTTGCACCAGCTGTTCGTTCCACACTCTCACGACTCTCTGGTTGGAGATGTGTCCCATCATGTTCCCCTTAAACATTTTACCCTTCACCGTTAACCCATGATCTCTAGTTGTCGTTGAACCCAACCTTGCTGGAAACAGACTACTTGCATTTACCCTATTTATTCACCTCATATCTTTGTTTACCTCTATCAAATTTTTCCTCATCTTCTACGTTCTGAAGAATAAATTCCTAACTTCTTCAATCTGTCCATCTAACTCAGTTCTTCCAGTCCCTGTAACATCTTGTAAAGTTGTTCTATACTCTTTCAACCTTATTACATTTTCCGGTAGGTACGTGATCAAAACTACCCACAATACTCCAGATTAGACCTCACCATCGCCCTAAATAACTTTAACGTATCCTGTACTCCATACCTTTTTTTTTATTGTTGGCCAATGTGCCAAAAGCTTTCTTTACGACCCCATCTACGTACCTGTGCCATCATCTTCAATGAATTACGGATCCCCGATCCCTTTGTCCTGCTACAATCCTTAGTGTGCTGCCGTGCACTGTGTAAGACCTACTTGGATGGTCTCACCCAAGTTCAACACCTCACATTTGTCTGCATTCAATTCTATCTGCCGTTTTCCGGCATTCCAGATTCCGCAGCAAGCTTTGATAGCCTTTATCGCTGTCTACTACACCCTCGTCTTGGTGTCATCCGCACATTTGCTTTTCCACATTATTATGCAGATCATTGATATCGATGACAAACGATAAAGGACCCAACACTGATCCCTGCAGTACTCCACTAGTCACATTTCTCCATCTACTACCACTATCTAGGTTCTCCCATAAAGCCAAAGCCTACTCCAATTTACGACCTAATCCTGAATGCCAAACGACGGAACCTTCCTGAGCAACCTTCCATGCGGTACCATGTTAAACACCATGCTAAAGTCCATACAGACAGCATCCACTCTCTTGCATTCATTAACTTTCCTGGTAATTTTCTCGAAACACGCTGGGAGATTGGTTTGACCGCGTGACTATGCTGACAATTCCTGTACAGTTCAGATCTATCCCAATGCTCATATATCTAGTCCCTTTGAATACATTCCAATCACTTTTCCACTTCTAATGTCAGGCTCTCTGGGCAATAATTTCCTGGCTTACATTTAGGGTTTCATAAACAGAGGATCATCATTAGATATCCTTCAATCGTCTGATACCTCATCTGCTACTAAGCATGAGGTATAAATATGAGGACTAAGCTATAAATATTGCTATTTTGTATATTTACGCAATAAATCAATAAGTATTTCCACGTTGTATCTTAACATTGTGCGCTCGCATTTATGAGTTCAAAGCAAATCATTATCAATCTATTTATATGTCGTCATATACAGCCTTGAGATTTGTTTTCATACAGGCATTTACAGGGAAAATTAAAAATAGAAAAGTAACTGTACGATAAGTAGACACATATAAACACTCAGAAACTGATAAAAAATCCTTTAAAAAAAGTCAAACAGTACAAATTAAACAATGCTTATAACATCTGTCAGGACAGATTTTGTGCTTACGGACATCTGCAATCACACTCGTTATAACGTTATTGGCTTGCCCCCGACTATAAAATCGTATGCATTTGATCTCAGAATCGACGGCAGTATGACTTTGCATCCGATTGTCGGTGTGCGCTGCACTTTCGCTGCAACTGTAGCGCTTTATACTGCACTGAGTTATTATTTTCCGTTGCGTTGCCTCGATGCACCGTTTCAGTCAAATGATCTGTGGGGATCTGTGGCAGATCGGGAGTCTCGGATGGTATGTTGCCTCCCTGGTGCCAGGGTCCGGGACATCTCAGATCGGGTGCAGGCTATTCTTGAGAACGAGGGCATGAACCCAGATGTAGTGGTCCATGTAGGGACCAACGATGTAGGTAAGGTGAGTGAGGGGGTCCTGCTTAGAGAGTTCAGGGAGTTAGGAGTGAAGCTGAAAGGCAGGACCTCCAGGGTGACAATCTCGGGATTGCTACCTGTGCCACGTGCGAGTGAGGCGAAGAATAGAATGATTATGCACATTAATACGAGGCTGAGAGCATGGTGCAGGAAGGAAGGGTTCAGGTTTTTGGATAATTGGTCTTTGTTCCAGGGACATTGGGATCTGTTTCGAAGGGACGGTCTACATCTGAACCGGAGGCGTACTAACATTCTTGCAGGAGTGTTTGCCAGTGCTGCTCGGGGGGGGGGGGGGGGTTAAACTAGATGTGCAGGGGGCAGGGATCCAGATCCAGAGGGTTGGTCAGAAGGAGCATGGGGTTAAATGTGTAGAAGGTTTGGGTGATCTTGAGAAGGTCATCAAAATTCAGGGTGCAATTAGCCCGATGGAAGTTCAAGGAGCTGGGTTAGGTACAGTAGACAGTGTTTTAAGCAAAAAGAGGAGGAATGGGCTAAGAATTCTATACTTGAATGCGCGTAGTGTCAGAAGTAAGACAGATGAGCTTGAAGCTCAGATGAAAATGTGGAACTATGATATTGTTGGGACAACGGAGACATGGCTGCAAGGGGATCAGGCCTGGGAATTGAGTGTACCAGGGTATACGTGCTATCGTAGAGTAGAAATATGGGAAGAGGGGGTGGGGTGGCCCTGTTGGTGAGGAATGAAATTCAGTCCTTAGCAAGAGGTGATTTGGGAACAGGGGAAGTAGAGTCTGTGTGGATTGAGCTGAGGAACAGTAAGGGTAAAAAGACTCTAATGGGTGTGGTGTACAGGCCCCCAAACAGTAGCCTGGATATTGGGTACAAGTTGATTAGGGAGTTAACATTGGCATCTGCTAAAGGTAATGTAGTCGTTATGGGAGATTTCAACATGCAGGTGAACTGGGAGAATCAGGTAGGTGCTGGACCCCAGGATAGGGAGTTTGTGGAGTGTCTAAGGGATGTATTTTTGGAACAGCTTGTGCTTGAGCCAACCAGGAACGAGGCTATTTAGAACTAGGTGATGTGTAATGAACAGGAATTGATAAGTGATCTTGAAGTAAAGGAGCCATTAGGAAGTAGTGATCATAACATGATAAGTTTTTATTTACAATTTGAGAGGGATAAGGGCAGATCAGAGGTGTCAGTGTTGCAATTAAATAAAGGAGACTACGGAGCCATGAGGGAAGAACTGGCCAAAGTTAAATGGGCGGATGCCCTGGCAGGAAAGACAGTGGATCAGCAGTGGCAGATATTCTTGGGCATAATACAAAAGATGCATAAGCAGTTCAATCCAATGAGAAGGAAGGGTTCAAAGAGGGGGAAGGGGCCACAGTGATTGACAAAGGAAGTCAGAGATTGTATAGAATTAAAGAAAAAGAAGTATGACAGGGCTAAGATGAGTGGGAATACAGATGATTGGGAAAGTTTTAAGGAATAGCAGATCTTAACTAAAAAAGCAATACGGAGAGAAAAAAATCAGGTATGAGCTCAGTCTAGCCAGGAAGATAAAAGGGGATAGCAAAAGCTTTTTTAGCTAAGTGAAGAGAAAGAAGATAGTTAAGAACAATGTTGGCCCCTTGAAGAATGAATTGTGAGAAATTGTTATGGGAAACAGGGAAATGGCAACAGAATTTAATGCATACTTTAGATCAGTCTTCACCAGGGAGGACACAAGCAATCTCCCAGATGTATGGATGGGCCAGGGTCATAAGATATCAGAGGAATTGGGACAGATTGACATTAGGAAAGAAACTATGATGAGTAGACTGGTAGGACTGAAGGCTAATAAATCCCCGGGTCCAGATGGTCTGCATCCGAGGGTTCTAAAAGAGGTGGCTCAGGAAATTGCGGATGCATTGATATTCATTTTCCAATGTTCCTTAGATTCAGGATCAGTTCCTGAAGATTGGAGAGTGGCTAATGTTGTCCCACTTTTCAAGAAGGGAGGGAAGGAGAAAACGGAGAACTATCGCCCTGTTAGCCTAACGTCCGTCGTGGGGAAGATGCTTGAGTCCATTATTAAGGATGAAATAGTGGCACATCTAGATGGCAGAAATAGGATTAGGCCGAGCCAGCATGGATTTACCAAGGGCAAATCATGCTTGACTAATCTGTTGGAGTTTTTTGAGGGTGTAACAAGGATGTTAGACGAGGGCAAGCCAGTAGATGTTGTATACCTAGATTTTCAGAAGGCATTCGATAAGGTGCCACATAGGAGATTGGTGAGTAAAATCAGAGCTCCTGGCATTGGGGGCAGGGTTTCAACATGGATAGAAAACTGGTTGGCAGATAGAAAGCAAAGGGTAGCATTGAATGGGTGTTTCTCGGACTGGCTGGAGGTGACTAGTGGGGTACCACAGGGCTCTGTATTGGGACCACAGCTCTTTACGATTTATGTCAATGATTTAGATGAGGGCATTGAAAACTATATCAGCAAGTTTGCTGACGATACTAAACTGGGTGGCAGTGTGACATGTGAAGAGGACGTTAGGAGAATACAGGGAGACTTGGATAGGCTGGGTGAGTGTGCAGATACTTGGCAGATGTCATTCAATGTGAATAAATGTGAAGTTATCCATTGTGGAAGCAGGAACAAGAGGGCAGAGTATTGTCTGAACGGTGTAGAGTTAGGTAAGGGAGAAATGCAAAGAGACCTAGGAGTCCTAGTTCACCAGTCAATGAAGGTGAATGAGCAAGTGCAACAGGCAGTGAAGAGGGCAAATGGAATGTTGGCCTTTGTTACAAGGGGAATTGAATACAAGAGCAAGGATGTCCTTTTGCATTTGTACAGGGCCCTGGTGAGACCACACCTGGAATATTGTGTACAGTTTTGGTCTCCAGGTTTAAGGGAGGACATTCTGGCAATTGAGGAAATGCAGCGTCGATTCACTAGGTTGATTTCTGGTATGGCAGGGCTGTCTTACGCAGAGAGATTGGAGAGATTGGGCTTGTACACGCTGGAATTGAGGA
Organism: Hypanus sabinus; assembly: GCF_030144855.1. NCBI lineage: Eukaryota > Metazoa > Chordata > Chondrichthyes > Myliobatiformes > Dasyatidae > Hypanus > Hypanus sabinus. Next base: position 57,322,714 of record NC_082720.1, on the reverse strand, counting down.
GATTGAGAGGGGATCCGATTGAAACGTTTAAGATAACTAAAGGATTTGATAGGATTGAGGCAGGAAATATGTTCCAGATGTTGGGAGAGTCCAGTACCAGAGGGCATGGATTGAGAATAAGAGGTCAGTTATTTAAAACAGAGTTGAGGAAGAGCTTCTTCTCCCAGAGAGTTGTGGAGGTGTGGAATGCACTGCCTCGGAAGACGGTGGAGGCCAATTCTCTGGATGCTTTCAAGAAGGAGCTAGATAGATATCTGATGGATAGGGGAATCAAGGGATATGGGGACAAGGCAGGGACTGGGTATTGATAGGGAATGATCAGCCATGATCTCAGAATGGCGGTGCAGACTCGAGGGGCCGAATGGTCTACTTCTGCACCTATTGTCTATTGTCTATTGATAACATGCAAAGTAACACTTTCTCTGTGCCTCAGTGCAAGTGACAATAATAAAGCGTTTACCAACTTCTTTGCAGAGTTCAACTGTGTATTGCAGTGCATGAAAGATTTACTGTGACGCTGACTCGTTCTGGCGATAAGAACTTGGCATGTCGTTCTATAAAAATGGAGATGACCTGCGCCAGCTTTTTGTCACTTTTTAGATTGTTCATAAACTACCGCCAAGGTCATATGGCAATTAAATTCGTACATCTGCTCGCAGTGTCCGCGTGAGCGTTAAGACACTCACGATAAAAGAACGGCCCCCACCCACCCACCACCCACAGTAGGTCGCAAATGCTTTGGTCGGTCAACTGCCGAAGTTTCCTGAAGATTCTAATTTACAATGTCAGTTTTTCTCGCTGTTATTCCACCCTCTGCTGGTGGTTGCGGAGCATACCAATCTCATTTCAGTCGGTTGGTTTAAATTTAATAGTAAAGGAAGTCACTGCACTCGGAACAACATTACTGCTCTGCGCTATTTTGATATTGATATGTCTAATACTGTCAGAATCAGAGTCGGGTTTATTATCACTGACATGTGTCGTGAAATGTGTTGTTTTTCGAACAGTTGTACAGTGCAATACGTGTTTCAATGAGAAATATATAATAAATGATAAGTAAACAAAGCTGTTCATGGCCGTTGAGACATCTGATGGTGGCGAGGAAAAAGCTATTTTTGAAACATCCCGTAACTCCTCCATGATGGTTGCAATAAAAAGGCACATGTCCCGAAAATCGTGAGGGTTCTTAAGAACCCTTCTTGAGACACCGCCTTTTGAAAATGTTCACGATGGTAGGTAGGGAGGCTAGTGCCAATGATGTGGCAAGCTGAGTCAACTTACATTACAAAATAAGTGGAAAGTAAAACATTCCTTTTACAAAATAAGGAGACATAGCTGTGAATTCTACTGTCATTTTGCCAGCCAGCTCTACAAATTGACATCCAATTCAAAGGAGCGGCCATCGACTCAACGGTCTGAGGCAGAATGGTAGGGCTTTGGCTCATTCGGGCTTTGGAGAGGTAAGTGAGTAGTTGGACATAGTTTTTGTTTTGGAGGAATAGAGAGAATGTCTGTAGGGTTAGTACTTTGCTCTGGGTGTCATATGAGGGAATCCTGGAAATTTTCCAGTCTCCCAGATGGCCACATCTGCGCCAGGTGCACCAAGATGCAGCTTCTGAGAGACCATGTTAGGGATCTGTAGGTGTGGCTTGATGACCTAAAGTTTATTATGGAAAGTGAGCAGGAGATTGATCGGAGCTACAGGGAGTTACTCACCCCGAGGCTGCAGGAGTTAGGCAAGTATGTGACTATCAGGGAAGGGGTGGGAAGAGCTCATATCTGGTCATCCCCTCAGTAATCGTTATCTCATTTTGGATGCTGTTCAGGGTGGCGACCTGACAGAGGACGAAAATGGCAATCAGGCCTCTGGTACTGGGCCATGGCTCCGTGGTACAGAAGGGAGAGAAGATGAAGAATATGAAGTCATAGGGAATTGGATAATGAGGGGGCAGACTGAAGGTTCTGTCAGCCTGATAGAGTAACCGGCATGGTCTGTTGTCTCCCAAGTGTAGAGTATTCTGAAAGGAGAGTGTGAACAGAAGTCTTGGTACACGTTGGGACCAATGACACAGGTAAAAAAAAGTGGGAAGGTCTTTAAGAAAGTATTCAAGGAGTTGGGTAAGAAGCTGAAAAGCATAACTTCCAGGGTAGTAATCTTAGGATTGCTGCCTATGCCACGCGCTAAGGAGTGCAAGAATAGCATGATCAGGCATATTAATGAGTGGTTGACAGACCAGTGTAGGGGGCAGGGCTTCGGGTTCCTGGATCATTGAGGCCTCTTCTGGAGGATGGGTTACACCTGAACCCAAAGCAGCCAATATCCTAGCAGGCAGGTTTAATAGAGCTGTTCGGGAGGGTTTAAACTAATTTGGCAGTGGGTTGGGAGCTGGGGTGATAGGGCTGAGGAAGGGGGAAAGAGAAATAAAACATAGCATTGAACAGGCAGGGGAAAAGGCATAATCACAGCCAGTGGGATAAATTACAGGGCAATAAAGACGTGGTGCAGTGAAAACAGAAAGCAACAAATACTGGACTGAAAATGTTATGTTTGAATGCATGCAGCATAAGAAATAAAATGGACAATATTGAAATTCAGCAACAGATTGGCAAGTATAACATTGTGGTCATCTCCGAACCTTAAGGATGTCTGCCATTGGGAGCAGAACATACAAGGATATAAAGTGTATTAGAAATTTAGGTTAGTAGGCAGAGGGTGTGGTGTTGCACGGGTATAATAAATAATATGAATTCATTAGAAAGCGGTGACATAAGATAGAAAGATGCAAAGTCTCTATAGGTTGAGGTAAAAGGACCATCATTGCAGTTATATACAAGTCTCCAAACAGCAGCTGGGATGTGGATTAAAAATTACAGCAGGAGATGGAAAAGGCATGTCAGAATGGTATGTCATGGTAATCGTTGGGGATTATAACATGAAAGTAGATTGGAAAAACCAGGCCAGTACTGGAACTCTAGATAATGAATTTATAGTATGTCTAAGAGATGGCTTTTTAGAACAGCTTGGAGAGCGGCTGTGCTGGATTAGGTCTGTGCAATGATACAGAGGTGATGAGGGCTTAAGGTTAAGGAACCATTGGGGAACAGTGATCACAATATGATCGAGTTCACTTTGAAATTTGAGAAGAAGAAACTAAGTCTTAATGTGTCAGTTTCAGTGGAATAAAGGAAATTACAATGGCATGAGAGAGGAACTGGCCAAGATTGACTGGAAAGAGACAATAGCAGGAAGGGCAGCAGAGCAGCAATGGCTGCGAAATATGAGGGAAGTGCAAGACAGATATATTCCAAATAAGAAGAAATTTTCAAATGGAAGTAGGACACTACTGTGACTGACAAGAGAAGTCAGAGCCAAAGTAAAAAGCAAAAGAGAGGGCATACAAGAAAGCCAAAGCCAGAGGGAAGACAGAGGATTGGGAAACTTACAAAAACTTGCAGAAGGAAACTAAGGAAGTCATTAGGAAGGAAAAGATGAATTATGAAAGGAAGCTGGTGACTAATATCAAACAAGATACTAAAAGCTTTTTTAAGTATATAAAGGATAAAAGAGAGTTGAGGGTAGGTATACAACCAATTGAAAATGATGCTGGAGATATTGTAATGAGAGATGCAGAGATGGTGGAGGAAATGAATGCATATTTTGCATCAGTCTTCACAGTGGAAAAGATCTGCAGTATACTGGACATTCAAAACTGTCCGGGCAGTGAAAATCACGACTGAGAAGATGCTTAGGGAGCTTCATAGTCTGAGGCTGGATAAATCTCCTGGACCTGATGGAATGCACACTTAGGTTCTGACGGAAGTAGCAGGAGAGATTGTGAAGGCATTGGCAATGGCCTTTCAAGAATCAACAGATTTTGGTATTGTACTGGATGATTGGAAAATTGCAAATGTCACTATGCTATTTAAGTAGGGTGGGAGGAAGCAGAAAGGAAATTATTGGTGGCTAAATTTAATGATGATAGAAAGAGGGTTGGAGGAGCAGGTAGTGTTGAGAAAGTAGAGAGCCTGCAGAGACATTTAGATAGTTTAGGAGAATGGACAAATGAGTGACAAATGAAATATAATGTTGGAAAATATATGGTCATGCATTTTGGTGGAAAAAATCAAATGGGCAGTCTTATTTAGATGGGGAGAGAATTCAAAATGCAGAGATGCAAAGGGACTTGGGAGTCCTTGTGCAGGATATAAAATATAACATATAACCATATAACAATTACAACATGGAAACAGGCCATCTCGGCCCTTCTAGTCCATGCTGAATTCTTACTTTCACCTAGACCAACCTATCTGCACTCAGCCTATAACCCTTCATTCCTTTCCTGTCCATATACCTGTTCCATTTTATAAAAATCAAAAAATTGAACCTGCCTCTACCACTTCTACTGGAAGCTCGTTCCACACAGCTACCACTCTCCGAATAAAGAAGTTCCCCCTTGTGTTACGCATAAACTTTTTCCTCTTAACTCTCAACTTATGTCCTTTTGTTTGAATCTCCGCTATTCTCAATGGAAAAGCCTATCCATGTCAACTCTATCTATCTCCCTCATAATTTTAAATACCTCTATCAAGTCCCCCCTCAAACTTCTATGCTCCAAAGAATAAAGACCTAACTTGTTCAACCTTTCTCTGTAACTTAGGTGCTGAAACCCAGGTAACATTCTAGTAAATCTCCTCTGTATTTTCTAATTTGTTGACATCTTTCCTATAATTTGGTGAGCAGAGCTGTACACAATACTCCAAATTTGTCTTTCCCAATGCCTTGTACAATTTTAACATTACATCCCAATTCCTATACTCAATGCTCTGATTTATAAAGGCCAGCTTACCAAAAGCTTTCTTCACCATCCTATCCACATGAGATTCCACCTTCAGGGATCTATGCACCATTATTCCTAGATAACTCTGTTCTACTGCATTCCTCAATGCTCTACCACTTACCATATATGTCCTATTTTGATTAATCCTACCAAAATGTAGCACCTCACTTTTATCAGCATTAAACTCCAGCTGCTATCTTTCAGTCCACTCTACTAACTGGACTAAATCTCTCTGCAAGCTTTGAAAACCTACTTCATTATTCCCAATGCCACCTATCTTAGCATCATCTGCATACTTACTAATCCAATTTACCACCCCAACATCCAGATCATTAATGTATACGACAAACAACATTGGACCCAGTACAGATCCCTGAGGCACACCACTAGTCACCGGCCTCCAACCTGCCAAATAGTTATCCACCACTACTCTCTGGCATCTCCCATCCAGCCACTGTTGAATCCAATTTACTACTTCAATATTAATACCTAACGATTGAACTTTCCTAACTAAGCTTCCTTGCGGCACATTGTCAAAGGCCTTACTGAAGTCCATATAGACAACATCCACTGCTTTACCTTCGTCAACTTTCCCCGTAACCACTTCAAAAATTTCATTAAGATTTGTCAAACATGACGTTCCACGCACAAATCCATGTTCATTGTTCCTAATCAGACCATATCTACCCAGTTAATTATATATACCATCTATAAGAATAACTTTCCATTAATTTATCCACCACTGACGTCAAACTTACAGGCTTATAATTGCTAGGTTTACTCTTAGAACCCTTTTTAAACAATGGAACCACATGAGCAATATACCAGTCCTCCAGCACCATCCCTCTTTCTAATGACATTTGAAATATTTCTGTCAGAGCCCCTGCTATTTCTACACTAACTTCCCTCAAAGTCCTAGTGAATATCCTGTCAGGATCTGGAGACATATCCAGTTTAATATTCTTTAAAAGCTTGAGTATTTCCTCTTCTTTAATCATCATAGTTTCCATAACTACCCTACTTGTTTCAATTCAATATCTTTCTCCTTAGTGAATACCGATGAAAAGAAGTTGTTCAAAATCTCTCCCATCTCTTTTGGCTCCACACATAGCTGTCCACTCTGATTCTCTAAGATGCCAGTTTTGTCCCTCACTATACTTTTGCTATTAATATAACTGCAGAAACCCTTTGGATTTATTTTCCCCTTACTTGCCAAAGCAACCTCATATCTTCTTTTAGCTTTTCTAATTTCTTTCTTAAGATTCTTTTTTGCATTCTGTGTATTCCTTGAGCTCCTCACTTACTACATGCTGCCTATATTTATTGTAGGTCTCTTTCTTTTTCTGAAGCAACTTCCCAATATCCCTTGAAAACCATGGCTCTCTCAAACTTTTAACCTTTCCTTTCAACATAACAGGAACATAAAGATTCTGTACCCTCAAAATTTCATCTTTAAAGACCTCCATTTCTCTATTACATCCTTCCCATAAAACAAATTGTCCGAATTCACTCCTTCTAAATCCTTTCACATTTCCTCAAAGTTAGCCTTTCTCCAATCAAAAATCATGTCCCTGGGTCCAGTCGTATCCTTCTCCATAATCATATTGTACCTAATGGTATTGTCATCACTGGACCTGAAGTGCTCCCCAACACATACCTCCATCATCTGACCTATCTGATTCCCTAACAGGAGATCCAATACTGCCCCTTCTCTCGTTGGTACATCTATGTATTGCTGCAAAAAAACTATCCTGCACACATTTTACAAACTCCAAACCACCCAGCCCTTTTACAGAATGGGCTTTCCAGTCTATGTGTGGAAAATTAAAATCTCCCACAATCACAACCTTTTGTACTTACTACAAATATTTGCTATATCCTCACAAATTTGCTCCTCTAATGCTCGCTCCCCATTAGGCGGTCTATAATACACCCCTATAAGTGTTACTACACCTTTCCCATTCCTCAATTCCAACCAAATCGCCTTCCTAGACGAGCCCTCTAATCCATCCTACCAAAGCACCACTGTAATATTTTCTCGGACAAGCAATGCAACACCTCCCCCTCTTGCCCCTCTGATTCTTTCACACCTGAAGCAACAAAATCCAGGAATATTTAGTCGCCAATCACACCCCTCCTGCAACCATTTTTCACTAATAGCTACAACATCATTTGGAGAAGGAAGTCGGGGGATCAGAACAAGAGTGTGGCATGAACCAATTTGATTTTTTCTTCTCATCGGAGTTAAGAGAGGCAGGACTGCGCAGGTGTGTGACATTGGGCAGAGAAGCGGGGAACATTTACAAAGGGCAGAAATCCTAAATCAGGTTTCTTTTGGAGAAGGAAGTCGGAGGATCAGAACGGGAGTGCGGCGGGAGCCATTTTCATTTTTTCTTCTTCTCATCGGAGTTAAGAGAAGTAGGACTGCGAAGATGTGTGACGTCGGGCCGTAAAGCGGAGAAGATTTAAAAAGGGCACAGCCTTATACAGTGGGCAGCAGAGTGAGCTGGGAGTAGAGTGAAGGCTTAAGGGCTTGTGCTGAATGGGCTTAGGTGGAGACGGGCGAGGCAATGTAGGTTTAGCTTTTTCATTTTTCCTGTTATTTGAGGAAAGGGGGAAGTATGAGTATGAGGGCAGCATGTTGTTCTCTGTGTCGGATGTGGGAGGTCCTGGAGGGTCCTAGCCTCCCGGACGTTCACATCTGTGCCAGGTGCACCGAGCTGCAGCTCCTAAGGGCCGTGTTAGGGAACTGGAGCTGCAGCTCGATGACCTTCGTCTGGTCAGGGAGAGTGAGCAGTTAATAGAGAGGAGTTACAGTGCCGGGGCCAGGGGAGGTATATAGAGAGGTAACGGTTAGGAGGGGGAAGTGTAAAAGTCAGGTACTAGAGAATACCCCAGTTGCTGTACACCATGACAATAAGTACTCCTGTTTGAGTACTGTTGGGGCGACAGCCTACCTGGGGGAAGCAACAGTGGCCGTTTCTGTGGCACAGTCCTATAGCTCAAAAGGGTAGGGAAAGGAATAGGAAGGCAGTAGTAATAGGGGACTCGATAGTTAGGGGATCAGATAGGCGATTCTGTGGACGCTGTCAGTAGACCCAGATGGTTGTTTGCCTCCCTGGTGCCAGGGTCCCTGATGTTTCTGATCGCATCCAAGATATCCTGAAGTGGGAGGGTGAGGAGCCAGAAGTCGTGGTAGATATAGGTACCAATGTCACAGGTAGGAAAAGAGAAGAGGTCCTGAAAGGAGAATATAGGGAATTAGGAAGGCAGTTGAGAAGAAGGACTGCAAAGCTAGTAATCTCGGGATTACTTGCTCTGCCACGCGACAGTGAGTAGGAAAGGAATGAGGTAGAGGAAAATGTGTGGCTGAGTGATTGGAGCAGGGGGCAGGGATTCAAGTTTCTGTATCATTGGAACCTGTTTTGTGACAGGTGTGACCTGTATAAAAAGGATGGGTTGCACTTGAATCCTAGGGGGACCAATATCCTGGCGGGGAGATTTGCTAAGGCTACTGGGGAGACTTTAAACTAGAATGGTTGGGGGGTGGGAATCAATTTGAAGAGATCAGGGGAGAGGAGGTTAGTTCAGAAATAGAGAAAACTAGTAGACAGTGTATGAAGGAGGATAGGCATGTGATAGAGAAGGGGAGCGCTCAGAATGTAGATGTAGAGGAGAAGGAAGAAAAAGATAATAAAGTTGTTTGCATCATGAGGGATAAACAGAGAGTAAGAGGTGGAGAGTTTCTTAAATGCATCTATTTTAATTCTAGGAGCATTGTAAGAAAGGTGGATGAGCTTAGAGCATGGACTGATATCTTAAAGGTTAACGTCCAGGTTGGGTCGATGATGAAGAAGGCATATGCAATGGTGGCATTCATTTCGAGAGGTATAGAATATAAGAGCAGGGATTGTGTGTCATTTTGGGATCCTTATTTTAGAAAGGGTATACTGACATTGGAGAGGGTTCAGAGAAGATTCACGAGAATGATTCCAGGAATAAAAGGGATACCATTTGAGGAATGTTTGGCAGCTCTTGGGCTGTATTCCCTGGAGTTCAGGAGAATGAGGGGGGATCTCATAGAAACATTCCTAATATTAAAAGGCCTGAACAGATTAGATATTGTGAAGTTATTTCCCATGGTAGGGGAGTGCAGGACAAGAGGGCATGATTTCAGGATTGAAGGACGTCCAATTTGAACCATAGAACCATAGATCACTACAGCCCTCCATGTTGTGCCGACCGATATAATCTTTAAAAAATAGTAGTAAACCCACACTACCCCATAACCCTCCAATTTTATTTCATCCGTGTGCCTGTTCAAGAGGCTCTTAAATACCCCTAATGTTTTAGCCTCCACCACCATCCCTGGCAAGTCATTCCAGGCACTGGATTGTCACAGGTAGGAAAAGGGAAGATGTACTGAAAGGAGAATATAGGGAGTTAGGAAGGCAGTAATACTGCCTGTGCCACGTGACAGTGAGAGTAGGAATGGAATGTGGTGGAGGATAATGCGTGGCTGAGGGAAATTCCATTGCCCTGGGAAACAGGTACTGACTATATACCCTATCTATGGCTCTCATAATCTTGTAGACCTCTATCAAGTCCCCTCTCTTTCTTCTATGCTCCAAAGTGAAAAGTCCCAGCTCTGCTAACCTTGCTTCATATGACTTGTTCTCCAATCCCGGCAACATCCTGGTAAATCTCCTCTGCACCTTCTCCATAGCTTCCACATCCTTTCTATAGTGAGGTGACCAGAATTGAACACAATACTCTGAATGCGGTCTCACCAGAGATTTGTAGAGTTGCAACATGACCTCTCTACTCTTGAACTCAATCCCCCTGTTTATGAAGCCTAGCATCCCATGGGCCTTCTTAATTACACTAACAACCTGCACAGCGACCTTGAGGAATGTATGGATGTGAACTCCAAGGTCCCTTTGTTCATCCACACTCTTTAGTAACTGAGCATTAATCCTGTACTCAGTCTTCTGGTTTGTCCTTCCAAAATGCATCACCTCACACTAGTCCGGATTGAACTCCATCTGCCATTTTTCAACCAAACCCTGTGGCCTGCCTGTATCCTCTTGTAACCTTCAACAACCTACAGCTCCATCCACAACTCCTCCAATCTTCGTGTCATCCGCACACTTATTCACCCATTCTTCCGCCTCTACATCCAGATCATTTATAAAAATCACAAATAGCAGGGCTCCAAGGACAGATCCCTGTGGCACTCTACTAGTCACTGACCTCCAGGCAGAATACTTTCTTTCCAAAATTACCCTCTGCTTTCTTCCTTTAAGCCAATTTTTTATCGAAACAAACAAGTTTCCACTTATCCCATGCCTCATGACTTTCTGGATGAGTCTCTCATGAGGGACCTTGTCAAATGCTTTGCTAAAGTCCATGTAAACCACATTCACTGCCCTACCCTCATCAATTTCTTTTGCTACCTCTTCAAAAAAAAAACAATCAGGCTCGCGCGGCACGATCTTCCCTTCACAAAGACATGTTGACTATTCATGAGTAGACTGTACTTCTCCAAATGCTCGTAGATCCTATCCCTAAGAATCGTTTCCAGTAGTTTGCATACCACTGACGTAAGAGTCACTGATCTATAGTTCCCAGGTTTCTCCCTATTACCTTTTTTAAACAATGGAACTACATTTGCCATTCTCCAGTCCTCTGGCACTTCCCCTGCAGCCAAAGAGGATTTAGAACAGAGATGCAGCAAAATTACTTTTAGTCAGAGGGTGGTAAATCTGTGGAATTTGTTGCCATGTGTGGCTGTGGAAGCCAAGTCATTGCGTGCATTTAAGGCAGAGATAGATGGCTCCTTGATTAGCCAGCATGACAGACAGGCACACAGAAGGCGCAGAAGAAATAGACACTGGATGAGCTTTTGAGTGCCCACAGAAGGGTGGGTTTTGCTTACAGTGTGGAAAAGGGGTGACCGGGGGAAGGCTGTCGGTGTGAGTAACCCTTGCCTGGATTGATAGCTTTACCACATGAAGACTGTGATCTTTTTTGTAGTCACAGTCAGTGACTTTAATGGGACTTTGGAGGACAACGAGGGAGAATCTGAGGCATCAGCTTACTTGAAAAACAAATCATATCTCTCTCTCTCTCTCTCTCTCTCTCTCTCTGCTCAATTCTATTCAACTCAATATCACAAACTGAACTGACTTCATTCTTATACCATCATAAGACTGTATCATTTACCACCAAACTTGAGGAAGTTTGGGGTTTGATATTTACACACTTACATATGCCTAAACTCTGCCAGCCTGTTTGATTTATCTAGTTTTATATTACTATATTATGTAGATACTAATAAATAGTGTTTTGTTTGTAGAAAAACTAGACCCCAGGTGTGTTCTATTTCTGATGGGTCTTTTGACCCTTTATGGAGTACTTAAAAAATTGGGGGCTCGTCCGGTATAAATTAAACCTCATGGGTAAAGCAAACTAGTTTGCTGACTTAGCAGACTCTGAAAGTGTCTCAGCCTCTTTCTCAACCTTCCTCTTTAATTTTTCTAACCGGAGGTGAACCTCAGCTTCAGTAGGTTTACTTTCAACAAACATTTCCCACACATCCTATTCAATTGTTCCTTTGGATATATAATGCACCTCTATTAACGCCTGTACTGACGCCTTCCACATACTAGTGGTAACCTTAAGTTTTAACTTATGAGCAATTCCCAACAACATATCCCTATTAGTATCATCTAATGCATCAGGGGATGGTTTCTCCAGAAACCTGTCAATACTAACATCCATTGCTGCTGATCTTCCACTCAAGAAAATCAAAAGGGATTTCCCCAATCAAATCGACCATTAATCACTCAGTTAAGCCCCCCAAAATTTAAAATGGCTCCCAATATTTTGTTGTTATCCTGGACGCAGTCCCAATTTTGTATGTTGCAGCATGTAAATCTCTGGTTTGGCATCAGGAGCATTACATGCAGTTCTGGTTGCTCCACTATATGAAGGATGTTCAGTCTTTGGAGAGGATGGAGAGGAGGTTTACCAGGATGCTGCCTGGGTTATAAGATATGCTATCATGAGCGGCAGGAGAAATTTGGGGTGTTCCCTTTGGAATGGAGGAGGGAGAGGGGAGATCTGATGGAGGTTTATCTGATATAAGTTTACCAGGGCAAAAATATCTAATACCAGATGACATGTATTGAAGGATAGAGAGGATAGGTTCAGAGGAGATGGAAGCGGTATATTTTTGGTACTCAGAGAGTGGTGGATTCCTGAAAGGCACTGCTTGTTATGGTTGTAGAGGCACATACATTTGAGGATTATAAGAGACGTTTGGATAGGTACATGAATATGAGGAAGATGGAGAGCTACAGACATTGAGTAGGTAGGGGGAATTAGCTTTGGGTTTTTTAAAGTTTACTCTTCAGCTGGTTTAGCACAACATTGTGGGCCTCTTCTCGCCAAAGCCTTCCTGAGCCAAAGCCTCATCTGCCTGGAACTTACTCAATGGCCTCTTCCACAAAGACCACTACACTTAAACCTAACACTATTTTATTGGCCCTTACCAAATGTCTACTAAAGTTTCCAAGAGAGCTGAGATGCGCAGAATGTCCTGAATGATCAGGAAGCGATCAACTTCTGCCTTAAGTATATGCAATGTCATGTACCCGTGACCTGGTTAAAGAAACAGCAGAAATGGAAAACACATTGGAGTCTCTCATTGCTAATAACTAATAATGTTTATTAGTAAACTACGTAATACAGTACTATAATTGCAGATACATCAAACAAGTTAGCAATGATATATATATATATATATATATATAAGTGTGGAAATAGGAACAAAACTAGGCTCTTTCAAACCTAGGGGTGAATGGATATCATCTTATGATGTTGCAGAGAGTTCAGTTCAGTTTGAGGTAGTTTGGAGAGAGAGAGAGAGAGAGAGAGAGAGAGAGAGAGAGAGAGAGAGAGAGAGAGAGAGAGAGATGAGAGGTGAGCTGATGCCGTTGATCTTCCCGTTGTCTTCTGAAATCCCCCTCGTCCTTCAAAATCCTGTTGAAGTCACTGATTGTGACCATAACACGTATGACCATTCTTCAGTGATGGAATTATCACCCAGGCAAGGGTGGACACATAAATAAATCCCCAATGGTCGCACCTTTTCACACTGTGTGCCACTGATCGATTTCCCCTAATCAATCCTCCAAAACCCTACCCTCATGTGGGTGCAACAAAGCTTGTTCAGTGTCCGAAACAGTGTGTCTGTCTGTGTCCTCGCGGACCTGGATTTATCTCCATGTGTTGTGCACCAGCTGTCTGTCAACCTGCTCCGCCCTCCTCTCCGCCCTCCTCTCCCTGTAAGAACTTTACAAGCAGGCAAGTGTCCTTGTGGAAAGGTAAACAAGCTTGTAGAGAAACCATAACATCAATCTTTTGAGCAGTCTCTTTCTCTCTCTCTCTCTCTCTCTCTCTCTCTCTCTCTCTCTCTCTCTCTCAATAATAGGGTCTTATTGGACACCTCCCTCTCTCTCTTTGTAACAGCTCAAACACTGTCCAAAATCCAGTCTCATTCTCCCAACATTTTAAAGTGATTTCCCACAGAAACTATGAACTCTAGGAGTACATAACAGCATTGACTTGGCCTTCACCAAAATCTGTAGGAGAGCATTCCACAGATTTACTACTTTCTGGCTGAAACAATTCCACCTAGCCTTTGTTCTAAAGGCTTGCTCATCAATTTTGAGGCTGTGCTCTCTAGTTCTGGATACCCGCATCATAGGAAACATCCTTTCTGCATCCATGCTATCTAGCCACTTCAACATTCAGTAGGTGTCATGGTCAGTGCCCCACATTCTTCTAAATTTCAGGGAGGACAGGCCCAAGGCTGACAAATGCACCACATATGTTAATTGCTTCATTCCCAGAATCAGCCTCAAGAACCTCCTCTGGACTCTCACCAATGAAAACACATCCTTTCCAGTCCCAAATCTGTTGACAATATTCCAAGTGCAGCCTGACTAGTGTCTTATAAACTCTCAGCATTACCTCCTTGCTTTTGCATTCTATTTCCCTTGAATTCAATGCCAACATTGGGATTGTCTTATTTACCACAGGCACAACCTGTAAATTATCCTTCTGGGAGTCTTGCATGAATACTCCTAAGTCCCTCTGCAGCTCTGATGTTTCAAGCTTCTCCCTATTTAGATAATTGTTCCTTTTAACAAAATGCATTATCATACATTTCCCAATACTCTTCCATCTGCCACTTTTTTGTTCATTCTTCCCATTTGTCTGTGACCTGTTGAAATCACACTACCAACCCCTCCACTTATCTTGGTATCATCTGTAAACTTTGCCTCAAAGCCATCAATTTCATTATCTAAGTCATTGACAATCAATGTGAAAAGTAATGGTCCCAATACTGATCCCTGAAGAACACCTGTAGTCACTGGCAGCCAAACAATAAATGCCCCAGTTATTCCAACTCACCTGTCTCCTCCTGTCAGCACTTCTGCTATCCACGCTTGCATCTTTCCTGTAACACCATCGGATTTTATCTTGTTAAGCAGGCTCATGTGTGGCACCTTCTCAAACGCCTGAAAATCTAAGTAAATAACATCCACTTTCCCGCATTTGTCCACCCTGCTTGCTACTTCCTCGAAGAACTCTAACAGATTTGTTAAGCAAGATTTTCCTTTGAAAAAACGCAAGGTGGCTTTGACTTTTATATCATTAGTCTCCAAATGCCACGAAAACTCCTCTTTAATAATAGACCAACAATTTTCCAACCACTGAAGTTGGGCTAAAGGGCCTGTAATTTCCGTTCTGTTTCCCTCCTCCTTTCTTAAAGAGTTAAATTCCATTTGCAATATTCCAATCCTCCAGGACCATAGCAAAATCAAGTCAATCTTGAAAGACCATTACCAATGCATCCATTCAGCAACCTCTCTCAGAACTCTGGGATGTAGTCCATCAGGCCCAGGAGATTTATTCACCTTAAGACCCTTGACCTTGCTAAGCACTTTTTCCTTTGCAATAACACTAGCACTCCATAAGACCACAAGACATGGGAGCAGAATTAGGCCATCGGGTCTGCTCCGCCATTCAATCATGGCTGATCCTATTTTTCCCTCCTTCTCAATCCCAGTTCCTGGCCTTCTCTCTGTAATTTACGATGCCATATCCAATCAAGAAGCCTTAATCTCTGCCTATTTACACCCAACAACCTGACCTCCACAGCTGCACGTGGCAACAAATTCCACAAAGTCACCACCCCTTGGTGCAAGAAATTCCTCCTCTCTTTTGAAAGAATGCCCTTTTATCCTGAGGCTGTGCCTTCTTGTTCCAAACACTCCCATCTTTCCACATCTACTCTGTCTAGGTCTTTCAACATTCAAGAGTTTTCAATGAGATCCCCCCCCCCCCATCCTTCTGAATTCCAGCGAGTACAGACCCAGAGCCATCAAACTTTCCTTGTATGATAACCCTTTCATTCTTGGAATTTTCCTTGTGAACCTCCTCTGGACCCTCTCCAATGTCAGATGAGGGATCTAAAACTGTTCATGATACTCAAGGTGAGGCTTCACCAATGCCTTATGAAGCCTCAGCATTACATCCCTACAATTGTATTCTAGACCTCTTGAAATGAATGCCAACATGGCATTTGCCTTCCTCACCACCAACTCACCCTGCAAGTTAACTTTTAGGGTGTTCTGCACAAGGACTCCCAAGTCTATTTACATCTCATATTTTGGATTTTCTCCTCTTTTAGAGAATAGTTCACACATTTATTTCTACTGACTGCTGCTCCCTGACACTCACTGTCCTCTGGCACACTGCTAGTGTTACAGTGAAGACAGATGCAAAGTACGCATTAAGTTCATCTGCCATTTCTTTGTACCCATTACTACCTTACCAGCATCATTTTCATGGTCCAATATCGGCTCTCACCACCTTTTTCCTTCTTGTACAACTGAAAAATCTTTTGGTATCTGGCTTTATATTATTGGCCAGTCTGCTGTCATTGTCATCTTTTCCCAAAACAAGTCCCAGCTGCTCCTCTTGAGCTTTTAAAATTGCTTTCCTGCTCTTCACGATCCAACGCAGACGCAAGGGAACAGTGGCGCACAGGATGTCCCGAATGTCCCAGCTCTCTTACTTTGAAATCTCTCTTCCGCTACATGCAATCCAATGTCTCGTCAGGATCGGTGGAAGGGAGAATGCGACCATTATGAAAGTTTCCCCCTCCTGGTAACAACAGGCAAATGCACGCACTTATACTTGTTCACTGTCTTCTTGACTGAAAAAGTACTCCTTGAGGTATTGCAGACATGATCTTCACAACACGCCAATTACAGGGAAAATGCCTTTTATAAAGGCATCTCTGGTACCTGGCATTTACAGATTTGACAAAGGTATTTGATACAGTAAATTGCCAAGCTCTCAGCCAAATATTATCAAGACATTACTTCATGATAATTACTTTTCAATAGAGAGGCGACTCCAGGATGATATGTCAGTCACAGTACTCAGCAATAGTGGTGCTGAATCTGAACACTTCTCTTTCAAGACAGGAGTTAAACCAGCTGCATCATTGTGCACACCTTATTTGCCATGTCACCATTCACGTCATTGACTAAGACCACCCTCAGAGAATCCCAAGACTGTATGGAATGGGCAGCACGTTTTTCAATCACAACTGATTCAAGTCATGAACAAAGCTGACATGTGTGCTGATGACAATGCCATTGCAGAACACTCTGAAGAATCCTGAATGCTTTTAACAAGGCGTGTAGGGAACTGGGTTTTACATAGAATAGTACAGCACAGTACACGCCCTTCAGCCCACAATGTAGTGCTGACATTTAAACCCTGCCTCCCATGTAACCCCCATGTTAAATTCCTCCATATACCTGTCTAGTAATCTCTTAAATTTCAATTGTGTATCTGCCTGCACCATTGGCTCGGGCAGTGCATTCCACACACCAACCACTCTCTGAGTAAAAAAACCTTCCTTTAATATCCGCTTTGAACTTCCCACCCCTTACCTTAAAGCCATGTCCTCTTGTATTGTTCAGTGGTGCCTTAGGGAAGAGGCGTTGGTTGTCCACTCTATCATGTCTCCTCTCATCCGCCTTCTCTCCAAAGACTAAAGCCCTAGCTCCATTAATCTCTAATCATAATTCATACACTCTGAACCAGGTAGCACCCTGGTAAATCTCCCCTGTACCCTTTCCAATGCTTCCACATCCTTCCTATAGTGAAGCGACCAGAACTGGACACAGTACTCCAAGTGTGGCTTAACCAGAGTTTTATAGAGCTGCATCATTGCCTCACAATTCTTAAACTCTATCCCTTGACTTATGAAAGCTAACACCCTGTAAGCTTTCTTAACAACTCTATCTACCAGTGAGGGAAATTTCAGGGATCTGTGGACGTGTACCCTCAGATCCCTCTGCTCCTCCACACTTCCAAGTATCCTGCCATGTACTTTGTACTCCACCTTGGAGCTTGTCCTTCCAAAGTGTACCACCTCACACTTCTCCAGGTTGAACTCCATCTGCCATTTCTCAGCCCACTTCAGCATCCTGTTAATGTCTTTCTGCAATCTTCGACAATCCTCTAAACTATCCACAACACCACCAACCTTTGTGTCTTCTGCAAACTTGCCAACCCACCCTTCTACCCACTCACCCAGGTCGTTAATAAAAATCATGAAAAGCAGAGGTCCCAGAAACGATCCTTGCGGGACACCATTAGTCACAACCCTCCAATCTGAATGTACTTCCTCCACCATGACCCTCTGCTTTCTGCAGGCAAGCCAGTTCTGAATCCACCTGGCCAAACATCCCTGGATCTGATACCTCCTGACTTTCTGAATAAGCCTACTGTGTGGAACCTTATCATATGCCTTACTAAAATCAATGTAGATCACATCCACTGCACTACTCTCATCTATATGCCTGGTCACTTTGTCAAAAAATCTGTCAGGCTTGTTAGACACAATCTTCCCTTCACAAAGCCATGCTGACTGTCCCTGATCAGACCATGATTTTCTAAATGCCCATAGATCCTGTTACATACCCCGTGGGTATCCTGTGACTGTCACATGGCTGTGATGTAATTGAGGCTCTGCTGGGCATGATGTAATGGTCTTGTGATGGTGGAGTGATGTAATTTTCCCACCAGTGAGAGGTCATGTGATGGTTTTTTCAACAGGGTATAAAAGGAGCACGCATCCCTGTGACACAGGTCAGTTCGTGGTTCAGTTCATTGGTGACTCCGTTCTGCTGTGTATTTGATTTTATAATGCAGTTTCATTTTAAAAAAGAGTTTTAATTTCTACTAACAACACACACAAAATGCTGGTGGAACACAACAGGCCAGGCACCATCTA
The DNA here is from genome assembly GCF_030144855.1 of Hypanus sabinus. Taxonomy (NCBI): domain Eukaryota; kingdom Metazoa; phylum Chordata; class Chondrichthyes; order Myliobatiformes; family Dasyatidae; genus Hypanus; species Hypanus sabinus. The sequence goes on along the minus strand of NC_082720.1, from coordinate 57,304,486 downwards.
TAGGAGAAGCACAGTCGACGTTTCGGACTGAGACCCTTTGTCAGGACTAACCGAAAGGAAAGATAGTAAGAGATTTGAAAGTAGTGGGGGGAGGGGGAAATGTGAAATGATAGGAGAAGACCGGAAGGGTGGGATGAAGGTAAGAGCTGGAAAGATGATTGGCGAAAGTGATTCAAAGCTGGAGTGTTTGCTCTTTTAATTTCTACTGTAAGAATTGTTGTGCCGGCAGTTCTGAAAATCACTGCCAGTTAAAGACTAGTGAAGAATTATCAAATTCCTGAAAACCCAAAGGATCAAGAAAAGTTGGTGTTGTCAGTGGTGAAACAGGTTCGACCTTATTTGATCCTCATTCGGAAGGAATTAGTAACCTGCAATCCAAGATAGCTCCTGCATTGTTAAAAGAGCAGAAAGAGCTGGATGCAGCATTTCACCAAGGAAAGGTCAATCCTTTAAGCCGTTTTATTTCCTTCATCCTAAATCCTTCTGGCAAGGCATACTTCAACTAGGATCAGCAGTAACATCACGTTAGAGAATTTATTACTTCAAGGAAAGTTTCTCCTAACTGACTGTGTAAATCATTGGACTTTTGCATCTGCTACTTTAAAGAACTGTGTTCGTATTTCTCATTTAAGGAATGTTCGAGCTGCCGTATAGCAGCTGACTTCCGGTTAAGTTTGTCATTTGTTTACTTTTGGGTTTTCTTTAACAGTGTTTAATAATTGTTTTACTTGTTATAAAAAACCTGTCTCAATTTTATATTCATTGTTGCTGGATTGTAACAATTGGGGGCTTGTGTGAGTTGAGTCCATTTTTGAGTTTAAATGCTTGTTTAATTATCGATCGGTGTTTTGGAAAAGGGGAATACCCGATTCTTTTATTTGATTGGTTTGTGATTGATTTGGCAACAATGAATATTGACAACTTCCTGGCATCGCCAGATCCAGAGTTATTTGTGAAGGCGAAAAAGAGTGATGTATTTGAGATTGCTAGCAGGTTGGAACTTAAAGGTATTTCAAAGGTTACAACAAAGCCTGTAATTCAGAGGAAAATCATGGAACACTATATAGATTCGGGTGTGTTTTATGAAACAATTTTAGATAATTTCCCTGAGAGTAAAGCAGCGATTCAGTTACACTTGGAACAAGTAGCATTAGAAAAGCTTAGAATAGAAGCTGAATTGAAACAGAAAAATTGGAAGCTAACTTGGAACTAAGTCAATTAGAAGCTGAAAATTAAAAGAGGGAATTTGAACTTGTGATGGCAGAATTAAGGTCCAAGAATTAGTCCTCTGGTTCTAGAAGAATGTTTGTTGTTAGTCAGGAAAGTAAATCGGTCCCTCCATTTAATGAAACATGAGTAGAGAAATATTTTCAACATTTTGAAACTGTTGCTCTGATTTGAGAGTGGCCGAAGGAGAAATGGCCAGTGTTGTTACAGAGTGTAATAAAAGGCAAAGCACAACAAGTTTATAAAGCTTTAACTGCTGAGCAAGCACTTAATTATGGTACTGTGAAACTGCACATATTAAATGTGTATGAGCTAGTTCTGGAAGCATATAGAGAAAACTTCAGAAATTGGAAGAAATATCTGTGGAAAAAACTTATGTGGAGTTTGCCTATGATAAAGCTATGTGTTTTGAGAGATGAGTTTCCTCTAAAAGTGTGAATGGGGACTATAATAAATTGAAAGATCTGATTTTAATTGAGGAATTTAAAAGGAGCATTCCTGTTGAAATAAAGACATACTTAAATGAGAGAGACATAGCTATATTGCAGGACTCTGCTAAATTAGTTGATGAATATGCTTTAATCCATAAGAATAAATTTCCTCAGGGCAGAAATTTTAAAAGTAAAAATAACAGAGAATCAAGGTAAAACAGAAATTATATCAGAAGTTAGTGAGAAAGGTAAGGAGGAAGGAAAACCTGTGAAGGAAAGACAGTTTGGTCCCATTTGTAATTATTGTAAGAAACCTGGTCACATAATAGCCAACTGTTTCTGATTGAAAAAGAAGGAGAAGGAAGCAGTCCCAGATGCTTGTGTGCAACATACTGAAATGCCTGTAAATTCCCGGGGTTCGATGAACACAAATTAAGATTTGTTAGAGTCTTACCAAGTTAAGAAGGGATGTGATCATTTTATAACTGAAGGATTTGTATCCTTGAAAGAAGGATCCACTCCGGTGCAGATAATAATCCTTAGGGATATTGGAGCTTCTCAATCACTGATGTTAAAGTTTAATGATGAGTCTGACACTGGTGAGGTAAACTATAAACGTGGTGTTGGGAGTGCATTTATGCTTGCACATTTACATAAAATAAATTTAAGGTCAGGGTTAGTTACAGGACTTGTTAAAGTAGGACTACAACCTAGATTGTCTGTGAAGGATGTTTCTTTATTGTTAGGCAATGACTTGGCATGTGGACAAGTTTTTCCTGAAGTGCATTTGACAATAAAGTCAGAGGAACCACGGATGGATTCTAACACAGATTCCTCCTGTGTTGTAACTCGAGCTATGGCTAAAAAGCTTGATGTACAGAATGAGGTTGTTATCCATGATTGGTCAACTCAGGATTCGAGTTTTGAGGATGTGTCAGAAACTTTCTTACCTTCATTATTTGAACAAGGTTCTTGGAGTAAGTCTGACCATGAAAATTTGTCTCTGTCTCAGAAGGAGATGATTGCAGAACAGAGTAGAGATCCTGAGATTATCAAATTAAAAGTATAAGCTCTTCCTGATAGTGAAATTGATAAGGTGTCAGTGGGATATTATTTTGAGAAAGGAGTATTGATGGAGGAAGTCGAGATTCCTTACAATTCCTGCAAGTGATGTATGGAATATTGTTCACCAGGTAGTTGTTCCTAAAGTTTATCAAAATGAGTTTTTAACTTTAGCCCATCGTGTGCCCTTGGGTGAACATCAAGGGGTAAAGAAAACTGTGGACAAGATTTTAAAAAAATTTTACCGGCCTGGTTTGAGAAAAGATGTGGTGACATTTTGCAGAATGTGTCATACTTGCCAAATTGTGGGTAAAGCTAATCAAGTTACTCCAGTAGTCCCACTGCAACCTATTCCCGCATTTGGTTAACCATTTTCCAAACTTATTATCAATTGTGTAGGCCCATTACCAAAAACAAAAACTGGCTATCAGTATTTGTTGACTATCATGTGCACTGCGTTTAGGTTTCCAGAGGCAGTACCACTTAGGAATATAACAACCTAAACTGTAACAAAGGCTCTTATAATATTTTTTACATATTTTGGGTTGTCTCAGGAAATAAAATCTGATCAAGGCAGTAATTTTATGTCTGGATTGTTTCAACAGATACTTTATAAATTGGGAGGGAGCTAAGCAGATTACTTAATCTGCATACCATCCAGAGTTGCAAGGAGCCTTGGAGAGGTTTCATTCTACCCTGAAGACTATGATTAGGATGTATTGTGTGGAAAATGAAAATGATTGGGATGAGGGTATATACTTACTTCCATTTGCAGTAAGGGAGTCGGTACAAGAATCATTAAGTTTCATCCATTTGAACTTGTATTTGGGCATAGAGTTAGAGGACTTTTGGCCTTATTAAAAGAACAATGGATTAATAAAGTGATACATACTAACTTGCTGGACAATGTTTTAAAATTTAAAGACAGATTAAAGCTTGTAGTTCAGCCAGGGAATTTTTTAAATTGGGTCAGGAGGAAATGAAAACCTGGTACTATAAAGAAGTTAGGATGAGACATTTTAAGCCTGGAGATAAGATACTGGTTCTTTTCCCAGTGCAAATGAATCCTTTACAAGCTAACTTTCTTGGTCCTTATGAAATTATGTCTAAAATTAAAGATGTGGATTACATGATAAAAACTCCAGATCATTATGGCCAACATAACTTTGTCACATAAATATGATGAATCTAAGTTATGAGAAACAGTCTGCTACTATGACTGTTGTGGTCAATAATAATGAGTCTGATCTCTTTAGGAACATAATGGATGATTCATCTGAAACTCATTCTAAACCCAACATTGTTTCTGTCAGATTACCAAACTCAACCATTCTGGAAAATATTCATGAGAAATTAGCACATTTACAGCCAGGGCAGAAGCAGCGGATGAGGCAATTAATTTTTAAATATAGAGATTTATTTCCGGATGTTCCTGGAAGAACCACAGTAGCTTCACATGATGTAGATGTTGGAGATGCCAACCCCATAAAACAACATCCATATAGGATGAACATGGAAAAAATGTGAACTTGCTGAGAATTAAATTAATTATACGTTAGAGAATAATATTATTAGACCTTCTAACTCAAATTGGAGTTCACTTTGTGTTACGGTGCCTAAGTCAGATGGTAGTATTAGTTTTTGTACAGACTACAGGAAGGTGAATGCTGTGACAAAAACAGATGCATATCCAATTCCTAGAGTAGATGGTTGTGTAGATAAAGTTGGAAAAGCAAAGTTCCATACAAATATTGATTTATTGAAAGGTTACTGGTGTGTTCCATTAATGGATAGATGTAGAGAGATTTCTGCATTTGTAACTCCATCTGGGATATATGAATATAATGTTCTTCCATTTGGGATGAGTATGCCCCAAGTACTTTACAACGGATTATTAACTTTGTGATTCAGGGGTTAAAAGATACAGATGTTTATATTGACAATTTAGTTACAGGAAATGATACTTGGGAAGCCCACATTACTGCAGTGGAGAAACTAATTGAAAGACTTTCAAAAGCTAGCTAAACTATTAATTTAGTTAAAAGTGAATTCTGAAATGCCACTGTGACTTGCCTTAGTTATGTTGTAGGTCTGGGCTTGGCTAAGGAAAATGGTTAGCAAAATACATAAAAAACTCCAATTTAGTGACAAAGGTTTAATGTTACAGGAGTACATTATTTTGATAATTCATATTAAAGTCAAAGATAATGTGATTGCTGATTGTCTATCTCAATGTTGAATATACAATGTAATTTTTTTACGGAGTGATTTTTTTAATATTTGTAACACTCCTACTGTATAGTAAGTTGTAAGATTGTGTATGATAATACTATGTATACTGTGTATGTTGTAAATTTTATACATTTGTATTTTTCTTTTGTAAATAGTTAATTCTTAAAATTTTGTTCATGATAGACCAAAATTTTTTCTTTGGAGCGAGGTATCCATGGGTATCCTGTGACTGTCACATGACCATGATGTAATTGAGACTCTGCTGTGCATGATGTAATGGCCTTGTAATGGTGGAGTGATGTAATTTTCCCACCAGTGAGGGGTCATGTGATGGTTTTTTCAACAGGGTATAAAAGGAGCACGCATCCCTGTGATAAAGGTCAGTTCACAGTTTAATTGTCAGTGACTCCGTTCTGCTGCGTATTTGATTTTATGACACTGTTGCATTTTAAAAGTGGAGTTTTAATTTCTTCTGCAAGAATTGTTGTGCCGGCAGTTCTGAAAATCGCTATCAGTTAAAGTCCAGTCAGAGAGTGCAGAATTATCAAAGTTCAGACAACCCTAAAGATCAAGAAAAGTTGGTGTTGTCAGCGGAAAACAGGTACAACCTGATTTGATCCTCATTCAGAAGGAATTAGTGACCTGCAATCCAAGATAGCTCCTGCATTGCTAAAAAAGCAGAAAGAGCTGCATGCAGTGTTTCACCAAGGAAAGGTCAATGCCTTTAACCCATTTTATTTCCTTCATCCTAAATTCTTCGGGCAAGACATACTTCGGCTGGGATCAGCAGTAACGTCACATTAGAGAATTTATTACTTCAAGGAAAGTCTCTCCTAACTGACTGTGTAAATCAAAAGACTTTTGCATCTACTACTTTAAAGAACTGTGTTCGTATTTCTCATTTAAGGACTGTTTGAACTGCCGTATAGCAGCCGACTTCCAGTTAAGTTAGTTGTTTGTTTACTTTGGGTTTTTTTTTAGCAGTGTTTAATAAATGTTTACTTGTTATAAAAACCTGTCTCAATTCTATATTCATTGCTGCTGGATCATAACAATCCTATCTCTAAGAATCTTTTCCAACAGCTTTCCCAACACAGATGTAAGGCTCACTGGTCTATAATTACCCGGACTATCCCTACTAACTTCTTTGAACAAGGGGACAACATTCATCTCCTCCAATCCTCCAGTACCATTACTGTGGACAACGAGGGCATAAAGATCCTAGCCAGAGGCTCAGCAATCTCTTCCCTTGCCTCTCGGAGCAGCCTGGTGAATATTCCATCAGGCCGCAGGGACTTACCCGTCTTAATGTATTTTACTAAATCCAACACCTCTTCTCCCTTAATATCAACATGCTCCAGAACTTCAACATCACTCATATTGTCCTCACAATCATCAAGTTCCTCATCTTCCCACCTTTATCTCTATTCAGTTCTACCTTCACTCCTGTCATCCTTTTGTTCTTCACATAATTGAAGAATGCCTTGGGGTTTTACTTTACCCTACTTTAACTTCCTCAGAGGCTGTACTCGATTTGCTACGGAGAAGTGAACCTGGTCAGGTGTCAGATCTCTCAGTGGAAGAGCATTTTGGAGATAGTGATCATAATTCTATCTCCTTTACAATAGCATTGGAGAGAGATAGGAACAGACAAGTTAGAAAAGTGTTTAGTTGGAGTAAGTGGAATTATGAGGCTATCAGGCAGGAAATTTGGGGCTTAAATTTGAAACCATTGTTCTCAGGGAATAGAGAAGAAATGTGGCAAATCTTCAGGAGATATTTGTGTAGAGTTCTGCATAGATATATTCCAATGAGACAGGGAAGTTATGGTAGGGTACACAAACCGTGGTGTACAAAGGCTGTAATAAATCTAGTCAAGAAGAAAAGAAATTCTTACAAAAGGTTCAGAGAGCTAGGTAATGTTAGAGATCTAGATGATTACAAGGCTACTAGGAAGGAGCTTAAGAAGGAAATTAGGAGAGTCAGAAGGGACCATGAGAAGGCCTTGGTGGGCAGAATTAAGGAAAGCCCCAAGTCATTCCACAAGTGTGTGAAGAGCAAGAGGATAAGACGTGAAAGAATTGGACCTATCAAATGAGACAGTGGTAAAGTGTGTAGGAAACAGGGGAAATAGCAGAGGTACTTAATGAATACTTTACTACAGTATTGAGTATGGAAAAGGATCTTAATGATTGTAGTGATGACTTGCAGCAGAATGAAAAGCTTGAGCATATAGATATTAAGATAGAGGATGTGCTGGAGCTTTTGGAAAGCATCAAGTTGGATAAGTTGCCGGGACCGGATGAAATGTACTCCAGGCTATTGTGGGAGGCAAGGGTGGAGATTGTTGAGCCTCTGGCAATATTCTATGCATCATCAATGGGGATGGGAGAGGTTTCTGAGGATTGGAGGTTTGTGGATGTTGTTCCTTTATTCAAGAAAGGGAGTAAATATAGCCCAGGAAATTATAGACCAGTGAGTCTTACTTCAGTGATGAGTAAGCTGATGGAAAAGATCCTGAGAGGCAGGATTTATGAACATTTGGAGAGGCATAATATGATTAGGAATAGGTCAGCACGACTTTGTAAAGGGTAAGTTGTGCCTTATGAGCCTGATTGAATTTTCTGAGGATGTGACGAAACCATTGATGAATGTTGAGCAGGAGATGTAGTGTATATGGATTTCAGCAAGGCATTTGATAAGGTACCCCATGCAAGGCTTATTGAGAAAGTAAGGAGGCATGGGATCCAAGGGGACATTGCTTTGTGGATCCAGAACTGGCTTGCCCACAAAAGGGATAGGATGGTTGTAGACGGGTCATATTCTGCATGGAGGTCAGTTGCCAGTGGAGTTCCTCAGGTATCTGTTCTGGGACCCTTACTCATCGTGAGTTTTTATAAATGATCTGGATGAGGAAGTGGAGGGATGGGTTAGTAGGTTTGCTGATGACACTAAGGTTGGAAGTGTTGTGAATAGTGTGGGGGCTGTCAGAGGTTACAGCGGGAAATTGATAGGATGCAAAACTGGGCTGAGAAGTGGCAGATGGAGTTCAACCCAGATAAGTGTGAAGTGGTGCATTTTGGTAGGTCAAGTATGATGGCAGAATATAGTATTAATAGTAAGACTCTTGGCAGTGTGGAGGATCAGAGGGATCTTATTGTCCAAGACCATAGGACGTTCAAAGCAGCTGCGCAGGTTGACTCTGTGATTAATAATGTATATTGGCCTTCATCAATTGTGGAATTGAATTTAGGAGCTGAGAGGTAATGTTGCAGCTATATTGGACCCTGGTCAGAACCCACTTGGAGTACTGTGCTCAGTTCTGGTCACCTCACTACAGGAAGGGTGTGGAAGCCATGGAAAGAGTGCAGAGGATATTTACAAGGCTGTTGCCTGAATTGGGGAGCATGACCTATGAGAATAGGTTGAGTGAACTCATAGAAGTGAAGGAGGATGAGAGGTGACCTGAATGAAGAGTATAAAATGATGAGAGGCATTGATCATATGGATAGTCAGAGGCTTTTTCCCAGGGCTGAAATGGTTGCCGCAAGAACTCAGGTTTAAGGTGCTGGGTAATAGGTACAGAGGGGATGTCAGGGGTAAGTTTTTTACTCAGAGAGTGGTAAATGCATGGAATGGGCTGCCGGCAACAGTGCTGGAGGCAGATACAATAGAATATTTTAAGATGTTTTTAGTTAGGTACATGGAGCTTAGCAAAATAGAGGGCTATAGGTAAGCCTAGTAATTTCTAAAGTAGGGATGTGTTCGGCACAACTTTGTGAGCCAAAGGGCCTGTATTGTGCTCTAGGTTTTCTATGTTTCTATGTTTCTATACTCGCAAGGACATCTAATGCCCCTTTCTTCCTCTCCTCAGCCCCTTCTTAAGCTTCTTTCTTGCTACCCTATATTCCTTAAAAGACACATCTGATCCTTACTTCCTAAACCCCATGTCTGCTGCCTTCTTCCACCTGACTAGACTCTTCAGCTCACTTGTCACCCACGGTTCTTTCACCCTACCATTCTTTATCTTCCTCACCAGAACAAATTTATCCCTAACATCCTGCAAGAGATCCCAAAACATCGACCACATGTCCACAGTACATTTCCATACAAAAAACATCATCCCTACAAAAAACAAGTTCTAGCCTTACAGCTTCATAATTTGTCCTACCCGAATTAAAAATTTTCTCATGCTCTCTGATTCTATTCTTTTCCATGATAATGCTGAAGGCCAGGGAGTGGTGGTCACTGTCCACCAGATGCTCACCCACTGAGAGATCTGTGACCTGACCCAGTTTGTTACCTAATAATAGATCTAGTATGGCATTCCCCCTAGTCGGCCTCTCAACATACTGTTACAGGAATCCATCCTGGACACCCTTATCAATCTCTGCCCCATCTAAACCACTGGAACTAATCAACTGCCAATCAATATTAAGGAAGTTAAAGTCACCCATGGTAACAACCCTGTTATTTTTTCACCTTTCCAAAATCTGCCTCCCAATTTTCTCCTCAGCATCTCTGTTGCTACCAGGGGGACCCATAGAATACTCCCAATAGAGTAACTGCTCCCTTCCTGTTCCTGACTTACACCCATTCTGACTCAAAAGAGGATCCTGCTGCATTACCCACCCTTTCTGTAGTTGTAATAGTATCCCTGACCAGTAATGGCACCCCTCCTCCCTTTTCTCCCTCCACCATCCTTTTAAAACACTGAAATCCAGGAATATTGAGAGTTCATTCCTGCCCCGATGCCAGCCAAGTCTCTGTAATGGCCACTACATCATAATTCCATGTACGTATCCAAACTCTCAGTTCATCACCTTTGTTCCTGATGCTTCTTGCATTGAAGTACGCATACTGTCCCCTTCTACCTTGCTCCCTTTACACCATTTATTCTCTTTCTCTTTTCTCAAAGCCTTTTTATATGATAGATCTGGCTTTACTCCATGCACTATACTTGCAGTTCTCGCATGACCTTTATCCTCCTCCAGCTCACTATCTGCTCTAACACACTGGTTCCCCTCCCACTGAAAGTCTAGTTTAAACCCCCCAGAGCAGCACTAGCAAACCTTCCTGCAAGGATGTTAGTCACCCTCCAGTTCAGGTGCAACTGGTCCCACCTTCCCTGGAACAAGGCCCAATTGTCCAGAAACATGAAGCCCTCACTCCTGCACCAACTCCTTAGCCACGTATTTAGACCATAAGACCATAAGACAAAGGAGCAGAAGTAGGCCATTTGTCCAATCGTGTCTGCTCAGCCATTTTATAATGAGCTGATCCATTCTCCCATTTAGTCCCACTCCCCCGTCTTCTCGTCATAACCTTTGATGCCCTGGCTACTCAGATACCTATCAATCTCTGCCTTAAGTACACCCAATGACTTGGCCTCCACTGCCACCCATGGCAACAAATTCCACAGATTCACCACCCTCTGGCTAAAAATTTTTTAGCTGTATTTAGCTGCATGATCTTTCTATTTCTAGCCTCACTAGCATGTGGCATGGGTAGCAATCCTGAGATTACAACCCTGGAGGTCCTGTCCTTCAACATTGCACCTAACTCCCTAAGCTCTCTTTGCAGGGCCTCCTTCTTCCTGTCCATGTCATTGGTCTCTACATAGACCATGACAACTGGCTGCTCACCCTCCGTCCTGAGAATATGGAGAACTCGATCTGAGATATCATGGACCCTGGCACCAGGATGCAACAGACCATCCCAGATTCTCCATCACTCACACAGAACCTCTTATCTGTCTCCCTAACTATTAAATTCCCTATCTCTTTTCCCTCCTTCCCTTCTGAGCTGCGTGTCCAGTCTCGGTGCCAGAGACGTGAACACTGCAACTTGTCCCTGGTAGGTCATCCCCACCAACAGTATCCAAAACAGTATACTTATTATTGAAGGGAATGGCCACAGGGGTGCTTTGCTCTTCCTGTCTATTCCCCTTCCCTCTCCTGACAGTCACCCAGCTATCTGTCTCCTGACTTTTAGGAGTGACTATCTCCCTGAAACTCCTGTCTATTTCTGCCTCTGCCTTATGAATGATCCGAAGTTCATCCAGCTCCAGCTCCAGTTCCCTAACCCGGTTTGTCAGGAGCTGCAGCTGGATGCACCTTTTACAGGTGTAATCATCAGGGACAATTGTGCTCACCCTGACTTCCCACATACTGCAAACAGAGCACTTGACTGCCCTAATTACCTACTGCCTCCATTACCAACTCCTGTTAATTAGATTAATTAAAGGGGCTTACCCGGCCTGACCTCACTGGGAGCAAGCTCATTCTCAGCCCCTGCTCGCCAAAGCATCTTGAGCCAAAGCCTTCCTGCTCTGTCTCCCACTACTCCATTACCTGCTCTGTTAAGCTGCTTGCTCTTTAAACTATCCCACTGTTCTCACACTGCTCTCAACCTTCACATGCTTGCGCAGTTGTGCCCTGTTCAAACTGCCGAACAAATGACCTGGTTTTGTCGAGAGTATATAAAGAAAGACACTGCTCCTTTATCAGCCACTTTCCAAGCAGATATTCATCTATCCCTCTATAAATGTGAACAGTTTTGTCATAAAAATGCAGACTGATTCCCCTTCCTTGGCAGCATTCTCTCCTCAAAATCAGTCATCAACTCACAGATCAACCACTGCCTTCATAAGCTAATGAAGCCTATGCAAGGTTAAGGTTGGGGGAGGGGGGCAGGGGGAGTCTTTGGAAGTTGTGACCTACAGATCCAAACTAAACTTGTGGTCTATTGTGTATTTGTCCTTTCTACATTTTTGCATGGAGGTGAACCATAGATCACCTCCATAGGCCATTAAAGGCCTGGAATAATGCCACCAAAGATCTTTACAAAATATTTTGAGGATCAGATGCATTAACACCGGCGTATTGGAGGCGGCCAACATGAATAGCATCTCCACCAAGATAAAGCAATATCAACTCGAAAGGATAGGTCTTCTTACCCAACAACCTAACTCACGTCTCTTCAAACAGATCCATTACTCCCATCTGAGTAAGTTCTGATGAGCAAAAAAGAAACTGTTTCAAAAATAACTTCAACATCAGCTAGAAGAAGTGCAACATGATATATAGAAACAGTGAAGACATACATTCAATAGATTCACCTGGGGGAAATGAGGAAATTTGTTAAAGAGGGAGCTGTGATACATGAGAACGACTCTGCTGTGCTGCAGAGAACATGCAGCAGCTGCGAAAAGAGAGACAGAACAACCAAAAGATCTAAAGATTAACCACAACCATCAATTTCTCATGCCCTAACTGCACCAGGATATGTGGAGCATTGCTGGCCTCTACAGCCACCTCAGAACCCACCAATAAACAATCCCTTGTGAAAACATCATACCGACTCCAGTGACCGCAATGTTACTATAGAGCAAAACAAACATTTGAGGTTTTGAGCCGATGTTTCAGGCCGAACATCCAAATCTAGCCACTGAAAAATCGCCTAAAAGTGAAAATGTACCAAGAGCACCAGTGACTTCGAATACCAGGGACACTTTGCACACACATATTCAACGACAAAGGGGACATTTTGCCAGGATGGTCACAAGTCTCCAAGGTACTCCAAAACTGAAATGCCAAAAGCTGTGCCTGCATGATTGCTGCATTTGTCAGATAATTTGCGATGTGAACCTTGCATGGTAAAAGTTGAGGTTGAGTTCCAGAGTGTTAGAACATTAGGACATCCAAAGGTTTTGCCAAGAACAGACCATTTGGCCGAAGATATCTTGCCAAATTCCTGTTCACATTGGTATTGAAATAGCTCTCATGTTTAGATTTGGAAGTCTCTAGGGTACTATTCTCAAATACACAACTAGATAGTTTGTTCCATGTGTCCATAACTCGCTGTGTAAGGAAATGCTTCCTGTTGTTAATTTTATATCTCCACTTAACCGGTCTCCACCTATGGCCCCATGTCCTTGATAATGGATTAATATTGAAGTAACAGCTGGTGTAAACTAATACTATTAATGATTTTGAACACTTCTACCACGTCTCTTCACATTATACATCTACTTCGACTTAAAAGATTTCATTGCTTCAATATTTCTTCATAGCTCATACCTTGCAGACCTGGAATGAGGCTAGTTGCCCTTCGCTGGACTCTGTCCAGTACCTTCACATCACTCACAATATGGACACCAAAACTGCACACAGTATTCAAGGTGTGACCTCACAAGTGCATTATAAGCTGAGGGAGAGCATCTCTTGAGTTAAACTCCACTGACAGCATTACATAGTCCAACATTCTATTAGCCTTCGGAATCATTTCTGTTCACTGTCCAAATGTTGATAGTGATGAGTCTACCAGAATACACAAATCCTTCTCACTCAGTGTACTTCTTAACTGCAGAACATCCCCCCATTGTGTATTTATATCTAATATTTATATTTCCCATATGAAATACTTTACATTTTTGTACATTAAATTTAATCTGCCATTTATCTGCCCACCTCTGGATTTTGTTTACATCTAACTGTATTAATTCTGCTTCCTAAATGTAATCAGCTTATCTGTCCCCCTATCTTTGTGTCATTAGCAAACTTTACTAGCTTATTTGCTGTGTGCTTATTCAAATCATTAATGTAATTTTTAAAAAATAGCAACGGCCCCAGAACTGCTCCCCGTGAAAACCCAATTTTAACATCTTCTAAGTGTGAAAAAGATCATCTCACCAAAACTCGTTATTTTGAGCCAAATCTAACCCCAAACGCACACCTTACCCTAAATCCCAAACTCCTGTCATTTTTATTATTAACCTCAAGTTGGGTACCTTGTCAAAAGCCTGCTGAATGTTATCAGAAATATTAGTTGCCTAGTTGTAGAACTCCAGGATATTACTAAAACATGATTTCTCTTTTCTGAACTCATCTGGCTTTCTGCAAATGTGCCTGTCCTTATAAGCTGTTTTTCTGTCTCATTTTTTAAATTATTGTTTCTATTGTCTTGCCTATGATACACGTTAAGCTTACTGGTCTATAGTTACCAGGATCAGCGTGGTCACCTTTCTTATATACTGGAACAACATTAGCCCAAAGCCAGTCCATAAGACCATAAGACCATAATACATAGGAGTAGAAGTAGGCTATTTGGCTATAAGACCATAAGAGCATAAGACATAGGAAAAGAATTAGGCCATCTAGTCCATCGAGTCTGCTATGCCATTCAATCATCCTGATCCTATTTTTCTCCTCCTCAAGCCCAGTTCCCGGCCTTCTTACCATAACCTTTGATGCCACATCCAATCAAGAACCTATCAGTCTCTGCCTTAAATACTCCCAACAAACTGGCCTTCACAGCTTCATATGTCAATGGATTCCACAAGTGTGCCAACCTTTGGCTAAAAAATTTCTCTGCATCCTTTTTGAAAGGGCTTCCCTTTATTCTGAGGCTGTTCCCTCTTGTCCCAGGTTCCCCCACCATGGATACACCCTGTCCACATCTACTCTGTCTAGGCCTTTCAACATTCGAAAAGTTTTAATGAGATCCTCCCTCTTCCTTCCAAATTCCAGCGAGTATAGACCCAGAGCCATCAAACGTTCCTCGTATGATAACCCTTTCATTCTTGGAATCATCAAGCCGCCCATGGATCCACTCAAATGCCAGCACATCTTTTCTAAAATGAGGGGCCCAAAACAGTTTACAATACTCAAGATGAGGTCTCACCTGTGCCTTATAAATCCTCAGCATCACATCCTTGCTCTTCTGGCCCATCGAGTCTGCTCTACTATTCAATCAAGACTGATCTTTTAACTCTTCATCAACTCCACTCCCTTGCCTTCTCTCTATAACCTTTAATGTTGTGTCCAATCAATAACCTATCAAACTCTACCTTAAATATACCCAACGACCTGGCCTCTACAGTTAATGGTAACTAATTCTATACATTCAACACCCTTTGGCTCGAGAAATTTCTCTGCATCTCTGTTTTAAATGAACCCCTAGACTCCCCCACCATGGAAAAAAATGCTTTTCCTCAGCCTTTCAACATTCAAAAGGTTTCAGTGAGTATTCACCCCCCCCCCCCACTACCATCCTTCTAAATTGCAGTGAGTATAGACCCAGAGCTATCAAATGGTCCTTGTCTGATCATGCTTTCATTACTGGAATCATACCTGCAAACCTCCTCTGAAACTTCTCCAATGTCAGCACATGTTTTCTTAAATGTGGAGCCCAAAACTGTTCACAATACTCAAGATGAAGCCTCAACAGGGCCTTATAAAGCCTTAGCATCACATCCCTGTTCTTGTATTCTGGACCTCTTGAAATGAATGCTGACATTACATTTGCCTTCTTCACCACTGACTCAACCTACAGTCTCCAGGGACTTTACCAGTATTCATATGACTTTTGAAAATATATTTTAGGGGGTTGTATTGTATATATGATCACAGGCCTCTTTAAGTACCCCTGGATATATTTTTTTCTGGCCCTGGTGATGTATTAACAGCCTTTTCAGCTGAACATTGACCTCACATTCTAAGTCTCTAAATCACTTTAAATTACCTTATTTTTCTCTACACATACTGACATATTGTTAACATCATGCTAAAGGTGAATACTTTAACAAAATATGAGCTAAGGGTATCCACTTAGTCCTTCTCTGTAGAATCTAACACCACCACCCCCCCCCCCTTCTATTCCAAATACACTTTGCTTCCTCATTGAAATTTCATATACTACTAAAATATTGAAAAAATTTCTGGGAGTCAGTCTTAGCATTTTGAGCAATATCCTTCTCAACCTGCCTTTTGGCAATCTGAATTTCCCTCTTGACTATAGCTCTCATAATTTTATGTGCGCGCCAGTTACCATCGTTACTATTTTTTCTGTATTTCTTATATAGCTGTCTTTTCTTCAATATTTTTATGTATAACTTTATTCGGCCATGTAATTGATCTATTGTTTTATTGCTTAGGCCACCGCCTAAGAATACAATCTTATTAGGAATAGATTACCTTCAAGACCTTTAGGAGATTTTGGTCACTTGGAATGCAACCTCTTCTCCGAGACATAGAAACCGGGCGTTCAACTGTATCATCGCCAAGTAGAGAAAATGGAAAGGCAAAAAGGGTAAGAAAAGTCAATGCCAGTTCAGAAGCTGTAACAAAATTATTTCTGATCAGTGAGCACCCCAAAAGTCAGTAAAATCCTTTTGCTGAACACAGAACTTAGATTTCCAACTATCGGCCCTTCAGCCCACAATGTTGAGCTGACCCTTAAACACTGCCTCCCATATATCCCCCCACCTTAAATTCCTCCATATACCTGTCTAGTAGTCTCTTAAATTTCACTAGAGTATCTGCCTCCACCACAGACACAGGCAGTGTATTCCATGCACCAACCACTCACTGAGTAAAAAAATCTTCCTCTAAAATGTTCCTTGAACTTCCTACCACTTACCTTAAAGCCATGTCCTCTTGTATCGAGCAATGGTGCCCTGGGGAAGAGGTATTCCTCTTCCTATCTACCTATTCCTCTTAATATCTTGTACACCTCTATCATGTCTCCTCTCCAAAGAGTAAAGCCCTAGCTCCCTTAATCACTGATCATAATGCATACTCTCTAAACCAGGCAGCATCCTGGTAAATCTCCTCTGTACCCTTTCCAATGTTTCCACATCCTTCCTATAGTGAGGCAACCAGAACTGGACACAATATTCCAAGTGTGGCCTAACCACAGTTTTAAACAGCTGTATCATTACATCACAACTCTTAAACGCTATCCCTCGACTTATGAAAGCTAGCACACCATAAGCTTTCTTGACTACCCTATCTACCTGTGAGGCAACTTGCAGGGATCTGTGGATATGTACCCCCAGATCCCTCTGCTCCTCCACACTACTAAGTATCCTGCCATTTATTCTGTACTCTGCCTTGGAGATTGTCCTTCCAAAGTGTACCACCTCACAGATCTCCGGGTTGAACTCCATCTGCCACTTCTCAGCTCACTTCTGTATCCTATCAATGTCTCTCTGCAATCTTTGACAATCCTCTACACTATCCACAATACCACGAACCTTTGTGTCATCTGCAAACTTGCGAACCGATCATTCTACCCCCCACATCCAGGTCGATAATAAAAATCATGTAAATTAGGGGTCCCGGAACTGACCCTTGTGGGACACCACTAGTCACAATCCTCCTATCTGAATGTAATCCCTCCACCACGACCCTCTGCTTTCTGCAGGCAAGTCAATGCTGAATCCATCTGGCCAAACTTCCCTGGATCCCATACCTTCTGACTTTCTGAATAAGCCTACCATGTGGAACCTTATCAAATGCCTTACTAAAATCCACGTACATCACATCCACTGCACTACCCTCACCTATATGCCTGGTCACCAACTCAAAAAACTTTATCAGGCTTGTTAGACATGATCTTCCCTTCAGAAAGCCATACTGACTATCCCTGATCTGACCATGATTCTCTAAATGTCCATAGATCCTATCTCTAAGAATCTTTTCCAATAGATTTCCCACCACAGATGTAAGGCTTACTGGTCTATAATTACCTGTACTATCCCTACTACCCTTTTTGAACAAGGGGACAGCATTCACCTCCCTCTGATCCTCCGGTACCATTTCCATGGGCAATGAGGACATAAAGATCCTAGCTAGAGGCTCAGCAATCTCTTCCCTTGTTTTGTAGAGTAGCCTGGGGAATATTCCTCAGGCTCCGGGGACTTATCCATCCTAAAGTATTTTTGCAACTCCAACACCTCCTCTCCCTTAATATTAACATGCTCCAGAACTTCAACCTCACTCATATTGTCCTCTCCGTCATCAAATTCCCTCTCATTGGTGAATACTGAACAGAACTATTCATCGAGGACCTCGCTTACTTCCATAGCTTCCAGGCACATCGTCCCACCTTTATCTCTAATCGGTCCTACCTTCACTCCTGTCATCCTTTTGTTCTTCACGTAATCAAAGAATGCCTTGGGGTTTTCCTTTACCCTACTTGCCAGATTTGATAGAGATGCTCTGCCCTGGTGTCAGAGGTCCAACTGTGTGGGTGAAATGTGGGAAAGTGCTTCTGCCTGTTCTATGTTGGTTGCATGTTTTCTTCTGAACATTGAGGGAAAGTTATGTTGGCAGTTGAATGTGTAGCAACAAGTGCATCCTCAGATTTGTAGAGAGCGAACACAGGTGATGCATTTCACTGTATGTTTGATAACTTTATAGGTAAATTATATAGAGTGGACACCCAGCACCCTTTTCTAGGGTAGCAATGGCTAATAGGAGACGACACACATTTATAGTGATCAGGAGAAAGAATTTGTGGGATATCTGAGGTAAATTCTGTTATGTATTTAATATTTCAGTAACAATTAAGTAATATTATAAACATATTATTTAGAAACATAGAGAGTCACAGAGTCATAGAAAAATACAGCACCAAAACTGGCCGCATCTTATGCATGCCAAATCATTAAAATTGCCTACTCCCAATGATCAGGACTGGGACCATAGCCTTGCATACACCTACCATCCAGTACCTCTGCACACTTCTGTTAAACATTGAAATCAAGCTTGAATGCACCACTTATGTTGCTAGCTGATTCCACGCTCTCACCACACTCTGACTGAAGAGGTTTCCCCTCATGTTCCACTTTAAACCTTTCAGCTTTCTCTCATAACAACAGCCTCTGGTTGTAGTCCCTGCCAACCTCAAAGGAAAAAGGCTGCCGCATTTACTCGATCTATACCCGTCATAATTCTGTATACATCTATTAAATCACCTCTCAATCATTTACGTTCCGTGGAATAAAGTTCTAACTTATTGAACCTTTCCTTATGACAGGTTCTTCAGACTTGGCAACATCATTAGAAATTTTATCTGTACTATCAAACTTATTTACGTCTTACTTGTAGTTAGGTGATCAACACAGCATACGATACTTCAAATTAGGCCTCAACAATGTCCTATACAACTTCAACATAACATCCCGCCTCCTGCACTCAAAATATTGAATTCTGAAAACCAACCTGCCAATTGCTTTCTTTGCAACTGCACCCATCTGTGATGACACTTTCAATGAATTATGTACCTTAGTAACCCCAAGGTTACTTTATCCTACCACACTGCTCAGTGCCCTACCATTCACTGTGTAAGACCTAACCTGGTTGGTCCTACTGAAGTGCAACACCTTGCCCTTGTCTGCATTAAATTTCATCTGCAATTTTTCACAAACGAGAAAATCTGCAGTTGCTGGGTGTATTGCTATTTCGCATCCCAGTTTCTTGCTGTCCCGATCCCACTGAGGTCCTGATAGCCATCCTCACTGTCCACTACACCCCAAATCTTCATGTCGTCTGCAAATTTTCTGATCCAGTTAACCACATTATCATCCAGATTGTTGATATAGATTAAAAATAAAGGTGCATCCCACTGCAGCACACCAATCATCACAGTCTTCCAATCAGAGAGCCAACCATCCACTATCACTCCCTGGGTTCTCCCACAAAGCCAATGTCTAATCCAATTTAATACCTCATCTTGAATGCCAAGTGACCTAACCTTCTTGACCAACCTTCCATGTGGGAATGTCAAATGCCTTACTGAATTACATATAGATAACATGCACTGCCTTATCGTCATCAACTTTCTTGGTAAAACACTATAAGATTGGTCGGACATCAGCTATCACGCACAAAGCCATGCTGACTATACTTGATTAACCCATGTCTGTCTAAATACTTATACATCCGGTCCATCAGAATAACTTCCAACAACTTTCCCATTATGTGTACTTATATCAGGTTCACTGGACTATAATTTCCTGCTTTATATTTAGAGACTTTCTTGAACACCAGAACAACAATGGCTATCCTTCAATCCACGGGAACTCACCTGGCACTAAAGATGATTTAAATATCTATGCTAGCGCCCCTGAAATTTCTGCACTTGCTTACCAGAGTCTGCGTGCAACACCTTGTCAGGCCCTAGAAATTTATCGACGCTAATTTGCCTCAGGACAGCAAAAAACTCCTCTGTAATCTGTATAGAGACCATCTCTTTTGATCTCCCACATCTCATAACATCAAAGGATATACTCCGTATCAAAGGTACAAGCAGGAAAGCATAGGCAATGGTGTGGTTCTGTTGGTAAGAGATGGAATTACATCTTTAGAAAGAGATGATATGGGTCAGAGAATGTTGACTCTTTGTGGGTGGAGTTAAAACATTGTAAGAGTGAAAAAAACATTATGGGAATCATGTATATGCCTCTGAATAATAGCTAAGAGTTGGGTTGAAATTGCAAAGGCAGCTGGAAAATGCATGTAATAAGGAGAATGACACAATTGCAATAGGGGACTTCAATATGCAAGGGGAATGGGAAAATCAGGTTGGTGTCGGATTGCAAGACGGGGAATTTCTTGACTGCCTACGAGATGGCTTTATAGGGCAGCTTGTGCTTCAGTTTAATCTAGAAAAAATAGAAACATAGAAAACCTACAGCACAGTATAGGCTCCTTGGCCCACAAATTTGTGCTGAACGTGTCTGTACCATAGAAATTACTAGGCTTTCCATAGCCCTCTATTTTACTATGATCCATGTACCTATCTAAAAGTCTCTTAAAAGACCCTATCGCATCCACCTCCACCACCATTGCCGGCTGCCCATTCCATGCACTCACCACTCTCTGTGTAAAAAAAATTACCCCTGACATCCCCTCTGTACCTACTCCCTAGCACCTTAAACCTGTGTCCTCTTGTGGCATCCATTTCAGTCCTGGGAAAAACCTCTGACTATCCACACGATCAATGCCTCTCATCATCTTATACACCTCTATCAGGTCACCTCTCATCCTCTGTCACTCCAAGGAGAAAAGGCCAAGTTCAGTTAACCGGTTTTCATAAGGCATGCTCCCAAAACCAGGCAACATCCTTGTAAATCTCCTCTGCACCCTTTCTATGGCTTCCACATCCTTCTTGAAGTGAGGTGACCAGAAATGAGCAGAGAACTCCAAGTGGGTTTTGACCAGGGTCCTACATAGCTGCAACATTACCTCTTGGCTCCTAAATTGAATTCCACGATTGATGAAGGCCAATACACTATATGCCTTCTTAACCACAGAGTCAACCTGCACAGCTGTTTTGAGCGTCCTATGGACTCAGACACCAAGATCCCTCTGATGCTCCACGCTGCCAAGAGTCTTACAATTAATTCTATATTCTGCCATCATATTTGACCTACCAAAATCAACCACTTCACACTTATCTGCTTTGAACTCCATCTGCCACTTCTCAGCCCAGTTTTGCATCCTATCAATGTTTCGCTGCAACCTCTGACAGCCCACCACACTACCCACAACACCCTAACCTTTGTGTCATCAGTAAACAAACTAACACTTCCCACCACTTCCTCACCCAGGTCATTTATTAAGATCACAAAGAGTAAGGATCCCAGAACAGAACCCTGAGGTACACCACAGGTAAGACTTCAATGCAGAGTATGACCCGTCTACAACCACTCTTTGCCTTCTGTGGGCAAGCGAGTTTTGGATCCACAAAGCAATGTCCCCTTGGATCCCATGCTTTCTCAATAAGCCATGCATGGGGTACCTTATCAAATGCCTTGCTGAAATTCAGATACACTACATCTACTGCTCTTTGTTCATCAATGTGTTTAGTCACATCCTCAAAGTATTCAATCAGGCTCGTAAGGCACAACCTGTCCTTGACAAAGCCATGTTGACTATTCCTAATCATACCATGCCACTCTAAATGTTCCTAAATCTTGTCTCTCAGGATCTTCTCCATCAACTTACCAACCACTGAAGTAAGACTCACTGGTCTATAATTTCCTGGGCTATCTCTACTCCCTTTCTTGAATAAGGAAACAGAACCCGCAACCCTCCAGAGCCTCTCCTGTCACCGTTGATGATGCAAAGATCATCGCCAGATGCTCAGCAGCCACCTCCCTCACCGCCCATAATAGCCTAGGGTACAGCTCACCTAGTCTCAGCAATTTATCCAACTTGATAAACACAAAGTACACTGCAGATACTGGGGTCAAAGCAACACGTACAACAAGCTGGAGGAACTCAGCAGGTCGGGCAGCATCCATTGAAATGAGCAGTCTACGTTTCGGGTTGAGCTCCAAAAATTCCAGCAGATCCTCTTTCTTAATATCTACATGCTCAAGCCTTTCAGTCCACTGCAAGTCATCACTACAATCACTAAGAACCTTTTCCATAGAGAATACTGAAATAAAGTATTCATTAAGTACCTTTGCTACTTCCCACTGCCACACTTGATAGGTCCTATTCTTTCACATCTCTTCCTCTTGCTCTTCACATACTTGTAGAATGCCTTGGGGTTTTCCTAATCCTACCCAGCAAGGCCTTCTCATGGCCCCTTCTGGCTCACCTAACTTCATTCTTTAACTCCATGCTGCTAGTCTTATAATTCCCTAGATCTACCATTAGCTAGTTTTTTGAAGCTTTTCTTTTCTTCTTGACTAGATTTTCAACAGCCTTTGTACACCCCACTTCCTATATCCTACCATCCATTCCATCTCATTGGAATGTACCTATGCAGAACGTCATGCAAATATCCCCATAACATTTGCCACATTTCTTCTGTACTTTTCTCTGAGAACATCTGTTTCCAATTTAAGCTTTGGGGAAAGGCTATATTAGATTGTGTGTTGTGTAATAACCCAGATCTTATTAGGGGGCTGAACACAAAGGAACCCTTAGGAGGTGGTGACCATGATATAATTGAATTCATACTGCAATTTGAAAGGGAGAAGCATACCTCACATGTAACTGTATCGTAATGGAATAAATGGAATTACAGAGGCATGAGAGAGGAGCTTTCCCAGGTTGATTGGAGGAGGATATTGGTGGGATTGACAGCAGAGCCGAAACTGCAGAGGTTTCTGGAAATAGTTCACAAAGTATAGGATAGATATGTCCCACAGAGGAAGAAGTTCTCAAATGGCTGATAAAGGAAGTTAAGGATTGCATATAAACCAAGGAATGGGCATACAAGATTGAAATGTGATTGGGAAGTTGGATGATTGGGAAGCTTTTAAAATCCAACAAAACATAACTAAAAAAGCTATAAGAAAGAGAAAAAGATAAATATGAAGGCAGACTAGCCAATAATATAAAGTAGGATACCAATTTTTTCCCAGTTATATAAAGAGTTAAAAGGAGGGGACAGTTGATATTGGACCACTGCAAAATGATGCTGGTAAGGTAGTAATGGGCGATAAAAAAATGGCAGATGAATTTAATGGGTAATTTGAATCTGTCTTCACTGTGGAAGACACTAGCAGTTGCCAGAAGTCCGTAACTTTCAGGGAGCAGGATTGAGTGCCATTGCTATTATAAAGGAAAACGTGTTAGGCAAACTCTAAGGTCTTAAGGTGGATAAGTCACCTGGGCCAGACGGACTACATTGCAAAGTCCTGAGAGAGGTTTCTGAAGAGATAATTTCTGCATTGGTCATGATCTTTCAAGAATCACTTGATTCTGAGATGGTCTCAGAGGACTGGAAGATTGTGAATGTAATTTTATTATTTAAGAAGGAAGGAAGGCAAAAGAAAGGAAATTTGTTTCAAGGGGAATAGAATAGAAAAAGCAAGGAGATAAGGGTGGATGTGGAGAGGATGTTTCCTATGGTAAAGGTATCCAGAGATAGAGGGCACAGACACAAAATAAAAGGGCAGCCCTTTAGAACAACAGTAAGAAGGATTTTCTTTAGCTAGAGAGTAGTAAATCTGTGGAATGCTCTGCCACAGACTGTGGTGGAGGCCAAGTCTGTGCATGTATTTAAGGTGGAAGTTAATTGTTTCCTGATTGGTCATGGCATCAAAGGATGTGGTAAGCAGGTAGGTGTATGAGGTTGAGTGAGATTCAGGATTGGCCATGATAGAATGGTGGAGCAGACTCGATGGGCTGAATAGCCTGATTCCACTCCAGTCTCTTATGGTCTTCTGGCCTTATGGTCTTTTGGCTCCGCACATGGATTGCCATTCTGTTCTTCCAGTGGACGAATTTTGTCCATTGCAATCCTTTTACTCTCAATAAGTCCCTACAACCACTCAAGATTTTTCTTCACCTTGTCTGCTAGGGTAATATTCTACAGACAGACAGACAGACATATTTTATTGATCCCGAGGGAAATTGGGTTTCATTACTGCCGCACCAACCAAGAATAGTGAAGAAATATAGCAATATAAAACCATAAATAATTAAATAATAATAAGCTAATCATGCCAAGTGGAAATAAGTTCAGGACAAGCCTACTGGCTCAGGGTGTCTGATACTCCAAGGGAGGAGTTGTAAAGTTTGATGGCCACAGGCAGGAATGACTTCCTATGTCGCTCAGTGTTACATCTTGGTGGAATGAGTCTCTGGCTGAATGTACTCCTGTGCCTAACCAATACATTATGGAGTGGATGGGAGTCATTGTCCAAAATGGCATGCAATTTGGACAGCATCCTCTTTTCAGACTCCACCGTCAGAGAACTCAGCTCCACCCCAGCAACATCACTGGCCTTACTAATGAGTTTGTTGATTCTGTTGGTGTCTGCTACCCTCAGCTTGCTGCCGCAGCACACAACAGCAAACATGATAGCATTGGACACCACAGACTCGTAGAACATCTTCAGCATCATCCGGCAGATGTTAAAGGACCTCAGTCCCCTCAGGACATAGAGACGGTTCTGATCTTTCTTGTAGACATCCTCAGTGTTCTTTGACCAGTCCAGTTTATTGTCAATTCGTATCCCCAGGTATTTGTAATCCTCCAACATGTCCACACTGACTCTTTGGATGGAAACAGGGGTCATCGGTGCCTTAGCCCTCCTCAGGTCCACCACCAGCTCCTTAGTCTTTTTCACATTAACCTGCAGATGATTCTGCTTGCACCATGTGACAAGGTTTCCCACCGTAGCCCTGTACTCAGCCTCATCTCCCTTGCTGATGCATCGAACTATGGCAGAGTCATCAGAAGACTTCTGAAGATGGCAAGACTCTGTGCAATAGTTGAAGTCTGACGTATAGATGGTGAAGAGAAAGGGAGACAGGACAGTCCCCTGTGGAGTCCCAGTGCTGCTGACCACTCTGTCTGATACACAGTGTTGCAAGCGCACGTACTGTGGTCTGCCAGTCACGTAATCAATAATCCATGACACCAGGGAAGCATCCACCTGCATCATTGTCAGCTTCTCACCCAGCAGAGCAGGGCAGATGGTGTTGAACGCAGTGGAGAAGTCAAAAAACATGACCCTCACAGTGCTCGCTGGCTTGTCCAGGTGGGTGTAGACATGGTTCAGCAGGTAGACGATGGCATTCTCAATTCTTTTTTGGGGCTGATAGGCGAACTGAAGGGGGCTTCTCTTAGACCTCTTGATCTTTTTCTTAAGTGTTCTCTTGCATTTCTGATACACCATAAGCACCCCAATTCTTCCTATCTGCCTATCCCTGTTATGCACCTTAATTTTTCATAGCCAGGGCCTCAATATTTTTTGAAAACCTAGGATTCCTGCAACTGCTATCTTTTCCTTTCATTCTGACGGGTACATAGAAGCTTTCCAATTTTCTCACATTTGAAGGCCTCCCACTTATCAAGTATACTTTTGCCAGGAAACAGCCCATCTGCATCTACCTTTGCCAGGTTCTTTCTGATACCAGCAAAATTGGCTTTTCTCCAATTTAGAATCTCAACCCACAGGACAGGCCCAAGCTTTTGCATAATTACTTTGGAACTAATGGCATTATGATCTCCACATTATGATTTATTTTATTATTACACACATTACACTCCACATTATTATTATTTTATTATTTATGATTTTATATTGCTATATTTCTACACCATTCTTGGTTGGTGTCGCCCAATTGTAATGAAGCCCAATTTCACTCGGGGTCAATAAGGTATGACTGTCTGTCTGTCTAGATGCAAAGTGATCACATACACAAACTTTTGTCAGCTGCCCTGACTCATTCCTTAATTTCAAATCAAGTATCGCAAACTCTCTCATTGGGAATTCTATGCTCTAAACAAGGAAATTTTCCTGAACACATTTGACAACTCCATCCCATATGGTCCTTTTATAGTTTGGGAGTACCAGTCAATATGTGGAAAGTTCAAATTACCTTTACCAACAACATTATGTTTGTTGCAACTGTTTGTGATCTCTCTGCAAATTTGCTATTCTAACTTCCTCAGACTGCTGTGCTGTCTGTAATGTCCCCCCACTAACATTGTCATACCTTTCCTATTTCCCACTTCCACCTGTAACATTTTACTAGAAGAGTTCTCCAGTCTGTCCTGACTGAGCACTGTCATGACATTTTTTCTGACTAGTACATATGTCCTCCTTTAATCCCTCCTGCTCTGTCATGTCTAAAACAACAGAACACCTGAATATTATGCTGCCAGTCCTCCATCACCTGCAATCAAGTCTCGCTTATGGCTACAGTATCAAAATTCCAGGCGTTGATTCATGCCCTATACTTCTTGACTTGAGTTATACACAGCTCCATGATCAACCTTTTTATTGCTGACTTTGTCTGAGGTCTTAACAACATCTATCTGCACAACCTCTCCAGTAACTGTTTTGGCACTCTGGTTCCCATTCCCCTGCAACTCTAGTTTAAACACCACTGTGCAGCATTAGCAAATCTTCCCACAAGGATATGACTCCCCTTCCAGTAGACGTGCAAACCATCTCTTCTCTCCTTCCCAGGAAGAGAGTCCAATGAACCAAAAATCCCAGGCTCTCGCCCTTAAACCAAATCCATGTGTTAAACTGTATAACCTTCCTTTCTC
This sequence comes from Hypanus sabinus, assembly GCF_030144855.1. Lineage (NCBI taxonomy): Eukaryota > Metazoa > Chordata > Chondrichthyes > Myliobatiformes > Dasyatidae > Hypanus > Hypanus sabinus. Next base: position 57,277,718 of record NC_082720.1, on the reverse strand, counting down.
TGGACATGGCACAGTTAGAAATCTTGAGTTCACAACCCTGGATGTCTTGCCTTTTAACTTAGTATTGAACTCCCTGAAGTCCCTTTGCAGAGTTTCTTTACTCTTCCTACCAATATCATTAGTACCTACATGGATCATGACCTCTGGTTGTTCACCCTCCCATTAAAGAATGCCAGGATTCAATCCCATATTTCCTGAACCCTTGCTTCAGGAAAGCAATGTACCATCCAGGAATCTCATTCTCATCCACAGAACCTCCTTTCAGTTCCCGTAACTAACAATTCCTGTCACTGCAGCTTGCCTCTTATACCCACTTCCCTTCTGAGCTGCAGTGTCAGACTCAGTGCCAGAGAGTATTCTTGATTAAACATTTTTTCATTTAAGTAGTTCACTACAGGTTACCTGTAAAGAACATGATTGCCTTCATCATTCTGTAGCCTCTCTACTTGCTCAATACTAACTGCCCCTCCACGTGTCTTTTACCTCAGCAACAAAACCATCAATTTCATCATCCAAATCATTGACATAGGGTATAAAAGGAATCAGTTCCGACACTGACCTCTGTGGAACACCACTAGTTTTCAGCAGCCAAACAGAAAAGGCCCCCTTTATTCCCACTCTTTGCCTCCCTCAAATCAGCCACTGCTTTATCCATGCTAGGATCTTTCCTCTAATACCATGTGCTTGTAACTTGTTAAGCAGACTCATGTGCTCATGTCTTCATACTTCCGCAGTGAAGGGTGATACAAAATAGTTATTCAGTTCATCAGCCATTTCATTCTCCCCATTATTACCTCAGCAGCATCATTTTCTAGCCATTGAATATCCACTTTCGCCTCTCTTTTACATGTTATATTTATGAAGAAACCTTTGGTATCCTGCTTAATATCATTGACAGCATACCTTTGTATTGCAGCTTTACCTTCTTAAGGACTTTTTTAGTTGCCTTCTGCTGGCACTTAAATACTTCCCAATCCTCTAAATGTCCTCTATTTTTGCTCTATTATGTAACCATATAACAATTACAGAAATTACAGAAGCATAGAAACAGGCCATCTCGGCCCTTCTAGTCAATGCCAAACACTAACTCTCACCTAGTCCCACCAACCTGCACTCAGCCCATAACCCTCCATTCCTTTCCTGTCCACATACCTATCCAATTCATTTTTAAATTATAATAATGAACCTGCCTCAATCACTTCTACTGGAAGCTCGCTCCACACAGCTACCACTCTCTGAGTAAAGAAGTTCCCCCTTGTGTTACCCATAAACTTTTGCCCCCTAACTCTCAACTCATGTCCTCATGTTTGAATCTCCCCTACACTCAATGGAAAAAGCCTATCCACGTCAACTCTATCTATCTCCCTCATAACTTTAAATACCTCTATCAAGACCCCCCTCAACCTTCTACGCTCCAAAGAATGAAGACCTAACTTGTTCAACCTTTCTCTGTAACTTAGGTCCTGAAACCCAGGTAACATTCTAGTAAATCTATTCTGTACTCTCTCTATCTTGTTGACATTTTTCCTATAATTTGGTGACCAGAACTGTACACAATATTCCAAATTTGGCCTCACCAATGCCTTGTACAATTTTAACATTACATTCCATTATGTGCCCTCTCTTTGGTTTTGTGTTGGCTTTGATTTCTTTTGTTAGCAATGATTGTGTTATTATGCCATTAGGATACTTCTTCCTCTTTGGGATATATCCTGCTCCTTCCGAATTGCTTCTGGAAATTCCAGCTGTTGCTGCTCTGCCATCATAGCTGCCAGTGTTCTTTCCCAATCAATTATGTTCAACTCTTCTCTAATGCCTCTGTAATTCTCTTTACTCCAGACATCTCTTTACTCTGACATCATTTTCTCCTTCTCAAATTTCAGTGTGAATTCAATCATAATATGGTCACTTGTCCCTTAGTGTTCTTTTATCTTAACCTCAAGAAAATTGGGAACAGTTGTTCTCGGAAATATACAGCAGAAATGTGACAAATGTTCAGGGGATATTTGCTTGACATTCTGCATAGGTATGTTCCAATGAGACAGAAAGGATGGTAGGATATAGGAACCATGGTGTACAAAGGCTGTTGAAAATCTAGTCAAGAAGAAAAGAAAAGCTTATAAAAGGTTCAAAAAACTAGCTAATGATAGAGATCTAGGAAATTATAAGGCTAGCAGCAAGGAGATTAAGAATGAAGTTATGAGAGCCTGAAGGGACCATGAAAATGCCTTGGTGAACAGGATTAACGAAAACCCCAAGGCATTCTACAAGTGTGTAAAGAACAAGAGCATAAGGTGTGAGCGAATGGACCAACAAGTGTGACACTGAAAAAGTGTTTATGGAACCGGAGGAGATAGTGGAGATGCTTAATGAATGCTTTGCCTCAGTATTCACTATGGAAAAGGACCGTGGTGATTTTAGGGTTGACTTACACTGGACTGAAAAATTTGAGTATATAGACATTAAGAAAGAGGATGTGCTGGAGCTTTTGGAAAGCATCAAGTTGGATAAGCCACCAGAACTGGATGAGATCTACCCCAGGTTACTGTGGGACAATAAGATGGAGAGATTGCTGATCCTTTGCATCATCAATGGGGACAGGAGATGTTCCGGAGGATTGGAAGGTTACAGATGTTGTTCCCTTATTCAAGAAAGGGAGTACAGATAGCCCAGGAAATTATAGACCAGTAAGTCTTACTTCAGTAGTTGGTAAGTTGATGGAGAAGATCCTGAGAGTGGGATTTAGGTACATTTTGGAGAGACATAATATGATTAGGAATAGTCAGCATGGCTTTGTCAAAAGCAGGTCATGCCTTATGAGCCTGATTGAATTTTCTGAGGATGTGACGAAACCATTGATGAATGTAGAGCAGGAGATGTAGTGTATATGGATTTCAGCAAGGCATTTAATAAGGTACCCCATGTAAGGCTTATTGAGAAAGTAAGGAGGCATGGGATCCAAGGGGACCTTGCTTTGTGGATCCAGAATTGGCTTGCCCACAGCAGGCAAAGAGTGGTTGTAGATGGGTCATTTTCTGCATGGAGGTCGGTGACCAGTGGTGTGTGTGCCTCTTTATTCAATTCTGGTTCATTGCACAACATCCAATCCAGAATAGCTGATCCTCTAGTGGGCTTAACCATGAGCTGCTCTAAAAAGCCATCTCATAGGCATTCTAGAAATTCCTTCTCTTGGAATCCAGCAGGAATCTGATTTTTCAAAGGTGTCCAGAGCTGTTTCACATTGTCTCATATCTGGTCAACTCCTATAAACACCATGGAGAAGAGGCCCCAGACCTCAATTTGTTTTCACAGCCACAATATATTCACCTGCCAAGCAGGGGGACCCACCTTGTCAGGAAAGATGATATCCTGCAAGCATAAGAAAACCTCCATAGAGTGTAAATCTTTTGGCCTAGATTGAAGTATTTAAAGTTCACTATTCTGTGGATGTCTGTATATAGTAGTGTATTATATTATAGATTTTGTACATGTTTGAGTTGCATTCTGTATTGAGTTGGAATTTACAGCTAAACAAGGGGGAGTGTTGTGTATTTAATACTGTATTTCAGTAATGATTTAGAGGAGGGAATTAAATGCAGCATCTCCAAGTTTGCAGATGAGACGAAGCTGGGCAGTGGTGTTAGCTGTGAGGAGGATGCTAAGAGGATCCAGGATGACTTGGATAGGTTAGGTCAGTAGGCAAATTCATGGCAGATGCAATTTAATGTGGATAAATGTGAGGTTATCCACTTTGGTTGCAAGAACAGGAAAACAGATTATTATCTGAATGGTGGCCGATTAGGAAAAGGGGAGGTGCAAGGAGACCTGGGTGTTATTGCACACCAGTCATTGAAGGTGGGCATGCAGATACAGCAGGTGGTGAAAAAGGCAAATGGTATGTTGGCATTCATAGCAAAAGGATTTGAGTACAGGAGCAGGGATGTTCTACTGCAGTTGTACAAGGCCTTGATGAGACTGCACCTAGAGTATTGTGTGCAGTTTTGGTCCCCTAGTCTGAGGAAAGACATTCTTGCCATAGAGGGAGTACAAAGAAGGTTCACCAGATTGATTCCTGGGATGGCAGGACTTCCATATGAAGAAAGACTGGATCGACTAGGCTTATACTCACTAGAATTTAGAAGATTGAGGGGCAATCTTATTGAAACGTATAAAATTCTAAAGGGATTGGACAGACTAGATGCCGGAAGATTGTTTCTGATGTTGTGGAAGTCCAGAATGAGGGGTCACAGTTTAAGGATAAAGGGAAAGCCTTTTACGACCGAGATGAGGAAAAACTTCTTCACACTGAGAGTGGTGAATCTGTGGAATTCTCTGCCACAGGAGACATTTGCGGCTGGTTCATTGGCTATATTTAAGAGAAAGTTAGATATGGCTCTTGTGGCTAAAGGAATCAGGGGGTATGGAGAGAAAGCAGGTATAGAGTTTTGAGTTGGATGATCAGCCATGATCATACTGAATGGCGGTGCAGGCTCGAAGGGCCGAATGGCCTACTCCCGCACCTATTTGCTATGTTTCTGTCTTTCCTCAAATGATAACCCTTTCATTCCCAGAATAATTCTTGTGAACTACCTCTGAACCCTCTCCAATGTCAGCACATCCTTTCTTAAAATATGGGCCTAAAACTGCTCACAATACTCCATTTGTGGTCTCACTAGTGCCTTGTAATTCCTTAGCATTACATCCTGTATTTGACCCCTCTTGAAAAGTCCCTTTGCTTCTCATATTTTTGAATTCTTTTTCCATTTTAAAAGATAGTCTATGCTTTTATTCCTTCCACGATGATACACTTTCCAACACTGTGTTCCACCTGCCACTCCTTTGCCCAATACCCTACTCTGTTGAAATCCTTCAGCAGCATCCCTGTTTCCTCAGAACTACGTGTCCTTGCACCTATCTTCGTATTGTCTGCAGAACCATCAATTCCGTCATCCAAATTAGTGATATACAAGGTAAACAGAAATGGTCCCAACATCAGCATCTGTGGAATTCCACTACTCACTGGCAGCTAATCAGTAAAGGCTCCCTTTATTCCCAGTCTTTGTCTCCTGCCAATGTCCTATCTATGCTAGTATCTTTCCTGTAATATCACGGGCTCTCACCTTGTTATGCAGCCTCATGCATAGCACTTGGTCAAATCAAAGGCCTTCTGAAAATCCAGGTATACAACATCCTCTTTTCTCTGTCCTGCTTGTAATTTCCTCAAAGAATACTAAAATCTGTCAGGTAAAATTTTCCTTGATGGACACCATGACGACTTTGGGCTATTTTACCATGTGCCTGCAAGTACCCTGAAACCACATCCTTCTCAATTGAATCCAACATCTTCCCAACTACTGAGGACAGGCTAACTGGCCTATAATTCCCTTTCTTCTCTCTTCCTTCTTTAAGAGTGACATTTGCAGTTTTCTAGTATTCCAGAAGCATGCCAGAATCCATTGATTCTTTAAAGATCATTATTAATGTCTTCACAATCTCTTCAGTTACCTCCTTCAAAACACTGGGCTGTACTCCTTCAAAACTAACTTCTGATCTTTCATTTTTCCAAGCAATTGCTCCATAGTTATAGCAACTCACTCACTTCTCCTCTGATGCTCTCAGGCTTCAGGCATACTGCCAGTGTCTTTGACAGTTTCAAGTGATGCAAAATACTTAGTTAGATCGTTCACCATTTCCCTGTCCCACATTACTACCGCTTCAACATCATTTTCCACAAGTCCAATGTCTACTCTTACATCTCTTTTATATTTTATATATCTGAAAATAAAAACTTTTGGTATCCTCGTTGATATTATTGACTGTGCTGTCTTTACGACAGTTCATATTACAGTTCATATCTTACGTTCATATTATGTCTTTTGGTTTCCCAATACTCTGATTTCCCATTAATGTTTGCTCTATTATATGCCCTCTCTTTGGATTTATGTTGGATTTGCCTTTTCTTTTCAGCCATGATGGCATCTTCTTCTTTGGGAAATATCTATCCTGTGCCTTCTGACTTGCTCTCAGAAACTCCAATCATGCTGCTCTGCTGTCATCCCTGCTGGTGTCCCCTTCCATTCAACTATAGCCAACTCTTCTCTCATGCTTCTGTAATTCCTTTGTAACTCCATTGTAATACTGATATATTTACTTCAAATTGTGGTGTGAATTCTATCATATTATGATCATTGCCATCGAAGATTTCCTTTACCTATGCTCCCTAATTAAATCCCATTCATTACGCAACACCAAATCCAGAATAACCTTTTCCCTGGTAGGTTCAATGACAAGCTACTCTATGTAGCCATCCAATAGGCATTCTACAAATTCTGTCTCTTGGGACCCACTACAAACCCTAATTTCCTCAATCTATTTGTATATTGAAGTCCCCCATGACTATCACAATATTGCCTTTTTGACGTGCCTTTTTCATCTCCCGTTGTAATATGTAGCCCACATCTTGCCTACTATTTGGAGGCCTGTATATAACTCCCATCAGGGTCTTTTTACCTTTGCAGTCTCATAACTCTGTCTTCACAGATTCCAGATCTTCTGATCCTATGTCACCTCTTTCTACGTATTTGTTTTCATCTTTATCAACAGAGCCACACCAGCCACTCTGCTTACCTGCATGGCCTTCTGATATATTGTGTTTCCTTACATGTTAAGCTCCCAGCTACAGTAGTATTTTTTTCAACCATGACTCAATAATGCCCAGAACGTCATACCTGCCAATCTTGAACTATGTAACAAGATCATCTACCTTATTCTGTCAACTGTATACATTCATATTTTACACCTTCAGTTCTGTATTTGTCACCATTTTTGATTTTGTAACCTTTTATATTGCAACTTATTCCACTGTCTACAATTTTGCCCCATCATCTGCCTGCCCTCCTGACAATCTCACTACATGCTGCCTCTGCTTGTAAATTAATACCCAGCCCCCTGCCAAGTTAATTCAAACCCTTCCCAAAAGCTCTGGCAAACTTGACCACAAGGATATTGGTCTCCCTCAGGTTCATGTTTAACTGCTTCCTTTTGTACTGGTCACATTTCCCCAGAAATCAGAAACCCTGCCCCCTGCAACAGATCCTCAACTGTGCATTCATTGCCAGATCATCCTATTCTTACCCTCACTGTTGCATGGCACAGGTTGCAATCCAAAGCTTGCTCTCCTGGAAGACCTGCTTTAAGCTTTCTAGGTCTGCTTTTTAGCTCATCCTAGATCCTCTCTTCAGGACCTCCATGCTTTTCCTATCTGTGTCATTGGTGCCAATATGTACCAAGACCTCTGGCTGCTCACCCTCCTCCTTTAGAATGTCGTGGACATGATCCAAGTCTTCCCTGACTCTGGCACCTTGGAGGCAACATTTATCCGGGTGTCTCTATCGTGTCCACAGGATCTTGTGACTGCTCCTTTCACTATGGAACCCTCTATCACTACTGCAGTCGTCTTCTTCTCAGCTTTCCTTCTGAGCCACAGCACCAGGCTCAGTGCTAGAGAAGTTGTCACTGTGCCCCCCCCCCCCCAACTGGTCAGTCATCTCCCTCAACAGTATCCAAGATAGTATACTTATTATTGAGGGGAACATCTATAGGGATACTCTGTATGGCACATTTCCTTTCCCTCTTCTAACAGTCACCTAGTTACCTGCCTTCCTGCAACTTTGGAGTGACTGCACCCATGTCGCCTATTTCTCTCATCTCCTCAGTTTCCCATGTGAGTCAAGTTGAAGCACCAGATTCTCAGCACATTCTCTGACCTATAGTTCGGTGCACCTGATGCAGATGTGGTTATCTGGGAGGCTAGATGCCTCTCAGAATTCACACATCTCACACAGAGGTGTGATTAATATTGATCTTGGAATAACTTAAAAGGTCTGCACACAATCATGAACCAAGGAGCTCTGCTGAACTATGTCTTTTTCAATGCTCTAAAATGTAATTAAGCATAAGGTAAATTCAGAATTATACAGAATATGAAGCAATTTCTGGAGGGGAAAGTGCAGACAAGGGAATATATTCAAATTGTACAGCATTTCTTGAGAGTTTATTGCTACTGCATCCTGAAACCTGTGCTTAATTCTGTGTCAGGAGATGCCTACACAAGACATGCCTCTGCATAATCACCTCTGTGTAGAAAGTGTTGAGCTCCATTTAAATTGTCCCCTCTCACATTTAATCTATGTCTTCTAGTATTAGCCACCCATACTCTGTAAAAAAGACTGGGACCATACATTTTATCTATGCCACTTAAGAGTTTATAAACCTCCATATGGTCACCTCTCAGCCTTTGTTCCCTCAGGTAAACAATCCCAGTCTATTGAGTCTCTCATTTTTACTCAACCCCACCTGTTCCAACAACATCATTGGGAATCACAGTATTTTCCATGCTCTCTTGTTTAATTACATTCTTTCTACACAACGGAAATAGGCACAATATTTTAGGTGAACTCTCACCTGCGTTTTATATCCTTGTACCATTGCATGCCAACTCTTGTATTCAATATGCCTTCTACACCAATTTGTCTGCTTGTATCGCCACTTTCAAGAAACAATACACTGGTATACTCCAAGGTCTCTCAGCTCCATAACACTTCCCTGGACCCTATCATTATTGTGTAAGTACTACCCTGATTTAGCCTCCTAAAATACATCATGTCACATTTACACTTTACCGAGTTAAATTCTATCTTCAGTTCATTAGCTTGGTTTCCTTTTTGATCAAGAAACTTGTAAATTTAGACAAATTTGTTCACTGTGCATGACACTGCCAATACTGATATCATCCACAAACTTTCTAATTAAATAGTACTCTTGAATTTATGATAAACAACAGAAAAAGTAGCAATGATCCTTGCTGTACAGTCCTAGACAAATGCCTCCAATCTGAAAAACAATCCTCCACCAAGCCAATTCTGTATCCATTTGGCTAGGTCACATTGGGCTGCTTATGATCTCACCTTCTGAACCCATTCTCAATCAAGTCCTTGTCAAATTCCAATAATATTTACCAACATGTCCTCATGAATCCTCTTGTCACTTCGTCAATAAATTCATATTCATGAGGTACAATTTTTCACGTACACTGACATGCTGAAAATTTTCTGCCTCTCCAAATGCTGATAAATCCTATCTCTTGCAATCTGCTTCAGTACCAATAGTCAATAGACAATAGACAAGAGTAGGTGCAAGAGTAGGCCATTTGGCCCTTTGAGCCAGCACCACAATTCAATGTGATCATGGCTGATCATCCACAATCAGTACCCCATTCCTGCCTTCTCCCCATATCACTTGACTCCACTATCTTTAATAGCTCTATCTAACTCTTTCTTGAAAGCATCCAGAGAATAGGCTTCCACTGCCTTCTGAGGCAGAGCATTCCATAGATCCACAACTCTCTGAGTGAAAAGTTTTTTCCTGAACTCTGTTCTAAATGGCCTACCCCTTATTCTTAAACTGTGGCCTCTAGTTCTGGACTCCATCAACATCGGGAACATGTTTCCTGCCTCTAGTGTGTCCAATCCCTTAATAATCTTATATGTTTCAATCAGATCCCCTCTCATCCTTCTAAATTCCAGTGTATACAAGACCAGTCGCTCCAATCTTTCAACATATGACAGTCATGCCATCCTGGGAATTAACCTCGTGAACCTACACTGCACTCCGTCAATAACAAGAATGTCCTTCCTCAAATTTGGAGATCAAAACTGAACACAATATTCCAGATGTGGTCTCACCAGGGCCCTATACAACTACAGAAGGACCTCTTTGCCCCTATACTCAAATCCCCTTGTTATGAAGGCTAACATGCTATTAGCTTTCTTCGCTGCCTGCTGCACCTGCATGCTTACTTTCAGTAACTGATGTACAAGAACACCTAGATCTCGCTGTACTTCCCCTTTTCCTAACTTTTTTCTAACTCAGATAGTACTCTGCCTTCCTGTTCTTGCCACCAAAGTGGATAACCTCACATTTATCCACATTAAACTGCATCTACCATGCATCTGCCCACTCACACAACCTGTCCAAGCCACCCTGCATTTTCCTAACATCCTCCTCATGTTTCACACTACCACACAGCTTTGTGTCATCTGCAAATTTGCTACTGTTACTTTTAATCCTTTCATCTAGATCATTAATGTATATTGTAAATAGCTGCGGTCCCAGCACCGAGCCTTGTGGTACCCCACTAGTTAATGCCTGCCATTCTGAAATGGACCCGTTAATCCTTACTCTTTATTTCCTGTCTCCCAACCAATTTTCTATACATGCTAGTGCCCTACTCCCAATACCAAGTGCTCTAATTTTGCCCACTAATCTCCTATGTGGGACCTTATCAAAGGCTTTCTGAAAGTCCAGGTACACTACATCCACTGACTCTCCCTTATCCATTTTCATAGTTACATCGTCAAGAAATCCCAGAAGATTAGTCAAGCATGATTTCCCCTTTGTAAATCCATGCTGACTCAGACTGATCCTGTTACTGCTACCCAAATGTGCTGCTATTTCATCTTTTATAATTGATTCCAGCATCTTCCCCACCACTGATGTCAGGCGACCTGGTCTATAATTCCTTGTTTTCTCTCTCCCTCCTTTCTTAAAAAGTGAGATAACATTAGCTATTCTCCAATCCTCAGGAACTGGTCGTGAATCTGTAGAACATTGGAAAATGATTACCAATGCATCCTCAATTTCTAGAGCCACCTCCTTAAGTACCCTGGGATGCAGACCATCAGGCCCTGGGGATTTATTAGCCTTCAGTCCCATCAATCAACCCAACATCATTTTCTGCCTAATGTGAATTTCCTTTAGTTCCTCCATTACCTAAGGTCCTCTGACCACTATTACATCTGGATTGTCTGTGTCTTCCCTAGTGAAGACAGATCCAAAGTACCTGTTCAACTCGTCTGCCATTTCCTTGTTCCCTATAATAGATTCACCCGTTTCTGCCTTCAAGGGTTCAACTTTGCTCTTAACTAATTTTTTCCTCTTCACATACCTAAAGAAGCTTTTACTATCCTCCTTTATATTCTTGGCTAGCTTACATTTTTACCTCATCTTTTCTTACCTTACTATTAATGATGTTAAACTTAATGGCCTGCAGTTCCTGACTTATCCTTGTAGCCTTCTTAAGTAAAGGCACATCATTAGCCAGACTATAGTTTCTCTCTCTCTTCCAGAATTCTCCTTCCATTTAGATCCCTCCCTCTGAAATCTTATTCATTGACTCATCATCCATACTTTCTGCCACCTTGAATGAGATTCCAGAAGGAGATCCCCACTATCTCTCTTCCTGTCTTTTAACATTCTGAAGAGATTGTTCCCATTTCAAATTGTTAACCTGCCTCTTCCATCTCAAAAAAAAACGTTTCTTTTTTTTCTTTTCATTACACTGCACCCATAACACTACAGGAGATACCAAAACCTTGTTCTCCACCATCTCAGTACCTAAATTGTGCTTTCAGATGAAGCAGTTATTCCCTGGCCCTTCTTCCATTCTAGTGCACTGAACCACATACTTATGATGTGGTGATTTTGTTTCTGAGAAAGTAAGTGTGGACTGAACAACTGTTTTGGTGACCCTGTATTTTTTTCATTTCTCTGATATTTAAATTCCAACACACTAACTCAACTGTCTGCATCTTTCTGCATTATTTGGGTAAGGACCAACATAACTTGAAAAATAGCATGTCATCTTCCATCTTGGCATAAAGCAGCCTTATGGACTAGTTATTAAACTCAACAGTTTTCTGGACCTTTTTCTCTATCTGTTTCAAAATAATAATCTGCAGATCATAGTTTCATATCTTTGAGAACTTTTTTGTTCATATGAATTTATCTTTATAACTTTCCTCAAGATTTTCAGGGTTACTAACAGCAAATGATAATGCAATAGTACAACAGGCAGACAAGGTATAACAGCCTCATGCTTTCATGGTGTAACAGGCAGATCATCTCCCACACCCCTGCAACTTAAAAAAAAAATCCTGTTTCCTCTCTTTCCTGATTCAAGTGATCCCTCTCAATAATATACTGTTTTGCTCCTTCTACAGATGCTATTCAGCCAGCTGAGTAGTAAAAGTCCTTCAGCTTTCAATTTAGATTTTTCATAATAGCTGTTCTTTTCATCTTCAGTAAGTGTGTATGGCTTCCTGTCTAGCTACATGAGAGGCCATGGTCTAGGAATAAGGAAAGTATCTGTTAGTCATTGGCGTGGGTAAAATGACAGCAGAAAAAAAGGGAATGAAAAGGTTTTACTCAATGGTTCTGGCAATGATATCCCCCAAAATGGAAATGGCTTGTCAAGAAAGGAAAGGAAAGAGAAAGAGTCAGACCATGCAATGGTGTAAACAGCTTGGAAAGTCCGCAAAAATATTGCTTTGAAACAATGGTCTAAATTTTATATCTTTGAGATGTTCCTCAGAGTGACTGAGATCAGTTCCCTTTTGCATACCCCAAATTCATTCTTGCCTGGTTGAACTTTAAGAACACATAAATTGCCATCATCCCAAAGTGGCTACCACAGAAACTTCTGCTGAATTGTAAAATCAGAAGCAATGGATACATCTAAATTGCCTCATAGTCAATTCATCAAATCAAAAAAAAAATCAATCAGGAATATACAAATTTGAATGCAATAGACAAATAAATATCTATGTGTAGGGTAATCTCTAAATTAATTACCATGCTGACAAAAGGGGATCCCAGCATGTATATAACAGAAAATTATCGAGTGTGTAGAAAATTTGCTCAGCCAGAACTGCCATGTGGACCCGTTATGGATTCCTGTTGAGTTACCCATTATCACACAAGATGGCCTTTCACCATTATGATTCATACTTTATCACATCAAATATCTGCAAATATTGCAAAAGTTATGAGGCCAGTTAGAGCTGAAGGTTTGTAATCAATTTATTGTTGCATCATTATAAAAGACTGACAACAAAGACTAAGGTACAAAATATATTCTCAATTGAAAGCAAAACAAATCAAACCCAGATAGTTTCTATACTTTTTTTTTACTCAGTTGCTGGTGGGAAGTGGTAGCAACGGTAATAACGTGATACTTACAGTAATGTATTCAATGCTTCTGCATCTAGCTTTAGCCAGAGTCTCTGGCTCCAAATCCTGTTGAAGTTTTGATCTACAGAAAGCCAAAGCAGCAGAATTCCAGTGGTGCAGAGGTAGCATCAGCAACTTACATTACATACATTTTAAAATATGCATCATCAAAGGTGTTAGTGAAAACTGAGATCAATGAATCTTCTTCTTTGTTTAGAATCTTGTCATACTTAGGACAAATAGATGCTTGGAAGAGCTGCACATTAGTCATCTGACCACCAGGACATGACAGCATGACAAAGGTCTAAAGCAAAATAATATTCTATGGTTTCTCTATTGGTCTCATCTAATGTGATAAAATGAATAGGTTGTTCATTATTGCACAGTTTGCAATCGCCATGTGTTCTGCCAAAATTATTCAATCTATAAATTATGCACCTAAACCTACACATTTTTATTTGACCAAAAGTCATGAGTGTGATAGATCATAGTTGACTTGTCCATCCAGGCAGCAATATTTAAGAGACTTTTATACAGTTCAGCTAAAATAAGCCCACTTACCTGGGACCTTATCTATTGGCCAAAATCAGGGGTTCCCAACCTGGGGTCCCTGGGGCCCCTTGCTTAATAGTATTGATCCATGACAAAAAAGGGTTGGGAAACCTTGTCTTAATTAGTCACTTCTTCCAATGCTTTTTTGTTGCTATTCCACTATGCTGATATATTTTTTTCTGAGGCAAGGATAACAGCACTTCTTAAATCCATGATTGCTGCCACTGTCGACTTCAGAAAGTTCTCTATGTTAAACATTACTGAGACATGGAAACATATCTCCATGGCTTAAATCCTGCTATACCCTCCTTAATAATACTGTGTAAGATATTCTTTGTTGGATGGGCAATCTTGTTGTGGGTGATGAGGAGCATATAGTTAAAGACGGCATTGTAAATGACGCATTTGTCTTATAAAAGATTTAAGGAAAATTTTCCTTGTATCTTAACAGCAGCTTGAATTTTTTTCATTGAAATGTACAAATGCTTAGACTTCCAGTGCCTTCCTCTGTGCTCTGTATGTACATCAACACTCTGTGACTTGTTTCATACAGAACTAGTGAATGGTTAAACAGATTTTAGTTAACATGAGTTAACGTGAAACTCATGTTGGATAAACAAAATGAATGTTGTTTTTAATTGAGTGAGGTCATCAAGATTCCAATGGCAATAAAAATTAGATTAGCACTAATTTTCTGAAGGGAACTGAACTTGGGCATTTTGCAAGCCAATACTGAAGAAGTTCGAGAGGAACCATCAACCACTGTAGTGCTTGCACATAGGGGAATACATCCTTACTTGGCTGGATCTCGGAGAAGGAGTGGTGACAATACTGTGTTGCATTATTTTTTATTCTTTCAAAATTAGGTCCATAATTGATTGAGGCTTCTTCAATTTGGCTTCACATTGTTCTTTATGGAGAAGATCAATCTTTGTGACACTACCCCTGCAGCTGATCTCAGAAGTCTTGCATACATGTCTCAGTAGGCATAAAAATGCTGCTATATTCTTTCAATACTACTAAGCAGAAACCAATTAAAATTCGCAAAGAGTTGCTTATGGATAGCTTTATTGTAATACTGATTGAATTTACCCTTCAGCAACTGACAGTGCCCGTGTGGAAGATTTTCCAACCGAATTATAAATGAAGGCTTCAGTAAAGATGTGAAAAACACACATTCAATCAAAGCATGTTTTTTTCCCCTCAACCTTAGGCGTCTGGCTGACCTGTAATTCATTATTACTGTTGTTTTCCAATCAGTCAAAAGTTGTTCTGATAATGAGAAACTGACTGCTACTCTGCAGATCATTTCAATAAGGGCTGTTTGATCCAAAGGATTAGGACAGGATTATGTCTTTGAGGATCTGCGTTTCTGTCAACATCGTGTGTGCAGTTTTACACTTTCTCAGGATAAACTCTCTGCTTTACGATCATATACTAATCAATTTATAAAACATTGATTAAACCAGACTTTTAATCCACCATAGTCCTTTTGACTGTTGATGAAAAGCAATTGTATTGCTCGCTCAAACATCAGAGCGTTGTGTTGCAAACTGTCTGACGCCATTACTAAATTATCTAAAATCCAAACTAGATGGCAAAGTTTTAATCAGTATTTCTAAATTAAGTTGCAAAGAAATGAGTTATGGCATACGGTATCACACATAAATGCACATGCTCCAACATATGAGCACCATGTTACAGAACTTCTGAACGACCAGATAATTTAAGTAGATTTTTTTTGTGCTACGTTTCCTTTCATTCGATGTTTCTATTGCTAGGCACAACTAACAGGAGATAATTTTAACTGCTCTTTTAAATGAGGACACATAAATTTTCAGTTCAACCCAGTAACCCAACTATTATTTAATGAATAATGTACCTGATCGAGTAACAGCTACTGAAGCCAGATTCGTTTGCTCAACTGAGAATTGGGTGATATTATAAAGAGAACGGGTCACACGAATAAATAAATAGATTAAAATAAACGTGGTTAAAATGAAAATGTAACAATAAGTAAAGAGTTCTTAACATTGGTCATGGCTAAGTAATTAGATAAACCAACTTCCCACCTGATTGGCTGGATTTTCATCCCACTGACGATACTTAGTGGCTTTGGCTTTGCAATTTGATTCTGACACGTCGTTGTTTAAAGTTTTTGGCGCATTCCATTCCACTCCAATTGTGTCTGCTTTAGTAACTCCGACTTTGGATTTTGCTGGACTGTATGGTTTGAGGAAAGTAAAATCACTCTTAGCAGATTCCGGAGTCAAACAGACCTTGTAATAATACAACTGTGAGGCGGGCTCACTTCCCCCCACTTCCAAAAAATCAGATGGTACTTTGGAACTCGCTGTAACTTGGAGATTTATATTTGATGTTTTCAATATATCTGGCGAATTAAGATGCTGAAGGCAGCAGCAATTCCAAAAAGCTGTGCTGTGATCACGGACATTATTTATATACTGGTGGCATTTGATGGCAGAAATAATAACTATTGCCACGATGAACAGAAGTGAAAAGGACCCCAGGCTGATTATTAGGTAAAATGTTAAGTTGTAATTTTGTTGTGTCTGTTCGGACAAGTTGCTGATTTCAGGTAGAATTTCTGTAATGATATCTATTATTGAAAATATGACGGTGGCTGTTGCCGAAAGTGGCGCTTGGCCATTATCCTTCACAAGGATGAGAAGCCTTTGCTTAGACGCGTCCTTCTCGCCGAAACGCCGTGTTGTCCTTATTTCTCCTGTATGGACAGCTATGTTGAACAGCGTTGGATCAGTGGCGTGTAGCAGTTGATAGGAGAGCTTAGCATTCTTCCCCGAATCAGCATCAGTGGCAATTATTTTGGTTACCAATTGGCCTGGATCAACAGTTCGCGGGACAGTCTGAAAAGCAGCAGAACCGTTGTTTGGCCGCGGGGACAGAATAACGGGCGCGTTATCATTCTGATCCAAGATAATTATATTGACTTTGACAGTGCTACTGAGCGGTGGAAACCCAGCATCCTGAGCTTGGATTTGGATTTGAAAATCCTTAAGTTGCTCATAGTCGAATGAACGTAGTGCGTAAACTTTTCCATTATCCGAGTTGATTGAAACATAGGTTCTCGAAGGTAATCCTTGAATCATCCGGTCCAGGATGGAATAAGACAGATAAGCGTTTTGATTCGAATCTGGATCAAATGCTGTCACCGAGCAAACTGTGGCGCCGGGTGGATTATTCTCAGTGACATAAATTGTATAGGCTGACTTCGAAAATCTTGGCGCGTTGTCATTCACATCTGAAACCTTCAGTAATATGGACTTGTAGGTAGAAAGGGAAGGATATCCAGAATCAGTGGCAGTAATGGTGATATTGTACTCTGATACCTTTTCGCGGTCGAGTGGCTCAGCTGTCATCAGTGTGTAGTGGTTATTAAAGGACGACTGAATTTTAAATGGAATGTCCGGAGAAATCAAGCAATTGATTTGGCCATTCTTTCCCGAATCTGGATCGGTGACACTGATAAGAGCGATTACTGTGCCGATCGTCGCGTCTTCCATCACTGGGCTGGACAGCGAAGTTAGAATCACTTCGGGAGCATTATCGTTTACATCTATAATATCAACCAGAACTTTGCAGTGCGCAGGTATTGCATATGGACCACCTTTATCCTTAGCTTGTATGTAGAATTCATAATTATTCACTTCTTCGTGATCGATAACACTTTTAACTCTAATTTCACCTGTCTGGGAATCAACATTAAACAGTTCCTGTACTCTAGGGGGAGTATGTCGACTGAAGGAATACACTATCGCACCATTGGAGCCTTCATCCAAGTCGCTGGCATTCAGTTTTAGCACCAATGTTCCCTTTGTTGCATTTTCTTCCAAGGAAACTTTGTAAGTTGTCTGTTGAAAGACAGGTTGATTATCATTGGCATCTAGTACAATAATGGAAAGTAGCGCGCTGCCCGATCGGACTGGAATCCCGCCGTCAACTGCAGTCAGAATGAGTTGATGGATTTGTTGTTGTTCTCGGTCCAGCGCTTTCTCCAGCACTAACTCAGCATATTTGCTGTGATCGCTTCGCGTCTCTATATCCAAGATAAAATGCTCATTTGGACTTAGCCTGTAGGTCCGGATGGAATTTGTACCCACGTCGGGATCGTGAGCGCTCTCGAGAGGGAATCGTGTGCCCGGCAAAGCTGATTCTATAATTTCCAAAGAGAGATCCTTTCTCAAGAAACTTGGGGAGTTATCATTTATATCCATAATTTCCACTTCGATACGATATAGTTCAAGAGGATTTTCAATAACGATTTCCAGATGCAGAAAACAGTTGAAGCTAGGACCACAGAGCTGCTCCCTATCTATCTTTTCATTCACGAATAGGATGCCATTTCCCAAATTTACTTCCAAATATTGCTTTGAAGCGTCGGTAACTATCCGCAGCCTCCTGGCTGATAGCTTACCAACGTCTAATCCCAAATCGTCAGCTACGTTCCCCACAAAAGCTCCGTGTTTTAGTTCTTCGGGAATTGTGTAGCGAATCTGTCCAGAAATTAAATCAGTAACACTGGACACCGTAATAAAGCACAACACTTGCCTTGTTAGTATCCACGATCTCTTTCCAGTCAACATTTCCAAGCTTTCGGATATATATTCCAGTCTTCCGATTAAATATTTAGAAATTAGTGTAAGATTATCACAGGCGTAACTTCTTGGTTTGGTAACTTATATAATTTGCAAATAAATCAACAATTTCAGTTAAAGCAATTCCTCTTTCAGAAATGTTACCTTCTGTTGAAGCGTCGTTCCCATCTTCTTCAAACGTGCACGATCGTTCTGCAATGATACCCGTTACTCTGATGTTGTATCTCAGTTAGCACAGCGGGCTCTGTGTGTCTGTGTATGTGTATGTACGTGGAGGTGGCTCCTTTGTCTGGAGGGTGTGAAGACTCTGCGCTCACATTTCAGTACTCTGTGGCGGACAGCACCAGCGCTCAATCCAGCGGGTAACGCTTGGTGTGTCTTAAAGACACAGTCCATGCAGAATGCGATTGGTATTCAATATAAAGATTTTTAGCTTTCCTCGATGTCTGATAGTCCATGTCGCCAAATGACTTGAAAATGCTTTTCCATTTGGTTTCAAATACTTGAATTCTTACTTTCCATATAAAATGCTAATTGAGATTATATTTTCTCTGATGAAAGCAAATCATTTTGGTAATGAATGATTTCTTTCGGTATAATTAAGTGTATAATGTGCTCTCAAATCAAAATTGACAATCAGATGATACGCACAAAATCGGGTGGAAGCTTGCTCCTAATAATTTACAAATCTTCTGTGTATTCGGCAGCATTCTGGTTCACTTTGAGTTAACTTATTAAACTCATTACAGTGCACTCACGCGAAAACTGGCTCGCCTGTTTCCCATTGAATGTCCAAACTCAATGAGCCTTGACATATTCTTCATTGGACCCTTGGCAAAAATCCCTAAAGGGACTAGAATTAATTCTGCACTGAACACCAGATAATCACTTTAGCGTTTGGTGGTTATATATTTTGGGAGCCTAACGTAGTCACATTTACTGAAATACATCATAAATATCCGCTGTATTCAGGGATAAAGTACAAATATGAGGAGAAAGAATGATGGATGCATGTTAACGAGAGAGAGATTTAGAGTGCCATAGTGATAGATGAACTGGCATGTGGACCAAGTAGTGAGGATGCTCAATATGTAAATGTAGTCATCTTCTTGGTAATGATGGTCATCAAAGCTGAAAATGTCAGCCAGCTCTGCAACACAATATGAATGATATAGATATGCAAAGCAATTAAAGCATTCACCTTCCTCTCAGAAGAAAATGCATAGAATTTTAATTGAAATCATGCACATGATGTGAGCAGATCAGTCCTGTGATGCAAGCAGGGTCCAATTTCTAATGCATCCTAAAAGATCAAAAAGAAATAAACAATGAATCATGGTAAATTATTAGTTGTTACTCTCTCTTTTGACATCCTATCCATAGATATCCTATGTTAATTGATTGCCTTCAGATATCAGTAGAAGACTCAACAGACAAAGAAACAGCTGAAAATGATTACCAAGATGCACAGCATCAATGAAGAAAGAAATAGTCAACTCTTCTATTTGGTTAAACATTTATTAACACAAAATATATCAGACCCTTCTCCTTTTGACTTTCTATTGATGCAAGTCTCGGAAGAGTTAATTTTGGAAATATACTGAAATTGATGGTAATATGATACAATGAATCAGTGCTTATTGATATTCATCATTCACCGAGTCATTTCCTGTTAAGAACGGGTTAAATGGGCCACATCTATAAAACAATATATTATTGAGCAAAGTTTCTTTTTAGTATTGAAGGCTTTAGGCAACAAGTCCTTGGCA
This sequence comes from Hypanus sabinus, assembly GCF_030144855.1. Lineage (NCBI taxonomy): Eukaryota > Metazoa > Chordata > Chondrichthyes > Myliobatiformes > Dasyatidae > Hypanus > Hypanus sabinus. Next base: position 57,257,692 of record NC_082720.1, on the reverse strand, counting down.
ACATTTGCGAAATGAGTTCCCATGGAAACAAAATCACCGGGGCCGTTTTTTTTTGTTGTCCTGAGATGTTGTATAAGATATAAAGAAAGTTGATGCTATGGGAGAAATTAACTTGAAGCAGAAAGAATATCAAGGGACCAAGAAGCAAGTCACAATGTTTTGAAGAAAGTCTGCAGATTTAACATTAAACCATCCAGGCAAAGTATTTCTCTACTAATTGAATGGTAGAAGCAGCTGAAGTTGTGCCTCTTGGTGCTACAATTGATCCAGAATGCCACTAGCAAGAACAATAATTCCCTGACACACCAAAGGAATTGGTTACAATAGATGCATAAAATACTAACAGTTGATCCGAATGGAATATGTTGCAATACAGGCTTGAATAAAGAATACTGAAATCCTTTTGAGTTAGAACCTGAGCTGGCTTAAAGAGGAGAACTTAGCCCTAGGGTAAGGATCTGAAATATGCTTGGCTGAGCCAAGGGATTAGAGTGCGGCTGAGAGTTTTCCTCTCAGCTTGTAAAATACATCTTTCTGAAAATGCCTGACAGGATTCATGAATTCATTGTGCAAAAGTTGAACACATTTTCTATTACTACATACCCTTCAAACACATAAAATCGATACAACGTTTTGCTACCTCTATGGCACTCAATGATTTCTCTTCCCTGCATCAAACAGCACAGATTAGCTAAGTTTCTGTTCTGTGACCCTCTTGGTAAACTCAGCTGTACTGTATAGTCAAAGAGTTAGAGAGTGATCCAGTACATTAGCAAGGGGAATATATTATATCATAGCTAATATTTAGCAGTTCATACATTGGGGAGGTATTTCCTCTCTGTGAGGCCAAGATCAATGATAATGCTCACAAATTTGCAGCAGCCATTGGAATTTCTTTCAAAAGATAAGTCATCAGTGAGAAGGCTCAAATTTATTTCCCATCCTTCATCACCTTTGAGCTGGTGAAGGTGACTTGGCTTCTTGTTGATTGACTGTCTAATTGAACCATTTCAGGGTCAGGTTAAGAATTGGAAACATAGCTATAAGAAAGTAATGGTAAACCAATAGTTTCAAAAACACCAGTGTTATTGTTACACTTCCAACAAAATTTTAAGGCTCACTCAGCCTCAATATACTTAAAGTATGATATAAAATACAAAAAAGTACCTACTGAAGCATAACTCCATCAGATGTGAATGTACTCAGAAAGCAATATGGTCTGGATGAGTGGGGGGAGGGTTGTTCAGTCTGTACTGAATCCCACACAACAACCTCCTCATCTAACCAAAATAGATTACAACAAAATATGAAATAAAAGTTCAAAGAGGGTATTGCAAAATATTGGGAGATCTGTTGGATCTACTTTGTTTCTAGCATATTTCTAGCATATTTCTAGCATCCACATTCTTTTTTTTCATCCTGTATGGTGATTGCTTGTTTTGTGAAAGCTTCTCATTATAAAAGTCTCTTTGCAGTTTGACCTGCACTGATGATAATTTGCATCTCAAGTGGCTTATTTTTAAAATATAAAAGAAGAAAAGTGAAAATAAATTGCTACTGAAATTTACAAAAAGGTCCTGAATTTTATCTTGTCAACATAATACTTTGATGATTTACTTACCAATCAAATAAATTAATTTCTTTTACCAAAGATGTGAAATGTTAATCTAATGAAGACAACATTTTAATTATCTTGCAAGTAAACATTAGCCAGTTCAGCAGCGGCACTGCCACAGAAGAGCCATTGAATTACATTTTTCATGCTGCTGATGAGGAAGCAGGCAGGGTATGAGCAATAAGGTGTAAGAAGGAAGCTTCAGTCTCATAAACACAAGAGATTCTGCAGATGCAGATCAGTCTCATGATGTATTTTCTCTGCAGAGGATGTGGAATATGAAAAAGAAAATCCCTAGCGATGTCCCTTCCTGATCAAGATGAATTTGCAGGTGAGTAATTCAAGTAGCAGTCTACAAAAAGACAGATTTACTGTCGGTACATTTAAACAAATGTCAGGTACCATGCAATGCACTTTCCTTTTGTTTGTCACAGTTATGCAAAGTATATTTTGTGACTAGTTTCCTCATTTTAATTAATCACATGAAACAAATTATTCATAAGAACTTCCTATTGAAAGTCTGGGAATTGCAGCAGCTTCTGACATGTATCATTTTTGTTTTTGCATTCCTTCATTGTTTTGTTTAATATCCCTGTTATGAATTTCTATCCCAAAGTTGATAACAAACACTGCTGATGTGAACTTAGACAGTGCAACTTTCAATCTTTGATTAGTTAGGGTATCATGGCCACCTGAAAATTTCCTGAAATGAAAATTGCAAAGCCATACATTTGGAATTTCCACATGCGTTATCCCAATGTTGTGACATAAGTTAAGGTCAGAAACAAACATAACTGTGGGAATATGATGCAATACATCTGCCAAAGCACATAGTGAGGTTTAGACCAGGTAAGGGGGAAAGTTGATTGGTGGGAGGAGGTAGAGAAGCTGCAATGTGATAGGTGGAAAAGTTAAAGGGCTGAAAAATAAGGGACCTTCCCATCACATTGTATCACATATCACTTGTCAACTTGTAATCCTTCCTCTCTCCCACATTATTATTTTGGCTTCTTCTCTCTCCCTTTTCCTATCCTGATGAAGTGCCTCAGCCTGAAAAGATGACTGATTATTTTCCCCAATGGATGCTGCCTTACTAACTGAGTTCCTCCAACATTTTGGTTTTATTAATCTGCAGAATGTGTTGTATTTATAACTAGGAAGTAACAACAACGATTGGAACAGCAGATACTATGGCAGAATCCTTTCCAATTTAGTTGAACAAAAAACCTTGTTGCAATTATCAATACCACCCTTAGAGCATTGTGAAGTACTATATTCTTCATATCACTCAAAAGTCATACTTAATTGAAAATTGGTAGAACATTAATTGCTGAAATAAGGTGCCTAGTGCCCAAGACTTCCAACACTCACTGGAGTTTATACTAACGAAGGATAATCACTTTGTATTCTGAGAAAGTGGTTTAGATGCTAATAGACTATTTGACAAAATGGAATGTCTAGATTTGGGGAGTTTTTCAAGGCATACCGCCAACTAATTGGAAACTGAAATGACCAGATATGTCTTTACTCAGAGCACAGAAGGTACTGAATGGTATGCCACTGAGCTTACATCAGAGCATATTTGATAGATATTTTATCGGAAATGAAAAGGCTGAGGAAAAGTGGATCAATTGTAGGATTAGCTGAACCTTTCTGAATGGTGAAGAAGCTCAGTAAAGCTGCATGAATAATCCTTATATGCCTTGATGAATTTTGCAGACTTTTACCTAGACTTCTGGAACTGTCTGAGAAAAGTTTATTGTCTCAGTAAGCCTGCTATATTATCTGGTGTTTGAGTTATACGACCAGTCAAATGCATTGGCTTTCTTATTTTGCTTCACATAATGATTGCTCTTGCTTTTTGCTTCCATTTTAATATGCCAGAGGAAATGATCGGTCTCTGAAAGCAACATGTAACTCTAAAATAGATAGAAGCTTATTGTGTTTGTTGCTCGGATTACTAGCATATGCAGGCATTCTCTTGTTTATGACTGGATTTAATTTTGTTTGATTTCGATCTTTTTCTTAGCTGAGCACATTTAATGTTTGAGATGACTTGAGAACAGTGAAATTACTGTCTGGTTTTGTTTTGAATACCAAAATAGGCCTACACATGCTGCAACAAAGACTGCAATGAAATTATCCCCTCTCTTTACTAATAGGTTTCATCTCAGTTTGAATGAGTATTATTTTTCAAAATATCAATACTACTCAACTGAGAAACAGGGATTTGAATGAAGGTATCATTGGGGCTAGTTCTATTGCAAAGCTTTGCCACATCCATGGTTTTTGATCAGATAATCATCAACCCATCAGTTACCCTTGGTTGATTTGAAAACTGTAGTTTATGAATGAAAGATTCTTGTTTACTTGCAACAACCATCCAACATTCAGGTATTTTTGATTAATATCATGCTTGCAGCATTCCAAAATTATTCTTCAATGATTTTACTTTTTTCTGACTCAAAAACAGAAGAATTATCTTATGGGATTGCATGATTGATTATTCTGGTCTATTCTGTTCCATTGTACCTTCAAAACCCATCAGCTCTGGTGAAATCGGTACCTAGAAAGTGTTGTTATTGCTTAAAATTGCTTTGTGCATTCACTGGTCCCTCAGAAACTGCATAGGCACCAAAGCCTTTGACACAGCACATGATTTAAAATAATGCTAGTATGTTTCTCTCAAGACTCTTTTTTATTGGTGTATGAGGTCCCACATTTGATTTTACCCAGTGAATGGAAGATTCATGATGGAACATCCAAAGGAAACAGGGAAGAGATTTAACATCTTATTTCATGTTACAAGTTGTTGCATATTACATCAGAAATAAATTAATAGTAATATGTACTTAAAACATGTCAAAATGCAAAACCTGCTCTTGACAAAATCATCCTTTAAGTTTATTTTCTGGTATTTCCTTCTTTGTGAATTTTACCTTTTTTGCTATAACAATGCACCTTTATAAATGTATATTTCCAATTGTAAATCAAGCAAGTCCAATGTTTCAGGGACATTATTTATGGTAAGCATATATAAGTAAATATAGTTTTTGTTCTTAAAATATGTAAAAGTGTGCATACCGAAAGCATTCCTTACAATTATACACATCTATATAAAGCCAAGGTTGACAAGATCTTCATTAATAATGGTGTCAAAGGTTATAAGGAGAAGGTAGAATGACGATGCAGACAGAATGGTCCAAATGGCCTAGTTCTGTTCCTATATCTCATGATCTTATGGTCTTATTGACATAAGTGAAATGGCAAGAAATACATTTTGCATACCAATTTTTTAAGAGAGCCACACTCACCTGTTTCTATTTCTGTAGTGTTCAAAGGATTCCCCCTTGGTAATAATGATCAATTAGGCAAAGAGAAAATCCGTGTTTACTGACAAGTACCTTTATTGTGAACTTACACAAGCAAGTACCTGTGTGCACGCCTACTAAGTTTCCCTGAACCTCCATGAATAAAAAAATGAAAAGGTAATACCTGGGAAAGAAGTCTATGCTGGCCAGGTATTGCTCGTGGTCCTGATCTAATCTCTACATGGCTGATGTGGGGTTATTAACTTCAGCAATCTGTAATGGTTCATCCTCAGAGAGTTGTCACAGCTCAACATTCAAAGCTCCTTACTTTTAAACAATTCTTATCAGTTCAAATATTCCACTTCAATCTTGTTGTCTCAAGGTTATCTGACTGACCTGTGCCACATTCTTATTTCCCCTGGTCCTAGCCAGCATCAATTTATTGCCCTCTTCCACAAGCAACAAATACTGATTTATGGCTTTTTGTTTTGAATGAGTTACAAAACCAGTAACCAGCTTGAATTACTCAAGGCAGATACAGACCTCACCATTCACAAACCTGCATGTTGTATAATATCAAAGAACACCTCAAAAATAACTTCTTACCTGGAAATTATCTCTAATCTAGCATATACCAGGGGTATCTTGTGTTTACGTTTAAACACTTAATTAATAGGTTTCAATAGATAAATTTCATGTCAGAGAAATGTATACAACATACATCCTGAAATTCTTTTTCTTTGCAAACATCCACAAAAACAAAGGAATGCTCTAAAAATGAATAACAGTTGTTAGAACCCCAAAGCCCACCTGGGCTCCCCCTCCCATTCATAAGCAGCAACAAAGCAACAAACCCCCTCCCCCACCAACAAAAAAACATCTACCCCCTCCACCAAGCACTCAAGTAAAACATCAGTAAAAACACAGACTTGCAGTATCCCAAAGACTACTTGTTCACCCTGTAATTCGACATATCACAGGCTGGTTTTCTCGCTAATAAGGAAAAAGGAGGAGTCTCCATTTCACTGAGCACAGAAATTCATTTAGCTGAGCAAAACCAATTCACAAAATAGAGGATACAGAGCAGCCTCACAGAATGGCAGCCTCCAATCCTTTGACCTCATGACAAAAACAAAGACAATTGTTTTATTTACTTCCACTGTCCTTGACTCATTCAAATTCACTGACTTGTATACTGTAGTTCTTTCTGGCCAACAGTAGCTTTTCTTTAATTCAGATCATGAGCAAATAAGTGTGTGTGTGTGTGTGTGTGTGTGTGTGTGTGTGTGTGTGTGTGTGTGTGTGTGTGTGTGTGTGTGTGTGTGTGTGTGTGTGTGTGTGTGTGTGTGTGTGTGTGTGTGTGTGGTGAATTAAACTGACTTTATTTCTTACATCCTTTACATATATGAGGAGCAAAAATCTTTACAATACATCTCTATCTAAATGTGCAATGTGCAATCATAGTAATTTATAATAAATAAAACAGTCAACGTAATATAGACTACACTCAAATCAGCGTAAATTAATCAGTCTGATGGCCTGGTGGAAGGAGCCTGTTGGTCCTGCCTTTTATGCTGTGGTACCATTTCCTGGATGGTAAAAGCTAGAACAGTTTCTGGTTGGGGTGACTCAGGTCCCCAAGGATCCTACGGGCCCTTTTTACACACCTGTTCTTGTAAATGTCCTGAATCATGGGAAGTTCATGACTACAGGTGCACTGGGTTGTCCACACCACTCTCTTTGCTCTGCAGTGTGCGTGTATGTGTGTGTGTGTGTGTGTGTGTGTGTGTGTGTGTGCGTGTGTGTGTGTGTGTGTGTGTGTGTTACTCTAGAGCATGCAAATGATCTATATTTAGGCTATTTGTTAATATTAAGAGCTTGAATTTTTATTGTATATATTTCATTTTATAAACAACTGATCTTGTGCTTCAAATTCTGGCAGTAAGCCAGTTATCACCAATAATTCAACTAGTTTCCCTCCACCAAAGCTCTCCTTTACTTGGCAGAACTTGCTCTTGGGCTGAACAACTTAGATGTTCTAACTTCCTTGAAATCAAAGATATAGCCACAGGCCTATGCAGTGACTCGATATACCTGTCTTTTCATTGCCTATATGAACAGTCCTGTTACAAGGATGCTATGCTAGAATTCCCCAATACTTTCTCTGATCACTGCATTGGTACTAGATACAGAACCCATGTGGAACTTGTCAATTTTATCACCTTCACTACTAACTTCATCATTCCTTTAAATTTACTTGGACAGTTTTCCACACCTCCCTCCCTTTTCTGTATTTCTTTGTGTCCATTTTAGAGAGACAAACTGCATTTACTCTAAATGAATCTCACAGCTATCTAGAATAAACCGCTTCTAACCTGCCTTTTGTAAAGCAGCCAAATCTCTGTCATATTTCATTCCCTCTGCCATATCCGCTCTGAAGATCGGCTTTCCACCGAATGAATGGTTCTCCTTTGTCAGGAACTGGAGCTTTCTTTCCACAGTGGTTGATGGAGCCATCTCTGATATTGCTTCTATTTCTCTGACTTCTGCTTGCACACCTCCCACCAAGCAGAACAGATATTGATTTCCCTGGTGCTCACCTTTCTGATGATTAGGCTCTGCATGCAGCACATTATCCTTTGTCATTTCCATGAGCTGATACTGGATCCACTGGCTGCCAGATTTTACCAACTTACCTTTCTCCATGTTCTACAGTGACCATTCTCTACATTACTCCCTCTTCCACTTATCCCTCTCCTACTTTTCCATGACATGTGACACTTGTTCCTATGCCACCTCTGTCACCACAGTCCAAACATGTTACTGTCTCTTATAGGTGGAGAAAGATTCATGTGCATCTCCTCCGACCTTGTCTACTGCATTTGGCGCTCTTGAAGTGGCCTCATCTACATCAGCAACACCATGTTTAATGTAGCCAACAGGATTATAGAGGATCCATGCTCAGTCCACAGTGGATATCCTGAACTCCTGTCTACATGTCATTTCAGACCCTTCTTCCCATTCCCACACTGACCTATCCATCATCTTCTCGGGTATCAGACCTAAACACAAACTGAAAGATCACACAACTGAATAGCTTGCAATCCAATCAGTATTGTATATTTTGAAGTTCAGTTACATCATCTTCTATATTTCCTCGTCTCTCTCCTCTTGATCCACTTCCTTCACTTTCTAAATCCCTTTCAAATCCCCTATCACACATTTTCATCTCTCTCCCTTCCATCCATCTAAACACATCACTCAGCATATCCTCACTCTCCAATGATTACCATTATTACCCTAGTTACTTATCATATTACAACACATGTGGCCTCTGTATACACCCGTATCCCTGTCCAGCCTCTATCTCCATGTTCACACCCTATTCCCCCACATTACTCCATCTGTCATTTCTTTTATTTTCCCTGTTTGCTACCTTTGATCACCCACCTGTTTGTCTGCCAGATGTTCCCTTCCTTCTTCCCCACATGGTTTTATCTCCCTATTTCATACTAGTCAAATTATAGGATAATGTACAATTTACTGGTTAACTTGCTAACCGGTACATTTTGAATAAGAAAGAGCAGGATATATTTTTAACCAAATAATTATTGGGAGAAAACTGGAACACCTGAAGGAAACCCACAAAATCATGAGAAGAACATACAAACTCCTTACAGACAGCACCAGAATTGAACTCCAAACTCCAATACCTCAAGCTGTAATAGCATCATGCTAACCACCAGGCTACCATGGCATATCAATCCTTTACCTCCCTCCTTAATACTGACTGTCTCCCCTCTCCACTCTCAGTATTGATGTAGGAAACTTAACCTGAAACTTACGCAATTCTGACTTCAGTGCTAGGCAAGCTGGTTGGACAAGATCCTGAGAGGCAGGATTTATGAGCTCTTGGAGAGACATAATCTGATTAGGGATAGTCAGCATTGCTTTGTCAAGGGCAGGTTGTGACTGATGACTCTGATTGCATTCTTTGAGGATGTAACAAAACACATCGATGTACACAGTATGTGTAGTGTATATGGATTTCAGTAAGACATTTGATAAGGTTCTCCATGCAAGGCTCCTTCAGAAAGTAAGGAGGCATAGGACCCAATGAGACCTTGCTTTGTAGATCCAGAATTAGCTTGCCCACAGAAGGCAAAGGGTAATTCTGGATGGTTTGTTTTCTACATGGAGGTTGGTGACCAGTGGTGTTATGCAAGAATCTGTTCTGGGACCCCTCCTCTTTGTGATTTATATAAATGACCTGGATGAAGAAGTAGAAGAGTGGGTTAGTAAGTCAGTTGATGTCACAAAAGTTAGGGTGTTGTGGATAGTCTGGAGGGTTGTCAAAGGTTATAGCGGGACACCGATAGGTTGCAGAACTAGGATGAGAAGTGGTAGGTGGACTTCAACCAGGATAAGTGTGAAGTGATTCATTTTGGTATATCCAATCTGAAGACAGAATATAATATAAATGTTAAAGACTCTTGGCAGTGTGGAGGAGCTGAGAGATCTTGGGGTCCGTGTCGATAGGACACACAAAGCTGCTGTGCAGTTTGATGGTGTTGTTAAGAAGGTGTATGGTGTGTTTGTATTCATCAATCATAGGATTGAGTTCAAGAGCCGTGAGGTAATGTTACAGCTATAAAAGACCTTGGTCAGACCCCAGTTGGAGTACTATGTTCAGTTCTGGTCACCTCACTACAGGAAGGATGTGGATTCTATAGACAGAGTGCAGAGGAGGTATACAAGGATGTTGCCTGGATTGGAGGGCACACCTTGTGCGAATAGGTTGAGTGTACTTAGCTTTTCTCTTTGGAACGATGAAGGACGAGAGGCAACCTGATAGATGTTTATAAGATGATGATGGGCATAGATCATGTGGATAGCCAGAGGCTTTTCCCAGGGCTAAAATGGCTAACATGAGGGGGCATAGTTTTAAGGTGCTTGGAAATAGGTACCAAGGGGATGTCAGGGGTACGTTTTTCAGACAGAGAGTGGTGAGTGTGTAGAATGAACTCCCAGCAGCAGTGGTGGAAGCATATACAATAAGGTCTTTAAAGAGCTGCTTAGATAGGTACATGGAGCTTAGAAAATAGAGGGCTATACGTAAAGGAAATTCTAGAGTAGGTACCTGGTCTGCACAACATTGTGGGACGAAGGGCCTGTAATGTGCTGTAAATGTCTATGTTCTGTGTTAATTCCTTTCCCTCCATGAATGCTGCTTGACTCATTGAAATCCTCCTGCAGTTTGTTTTTGATCCTGACTGCAGCATCTGCAAAACCTTGTGTCTCCATTCTAATTCCAATTCTATTCTTTTAATACACTTAATCACTATAAACAAATATTATATGATTTTCACAAAGGTCTATTCTCATGCTTGTTGTTTTTTCAGGTGTATTTACTAATATAGTTGTAGATCATTCATTTCACCAAGCTTGCAGGTTATTGTACCTGCAAAAAATGCACTTTGTAGTTACATCTTGGCATTTCATTACCAAATTTCCTTTACTGAAATACTGCCATTTTCTAAATGGCGAGAAAATCCAAAAAATCTGAGATGTAAAGGGACTTGGAAGTCATTGTGCAGAACATCCTAAAGGTTAGCTTGCAGATAGAGTCAGTGGTGAGGAATGTAATGCAATGTTAGCAATCATTTCAAGAGGTCTAAAATACAAGAGCAGGGATGTGATTCTGAGGCTTTTTAAGACACTGGTGAGGCCTTAACTTGAATATTGTGAACAGTTCTGAGCTTCTCATCTAAGAAAAGATGTGCTGGGATTGTTGAGGGTTCTGAGGAAATTCACAAGGATGATTCCAGGAATGAAAAGGTTATCATACGAGATACATTTGATAGCTTTGGGTCTGTACCCACTGGAATTTAGAAGGATGAGGGGGATCTCACTGAAACCTTTCAAATTTTGAAGGGCCTAGGTATAGTTGATCTGGAAAGGATGTTTCCCATGGTGGGGAAGTCCAGGACAAGAGAGCATAGTCTCAGGATTGATAGGCATCAATTTAAAACAGAGATGGAGAGACATTTATTTAGCCAGAGGATGATGAATTTGTGGAATTTATTACCACAGGCAGCTGTGAATGCCAGGTCATTGGGTGCATTTAAGACAGAGCTTGATAGGTTCTTGTTTGGATATGGCATCAAAGGTTATGTGGAGAAGGCCTGGGAGTGAGGCCGAGGTGGGAAAAAGGAGAACAACCATTATTGAATGGTGGAGCAGACTCAATAGGCCAGATGGCCTACTTCTACACCTCTGTCTTATGGTCTTATTTCACTAATGAGAAATCAGTGAATTTGATTTATTTCTGCAACAGTGAATAGCAATTCAACCATGAAGTCTTCAAGTTCTTTACCAGATACATTGTCCAGTTTAAATTTCCCTGACAGAGAAGTTTTTCAGCATTATGCAAAAGCTAACCATTGGTGTTCTGCACCACAAAGTCATTTGCATTGCTACTACAAGCACAATAGGAAAATGTTGAAAATGATCACTTCTGAGGTAAAACTATAAATATCTGATGCTCTTTTGCAATTAAACTAGTGTCAATAATTATCCGGTTTAAAAAATTCCCACTCTTTACTATTCAAGCAAATGTCAAGTGAAGCTACTTTACTCAGTTTTGTAGCTTAAACTTCTCAATCAAATTTGTAGATACAGATTTTTGTTTGCTTAAACCAGGGAACAATAAGCATGCTCTCTTCTCAAATATCTTCTGTGTTCATGCAACTTTAAAAACATAAGTCATAGTTTTTTCTGCTCTTTCCTGTGAATTTTGGTTATGATCGGGAAGAAACAGATGCAATACACACATGCAATAAAACAGTACAAATAAATCAAAGTGTTGTGATCTGCAGTCATTTTGAATAGCAAAGCCAAAAGATTTACTTATCAGACAGTAGTAATAACAATCATAATGAGGAGCAGGGCCTTCATTGGTCAGTGTTGATCGTGGTTATTGTGCAGTAGCTGTCTAGATACACAAGCCTGGAGCAAACGATATGGAAAGCAAGCTACTACCCATGTTGCAAACTCCCCCTCTCCACGCATCAGATGAATTTAAAGAAACAGCAGATACCAATACAGTTTGGTACCAGCAGAGTTGCAGGAGTTGCCAGTTAGCTTTCAACTCAATGTAGGACTGCCTTAGGAACTCCAGCTCCAGATTTTCCCTCAGGGTTTACTCCTGAAGCCTTCCGCATAAGTGGGTATAGCAGCAAGGCAGCAGAGGTTTGCAATAAGAGAGTTTCTTCCCCAAGATGAGCTGCCAAACATAGCTGACAAGCCCCATCTGCCTAAAGCTACTGGTTTTAAGGCATCAGTAGCCCTACTTTGCCCCATCTCCTGTCAGTAAAATGGTTCCACTGTGTTTAGTATCTAAGCCACACGCGAAGGCCAGCAACTGGGCTTGGTTGTCAGAGGTTATTTGAAGCACGCCATTGGGAGCATTTAACAGGTAGTGGGAGCTTGACACCATTACCACCCCATCTATAAAAACCTTCAGGAATCATAATATTAATAATAATAATGCACAGTCAACCAATCATTAGAACTTTATGAAGGAAAGCCACTTCACTTGCAAAATTAGTCTGCCATTTATATTGTTTAGAAAGTGTAAATAAGTACACACTTTTAATCTCAAATAAATAAAATATGGTCAAGAAATGTATTGGATCAATGTGTTGAATATTCCATTTGTGCTAATTCATACATTATTGCAACGTCACAAATAAAGGTTTAGTACAATTATATAGTGATGAAATGTAAACATTATTCTACAACATAACCAGACATTTAAATCCTGTGACATTGGAGTATGTGTTTTTGTTCTGACTGGAATCTAAAGGCTGAATATCTTATGCATTGATGAACATGTTTATGCATAAACTATAAACAACTGTGAGCTTTTGAAATCCAGGAATTACACTAAAGCAATTAACCACAAAAAATATCTGAGGTATATATTTCAGGTTTCACTTATTTTCTTGTTACAAAGAAATGAAAATCTCAGGAAGAGGGTCAAGGGATACTTAAAATAGCTGGAAATTAGCTGAAGGATCAGTAGATAATTACTGTATTCCGCATGATTGAACATGCTGCTTGGTTCATTGGAGGAGAATCTATCCTTATTTGCATACTTAAAACGTTAAATGTAGTTAAGCAACACCCACACACGTGAAATTAGACTTGGTTACAGATCATTTTGCTCTTGATTTCATACAGAAAATTGTTTAACTATTTAGTCACAGAAGTGATTTTTCAAAAAATTTACTTAAAATCTGTCTGATTTGTTTCAGATTTTTTACTCCTTTTGATTTTAGGAGGGACAGTATTGTAAAATTGATAAATATATTTGTGTGTTGTTACAGTGAAAATTTATTTTCCTGTCTCATTTGCTTGTCATATTAAGAAAATACCATTATCAATTGATCATTGAAAAGAGTCAACTAACTTCCATCTTATTGCAAAAACTGGTGAATTTGGAAAAAAAGTAATAAATTTGGTCACAGCAACAACACAGCTAATACTTTATTTTTCCATAACAAACTCCAAAATCGCAAATTGTTTAGTTGAACAACCTATTTTAAATAAATAGCTGGACTTTTTTTTTGGAAAGCAGATTTAGAACAGCAAGAATTCATTAAGTGTCCATTCTGAATTTTTATTTTGAAAAAGATTTTGCACATCTTACTGGCGAGAGGCAAATGTTTTGTGACAGCCATCTCTTCAACAGGCATGGATTATTTTGACACTACTGGCTGTTTCATCATTGCTTTGAAGTCTATGACATGGTTCTGAGGAAGTTGGAAGAGTTGTTTTGGACTGGAGGTAAGTATAACCTTTTTAAATGAGACGTTTTAAGTACTTGTTGGTGTTACATGCTGCTAAGGAATTATAACAAAGTAGTAGAAGAATAATACCATTGAAACAACTATTTAGATGCTTGGCAACATGAGTGAATCTGCAGATGCTGGAAATAAATAAAACACAAAATGCTGGCAGAACCCTGATGAAGGTTTTCAGCCCGAAACATCATCACTACCTCCTCCCATAGATGCTGTCTTCCCTGCTGAGTTCTACCAGCATTTTGTGTTTTTATTTAGATGCTTGAACTATTCTGTAAATCAGCTGCCACTTCATCACTGCCTATTGTATTCTGTATGTTCTGCATAAAACGCAAGATTAGACATTGCCTAATTTATCTCAAAACATAGAATAAAGACATGAATAGATTGTAAAATAACAGGATAAAGGTTAAAGATAGGATGAAGTTATGACAGACCTGCTGTAGATTTGACCAATCAAAATTCTTGTGCATTGTTATTGTTAGAATATATGGGTATTAGACATGTACCTAAAACATCATCTTCAATCATCTGTATGCCCTGCTGGATGTTGTTTCTGTTAAGATTGCCCCGCAAAGGGCCACCATGTTCTTCTTCATGCCACTGAACCTATAGATATGTCAATCATTATGTCCAGTCTGTTTTCATAAGCAGCCAATTTCTCCTGAAAGACAAAAGAAGCTGTCCGAGTACAATGTTGTTATGTGCCCAGAGGTGTATTTGCCATGGTAAAATGGCTGCCTGTACCTATTTGTGAGATATGAAAGTGCACATAAAAGTGCATGACTATAGTTATTGCTTATTTTTTTATTCATTATTAATATTTTGTTCTCTTTGTATTTGCAGTTTATTCTCTTTTGCACACTTGGTCAATGCCCAGTTTAGTATGATCTTCCATTGATTCTATTATGGTTATTATTCTTTTATGGATTTATTGAATTCCTGCAAGACAATGAATCTTAGGGCTGTATATGGTGACATATATGTACTCAAACAATAAATTTACTTTGAACTTTGTAAAGTAGGGTAAACTTGCAAAGCCATTGTGGGGCACAAGAATGTTAAGCAGGAACATGATTGATTATGCATTTTTGCAAAGTGCGAAAGAGGTGTAGGACACTGAGCAGAGTTAAAAACAAATGCTCTACTGTAAATGCTCCGTATATTGAACATGACCACGTAAATATGGTCAATATTTTCTGTTTTCCGCCAACATTGATATTAGTTGCCGACTTCAACTTGTGGTGTTTCACAGTATTTCAGTGGGTCCCCGTGTTTAATAGAAGAGGAGAACTTCTCCTTTCTCTATTATCAAAGACAGTGCAACTTCAAAGCTGCTTTTGTCCTTTCTCTGTTACCGCTGCTCAGTACAGCACAAGTGGAAAAAAAGAAACACATCTGCTTGGTAGAAAAATGTCAGGATTTCAGTCAGTACCACGTGCTTCAGATGGAACAAATAGTTCCCAAAATTGCAACTAAGACCTGCCATACCAAAATCCAGTGAAGCTCCAATAATCTGGTACCTGAGAAATGGGTATTGGCTCACATATCCATCCTGAATCTGATCCAGGAGTCCAGAATGCAAGTCTGACTTGTAGTCAGACCTGGGATTGAGGTCAAGAATACCAGCATTCATAAACATGGGTGGATTTGAAAGTAGAACCAAGGTTTGAACTGCTTGTACATGTCTTGCTTTTTCTGAACTCAATGTATAATTGGACAATACACTCAAAATACCTCCTGTACCTAATAAAATGGCCGCTGTGTGTATTGTCATTGTATTCTGAAGCTGTTGCCCATGCTCTTCTGCATACACAATGGTAGTGCATATTTATTTGAGTTACTGTAGGCTTCCTGTTTGAACCAGTCTTGTCATTCTCTGACATTCCCCATTACTAAGGCATTTTCACACACATAAGTGCTGCACCATTCTTGGCAAACTCCTGAGACTATTGAGTGTGAAAATCCCAAGAGATCAGGGATCTCAGAGATCTGGCATCAGTCACCAGTCAAAGTTAGATCATATTAGATCATATTTCTTCCCCATTCTGATGTTTGGTCTAAATATCAATTGAACCTCTTGAACAGTAGATGCATTTACTTGGATTTTCAGAAGGTGCTATACATGAGGCTGCTTAACAAGATAAATCTCAAGGTATTGCAGGGCAGATAATGGGATGGATAGAGGAATGGCTGACAGACAGGAGGCAGTGACTGGGAATAAAGGGAGCCTTTTCTGGTTGTCTGCCAATGACTACTGGTGTTCCTCAGGGTTCAGTGTTGGGACCACTACCCTTCACATTGTTTGTTAATGAATTAGATAATGGAATCGTTGGCTTGGTGACTAAATTTACAGATGAAGTGAAGATAGCTGGAGGGGTAGGTACTGCTGAGGAAGCAATACGATTGCAGAAGGTCTTAAACAAATTGGAAGAATGGACAAAAAATTGGCAGGTGGAATACTATGTTGAGAAAAGTATTTGATTAAAAGTATTTTAATAAAAGAAACAGAAGTGCAGATTTTTATCAAAATGGGAAGAAAATTCAAACATGAGAGGTGCAAATGGACTTAGGAATCCTTGTGTAAGATTCCCAGAATGTTAATTTACATTTTGAATCTGTGGTAAAGAATGAAAATGCAATGTTGGCATTTATTTCAAATAGAATAGAATATAAAAGCAAAAAGATAATGCTGAGGTTCTATACAATACTGGTCAGACTGCACTTAGAGTATTGTCAACAGTTTTTGGACACTTATCTCAGAAAGGATGTTTTGTCATTGGAGGGATTCCAGGGGCCGATTCCAGGAGAGAAGAGGTTAACATATGGGGACCATTCGGACTGTTCTCACTGGAATTTAGACGAATGGGGGGGGGGGGGGGGTGGAATATTATTGAATCCTACTGAATGTTGCAAGGATTAGACATGGTGGCTGTGGAGAGAATGTTTCCGATGGAGGATGTGTTCTTAAATAGAGGACACAGCCTCAACATTGAGGGGTGACCTTTTAGAACAGAGGTAAGTAGAATTTTTGTTAGTCAAAGTGTAGTGAATCTGCAGAATTCTGTGCCACACACAGCTGTGGAGGCCAAGACCATGGGTATTTTTAAGCAAAATTGATGTTTCCCGATTGGTTGGAGTATCAAAGGTTATGGCAAGAAGGCAGGTGTCTATGGTTGAATGGGATAATTCTGCTTCGTTGTCCTATGGTCTATTGTCCATAAGCTTTAATGCATTAAGTTGCTGCTGTATGATTAGTTGATTAGATATATACATTAATGTTCAGGTGTACTGATGTACGTAATAAAGTAACCATTACTACAGAGTATTTTTTTATAAAAGTGAAATAAATGCTTTCAGTGTTAATCGATGGCACCCTATATAAGGAAAATCTGCTATTCCAACATTACTAAAATCCAAGGATGCAGGATTATTGAAGCTTTACTGTACTCTAATCCTGTACTAGACACTGGATTGACCAGTATCATGAGGTGCTTTTGTGAGCTAAATGTGCTTAAATTGGTTTAGGACAAGCACATATGCAATTCTATTCCATGCTTTACAGTACGGTGCAATTTCTCCCAAAGGTTCTCCTCTGCAGATAGTCATATTTTGACAATATTTGTCTCGTCTTTAAGCATTACAATGATTCAACATTTAAAATGTATTCACAAGGAATGTCCATTGAGGATAATTTTCAATCCACTAGTGAAGTTCAAAATGGTGGCAACCAACCAACTTTGAAGCTGTCTTTATTTATTAGATGAGAATATCAAAGTCGGGTCTATTATGATAGCTGTTGTCTTCTTCACTGTCAGTCAACTGAGATTGTTGATATGTAGTTTGTGCGGTTCCCACTTTCTTGGTTGTTCTTAAATTGAAACTGTCTGTGATGTTGTCATTTCTAAACCAGTTAAAATTCCCATAAATGTCAATCAGGGACAATTGTTAAACAAAACTCTGTTGGTCTAGAACTCAGTCTTGTACTATTTTATTGGTGACTCAAGAGCAATTTATTTTAAAACATTTCCAAAAAAATATCAGAGCAGGGAATTTGAAATGAATAGGTATTATCATACACAGAGACTTAATGTTCAGAAATTTACTTCACATTGTCATTACAGTATCAAGTATTCTTCTTTGACATAGCGCACAAAATTAGCCAGCATCCAAACACAAATAAATTTGAATTGTTTCTCTCCTTTTCTGAATGAACAGACTTACACCAAATCACATCAGCTGCCAAAAGTGCTAGTTCAAATTATAATTTCTAGATATGTGATAATGAACTAATGGTAAAATCCACTGTATATGCGCCAAAGATTATACAAATATTATTCAGTGGTGAATATTGTATTAAGTTGAACTTTAGACAAGTTTGCCACATTGAAAGTGAGTATTGAAATTGGATGTTGTCCACAATGAAAAGGAAACATAAACAAAGGAATGATCGATGAAACTTGATGGTTTCACATGAATTTATGACTTGTTACATTATGATCCAAGTAGCATCAGCAATTTTTGAAGGAAAAAATGGTTTTAAAGAAAGACAACATGCCTATTTAGTCTATAACTGACGAAAAATTTAGTTCACTGACTTGAAGTTGGTGTCATTGCGTTATGTCTTATTTTATGAGCATCATTACTATTGATTAGTTGTCAAATGTCAGAAGGCACTCCCAAAGGAACTATACAAAAAGATTTTATCCCCTCCTAAATACACAGCTATGAATTACAACTAGCCCTTTCCTTAAGTTGAGTTGCTTTGAATACAAATAGAAAACCCCTTTTTTTGTGTTTTTGCTTTGAAAGCTGTGGTCTAAGTCACAAAACAGTAATTCCATAATTCCATTCAAAGAAGCAAGGCCATCTGAAGATTTCATCCACATCCTTGTCACTGCTCACTTTGATAATTTTAGTATAACCACCCAGTTTTCACCAATTATAAACTTGAGCTAATTCTAACCTTGGTAATTTCTATCCTAATTGCATTTCCTCATTCATTGATTAAACTTAAACTCACTGAACTTGGCACTGCAATAAATAATTTAAAATTCTTAGTTGTTGGAAAGTCCCTCCACATCCTTACTCCTTCATCCTCTAATGGCCTGAAATCAGCTACATCACCAAATGAGTGACTGAGTCATAGAGAGATATAACACAGAAGCAGGCCACAAAAACAACCAACAAAAGGGTCTCAGCCCAAAGCATCGACTGTATTTTTTCCATAGATGCTGCCTGGCTTGCTGGGCTCCTCCAGCATTTTGTGTGTGTTGCTTGATCTTCCAGCATCTGCTGATTTTCTCCAGTTTATAATTGATATAAATCCAATTTTAATCCCATTTTTGTTCTCCCTGTATTCCCATCAATTCTCCACTCAGCTATGTATACACTGGGAATGTTTATAAAGGTGGAATAACCTAGCAACCTGCACATTTTTCCAATGAGTGAGACAACTGGAGTACACAGAAGAAATCCATGAAGTCACAGGGATGCCAGAAATGAATCCGGGTCTTTATGTTGTTCAGCTGTGCCGATGCACTGTCATTGATTTCCGTTTCTTTCACTTTTGGTAATCTGCACATCTATGCTTTTCCACAATTCTTCATTCAAAGTTTAAAGTGATTTTATTATCAAAGTACATATATGTCACCAGATACAATCCAGAGATTCATTTTCTTGCAGGCATACTCCACTACTCCAGTAACCATAATAGAATTAACAAAGGACCACCCAGTAGGGCAGACAGTGAGTGCACATAAGATAATAAAATGTGTAAATACAGAAAGAAAGAAAAAAATTATAATAGCAACAATATTAATAAATTAATAAATAATCAATAAGTAGCAAAAACATGAGATAAAGAGTCCAAAGTTTGTAGGAACTGTTCAGTGATGGGGCAATAATCATTCCTGAACCTGGTGGTGTGGGTCCTGAG
This sequence comes from Hypanus sabinus, assembly GCF_030144855.1. Taxonomy (NCBI): domain Eukaryota; kingdom Metazoa; phylum Chordata; class Chondrichthyes; order Myliobatiformes; family Dasyatidae; genus Hypanus; species Hypanus sabinus. Next base: position 57,237,961 of record NC_082720.1, on the reverse strand, counting down.
GCTCCTGCAGCTTCTTCTTGATGGCAACAAGAAGCGAGTATTGAATATCATTAATTCAGGGGCTCAACTTTAAACACGGAAGCATCAAGTTCGGGGAAAAACCATTGCACTTGCCTGCCTGCCTTTTCCTTTCACTAATCTTCTGGCCCCTGGCTATCATATGCATTTCAATTTGCTGACAATGATTTACTTTAATTACTCTCCTGTAAATTATCTTGGAATGTTCAATTATGATGAAATATTATTGTGAATCCAAGCTGTTCACTACTTCCTGATAAAGCTCACAGCAAAACTATGAGTGTACAAGGACTGTTTCATTTCTTCTTCTGGAAATTCTGTGTTATGTGCCACCAGTGAGCTTAAAGAAAATATCAAGATCACCGTCATTACTAAGTTCATTGATGCAGACATGTTACATTAGTTATAATTATTTTGCACTGGTAATATGTATCACACAGACCAGTGGTAATTTCAGACTCTGAATGCTTTTAAGAAGCGATTTACCCTGAAATAAATGTATGAGAGAAAACTGCCTTGATAAGAGAAATATATATCAGTTCTCTAGTGAAAAGGTGCTATCGGTCAATTCATAGAGTTGCTTGGGAACTTACATTTTCCCAGTTAAGGACTCGATGTTCTCATTATTAATTATCATTATTTTGTTTTCTGTTTGGATTTGCACAAGCTGTTGCCTTTTGCACATTGATTGTTTGTCATTATGCATAGTTTTCATTGATTCTATTATGTTTCCTTGCATCTAATGTTGATGCGTGCAAAGAAATGAATCTCAGGCTGACAAATGGTGACGTTTACTGTATGTACTTGGACAATAAATTTTACTTTAAATTTTGTACTTTGAACGGACTTGCGCATGGAAACAAGAAGAGATTATGTGATCAAAATTTGTGCAAAAATTACATTATGTAGCTGAGTGCAATTAGACTTGCATGCAATTTTACTTTGAAGATGCGACTACAAAAATTTTGGCACATTTTGTTTTATGCATGTTGTTCACTTATTTTTGGAAGCAATCCAAGTGTTCAGAGGGAACCACCATATTAAACCTGAATACTAGTGGTTATTGAGCTCACCTAAAACTTTCATGTCATGTCTAACCTAAAGCTGTTTAACTGCCATTCTAGAAAATGTGGACCTTTGCATATCATTTCATTTATATCCCAGTTTCAATATTTAGCCTTTGCATTAAAAGCCCCATCCTTTAGATCCTTCCTCTGCCCAAAACACACTGAGTTCTCTTTGATATTTGCATCTATCACTCCCAGTAGATGGTCATTGGCTGGTAAGCTTTCAAGAGCCCAATGATCTGTGGGTCTCACTCTAATAGTCTCTGCTTCTTTACAGTTAGCACTTTAAAATCCACCTTTAATAATTCATCTTGATATTTCCTCCTTTGGCTCAGAGCCAAATAATTTTCAGAGGTTTGAAATCATCAACAAAAATAGGAAACTGGAGATTTGTTAAGAATGAAATATAAATATAAAGTATAGGAAATACTCAGCAGATCAGGTAGTGTATGGGTAAAGTAAAATGCAGCAAGGTGGAAAAGACAAAACGGTTTGCTTGTGGAGAGGGTCAGGGATGGATAGCAGAGAGGGTATATTTCTGATAGGATGAGGTCAGGCTCTATCGATCAAATAGGTTACTTCATCAAAGCATCCCAGTCAGTCTTGACTTCACCTGATCAGAGATATTCCTTTTGTTCTATCAATTATTCTGTCACACTCTGCAGTTTAAAACTAACTTGTGTTTTCCCTTTCCAAGTTCTAATGAAAAGTATTTCATTTGAAACAGTATCTTTGTTACTCTGTCCACAGATGTTGCTTGAACAGCTGACTGTTTTCAGTACTTTAAGCTCTTTTTTAATTCAGTGACTGTCTGGCAATGTTCCCTAGTATTGACGAAACTACCAACTGCAACTGAACTAATGCATTCAATTTACTTTTTCACATAATTGTTAACAGTAGATAAAAGAGAAAATGTTTACTCATCGAGCAATGAATAAAGAGTGATTATCTGTGTGAAGAAAGCTGCACAGTAAGTAATGAAAAGTTTAGACATTAATAACCACATCCATAATAAAGATTGTCCTGGTCACGTTTACTTAAACATGCAAAAAACAGAATACATCTGAAAATAGACTAAGCATAAAAGATTACATTAGATGTCATTGAGAAGGAAAGCCACCTTTGGTACAAATTTAACAAAAATGCATAGTTGCCGCAGGTGATTGGAGAAAATTACGTATCTCTGTTATTACTGATCTCACAAATGCACAACATGATTCAGACAAATATTAAGCAGTAACAATCTGACTTAGTCCAGATGAGCAGCTGAAGCCGGTTTATTGTTTCATCCACATTTTGTTAGATGCACAGTGATGTACTTTGCTCTGCTTACAAATTTAAAGAAAATTATTTCACTAATCTTTCCACATGATGTAAAATCTGTTTAGTTACATTATTTTCTTCAATTTTGAACAGAGAGAAAAATATACCCCATTGTCAGCTGTTTATATACCATAAAAATAATGGTGTGTACATGCTGTTCTTCAATATTAATTCCCAATTTGTTGGGACATGAAGAAACTGCAACTGTTAGTTTGGCATGACATGCATTAATTCAAGAATTGCTACATTCAAATTCCCGTGGAATAAAACTGCTTCTGTTGGCACTGGAAGTAATCACTGCTTAATACAGATTACAGTTTTTGTGCACATTTGTTTTCACCCAGTTCTAGTCAATCTAGATTGCATCTCCAGGTGATCAATGATCAATATCCATTAATGATGTGTATAATTTATCATCTTAATATGGTTAATCTGTTCTGTAGTCAGACCCTAAGTTATGACACGAAGGGCATGTAAACTGAAAATACATTTTCATTATGGGCATTGTCTTAGTTTCACATATTAGCAAAATGCTACTTTTTATAGATCATTTGTAACTTGTTTTTGCGATCGACTTTCCGTGCATTTACAGTTGAACATACAAGTGAATGTTGCCTGACAGAAGAAATAAAGCCAAGCTAAATAAAAGCATTGAACTAAAATTATTATAAAACATCCAAGACAACAAGTTAGCATTTGAGTACACACAACAATATCTCTTCCAAATGTGACTTTAGATTTAATTTACAGAATGCTTGTGTCTACTCTGCTGATCTGACTTGGATACTGAGAGTACTCAGATTAATGTAACAAGAGGCATTACTCGTTTTGAGGCTCCTCGGTGGTACTTTTACTTTCCCGTTTTTCTGAGCGTTTAGTGCGCTTCTTCTTCTTTTTTGTTGAAGAGGCGGAATGTTGCCGGTCCTGCTTGACATCTTTGTCCTGCATTCTGGAGAGCATGACCGGGCTACCGCCCATGTAGATGTTAGACTGATACTCATCAGGTTCCATGGTTTCAACATTCTGTGATGCATACCTGGGAGCCCAACTTGGTATACCGTCTTCAAGATCTGGAGATGTTTTAATGTAATCCATATCTGTTGAATGAACAATGCATGGATATAATTATTATTTAATATCTTTATATCTGGTTTCTAAATGTGGGTAGAATGTATTTATAGATATGCATCTGGAAGATGAGCATATATTTACTATCACCAACCATGGACAAATCTCTATTCAGTATTTTCATTTCTGTTGCCTATTCATCTACCAACCATTATCCTTGACTTTTCCAATATATGCACTGCTGCATTTACTGATAGTTTTGTCCTTTCGATCTCCTGTACTTGATGTTCTCTTTTCTGTCATTTCTCATCCTTTCAAAAATTCCTGTCAATGCCCCATTACAGCTACTATTATCTATGCTTCATGAATTAATATTGTCCATTAGCATGCATATAACATAAATTAACTATGCAAAGCAATGAAACATCCAAGTTATGCTTCACTTCTAATTTCCTACAGTTTAATTGTAAAGATGCAGATGTTCTTGTGTGGTAGATTAATTGTACCTTTATGCCACATTTATGGTCTCTTTAAAAGTTTGGAGATAAGAAAATCTCAACTTAGTTCATGTTTGAACTTAATTTTATTTATCTGAACCAATTATTCCCTGCCATTTTCGATTTTCCATTTGTGCCTAGTCATGCCTTATCTTGACATAATCAAGGCCTTGGCCTACAGCTACATTCATTATTTTCTTCTCAGATTTAAAAATGTGTCATCCATAGAAAACTCACTTCAGGCATTTTTTTCTGCACTAATTTTTCTGTTGCATGCCTATTTTTAATTAGGAAGGAAATGAATTGCATTTGTATGGCATTTTTGATTTCTCCAGAATGCCCTACAGGATCCTTACTATCAAATAATTACCGTAGAATAAATTCATTGCTGTATTTTAGGAAAATACAATATATAATTTGTGCACCATGCCATCCCTCAAACAAGAATGATCAACTAAATTGCTTTGTAGTTTCTGTTCATTTGTTTTATGGGGTGTTGGTATTGCTGACAAGTACAGAAATTATCGAATAAAGGACAAAAGGATAGGGTGATGAATGCATAAAATGTTGACTGAACAGAGCTCTTTCATCGTTTTGGAGTCTTGTGCAATGACCAATCAGTTCCTCATTTTATTGTAAAAACAGAAATTGCTGGAACTGCTCAGCTGGTTAGGCAACATCTCTGGAAAGAGAAAGATACTTTCAGATGCTAGACGATTTCTCAGAACCCAAGGCCTGAAACATTGACGATTTTTCGATTCACAGATGCTACCTGATGTGCTGAGTGTTTCCACCATCTTCAGCTTTTCATTTTCAGAAGTCCAGCAGCCACAATTTTTGCTTACTTTTCAATTTGTTGCCAAAAGAAAAGTGGTAGAGGAAATGAGGAGCATGAATAAGCAGAGGGAAGCAACATACATGAGAGGGAGAGGGACAGAAAAGGGGAGTAGAGAGAGCAACTATCATAGGAAAATGTTGGACAACACAATAAAGACACAGGGACGTAATTTATTGTACAAAAGCCTGAAAACATGCACCAACCTTAAAGACAGCATTCATTATTTTAAGATTAATGAGCAGTCCTCAATTGCATGTTGGCCTTCATAACAAGGGGAGTTGAGAATAGTAGCAAAGAGGTCCTTCTGCTGTTGTACAGGGCCCTGGTGAACCACACCTAGAGTATTGTGTTCAGTTTTGGTCTCCAAATTTGAGGAACAACATTCTTGCTATTGAGGGAGTGCAGTCTAGTTCATGAGGTGAATTCCTGGAATGGCGGGACTGTCACATTTTGAAAGATTGAAGCAACTGGACTTGTATACACTGGAATTTAGAAGGATGAGAGGGGATCTGATTGAAACATATAAGATTATTAAGGGATTGGACACACTAGAGACAGGAAACATGTTCCCAATGTTGGGAGAGTCCAGAACCAGAGGCCACAGTTTGAGAATAAGGGGTAGGCCATTTGGAACAGAGTTGAGGAAAAAATTTTTCACCCAGAGAATTGTGGATCTATGGAATGCTCTGCCTCAGAAGGCAGTGGAAGCCAATTCTCTGAATGTTTTCAAGAAAGAGTTAGATAGAGCTCTTAAAGATAGCAGAGTCAAGGGATATGGGGAGAAGACTGGAACGGGGTACTGATTGTAGATGATCAGCCATGACCATTGAATGGCAGTGCTGGCTCGAAGGGCCGAATGGCCTATTCCTGCACCTATTGTCTATTGCAATAAAATGGACTCTTGACCTCACAATCCTTCTCCTTATGTTCTCGTGACTTATTGTCCTATGGAACTACATTTTCTCTAAAACTGTAACAATGTATTCTGTATTCTGTTTTTGCTTTTCCTTGTACTACATCAATGCAATGCTGTGATGAAATGATTGTAGAGATGGCATATAACACAAAGTCTTTACTGTAACTCAGTGTTGTGCTAATAAACCAATTTACCGATCAGAATCAGAATCAAGTTTATTATCACCGGCATGCGTTGTGAAATGTGCTAACTTAGCAGCAGCAGTTCAATGCAATATATAACATAAAAGAAAAAAAGTTCAAAAAAAAAAGTAAATCCATTACAGTATCCGTATTTTGAATAAATTAAAATTCGTGCAAAAACAGAAATAATATATAATTAAAAAATGAGGTTCAATAGACATTCAAAAACTGAGCAAAATTTACTCTGAACGTAACTATGCCAGCCACTGATGGGCAATTTGAATCTTATCCCTTCCTCCACACCCTCTGACAAAACTTGACTTCATCTGCACAGACAACTGATATTTAGACAGATCCAGCATACTTTGTATCATGGTTTAGTGCAATTTTTGGAGCACCAAAGTAACTGATTTCAGTTTCCAGTACTGGATATGAACTGGTGTAAATAACCCTTATGCTGAATCTGCCTTCCAATATCATGAGTGTCATGTAAATTAGTCATTTTCCCATAACACAAACAGCACGATAAAAAAAAACCTCCAGCACACTTTTACCTCTTTTGTTCTTCCACCAAAGTCAAATCTTTCAATTGAAATATACGATACAAAGCTTGTGAGTTAACCTTGGCAAAGGCACAGACTATATATGAGCAAATTTCTGCAAAAGAGAGCATTTTAACTGGTTGCATCAGTTTTTGGTAAGGAGGGGCTATGGAACAGGATGAGAAAAAATGGCAGATGGTTGTGAACGCAGTAAGATCCATCATGGACACTAGACTCCCCAGCAATAAGGAAATCTTCAAAAAGGTGGCATCCATTATTAAGGACCTCCACTGCCCAGGCCACGCCCTCTTCTCATTATTACCATGATAAAGGAGATACAGAAACCAGAAGATATGCACTCAATGCTTTACGAACAACTGCTTCCCCTTCACCATTAGATTTCTGAATGGTCTACTAACACTACCTCAATATTTTTGTTCTCTTTTTGCACTCTTCCTATATTGTATTAAGTAATACATATAATATCATGTTGTATAATATTGTACTATATTGCAAGGAATATTATTTATCGTAATCTATGTTAAACTTTACTACTGCCAAAAAACAATAAATTTCACATCATATGTTAATGATACTAAACCTGGCCCTGATTCTAAATCTGGCCTCTCCACCAGTTTTCAGCAAACAGAAAAATGGTTGCATGAAATTTCTTTTGCCACAACTGGCAATTTTATGTATTGACACATAGGTCTGTTTCAACATCTCAGTTCTTTACAGAGGCAGCTTAGGGCATTCCAGTTTCTCCATTCTCCCCCAACCCACAGAAGAGGCTGCCATTCAGTTTAATTAAAGCCCATGCTGATCCAAGTACAATTCACTCCTTCTGCTACTCCTGGCTTTGGTGATAGTGCTGTGCTAGCTACCAGTGTTGTCAGGACTTTTAAGCATTTAACAATAGCAGCACACCCACAGAGAAGGAGTATCTGGCATCCTATCTTTACCATCTCTTTTTTATGCTGCTGTTCTAATGAGGGTGAATACAGCTTCCAGTAAGAATATGACATGCTCAGTCCCTGAGAAATGCTGTTTTGTTTGGCTGTATTCATGGGTATTCATGTATGGTTGAACGGCAATTAAACTTGAACTTGAACATGCTGGTGACTCTTAGTGAATAAACAGCCAGTGATAATACCATGAAACCATTTTACATTGGATTATTTCTTCAGGAACAGCAAAGCAGATTGTTTCTCTAAATTACACTCAGCGGCCACTTTATTGGGTGCACCTGTACACCTGCTTGATAATGTCAGTATCTAATTGGCCCATCCTACAGCAGCAGAGATGGTCAAGAGGGTCAGTTGTTGTTCATACCAAACATCAGAATGGGGAAGAAATGTGATCTAAGTGACTTTTATTGTGGAATAATTTTTGATGCCAGATGGGATGGTTTGAGTATCTCAGAAGCTTCTGATTTCCTGGAGTTTTCATGCACAACAGTCCCTAGAGTTTACAGAGAATGGAGCAAAAAACAAAACAAAAAAATCCAGCGAATGGCAGTTCTGTGAGTGAGAATACCTTATTAATGAGAGAGCTCAGACAGAATGGCCAAACTTATTCAAGTTGACAGCAAGGTGACTGCAACAGTGCTGTAACCACAGTGTGCAGAAGAACATCTCTGAGCGCACAACACGTTGAACCTTGAAGTGGATGGGCTGCAGCAGAAGACCATGAACAGTGGCCACATTATAAGATACATGAATGCCTATTTCTAATGAAAAATCTTCATCGTGAACCTTTAAGTCCATTTCTCACTGCATAGATGCTCTCTGACCTGCCGAGTATTTCCAGCATTTCTATTATTATTTCAGATTTCCAGCACTTGCTTCAGTATTGGCATTGTTCGACCATTGTTCTGGATGTCTACTGATGATTAGTTTCCCTCCTCCTTTGTTATTTTAAATTTTATACTGCTGCCTCAGCTAATTCCACACAGAGATTATAACATTCTTATCTGCATGGCAAGGTTTTGTACACTTAATATTAGATTGCTTTTACTAACTATGCCTCTGGGAAAGTTTCATAATTTCCAACTTAGCTATTGCTACTTATGGGACTGGCTACCTCTGCCATGATAGATATTGTTTTTAATTTTTACTTTTTCCCTGTAGTATTTAAAATATGTACAATTGCTTTATATATTCATGTTTTTTTTTAATCTTAAACACCTAATCAACAAATGGATAATTATGGTACTATTGTTTTAACTTGACACATGAAAACAAATTTGATGGAAATCTGTTGGCACTAATCCCAAGATGTTAAAGATTGGCTACAGGCACAATGCACCAGAAAGTCTCAAGCTGGTCAGTTGAGAAATAATTAACTTCAAAACTAATTTCAGTGATGGAGCAATGAATTGTGAATGCTTTAAGTATACCAGGATTAAATCTGATGGTAGAACAGATTTATGCTCTGCAGCCATCTTTATACTGTTAAGAATCAGGCATTGCCTGCATCACAGAAGTATGAACATCACATTGATCAGATTGTGCTGTTTCAGTGGTGCTAAATAATCTTTCATGGAAGAACTGAAGTGGGTGGACATCACAGTATAAAAAAGATTCTGCCTAGCATAGAGTAAAAAGCCAGAAATGTTGGAATCCAATGACCATACATTAATCAGTCATAGATCCTATATCTAACCTGTGACCTGACCCTAATAAAGTGTCCATTGCATACATGTTCTGTCCTCAAAGTATCCATTGAGTACATAGTCTTTTGTGCTGTTGCCCATCCACCTCAATGTTCAATGTGTTGTGCATTCAGAGGTGATCTTCTGCACATGGTTATGGTAACATATGGTTATTTGAGTTACTGCTGCCTTCTTGTCAGCTTGAAGTAGCCTGGTCATTCCCCCTGACCTCTCTCATTAACAAGGCAGTTTCACACTCAGAAATGTTGCTCATTGGATGTTTTTTGTTTCTTGCACTATTCTCTGATAACTCTAGAGACTGCTGTGAGTGAAAATCCCAGGCAATCAAGAGTATCTGAAATACTCAAACCACTCCGTACTGTACCAGGAAACATTCCATGGTCAAAGTCTCTCAGATCACATTTTTTCCCCATTCTGATATCTGGTCGGAATAACAGAACCTCTTTCCCAAGTCTGTTTGCCTCAATGCACTGAGTTGTTGCCACAAAAAACACAGAATGTAAAATCTATAAGACGGAAAAAGAGACTATAGTCCAAAGTCCAAACCCAAAACACAGAAAAAACATGGACAACACAGTCTGCAGTGGCAGGCTCTACCCTATCTGGTCAACCAATCAACCAATCAAAAAGCAAGCAGCTGGCGCTCAACCTCTGCACTCACTATGATGCTTCAATTTCCCTTATCACTTTAATTGGCGAACAATGGGGGCTTTGATCAGTGAAATGGAGCCAAACATCGGCTTGCACCCTGTCCTGCAATCTACCCATTACAAGGTTTATGTATGCTATCTCTGCCTCTTTGAATTCTCTCGTAATCCTGTCTGTTCACATTCTTACGCATTTGTACAACCATTTTCTTCAGGCAGATTGTGAATTTTTCAGAAGTATTGAGTATTTCAGTAACACACTGCTCAATATTGTTGTAGCAATCATTGCTCACAGCCTGGTCTTTACAATTTTTGTCTGCTCTCTGGAAACTTTGTACGGAAGTACAATAGTGTTTTTTTACTAGAGACCTCCATGCTTATTTCCTAATCTATTGTTATTATCACTCATTTGTGAATATACAATTACAAGGTGCAAACATGTCAGAAAAAATAGCAAATGTTAACAAAGAATTTGAATGAACAACATATAACTTTTCTAAACACGTACATGAATATTTACATTATTTAGACATAATAAAACAATTACTTTGCTAATACTTGACAATTCAAACGCAGATCTCACAGTATGTTTCGAAGCTCCCTGCTGGTAAAATGTAACTAGCCAACCAGTCGTATATTGAAGTTGGATTTACAAGTTTCACATTCAATTAAACCGTTGTGGCTGTTCCTTCTCAGAATTAATCGATTAGATACCTTTTAATTCTTTCTGCTCTTCAGCAAGACTACTAGCAAGTAATTGTTTTCCTACTAAATTGGATAGATAGTGCCAGAATTTGTTCTACCTTAACCCAAAACAACAGAGAGACTGGGCAGTGAGCATAAATGTACTCAGTGGCCACTTTATCCGGTGACTCATATACCCAATAAAGTGGCCACAGGATGTATGTTCATGGTCTCCTGCTACTGTAGCCCATCCACTTCAAGGTTCAACATGTTGCATGTACACAGATGCTCTTCTGCACAGTGAGTTACTTGAGTTACTGTTCCCTGAACCGCTTTGGCCAATCTTATCTGACCACTCTTATTCACAAGACATTTTCAGACACAGAACTGCTGCTCACTGGATTTTTTTTGGGGGGGGGGGGGGGTGGGGGTTGCACAATTTTCTCTAAACACCTGCATGAAAATCCCAGGTGATTAGCAGTTTTAGAGATACACAACAATCATCTGGCACCAACAATTATTCCACAGTCAAAATTGCTTAGGTAACATTTCTTCCCCATTCTGATGTTTCATCTGAGCAACAACTGAACCTCTTAACCATGTTTGCTTGCTTTTGTGAATGGAGTTGCAACCACATGATTGGTTAAGTAGATAAATGCATTAATAAGCATGTGTACAGGTGTACGAACAGAATGGCTACTGTGCAAATGAAGCCTTCTAACAAGACAAGGAGGATTGAAGAATATGCCATCCCCAGTAACATTGGAATTGTTATCATGCACATGCTTAAGACAAGTCAAAGTATTTACAAACATTTTCAGATGGAAGTGCCATCACAACATTTCACTGAAAATTTCCCCAATCATATAAACCAACCCTTAACCAATCAATTAGGTCTATGTTCTGTCAAGAAATGCTGACAACAATGTATCCAGCAAAAGCTGTAGGGCCAGACAGCATCCTGCCTGAAGTTCTGAAGACAACTTCCATAACTAATCACTTCTCTTCGTGATTTTTATAAAGGACCTGGATGAAGAAGTGGAGGGACAGGTTAGTAAATTCGCTGATGACACAAAGGTTGTGATGTTGTGGATAGTGTGGGCGGCTGTCAGAGATTACAGCGGGACATCGATAGGATGCAGAACTGGGCTGAGAAGTGCCAGTCGGAGTTCAACCCAGATAAATGTGAGGTGGATCATTTTGGTAGATCAAATAAATGGTAGACTCTTGGTGGTGTGGAGGATCAGAGGGATCTTGGGGTTTGAGTCCATAGGATACTCAAATCTGCTGTGCAGGTTGACTGTGTGGTTAAGAAGGCATTAGGTGTATTGGCCTTCACCAACCATGGGATTGAGTCAAGTGCTGAGAGGTAATGTTACAGCTATATAGGACCCTGGCCAGACCCCACTTGGAGTACTGTGCTCAATTCTGGTCACCTCACTAAAGGAAGGATGTGAAAACTATAGAAAGGGTGCAGAGGAGCCTGAATTGGGAAGCATGCCTTATGAGAATAGGTTGAGTGAACTTGGCATTTGCTCCTTGGAGTGACGGAGGATGAGAAGTAGCCTGATACAGGTGTATAAGATGATGAGAAGCATTGATTGTGTGGACAGTCAGAAGCTTTTTCCCAGGGCTAAAATGGTTATCAAGAGAGGGCATAGTTTTAAGGTGCTTGGAAGTAGGTACAGAAGAGATGTCATAGAACCATAGAACCATGTCAGGCGTTAATTTTTATTGCAGAGAGTGATGAGTGCGTGGAATGGACTGCCAGTGACAGTGGTGGAGGCAGGTACAATAAGGTCTTTTAAGAGGCTCCTGGATAGGTACATGGAGCTTAGAGAAACAGAGGGCAATGGGTAACCCTAGGTAATTTCTAAAGTAAGTACATGTTCGGCACAGCATTGTGAGCCAAAGGGCCTGTATTGTGCTGTAGGCTTTTTATGTTTCTAACTAGTTGAGTCTCTAGCCCTCCAGACTGATACATCATTGATAGATAACTGGCAATGTTGAATATTCCCCAAGATTCACAAAAGAAAATGCAGCTCTATAGTAGCATAGTGTTCAGTGCAACACTATTACGGCTCAGGACGTTCCGGAATTCAATTTCGGAACTTTCCTATAAGGAGTTTCTATACATCCTCCATAAGTCATATGAACACAATTAGTCTATTTGGTCCACCAAGTCTGCTCCGCCATTCAATCATTGCTGATCCTGTCTTTTCTCCTCCTCAACCCCAGTTCGCTGCCTTTTCCTGGTAACCTTTATTGCCATGTCGAATGAAGAACCTATCAATCTTTGCCTTACATACACCCAATGACCTGGCCTCCACTGCTGCAGGTAGCAACAAGTACCACAAATTCACCACTCTTTGGCTAAAGAAATTTCTCCGCATCTCTGTTAAAGTGTGCCCCTAGGTCCTGAAACTGAGCTCTCTTGTCGTACACTCTCTCACCATGGGAAACATCTTCTCCATCTAGGCCTTTTAATATTCAAAAAGGTTTCAATGAGATCCTTCCTCATCCTTCTGAAGTCCAGTGAGTACAGACCCAGAGTCATCAAAAGTTTCTCGTACGGTAAGCCTTTTATTCCTGGAATCACCCTTGTGAACATCCTCTGGATTCTCTCCAATGCCAGCACATCTTTTCTCAGATGAGGGGCCCAAAACTGTTCACAATACTCAAGGTGAGGCCTCACCAGTGCCTTATAAATCCTCAGCATCACATCCTTGCTCTTGTATCCTTGACCTCTTGAAAGGAATTCTAACATGGCATTTGTCTTCCTCACCACTGACTCAACCTGCAAATTAACCTTGAGGGTGTTCTGCACAAGGCCTCCCAAGCCCCTCTGCCTCTCAGATTCCTGGATTTTCTTCCCGTTTAGAAAATAGTCCGCATGTTTATTTCTACTATGAAAGTACATGACCATGCATTTTCCACCATTGTATTTAATTTGCCACTTTCTTGCCCATTCTCCTAATCTGTCTAAGGGTGGAAGGGTGGATTTTCAGTGGGTGCTCCAGATTCCTACACCATCCAAAGACGTACCAGATAGGTTAATTGGTCATTGTGAATTGTCTCATGATTAGGTCAGGGTTAATTGGGGTTGTGGGGTTGCTGGCCCAGCATGGCTTGAGGTTCCAGAAGGGACTATTCCACACTCTATCACTAAGTAAATAAAAATAACTGCTGAGAAGACAAAATGGTGTATTTTATGAAAACTATTGAGCCATGAACTATCTGACAATTACTATTATGCAATCAAATACTGCACCCGGTCCACTTTCAATTCTTTATAATTATGAATTTAACAAAAATTACCAGTCACCAAAAGCTAAAGAATTCTGAAGTATGAGGAGCCTGATACTGCAACATCTTATGGAAGGCAGATGTTGATATGTTCCCATTAGTGGAAGAATTGTGACCAAGGAAGCATTTTTACGAGAGCTGAGCTGTTCATTTAAATCTGATCTGCACAGGGAACTTCTTCTCACAGAAGGTGGTGAACATCTGGAATTCTCTGTGCTGCAGTGTTCTGGGAGAAGACAGGCATAAATATTTGAAAGATCATGGAATTGAGAACACTTTACACAAACAAGATAAAACTTGTGCAGATGCACTGTGAGCATATGGAATTATGGCCAAATTAAGTGGCCAAATGCCCTACTCCTGATCCTGTTTTCCTACTTATGCGTTATATAGGTTCATTGGGCATGACAGCATAGAAACAGGCCTTTTGGCCAATCTGTGCCAACTGTTATTCTGCCTATTTGCATCAACTGTACCTTGAACATACCCTTCCCACTCATGTACTTATCTAAATTTCTTATGCCTTCACCCATTTCAAAACAGGAGGTGGGACAAAATGGTCAATGGCTTTTACATCTGTTTGATCTAAATATTTAGAATGCCTAGAGGGAACTGGAATGATTTTGCACTAAGAAAGTGACATAGCAGCATTTTCCCATTTGAAGTTGCTTCTGAAATTGAACTTAATTGCTTCTTCCTTTCATTTGGAAGATCAACATCCAAACTATCAGATGGCGAAGGTAGGTTTCATCTGAGCTAGCTTGCCATGGACCTAGCAGGAGACCACTAGAGCAGCAAATACCCTTAAATATGCAATTTGATCACAGTTTACAATATTGAAGCAAAGTTAATTATTTCTTAGCGATCACTAATGAATTTGATTTGGTACTTCTATAAGTGTACTACAAATGGGATTAGCAACTAATAATGAAAATGTGCAATTCAAGTGATCCAGCCCTTCCTTTGGCCAAACTCTAAATTAAACCATAATTACTGGTGTTACCAGTATCGCTTATGATGACTACGTGGTTATAAAAACATACCATGATTTTTTATAGTTGTTCTTCATTGTTTAATGAAGAAGAGGTTTTGTTGATAAAATCAATTCTTAATGGCATACTCAATAATATTCTCTCCAATGAAGGCATGCCTTAGTGAATCGATCAATTAGACTAAGCTTATGTTATTTGGAAACGTAGAACTGATATTGGGAACTTGACCTCTAAACAAACTGAGGTGAATAGTATCAGCATCAAGAAATGTAGTGTTGCTAGGCAAACGCGAGGAAATCTGCAGATGCTGGAAATTCAAGCAACACGCACAAAATGCTGGTGGAACGCAGCAGGCCAGGCAGCATCTATAGGGAGAAGCGCTGTCGATGTTTCGGGCCGAGACCCTTCATCAGGACTACGTTTTAGAAGGGTAAACTCAGCAGATGCTTGGAAAGTATTCTGGTTTTCCTCAAGACTTCACGCTTGCCAAAATTGCTTCTGGGTATGTACAGATTTCTATTATGAATGCAAATTATGTACTCTGTGTGGGAAATTTCAGACACTGGACAGCCAAGTAACTTTTGCAGCAGACTGATACTGGAGAACTTCAAGCATAATGATGGATTGTCAGCCATATCATGGACTGAAGAAAAGAAAATCAGTACAGTCCATTTTACAGAATACAATAAAATGAACCCTCTGAGCTGGAAGAAACTCAAGCAGTTATAAATACTCCAGTATGAAATTAAATCTTCATAGATTTAATGAAAAAAAATATAACTGCCTGACTGGAAACTCTAAGGTTGAAACATGGTCATTATTTGCACTGTTCTGAAAAGTGATATTGGAGCTGATCCTCCTCACCGCCTACATTGAAAATGATGTAGATTTTCTTTAAGCCAGAAAGTAAGGAAAATATATCAGTTTTGTGTTATTTGCTTAGAAAGGTAAGCCACCACATATTCCATTCAACTCTCCAGTGGACTGTCCCAAGCCCAGCTCCAAAAGGAGGAGGCTTGGGCATGGGGTTAACAACCTCATCCCATAAAAACCCATGAGGGCATAAGGGGTTTAGGGAGCCAAAGTTCTTGCTGCATCTTTGTAGTCTTTTGGTGCATGGAGAGGGTGATTTGGGAGCAGATTTTCTTGTTGAGTTTCATGCAGGGGGAGGGGAGATTGATGATCATGTTGCTACTTGTTCTTTGTGCGGGCGGGTGGAGTGTGTTTGCTGTTTCTCTTTGATTAACTTTCATGGTTTTCTTTGTTTTTTGGCTAGCTGGAGAAGAGGAATCACAGAGTTGTATACTACATTCATACTTAGGTAATAAACGGACCTTTGAGGGACAGAAATGCCAACAGAAGCTCCAAAGACCTCATCCCTGGGTGAGGAGGGATCTTCACGTAGGAGATGTATGAAGTTATATGGTTAAACCTGCCAGTCTGTGGAAGTCACAGGTCCAATCATCCTGCTACAGGCCGAGGACAGAGCTGCTTTTGGTGACCTATGCCCTAGTTGTAAACATGCCTGAATAGCAAGTAAAGCCTGAGGCATCCAATCAAACCTTCAACAGACAATCCAGTGTTAATATTGTTCTTCACTGAGCTCTATAGGACCAAGCTGACTGAAAAGATGTATCTGAGGATGTTGCTGTAGTAGCACAAGTAGCAACAGATAAAAGGCATCAAGCAAAGCCAACTGATTGGGTCAATTAGGGATGGTAGTGAAAGCTGGATAAAAGTTACTTAACAAGTAAAATTGATGATCATTTGGCAGATCTGTTGTCTGGAAGGCAGAGCTTAGTCATGATGGCGCTAAATGGCTTTGCTTGCATCTTCGGAAAGAGGTCTCTTTCCACCTTTAATATCTCCATTTTTTCCTTTCAGGGTTCTTTTGAAAACCCTGACCTGGAGTTACACGCCAACTTCAGTTCTTTGTGGGAATAGGACCTGCTCTCAGGGTTTCACGACTGGCCGTTATTTGACATGCCAAGGACACGACCTAAGAGCCTAGCTCGCCTTTGGGGACTTGAGATCTCCTGGCTCTGGAGACAGGTGGATCGAAGGTCAGTGTCCCATCAGAAGACCAGTGTGTTGTGGGAGTCAGAGGACCAACATGTCATGGGAGTCAGAAGGTCCATGGCTGTGTGCCCAGAGACCTGAGATCTTTGGGCATACAGCTCAGAAAAAGCAATGTCACAGACTTTTAACATCGTAAACTGATGAGCTGTTTGTTCTGTCTTCCCTCTCGCTGTGAAACAGAGACACCCCTTTTTCCCTTATTAGGGAGAGAGAGAGAGCCCATGGTATGTCGAGTATCAGATGAACTAGTAGTTTTTGGGGTATTACAAGTCTGTGTCTTTGCTGCTGTTTTGCTGCACACTTGAGTGGTGGGTGCTGATGCTTTTTTTTTGCTGGTGGGGGAGGGGGATCGTTACTTACTGTTGCTCATGCGCAGGAAGGGGGAGCTGGGGGGGGGACTGGGGTTCTAACACTTAACTGTCATTCATTCATTGGGGGAGCTCCTCTGTTTTCATGGATGGTTACAAAGAATAAGCATTTCAGGAAGTATATTATACATTTCTCTGACATTAAATGTGCTTTAGAAACCTTTGAAAATGATCAAGGATCAACTTTATTTGCCATATAAATTAAAGGAATTTGCTGTTGTGTGTTGGTGTGACATGCAACAAAATGCAATAAAGTTCAATAATTATAAAGAATTATATAAAAGGTAAGTTAGAGATTAAGTATGGATATGGAATAAAACGTGCCTTACATAAATACTAGCATGTATTTATAGTATAAACAGCACTATGTAAAGTGGTTTAATGTGCTAACAGTTCAGTGCTGCGTCTGGGGTAACAGATGGGCAAAGGAACAGTGTGTGATTTTAAAAAAAAATCATCAGTACATGTAGGAGTGGTTTTATTAGTCATTCTGTTTGGTCTCCTATTTCATATAGTGTTACTCTCTCCAATGCTTTCTGATGTCTGACATTAATATGCTTCCTCATTAATATCATTTGTCAAAGCATTAGATTTACTCAATGTGAATTTACAACATTTCTTATTTTCAGTCTGACTTTCATACTGCTGTGGATGGGCTTCCATTCAAGCAAGGACCACAATGTTCTCTTTTTCAAAAGACTAGCAATACGTCCAAAATACAGAAAAGGCTTCCTTGATTCTGTGTAAATCCTACTACTCTGTCCATCTACTCTTACTGATCCTCACCAGGTACTCTTGGAAACTCAAAATACCTTGTGACATTTCATATACCATCACACATAATAGTGATGAATTCCTACACCAATATTTTGATCTAACTTAGTTTTAATGGGATATTGTTGCCTAACCCTATACCAGGAGAACCAGGATATTTCTTTTATCTATCCCTTACCATGTCACTCCACAATTTCAAGATCCTGAGCATCAACATCTCAAAGTATCTATCCTGGGCGCAAAATGCTGAAGCAATCAACCACATTAGTGATTATATTTCATTTGGAAATTTGAGTAGATTCGGTATGACACAAAAGACTCTTGCAAGTTCTGTGAGATGTACCATGGAGAGCATTTGAACTGGTTGCATCGCCACCTTGTCTGAAGGTTTTGAAATCACGGCATTGAAAGAGGCTGCAGAGAGTTGTAGACTCAATCACCCCATCATAGGTGCAAGCCACCGCACATCAAGGACATCTTCAAAAGGTGGTTTCTCAAGAAGGCAGCATCCATTATTGAGGAACTTCACCATCAGGGACATGTTTTCTTGTTACTACCATCTACACTTATCCCATTTTCCTGTATTAGGCTTATATCCCTCTGTGCCTTTCTTATCGACATACTTGTCCTGCATTTCATTCTCATAATTGTTATAGTAATTCACTCTACAACCTCCTGTGACTACTTATTAGATACCCAATTATGTGGAAACATCTTTCAGATCTCCTTTATAATCCTTCTCTCTCACCTTCAACTTGTGCATCTGGTTCTAAATTCCCTTCTACTTATCTTATCAACACTCAGTGGTCATTTTATAAAAAACCGAGCATAGAATGCAATGTGGTCAGCAGTTTTTGAGATACTCAAACCTCCCTGCATGGCATCAACAATCACTCCACAGTTAAGGTCACTTAGATCACATTTCTTCCCCATTCTTCTGTTTGCTCTGTTCTCTTGACATTGTCTGCATGCTTCATGCATTGGGGTGCTGCCACTTGATTGGCTAATTAAATATTTGCAATAATGCATAGGTGTACAGGTGTACCTAATAACTTGGCCACTGATTGTATTCCCATCTTTATTTTATAACCCTTTCTAGGGTCACTGCTCAACCTCCAACCATCCAGTGAAAAGAAACACAGTCTATCCAAACTCTACTTTTAAATGCAGCCCTGCATTCCTGGCAATGTCTTGGAGAGCCTTTTCTGCAGTCTCTATATTGTTAGAATATCTACCCTGTAGTGTAGTGATCAAAACAGTACATGATACTCTATGTACAGTCTAAATTATGTTTTGTACAGCTGTAACATGGCTTCTGATCTCTTAAACTCATTTCCTCAGGTGATGAATGCACACATACCAAAGGCATTTTTCATCATCCTATCCACCTGTGTTGCAACTTTGAGGGAGCTATGGACTTGCACTCTAAGGTTTCTACGTATGTAAACAATACTGCCACTCACTCTCTATGAACTACCAGAATCTGACGTTCCGACATCTGACATCATCCCATTGCACCTATCAAAACTGAATTTCATTTAATCCATTCCATGCAATTTTCCCGCTTATCTATTTCTTGCTGTGTTTTAATATGATCTTCCTTTTAATCTACAACACCATTTTTTGTTATCTTCAAACTTACCACTTATACCAGTTACAATCTCATCCAGGTTAATTATATATACAACAAAGGTGCAAGCAATAGTCTCTCTGATACACCATTTGTTACAGACTTCTACAGAAACCCACTCATCTACCATTACTCTCTGCACCTATCACCCACCCAGCTCTGTTCAAAATTGACACTGGAGTTTTAGACTTTGTAGTCAAAAACTCAATTCCTAAATCTGTGGATGTAACCAAATTGAACTTTGGTTGGAATGTGTTGAAAGTCAAAATGCAGAAGGATTGAAAAGTATTGTAGCAAGCCAATAAATAGATGGCAGGTTGGGCATATAATGGGCATGTGAAATTCAATACAGGTAAATGATTTGAACCTAACATATTACTTGGATATTGGAATGTATATGTGGTGAAGGAACAATGGGATCTCAGAATATGAGCATTAATAACCAGAAGTTGAACCATAGGTTGACAAGTATAATAAAACACAAACTGAGCAATATAGTTTATTTCTGAAGAATTGAAAAGTCATAAAATTATGTTTCACTTATATTCAATATTTGTTCACACTTAAAAGATAATTCTGGTTGTCATATTCTACAAATAATATAGACGTACTTCAGAGGGTATAGTGATTATATGGATATGAAATTTGGTGGTATTCACATCAGGAAAAGAAATATAATCCATGTAACTTTCCTATTGAGTAAATATTGTGGAGGGGTGATATAATGGAGGTCTTTAAAAACAACCGAAGCATTTAATTATTACAAGTAAGACTCATGGAGGAACCTATTATGAACATTTTCTTCCTTGACATCCTGAGAAATTAACGAAGGCTTTCAGGAATTGTACAGAATGAGTAAGCAGTTTCAAGTTCCTGATTGTCAACGTTTCTGAAGATCTATCCTAGACCCAACAAAGAGTGCGCAAAAGTGGTTATATTTCATCAGGATTTTGAGGAAAATTAGTATGAAACAAAAGGCGCTCATAAATTCCTACAGATGTATCATGTAGAGCACTCTAACTGGTTGCAACCCAACTGGTATGGAGAGGCCACTGCACAGGTTTTGAAAAAGCTGTAGAAAGATGCAAGCCCAGCCATCTCCATCATAGGCCCTACCCACTGCACCATCAAGGGAATCTTCAAAAGGCGAAGCCTCAAAAAGGAGGAATTCATCATTAAGCACCCCATCATTAATGATCATTACCCAGACATGTCATCTACTCATTGCTCCGATCAAGGAAGTGGTTCAGACGCCTGAAGACACACACTCAACATTTTAGGAACAGCTTTTTCCCCTCCACCATAAGATTTCTGAATGGACCATGAACCCACGTTGTTGATATTGAGTGCCTTTGAGTTGTTGTTGACTCATGGCAATCCCATGGATAGTGTAATTGTCCATTGAGTTTCTGTGGCAAGGTACTGAAGTAGATTGCCAGGCCTTTCTTCTGCACAGATACTGCTGCTGCCCAGGTTGGGACTCGGCAGGATTCTTACTCAGGACCTTCCACCTCAAAGCCCATTGGTGATGTCATAACACCACTAGCTGGCCCCATGTACACAACCTCATTTATTTTTTTTCTCTCTCTTTTTGCACTACTTATTTAATTTTCTTTATTTTATATACTCATTGTAACTTATAGGGTTTTTATTATTATGCATTTCAATGTACTGCTGACACAAAATAAATTTCACGATATATGCCAATGATATTAAAACTGATTGATTCTGAAAAGGAGATTTTCGCATGTGTAGATGAATATAAAATAGTCACCAAGAGAGAATTTAGAAGAATCTTCTTGACCAAAGCAATGCCAAGAATGTGATAGCTGTTATGATAGGGAGCCATTGATGTTAACATTGTGCATGTTTTTAAGGAAAGGCTGGACAGCTATTTAATAAAAAGAAAATAGAAAGTTATGCAGTAGATTTAGATGAGGAAAGCTGAGAGGGTGCATGGATGAAGCATAAGTGCTACACACCTTGAAAAGGATGAATGCCAAATACTTGGTATAATACTGTGAGTATTGGCTGTTGGCAAGCTCATAACATTACTTAGGGTGTGGACAGGTGGTGTGATGTTTATGATCAGTGGGAATGCATGATGCCAATTATCAATCTTATACATACTTTAGATGTAACTAACATGCATTAGGCTTCTCTGCTTGCTGCTCCAGCACATTAACCATTACCTAACCACCACTAGAATGTTAAACAATCTAACCTACAGACAAAATTGGAATAATTTACTGCTATTTTAAACACATGAACGTGATTTTAATTAACAACTCTTTACTAGTTACAGTAGTCATAATGATTCATTACATTGTGTTCAGTTATATTCAACAGATGACAACATTTATCTGTTCATGCCCTACACTTAAAGAACCACTTTTAATTTATAGCTTCCTCAAAGGTCTGTCAAGGAGGAAAATTGGAAGAAACTCCCAAAGCTGATAAATTTGGTCTAGAGGCATGTTTTAAAATTTCAACTATTTTTTAAGTATATATAATGTGATAGTTATAAGCTAGTGCAAAGACAGTAGAATCTCAATTTGTACTGAACATTCCATGATTCAGTATGGTTTTTTTTTTGCCGATTTCAGGTGAATTGCATCGATTAAACTACCCCAATCATGTGAAGCTCCAGGCTTGACATTTCAACATGAAAACTCCTCACTTTAATCATGTGGGTATCTACATTATAAAGGCTAGGCAGAAAAAAATGAGCCAGAGGCTGAATGGCTGTATTGAATAATTCTATTTGTAATGCAGTGCTATGACATATGGAGCTATAACATCTGTGCCTCCCAATAGCATTCTCCATGCCTTATTTTGCTGAGGAGCTGAAAGCAGGAACAGAACAGCCATAAGTCTTACAGCAAAATGATTTCTATATTTTATATTCAGTCAGCTTGTCTTTGTGCAGAGCTTGCTGATCTAATAATCATATCCCCAACTTCAACCATCAGGTCTATCCCCTCTCCCTGCTCTTCCGTGTAAATCACTGGAACAGCAAACATAATGTGCACATTTATAAAGAAATTGTTAGATATCTCTGTAATAACTTCACTGGGAACAAAAATCACATAAACCTGAAGAAAGAAAAAAAACAAAACTAATATTCTGCTGTTCAGAGAAATTATGCTAAATATCTTGCTTGGCCACTATTAGAGTCATCAATCTAGGACTGCTTCTTATATGTTATTTCCTTATGAGATTCATCACATAATAGTGATGAATAGTGACTTGGCCCTTGAAGTCACGCCGTCCAGCAATCCCCCGATTTAATCCTTTCCTGTCACAGGATGTATTTACATTAGCCAATCAACCTACCAACCGGTAAGTCTTTGGACTGTGGGAGGAAACTGAAGCACACAGAGGATACTCACATGGTCACGGGGCAAACGCACAAACTTCTTTCAGGCAGCGGTGGGAATTGAACATAGGTCGCTGACATTGTACAGTGTTGTGCTAACCACTACGCTACCATGCCATGGAAAATTATGAGAATGAAAATAATTGAGAATGTGCAAAAACATTCCAAACTAATTACAGGAATAAGAGATTCTACAGCCACGAGGAAATCTGCAGATGCTGGAAATTTAAACAACACACACGAGGGTCCTGACGAAGGGTCTTGGCCCGAAATGTCGACAGTGCTTCTCCTTATAGATGCTGCCTGACCTGCTGTGTTTCACCAGCATTTAGTGTGTGTTGTTTAGAGATTCTACAATGATAGGTTGAGCTACCTGGAATTGTTCACCTTGGACATTGGGTTAAGTGGAACAAAGGAGATTGGGAACGATGGAGACAGCTTTGAACAAAATAGAGAAAGGAGCTCTGTTCCCATTAGCTGTAGGTTCAAATAGCAGTAAAACAGCTGTTTGACAAGGGATACAGAGGATGTGGTGATAATCTGTAATCAGTGAGTTGTAATGTTAATAGGCTGCCTATAAGAGTGATGGAGATCAATGAGTAAAAAAGGAAATTGGATAGGGACTTGCAAGAAATAAGTTTAAGGGCTGCAAGACACAAAGCCTGGAATATGGATATACTGTATTGCTCACCAGAAAGCTAGCATAAACTTGATCTGATGAATATTTTCCGATATGGCAAATGTCTGGTATTTCTATACCAATGATTATTTTTAATATTCACATATTTATGTGGCTATTTTTGCTGTTGATGTTTTGCTTTTTTCTACCACTTCAAGAGATGTTCCCCCTCTTCCTATATCATAACATTACATTTAACCCTGCCTCCATCTTAAAGCTCTCTTACCTCAGGTTTCAGTTGTACATTGTCAGAGTAGGACACTATATTGTGCATGAGAATAAATCATTTTGAGTTTAAAGATAAAACAGCAAGAATCTAAAAAACAAAATGCAGCATTCATTCATTCCCTTTACTGTTTAGAATTATAGTAGTCATGGTGACATATACTTGTTTCTTTTATCACTAATATATCTGTACCATCCATTTGATCACATCTTAAAAAAAACAGGAAATCAAAGTGAAATTCATTACCAAACTACATACTTTGTATGTTACCATATATAATGGTAGCATGGCAGAGCGTCACTATTAAAGCTAGGGGTATAAGAGTTTGGAATTCATTTTGTATACTTTCTGTAAGGAGTTTCTACTTTCTCCCCATGATGCGTCGGGGTTTCCTCTGGGTGCTCCAATTTCCTCCCACAACCAAAAATGTACCAGTTAGTAGGTTCTCAGCCATTGTAAAATGCTTTGGTTAAATAGATGGGTTGCTGGCATGGCTCATTGGGCTGGAAGGACGTATACCACAGTGTATCTCTAAATAAATAAACCTTAAAGTTCATTTTATTGCAGGCATTTATGGCGGAATAAAGAAATTCAAAACAATTTATTAAAAGCATACACAAAGACAGACAAACAAACAAATCACATGCAAAAAAAGACAATTTGTGCAAAAATAAAACAGAGAACATGAATTGTACAGAATTGGGACTGGTGAAATCCAACAGCATACTTAGGCTGATTTTTAGTGCCCACAACATTGCAACAAAGTACATTTTAGCACAACACTTACATCAAAATCCATTTCTGTCCTCATTTAATGCTGATAACTGAAATGGACTGCGTTCACAAATTAGAAAATATTACTAAGAACAAGGCATTTAAATTTCCTATAATGGAGGAGCCAAGGACCAGATGGCACAAGAGTACAAGGATGCCCCTTTGAAACAGAGATGAGGAGGAATTTCGTTCACATGATGTTGGTGAATCTGTGGAATTCATTGCCACAGATAGCAGTAGCGCCAAGTTATTGGGTATATTTAAAGTGGAGGTTGATAGGTTCCTGATTAGTAAGGGTGCAAAAGGTTACGGGGTGAAAGCAGGAGAATCTAGATGAGACTGATAATTGATCAGACATGATGGAATTGTGGAACATACTCAATGGGCCAAATGGCCTAGTTCTGCACCTATTTCTTATGGTTTTACTGTCTTATTCAGCATCTGGACTTCCAAGTGCTGGAAATTCTTGGTGGGTCAGAAAGCATCAATGGACTAACAACAAAGGTCAGCTATTTGGCTCAGCAATTTTTCATCAAAACTGCAAGGTAAGAAATGAAATATAAAGTCATACAATGATACAGATCTTTTGGCTCATGAAGTTCATGTAGACCATCAGGTACCCATTTTTAACACCAAAGTTTTATTCTTCCCACACTCCCATCATTTTGACACAGATTCCATCATTCACCACAATTATCGGAGCGTTTTACAGTGCCCATATAATCTACCAATCGGCATGCCTTGCTGCTGTGAGTGTAACCAAGAACGTCAAAAAAAAACTCACACAGTCCCAAAGGAAACTCAACACTAATAGCAACAGGGACCAAGATTATTCCAGCTCTTTAATTGTTTTTCCTCCTCTTGTAGAGCAGACTCGATGGGCTGATTGGCCCAGTTCTGCTTCCGTTTCTTATGGTCGACCTGTTATAGTCTCTTCATTGCACTCATGCACTTCACTCTGTATATCCACTAATAAATCAGCTGTAATTAACAAGCATCCATAATTTTCTCTCGGTTGGTGGGAGTTTTGGATCATTATCTTTCCAGGCACTTCTTCACATCAGATTTGTGTATTAATGAAATAAAACATTTGTGGTAAACAGAAATTGATGGTGATTAACTTTTCTGAGAGACAGCGAGGCAGTTGAAATGGATGGATGTATGGCAAATGAAATTTAGTACTGAGAGGAAATAAGTGACAAATTTCAGGGGATGAATGAGGAAAGGAAGCACTGAACAAATTATAATGCAAAAAAAAACCTTCAGTTCTAAAAGGTGCATGTGGGAGACATGGGAGTATGCTTGCACATGTCCTTCAGGGTTTCAGCGGGGCAGAGAAAACATTTACAATGTTCAAAGCAGGTCACTTGAGTTTAGAAGGAGAGAATGGATACAAATTTAAATAAGATATAGTAAGCATCCATAAAAAGTCAATCATCCAATTCTAAATGCTACTTTTCAGAAGGATCTGAAGCCCAGAGAAACAACAGAGATAACATTAAAAAGATTGGTACAAAAGTATCAAGGGATTTGAGTTATTTGGATGGAAAAGATAAACTGGTTGATAGATGGTTTTTAACAAACTTTTCAGATGATGAAAGTTTTGTCAAAATGAATATGCAGAAAATCTTCCCACTAGGAATGAATTAGAGAATGTGGAACTAATATGATAAAACTGAAGATGACACTAATCATTGACTGAAATATTAGTAGGTAGAGATTAGAATGTTGCTGTTGAAAAGGAATTAGGTGCGTACTTGAATGAAGACATTTTTGCATTAGAATAGACAAGGAAATTGGGCTGATTTTTTTTTAGATCTGCAGATGCTGGAGCCCTGAAATAAAAACAGAAAATTTCGGGGAAAGCTTAGGAAATCAGGCACCATTTGTACAGAGAATAACAGTTAATGTACCACCTCTAGAACTATTCTGAGAAATGGCCCAAGACCTGAAATGTTAACTGTTTCCTCTTCAACAGATTCTTCGTAATGCGCTGAGTTTTTCAACATGTTTTATATTTCAAGAAATTCATAGTTCTTTCAAAATACAGCACTAAATCAATGGGGCAAATGACCGGCATTGGGTGAACAAGATTCAATTATTTTACCCTTTCATTATTCAGGCATTTTAAATGTAGACATCCTTCGTGACAATGTGGGTATATCACAAGAATGTGGCAGATGGAACCCACTTTACCACAAGCAAAAAAAAATAAAAATCATAAGGAACTGAATAATAACAGAACACCTAGTGAGTGACCTCAAGCACTTCTACACAATCACAAAATGCTCCGTGCAGGTGTAACAAATAATTGTTACAAGAGGATTTGAATACATCAATTAGTAAGTCTTTTCCCAGGCTTCATTGAGAATGTAACTGGAATGCTTTATACTGGGTTACTCTCCCTACCAAAGAAATGATGTACCAAAGAGCATGGAGTGAATATTCACAAGACTGGTTGCAGGGATGAAAGGTTTTCTAAATGAAGAGAAATTGTCTTGGTTGAGATGGTATTCTTTAAAGTTTTGGAAAAAAGATAAAATATCTCATCAAAACTTACAAAACCCTTAAAGGCTAGAAACACAGAGATTCTTTATTCTGATTGAAAAGTCAGTGATCAGGGAGCACAATTTGAAAATTAAACATAAGTTATGGAGGACTGAAATGAGGAGAGCTATCTTCACTTAGCTGGTGGTGAACTTTTTGAGGAGTGTATAGAGGAATCTGAAGACAGTGTGGGAAGTGGGTATAGGTTTGCATCGGAGGGTTAGCCTGAGGGGTCAATCAAAATAGAGGTTGATAAGATTCCTAAATGCAAAGGAAATCAAGGGACATGGATATAGCACCAGAAATGGCACAGAGGTGGAAGATCAGCCTAATCTAGATGCAGAGCAGCTTGAATAACAAGATTCCTTATTGTTCTCTTATTTCTTATATAGTCATCATCTGATATTCTGATTCTAATTCCAGAGATGGCCAATGTTTATCCCATTGCACTGCTGTTCGAGTTCCATATTGATAGTTATTCTGTTTTCTCCCACAACTCTGGGCTGAAGTCCTTTCCACTCTCTCAAATTATGAAATGCTAATATTTCAAAAAGATGAACCACTCTGCAAAAATTGCCATATTGCTGACAGTAACTTCATTTCAAAACTATTTAATTACATGTAAACTGCTTGGTTTGTCCTGTGGTCATAAAGTGCACTATTCAAATACAATTCTCCAATATTAATAGTAATATTAGTCACTGGACACAGATGATGTATATCGCTTTCATTACCTGCAAACTTAAGAGGTTGAAATTTTTTCTGAAACCATTTAATCATTTGAACACAGAACTCATATAAAGAGCTGAAGATTAATTCAGTGTCTCAAATTAGTTGCTGACTCACAACTTTAAACAGTGCTGATTGTCAATGGATAGATTTCAGAGTACCTGAAGTCAGACTATCTTCAAAGCTACATCAAGCTAAAGTGATTCGGCAATATAAATGGAACATTAGCCTGATGCAGTGTACTGGTAAATTAAATACAGTGCAAATGCAGCGATATGCAGTCTTGGCACATTTTAGAAAAGTCACTATGCTAATCAAAAGTGACAGTTTATGAAAGAAAAAATATGGAAATACAAAGGATCACTGAGCAGGGCCAATGGTGAGATTAAAATGACTCAAACAATTAAGTATACAATATATTGCAATCTGAAATTTATACCTCACAAGAAATAGAAAAAGGATGATCATCCATGATATGAGGTGTATGAGAAGTTAGAAAATTGCAATATATTGCTAAATGACTCCATAGAAAGAAATAAAATAAATGACTTCAAAATCAAGCAATTTAATAGCTGCATAATTTTTCAACATATTCAATTAAAATCTGTTGAAGAGATGCCAATTCACCATATTTTTGAGTGGTGATATTGCCATTTGCCTCACAAATTCACCATTTCCATGAAAAGGCTGGTGATGAATTTCAGTGCTTTATCATTCTAACAATCTACAGTATAACATAAAAGCCTCTATGTCTTTATTTGCTTTTGACAATGTTCATTGTGTCCAATTGTCAATAACTTTATGTGTAATTTAACTTCTTGTTTTTTTTTACAACTACCCATACCTTTGCTAGGATTAAGGAAAAAAAGCTAGACAGATTTCTCTGAAATCCAAACATCTCAGTGGTATTATTTTTACTTTTTGTGCATCTATGTCAGTTCTTGAAGATAACTGTTTAAAAAGTAATGATATCCCACTGACTATACATCAGTAGATTTAACTGGTGTTACAGCAATGTATGAAAAAGCTGTTGTCTACCAAAGAATCATTTCTAAGCAGTATCACAAAACAAAATGCAGCTTTTTCTGCTGGACTGTAATTTTGTTTATTCAAATTAACTCACAAGCTGACAAGCTAACATCAAATTATTTATGTTCAAATGCCACTGTATGCTCAGGTGAGGAAAGATGCACAATTAAATGCAGTATTTAAAACATTGGGATGGAAAATGCACCATTACCTTCATAAAAATAGCATCTTGCTGTCAGCTAACTTTGAATAAAAGGCTTAAGGGCTGTAAAACTACTTCCTCAACTCCACTCCTACAGCGTACCTAGTTATCTATCCAATCCTTTGTCCTTTCCATCCCTGCCATTTATCTTTCCTGGCTCTAATGCAGAATCTGTGTTAACTGGTATGACAATACAAAACCTTTAAAGGCCAGTCAGCCTAATATCTGTGTTGGACATATTATTAAAAAAACATTCTAAATATGAATTTTAATTTCATTTTTAATCAAATGCAACCATCATGCATTTGTTCAAGAGAAGGTCATTCCTAAGTAATTTGATTGAATTATTTGAGGAGGTATCGAAGTATGTCATAGAGGTTTGTTAAATCAGCTAATATAATAAGGATTTTAGGACTGCCTTTATAAAGGTCCACTAAGCAGACTGATCAGAAAAGCAAAAGGCAAAGGAAACAATGAAAAAAATCCCAACATGGATTCAAAATTGACGGAATCAAAGTGTAAGTAACTGTCAGCAGGATTTTGAGTGGGACTCTAATGTTGTTAGGAGACTGCAATGTTGTCATGCAGAGTTTTATACCAAAATATTGACAATTCCCAGCAAAGATGCTGCTTGATTCACTGAGTTCTTCCAGCTTGTCATTTCTGTTTCGTAAGGTTTATTTCTTTTTGCATCTGTATTAATGGTTTGGATTTAAACAGAGTGCAGTAATCATTATAAAGTGGTTTATAGATAGTGCCAAAATTATCAGTGTACCTGATATTGGGGAAGAAATGGTGTTCTGGAGGAGAATACTGACAGACTGGACAAATAATTACAAATGGAATTCAATCCAGTGATAAATAAGATACAGGCAAATAAAGTAATACACAATCAGTGTTAGGTTATTGAGAAATGTACAGAAACAAAAGCTTATTGAACTTTATTTCATAAATACTTACAGATAGCCAGAAAGTGAAACCAATGAGGCACAGGGTATTCCTGCCCTTTTGTTCCTGAGAGGCCATTTCAGAACCATGGTAAAACTAATTAAGAATACATTTTGAGTATTCTATTCATTCTGCTTACTATTTTTCCAGAAGAATTTGACAGCTTGAGGAAGGACATATGGGAAACTCACTTAAGTCATATGAATAGGAAGATTTGCTAGGCTAGGATGACATTCTTTGGAAAGAAGTTGCGTCAAGATTTAATCAAGATGTTAAAAATTTATAAGGGGTGAACTGGAATAGTACAGCGGTGAATAAGTGAAAGACAGAGATTTATAGTAATTAGTGGAAGGATCAGAAAAACAAACAAGGAAAATGACAAGAGTATTCAACTCATTGCCAAAAAGGGTGGGAGCTGAAAAACACATTGCATTTGAGAGGAACCTAAAAATACATGTGAAACAATGCAAGGTATTGTTGTATCCTATAGAGTTTGGACAGAAAATAGTTAAGAAGGAGAATTCCAAATAGCCCTTTTATGAGATGGTCACAACAGGATTACTAGCCTTCCTACGTGCCAATAATTTACAAATTATTTTTGACACGGGCTCAAATTAAGTCTTCAGAACCACAACTCATTTCTTCAGACAGGGTAAGACAAGGGAACACACACCAGTCCTCATAGAGGGATCAGAAGTAGAAACTGAGCAATTTCAAGTTCCTGATTGTCAACATATCTGAGGATTTATGCTGGGCATCAATTATATTGATGCAAATATAAAGAATAGATGACAGCAGCTGTATATCATTAGGAGTTTGAAGAGATATGGTATGTCACTAAAGACACTAGCCAATTTCCACATATGTACCATGGAGAGTATTCTTACTGGCTGCATCACCATCTGCTGTCAGGGTGGGCACTGCACAGAATCAAAATAAGTTGCAGAAGATTGTGAACTCAGTCCTTCCATCATGGGCAATATCTTCCCCAGCATCTAAGACATCTTCAAGAAGTGATCTCTCAAACAGCCAGCATCCATCCTTAAGGACCCCCATTATTGAAAACATGCTCTCTATTCATTGCTATCATTGGGGAGGAGAAAATTCATTGCTATCATTGGGGAGGAGATACAGGAGCCTGATGGAAAAGACTGAATGATTCAGGACAACTTCTTCCCCTCTGCCATCAAATTTCTGAATGGACATTGACCCATGAACACAACCTCACTACTTTTTTTGCACTACTTATTGAATTTAACTTTTTACAGTAATTCAGATTTTATTATGTATTGTAATGTACTGTTGCTGCATAATAACAAATTTCATAACATATGCTGTTCATATTACATGTGATTCTCATTCTGATTCTTAACTCTACCAGTTCTATGGCTTTTATTATGTTCCTTCTAAATTTCACTTTCCAACTCTTGGACTACTCTGACCATCATTATAAACCTCTGCTCTACACAGTAAGACTGGATGACCCAATTTCCCTCAGTCTGTCTGTCTGACTGTGGTTTGTTGCAAGGGATTAAGTGAGGATTGGACACTTCCTGTTATTATATCAGATGGCATTGTATCATTGTTCTCCTGAATAATTACAGTCATTTTCAACTGATTTTGAATCTGCTTTTAGGTACCAATAATTATTATACAAAAGATCTGCCTGCAATATTTGAATTCATGCATTCAGATCTTTCTCATATCTTACAAAGCATTTCTCCTTCAATGTAAGAAACAAAATTATCTAGCTACTTATTGTTTTCCTATTTTCAGAATTTTGCTGTATGCCAATTAGTTGTCACGTTTGTTTGTGGTGAACTATGTGCCTGACTGGACACGCCCCCTTCTGACTGTTCCTGTGGCTCCTCCCACAGGCCCCTGTATAAAGGCGATCGAGGTCTGATCCTCTGCCTCATTCTCCAGGATGTAATATGATGGTCACTCACTGCTGGTTCCTTCTTCAGTCAATAAAATTGATGTACCATCAATAACTCACTCTTATTGTGTTAATGAGTAAGGCGACTTACTGGCCGTGTTGCGAGTCCGCAGCGTTGCACTGTGTCCGGGTGAATGAAACTCTTAGTGCTGCCCGTGTCAAACAGGCATCTGGTCCTGTGCCCCTCCACCCGGATGTCCATCATGGACCTTGCAAGCTGATGTGGGGCGCTTTGGTCGAGGGT
Source organism: Hypanus sabinus (assembly GCF_030144855.1). NCBI lineage: Eukaryota > Metazoa > Chordata > Chondrichthyes > Myliobatiformes > Dasyatidae > Hypanus > Hypanus sabinus. Next base: position 57,205,660 of record NC_082720.1, on the reverse strand, counting down.
CACAGTGGCCAGAGTTGAATTGCCGTCGGGGTAACCGGTCAGCATCGGAGGGTTGTGGGCGGGGACACTGTCTCCATCCGCGACCTGGCGCCCGCAGGTGCAGCAGACCACTACCCTGAACACTCTTCGTTAACTATGAACCCTGTACCCGAGGTGACCCCGCACTCACCAGGCCCTACATGGACTCCTCATGACACTTATATACCAGGTGCCTCGCACATGCATGAGCTGGAACCAGCACAACCTCCGTCTCCTGTGCAATCACCAATGTTGCCGGCATCGGTGCAATCACAGCCGGTGCTACGTAGATCGCAGCGACAGATTCGACAACCTGATAGACTTGACCTGTAAGAAACTTTGCCACATGGGGACTCTTTCAAACAAAGGGGGGGTGAATGTGGTGAACTATGTGCCTGTCTGGACACGCCCCCTTCTGACTGCTCCTGTGGCTCCTCCCACAGGCTCCTGTATAAAGGCGATCAAGGTCTGATCCTCTGCCTCATTCTCCAGGATGTAATATGATGGTCACTCACTGCTGGTTCCTTCTTCAGTCAATAAAAGCCAATATCTCGCCTTATGTCTCAGAGTGAGTTATTGATGGTGCATCATTGTTTAATGTTAGTAACTGTATTTCAAAAGCAAAGCAGCTTATGTTACCCCAAGGAAATGGTAAATTGGTGCAGAAATGCAAATCCTTGCTATTTAGAGCAGAGCACAAAACAAAAGAACACAGGAAACATTCGAAGTAAGTTGTCATAAGGACACAAGCTGCTCTGGCTTTCAAAATGTTCACAACTGAATTTCTTGGCTTGACAAATTTCCTGCCCAATTTCAATACCCCTTGATTGGATTAATACTTAAATGTCTCCCAATATCAGCCTTGAGCACACATCCATTGCTCCCTCCCCTGTAGAATTCTGAAGATTCATAATCCTCTGAGTAAAGAAATCTCTCTCTATTTCAGTGCACCATCATGGAGCAACGGGGATACTCAAAACCAGTTTAAGAACCAGTTTGTGCATCATGCCAAATCAAGAGAAAAATTCCAAAACCTTTCAACAATTTACTAAAAAGAAAAAAAACAAAATTGTAATTGCAATGCTAACTTTCCATAGGACAATACTGTATATCGATTTATCAATTCACCCAATTTATTGATGTAGAAAATTGGAGGATCCACTATTGATGCTGCCCTCACACATCTCTTCAGTTTCCCGGACATCTCCGATCACCACATTTCCTGTAGCCTTAGCAATGATAGACTTCCTCTTGTCTTTACCTATAACTCAATGAGCCTCTGCATCATTCTTCATTCTTCACAAACTGCATCATCTCCAAAGGGATCCTACCACCTAACATATCTTTTCCTCCCCCACCCACTCTCTACTTTCCATCGTGATTGCTCCTTTACATCTCACACCCACTTGCTTCACCCATCGACCTCCAGCTGTCCTTCTTTCCACCCACCCCCAACTTTTTTATTCTGGCATCTTCTCTTCCTCTTCACAGTGGAAGACATCTGCAGTATAGTGGACAGTCAAGAGTGTCAGGCAGCTGATGTATGTGCAGTGAAAATGATGACTGAGAAAATGCTCAGGAAGCTTAATGGTCTGAGGGTGGATAAATCTTCTGGACCTGATGGAATGCACTCTCACGTTCTGAAGGAAATAGCTGGAGAGATTGTGGAGGCATTAACAACAATCGATAGATTCTGGCATTGTACCGGATGACTGGAAAACTGAAAGTGTTAATTTGCTATTTAAGAAGGGTGGGAGGCAGCAAAAAGGAAACTATAGACCTGTTAGCCTAACATTGGTGGTTGGGAAATGATGGTTAGGAATGAGATTACATTGTACCTGGAGGCACATGACAAGATAGGCCTAAGCCAGCATGGTTTCGTGAAAGGAAAATCCAGCCTGACAAACCTACTGTACTTTTTGAGGAAATTACAAGCAGGGTAGACAAAGGAGATGCAGTAGGTATGGTGTACTTGGATTTTCAGAAGAGTTTTGACAAGGTGCCGAACATGAGGCTGCTTAGCAAGATAAGAACCCATGCAGTGACATGGAAGTTACTAGCATGGGTAGAGCATTGGCTGGTCAGCAGAAAATTGAGAGTGGGAATAAAGGGATTCTATTCTGGCTGGTTACCAGTTACCATGGAGATCCACAGGGGTCAGTGTTGGGACCGTTGCTTTTTACGATGTATGTCACTGATTTGTACGATAGTATTAATGGATTTGTGGTTAAACTTAACGATGAATCAAAGATAGGTGGAGGAGTGGGTAGTCTTGAGATAACAGAGCAACTCAAACAGTTCAGGAGAATAGGCAAAGAGGTGGCAAATGAAATACAATGTTGGAAAGTGTATGGTCATGCACTTTGGTGGAAGAAATAAACAAGCAAACTATAATTTAGATGGGAAGAGAATTCAAAATGCAGAGGTGCAAAAGGACTTGAGAGTCCTTGTGTAGGATACTCTAAAGGTTAACCTCCAGGTTGAGTCGGTTGTGAAGAAGGCGAATGCAATGTTGGCATTCATTTCTAGAGAGATAGAATATAAGAGCAGGGCTGTGATGTTGAGGTTCTATAAGGCACTTGTGAGACCACACTTGGAGTATTGTGTGCAGTTTTGTGCTCCTTATTTTAGAAAGGACATACTGACATTGGAGAGGGTTCAGGGAGGATTCACAAGAATGTTTCCAGGAATGAAAGTGTTACCATATGAGGAACGCCTGGCAACGTTCTTGGGCTGTATTCCCTGGCATTCAGGAGAATGAGGGGGAATCTCATAGAATCGTTCTGAATGTTAAAAGGCCTGAACAGATTAGATACGGCAAAGTTATTTCCCATGGTAGGATAGTCTAAGACGAGGGCTCAACTTCCAGGTTGAAGGACATCCATATGGAACAGAGATGCTGAGATATTATTTTAGTCAGAGGGTGGCAAATCTGTGGAATTTGTTGCCACGAGCAGCTGTGGAGGCCAAATCATGGGGTATATTTAAGGCAGAGATCGATAGGTTCTTGATTGGCCAGGGCATTAAAGGGTATGATGGGGGGGGAAGGCAGGGGAGTGAGGATGACTGGAAGAATTCGATCAGCTCATGACTGAATGGCGGAGCAGCCTCGATGGGCCGAATGGCCTACTTCTGCTCCTATATCTTTTCGTTTTCCTGTCTCATCCTTAGAAAGGGTCTCTGCCCAAAACATTGACCGTTTGTTCATTTCTGTAGATGCTGCCTGGCCTGCTGTTCCTCCAGCAATGCATGTTGTACTAAATTGGAGAATTACCTGTGTTCAATTAATTTATGAGAACAAATACTTCTTCTCTCTGTAAGGCCCAACTGTTTGGTAGATTTTCAACAGACCAAGCCAGATTGAAGACAGAAAAGGCAAATTAGGGAACTGATAATAGAGAAGCACAAATCTGGGCAGGGTACAAGACCATCTCAAAGGCACTGAGCTTACCTCGAAGCTCAGTGTACTCCATCATGAAAATGTGGAACCAGAGCCACACTGCTTCAGTCAGGCGGCGCTGGAAAAGAATGATACTTGTAAGAGAGGCAACTGTGATGCCAACAATCACTCTGTGTGAGCTGCAGAGATCAGTGGCTCCAAATGGAGATGAAATTCATGGCTCCACAATCTATAAGGCCTTGCATAAAAAGATTATTTATGGAAGATTGACAAGGAAGAAGCCCCCACATAAAAAAAGCATATTTTCGTGTATAAAGACTTTCCAAAGCATGAATCAGAAGATGCTGTAAAGACGTGGTTGAAGGTCTTATGGTCGGATGAGAGTGAAGTCAAACTTCTTGGCCTCAACACTAAACAATACACGTGGCATAAATCTCACACTGCGCATCAACAAGGTAACACAATCCCTACTGTAAAGAATGGTGGAGGCAGTTAATCAGGATAGCGAATAAGATGAATGCTGCTAAATAAAGAGAGATCATGGATAAAAGTCCTGCTAGCCTCTGCTAGAAAGGTTTAACTTGGGCAGAAATTTGTCTTTCAGCAGGACAGCAACCCAAGGCATACTGCAGAGCAACCATAGAATGGCTTCAACGAAGAAAATTTATATGCTTGAGTGACTCAGAGTTCCAACCATAACACTATTAAACATTGATGGCAAGACCTCAAGATAGCTGTCCACCACCACTCCCCAATTAACCTAGCACAGCTTGAGCAATTTTGCAAGGAGGAATGGACAAACCTTGCTCCAACACATTGCGCAAAGCTAATAGAGACTTATCGAAGAGGCCGATTAGTTGTAGTAGCTGTGAGAGGTGGTTTAACTAAACACTGAGCAAAGGGGAGTGAATAATTTTGAACTGGTGGCATTTCAGTTTTTGAATTTTTAGTTTTACATACTTTACAATTTTCCCTGTTTTTAGGCTCTACTGCAAAATAAAAGGAGCATCAGTTAAGTTGATCAATATTTCTGGTTGCAATATCATTTATGTGAACATTCTTGGGGCTGAACACTTTTACAAGGCATGGTATATTACTTTATGTCTCCTCCTGGGAAGCTTTCTTCATCTCAGTAATCAATAAAAAAAATCTATGTCTCAGTAACTCCAAAGCAAATATATTCTTTCTTATGAAATTTTCCTCCAGATCGTGACAATGCTACATTAATTCTACATTTGCTGGGCAAGTTTACACAAACTGGTGACAACAACTGTGTTTAATTAGAAAGACAAAATAAACTAAATAAGCTTAAACTCCCAAAATGTTCCCCAATTTAAGTGAGAATTTTAATTCTGGTTGTCAGTAATGAAAAATATTCCAATTAGATTAATTTTGTGTGATAGTCTCTGTTCTGTTTAATACATAAACCAATACCAGTCACTCCCCTCTAAAACTGATCAAGGTATTTGCAGAGTATTTCTTGATTTGTTTATCGTTTTTCTCAAGATATGCCTGCATTTAAGTTGCATACATAGTTGTACTGCAAAGTTATGTCATTTTTTGATGTGATTAATGGTATGCCTGCTCAGAGGCGGTTAAAATTCAACTCCCTGTATAAACCAACAAGATGAGGTGGTTATTGACCTTCCTGGATGGTACTAGTGATCTGTTGATCCAGTTCTGATGAAGTGTTTTTGACCTGAAAGTTAACTTTCTTTCTCCTCCAACGGATGTGGACTGACCTGCTGAGTATTTGCAGTACTCTCTATTTCTGTTATAGTGTTCTATTAGAATCTGGCTGAAGAACTATAATGGGGAAGGAATGCAAGGACATCTACATTTTTAAATGGTGAGTGCTTGGGTAGTATCATTGTGAAAAAGGACATTAGTACTATACATACAAGTCACTGAAAGCCAATCTGCACATATAACCAATATGGAACAAACAGGTTATGAGGATTTCTACACAGGTGTAAGGCTTACTTTAATATTTGTTGTGCATTTCACTTGGTTCCAGGCTTGGTTGGTTTGCCATGTGATGAGAGATTGAGCAAACTACCGCTTATACTCCAGAGACTAGAAGAATGATAGGACAAGTTTGTAAAGGTACATGGATATGGACTATGGTCCCGGTGCAGGTTAATGGGAGCAGGCAATTCAAATAGTTCAGCATGGACTAGATGGACCAAAGGGCCTGTTTCTGTTCTGTACTGTACTGTACTGTTCTATGACTCTCTGAAATTGAACGTTAAAAAAATTCTTGTATAATTAGACAGGATTGTTGTGGCAAGGATGCCTTCCTTGCTGAGAACACAAGATCTAAGTGTCAAAGGATTTAAAGGTTCAAAGTTTCATTTTATTGTCAAAGAATGCATGTACAATACAACTCTGATATTTGCCTTCTCTAGGTAGCCATGAAATAGAGAAAAGCAGCAATTATTAAAATAATCTACGTCAACTCCCCCACCCCACACAAAAAGGAAAAAAGTAACAAAAGTGACACTGCAACCCCCCCCCCCCCCCACCACCCTCACAAAATATTCAGGGACAATATCATTAAACACCCAACCTACTTCCTTACAAAAAAGGAACAGCAACAGCAACCCCCGCTCAAATCGCTCATGCAAAATCTAACAGATCGCCCACAGAGAAAAACAAACAAGAACATCAGACCCCAAATCTCCAACTGTCCCTCATGCAAAAACTAACATAGTCCCAGAATAAACGATAAGCCATTCAGGATTGAAAGGATGAGAAATCTCTTCACTCAGATGGTGGTAATTGTTGGTGTTCTCTATCCTAAAGGGCTCTGGGGTTTCAGTTTTTGATAACTAAGATCAATCAATATCTGAATATTAAGGGAAACCAAGAATAAGAGGATAGTACAGAAAAATGGTGTTGAAATAGATCATTTATGAGTTACTATAGATGAATGATGGAGCTTGCAGTTCTGGTCTGCTCATGATATTTCATATATCTTTATGCTAAGCTATCCTTTCAATAGTTGAACAATAATTAAATCAGGAATTTAACTTCACTTGTTATAATGTAATCATAAATTATCAATTATTACACTTCCATTAGTGTTAGCAGTGGCTTCAGAAACAACCCATGCATCATCACATGAATATTACTCATCACTGCCAGAGGCAAATGTACAGAAAATGTTTTTCATTTTAATTAATATTTATGCTGCCTGTTTAAAACTGGCAGAAAGTATTCTGTACCAACAGGGATGCAGATCACCTAACACAGCATGCATGGACATGAACGCTAATTAACTTAGTGCAAGAAAATGTAGGATTAACTTGGGCAAGTAAAGCAACAGCCTTGGTAAATTTCTAAACATAATACAGTTATTGAGTCTTGCTCCCAGATTAGTGAATCATCAAAAGGCACTTGGCTCTTTTGCTCTGATTGCAAGACACTTCTTTTATTTATTCATTTACAGGACCTGTACACCAGTGGCAAGGCCAGCAATTTTTGGCCTAAATAGTGCCAAAAATGGCAATTGAAAGTCAAGCATTTCAGTGTGTCTGGCATCACAAATAGTCCTGATTTTGTAAGGACATTTTTGTCTGAATTATATGAGTAATTAAGATAGACTTTTACATTCCTCTACCTTCAAGTTCTCTAATAATAATATTACACTTTTACCTTAAATCAGCGTAACTTTTAATTCTAAATTTCAAGGGGACATTTAAACTAATCTCCCAATTAATGGGTTGGGCCGCCAGACACTGGCCTCTGGATAGAAGCACAAAATTTTGGTCACAGAGGTAGGAAAAAAGTTTAACATGTGAGGGATGTTTGATGGCTTTGGGTCTGTGCTCACTGGATTTGAGGGGATATCTCATTGAAACCTATGAAATATTGAAAGGTCTACATAGAGAGGGTGTGCAGGGGATGTTTCCAATAGTGGGGGACCAAAGGCCACAACCTCAGAATAGGCAGATTTCCCATTAGAACATAGATGAGGAGGAATTTCTTTAGCCAGAAGTTGGTGAATTCATTAAGGCAGACAGCTGTGGAGGCAAAGCCATTTAGTATATTTAAAATGGAGGTTAATAGGTTCTTAATTAGTAAGGGCATCAAAAGTTATGGGAAAAAGGTCAATGGCAGACTCAAAAGGCCTAATGGCCTAATCTGCTTCTTTGTCTTATGGAATAAATGATTATCTTATTGCTCTGAGTGAGAATTCCTAACTGTACACTGCAAGGCAACTGAATGCAGGGCTATACATGGTGGAACAATTAATACTGAGCACGTGCCAGGTTCACGGTCTGGAGAATTTGAGGGGTTATAAAAGCTGGACAGAGATGAAACAATAAAAAATGGCTCTTTTTAAAATAGCTGTGATTTTGGACTGGTAGCCAAATTAGGTCAGCAAGCATAGAGGTCATGGTCAAATGAGATTGCAAATTAAAGTCATAGAGCAAATACAGGCCCATCAGCCCAAAAAAATCCATCCTACCTATGGTAACCACCCTTTAGTACTAAACTATAAGTAGATAAGTCATCAGATACATGGAGAGTGTTTAAAAATCAATTGCGCAGAGCACAGGAAAAGCATGTTCCTATTGGAAGGGAGAAGTAGGATGGAAAGATAAATGGACCTTCGATGTCCAGAAAGGTGATGAATTTAGTCAAAGAAAAGGGAAAGTATGTAAAGCTTTGGAAGTTAGGATCAAACAGAACACATGAAGATTATAAAGAAGCCAGAAAAGCAGGTAATTTTGGAAACTGGGGATGGAGGGGCATGAAAAGTCCTAGACAAGTAGGGTTAAGGTGAATCCCAAGGCATTATATATATACATCAAGAGTAAGAGGATAACTAGGGAGAGGGTGGGATCATTGAAGGATAAAGAGGGAAACATTTGCTTGGATATGGAGAATGTGAGTGAGGTAATTAATGAGTACTTTGCTACAGTATTTACTAAGGACAAGGACATGGAGGACTGGGAGGTCTGTGCTGAATGCTTAATTATGTTAGAGGTGAAGGAAGAGGAAGTGTAGGGTCTCCTAGTGGGTATTAAGGTGCAGAAGTCCCCAGGGCCTGATGGGATTTACCCCAGGTTATAAGAGGAGGCAAGAGACAAGAGATAAGATTTCTGGGGCCTTGATCAGTATCTTCAAGCTGTCTTCAGCCATAATTGGGGTCTTGGAGGATTGCCATGTGGCTAATGTTGCACCACTATTTAAGTAGAGAACAAGGGAAAATCATTGGAACTATAGACCAGTGAGTCTCACATCAGTTGAAGGGAATTTGCTGGAGAAAATTCTCAGGGATAGGATTTATAAGCATTTGGAAACCCTTAGCTGAATTACAGAGAGCCAGCATGGCTTTGTGCAGGGTAAGTTATGTCTTATCAACTTAATCGAATTTTTTGACAAGGTGATGAGAGAAATTGATGTGGATGCATGGGGTATCTGGTAAATCGGCTGTTTGGGTTCAGAAGTGCCTTGCACATAGAAGTCAGAGGATAGTGGTCGAACGGACCTTCTCAAGCTGGATATCTGTAATTAGTGGTGTTCTGCAGGGATCTGTACTAGGATCTCTATGGTTTGTGATGTATATAAATGACCTGGATGAAACGTAGATGGGTGGGATAGAAAGTTTTCAGATGATACCAAGATTGGTGGAGTTGTGGATAGTGTAGAAGACTGGCAAAGAATATAGCTGCACCTTGATAGGGCAAATGCAAGGAGACAGTACATTGTTAAAGGCAAGATCCTTAACAGTGTTGCTGAGCAGAGAAATATTGGGGTCCAAGTCCATACCCCCTTGGAAGTGGCGACACAGGTTGATTGGGTGGTTAAGAAGCCTTATGGAATGCTTGCTTGTATTATTCAAGGCACTGAGTTCAAAAATCTAGAGGGTATGTTACAGCTTTATAAAACTCTGGTTAGGCCACATATGGAGTATTGCACAGAGTTCTGGTCATCCCACTATAGGAAGGATGTCGAGGTTTTGATGAGGCTACAGAAGTGGTTTACCAGGATGGTGACTGGTTTGGAGAGTATCTGCTGTCATGAGAGGTTGACAAACTTGGCTGTTTTCTTTGGAGTGATGGAGGCTGAGGGAAGATCTGATAAGAGGTTTATAAGATTATGAGAGGCACAGACAGAGTACATAGGGAATACTTTTATTTCCCATGGTAGAAATATCTAATACCAGAGGGCATTCATTAAAGATGACAGCGGGTATGTACACACTGGATGTAGGGGTAAGTTTTTTACTTAGAGAGTGGTGGATGCCTGGAATGTGCTGCCTGGTGTGGTGGTAGGGGTAAATACATTAGAGGCTTTTAAGAAATGTTCAGATAGGCACAGGAATATGGGTAAGATGGAGGGATATGGACATTGTGTAGGTATGAGGGATTAGTTTTTGTTTTTTTAAATTTTTTTTTGCTGGTTCAGCACAACATTGTCAGCTGAAAGGCCTGTTCCCATTATATACTGTTCTATGTTCTATGAAAATCACAATGGGCAGGATGAAGGGGGAATAGGCAAATAATTTGTGCAGTGCAAGAACAAGTAGACAGATTAGAAGCTATGAAATCTTTTGGAATAGTCTAGCGGCTAGAAATGGATAGATGAGAACTTCAGCTAAAGAAGAAAGAACAACAGTCAGACATAAGATTTATTTGCAAAAATATATTATTCAGTGGTAGCTATACTTCAGAGAATAAAAGAAAATCTCCTGCTGCCAGACTTTCACTAAAGTAACTTGCCAACAGCTAGTTCCACATCAAACAAATTCTGCTGCCAGATTCACATTCAAAAGGAATGTTTCAGCTCAGATTCACATAATAAAAGTCACTAAACATCTAAACTCAACTTTTTTTTTATATAATTCTACTTTTCTGATTCTGTGTTCAACCCAGAAGAAAATAATCTTTTTGACCATTAATTCCTTCCAGATTAAATGCTGGGAAAATATAGCTACTGAAGAATAAGAATGAAAATTAGAAATATTTGTTTTATTTGTCACATGTACAATACATCAAAACATACGGTGAAATATGTTGTTTGTGTCGGGGATGCATTGGGGATAGTCCGCAAAGATCGCCATGCTTCCAGATCAACATAGCATGTCCACAACTTACTAACCCTAACCTCACTTCATTGGAGTGTCAGAGGAAATCAGAGCACCCATGGAAGAAACCGATGCATTTACAGGGAATGCATACAAACTCCTTTCAGAAAGCAGCAGGAATTGAAACCTCTTCTTACAGCTGGTGTACTGGAAAAGGTTGTGCTAACCATTATGCCATCCCCAGAGATATTGAGTTGAGACCACTGATGCTGCTTATATAATTAGCCTGAAATACCAAGATAGCTTTGACCATAAGACATAAACTTGCTTAGTGGTAGATTTTCAAATGATAGTACTGAATAAGAAGTATTCTCATTTAAATGTATAAAATACAGAAAGCATTGAAGGAATGGATACTGAGTGGTTTACAGTATTTCCTTGTCTGAAGCCCCTGGATTTAACAGTTTAATCTCAGGATGAAGAGAAGGGATAAGTTTATTTACTTCAACTGTAAACATTCTCTGAATTATGGTTGTGGATGCACAAGGCTGAAATCAGAAGATGGTTGGATTACAGAAGATTCAAGAAGTGTGATGCTCACTTGGGAAAATAGAACTGAGGTAGAAGATTCCCAAGAAGTTTGCTGAACAGTGGAACAGACTTAAGGGCAATTTTATATACTTTTGTTCCTGATGTTTATGCTCTCACAACATGCAAGAAAACTGTTTGCTCCACCATGATTGCTCTATAAGACCTATCCAATAAATCCGATAACGAAGTCAAATTACCAATGCCTTTTGAAAGCTATTGATGATTTTAATTCCATTACTCTTACAGACGGTACATTCTGGAACCTAATAATTACAATGATTAACACCATCTGTTGTACTGCCCTTTATTAATTCCATTTTTCCCTTTGATGGAGTAGATCACTCCAAAATGAACTTCCATTTCAACCAATTTCTCTCTTATGCTCTATTAAATCCTCTGTAAGCTCAACCTCTCTAAAGTCTTGTTTTATGTTATTAAAAATATCAATGGCTATTTCAAATCTCCCTTGCAAATTGGGATTGGCATTCACAATTTTCTTTCGCACAGAGTCCCAAAGCATGTTTCTATCTTTTCAATCAATGCACATCTTTCTCACAACTTGTGATTGAGGATCGTTCCAGGACTTGAGGGCCTAAGCTACAGGGTGAGGTTGGTCAGGCTCAGAAATGATTCCAAACACACACACACACACACACATTCCCCCCCCCCCCCCCACCCCCAGCTCCAATTCTGGGACAGGCTGCTTCTGGGCACCCAGCCTCTGGACCGCCTTGTGGAGGTGTATAAAATTCTGAGGAATGCAACTTAGAGTGGCTGCATGGTCTTTTAATATGGGAATGTGTGTCAAATACTAGAAGATATGGGTTTAGGATGAGAGTGGAACGGTTTAAAATAGGCTTAAGGGTCAACTTCATGCAGAGGTTAATATTACTGGAATGATCTGCCAGAGGAAGTGGTTGAGGAAGGTCAAATACAAGTACATTTTCCCCCTTCGTTTTCAGTTCTGAGGAAATTTCTTGGCCCGAAACTTCAACTGTGAACCCCTGCTCAATGGCATCTTAATTGGTATGGACTATTTTGGCAAAAGGGTCTGTTTCTGTGCTGTATTTCTCCATGACTCTAAGGCTGTGTGCTTGAGTGGTCCTGTGTTTCTGAAACTTGGTCTATTAACTGCTGGCATCTGAAGATATGTAAAATTACCACCAATGTTGTCTGTGACAAGTTCTCCATATTCACCAGAAATCTTCTGGAAAACCAACATAGGATTTTTTTCCTAGTTGATATTCTCAATATTGAGGCCTTATCCAGAATCCAGGGTACACCAAACAGCAGTCTCCCAAAATATTCATTGAGTCATACTGCACCAAAACTGGTGCTTCAGCCTAACTTGTCCAGAAAACCTGACTGAGTTAGTCTCACCTGCCAGACTTTGTCCCATATCCTTCTCAGCACTTCCTATCCATATAGCCATCTGAATTTCTTTTAAAGATTGTAATTCTACCTGTGTTTACTATTTCCTCTGATAACATGTTCCATCCTCCATTTGAGAAATTTGAACAACACAAGCAACAACAAAAATAGGAAGCAAAGAAACAGCAATAACATACCAATTCCTTTCCTCCCTCCCACCAAAGTTTGACAATTCACCTTACCTAGACCATCATGATATTAAATTCATCTATTATGTCACACCTCAGCTACCTATACTTGAACCAGAAAAAAGCCAGTCTGTCCTGTCATGACATTTCTGTTGTGCAAAGAGATTATCAGTCAGGTAGAGAAAAGGGATTCAAGGATATATTGAAAGCTTTCTTGTAGAGCAACATCCCCACTGACTCCAGAGATTATCTGTGCGAAGATCACTTGGAGCAGACATGGAAGCATTCAGGTAGGTATTGAGAACTTAAGTCTTTTTAGTAATAGGAACACACAGAAACCCTCCATAAGCTGCATCAGAAAGCAGTACTAAGTACTTATGTATCTCCATCTCCATTGCTGGAGGAGTTTGCAGTCCCCACACTGACAACATTACCCACCTCAGAAACCACAACACCAAAGTAGATACCCGTCTATTTTTGAATCTTAAAGACTGCCTAAGAGATCACCCGACAGCCCTAACCTCAACCTATCAGAGATTTTCCTTTTGTCTTGCCTCTCCCTTCCCTTGTCCTCTTTGCAACTGAAAGTAACTTGGTTTCTCCCTTCACTATTTAAGTTGGGAGAGTTTACTAGCTGTGGTGAAAGGTCTTGGAATGGAGATGCTAATTCTTAGAATGGTAGAGCACAATAGAACAGAACCAGGCTCTTCAGACCACCTAGTCCATGCTGAACTGTTATTCTGCCTAGTCCTGTTGACCCACACCTGGACCATAGCCCTCCATACTCCTCCCTCTCAGCTACTTAGCCAAACCTCTCCTAAATGATGTAATTGTGCCCCTACTCATCACTTCTGATGATAGCTCATTCCACACTTGCATCATCCTCTGAACAAGGAAGTTCACTATTAGTCTCCCCTTAAGTATTTCACGTTTTACCCTTAACCACTGACCTCTAGCTTTAGTTTCATTCAACCTCAATGGAAAAAGTCTGCTTGCATTTACCCTGTTGATACCCGTCATAATTTTGCATATTTCTATCAAATCTCCCACATTATTTTTTTCTCTTTCCAAAGATGTTGGCTAACCTGCTCAGCATTACAATGTTTCCAGAATTTCCTGTTTTTTTAAAAATTTCACATTTCTATTATCAGAAGGCTTATTTTTATTATTTTTCAAGGGACTGATTGAATTGTTTTGCAAAGTGAGAAGAAATAATTTTCTTTGTGATAATGATTCTGTGATAATTTAAAAATGTCCAAAGTGAATGCTTAATCCTAGCATGATAATCGAAAAGAGACTTGAAATTCTAGGTGGCTTACTCCTGCTCATATTTTCGTACATTCCTGTGAAGTGTCCAGCAGTGATTGCCAGACAATACAAAAATTGGATGAATAATTTGCTTCTATCAGCTGCTGCTAGAGCTCGAAACCTAGGCAGTTTTTACAGGATAATCATAATAATATCTGCTCTCTCAGTTGGGTCTTCGCTTTATTGAGATGCAATCTCAGCCATAATATTGTATGAAACTACTGTATGTCAAGAACAACTGAGTTCTTGTCAATATTTATACATCAACCAAGATAGTTAACTCTAGTTATAATTGTTCTTTGCATTGTTGTTTTGAGGTAACTTGCTGTGCAGAAACTGGCTGTTTACCAGAACACTTTATAAATGATTGTGATAATCATCTTGTGAGATGTGTTCCATTAATACAATTCTTTGCATTCTTATTAATTATATTGTCTTAGGGAGCCATTCACTTAATTTGCTTAATGGCAATTAAATGTCAAGTCTATTGTGGTTAATAATGCTAAAAATGTCTTTGCTTTGTCATGACAGAAGCAATGAGAACAAAAATAAATACCAGTATAAATTCTGCTTTTTTTTTGAGCTGTGGGAAGGAATTTCCTACAAATCTTGCAGAATAATTCATGGCTACTGACAAAATTATATGGATGCATGTTTTCATTATTGGGAAATAGTTTCAATATAGGAAGAACAGAGTTTTTAAAAAATTAAAAACAGAAAAATATTGGAAAAACTCAACCAGCCAGTCAGCACCTCTAGAGAGAAAACAGAGTAAATGTTTCAGGTTAATGGCATTTCACTGTATGTTTAAAAGGTGTGCAAAATTGATAGAGGGCTCCTTGGTGGTTTGCTGAATGATAACAGCCCATAATTGGACTGTATGGAGAATGGGATTGCCTTTCTTTAGCTAATGGGAAATGATTTTCAATTTTAATTGGAAATATAAACTTGCATAGTTTTCTATTGCATGAACAGATCTGTTTGATTAGGCTGAAAATGTACACTGTAACAGTATCAATAATCAGTATCCCTTCCTATTCTGTTGCAAGTTATTGAGATGGAACAATAGGACTGAGGATGGACTCAGGGATCACATTTGAAGTCATGACATCACTGTTGATATGCACCCCCTGTTTCAACTGTAAACAAATGTCAACCAGGATTAATCCTGCATTGACCTCTGCTGGAAAAATAGTGAACACACTGATGATGTGTGGATGGAATATACATCACAAGTGTAGAAACACAATTAACATTTCAGATCAATCACCATTCCTCAAGACCAACCTGCAGCTGCCTGATGCTGGAAATCCATTGCATTATTTTAAAACTTCGAGCATCATTTTGCAGTCATGTGTGTAACATTGAATAACTCTGTGTTGGAGTGTTAAACATCAAGTTTATGATGCCCATCAGAGCTTAGGTTGAGTGCCACTGCTGAGAGATTAGAAGGCCTAAGGCAACATAGTCTGCTGAACGGGGCATGCAGATTACTTCCTCTACAATGGCAGTATACAAAAAGAAAAATTGGTGTGTGGTTATGGAAGGAGAGCACTGGCCAGGGTCATTTCATCAACCTTCTGATACCCAATTATCTTTCTTATTGGACTTTCTTCTTATTCAGAAGGGACTATAAAATGATCAGTCACTGCCAGAGCCAGTATCACAATAAATGGAGCAAAGTTTGGTAGACAGATTGGAGAATGGGTTATGAGAAAGGTGGAATCAGTTATCAGGGTTTGTGGCTGGGAGGGGGAGTGCTGAGCGGGATCTATAAAAGGGGATCGTAAATCCCATGGGCCATCAATGGTAGCTAGTTGGCCATTGAATGGCTGGAAGAAACTAAACCTGAGACTTCAAGGAAGGTGGTGGGAGTGGCGGGCGGCAGTGCACATGCTCCTTTCTTTGTTATTGATGCTGACATTCAGAGGGTGGTAATCACTGAGAGTGAACACCACCAATATCCTGTCCTGGTCCAACCACGAAGGCATCATGGTCAAGAAAGCTCACTTCCTCAGGAGGCGAAATAAATTTGTCATGTCCCCATTGACATTCCCCATTATTGCGATGTAACACAGAAAGCTTCCTATCCAAATCACAGCTAGGTAAGCTACCTGCTCTGCCATGACTCAAGAAAAGGCAGTTATGGAGAGAGTTCATCAGCACATCATGGAAGCCAAGTCTTCCTTGCACTCTGAATATGCTTCTCACTCCCTCATTAAAGCAACCGACATAATCGAAGACCCCACCCCATCCACCCTCTCCTCTCCCATCAGGTGGGAGAGGCAAGTCTGAAAATAGATACAACAGGCTTAAGGACAGCTTTGACCATGCTATTATATGCCACTGTATGTTTCCCTGGAATGACAACATGGACTCTTGACCTCACGATGTACTTTATCCTGAGCTTGTGAACCTGCACCATACTTTATCTGTAGCCTTTGTACTTTGTCCTGCATTCTGTTATTGTTTTACCTTGTAAAACCACAATGCACTGTTGTAATCTGTATGAACAGTATGCAAGATAAGTTTTTCATTGTACCTCAGTACATGTGAGAATTATAAACCAATTCCAACTCCAGAGCTGGGTGATATTACCAGTGGTGTGGGAAGCGTTAAAAACCTGGAAAAGCACAGCTAATGCTTTTGCATCTTCTGAAAATTTATTTTCTTTTCAACTATCTGTAAACTAAGAGGAAAATTGTGGAGCATTATCAATAAATATCCATACTTTCATTGCCTTTCATCTTTCATTGAAATTGAGTCATACTATGCATAAAAATGTGATGCTTCGCAGTATAATTCTCCAACTGAAAAGCAAAAAATAGGATGCTGAAAATATTCTGGCAGCATTTGCAAAGAGAGAGGAAATTAATATTTCAAGACCATGACCTTTAATCAGAATGCCTATCGATGTTTATAATTTTAAAATAAATGTGTATTTTTTTCTAATAGTGCAGAATGTCTGGAGAGAACTGCCATTCACTCTTAAGAAACAGAAGGATGGAACGGTAAGTGCAATCAAAAGAAGAAGAAAACAAATTTTTTTTTCTCAAAAATAAAATTTGCAATTCAGATTTCTGATGATCATTATTATCTCTCAAATAAGTAATAAATCAGACTGCTTTGGGAGAAAATTGTAATTATATGTATGCACTTTTCTCTCGGAAGGGTGAGCATGCATTTTAACAAAGGCTTGTTAAGAAGCTTAACAATTAATTGTGTTGATCATGGGCTTTTCTTATACTGTTCTACACACTTGCCGGTTAACAGATTGTTGTCTCTACTGAGCACGTATAAAGTGTCAGGTGTATAATACATCAGATGGATAGTTAGTTATCAAAATTTTGGTAAGGCTTTGCACACAAATTATATCCCTGGTAATAATTTTGGGTTAATGTTCCAGTTTAAGGTTAGTTTCATTAATAATCTTGGTTGACACTCCTTTGTAAATTGAATCAGGGTTAAGTTGTGCTAATCACCTACAACCCCACAGATGTTTAGATGATCTAATTAAGCATTCAGCTCTGGGAATAGTTGTCATGACAATGACATGGACCTTCCAGAGAGGCTAAGCTACTAGGGTTTCAGGGAAGTTCTGGCTTTGTTCAATGCAGTTAAGATAATGAAGAGGATTTCTGTCAGGAGAAAACACCTTATTTATTAAAAAAGTAGAATATCTGGATGTACTCAAATTTAAATTGTCCAAGTCATAAAGCTTGTCATCTCTCATGTTCAGCCGTGGAATATTGTAACCATGTGGATATTATTGAGGCACAGTTGTTAGGATATACCATATTCCTCAACTTATAAATGATCATCCTTTGTTGGGAGCAGAAAACATTGGAGCAGAACTAGGCCATTTGGCCCATCAAGTCTGCTCCACCATTGCATCATGCCTGATGAAAAGTCTCGGCCTAAAACAAAAAAGCCCTACCTGCTGAGTTCTCCCTGTATTTTGTATGTGTTACTCGGCATTTCCAGCATTTGCAGAATCTTTTGTGTTTATGGCTGATTTGTGATCCCTCTCAACACCATTCTTCTCCCTTCTCACTGTAACTTTTAACACTGTTACTAATCAAGAACATATCAACCTTGGCTTCAAATATATTCACTGACTTGACCTCCACAACTATGTGCAGCAATGAATTCCACAGATTTATCACCCTGTGGCTTGCAAGTATTACATGGTTCATGTAATAATATGTCTGCATCAGCTGCCATCTCATTGGCTCTTCACTGAATCCTGAACATCATGGATATCAAATATGCATACATCAGGATGCTGTTTATTGACGACAGCTTGGTATTCAATAATATCATCCCCTCAAAACTAATCAATAAGTTTTAAGACCTTGGCCTCAATACCTCATTGTGCAATTGGATTCTTAATCTCCTCATTTGCAGACCTCACTCAGTTCCGATTGGCACCAGCATCTGCTCCAAAATCTCATTCAGCACAGGCGCACCACAAGGCTGTGCACTTAGTTCTCTGCTCTCCATGCTTTATGCTTATGTGTGGCTAAGCACAACTCAAATGCCATATTCAAGTTTGCTGATGACACCAAAGTCTAATCAAATCAAAGGTGGTGACAAATCAACATGTGACAGGGAGACTGAAAATCTTGCTGAGTGGTGCCACAAGAACATCTTACTCAATGTCAGTAATTTCCAAAGAAGCTGAATATTGACTGCAGGAGGAGGAAACCAGAGGTCCATGAACCAGTTGTCATCAGGGGATCAGAAATTGAGAGTGTCAGCAACTGAAAATTTCCCACTTCCAGAAGCAGCACCTCTACTTCCTTAGAAGTTTGCAGAGATTTGGCATGACATCTAAAACTTTGACAAACTGCTATAGATGTGTCATGGAGAGTATATTGACTGGCTGCATTACAGTCGGATATGGAAACACTAATGTCCTTTAACTGAAAATCCTACAAAACGTAGTGAATACGGCCCAGTACCTGATGGGTAAAGCCCTCCCCACCATTGAGCTCATCTACACAGAGTACTGTTGCAGGAATTCACCATTCCTCATCTGTGTTATGCTCTCTTCTTACAGCTGCTATCAAGAAAAAAAAAGTACTGGAGCCTCAGGACTCACACCACCAGGTTTACGAATAGTTATCCTTCAGCCTTCAAGTTCCTGAACCAGAGGGATAACTTCACTCAACTTTAATGAAATGTTCCCAAACCTTTGGACTTGCCTTCAAGGACTCTTCACCTCTTGTTCTTGATATTTATTGCTTATTTATTATTATTATTGTTGTTGTTGTTGTTATGATTTCTTTCTTTTTGTATTTGCACATCTTCTTGTGTTTTATAGTCTGGTTGTACACCTAGTCGATTTAGTCTTTCATTGATTCTATTATGATATTGAAGTTATTTAGTATGCCCACAAGTACAAATATGTACTTTGATAGTAAATTTCTTTGGACTTTGTAAAACAAAAGGTGGTCTAAAAATCTGAAATTAAAACCAAAAATTTGAAACAAGAAGCATTTCCGGGATTTTCTAATTTTGCTATGCAGAATGATTATGGTCAAATTTACTTAGCTTATAATTTCCCACTTTCCTTTTTGTTAGAGAGCACACAAAATGCTCAAGAAACTCAATTGTTCAGGCAACACTTAAGAAGGAGAATAAACAGTCCACAATTTGAGCCAAGACGAGAGTCCAGATTAAGGGACCACATTAAAACGCTCTTGACACCATAACACATCTACTGGATTAGCAGAAGTGACTCAGCATGCTCGTGCAGTCAACTTGTTTAGATAAAACTGCCATAAAATACGTTTTGAGTAGTGACACAAAATGTACAATGGAAAAGAAAGTCTGGCTGAAGGGAAAATGGGAAACATCACCTGTTTTGTGAATGCAACCTGAGACTTACTTCACCCATTCTTATACAGAATCTGACATGGGAACTGATGTACAGAAACACAGCACTGCATTGCTCAGTGACAGCATGCCTACTCTGCATCTCCATTCTACTGTCATATGGTCTCTTATATCCTCACTAACAAAGATCTATCAGTCACGCATCTAAAACTCTGCTGGGGTCTATACTGCACTCAACGCTTTGTGTAATGTATTTATCATAGAACAGTACAGACCATAAGACCATGGAACCATAAGATATAGAGCAGAATTAGGCCATTTAACCCATCAAGTCTGTTCCGACAGTTCATCATGGCTGATCCATTTTTCCTCTCAGCACCAGTCTCCTGCATTCTCCCCGTATCCCTTCATGCCCTGACCAATCAAGAATCTATCAACTTCTATCTTAAATATATATAAAGACTTGGCCTTCACAGCTGCCTGAGGCAAAGAATTCCACAGATTCACCTTCCTCATCTCCATTATAAAAAGATGCCCCTCCATCCCTCTATTCTCAGGCTGTGTCCTCTGGTCTTAGACTCTTCCATCATAGGAAACATCCTTTCCACATCCACTCTTTCAAGCCCTTTCACCATTTGACTGGTTTCATTGAGGTCCCCCACATTTTACTGAATTCCAGCAAATACAAGCCGAGAGCCATCAAATGCTCTTCATATAACAAGCCATTCGGTCCTGGAATCATTTTTCTGAAACTCATTTGAGTCATCTCCAGTTTCAGCAAAACCTTTCTAAGATAATAAACACAAAACTGCTCATAATACTCCGAAAGAGGCCTCATCAGTGCTTTATTAAGTCTCAACATTACATCCTTGCTTTTATGTACACTAGTCCTCTTGAAATGAATGCTAACATTACATTTGCCTTCCTCAACATAAACTCAACCTCCAAATTAACCTTTAGGGAGTCCTGCACAAGAACTCCCAGGTCCCTCTGTGCCTCATTTTTTTTGTACTTTCTCTCCATTTAGAAAATAGTCAACTCTTTCATTTCTTTACCAAAGTGCATGACCACAAACTTCTGAACACTGTATTTCATTTGCCATTTCTTCACCCATTCTCCTAATGTGCCTGTCCTCTCTAGCCTCTCTACTTCCTCAAAACTACCTGCCCCTCCATCTTCCTTCATATCGTCTGCAAACTTTGCAAGAAAGCCATCAATTCCATCATCCAAATCATTGACATAACGGACAAAGAATAAGTCGCAACACAGGTCCATTTGGAACACCACTAGTCATCAACAACCAAACAGAAAAGGCTTCCCTTTACTCCCACTCTTTGCCTCCTGTTAATCGGTCACTGCTTTATCCATGCTAGAATCTTTCCTTTAATATCTTGGGCTTGTAGCTTGTGAAGCAGCCTCATGTGTGGCACCTCGACAAAGGCCTTCTGAAAATCCAAGTACATCACATTAACCAATTCTTCTTCATCTATCCTGCTTGGTGTTTTGCCTCAACTACGTTGAGACCTCATCCTTAATAATTCATTCCAACACCTTACCTATCAATGAGGTCATACTAACTGGCCTATAGTTTCCTTTCTTCTGCCTCTCTCCCTTCTTGAAGAGTGGAGTGACATTTAAAATTTTCCAGTCTTTTGGAACCATTCCAGAATCTAGTGATTCTTGAAAGATCATTACTAATGCCTCCACAATCTCTTCAGCCTCCTCTTTCAGAACCCTGGGGTGTACACCATCTGGTCCAGGTGACTTATCTACCTTCAGGCCTTTCAGTTTCAAAAGAACCTTCTCTTTAATAATGGTAACTTCATACACTTCATGACTCCTGACATCTGGAATTTCCACCATGCTGTTTATGTCTTCCACAGTGAAGACAGATGCAAAATACTTATTCAGTTTCTCCACCATTTCCTTGTCCCCCGTTACTACCTCTCCAGCATCATTTTCCAGCAGTTCGATATCTAATCTTGCCTCTCTTTTACACTTTATGAATCTGCAGAATCTTTTGTTATCCTCTTTAATCTAACTAGTTAGCTTAATTTCATATTCAATCTTTTCCTTCTTTATTACTTTTTAAGTTGTCTTCTTTTGGATTTGAAAAGCTTCCAGTCCTCAAACTTTTCCTCTATTCTATGCCCTTTCTTTGGCTTTTATGTTGTCTTTGACTTCTCTTGTTAGCCACGGTTGTTTCACCTTGCCTTCAGAATATTTCTTCCTCTTTGGGATGTATATATCCTGTGCCTTCCAAATTGCTTCCAGGAATTCCAACCATGGCTAGTCTGCCGTTATCCCTGCCAGTGTTCTTTTCCAATCAATTTTGCCCAGCTCCTTTCACATGCCTCTGTAATTCCCTTAATCCACTGCAATACTGATACATTTGATTTGAGCTTCCCCTTCTCAAATTTTAGGGTGAATTCAATCATATTATGATCATTTGCCCCTCAGGAATAGTTTACCTTAAGCTCTCTAATCAACTCTGGTTCACTGCACAACACACAATCCAAAATACACATCCCCTCTTGGGCTCAACTACAAGCTGTTCTAAGAAGCCACTTCGTAGGCACTTAGAAATATCCTATCCTGGAATCCAGCACCAACCTGATTGTCCCAATCTATCTGCATTTTGAAATTCTCCATGACTATTGTAACATTACCCTTTAGGCATGTATTTTCAATTTCCCATTTTAATTTGTAGAATACATCCTTACTACTGTTTTGGGATCTATATACAACTCCCATCAGGGTCTTTTTACCCTTGCAGTTCTTTGGCTATATCCACAATGATTCAACAACTTCCAGCCCTATGTCATCTCTTTCTAATGACTTTATTTTATTTTTTTTACCATCAGAGCAATGCCACGTCCTCTGCCTTCCTGCCTGTTCTTTCAATACAATGTGTGTCCTTTGACATTAAACTCCCAGCTATAATCTTCTTTCAACCATGAGTCACTGATGTCTACAACATCATAGTTGCCAATCTGCATCTGTGCTACACATTCATCTACTTTCAGAATTAGGTTTTATATCACTGGCATATGTCATGAAATCTGTTAACTTAGTGCCATCAGCTCAATGGAATACATGCATTAGGCCCACAATATTGTGTCAAACCAATTTCTTTATATTTTTCCCAAAAGACCTGGCTCTGATATTAAAATTGGCCCTTTGTTTTAAACTCAAGTATGAAAATGATCTATCTGCCCAACAAATACATTTAAAAATTTTCAAAACTCAATTAAATTCCTACACTTTTTTTTGGGAGTCATTCTTTAAAACATAACCACTGGAGTGAAGAATGTGAACTTTCCATCATTTAATATCTCTAAAATTGAATTCATAACAAACAGATTTTCATCTGTTATGACAGAGAATTCATGTCTTGATTATTTTAATTTCTTGTTGAAGATGAAGTTCCTGCAAAGTACAGTGTAATCATAGTACAGGGTTATATCCCGAATGATTAAAATAACTCCTTTGCTTCCATAGTTGCTGTTTATTCTGCTGAGTTCCAGTAGCAGATTGTTTGTTGCTTTTATGCAATTATACTCTTTACTTATAATAAGACTGAGCGGAAATTATATCAGAACAGAGGAAATTAAAATGAAATTCATATCATAGTGTGAGTGAGCCAAGTCTGTTGTCTTTGGAGTGAAGCAGGATGACAGGTGACTTGATGGATAGGAATAAGATGATAAGAGTCATAGCTCAAGGAGATAGCCAGACACTTTTTTGCCTGGGCAGAAATGGCTAATATGAGGAGACATAAATTTAAGCTGTTTGGCAGAAAGTATGGAGGGGATCTTAGCAGTACTCATTTTTACAGAGTGGTAGGTGTATGGAACGTGCTGCCAGGAGTGATATTGGAGGCAGATATATTAAGCACATTTAAAGGACTCTTAGATAGGTGCATGGATGAAAGGAAAATGGAGGGCTATGTGGGACAGAGGTTTAGATGGATCGTGGAGTAGGTGAAAGGGTCAGCATAACACTGTGGGCTGAAGGGCCAGTACAATGTTGTAGTGTTCTATGTTCTATAAGCTCTTCATAATCAGAGGACCTCAGCACAGAAACAGACCCTTCAGCCCATCTAGTCAATGCTTAATTATTCAGAGAGTGGTAGCTGTGTGGAACGAGCTTCCAGTAGAAGCGGTAGAGGCAGGTTCAATTTTGTCATTTAAAAAAAAATCGGACAGGTATATGGACAGGAAAGGAATGGAGGGTTATGGGATGAGTGCAGGTCGGTGGGACTAGGTGAGAGTAAGCGTACGGCACGGACTAGAAGGGCCGAGATGGCCTGTTTCCATGCTGTAATTGTTATATAGTTATTAATCTGCCTTTTCCCATTGACCTGCACCTAGACCATACCTGTCCCATTGATGTACTTATCCAAACTTCTCTTAAAAATTGAAACTGAACCCAGATCCACCACTGGAAGCTTATTCCAGAGTTTCAACACACTCTGAGCAAAGAGGTTGTCCCTCATGCTCCCCTTAACCATATTCACCTTTCACTCTTAATCCATGACTTCAAAAATTATGTATTGATCGGGTAAATGCAAGCAGGGTTTTTCTCTGCCTCTTTCCTTACTTGATAAATTCAGTGGACACTATTAGTTTAATCAAGCTTTTGACCAACTGTTTTATATCTCCTTATGTAGCTTACTGTCAAATTTTGACTGATACTTCTACCCTGCTAAAGTCTGTTGGGAAATTTCATGATGTTAACCTTGTTATATAAATGCTGTACTGAAAATATAATTATAGCATTTAAAATGACAGATTAATTAATTTAGCAGTTGTAGTTCTTAACATCTGGCTCAATAACTTCTGCTTAATGGCACATTAAATCTTTTTGGATTGTTTCTATTTAATGCTCTGCTTTTATATTCTTTCTAAGGTATTTTCCTCTTAATATTTTCCCCCAACTTCTTTATCAAAAGAAACCTATTATGTTCAATCTATATCATTTATCACATGCTAATTAATCTAAATCCTACAACAAAAGCTAAGAAAATCGTTCCCAAATTCTGAGAAGTCTGCAATGTCATATTTCACTGCAATTGAATGGATTGCTTTCCCAACAAAGCAATTAAGGCTATACAACTGTCAAAAGCTTGTTTTTCTAATCTTTTCAAAGCACTTTGTTCCTTTAAGTAAAAGGTAAGAACTTCCCACCGGTCTTTCATTGGTGCCAAATACTTGAAATGGTAGATGTCTTCAAATACCTAACATGCAAGGGATAGACAAAAAACCCTCCCCATCATTGAGCACATTTACAAGGAAGAAAGCAGCTACCATCATCAAGGACCCCATGATCCAGGACATGCACTCTTCTCATTACTACCACCAGCAGGAAGTACAGAAGTCTTAAGTTCCACACTACCCCATTCAAGAACAACTATTACTCTACAATCACCAGGCTCCTAAACCAGTGTGGGTAACTTTCACTGGCAATAAATATGAACAGGTTCCACAGCCAACAGTCTCACTTTCTCACTTCCAGTATTCTCAGTATTTTTCTTATTTTGATTTACACAGTTTGTACTCGTTTGCACATTGCTTGTTTGTCAATCTTTGTTTATGTTTTGCTTTTCATAATTTCTATTGACTGTCTTTATTTTCCTGAAAATGCCAGCAAGAAGATGATTCTTAAGTAGTATATGATGGCATATATGTAATTTTTTTTATATAT
This sequence comes from Hypanus sabinus, assembly GCF_030144855.1. Lineage (NCBI taxonomy): Eukaryota > Metazoa > Chordata > Chondrichthyes > Myliobatiformes > Dasyatidae > Hypanus > Hypanus sabinus. The sequence continues at coordinate 57,180,198 of NC_082720.1, read as the reverse complement.
AAGTCTCCAGGAGTGATGGGCAGTGACGTCACCTGACAGCTGTGGCGCCCTCTAATGGCCGGCTAATGCCATATGTAATTTGATAATAAATTTAACTTTGAAATAAATCTGTTTCTTTTGGACAGCAAATATAGTGCGACAACTTTCCACATGGAAAATTGCTAGGATTCAATGACTTGGCAGGCATTCTTTTTAAATACTCTTTTCTGACAAAAAACATGTGAGGAACAGCAAATGTATCACAGTATCATGATCCCACTGGACTTCCAAAACCCCCTGATATTTGAAACACACAGACACTGGAATCTGGAGCAAAACACACTCTGCTGGACAAACTCAGTGGGTCGAGCAGAATCTGTGGATGGAAAGGAATTAAGGATAGTTCAGACTGAAACCCTGCATCAGAATTGAGAGTGGAGAGATCAATATAAGGAGAAGAGATGTAGTGAGAAAAAAGTCAAAGATGATTGGTAAACCGAGGAAGGGTCTGAGATGACAGGCAGGGTTGTGCCAGATAACAGAGGTGAGCAGAGCGACAGTGGTTGGTTAACGATAGATGGAGGTAGACAGAGAAAGAGAAAGATCTTTCTGGTATTACTATTGATTTGCAAAGGTGAGAAATTGACAGAATACAGTTATTTTCTTAAAGCCAGGACTCCATAATGCCATAGTGATCTAGTTGTAGTGTTAGTCCAAAGTGTAAATCTGTGTTGTGACTCTTTCCTGACTTGTTAAGACCGGCCAGAAAATGGAATGCAAGCAAATGGCATCCCCAATTTCATGTGACACTTACCCCTGCGATCCCCCACACCCCACTCTCATTTCAATCTACCTCTGCTCCTCCATTTTGTTTTCTGTCCTATACCACTCCCTCCCATCTCCACCCTATCTAAACACCCATACAGTTCACAGACTATATTGGCTCCAATGCCTGCTGAATGAATATCAGGGTTGCATATGCTGACACACAGTATATAGACAGCAATGTACAAAAATCTTCAGCACATACATATACCGTACCCAAGATGCCTAAGAATTTTGCACCGTATTTTAGTAATTTTATGTATTGCACTGTACTGATGCCACACTAAAAAAAACAAATTTCATGACACAGTACTGTGCAAAAGTCTTAGGCACCCAATCTCTATATATGTGCCTAGCATAATAAAGTTACTTTGAGCTGCCCATAAGTGTTCCAGTTCATGGGAGGTGTTGCTCAACTTGCTGAGTTCCTCCAGCAGTTTTTTACTAGATTCCATCATCTGCAATCCCATTTGTCTCCAGATATGGCACATTATTGTTTTCTTGTGGTTAAGGCACAGCCAAGTGCCAACAGTCATTACAAAAACATCTTTGCATTTCCTTGCCAGGCATTCCTTTCCATTTCCCATTTCTGATTTCAGACTACCTTCAGATAACTTTATCTTGGACGTGGCTTTGATTCTGATGAAAGATATTTTAATTGCACTCTGTTTCTGTAACTCTGGTGTGAGTCTGTAACTCACTCTTTCCATAGGATTTGCCTGACGTGCTAAGAATTTCCATCATTTTCCACCCTTATAATTCTGTTAATAGATCTAATTCAAAGTTCAAAGTTCAAGGTAAAATTATTATCAAATATCTCCATATACTACCCTGAGATTCATTTTCTTGTGTGTATTCACAGTGGACCAATTAATCAATGATAAACTACAAACAAGGACTGACAAATAACCAATGTGTAAAAGAAGACAAGCTGGAAAAACAAACAAACAAATAAATAAATAGTAAATGAATAATAATGAAAACATGGGGAGTACTTGGAAGTTAATCGGTATGTTATGGAACCGGTTCAGTATTGCTGTGTCTGAAATTATCCACTCTGGTTCAACCACTCAGTTATCCCAATGGTTGAAGGGGAGTAACTGGTCCTGAACCCAGTGGTGTGGGATCTCAGGTTCCTGTAACTCTTTCCCGATAGCAGCAGTGTGAAGAGAGCCTGGGTATTGGGTGTCCTTGATTAATTTGTTGCTGCTTTCTGTGGTAGCATGCCTTGTAAATGTGCAAAATGTAACCTTGTGTTGGTGGTGGGAAGGCCTTAACACAATATTTGTTAACACAACAATGGTTGGATGTAGACATTTTTAGTTGAAGGCTATGTCAAAAAAAAATTTCCAACAGTTGTAATGTGCAGCCTATTTGAGAGATGTGCATATTATTTCCACAACCACCTAATAGAATTTAAACTAGTTACATTGTACAAATATCTCTATATTTTGTCTCTTCTAATTTCTCATGTCCATTTTATGATTTGTCTTGATGCTTTCAGTTGCCTAGACATTGAAACTATACCTCCAAACTCATCTGCTTTGAAATCCTTCCCACTAGCAGGAAGCACTTGAAATATAACATATGATCAAGAATTATATCACCTGTCCTATTGTGAGTTCACATGACTCACTAACAATTGCAGTTGTTAACACTTCTTTGATGTGCCTTGGAATGTATTAATTCCTTAAAGATGCTGTATAAATGCATGTCATTGTTGCTGTAATTGCATCCACAATTTCCAGTGCTTATCAGAAGATTGGCTGCACACAAGCTTCAATTTTCAATTTGCGTGATAGGGAACCCTTGCAAGAGATTGATCTAAATGTGCTTTGTGCAATTCACATGCAAATTCTGCGATTTCATGTTGCAAGAAATAGCATTAAAGAATGGTGAAATATTTTCAATGAAGAAGTCAATTAACATATACCGGATGAACTTTCTTATTAAAGAATTGCTGATGCAATAAAACAGCAATGATTGCTAACATTAAACCAAGAATTGTAAATCAAATATAACTTATATTTTTATTAAAGTTGTTCAAGATCAAGAAGCAAACTTACATCAAATATAAAACTAACAAAACTAGATGTACTGAAACACAATTAGGCCATAGATCATTACAGGCTCAAAGGCCCACAATGTTGTGCAAACCTTTTAACCGATTCAGTTGAAATCTTCAGTCCCACAGAGCACATTTCTTTTCTCTAAATGCCTTTTTAATTACCTCTCAAATTTGTAAAATATCGACCTTCAGGTACTAACTGAAATTGTGAAACTGTGGTGTTATATTTGAACAGTGATGTAGCCTGAGATATGATAAGGAGATTAAGTCTGCTAGGAATGAACTATCTAAGTACTGTCCTTGAATGAAGTAACGTAAGGCCAGAATGCTGATTAAGAGAGAGGGGGGAAGAAAAAAACAAAGCAAGGGTTGATGAAATATCCAGAGCCATTTTACTGAAGCAAGCAACACTTGTGACAGAATTCTGGACAATTAGTAAAATGGAACCATTCAAAGAGTGGCTCAGTCTGCAAGACAGTAAACAAAGTCAATAAGGAATAATTCACTCTACAAAAGAAGACACGGGGCTCATGAGAGATGAAGCATAAAGTGTCTTTCTGTGAATCAAGAATAGGTTAGATCAAGAAATTGCTGTTTAGAAATGAAGTTCAAAGGAAATAAAAGCATATAAAGTGTGGGATTAGAGTGAAAGAGGGCATACGTGACTAGAGCAAAGAGAATGTGCAATAACATAACAACATAATTCGAGGAGCAGAGACATCTATCATTATGAGCTTATTCACGTTTTATGAAGCAGACCCAAGTATCACATTTATATCACAATGAAAGCAACTTAAGGAATAAATCTGGTGTGACAATATCCAATAAGCCATTGTGCACAGTTAATTGTTGTAGTTATCAACAAACCTTTTGAATTAGTTTAATGAAATTAATTCATTGAAGGAAAATCAGATGTAAAATGACATATCCTGCATTGTCCCACAAGTATCTGAAATAAGTCTGGATTTTCCTTGCAGATACTATGGTAAAAGAAAATGAGCAGCATATCAAGATAAAACCTTAAGACATAGGAGCACAATTAGGCCATTCGGCCAATCAAGTCTGCTCCAGCATTCCATCAAGGCTGATTTGTTTTGCCTCTCAATCTTATTCTCCTGCCTTCTAACCATCACTTTTCACATCCTGACTAATCAGGAACCTATCAACCTCTGTATTCAGTGACTTGACCTCCACAACCGTCTTTGGCAATGAATGCCACAGGATCACTGCCCTCCGGCTAAAGTAATTCCTCCTCATCTCTATTCTAAATGGAAGTCCCTCTATTCTGAGTCCTCTGATTCTAAACTCACCAACTATAGGAAATATCTTCTCAACATTCACTCTATCTAGGCCTTTCAATATTCAATAGGTATTAATTAGATACTCCTCATTCTTCTAAACTCTAGCAAGTACAGGCCCATGTATGAGGTCCATCAACTGGACCTCATAAGTTGACCCTTTCATCCCTGGAATTATTATCATAAATCATCTCTGGACCCTCTCTAATGCTAGCACACCTTTTCCTAGATAAAACACTCAAAACTGCTCACAATAATCCAAGTCTGACCAATACTTTACAGAGCTTCGGTATTATATCATTGCTTTTATTTTCTAGACCTCACAAAATGAATACTAAGATTGTATTTGCCTTCCATGCTACTGATTCAACCTGCAAGCTAACATTAAGGGAATCCTGCACAAGGGCTTTCAAGTCTCTTTGCACCTCTAATTTTTGAATTTTCTCCCCATTTAGAAAATAGTCTATGCCTTCTTTCCTTCTAGTAATGTGCATGATAATACATTTCCCTACACTATATTCCATCTGTCACTTCTTTACCCATTCTCCTGATCTGTCTGATTTCTTCTGTGGGCCTTGCTTCCTCAGCATTACCTGTTTCTCCACCTATCTTTGAATTGTCAGCAATCTTGGCCACAAAGCAATCCATTTCAGCATCAACATCATTGATATATAACATGAAAAAAGTGGTCCCAACCCGATCCCTGAGGAACATCACTATCACTAGCAGCCAATCAGAAAAGGCTCCGTTTATCCCCACTCTTTGCCCCCTGCCAGTTAGCCAGACTTCCATCTATGCTAGTATCTTTCCTGTAGTACCATGGACTCTTACTTTATTCAGCAGCCTAACCTGCGGCATATTATCAAAGGTCTTCTGAAAATCCATGTAAGCAACAACCCCTGACTTGCCTTTGTTTATCCTGCCTATTATTTGCACAAAAAATTCCAACAGGAAACATGCCAAACATGGTCTACTTTATCATGTGCCTCAAAGTATGCCAAAACCTTATTTTTAATCATGGACATCTTCCCAACTACTGAAGTGAAGGTAACTAGCCTATGGTGTCCTTTCTTCTGTCTCCTTCTCTTCTGTCAAGTCCCTTTCAGCTTCCCACATACCTCTTACTGAGTAATAGCAGTACATTCACTTGTCTCATGCCTCTGTAATTCCTTCTGTCTTTACATTTGACTTTATCTTCTCCCCCTCAAACTGCATGGTGAATTATATCATCTTATGTCAGGATGGGCTGTGGACATATTCCTCTACAGTAATGTTTCTCTCTTCATCCTTTAATAAGAGAACTTCACCCTTGCCTATAATACTATATATGGAGGTGACCTTATATTGTCTTACGTTTTAGTCTTGCCCATACAATCTGTTGTGTTGTGGTAAAGACAGATGACTAAACCCTCAGGCTAGAGCCAAGCTAAAGTAAAATGCCAAGTAGTATCTGGACATTGCTGAAACTTGAAATGAATGACAAAATCCTTAAGATATGAAGGTTGGTAGCTCCATTGGCTACTGTAAATTGCCTCTTGTGTATGTGTATGAGCGGCAGAATCTTGGTGAGTTGATAGGAATGTAGAGATTATACGTAACTGTGAAAATTCATTGACAAATGGGATATTTTTGCCATGAACTGGCATTACCGATGGTCCAAAATCTCAGTGTTGCAAAGTAATATAAGCAATGGCAAGATACAGTACATCAAAGATAATGTTGGAAATAAGTATGCTGAAGGAGGAAATGTATTGGCTTGGAGAAAAGTTAAAGGAAACATAGAGCAGTTAAAAACTCATCCTTCTCTGGCTAGAAAACTGTAATGAGTAGGGTGTCACAGAGATTGGTGTTGGGGTCTCAGATTGTTATGTAGTAGACTTGAATGAAGGTAACAAAAATTATGGTCTCTAAGTTTTCCGATTACTTAAATTGTAACAAATATAGGAAGACTAAAAAGGGATACAGATAAGCTACGTGAGAAGGGAAAGAGCTGCCAAATGAGTAGTTCTGAATGAAAATCGCCCATTTTGTATATTTTTAAACTTGTTTCTCAGATTTCCTTATGACATGGCAACACATTTGGTGCATTGAATCCATATTAGATCTCAGAGCAGTTCCATCAATCGCAACAGCTCACTTATATATTTCTTAATAAACTATTTTCCTGCACATGCCCATCAACTCCTGCTGATTCTCCGGTGCTCCACATACATAAGTCAGAAGATTATGCTTCAGTGATATAGATCTTTCGTAAGTGTCAGAAACTGTAGAGTTGATGTAGAGCTCATCACATCACAGGAACCAACCTTCCCACCAGGAACACACACAAAATGGTGGAGGAACTGAGTAGGCCAGGCTGCATCTATGGAAAAGATTACAGTCAATGTTTCAGACCAAGACCCTTCAGCAGGACTCAACCTAAAATGTCAACTCTATTCTTTTCCATTGATAATACCTGTCCTGCTGAGATCCTCCAGCATTCTGTGTGTATTGCTTAGATTTTCAGCATCTGCAGATTTTTTCTTGTTTGTGATTGGATCCCCACAATGGACTCTACATTTCTCACTGCCTCAGTAAAGCTGCCAACATAATCAAAGACCTCAAATATCTTGAAACCCACCTTTCTGCCTCCTCATCTAAGTCATTTATAAAAAATCACAAAGTGTAGGTGTTCTAGAACAGATCCCTGTGTAACACATGTGTTGGTGTGTGGCCAAGTGGTGAAGGCTTTGGGCTGGCGATTTGAAGCTCATTAGTTCGAGCCTCAGCTGAGGAAGCGTGTGTGTCCTTGAGCACGGCACTTAACCACACAGTGCTCTTGTACGTTTTTAGCCCAGTGGTGGTAGTTGGTTCAGTATGGGCAAGACAAGATACAGCTTGTTACAGATCTCTAGGTAGAGTATCTTTTATCTACAACACATTCTACCTTTTATAGGCAAGCCAATTCTGAATCTATGCAGCCAAGTTTCAATGGTTCCCGTGCCTAATGACTTTCTAAATCAGCATACCATGGGGAGACTAACATCCATATATACCAAATCACAGGTGAACTCATAGAAAGCATCACAAAGCCATGCTGATTAACCCTATTCAGACGATACTCCTTCAAATGCTCATAAGTTCTGAGATGTTTCATAAATATTGAGGAATACATTAAGTAGCTAGAGGAACTCAGTGGGTCAGGAAGCATCTGTGGAGGGAAATGCATATTCGATATTTGGAGTTGGGATCATTCATTTGGACAAGAAGTGCTGGTGTTGACTGCAATCATCCTTTAACGAACTTCATCAAAAAGGAGAATGTTTTTCAAGCTGTTTCAAAAGAGCAGGCTAAATGGAAATAGAGATGAAAGAATGTTTAGGCCACGGAGGCAAAAGAATTTTGGTTCATTATGAGAGTTGCATTTCCAGTAGATGTGATGCACAGAGAGAGGAATTTTTTCAATTATCCATGGTAAATACCACGACAAATTGTTCAACCAGTTTTCCCTTTGAGAATGGAAGTTTCCAGTGTGCTTTACTTATCTTCTGACTTTTGAGCTATTCACAAATAAATTAAGCTTAGAAATATACAGTATATTCTTACTAAATTGTAGAAACACCACAATATTTTATACATCCAGTAAACTCTGTTTAAGCTGCAATTATATTGACGTGTGTGTGTGTGTGTGTGTGTGTGTGTGTGTGTGTGTGTGTGTGTGTGTGTGTGTGTGTGTGTGCGCGCGCGCGCGTGTGTGAAGGAAGTGGGAATCCTAATGTAACTAATAGTACCCATAGTGCCTTACCTACAAAAATACAATCTGCTGAAATGCTCACACATGCTGTATAATAAACTTCATTTATGTGAAATTTCAGATTACTTCAAAGCTAGTGATACATGAAAGGGTTGTGGTCTTCTTCAAAGCCGACACTGCAGTTATTAAAAATTGCTGTTGCCTTCTGGGAATGGTAGCCTGTCTTCAATGGCTTTGCTTTACTCCATGGGGGCAAACAATTGTAATTTGCTTTCTGAATCTCTCTGCTTGTATCCAACCAAGCAGCAATAGTTTTCAGAGAGTGTTATTTTCTGCAACAAAATTAGATCACAAAGTGTTTCTAATCTGACTGGCAAAGAAATAATTGCTGCAAGTCAGATATTTATTAAATGACATTTAATCTTCAAAACCCTTCACGAAATTTCTGGGACATTACTCCTGGAGGCACCTTTGTTTTATTTTATTTATTTTATTTAGAGATACTGCATGGAACAGGTCCTTTCAGCCCAATGAGATGTGCGACCCAGCTACCCACCTATTTAACCATAGCGTCATCATTGGAAATTTACAATGACCAATTAACTTACTAATTGGCACGCCTTTGGACTTTGGGAGGAAAATGAAGCACAGAGGAAACTCATGTTGTTCACAAGGGGAATTACTGTATCATCTCTTTACGGATGTCACCGGAATTGAACCCCAAACTGTAATAGTATCATGCTAACTGGTACACTGCCATAAAGGCTTATGATATTTACAACACATTAGGAAATTAGGAAAAGAAATAATCTTTTTCTGTATAGAATAAATATCCATGTGTAATGCTGGAATCAATGTAGTTCACTCTTAAGCACCTTGCTAAATGGATGTACCAAAAATAAACTGAGGGACAACACTCTTCACACAAAAGGAAATCACAACATTGTGGGAAAAAAACTGCTTTTAAAAATCATCTGGGTGGTTTTCATTTTTAATTGCTGCGTTAAAACATTTTTGATAGTAAATGCCTGCAGAAATTATAGCTGCCATGTCTTTGCTGCTGGAAGTCATGGGAACATAATCTCAGACTTCTCAAACTCTCTCAATGTCAGCCACCATACAAGGCAGTCACAAAGGTGGGGCAATTCAGCGGAGGTCAAGTCAAGTATTTCTGATCTTCATAAAGGCAAAACATACTGTGAAATCCAGCAAGGATATACAAAATACATGGAGCCTTAAAAGTGGAGGCAGACAGATATAGGCAACATTGGGGATTACTTAGTTCACGTATCTTTGCACATTTGTTTCCCGTTTCACTGGGAAGAATGGAGAATGTTCATAGGTTGCATGTCACCTCTTCCAATTAGTAAGACAAAAATGAAAATTGCTCATGTTCTAATATCATTGTATGCACAAATAACATGCAAAAATATTCAACTTACGCTAAACTGAATCACAGCTCAAAGCGCGTGGTCCAATAGCAAGAGTTCCTCAGGACATTACTGTTCCTCTCTGTGCTGGACAAATATCATGTGTGATTTTTTGCAGAAGAAATATTGGAGCAAGTGGATTCTCGATGAAGGGCCTCAGCCCAAAATGTCACTGTTTATACCACTCCACAGATGCTGCCTATCCTAATAATTTTGCAGTAGGCTGGGAAGCAGAGCCCCAGGTCAGTGAGGGAAGGCTCAGATGAGAAAGTAGATGTCAGGGAAAGCATTGAAAGGCAAAAGAAAAATAACAGGTATGATGGGTCAGATAGTTTGCAGTGTGCATATTTTACTGATAGAAGTATTATGGGTAACATTCCTAAGATTGTCATAACCAGGGGTAACAGTGGGGATAGACTCCCACTAACTATAAAGTACTCCAAATGGAGTGCATCTCTCGTAGCCTCTGACAACCAAGTCCAACTCTTGGTCTTCACTTGTGGCTTAGCTACTCGGCTCGTCAGAACTGTTTCTATGGACAAGAGAAGGGGCAAAGGCGGACTACTGGCACCTCAAACTGAACTGCTTAGGGTAGGTGGGGCTCGTCAGCCTTGGACGGCAGCCGCCTTGGAGAAGGAGTACTCTGAATTTAAACTTCTGCTACCTTGCAGCCATATCCACCCATGGGAAAGGCTTCGGGAGTAAACCCAGAGGAAGAAATCTGGAGTTGGGGTCCCTAAGGCAGTTTAATGTTGTTTACAACTTTACTCTGGCAACCTCTGTGACGACACTGATGCTAAGCTGCTAAGATGCCAAGGGCGCTTGCCCTTCCCTTGGACTACATCAGTGAAGTGCAGAGGGGGTACACACTGCATGGGCAACAGCTGGTTCTTCAAATCTTCCCACCCAGACTTGCACCCTGGAGAAGATACAGTCCACCAGAGGTGCAAACCACGATATCCTGGGATCGACAGCTGCCTGCTACTATAATGGGTAAGGGTGATGAATTTCGAGCATGGATCAGTACATGGAACTACAATGTTGTAGCCGTTATTGAAACTTGCTTGACAGAGGAGCAGGAATGTTTAATTGATACACCCGGTGTTCAAAGTTTCAGAAAAGATTGAAGAGAAGATAAAGGAACTGGGAGGAGTTGCAATTCTAAACAGGGACACTATCACAGCTATGCTCAGGGGAGACATGGAGAGGTCAGACACTGAGTCCATTTGGGTAGAACTCAGGAATAGGAAGGGTGTATTCTCATTGATGGGATTGTACTAGAGACTCTCCAATACCCACTGGGTCATTGAGGAACTGATACTGTATGTAATCATGGGAGATTTCAACTTCCCTCATATAAACACAGACCTTCTGAGTGTAAGGGGATTAGATAGGGGAGAATTTATTGACTGTATCCAGGATAGTTTCTTAAATCAGTATGTGGATGGTTCCATGGGGAGAGGCTGTACTGCACCTCGTGTTAAGTAATGAGTCTGGGCAGATAACTGACCTTTCAGTGGGTGAATAGTTAGCGAACAGTGATCACAATTCCTTAACTTTCATGATAGCTAAATATAAGAATAGATATGGCCCTTTTGGGAGAGTTTTACATTGGGGTAGGGCAACTAATGAGGGCATTAGGCAGGAACTATGAAGAGTTAACTGGTAACACCTTTTCTCTGGCAAATCCACATCAGACATGTGGAAGGTGTTTGAACATCAGTTGCACAGAGAACAGGAAATGTCTGCTCCTGTTGGAAGAAAGGATAGCAGTGGAAAGATAAGAGAACTTTGGATGTCCAGGGGGTGATGAACTTAATCAAGAAGAAAAAGGAGAAGTATGTAAATCTTCAGAAGTTGGGATCAAATGAACCACATGAGAAGTGTAAAGAAGCCACAAGGAACTAAAGACTGGAATTAGGAAAGTCAGGAGTGAGACATGAAAAGCCCTTCATAAACAGGATTAAGATGAATCCCAAAGCATTCCATACATACATCAAAAACAAGGGGATAAGTAGGGAGAATAAGAACACTCAAAGATAAAGGGGGGAACATTTCCTTGGATGTGGAGAATATGAATGAGTAAATAATGAGTACTTCATTTCAGTTTTTACAACACAAAGGCACGGAGGACCAGGAGATCAATGTTGAGTGCATAAATATGTTGGAGCATTTAGAGTTCAAGGAAGTGTTGGGTCTCCAAATGAGTATTAAAACAGATAAATCCCCAGGGCCAATGGGATTTACTCCAGGTTATTGCAGGAGGCAAGAGGTGAGATTGCTAGAACCTTGACCTGTACCTTTGTGTCTTCTCTAGCCACAGGTGAGGCCGCGGAGGAATGACGAGAATGACGAACCCACATAATTACCCATAATCCATATTACCTTTTCTCTGCATATTCATGTGCCCATCCAAAAGCCTTTTACATCTACTCACATCCCTAACCCTGGCAACCACTCCAGAATTAAAACTCATTGTGTAAAACAAAACTTCTCCATCTCATCTTAAACTTCTGTTCTCTGTGCTTGACATTCCTATTCAGGGAAAAAACATTCTGAATGCCTCTCCTATCAGTGAGTTTTATCATACCTCCTCTCAGCCTTCTATGCTCTGTAGAATTCAACCCAAGTTGTTCTATCTTTGTTTATAGCTCATGCGCAAGCCCAGGCAGCATCTTAATAAACCTCTTGTGTAGTAGGAGTAAGTATTCAGATGCTGGAAATTCAATGCAACACACACAAAATGCTAGAGGAGCTCAAAGGACACTCAAAGCTGCTACGTAGGTTAACTCTGTGGTTAAGAAGGCATATGATGCATTAGCATTCGTCAATCGTGGGATTGAGTTTAAGGGCTGAGGGGTAATGTTGCAGCTATATAGGACCTTGGTCAGACCTACTTGGAGTACTATGTTCAATTCTGGTTGCCTCACTACAGGAAGGACGTGGAAACCATAAAAAGGGTGCCGAAGAGACTTACAAGGATGTTGCCTGGATTGGGGAGCATAAGAATTAGATTAAGTGAACTCGGCCCTTTCTCCTTGGAGTGACGGAAGATGAGAGATGACCTGATAGAGCTGTACAAGATAATGAGAGGCATTGATCATGTGGCTAGTCAGAGGCTTTTTCCCAGGGCTGAAATGGCTAGCATGAGAGGGCATAGTTTTAAGGTGCTTGGATGTAGGTACAGAGGAGATGTCAGGAGTAAGTTTTATATGCACAGTGATAAGTGCGTGGAATGGGCTGCCAGTGGTGGTTGTGGAGGAGGAAACAATAGGGTCTTTTAAGAGACTCCGGATGGATACATGGAGCTTATAAAAATAGAGGGCCATGGGTAAAGCCCAGGTAGTTCTAAGATAAGGACATGTTCGGCACAGCTTTGTGGGCTGAAGGGCCTGTGTTGTGCTGTAGGTTTTCTCTGTTTCTTTTTCTATGTCAGGCAACATCCATGGAAATGAATAATCAGTTGAAATTTCAGGTTGAGACCTTTCTTTAGGTCTGGAAAGGAGAAGATGCCAGAATAAAAAGGTGGGGAAAGGGAAGGAGAATACCTAAGTGTTCAGAGATGAAGCCATGTGGGTGGGAAAGGGAAAGGGCTGGACAGGAAGGGATCTGATAAGAGAGGAGAGTGGACCATGGGAGAAAGGGAAGGGGGAAGGGCCCCAGGGAAAAGTGATAGGCAGGTGAGAGGAGGTAAGAGGCCAGAGTGGGGAACGGAAGAGGGAAGGGGAAGGGAATTTTTTATTTACTAGAAGGAGAAATAGATATTCATGCCATCAGGTTGGAAGTTACCCAGATGGAATACAAGATTTTGTTCCTCCACCCTGAGTGTGTGAGTGTGGCATCATCTTAGCACAAGAGGGAGCCAAGGACTGACATGATGGAATGGGAATGGGGACAGGAATTAAAAGGTTTGGTCACCAAGAACGTTTTCTGTGCCCTTTCAAAAGCTTCCCCATCCTCATTTCTTTAAAAGATTATTGGCCTGCTCTACGTCTCATAGTTTTGTTTTCAGCCATGAAAATCCAGTTGTCAGATTGGCAAGATGGGTAATATTACAATGTGGAAAGGAACAGGACTGAACTCACCAGATATAAGAATGGCAAACAATGTTGTATCACCTGCCTTATTTAACCTTTTCAGTGTTTTGTTTTCTTTTAATACTGCTGGGCCAGAAAAGTGAAACTTTAGAAAGTGCAAATCAATAACTTTTCGATTAATGAGATGGCTGTTACAACTAAATTTGTTTTCATTGGAAGCGTGTTCAGTTAATTGTCATCAGATTGGTGGACAAATGGTGAGCACAGAAAGTACTGTTCTGGTGCCTGCTCATTTCCTCGTTTATTCAACCACAATCTAAGCCAATGACATCCTTCACAATCAATCCTTATAATTTTTATTTTCTACTATATTTTAAATAAATGTACTTGTTGATCCTAAGCTGAACAAACAGATTGAATTGTAATCGTTCTCTTACAGCCATGTTTATAAGATTTTGAAGTTGATGCTGGACTTACTGTGCTAGTCTCACAGTGAATTCTCCATGTTTTTGAACTACAACAGGTGAGGTATCTAGGCTTTGGAAAAAATTCATCAGATTTATCCTCGGGAATGAAACACTTTTGTAGTTGACATGATGACATTATTCATTATAAAACAGATACTCATAAAGTGAGTACTTACTAACTACCTGAAGACCATACACAGTCTAAATGGGGACAAATTGTTACCAGTGTCACAATTATTTGTGAAATATTAAAAATACAAGGGAATTAAACCAGAGACTTTGTGTGCAATTCATGAAAGTGTTGTAGAAACAAATGCTCTGATGAAAAGAAATTAGATGAAATCTTGATTTCAAAAGGAACAAATTGCAGCATTTTGAGTAGATTAGTACTGGGATCAATTGAGAACTGCAATATGCTCTTGTTTTGGGATGCAAATTTCTACATTTTTCATTTTAAAAACTACTCTGTTCATTTTCCAAACTAAATTGAAAGACAAAAAAAGTCCAGAATTGGCAAGCAATATCAAAATAACAGAATATGTCCCAATCCACGAGTATGAAGCGTTTCTTTACAGTCACAGCAGGTGTCTGGCTAAGCACACAGTAGGCCTTCATAAAATATGCAAAATTGTACGTGTACAATTTATAAACAAGCCCAATTTGTATCACTAAAATGAAAGTCTCACACAAAATCCTGAGTCTCATCTTCAGTTAACCCACCACGTGTTGGAAAATATGCCTTAACATATTCATTCTGTGCCAGTATAAAAATACAACCAGAAAGAAATATGAATAATTTTGCAAGGAAATTTTCTGTGCTTGAGAAAAACTGTTTTAAACTGCTTAGATAGATCACTTTGTTCAAGTTTCCCTGCATGTAAAGTCAAATGCAATTATAAGCCAGAAGGAAGTAGCAATTATCTTCCAGAAGTACAAAGAATCACTATTTCCAAAAGTAGAGTAGCTATTGTTTAAATCTGATTATCCCTTTATTGGAGAGAGAGAAATAAATTCTGCAAGAACTGGCTACATCTTTTCATTGCCCTCATTCACAAGTTTAAATTATTTGCAGTAGTTTTTTTTGGCATTTATTGGGTTTCCTGGAAAATGCTGATATGCATAAGGCAGGAACAATGGGCTGTTTGTATTTCTACTGATCTGAATGAATCTAGAATCTGTACGCACAGACAACATTTTCTTTACAGAATATTCCTCTTCCTTTAGAGGTCCCAGTGATATTTGGCCAGATGCTTTTGCTGGATACCTACTGAATGAAGCACCAGAGATGTGGAGGGGAGGAAGTACCGTGTATTATTGATTGCAAATATGAAATTATATGATGCTATTTACCTAATGCTATATGTGTACTTTGCAGTTAGAAGCATTTTGTGTGTTGTTTTGTGTAAATTCATTATTTTGGCTAATGGTTTCCAATTCTGGATTTAGATTTGTTCCCTTTCTTACAATAGAACCACTGTTAGAATTACTGCTTTAGAGTTTTAGAGACCTACATTTTACACTGATTGCTGGTTCTATCTCTGTGGGGTCTTCATGTTATTTTTTAAATCATTCAGTTTCCTCTGGCTGTTCTAGTTTCCTCCTATATCCCAAAGGCATGTGAGTTGGTCAGTAATTTGTTTACTGTAAATGTCCTTAGTGCACATCTAAGTGTCGCATGGTATGGCAGTTAATACAATGCTTTAAGGTTGGGGTTCATTTCCTGCCACTGTCTATAAAGAACTTATACATTCTCCCTGTGACGGAGTGGAATTTCTCTGGGTACTCTGGCTTCCTCCCACAATGATGTACGGTTATGGTTAGTGAGTTCTGGACATGCTATAATTGTGGTGATACTTGTGGGCTGTCCCCCAGCACATCCTCTCTAATCCGATTTGATGTAAACAATGCACTTCCCTGTATGTTTTGCTGTACATTTGATAAATAAAGGCTAATATTTATCTTTATCTTAATAAGTGTCAGAATCCGTGGATAGTTGAGGAGATTGTGAAGAGAATAAAATGAGACTAGCGTAAATGGATATTTAAAGGGTTGTGAGATCTACTGGAAGAGGTCTAGAGGGAATTTATGCATATATTGATAGAAGACATTTTCAAATAATTCATTCAAATGGTGGTCTACACAATTACTATAAAGCTGTTCAGAGTATTATTATTATTATTATTACTACTACTACTCTGTCAGCTCAAATAACATTCCCTCAGCCAGCTTAATATTTTTATTTCTCACAAGGTCAATCAAAATTCTCTAGTCTATATCCTAATTTTCCTCTTTCTCCACTACTAATTTACTCAAGCTTCATCAGCATCTTGGCTCAAGAAATTCTCTGTGGATGGACGCTCTTCATTTAGTAATTTTTAATGTCCCACAACTACTGTGAATCTCTGAGGCTCATTAATTATAGACAACTACATATTCCAAACTGATGGCAGGAACATCAATTTCTCTAGCATCTGATAACCACTCTGCTCTACCTTTCCTTATTATTCCCTTATGTCCACCCAGCCTCCATCACCCTTTCTCTCCCCACACCTGCTCATCACCCACATGTGTCTCTCACTGATTCTCCTCCCCTCCTCCTTCCTTTTATTCCATAATCCACTGTCTTTTCCTTTCAGGTTCCATCTTCTTCAGCCCTTTGACATGTCCACCTCCCAGCTTCTCACAACATTCCCACTTTCCTCACCCCCTCACCTGCCTACTGCCATGCTCACCTGGCTCCACCTGTCATCTGCCAGTTCTCACTGCACCACTTCTCACCACCTTATTATACTGCTCATCTCTCCTCTTTCCTTCCACTCCTGATTAATGGTCTTGAACCAAAGTATCAAATGTCCATTGATGCTGCCTGACCTGCTGAGCTCCTCCAGCTTTTACTGACCTGCCCCAATTTCCTGATTTAGGGTTTTTCCGGAAATGTCAGCAATACTTCCCTCATCCCCTCCCCCCAACCATAGACGCTGTGACACATTGAGTTCTTCCACTCAAATTCCTTTTTGCTCCAGATTCCAGCATCTGTCATCTCTGTGTTTACAAATTGTTATGACTAATAATTGTGTTTGCAATTTGCTTGCCTGGATGGAAAGAGTTAAGGGGCAATCCCCAGTACAAAGGTGTAAAGTGGAGGTGTAGGACAAGAGCTGGCAAGTAATTGGTGGACTAGATGAGAAGGGCTTGATTGGCGGATCCTGTGCAATCCCCTTTCAAAAACTGTCTCTGTGCCCCATTCTTTCATTAAATCATCCATAAAGTAAACCTCTGAAAAACTGTTCGTAACCTATTCTACTCTGATGTTGTCTGGTACAATAGTGTCAATGTCCTTTGTCTGATTGCGCATTTAGTTTACTAACTCACAAAACCATATAAATGGAAATTGGTGTTGCTGTTGAAACTCAGACCACCACATGAACGCACCATGCTCATGGATTAACACAGAAACAAAACTGCATTGAGTTTGAAAAGGTAACGAGGAGCAAATGGAATGATAGTCTTACTGGGCGAGTCCCATAATCTATTTTGCATTTAAAAATGGGAACCCCTGTTCTTAACATGGTACGATTTAGCATTCTTATCATCACTGTTTTGAGTTTCCCTAAAATACAAGTTTCTGTGTTTTAAGATTAAGAATGTTATTTCTGGTGAACATTTTATTTAGATAGGCAGTGCAGAGTAGGCCCTTCTGGCTCTTTAAGCCACAATGCCCAGCTACACCCCCCCCCCCCCGACAAACCCAATCACTGAACTAATTTATCTGAAAGGTATTTGGACTGTGGGAGAAAATTGGAGGACCTGGAGAAAACCCACACATTCCACGGGTGGACGTATAGAGACTCCATAGAGAGGATGCCGGGAATGTACTCAAAACTCCAATGCCCCAACAGTAATAGCATTGCACTAACCACTACTCCACCATGGTGTTTCATTCCCTGAGGAATCAGAGCATCAGAGAACTTAATAAGCATGCATGCAATTTAAATTAAATGATTTGAATGAAAACTAAATTGACTGTTAACAAACTGATCTCAATCGTGGTGGAACAGGGAAACATTTTCCTGATTGTTATAATTAGACTTGCAAGGATTTTCCCTGCCAAGTATTTGGAGAAAAACCATAGGTGGCACAAAAAAATGCTTCCTTCAGTTGGCAGGACAACATATTCATCTATAGTACTAATACTATATTCAGTAAATATATTCAGTTTTCCTGGTTTCCTTGCATCTGCGGCTCGAGTTCCTCCACAATAATTAAATGTCATCATCCTCATATAGGTGCTGAGAAATCAGAAATAAAGACATAGTTTATATGGTCTCAGTATAAGGCCATATGACCTAAGAGCCATTCAGCCCATTGAGTCTACTGCACCATTCCACCATGGCTGATTTATATCTCTCTCATGTTTCTGATGTTTTTATGAAGTTCCACAAGGCCACCTCTCATCCACCTCTACTCCAAGAAAAAAAGGCCCCTGCCCATCCAGGATAGGCTGGGATTTCTTTCTCTGGAGTGAAGTGAACTCATAGAAGTTTATAAAATCATGAAGGACATAGCTAAACATTTTCAAAGATATAGTAGTGTAGAATTAGAAAGAACAAGTATAATGTGGGAGGGGGATATATAAACAGACAGACATATTTGATTGATCCCAAGGGAAATTGGGTTTCATTACAGTCGCACTAACCAAGAATAGTGTAGAGGTATAGCGGTACAAAAACATAAATAATTTAATAATAATAATAAGTAAATAATGACTAGTGGAAATAAGTCCAGGACCAGCTTGTAGGCTCAGGGTGTCTGACCCTCCGAGGGAGGAGTTGTAAAGTTTGGTGGCCACAGGCAGGAATGACTTCCCATGACGCTGTATTCTATCTCGGTGAAATGAGTCTCTGCCTGAATGTACTCCTGTGCCTAACCGGTACATTATTGAGTGGATGGGAGTTATTGTCCAAGATGGCTTGCAAGAAGGCATAAAGAGGATTTGAAGAACACTTTTCACACAGAGAATAGTTGACAGAGAAAGTGGTAGTACCTGGTATAATTATAATGTGTAAAAGACAATCACACAAGTTTATAGATTGGAAAGGTTTGTCATAGGGCTTAGGAACAGAATTAGGCCACTTGGCCCATTGAGTCTGCTCTGACATCCAATCATGGCTGATTTATTTTCCCTCTCAATGGCGATATCAGCTAAATGTAGGCAAATGGACAAGCCGAAAAACTAGTGTGTCTTCAGGGTGCTGGATTTTCGTGGCTCTGCTTGATGTGTCGTGGGAGTACAGTCGGCCCTCCTTATCCACGGGGGATTTGTTCTGGGACCCCTTGCAGATACCAAAATTCATGAATGCTCAAGTCACTGATTCAACCTGTCTCAATGCGTTGGATCTTAGGACCCAGTGGAACCCCAGACCTTATTTAACCTGTCTCAGTGCGGTGAACATTAGGACCCTGTGGCAAGAGATCTGAATTCGCAGTATTTCTGTTCATGAAAATAATCGCAATCATGATTGAAAATAAAGTGGAAATAATAGAGCGATCAGAAAGAGTTGAAATGCCATCAGTCATTGGAAAAGCGTTAGGCTACGTCAGTCAATGATCAGAACAATTTTAAAGGATAAAGTGAGAAAGACTCTGCCCCGATGAAAGCTACGATTATTACTAAGCAACGCAGTGGTTTAATTATTGGGTTTTGGGGTTTTGGGTTTTTGATCCTCCACATCAACCCGGCACGGTGGAGAGCGCACTTGGGAGTGATCTGTCCCGAGTCCTGAGAACTTCCGTTCCCGAGCCCGGCGCTAAAACATACATTCTTAAGTGTTTTATATGTATAGAAAGGTAAAATATATACTATATACTAAGACAAACGTTTGACTAACTGACACTAAATAATACTGGATGTACCTGTTCTGACTTACTAAGAGAACTTCTGATCTTTTTCAATCTTGATCCACGATAACTCACGCACGTCCTCCCATATACTTTAAATCATTTCTAGATTACTTATAATATCTAATATAATGTAAATGCTATGTAAAATGGTTGTTATGCTGCATTGTTTAGGGAATAATGACAAGAAAGAAAGGTCTGTACATATTTGAACAACAAGTGCTGGAAGAGCACTTCCGGGTTTTCATGATTTGTGGTTGGTTGAACTCGCATATGCAGAATCCGCGGATAAGGAGGGCCGACAGGGAAGATCAAAAGCAGCAAGCTGGCTGCTAGCTGTGTCGGCACAGGGCTCGGAAAAAGCGATGCAACAGACTTTTATTAGCATAAATCAATGAGTTATTTTATTATGTCTCCAGTTTTGCTGTGAAATGGAGACACCTCTTTTTCCCTTATTAGGGAGAGAGGGTGCCTGCGGTATGTCGAGTTACTGGTTGAATGAGTAGTCATTGGGGTACTGCGTCTGTGTCTTTATTGAAGCTTTGCTGCATGCTTGAGGGTGCAGTTGCTTTTTTACTGGTGGGGAGGGGGGCCGTTGCTCTGCTGCCGCTTGTGCGTGGGAGGGGGGACTGTGGGGGCTTTGGGGTTCTAACACCTAACTGTCATTCATTCTTTGGGGCACTCCTCTGTTTTCATGGATGTTTGCGAAGAAAAAGAATTTCAGGATGTAGATTGTGTGCATTTCTCTGACATTAAGTGTACCTTTGAAACCCATTGAAGCTCAGGAAGGCACCAGGGTTGGTATGGACAAGTTGGCTGAAGGGCCTGTTTCCAGGGTGGATAGGTCTTAGATTCTAGCACTTGGATGTCCATGAGTTTTAGATCATCCTAATTCTGTTGCACATATTGTGGGTTTAGTTACTAACCAACATAAGCAAACAAAAGATTTTCATTTACTTGACAGAACCTATGGTCTTGCCAGACTCCAAAGCAGGGCAATGGTTTTGACGTGTCAAAACTAGGACAAGTTTAAGTCACACTGAACAACATTTCACCACTTTCCTCTCCATACTCCTTTAGAATTCCAAACAGACTCTTCATCTTGCAACACTTTGACCCACACTGTTGTCTCCACCAAATGTCTACCTTCACATATTGTAGGCCACTGTTAGTCTCAATAGACCATGGATTTGCGCTTTGGAAAGTTTCCAGGGCGCAAGCCTGGGCAAAGTTTTTTTTAAATGGAAGACCGGCAGTTGCCCAAGCTGCAAGTCTACCCTCTCCACACCACTGATGTTGTCCAATGGAAGGGCATTAGCTTCTCATAATACTTTTTCATGCAACCTCAAGAGAAGTAAATGAAAATCTGTTTATCTCTTGGCTTTCCACCATACAGGGACTCAGGCAGTCTTTCCATCTGAAAAAATGACTTCTTGCATTCTAACTACATTTGGTGCTCAATAATGTGGTCTACTCTGCACTGGTGATACCAAATGCAGACAGGGCAATCACTTTGTGAAGCACTTACATTCAGTCTACCAAGTCAACCCTGAGCATCTTGTGAATTTGTAGGAATACTCCATTGGACTTCCACTTTATCCTAGATGTCTTTGGCCTCCTGCAGTATTAGAAAAGGGCCAAGAGTAAATGTTATGAATACTTTACCTTTCTCTGGGTACATGGCAGCTTCTCGGCCTGAGTATTGAATTTGACATAATCAAGTAGTTTGGTTTCTCTGCACCATAACTAACCAGTTCGCCACATGTCATCTGGCAGGCAGTATTGTATATGCCTCATGCTTCTCTGCGTTATTCGGTATCCCTAAAACTTTAGCACTCTCCATAGTCCATCAATACTTTGCACATTCCTCAGTTACATGCTTCCAGTATTGATTACTGTGCCTTGGCCATAAGTTCTGAAATTTCCTCTACGAACCAACCTGCTCTCCGACTTCTCTAACAACTTTTAAAACTATTCCTAAAAATCTAACTTTGACTGAAATATTGGCAATCCGCCCTCATATTGTCTACCTGGCTGAGAGCCCAAGTACTGAAAATCTCTTTGAAGTGTGTTATTAACTTACAGATATAGGATAAAATTAGTTGAAAAGTCACTATTTTTAGAGAGTAGGTGGAGTCAAAAACTACAGCATAGATATAAGGTGAGAGGAAGAAACTTGAAGGAGTCCTGAGGAGAAACTTCTACAAACAGGGGGTGATGGTTAGAAGAAATGGTAGAAATAATTATGACATTTAATAGACATTCAGATAAGTAAATGGATAAGAAAGCATGTTTAGGTACATAGGCTAAAAGAGAAAATGAGTTTGCACTGGCAGACAAGGTGAAAGAGAATCCCAGGAGGCTCTATAGCTATGAACATTAAGAGCAAAAGAAGAGCAAGAGACAAATTTCTTGGCAATGAGGAAAAACAGAAGTGAGGTGATGAAGCATATCCAGATTATAGAAGAAAAGGTTCTTTCTGTCATGAGGTGAATTAGGGTGGATAAATCCACAGGCCTAATGAGGTTTCCCCTTGGACCTTGAGGGAGTCTAGTGCAGAAATTGCAGGGGCCTGGCAGGTGTATTTCAAATGTCCTGAATCATGGACGAGATGCCAGAGGACTAGAGGGTCACTACCTTTGTTCTGTTGTTTAAGAAAGGCTCCAAGGATAAACCAGGAAATTATAAGCCAGTGAGTCTGATATCAGTTATGAGTAAATCATTGTGAAGTCTTCCAAGGGACAGGATATATCCGTATTTAGATTGACAGGGCCTGATATGGGGAGATAATACAGCTTCATTCTTTGCAGATCATATCTAACCACTCTTATGGAGTTTTTCAGGGAGGCTACCAAGAAGTTTGATGAAGGTAAGGACTCAGGCTGATTTGACTTAAAGAGGAGATTGAATGGGTACATGGATGAAAGAGATAAGGGGGACTATGGTTCATGTGCAGCTGGATGGGATCAGTTGAATTGAATTGCATTTAACTGAATTTGAATTGAATTGAATTTATATTTTACATTCTTCACATACATGAAGAGTAAAAATCTTTACATTACTTTTACATTTGAATGTGCAATTTATAGTAATTTGCAATAAACAGTATGTTCAATAGGACAGTCAATATAACATAGAAATACAATTATATAAGCATGAGTTAATTAGTCTGATGACCTGGTGGGAGAAGCTGTCCCGAGTGCCTGTCGGTCCTGGCTTTTATGCTGCAGTACCATTTCCCAGATGGTAGCAATTTGTAGTTGGGGTGTCTCAGGTCCCCAATGATCCTTCAGGCCCTTTTTACACACCTGTCTTTGTAAATGTCCTGAATAGTGGGAAATTCATATCTACAAATGTGCTGGGCTGTCTGCACCACTCTCTGCAGAGTCCTGCGATTGAGGGAAGTACAGTGATGAAACCAGTCAGGATGCTCTCAATTGTGCCCCCATAGAAAGTTCTTTGGATTTGGTGACCCATAACAAACTTCTTCATCTGTCTGAGGTGAAAGAGGCGCTGTTGTGCTTTTTTCACAACACAGCCAGTATACAGACCATGTGAGATCCTCGATGATGTGTATACTGAGCAACTTAAAGGTAGGACCAGGCTAGCATAGACTAGATGGGCTGAAGGCTCCATTTTTGTGCTGTAGTGTTCTAGGACTCTATGCAGAAACTGCAAGAAATTGGCCTCTTCTTGGAGTCCAGTAGGAGCATGTAATCAGAATGCAGTCATCACAAAATCTCAGAAAGCTCATGAGTTTAGCATGCCTGAATGAGTGTAGGCCCTGAACCTGCTCCTGAGGAAAAACTGGCATGCAGGTGTGGTGAACTACATATACCTGTCTGGACATGCCCCCCCCCCCCCCCGCTGACTGCTCCTGTGGCTCCTCCCACATACCCCTGTATAAAGGGGATTGGAGGCACTGCTCCTTCCTCAGTCTCCAGGTGTGGTGGTCACTTGCTGCTTGTGCGTTCCTCCAGCCAATAAAAGCCTACCTTAACTCACGTCTCTGTGAGTTATTGATGCTGCATCAGCAGGTATGTAAATCACTCCAAGGCAAGGGTTAAACATAATGTCCCAGCAAGGTTAGATTGCAGATAGAGTGCAGACAGCCCAGGCAAGAGAGATATTTGAAGAGCAAAGCTTCATTTTGCACAGCAGGAAACTGGAGCCATTTAGCTTACTGAAGCATCATAATGATATAAAAGAAGAATTCAAGGAACACACAGCAATGAAGGGTTAATTAATTACTTTACTAATTTCAAAATATCATCAGTTGTTAGCATGTGATTTCTATTGACTTCAGCAATGGCGATTGAGCTTGCAAGCAAGGAATTTGAACACACAGTCTACCAAATAGTCAATACCTATAACTGCTAGTCAAATCCATATAACATTTCTTTGTACAACCTCAAAACAATGCAGTGACAAGTAAATATTGTGTAATTGAAGAACGAGTGTGAATTTTCAGTCCAGTTAATTGGACACAACGCTGGACTTCTGACATTTCCCAGGAAAATCTGGGCCATTAAGTCAGATGAGTAACACAACGGCAGTGTGCAAATTGACTGCCACATTCCAAGAGCACCTCATTGGCGAGAAAGCATGTGGACATATCCTGAAAAGGAGTAAAGTGCAGGATTTTTGTATACTTTTTAAATAAAAATTCTATAGTTTATATGAACATCTCATTGACTACTTAGGATATCAGCTTGCATCACCTTGAAGTAACAAATGTTATTAGAATTGTTTAAAATTCACAGTACATTTTTATTCTGTAAAAATCCATTGAAAATATATTCTCACAACACTTTTACAACATACCCGACTTTCTTCTCTCCTATCCTGAACAGATGGGTATAATTCAGAAATGATAAATAGATGGTAATGTATCATCCAGCTGTTAAACATGAAGAAATGAAAGGAATAATGGAGATGATGTGTAACATGCATGCTTGCCAACACCAAACCCAAATATCCTTAATGGCTCTAAGTCAGAGGTTGATGCTAGATTTATTACCATAGGTCTATTGAATTTGCAGTGGTTACTTGAAAACAAACCAAAGTCACCCAGAGACTGAACACAGGGTTTAATACTGTAAGACACGCTAGCTAAAATAACAAATTTCCAAAGTTCAAAAGAGTACAGTCAATCCTTTATTGAGGATCAATCTTATAATGATAAAAATATAATGAAACTAAAAGTAATGATATAGTGATACTAAGCCTTATAATAATGACAAAATAAGCAAAATTAGTTATCTTAAGCATTCCAATTAGCAGTCAACAAAAAAAAAAAATCATTACGGCTGCCTCGCTGGCTCTAACCTATACTAAAATGACCCAAGACAGAGCATGAATGTGTACCTATACTCTTTGCTTCTACCACTCTCCAACCCATGTGACAAATTACCCATAATAAACACCCAACCTAAAATAAAATACAGACAGATAGAAAATAGATACATGGCTCCTACAGAATTGTTCATGGTAGCAAACTATATTGCTCCGCATATCAGACATTGGCTGTCTGCAGCAAATCGTTCCTCCACAACGAAGAACAAGCTTAAGAAAAATCTGCATACTGGGATCCAAAGCAAAGCCTTTTCTTCCCAGTTTGGACTGTGCAGTACTTTTATGATTTTGAAACAATGTGAGAAGTAGAAGTACCTTTTTTGCCTGCATTAATTAATGTTATAAGACAACCAGCCATGTAACCTGACAATTAATAACATTTGTCATATCTTTAAAAAAATATCTTCTAAATGCATAGCTAACAGTACTAAACAGAAATGCTTCATCAGAAGCTATCACCTTATGGATTTCATATCCAAGAAGCCCACATAAAAACATCATGCTCTGCTTACATCTGTTATTAATGCAATATATTTCCTGCATAAAACAATGAGACATGCCTGCAGCTCAATTCCAGCCACATTTCTCATGAGCTTTTGCCCTGTGTCACCAAATACACGGTTATGCACAAAAATGGCTATTTTTACTTCCTCTGTGTTTTGTTTAGTAACAATTCTGTTCTCAATGAACACATTCTAAAAGCAAGTATTCCTAGAACATGTGTGACACTTAATGTGATATTTACTTGTTCAGATTTCTCCTTTATTTAGTTAGAAACAAATCCAATCCTTTTCAAAGATTCCTTAACTGCACTGAAAGGAAGCTGTACTTCAGAGTAATAGCTCATTGAATGATACAATTAACCAAATGCACCATAGATAAGAATAATTTGGAGAGAGCTCAAATTCTGCAGTTTTATTAATGGAGCTCAGGCAGTAACATGCAAATGGCTACTGTACACTCAGATTAACCTCTCAATCAAGGAATGATGTTGATGATTATAGGTTATGTTCAACCCAGATTGTTCTTTGCTTTCACTTGCTGGGAAAATTGGCTTGTACAAATGCATGTTTAGCAATACGATATAGAACTTGTGAGGCTATATAGGTACTCTTGGCCACAGTCTTCCATCTTCTTGTGTTCATTAGCATAAGAGGTACCTTGTTTATGTGACTTTAAGGTAGTTCTGAACTTACATCTGCTTCAAATGAACTAGGATTTTTTCTGGCACTGAAAGTTAATGGTCAGCTTGAACAAAGCACTTACTGTATCCCATGCCTCCAGAACAAATTGAATGGAACAATGTTTTTGATGCAGTCTAATTCTGTTCCATTAACTGGTACATCGTATTTTAACAAGATAGTAATCTAAAGCTGTCTGTCCCGTATAGTAAGTGAGGAGGAATAGAAATGGTTAGTACGGTTCTATTTGTAGGCAATCAAATTTTCCCCTTTGAAACTGGATAAAACTTTCCTACTGCAAAGCTTGACTTATTTCATGTTGTTATTTTTAACTCGGTGCAAATGGTCTGGCCAAAAGTGAATAAAGAGCAACATGGAGGTGACAGTGGACAAATAAAATCACTACACTAATCTATTAAAGATGAAGCAGTAGCATTTATAATATACAGTAATGTGGTAATATACAAGATGCCATTCTTTCAGATGAGCCAAATGAGCTGAAACACGTTGCAGACACAGGTCTTGGAGTAATGCCTAAAAAGACTCTGGGCCAATTTCACAGCCAAGTGAAGCCAGGAAAAATTAGGCTCCATCAGTGCAGATGCATAATGTTACATACAATGCACTCATCAATATCCCAATCCCTTTTCAATTTTAATCCACTCATATCTGGTAAGATAGTCTTCACTTGATAACCATTAAAGGTTAACAGCAACCTCTTAAACATGTGGAAAATGTACAAAGTGCTGGAGAAACTAAGCAGGTCAGGCAGCATCTATGAAGAAGAAAAAAATAATCAACTGTTCAGACTGAGACCATTCGTCAGGACCCCTCATCAGGCTCTGAGCCCAAAACATCAACCGATTATTCTGCTTTATAGGCACTGCCTGTCCTACTGATGTTTCTCCATCATTTTGTGTGTGCTCCTCAAGATTTCCAGCAGCTGCAGGATCTCTTGAGTTTATCACTTAAGCATATGGTACTTAAGGAAGGAATTTTTTTTTATATTCTTTTGCACTTTCTCCACTCCTTTTGCAAAATAGGTGAACCTTAAAGCACCTCGGCACAGTACAGATCCACATTGAGTGAATATTTAAAACTGAATCACTCTTATCTCCATCTAATACATTGTTTTATCTGTTTTTTATGTTATTATGACATCATAATTTACCCTGCCCTGAAACCCAGAAAAAAGGAAAATTGTACAAAACCAAGACATATTCCCAGCATAGATCTGCACCTAGCCTCTCTGTGCAAAGCAGAACCTCAGTGGAATTTCCATGTTTGACAAGCAGATGAAGCATTTAATAAAGACTTGCATGAGGACTCCTGCTCTCCAGAAAGTGCAGATCTGATTGACACTTGGATAAATGAATTTTGTAGGCAGCAGGAATAAGATTTATAGGTGGTGAAATATGTTTTGTGTAGTAGTGCAAAACAGGCGAATCATCAGTCTCTTTTTTATTTACAGTGTAAAATGAACTGCCACTTCTCGATTGACTACTTTCCAGTATCACCGAAGCTAATTTCAAACTCATAATTTCAGTGAGGTGCTAAGGTTTTGTTGCTGCAGTACTCTGAAATAAATGCAATAGCTACTTTATTATATACACCTGCTTGATAATGCAAATATCTAATAAGCCAATCATGAGGCAGCAACTCAATACCTAACAGCATACGGATATGGCAAGCACCTAACTATAGCTCAGCATTTAACACCATCATTCCCACAATCCTGATTGATGTTACAAAACCTGTACCTCTGTACCTCCCTCTGCAATTTGATCCTCGACTTCCTACCCAGAAGACCAGACTGTGCAGACTGCTGATAAAATCTCTTCCTCGCTGATGATCAACACTGGTGCATTTCAGGGGTGTTTGCTTAGCCCACTGCTCTTTGTATGCACATGACTGTGTGGCTAAGCATAGCTCAAATACCATCTATAAATTTACTGATGATACATCCATTGTTGGTAGAATCTCAGATGGAGATGAGAGGGTGTACAGAAGCAAGATAAGCCAACTAGTGGAGTGGTATTGCAGCAACAACCTTGCACTCAACATCAGCAAGATGAAAGAGCTAATTGTGGTCTTCAGGAAGGATAAGATGAAGGGACACATACCAATCCTCATAGAGGGATCAGAAGTGGAGAGAGAAAGCAGTTTCAAGTTCCTGGGTGACAAGTTAGGACCTAGCCTGCTCCCAACATATCAATGCAGCTATAAAGAAGGCGAGACAGTGACTATACTTCATTAAGAGATTGATGAGATTATGAGATTTGTTATGTCAAGAAATACATACCAAAAACTTCTATAGATGTACCATGGAGAGCATTCTGATAGGCTGCATTACTATCTAGTATGGGGGGGGGGGGGGGAGGGGAAGCCTACTTCATAGGACTGAAAGAAGCTGCAGAGGGTGGTAAATTTAATTGGCTCCATCTTGGATACTAGCCTATAAAGCACCCAGGTCATCTTCAAGGACTGGTGTCTCAGAAAGTCAGCGTCCATTACTAAGGATGCCCAGCACACAGGACATACCCTTTTCTCTTTGCTACCATCAGGTAGGAGGTACAGAAGCCTGAAGGCACACTCTCAGTGATTCAGGAACAGCTTTTTCCCCTCTGCCATCCAATTTCTAAATGAACATTTTACCTGTGAACACTACCTCACTTTTTCAATATATATTATTTCTGTTTTGGATGGTTTTTAATCAATTCAATATACATATACTGTTTATTTATTTAAATCCTATACTATGGCATTGAACTGCTGTTGATAAGTTAACAAATTTCACGATATATACCGATGATACTATACCTGTTTCCGACTGTGATCCTGCTCATGTGGTTCAGTTGTTATTCAGACCAAACAGCAGAAAGGAAAAAAAAAGATCTTTGACTCAGAGGAGAATGGCCATACTAGTTCAACCTGACATGAAGTTAACTCTAGCTCCAAATAATGACACGTGACAGAAGTGGTGTGCAGAGGGGCATCTCTGAATGCCTAATATGTTAAACCTTGAAGTGGATGGGCTACAACAGCAGAAGACCATGAATGTACAGAAATACAATTATTGGCCACAGAATTAGCTCCCTCCTGAGTGTAATTTGAAAAACTAATACAAATGTTTCCCTGCCTGGACAGAGACAATATCATCTTGTAGAAAGTGTACTTTCTCCTCCTGACATTCACCTTACCCAGGTTTTGCCCAGGCTGGAGATTATTAGCAAGGAGAGGATGGACAAATATGAACTACTTTTCTTCTGGAGCATCAGAACAGAAGGGTAACTAGATAGAGGCATATAAATTTAAGAAACGCATAAATATAACCAGGTGAGTCTTCTTCACACAATTGAAAAGCCAAATACTAGAAGGCATACTTCTGAAGTGAGAACAGAAAAGTTTAAATGAAAATAGCCAGTTGATTCTCACAGAGACTGGCAAGTGCCTCAGACGTTCTGCTGGGATACAGTGGAATCAATCATTATAGCAACTTAGACAGACGCAAGAGCAGACACAATGGTGAGTCAGAGGGCTTGTACCTGTTTTTCACTGGTTATGTTCTAAATAATTATTTCTACATGAATGTTGCTAAAAAAAAAACCCAATGTAATTCTAAAATTCAATTCGCATAAATGAAATTTACAAATAGTTTTAAAAGTTGCATCTGCTTTCAGATGTTCATGCAAGCCATCTTCTCCCCTTCTCTTATAAATGAATTGCTGTCCTTGCATCGGATTTAACCCAGCACAAGTACAATGGGCTGGTTTACCAGGGTGAGAGTTGGAAAGTCTATAGAAGATCATGCTCCTCCATTGGATGGCTTGAGAAGTGTTCTGGAACAACTTAGAATGCATGGTCAGGAGGTGGGAAAGCAGACATGAACAGCATTCAAGAGGCATTTAGGCAGACACAGGTAGATTATTAACAAATACAAAAAAATCTACAGATGCTGGAAATCCAAAGCAACACAGACAAAATGCTGGAAGAATGCAGAGTTCTTCCAGGATTTTGCGTATGCTGCGCAGGTAGATTATTTGTCATAATTGAATCCGCATCAGAGACCATTTGACACAATTAACTAACCCTTTGTAAGAGCAAACTAGATATTCCTGTTCTGGCTCTTTCATCATGTCAGTAATTATACTCTCTCTAGTCTCCATGTATTCCCTTTTGAAAGCCACCATTGAATCAGCTTCCACTGTTCTGTCAAGCACTTAGTACCAGATGACGACTGCTCAGTTTGTTGACAAAGATTTCCGCAGATCACTTAAGCTTTTCCCATTTGCCTTTATCTGTGCCCTTGGGTTCTTTACAATATTGCCCATGACAAAACAATACTCTTCATTTTCTTTATTTGTTTTGCTTGATTGATGATTCTAATTGGTTATTGGAACACAGCGTTCTGTCACAGTCACAGAGTCATACAGCGTGGAAATAGTCGCTTCAGTCCAACTCGTCCATACCAACCGCGAATCTGAATCTGGTTTATTGATTGATTTCAAATCTGGAAGTTACAAAAACAAATAACTAACAAAAAATTGCAAGGCAGTGTTAATGGGTTCATGGACCGTTCAAAAATCTGGTGGTGAAGAGGAAGAAGCTGTACCTAAAATATTGAGTCTTCAGGCTCTTGTACCAATGGTGGTAACAAAAAAAATGGTGTGTGTTGGATGGTAAGAGTCTTTAAAGATGGATATCACCTTCTTGAGGCAACATTTCTTGAAGCCATTCTCGATGGCAGGGAAGGTTGTACCTATGATGGAATTGGCTGAATTTACAATGCTCTGCAGCCTCTCATCTGCATAAATTTGGCCAGTAGCCCTCTACACCTCTTAGCCATTTAATTATCATACTTTTGACTTCTGCCCCACCTTCCAGTCATGATAAAGGGTCTGTGCCTGAAATGTAAACTGTTTATTCCACTCCATAGATGCTCCCAGACTTGCTGAGTTCCTCCAGAATTTTATATGTATTGCTCAAGATTTTCAGCATCTGCAGAATCTCTTGTGTTTATCCATATACTTATCAAAATTTTAAATATTGGTAATGTGCTTGCCTCAACCGCTGTCTTTGACATCTCTTTCCAAACATCCACTGCCTCTGATATTCCTTTAAATTCTCTTGTACTCTTGTTTTCAGAACACCAATCCCTGGGAATAAGACTATGTGATTTCACCTTGTTTATCCCTCTCTGGCAGGTTCACCGAGCGTTATTATTCTTTAGATGCCCTTTAACATATAAATCTCATAATAATGTTACAAATCATTCAACTTTAAACATTGGTTTATATGAGAATGACCATGATATTAGTATTTTTGGGCAACTATTGGCAACACTGTTACAATATTGCTCAAGTATTCAAAAGTTCATTCAATTAACAAATACATTTTCTTGTTTTTGAGAGAAAGATTCTGTCTCAATTGTTTTAGCAATAGCAGATGCACAAGTAGATATTTAGCTATTTACAGCAAAAATAGTCTAGGACCAGTGGACACAGCATCAGAATAGAAGAACATCACTTTAGAACACAAATGAGGAAGAGTATTTTTAGCCGGAGGTGGTTAAAGTATTGCATTCATTGCCACCAAATTCATTGGGGATACTTAGGGATACAACTGGAGGTTGATAGGTCTCTGATTAGTAAGGGTGTCAAAGGTTACAGGGAGAAAGGGGCTAAGTGAGATAATAAATCAGCCATGGCAGAACAGAGTGATGGGTCAAATGGCCTAACTCTGCTTCTATGTGCTAGGCTAATATATAAACTCATCCCCAAAAAAAAGTTTTGTTAAGGTTTTGAGAAGGTTTTCACAATCTGTTCACAGAATAATAGAATCAGCAGAATTCCTTCATCAATGTCAGCCATAGTCATATTGCTGCCACTACTCCTTCATGTCTGTGAAAGACCTTATTAGTCACACTCCTGTTTTGTTTTCCATAGCCTAGCTTTATTTTTCCAAATATATTTCTAACTCCCAATTGAAAATTATTATTGAATCTGATTCTACCCATCTTTCTGACAGTCCATTTCAGATAATAACCACAGACAAAACAAAGTCCATCTTGTTTCACTCCCAGGTAATACAGAGCTGGCAGTACAATTTGCCTTTTGTTTTTTTGCTGTAAACAGGTACTGGTTCAAATCTATAGTTTAAATTGACAGCAGAAGTGCAAAATCAGCTCTACAGAATTAATGGTAATAACATGCATGGTATCTCTGGTTGCTCAGAAGCAAGAAAAGATTAGCATTTACACAGTTGACTACATATTCTATGATGCATCACATATCCTTGCTGCATGTAGTCATTCTGAATCTTCAATGTTCATTTTACTTTCTTCCATTCATTTTGGTTCTGACATTTAGTTGGTAACTGTCTGCAGAATGGAAGGAGGTAGAGGCACTATGTGCTAATGACTGCATTGAATACAGCAGATTCAGTTAATTGGGACACATGGAGACCACAGATTTTTGTCCAATTAAGTGGCTACCCCAATTAGTCAAAGTTTCATGGAAATAGTTAAAAATGTATAAAAAAAGATAAGCTACCATTTAACTAAGTAACAAATCATGTATTAAAATGATATGCAGAAAAAAATCAGCACTCTACCAATACTATTACGGTACTCTAAAATCATGTATTAGTTCCTAATAGTTATCAACAGAGGAAATCATCCAGTGTATGCTGCTGTATTCTTTTGAATGAATGGGCAAAATCAGCACAGGCATGTAGTGCAGATAATTTACTGTCTTCATGCAATGCTTTCCATAAGATTTTAAAAAAGGGGGCAGAAACCCACTTTACTGCCTTCTCCCTGTAACTTTCCATGCACTGACTAATTAAGAACCTATCAACCTCCGCTTAAATACACCCAATGATGTGGCCTCCACAGCTGATTGTGGCAACGAATTCCATAGATTCACCACCATCTAGCTCAAGAGATTCCTTCTCACCTCTGTTCTAAATTAGTGCCCCTCTATTTTGAGACTGTGCCCCCTGGTGCTTGACTCCACCACCAAAAGAAACATTCTCTTCATTTCCACTCTAACTAAACTTTTCAACTTCCAATAGGATTCAATAAGACCCTCCCGGCCATTCTTCTAAAATTTCAGCGAGTAAAGACCCAGAGCCATCAAACAGTGCTCATGTGTTCAGAAGTGGGTAGAGTGAGCAATTCTGTACTGGGTATCAATATCTCAGGAGGACCTAACCTGATCATAACATTTTGATGCAGCTACTATGGTGCTAGAAAGTTTGTGAAGTTTTCTCCATTACTGCATAAATATGACCCAAAATGTGATCAGATCTTCACAAGTCCTAAAACTAGATAACAAGAACACAATTAAATAAATATCACAAAAAGAAATCATTATCCTTGTTCATTTATTTATTGAGGAAAATGATCCAATATTACATGTATTTGTTGGAAAAACTATGTGAACCTTTGCTTTCAGACACTGGTGTGGCACTGTTGTATAGTAATAACTTCAACTAAATGCTTCCAAAAACTGTTGATCAGTCATGCACATTGGTTGAAGGAATTGTAGGCTATTCTTCCTTACAAAATTCATTCAACTCTGGGGTGTTGGTGGGCTTTCTTCCGTGAAATGCTTGCTTCAGATCCCTCCACAACATTTCTATAGGATTAACGCCAGGACTTGACTCAGTCATTCCAAAACACAAATGTTCTTCTTTTTAAACATTTGGTTGTTGGTTTACTCTTGTGATTCGGATCACTGTCTTGTTGCATCATTCAACTTCTATTAAGCTTCATGTGATGGACCACTACCCTGACATTCTCCTGTAAAATGTATTTATACAATTTTGAATTCATTTTTCCCTTAATGACTGCAAGCTGTCCAATTCCCTGAGGCAGCAAAGCAGTCCCAAACCATGATGCTCCTTCGACCATGCTTCACATTTGGGGTGAGGTTTATGTGTTGGTATGCAGTATCTTTTTTACTCCAAATATAGCAATGTGCATTTCTGCCAATATGTTCTAATTTTTGTCTCATCTAACTACAGAATTCTTCTTCTAAGGTCCTCTGGAGTTGTTTCCATTGAGACAAGCTGCACATAAGCAGACCTTTCTTGATAAGAGCAGGCTCTGTCAGTTAACTGATTTTCTGTGTCCTTTTATTGGGCAGGGCACCTCCACAACCCACACCTCCATTTTCATCTCATGGTTTGGAACACCTGACTCCAAACAGCTTTTGTAGAAGGCGTTACCCTAGAGGTTCATATACTATTTCCAACAAATACATGTAATATTGGACCATTTTTATCAATAAATAGATGAATAAATACTATGTTTCTGTGTTATTAATTGGGTTCTCTGCATCTAATTTTATGACTTACCTGAAGATTTGATCACATTGTAGGTTATATTTTGCAGAAATAGAGAAAATTCTACAGAATTCATGAACTTTCCAAAACCACTGTATAAAGAAGGCAAGACAGTGGCTATACTTCATTAGGAGTTTGAGGAGATTCAGTTTGTCAGAGGGAATCCCAGCTATTTTCTTGATTCACTTTTGTTCTTTAAGAGTCATCCCAAATAAGTGATTGCTCTGATTAACCAATATCCCAGTTAACCAGAATTCATTGTATTTAGCAAATTTAGAACAGAAATTGTTGATGGTTTGTATTTATCATGGTGGGAGGTTTTAAGATGAATGGATGGAATATATTTAATTTTGGGTCCCATGGAGATATAGGTAGGTAATAGATAAGTAAAGATGAACGGATTAAAATTTTACTTAAATATTTTTGTATTCACTGTATTTACATGTTATTTTCAAACAATAATTTTGTTTTGCAGTTGAACTGCACTTTTCCATTTCCTGAGGAATTGCCAATTTCGCTTTCTGTGTGAGATGTGACCTTTATGTAAATCTATGGGTACTTTCATGCAAGGAGTAGAAAAAAATTGAAATAAAACTGCTCAAATGTATTTAATTTAGGATCTTGCAGGTCCAATACAAAGGAAACGGTTGTCTCATTAATCAAAGCTGCAACTGAACCTGTCCCCCAAGGATAAAATATTAATGCATAACCCATTCCAGGCTCAAATCATAATGATTCATATTCACAATCATCACTCTTCACTGAAGTACAAAGTAAAACTGAATATGCACTTTTTCAAATTTGTGTATAAATCTAAATTAAAGTTAATCTCTTTATGGCTTATGAATATTTTTAGTCCCTATCCGATTAATATTTAACTCTGTTTCATCTAATGCTGATCTTCTTCTGAAATTGAATCCACATCTTTTAGAGTTACTTAACCTTTTAATCATTTGGGAGATCCTTGGGAAAATACTTCTGGCAAACCCAATATCAAAAACAATCAATAAGCAAGTTTTAAAACTAGTTATTGAATATTTTAATAAATGTTTCTAAATCTTTGTTTCAAACGAAATATGCGTTATGAATATATTAAAAGAATCAGAAGGGAGTTGAGAAGTATTTTTCAGATAATAAGTTGTTCTGACCTAGAAGGCACGGCTTGAATGAGAAACACACAAAATGAGGGAGAAACTCAGGAGGTCAAGCAGCATCTATTGAGAACAATAAAGGGCTGATGATTTGGGCCAAGACCCTTCATCTCAACTCGCCGACATTTCAGAGTGAGACCTTTCATCAGGGCTCATCTCGGCCCAAAAGGTTGGCTCTTTATTCCTCTCTATAGATGCTGTCTGAGCTGCTGAATTCCTTCAGCGTTGTGTGTGTTACTCTTGTTGTCCAGAATTTGCAGAATCTCTTGCATTTATGCTTGAACGAGTACTGGAATCAGTTTCCATAGCAACTTTCAAAATGAATCAACAAAGCAAGGACTTGCATTTAAAGAAACAATTCAAAGAGGGTCTTGAATTTATATTGCAACCATCATGATCTTAGGATATCCCAAGTGAAATATATGAAGTATAGTCATGCTTGTCATACATGGCTTCCGCAAACCAAGCACAATACAGGCCCTTTGGCCCACAAAGCTGTGATGAACATGTCCTTACCTTAGAAATTACCTTGTGTTACCCTTTACCCTTTGTTTCTCTAAGCTCCATGTACTATCCAGGAGTCTCTTAAAAGACTATCGTAGCCAGCTCCACCAGTGTCGCTGGCAGCCCATTCCATGCACTCACTACTCTTTGTGTATAAAAAACTTGCCCCTGACATCTCCATTATACCTATTTCTGTGCCCTCTCGTGCTAGCCATTTCAGCCCTGGGGAAAAGCCTCTGACTATCCACATGATCAATACCTCTCATCATCTTATACACCTCTATCAGGTCACCTCCCATTCTCCATCACTTCAAGGAGAAAAGGTTGAGTTCACTCAACCTGTTCTCATAAATGATGCTCCCCAACACAGGCAACATCCTTGTAAAAGGTTCATCTGAGACAATGGTCAGGTCTTGAATCTTGATCTTAACTGAAAAAGGGAACACATCCAATAGTTCATCACTCAACTTAGTACTGACTGATGAAAGGTCCTCATAGAGGGTCTCAGCCCGAAATGTTGGCTCTTTATCCTTCTCCATAAGTGTTGCCTGACCTGCTGAGTTCCTCCAGCATTTTCTGTGTGTTACTCAGTACTGACTAGTTGTGCCAACCTATATTTTTGTCCTCAAATTCTTGAAGTATGATTGAGATCATAATCTCCTAATTACTAGAAACACAAAATTGAAAAACTGTGTAGGGTGGGGATGACTAATTGCATACTTCCTGCAGAGGCTTGGCTAAGTATGATGGTCCAAAATAGATTATCTATGATATATGATTATTATTCTGTTCCAGATGCTGTTAACAGAGAATGAATGATACATACATTATGCACTCATATTTGACAAGCTCCTGAAACAATCTAATCTATCATTTCTGAAAACGCCAGCACTTGTCTCTATCCCGCTCTCAGAACTGGGGCTGCATTCTGTTCACCACTTCCTTCATTGAGAGATGAAGCTACACAATTGCCAAGATTTCCAAAGTTATGCAATGTCTAGGCATTTCATTTCCCTTGCTCTTTCAAAATCCCAAATGGACTGTTCATTCTGGGATTTCCTCCATCCTCCTGTCTGCCCTTAACCTTCCAATCATTTCCACATAACTGCATGTGAAACCTGAATATGTACCTCCTTCTTTCCTACTCTCCAAGGCTCCATATATTCTTTCCATGTAAAGCAGGAATTTATGCATTTTCCCAACATTTTCTGTTTTTATTTCAGCTTTCCAGCATCTGCATTGTTTTTTTTTAATTTTTGTTTCATCCCCGATATTTCCTTTCTATTTCTGGCATCATAATCTATTGAACTTTTGTGATAGAGATTAAAGAACAATACACAATTTCCAACCAGTCATTCTTGAAGCATTTTAGGTTTAAGATTGTGTTTATCAATTTCAGATTAAGAAATTCTACTAATAATAAGCACAAGAAGATCATGGAAATCTGGAGCACCACACAAAGTGCTGCTGCAGGACTGTCCAGTCCAAATGAAGAATCTGCTTTTTTATTCCTTTCCATAAATGCTGCTTGACCTGCTGAGTTACTCATAGTTCGTATGTTTTGTTTCCCAATCAACAGACACAAAATGCGGGAGAAACTCAGCATGCCTGCTGAAGGGTTTCAGCCCAAAACATTGACTGTACTCTTTTCCGAGATGCTGCCTGGCCTGCTGAGTTCTTCCAGTACTTAATTTGCGTTGCTCAGTAATTTCCAGCATCTACAGATTTTCTTTTTTCCCCAATTTTTTACACACTCACACCATTCTCCTTGCTAATCTCAAGTAATTGTTCTTCATTTACACCTTTTCTACTGATGTTTCAATTCTTTGTTTCCTTGCTTGTCCCATTCTCACCACTTAACCTCATTAGACATTTTATCCTATCACAGGCAGCTCCTTTTGTTTTCTTTTCCCTTACCTACTCTCTGCATTTTAAAATCTGTTCATCTCTAATATGATAAAAAGCCACTAACTGGATCGTTAATTAAGTAACCTCATTGTCCACTTCTGTTTCAGCTAAATGTCTTCAATTGATATTCATGATCATTACCATAATACAGTATTTACTAAACAGAGAACAAATGTAGCTTTAACATCACATTTGTTTTGATCATATGTTAATTAATTCTGAAATAGTTATGAAATTTAATGGCAATAATTGTAGCCATCTTGCTCAATGGAAAGCTGCATTGTGCTGATGTGGGAATAGACACAACCGTTTCCTTCTCCAGCAGGGAGGAACTCAATTTGGTCAGGGTGCATCTATGATGTGAAATGAGCAGTCAATATTTTGGCTCGAAGCCCTTCACAGAAGTGGTATGGTAACTCTGCAAGAAACTGCAGCAAATTGTGGACACAGCTCAGCAGATCACTGTAACATGGAATTTATCTATACTTCTTTCTGCCTTGGTAAAGTAGAATATAATCAAAGATCGCACCCACCCACCTCTTCTACCCCCTCAACTCATGAATAAAATACAAAAAACTTAACAGATAGACTAAAGGACAGCTTCCATACTGCTGAGGTAAGATTGCTAAATGGTTCACTTATACGATAAAATAGACTCTTCACTTCACTATCTACCTCTGTATGGATAGTATGCTGTTTTTTTTGCTGTCACCTTGGTACATGTGGCAATAGTAAACCAAATATTAAAGAGGAATTGAAGGTAAACAGTTCTGCACAGAGGCTGGTTGGTATATGGAATGAACTGCCCGAGGAATCTATAGAGGCTGTATGACTACAAAGCTTAAGATATTTTGAAAGCTACATGGATAGAAGACATTTAGGAGGTATATGGGCTAAACACGGGCAAATAGGACTAGCTTGGTTACTACTGACAGATTGGGCCCAAGGGTCTGTTACTGTGCTGTGCAGCACTATAGCTATTATTGAAAAGCCAGATACACAGAAGAACCTCCCTTCCTGAAGTAGCTGTGTTATTTTTAAATAAACCACTATAAGCTGTGGCTGTCCCTGTGATGTTCCAACAGACTCATGTCATCCAACGAATAGCATGATCTTTTGCAGACTTCCCAGCCCTCATACTGGAAA
The DNA here is from genome assembly GCF_030144855.1 of Hypanus sabinus. Taxonomy (NCBI): domain Eukaryota; kingdom Metazoa; phylum Chordata; class Chondrichthyes; order Myliobatiformes; family Dasyatidae; genus Hypanus; species Hypanus sabinus. The sequence continues at coordinate 57,140,869 of NC_082720.1, read as the reverse complement.
ATTTACCTATTATGCCTTTGTCAGGTTAAAACAAGTGCGGGTTTCAAAATTCACATTTAAATGAAATTCAAAAAATGTCTCCCAGGACAGCAGTTACCATTTTTATGTTATATAATTTTTAATAACAATAAACCTATTTTTAGAAGTGTACGTCTCTTAAAAACACAAATACTAAAACAAAACTTTTTTTGGCTATGTTTTTGTTTCATCAACATGACCAGAATGTCTGTTAATGTCAAAATTATTCTTTGGCATTGTCAAACCACATTAGAGCATCATCAGCCGTTTTGGGCCCCGTATATTAAAAAAAGTCCTCATTGCTTTGACAGTTGAACAGTCTAAGATAGGCAGGACTTTCATATCCATCAGACTTCTGTGACAGTCTGCATCCTACCTTGGCCAAGCCAAAGAGCTGGGACAACATTGGAGATAGCATTGTAAAATCTGCCAGGTATAGGTGCAAGTGTACCAGTAGTAAGAAAGTTTGTTAACCCTTTGCAGTTACCTGGTTTTCTGCATTAATTACTCATAAAATTTGGGCTGATCTTCATCTAAGTCAGAATAATAGACAAACACAATCTGCCTAAACTAATAACACACAAGCAATTGTACTTCTTCTCATGAATACAGAGTACACCATTTAATCGATCACAGTCTGGGTTCAAACAAGTATGTGAACCTCTGGAGTAATGCCTCCTACAAAAGCTATTTGGAGTCAGGTGTTCCGATCAATGAGATGAGAGTGGAGGTGTGGGTTGGAGAGGTGCCTAGCCCTATAAAAAAGACACACAAATTCTGGTTACTGGCAGAGCTTGCTCCTCTTAAGAAACTGTTAATGTGCACCATTCCTCAACTGAAACAACTTTCAGAGGACCTCAGAAGAAAAACTGTAGAGATGCATGAAGCTGGAAAAAGGGTACAAAAGCATTTCTAAAGACTTGAATGTTCATCAGTGAGAGAATGGTCTACAAATGGAGGGAATTCAGTACTGTTGCTACTCTCCATAGGAGTCGGCATCCTGCAAAGACCACACCAAGAGCAGAATGTGCAATGCTGAAGGAGGTGAAAAAGAAGACAAGGGCAACAACAAAAGACCTGCGGAAAACTCTAGAACTTGCTAAAGTCTCTGTTCATGTATCCACTACAAGAAAATCACTGAACAAGAAAGGTGTTCATGGATGGACAACACAGAAAAAAAAACACTGCTCTCCAAACAAAATATTGCTGCATGTCTCAAGCTTACAAAAGACCAGCTGGATGTTTTATAGCCTTTCTGGGATAATGGTCTGTGGTTGAAAGAGACAAATGTTGAGATTGTTGGCAGAAATACATACCACTATATTTGGAGGAAACGGGGCTCTGCACACCAACATCAAAGCCTCATCCTAACTGTGAAACATTGTGAAAGGAGCATCATGGTTTGTGGCTGTCTTGCTGCCTCACAGCCTGGAGAGCACACAATCATTGAAGGAACAATGATTTCAAAATTGTATCAAGACATTTTACAAGAGAACGTCAGGATAGCAATCCATCACATAAAGCGCAACAGAAGTTGGATGATGTAACGATGATGCAATGATCCAAAACACAAGAGTCCTGTAAATCAACAACAGAATGGCTTAAAAAAGAAGAAAATTCCGGTTTTGGACCTTAACCCAATTCTGATGTTGTGGCATGACCTGAAAAAGGCTGTTCATGCAAGGTATACCATAAATATTGATGAATTGAAACAGTTTTGCATGAAGGAATGGTCTGAAATTCCTCCTCTCCTTTGTGCAAGTCTGATTGGCAGCTACAAGAAATATTTGGTAGAGTTTATTGCAGCTGAAGAACTTTCTGCCAGTTAATAAATACAAGGATTCACATACTTTTTCCAGCCTGGACTGTGAATAATGAACAATGTGCTCAACAAAGAAGTTAAAAGTACAATTGTTTGTGTGTTATTAGTTCGGACAGATTGTGTTTGTCTATTACTTAGATGAAGATCAGACCACATTTTACGCGTAATTAATGCAGAAAACCAGCTAATTCCAAAGGATTCACAACTTTTTCTTGGAGTTATGTAGTTTTCAAACAGCAGTTTTCTCCCTTGGATAAAGAACTGCATGGAAAATACATTTTAGGCAACCAGCACACCACATACCAATCACACATGTTCAGTAATACTATGTTAATCCCAATGTTAAGGCATCGGTCAGATCGCACCTTGAATACAGTACCGTGAGCAGTTTTGGGCCTCATAAATAAGGAAGGATGTGCCGGTGTTGGAGAGGGTTCAGCAGATGTTTACGAAAATCATCCCAGGAATGAAAGGGTTACTATATGAAAAGTGCTTGAGGGCTTTGGGATTGGACTTAGAGGAATGAGGAGGGATGTCATTACAAATGACTAAATGCAGAAAGGTTTAGATAGAATGGACATGAAGAGGATACTTCCAAGAGTAAGAGAGTCTCGGACTAGAGGGTATAGCTTTAGAATAGAGGATACCATGCTATTTCCTTCCTGTACTTCAAGTCTTCATCATTAAGACAATTAGACATAGGATCAATGCCAACACTTCCCTTCTAAGCTAAGGGGTCCAAAACCTGCTCACAGTGATGGCTACACTAAAAGGCATTTCATAAATTATTTTGTAGTTCTGAGAATCATATTTGTCATTATATACATCCTGAGTAAATACCTGATTAAATGCTACAACTAACATTCAATACAGAATAAATGTAGTCATCAGTACAAGATAATCACCAAGTAATTAAATTAGGATTTCAGCAGAGATGTGAAAAAATTAGAGAATTATTTTGTTTGAATAAATGGCTAGTTTCCACGCAGTCTCTTTTAATTGTTTCACTGATAATGATATAAAACAATTGTAGAAGTATCTGAAAAATACAAATGCTGCTGCAGATTTATATCCATAAGTCAGGGGTTGAAATTGTTCAAGCTATATATTTGAAATTAAAGGCAGACTCGTGCTTCAGTGATGCAGCCAGCATTATTAATTGCTTTTTGCCTGGTGTATGAAGTCTACATCAAGGTCTAATACCCTACTGCATATGTAGAACCTTGCCTGCTGAATGATGAATTTGTTGGAGAGTTCAGTTTTTGGCAGGAAAATTTCAATTTGTTAGGCAATGTGTTTTTTCAAGGATTGTTTTTCAAAAGTTAGAAAAAAATTTACCAAAGCTACAGATTCCATGATAAATGTAGTCCAATATTCTTTACTGGATTCTGAAGACAATGACAACTGAATGACACTATGTATTTATTGTGTGGCATAAATTACACAATGTACTTTCAATGCAGATTTAATGCTAAATGCACAAACTGATCTCATTTAGCATTTCTCTGCATTATAAAAATATACGTGATTCAGCATACATAAATCTGTCTGTTATGTTTGAGCTGCAAGGACTTTAGAATGATAACCAATATTTTCAATCCTGCAGTTAAATATCAGAAGCCTTTAATTCTTTTTCAGTTTAATTGAACTTAGAGATACAGCGTGGTATTAGGCCCAAACATTCCAATGAGCTTGCACTGCCCAATTACACACATGTGACCAATTAACCTACTCAGCCATATGTCTTTGGAAAATGGGAAGAAACCTATACAGTCATGGGATGAATGTACAAATTCCTTGCACACTGCAGCGGGTATTGAACCCTTGTCACTGGTGCTGTAAAGCGATGCACTAACTGCTACGGTACCATGCCACCCTAAGATTATATCATGTTATTTACTTTAGTTATGGGGAGAGATTGGATAGGCTGTTAATTATCCATAGCTTGGAAGAGTACAGAGAAAACTTACAAGGATGCTTTTGGGACTTGAGGACTTAAATTGAGCATAAAGATTGAATAGGTGGAGACTTAATTCCCAGTAGAATGAAGGGAGATCTTATAGAGGTATATAAAAATTATGCATATAAATTAAATACATGCAGGCTTTTTCACAAGGCTGGGTGAGACGAAAAATAGAGGACACAAATTTAAGATGAAAAGTAAAAGTTTAAGGGGAATTCTGAGGGGGAATTTCTTTACACAGAGGGCGGTGGAATGAGCTACCATCAGAAATTAGATGTGGGTTCAATTGTAACATTTTAAGAGTTAAGGATGAGCGTAGTATGGAGGGCCATGTCTGGGTGCTGTTAGATGGATGAAGCATAAGACCAAGTCAGCATGGAATAGATGCTTTAAATGATCTACTCCTCTGCTGTAGCTCTCTATGACTAAATAATACTTACCTTGTGCAATAATGTCTTAAGACCATAAGACATAGGAGAAAAATTATGTTATTCAGCCCATGAGTTTACTCAGCCATTTGATCATGAATGATCCATTTCCCTCTCAACACCATTTCCCTCCCTTCTTCCCTTAACTGCTTTTGAAACCTCTCCAATGTCAGCACATCCTTTCTTAGATAATTGGCCCAAAACTGCTCATAATATTCCAAGTGAGCCATGCAGTGCCTTATAAAGCATGGGTATTACATCCTTGTTTTTATATTCCAGTCTTCTCAAAATGAATGCAAACTTGCCTTCCTCACTACCAACTCAACCTGCAAGTTAATCTTTAAGGAAGACTGCATGAAAACTCCCAAGTCGCATTGCACCTCAGGTTTTTGAACCTTTTCCCCTGTAACTCCTTGGGTCGCCTCAGGCTCGCTCAGCTCGTTCCCGTCTAGGGGGAGCAGCCTTCAGCCCCGCCAAACTGGGTAATCAGCTGGTGTGGATGCTGTGTGATGTCCCCGCCTCGCCCAAAAACAGACAGCACACCATATGCGATTAAATGAGTACAATTTATAAAGGTTACTATAACTAAGTGATTAATAACGATACAGTATATATGAAGAGAAAATTAAAGAAAAGGCGCCAAACTTATCAAAGTCCAAACCACTTCGTGCACAGCCGTTGGAGCTCAATTTCTGAAGTCTTCTGGCCACCATTCGATCCCCTCCGAACTCCTCGACTCGCAGCTCAGGACCCTCCGAACTCCTCGACTCTCCAAACAGCTCAGGACCCTCCGAGTGGTCAACCAAGCACATCTAGCTTCAACCCCCCCCTCCTCGGAGAATCTCCCGGCCTCGGACCCCCCTTTGGGGTCCGATCCTCGCCCAGCTTAGAGCATTGCGTCCTCTCTCTCGACCCCCTCGCGCCGATCTGCCCAAAAGCCCGTCAACAAAAGCTTACAGACTCAGAAGAAAGAAAATTAATCCCCATTTGGTTTACAAAGGAATACCATTCTCGTTATCAGTAAATTAGCATTCCTGCTAGTTAACAAAAAGAAGAAACCCTCTTTACACTCTCCCTCCACCAAATAAAAGTCATGTCCTCATGACTACTAAATAACTCGCCACCTTTCCTGCCAACACACCGTAACCCAAGCACAAACAGGGACATCTCCTCCCCACACAGTAAACCTCACGCCCTGTTTTTCAGGCGCTACTTAGGCCAACTATCTGGGAGTTCCCTAACCCTTCTGAGACCTCCGTACCCCCTCACCTAAACCCTTCAGGCTCGGACACAACTGGGGATACCTTGGGCCCACTACCACCTCCTCTCTCAACCTCTCACTCATGCACACAGCTAACCCTCCCCGCTACACCTGACTCAATGGGAGAAGGGCCAAAGGTCTCTTCCTCAATCGAGGGAAAGTCAGCAAAAGGCAGCATGTACCACACATCCAGCACATCATCCATCGAATCTGTATTCTTCCTCATTCCTGTGATCGGTAGCTGCTGTTTGATCTTCTCCAAACGGAAACACGTGGCCTGCACTGCTCCCGCAGTCTCTTCAGCCTCCTGTTCAGTATTCACTGCACTTCTCTCCAGCTTTTTCTTCCTCATGACTTCTTCCAGATCAACTTTCAGGTTTTGCACTTCATTTGAACTGTCGATGGTCATCTTCAGGTTCCCTTCAAGTTTCCGCTTCTCTCTTCTGAGATTCATCTGTAATTTCTTCACCTCCGCAAACTCCCCTCTCCGGGTTCTCAGTTTGCTATTACCCTCAGTCAGACAACTTTCTTCATTCTCTCCAACTTGTAAGTCTTCCGAATGGTTCCAGATCACTTTCTCCAGTCTCTCCGTCTTCATTTCAAACTTGATTCCGTAGAGACAGTCTCTCACGAGCTGCGACCTTCGCCAGCCCTGGCACGTGTCCCGAAAACACTTTAACTCGGTAGTTCTCAGCTGCTCCTGCAACGACCTCACTTCATATTCTCCTGAGGCAAATCCAAATACCAAGAGATCATCCACATACACCAAAACTCCAAACGCCTCCACATCCCCTATGGTCTTCCACCTGCCCTGCAGGAAGGTTGCAAGGGCTCCAGATATGCCCTGTGGCATCTTTTCAGACCCGAAGACTCCTAGGGAACTTATAACGGCCGTCTTCTCCTTGTTGGCCCCACTCATCGGGATCTGGCAACATCCACTCCTCAGATCCAGCACCTTAAACCACTTCACACCACTCAGACAGGCCATCGCCTCTCTGGCCCTCAGGGCCATATTCTGGTCACTGACAGTGCGCCTCTTCAACGCAATATAATCCATACACACGCTGCCTACGTCTTCCACGGCTGTAGGGGCCAGTCGCCGCAACCTCTCTCTCTCCGAGGTGTCTTCAGCAGTCAACTCCCCTCCCTTGTGGTATTTCGCAGCGTCCACGAAGAGGGTCTCACCATCAGATACTTCCCCCAGGCCGTACCACCACTGGCTCTTGTTTGAATTCGTTATCAGCCCAATGCTGCTACACACGTCCGCACAAGCAGCTCGAAACCCTGGGTGCATCGACAATGCCTCCAAACAGCGCTCACCCGCCTCCTCCGGGCAGGCTCCCAAGCGCACCAGCAGGATTTTGGTTCTCTCTAGAACAGAAACGCTGCCCGTCTCAACAGGGTCCGGACACATCAGCATTAACGATTCATGAACCTCAGTCTCCTCCACATTTGCCTCTAAGAACTCCATTTTCACTGACCAACAACCGTTGTCTGGATAATCACCGACACTGGTACCCCGAATCTCCAGTGTCCTCAATGTTGTCCAGGGTAAATGCTTCCAATAACGGTTATGAAACAAACTGTACAGCAACTTCACCGGCGCCCCGGTGCTGAGGATGGCTTTAACTTGACTTCCATCCATCCGTAACAACACCTGTGCGCATGGCCCCTCTAAGCCTTCAGGAATAGGGTCTGCTCCTTTCGGGAGTTCCTTGGTACATTGCTGGGAACGTGCTCCCCCAGAGACCCCAAGCCGTTCCCCCACTGGGCCTCCTCTAAGTTTCCCGACACCTCTCGAATCAACGGAACAACTGATCCCCTTGACAGATCCCCTTGGCACCACAAGCAATTTATCTGCCCCCCTAGGCAAAAAAGGATACCCTAAAAACTTCCCACCAATCTCCTGCCACGGATATGATAAGCCCCCCAGCTGCGGCATTTGACTTCCAGTCGAACCACACGCATTTTCCCACACTTTCCCAGAACTGGCAGCGGTCACTTCGAGGTAATTGCGCCCGACAGTTCTAACAAAGTCACCAGCCCGCCTACTCAAACTTTCAACCCGTCCCTGTCGCTTTTCCTCAGCCAAGTACTGCCACTCACCCAACAACTGAGGGGTCCGCTCCGCCCACGCTTCCGCCCCTTTAGGGCTGGACATTATTCCAATAACCGGGCGGAGCTCACCACTGCTGAACCATCCCAACCTGTCACTCCTCAATCTCCAAACAGTACGGACAACCCATGGTCCCACCACCATTTCGTCAGCCAACAGAAACCACCCCACCCAACACACACACCGCGATAACCAGCAATCGCACACCCACAAAGGCACACCAGCTCTTCGCCGCAGACACAATTTAAAGAGGGTGATCACACAGCTTCCACAGAAATCAACCCCGGACGAGCACCCCACAATGTAACTCCTTGGGTCGCCTCAGGCTCGCTCAGCTCGTTCCCGTCTAGGGGGAGCAGCCTTCAGCCCCGCCAAACTGGGTAATCAGCTGGTGTGGATGCTGTGTGATGTCCCCGCCTCGCCCAAAAACAGACAGCACACCATATGCGATTAAATGAGTACAATTTATAAAGGTTACTATAACTAAGTGATTAATAACGATACAGTATATATGAAGAGAAAATTAAAGAAAAGGCGCCAAACTTATCAAAGTCCAAACCACTTCGTGCACAGCCGTTGGAGCTCAATTTCTGAAGTCTTCTGGCCACCATTCGATCCCCTCCGAACTCCTCGACTCGCAGCTCAGGACCCTCCGAACTCCTCGACTCTCCAAACAGCTCAGGACCCTCCGAGTGGTCAACCAAGCACATCTAGCTTCAACCCCCCCCCTCCTCGGAGAATCTCCCGGCCTCGGACCCCCCTTTGGGGTCCGATCCTCGCCCAGCTTAGAGCATTGCGTCCTCTCTCTCGACCCCCTCGCGCCGATCTGCCCAAAAGCCCGTCAACAAAAGCTTACAGACTCAGAAGAAAGAAAATTAATCCCCATTTGGTTTACAAAGGAATACCATTCTCGTTATCAGTAAATTAGCATTCCTGCTAGTTAACAAAAAGAAGAAACCCTCTTTACACCCCCATTTAGAAAATAGTGTATTGTTTTGTTCCTTCCACCAATGAGCATAACCATACATATTATTCCATCTGCCACATCTTTGCCCATTCTCCTAATCTGCCTAAGTCCCTTTGTAGCCTCCTCAACACTATCTGCATCACCACTAATCTATGTATCATCTGCAAACTTGGCCACAACGCCATCAATTCTGTTATTCATGTCGTTGACATAAAATGTGTAATGAAATGGTCCCAACACTGACCCCCAACGGAATACCACTAGTTACCAGCAGTCGATGAGAAAAGGCTCCCTTTATTCCCACTCTTTGTCTCCTGCCAATCAGCCAATGCTCTATGCATGCTAGTATCTTTCCTGTAATACCATAGGCTCTTATCTTACTTTGCAACCTCATCTGTGGCACCTTGTCAAAGACATTAAGAAAATCCAACTACACAACATCCACCAATTCTCCTTTGTCCTGCTTGGTATTTCCTCAAAGAATTCCAAAAGATTTGCCAAAACAAGATTTTCCCTTGAGGAAACAGTTCAGGCTTTGGCCTATTTTACCATGTGCCTCCAAATGCCCCAAAAGCTCACCCTTAACAATTGACACCAACATCTTCCCAACCACTGATGTTAGGATAACTGGCCTCTAACTTCCCACTGCCTCTGTCCCTTCTTGAATAGTAGGGTGACATTTGCAATTTTCCAGTTCTCCAGAATCATGTCAGAATCTAGTGATTCGTGAAAGATCATTAATAATGCCACCACAATCACTTCAGCTACCTCTTTCAGAATCCTTGGGTGTAGTACATCTGGTCTAGTTGACTTATTTACCTTCTGACCTTTCAGCTTCCTAACACCATCTTGCTAGTCATAGCAAATACACTCACTTCTGTCCCCTGACTCTTGTGAACATCCATTATACTGCTAGTGTCTCCCACTGTGAACACTGATGGAAAATATTTATTCAATTCATCTGCCATTTCCTTGACCCCACTACTACCTCTCCAGCAATATCTACTCTTGATTCTCATTTACTCTTAATATATCTGAAGAAGTGTTTGACATCCTCTTTGATATTATTGGCTGGCTTATCTTCATATTTTATCTTTTTCCCCCTTATGGCAATTTTAGTTGCATTCTGTTAGTATTTAACTTCCCACTAACTTTTGCTCCTTTATATACCCTCTATTTTGCTTTTGCATATGTTGGCTTTGATTTCCCTTGTCAGCCATGGTTGTGTCATCCTGCCTTTAGAATACTTTTTTTTTCAAATACGCCTCTCCTGTTATTCTGAATTGCTTCTAAATACTCTGGCCATTGCTCCTCTACCGTCATCCCTGCCGGTGTCTCCTTCCAATCAACTCTGGCCAGTTCCTCTGTCATGCTTCTATAATAATGATACATTTGGCTTATGATCACTGTCTCCTAAGGGTTCCTTTACATTAGACTCCCTAATCAAATCTGGTTCATTACACAACATGCAATCCAGAATAGCTGATCCTCTAGTGGATTCAACCACAAGCTTCTCTAAAAAGCTATCTTGTAGACATTCTATAATTTCTTTCCTTTGCGATCCAAAATCAGCACCAACCCAATTTTTCCAATCTACACGCATTTTAAAATCCCCCCATGGCTATCATAACATTCCCCTTTTGACATGCATTTTCTATCTTGCATTGTAATTGGAAGTCCACATCGTGGTTACTGTTCAGAGGCCTATATAACTCCAATCAAGGTCTTTTTTTGCCCTTGCAGTTCCTAAACTTTAGCCGCAATGATTCTACGTTTTCTGATCCTATGTCACCTCTTTGTATGAATTTGATTTAACTTTTTACCAGTAGAGCCACACCACCCCCTCTGCCTACCTACTTCTCCTTTTGATACCATCTGCATCCTTAGATGTTAAGTTCCCAACTATAATTTTCTTTCTGATGCAACTCGATGATTTAGAGGCAACTATATTCAAAGCACTATTTTGACAACTGTGAGAAACAATTTGAATCCTATTTTCTCAATGCATCCCCCCATCCTGAAGGCACAGGTGCTGGGGATGGAGTGAGGAGGTTGAATTGTTGTTGGAGCATGAAATGCCTCCAAGAATATGAAAATTGAATAACATGCCACCAAAATCATGAAAGGTAGCCAAATTGCTTGAAAGCAGCATGCAAAGTATATAATCATCATTGTTCTTATATTGGTGGTAAGCACTCATAAGATTTATACAGCAAACTGCAGTCCTCAGTTAACTTTACATTAAGTTATGGGAAAATATATCCAACATTAAGACCTGTTCCAAGTGTACCAGTGGCTGTTTGGTGCCCTCTCACAGTATGCATTGTTTATCTGTGAGGTTCAGTAGTAAAGGACAACACTATTTGTCAATGAGTTTACTCTGGTACTCACTCAAATATTCTCACTTGAATTGAATGCAAAGCTCAACCAAATTCCTGCTGGTACTGTTTGTGTTTCATGCCATTCATAGACCCATGGAGTTACAGAGTCGTATTGCACAGAAAGAGGCCCTTTGGTCCATTACTTCCATACTGAAGTTTTTCTCCATTTATACTCAGGCCATTTACCTGTGTAAGGATTGAATGCTTCTATGCCTTGTCTAAAGCATCTGTGAAAATGCCTCTTAAGGATGGGAATTTTATCTGATTTTTCCATCAGCAGCAAAATTGTGAAAACCAGACTGAAATAGAAACATAGAATTATATTGAGTCATTTCTATGCTTCCTGAATGTGTTATGTCTGCAGCCCCCTCCTTTGTGAGAATCGCAAGAGCACTAGTTGAGGGGGGGGTCAGTAGACCCAGGAAGTGGGAGAGAGAGAGAGACGTGCCGAATACCGTGTTCCACCGGGATGCAAAATAAGGTGACATTGACTATTGTCTCATGGAGACCACGTGTAAAACCCTCAGGCAAAGTGGGCTGGTTGAGAGAGAGATTGCATCATCCCAACCTGATTGACACCTGTGACCCCGTGAGGAAGTATAAAGGAGGGTCTGGGGGGGGGGGGGGCACACAACCCCTTCAGACGCACCAAGAAGACATGATAGCTATCCCGTCATAGCGGGAAGCCATTTTGAAGGAAGCCACATGCGTTAGATTCTGGGCCTGGAATCTGTGGCTGGAATCACGGAAAACCGCTTTTAGCTAACAACGGGGAAGCCCGCTCCCCTGATTCAACGGATTTGTTTCATAAAGTCCTGGGCAAGTTTTTCTTTTCTCACCAATCTCTCTCTCTCTCCAACAAGTGGAAACCTAGCAACCCCCCCCCCCCCCCGAAAGCCTGAAGCCTGCAGGAATTTGAGTGACTTTTATATTTCCATCGGACACTAATTTATCCCCTAGACAAACGATCGAGCTGTTTCTTATTGATCATCATTATTAGACCCATGCTTTTAGATTAAGTAGTGACTACGTATATTTGAGTGTTTGTATTAATCTTACGTCTGTGCCCCTTCCATAAATAAAGACTTTTAAAAATAGTACCTTCAGACTTCAACGGACCTCTCTATCTTTGCTGGTAAGTGATCCTGTTACGGGATTTTATAACAAATGAATCAAATGACAAACTCCACCTCCTGCATCCAGAGCTTTTATAGAGCACTGGTTTCTATAAGCTATGTGGGTGCATAGCTGTGCAGTAACTGAAATGCTCCAGTGAACCTAGCCTTTGTTATAGCACAGTAGGAATTTTCTTTCGTATACTGTTAATATAATGTGCTACACAGTTTTCAGGCCATGTAAAAATTTCCTGCTCTGAGCACTGGTTCATCTGTGCAGCAGTAAATAAAAAACAGAGGGATTGCTGCTATAGAGAGCAATACACTTTAACCAACCTATCGCCATGAGAGACCTGAATGTCAAGATGGACAGACTACCAGCAGTGTTTATGGTATGTTGGTCTGTGACAGACTAATGTAAATAAATGGGCACCATGGAAGGGTAGCGTTTAGCGCAACACTATTACAGCTCAGGGCTTTGGAGTTCGGAGTTCAATCCCAGTGTGCTTTGTAAGGAGGCTGTGCGTCCTCCGCATGGAATGCACTGAAACACATAAACTCTTCATTCAATAGTAAAGAACCATTATGTGTAGACTATGATGAAGAATTGACAACCCATAAGATCAACAAAAAAAAAAAAACAAAGTTGTAACAATCTAGAAACAGAATTGGAACGCCTGTTGTACTTTATGGAAGAGAAGAGATTATTCCTATTATATAGAACAGCAGAGAAATCAGATGAACCCTTAGAGTCATGTTTCATATCATTGACATATGTCATGAAATCAGTTGTTATGCAGTAGCAGTACATTGGAATACATAATAAAAGAACAGTAAATTACAGTAAGTGTTCGCACGTGGCCAAGTGGTTAAGGCATTGGTCTAGTGATCTGAAGGTCGCTAGTTCAAGCCTCAGCTAAGGCAAGGTGTTGTGTCCTTGAGCAAGGCACCTAAGCACACATTGCTCTGCAATGACACCATTGCCAAGCCGAATCAGCCTTTGCACTTCCCTTGCTCAACATCGGTGGCTTGGAGAGGGGAGACTTGCAGCATGGGCAACTGCTGGTCTCCCATACAATCCTGCCCAGGCCTGCGCATCCATGGTCTCTCTAATGGATGCCTATAAATGCCTATGTTTACAGTAAGTAAATATATTTTAATACAGTTAAATTAAATTAATAGTGTAAAAAGAAAAAAAAATACAGTGAGACCATCTGATGACAGATGGGAAGAAATTATTTAGAGTGTGCCTTTAGGCTCCTGTACCTCCTTCCTGATAGTAGGAATGAACTTGCATATGTTGATAGAAAACTCTCAGTACATCTCTCAACAGTGGCTGTTTGATAGTCAGCTTGAGCATGTGGGGGAGTGATGGTGTTGATGACCCAATTTTTGGGTCAATTTTTGTAAATCTACAACTCTGGTTAATGAATAAATACCATAAGGTGAATTTGGAGGAGAAACATCTGGTAAAGCAAAAGTTGACACTGCATTGAGTGACAGTAAAACAATACAACAGAATGTGGTTGAGGATGGTAAACATTTATGAAATGACAAAGCTGTTAAGTGGTAAAAAACAGGCAATCATAAATTCATACAGATAAATAAGGGTATCTACTGACAACTGCAAGATCAAAAAATTCACAAACAATTATTGAACAATGAATCACATAAAATTGCAGCAAATATATGGGAATTGGAAGATACTGATAACAGCTAAAATGTCTCTACAAAGCAAAAGATCCTTCAAGATATCTCCTCTAAAAAGAAACTAAACAAGATTTGTCAGAGCTATATACATTCAATTCTTCAGTGCAGAATTATGATATGTTCAACTTGTCTCTATTCCAGACAAAATGTCATAGAAAATTACCCCGTATTGTTTGACAGCAAAGCAAATCTCAAGACTTATAAAGTGCAGGAGGTGTTGGACATGAGTGGGCCATGTGGCTGTAGATAGAAGCCAATTCCATTACCAGAATAGCAGTGTTGGACATCTGAAGAGAGTGAAAATCAAATTACCTGAAAAGAACTGGGCAAAGAACCAGCCCTAACAAAGTTGGTTTTCAGCCGGGGAAACCTTTAAAATATTTGCCAGAAACAGAGAGCAGTGGGAGAGATTCATCATTGCTTTAAACTTGAGAGATGTATTGGTTAGCAAGTACACAAAAACATGACTGAAACAAGGATGGTGCCCATTTTAAATATAAAGTGTCAGTTACTTAAGTAAGTGATGTGATGAAAAGTTTTTCTCTCAGACGGTTGTGAGTCTTTCAATCTATCTTCTTCAAAAAACAGGGGATGTAGATTATAAGATTATCGTTGAGCAAGAAATTAATGGCTTCTTAGTAGGCAAGAAGATGAAAGGTTAATATGGATAAACAAGAATGTGGATTTGAGCATACAATCAAATGAGCTATAAACGTATTAAATAGTAGGGTAGGTAGGTCTTGAGTAGCCTATTTCTGCTTCCAACAGTAATAAGGTCGAATGCTTAAATTTATTTATTTCACTGACCTGGACTGTCCACCATAATGTAAAACTGAAGCGTAAACACAAGAGATTCTGCCAATACTAAAAATCATGAGCAAGGCAAACAGAATGTGTCCCAATCAAGGGCCTCAGCCTAAAATGTCAACTGTCAAACCCCCACAGATGCTGTCTGACTTGCTGAGTTCCTTTAGTATTCTGTGTGTGTTGCTAAAAATCACATATGTAAACTCATGGCTCTTTTTGTACTTGGTTGTGTGTTATTAGTATCAGAGGCCAGGCCAGAATTTACTGACCTCCTCTAACTGCTCCGGGACTAACCAGACTACAACACAATTTCAGAAAGCAATTATACGGGTGTGCGTCAAGAGTCATACGAAGAGTTCTGATGACTCTCTGGAGGAGAATTTCAGCTTTCCTTTCCAAAAGGATATTGATGAACTTAAATAGATTTTGGTAATACTTCAGTACTTTCATATTACTACTATCAGCATTTTTTTGTAAATCCTGGAGATTGATTTATTTATTTGAACTTCAGCTCTTTATTTGCTAAATTATGCCTGAAGATTATATAACCCAGGTATAATCCACATTTCTTGACTTTACTCAGTAACAAAAACACCACTATGTTTGTTAATCTGAATGTAGCACAACCTCCTATCACAACTGATCATAAAACAACAATTTTCTATACTTTAAAAGGAGAACAAATGATAAAAAGTTAATACTTGCAGAACCTACATTAAAAATATCCTGCGGATCTGCTCATTGTGTGATACACTTCTTCAGTCATCTTGTTGCAATTTCATCCAATTATATTTGGAGCTAATTAATTCTTTTAATCCACCACAAGGGCCATATGGTAAAAGTTTGAAGTAATCAGAAATTATCCCTTATTAGTGACAAAGTTTCAGAATTGAACTCAAAAATCATTAAATCTCATTATCTGAATAATATTTGTATTTTCTGATAACTCATTAAATTAACTAATCCCTCATGACCAAAAGCAGTTAAAATGAACTTCATCTGGAGGAAGTTGGTGCTGAATTAAATGAGCAGCTAAATAACTCCATGTGTGGGCTTGGAACAAACTGAAAAGGGACAAATGATATTGTAAATATATTAGAATATCAGAATTTGATTAGGGTGACACAATTTGATCTAAAAATAGGGACACAAATTGCTTACTTTAAGTTTAGAATGGTTCCTTCACATTTTATTCAATTTCCTTTACTTCCATAAAGACACATCTTTATTTCATCAGTGAGACATAGGATTTTATTTTTGTTTATTTAGAGATATGGCACAATAACAATTACACCCTTGTACCCAACTAATTTGCAAACCTCCATATGCCTTTAGGATGTGGGAAGAAACCAGTCCACCTGGAGGAAACCCCATGGTCATGGGAAGAACATACAAACTCTTTACAGACTGCACTGGAAATTGAACCTGGGTCACCAGTGCTATAAAGCATTACACAAACTTTAATGCTACTTTGCCACCCTTAAGTGTTTGGCCAAACAGTGAAGTTTTTTGGAATCCATCTGGTCTGTTAACCTTCCATATGGTCGGTAGGGTATTGTGTATTCTAGAAGGAGGAAAGAGAGGCCTCCAGGACCCAAGGCTGAGAAAGGCATTAGGTTATCTTGATAATCAAATTGGTTTGACTTGTATTCAGTACAATCAAAAATTATGCTTCTCTCCAAACTCGGTTGAACATTTTTTATAGTTATTTGAATTTGAAGGCCAGTGAATGATTAATGCTCTTTTATGAAGTTACTCAGCACTACTTTGAACTTTCAAATCCATTACCATATCACTTGGTCATTCCTTTCCAGTTATTATAGTTCTTAGATACCATCCATTGTCTCCCTATCGCCCTAAGTTCTCACTGGCATCACAACTTTGAGAGCTACTTTAAACTGTTCATGGCCGAATAACCATGAATTGCATTCTTAGCCACACTAAGGAACTGAATACTGCCTTATTCCTCAAAAGACAATGTGCATAAACCTTATGTATCAACTACAGCCCCACAGCTATGGTGCTGCAGCATTAAAACCAGGACCAACAGGTTATAACCATTATAACCAGGTTATGGGACAATTTCTTCCACCAGGCCATCTGACTGATTAATTAATGCTGATACAATCATAATTCAATGCTATATTGACTGTCCTGTTGTACATACTATTTATTACAAATTAATATAAATTGCACATTGCACATTCAGATGGAGATGTGACAAAAAAATTTTTACTCCTCGTGTATGTGAAGGATGTAAGAAATAAATCAAATTCAATTCAAACCTAAATTTTCAATCCAAGTATTAAGTACAGAAGAGAATGAAGGAGTTGCTGATGGAAATATATGATGGGCACAGATAGGGTAAATATTGAGAAATTTTTCTCCATTGGAGAATCGTCTAAAAGTTGAAACCATAGGTTTAAGATGATTAATGTTATTGGGAAATAAGGTTTTATCTTTTCACCCAGAGAGTGATTACAATCTGTTTGAGCAAGTGGTGGAAGCAGGTACTTACAAAGTTATCTGTGAGAGCACTTGAATCACCAAGGAATAAAAGGCTATGAACCAATTGTTGGTAAACAGGATTAGAATAGATGAGTTCTTGACCGGTGACATGGACATGAAAGAGTGAAGGCCTGAGTGACAGGCCTGTTTCTACTCTGTGTGATCCTGAAGTTCAAACTTCAAAGCAAATTTATTAGCAAACTATTCAGTATATATGTCACCACATATAACCCCGAGATCAATTTCCTTGTGGGTGTGACAAAGTTGAAATTTGTTCAATACAGTTGCAAATAATTTTTTTAAAAGAGTTTAAATGTTTATTTAATGTGAATATCATTTCATATTGAAAAACAAAAGGAAGATTTATTTAAAACATGCAAATGTATTTAGTTGAAAATTCTGAGTGCAAGGAATTCTTTTATAGTGTTCGGCACTAAATCTGCCATTAACTTGTAAGGGCTTGCATTCAATTTTCAGCATGTGATTGTTTACTCATGTCTGCCAGAATGCCTGGGGAAGTAACCAGTGCATGAACAGTACCACTTTTACCACGTATAACCTTGAGATTAATTTCCTTTTGGGCATACTCAATAAATCCATAATAGAAACAATGAAAGACCACACCGACTGGGTGTTTAACTAGTGTGCAAAAAACAAAAAAACTATGCAAATACAAAAAGAAAGAAATAATAAATAAATAAAAACAAACAAACATGATACGATATGATGTAGTAGTTGAAAGTTAGTCCGTAGGTTGTGTGAACATTTTCATGATGGAGCAAATGAAGTTAAGTGAAGTTATTCCATTTGGTTCAAGATCCTGATGATTGAGGGGTAATAACTGTTCCTGAACATGGTGGTGTGAGTCCTGCTGTTCCCGTATCTTCTTCCTGCTGGCAGGAGCAAGAAAAGACCATGTCCTGGGTCGTGGGTGCCTCTGATGATGGGTGCTGCTTTCCTGCAACAACGTTCTGTGTAGATGTGCTTAACAGTGGGAAGGGTATTACCCATGACGTATCCACAACTTTTTGTAAGATTTTCCTAAAAGGTCTGAGACGGTTGGTTAATAAGCTCTAATATATAGATTGGGTGGTGGGTGAAAATTACAATAAAACTCAACTAATCTGTAATCCTATTGTTTGGAAATTCCAATGGTTTGAATGATCCAGTTCCAATGATCAGCCTCCCTGGATCCCTTGTTCACTCATACATCAGACTGCGTTCCCTTCAACATCACTGGTTCTCTGTTTTCTGTGCTCTTTTTAATCCTTTTTAAAAAAATATTAAGTCATTATGCCAAAAGTAAATGAATTAAAATCATGTTAGTGTATTAACAGTTGTCCAGAAAAATCTACCAGCCAGGCACCACCCAAGTCCCAAAGGTACCTCGTTATTAGAGGGAAAATGGTGGGAAATGCAACTGCTCTATGAGCCAGTATAGACATGACTGACTAAAATAATTTCTTTATCTGTCAATGAAATATGAAAATGTTGAATATTATGAAGAATTGTGAACAAAGTTTTGGAACTGGTGTTGTTATTCTTCCTTGAATTAATTGCAAAAGCAACAGTGACAATATAATAAAAGTTGTATGAAGCACCCAGTTCTCTTATAACACTTGATGTCTAGATTTATAAAGCATGACAGAGTAAAATAATAGTATTTGCATCAGAACACTTCTTTCAGTACTCACATCAATACAGGTGACAGAGACGGCAAAACCCTTGTCTCAGTGCTGCACTTCATGAAATGGTACAAGAAATTCTGAAGACATAGTTGCTATGGTAACTGGTAAGGTTGTGTGAACTATTACCTAAAGGATGCAAATCCCTTAGGTCCTTCTCAATACAATACACCCACTCTTAATAACATTCTGTCAGCAGTGGCATGATTTATTTCCAGCAGTATTTTCTGTAGATTTAACAGAATCAAGAATGTTCTAGTCTTATTCTTAGGCATTTCAAAGTGTGAAATTTCACAGCAAATCCACGTTTAGTGACCTTAAAAAAATCATGCAAGGTTTTTATTACCTTTCTGAGAAATGGAGCCATTCTTCATTTGGCTGCATCATTTTCGGCTAAGTTCCCTCCTTCCTTTGGTTGTGTAATTTTCGGCTTAAGTTCCCCAGGCATTTACAGCCAATCTCATACTTTGTCAAAGTTTATATCAAGAAAACAGCAATGAATTTAGCTACCAGGTACAGTAGAACCAGAGATTTGATAATATGTCCATAAAAGTGCCTTACAATTTTTTTGCTATTATATTTTTCGTGCTTTCTTAAAAATGGAATACATTTTCAATTTTGCTCTCTTCTGCAAATCAGAGAATTTGTCTGTATTCACACAGAGGACCTTCAACCTGAAATATTAGCTCTGTTTCTCTTTTCACAGACTTGCTGAGTGTCACCAATATTTTCTATTTTGATTTAGCAGCACATGCCGGTTGTAATTTGCTACTGAAATTTGTTTCCATTTGAGTACAATTTGCTATCGTTATTGTACTGTATGTAACTGAGAATGGTTTGACCTTGATGTCAGCAAGAATTTCTTCAATTCTTGGAGTATATTCAATTTCAATTTAATTGCAATTCATCCTAATATATATTTACTCAGAAATATTAAGTAATTTATAAAGCATTACAGTGCCTCATGAATGTTTTGGAACTGTCATAAAGATTATTTTTCAATTACAAAAAGAGCAATATAATAAACATACTTTCTTAGTAAAACAAACAAAGTTCTGAAGGAATTCAGAAGGTCAGGTAAGTGTTGACGTTGCAGGCTGATGAAATGTTGCGGCCCAAAATGTTGTATTCCTTTCCATAGATGCTACCTGACCTGCTGAGCTCCTCTAGAATTTTGAGTGGGTTACTAGGGATTTCCAGCATCTGCAAAACCTCTTGTGTTTAAAATACATTTTCTTTATAGTGAGACAGCAAACTCAAATTTTGTAATAGTGATCGCAGTACTGGATAGGTTTATTGAGATTGTCATAGCCGGGGGAGTGGGGTGTTAGTTGAGATAACCTCCCACTGCCTATTAAATGCTTGCAATGGCTTGTGTCTCAAATTGCCTCTGACAACCAAGTCCACTATGTCTTGGCATTCACAGTGGCTTAGTTATTAAGCCCAACAAAACGGTTTTTACTGACAAGAGTAGGGGTAAAGGTGAGTTATATGTGCCTGAAAACAAATCAGTTTGGGCAGATGGGGCTAGCTAGTCATGGTTGGCAGCTCTTCCAGGAGAAGGAAAAATCTGATCTCAAACCTCCATTGCCTTGTGGTCATATCAACTCATGGGGAAGGCTTTGGGAGTAAATTCCAAGGAAAAGTCCAGAGCTGGAGTCCCTAAGGCAGTTCTATTCTGACTGGCAACTTCTGTGATGCTGCTAGTGCAAAGTTGTATTGGTCTCTGCTGTTCAATTGGATTCACTGTCTGCATGGAGATGTTGCACCTGCAACATGAGCAACAGCTGGCTTTCCATATCATACTGCCTTGGCTTGCATATCTCGAGATACAGAATGCAACATCTATGGTTAACCCCGACCAGTGGAGGTCAAGTACTTCACACTTATCTTTCACAGATAGACTTGTGTTTCTAGGTGGGAGAAAGAGTCTCTGGTAGAGCAGAAACTGGAATACCATAGAAGCCATCACTTAGATCCAGCTGTTCCCAACTTTTTTTTATGCCATGTTTCAATGCCATTAAGCAGAGGGTTTGTGGACCGCAGATTGGAAACTCCTGCCTTGATGGTATCTTCACTCACCTTCTGTAGCCAATCAGCACACCGCCATTTGAAACAGAAGCATGTTTAATATTAGTAAATTGGGCTTACAAATACTAAATAAGCTCAAACTCTAAATTGTGGTTACAAACAAACGGCAAACGCAAAGTGCACTGCAGATGCTGCGGTCAAAGCAACACGTACAACACGCTGGAGGAACTCAGCAGGTCGGGCAACATCCATGGAAACGAACAGTCAATATTTCGGGCTGAGACCCTTCGTCAGGACTGAAGAGGGAGGGGACAGGGGCACTACAAAGAAGGTGGGTGGGGGGAAAGGTGGGAAGCAGAAGGCTGGAAGGTTCCAGGTGAAAAACCAGGAAGAGGAAAGATCAAGGGGTGGAGGAGGGGAAACAGGGAGGGGATAGCCAGGAAAGGGGAAGAAGGAATGTAAGGGGAAAGCACTATGGGTAGTAGAAGAAGGCAGAATCATGAGAGAGGTGATAGGCAGCTGGAGGAGGCGGCAGAGTGAAACTGGGATGGGGGAAGGAAGGGGGAGGTAATTACCAGAAGTTGGAGAATTCAATCTTCAAATGAAGATAAATGGCATATCTGCTGTTCAGTCGTTGGCTCTTTGTCTGGTAAACAAACAGCCTATTCTGTCACTTGATCACAAGACAAAAGTGATATGAGCAGTGAGGCCATTCAGCCCATTGAATCTGCTCCACCATTGCATCATGGCTAATTTATTATCTCTTTCAATCCCATTCTCCTGCCTCCTCCCTGTAACCTTTGATACCTGAGTAACCAAGAACTGATCAACTTCTGCTTTAGATACACTCAATGACTTGGCATCCACAGCTGTCAGAGAAATGAATTGCAGATTCTCAATTCTCTGGCAAAATAAACTTGTCCTCATCTCTGTTCTAGATGGATGCTCCTCTATTCTGAGACTGTGCCCACTGGTCCTAGACTCATTCACTACAGGAAGCATCCTGCCCACATCCACTCCATCTGGGCCTTTCAATATTCGATAGATTTCAATGAGATCTCCTTTCATTCTTCTAAACTTCAGTGAACACAGGCCAAAGTTATCAAATGCTCCTCATATGTTAACCCTTTCATTCCCAGAAACATTTTCCCAAACTTTTCTGTATGCTCTCCAATTCCAGCACATTCTTTCTTTTATAAGGGGACCAAAATTGCTCACAATAGTCCAAATGATGCCTTGACAGTGCCTTATGAAGTCTCAGTATTACATCTTTGCTCTTATTTGAGTCCTCTTGAAATGAATGCTAACATTGTATTTGCCTTCTTTATCACTGATTCAACCTAGAAGTTAACCTTTAGGGAATCCTGCACAAGGACTCCCAAGTCCCTCTGCATATCTGATTTTTAAAATTTTCTCACTGTTTAGAAAACAGTCTGTTCCTTTATCCTTTCTTTAGAGTACTCCTTTAGTAGGCAATTATAAATACAGTTCTGTGGTGATATAGTTCTGATTAACTTTTTTCTGTATGATAAGGTTGGCTTGGAGTTGGGTTGTGGGAGGGTGGGGTGGTAGCTAACTTAATATGATTCTACTATGGGTGCTTTTCTTAATTCTTATGAACTATACTTTTGATAAGTTTGTTTTTCACTGTAAAAACCTCTTTTTTAAATTGTTTTGTTGCATTGTAAAAACGCATAAAAAATAAAATTATCTCTGGGATGTCTCCATCCTGCACCTTCTAAATGTCCCCCAGAAATGCCAGCCATTTGGGTTCTGCCGTCACCCCTGCTAGCGTTTCTTGCTATCCACTTTGACCAGCTCCTCTCTCATTCCCCTCGAATTCCCTTTACTCCACTGTAATACTGATACATCCGACTTTATCCTCTCCTTCTCAAAATGCAAGACGAATTCTATCATAATGTGATCACTGTCTCCTAAGGGTTTCTTTACCTTAAGCTCCCTAATCCAATCTGGGTCATTACACAACACCCAGTCCAGAATGCCAACCACAAGCTGCTCTAAAAAGCCGTGTCATAGGCCTTCTACAATTTCCCTTCACTGGGACCCAGCAGAAACCTGATTTTCCCAATCTACCTGCATATTGAAATCTCCCATCATGGTATGAAAATGGCCGCTAAGAATTTGTGAGGAATTTTTGGAGGTAAGAAGAAGCAGGAATTTCTACACAGCAAAATACAAATAGGGCAGCTGTCAGCAGAAGGTCCTTTGCTGATGAGCCCCCTCACTTTGTTTATCAATGTTGACTCTGGCAGCTGACTAGAAACCAGTTTACTCATCTGTCTACCATCATACTCTATCATTGATAAGCTAAGAACATTGCATAATTAGGAGGCCATCATAAACCAGGTGACTACAGATGAATTTCCCCTAATATTCTTCAGTGATACACTCTCCCATGAAAGACCAAGTGGATTCCTATCTTTGGATGTCTGGTATGTGTGCATGAGTGGTTCACAGATAAGAGAAGGAATAGTTTGAGATAATTGAATGAAATGTAATTTAGAGGGATATGGTAGCATAACAGTTAAGCTACTTGACCTTTGGTAGATGTGAAGTATAAATTCACATAACAAAATAAATCTGGCCATTATCAATGTTGACCAGAAAATGCAAGAAATATTGGAAAAAATATAACTGATTCCTCATTTTGCTAAGGGAAAGAAATGTGCTATTTAATGATATTGAGTTAATTACTCCAAAGCCTCTGCAATTGTACTTCATAATTACTATTACCCAAGGCAAAATGAATCAGCACAACTCAATGTTCCAGGTATAGCCGGAGAAGAAACCTATATTATTGGCAAGGAAGTCATGATATAAAAAGGCAGCTAAGTAAAGAGTTAAAGTCAGTAACCTATATTCCATATTTTTAATTCATTTTCTCATTCACTTGTTCCTATAAAGTGATTCATAACTCAAATCAGGATTCTGATTGGGACGGAGCTATGTAGTTCCATCTTATTAAAATCTCACATTAATAGTCAATCTTTTACCTAAGTCCACACTTCGTGCTATTTCATCTCAAAAAAAGTTACAAGTAGTTATTTCTATTCTCTTACCCAAATTTTCTCATTGGCATTACCTCTACACGTGTGAATGGACAGTGTTTGACCAACAAGCACTATCTATTGACACATGATATTGACATGAAACGTGGCTGTTCATTAGGTATATGAATTTGTCTTGCTGTTCAGATATGAATTGTGAACATATTATAACTATTGCAAGTATGAAGAAAAGCACTTTACCTTGCACCAGGCTTGTTGCAGCTTTCTGGACTCAATACTGACTTCTGCAACTTAAGGCAATTTGATTTTCCTGTCTATATCCATCTGAGCCATGGCCAGGTTGTTTAATTTCTTTTCCTGTGGTCGTGGAGATGTCAAGCTTGACCTGCCAGGCTTGTCTTCCAGTTGTTCAATTTGCAAATTATACATTGATTTTTTTTTCTTTGTTTATGTAGAGATACAGCACAGCAATAGGCCCTTTGGCTTAATCAGTCTGTGTCACCCAATTACACCCATGTGACCAATTAACTCACAATTCTGTATGACTGCAATGTGGAAGGAAACTAAAGCACCCAATGAAAGCCATGTGGTGTAATGAAATTGTATAAAATCATTACAGACAGGGTGTGAATTGAACATGTATCACTGGTGCTTTCCTTTTTTCTTTATTCTCAGTCTCTGGAAGCTCCCATTCATTCATCAGAAAGGTAAACTTTGTTTTTCCTGGTTTAACTCTGTTGGAGGCATCCCCCTTGCCACACTTTCTCTAACTTAAAATGCTTCTCTTGTCTCCTTCCCAGTTCTGAGGGTGTTCAACCTGAAATTTTAACTCTTTCACCTCCCAGTGATGTGGCCTGAAATGCAGATTATTTTCAGTATTTTTCTGTCAGAAAACCAGCATTTGCACTTCTTTTCTGATGCTCAAGAACATGCAGCTGCATTGATTTTCTCACGACATGTTATGAAGGAATCTAGAATTATTACAATGTTAACACGGCTCCTGTTTCTCCTGCAGGGACTATTGGTTAATTTGTAATTGGCTTATTATGATCACATGTGCAGTGAAACATTCATTTGCATGCCATCCAGGCAGATCATGCCATACATAAGAACATTGATGTAGTACAAAATCAAAATAATAAGAGAATGCCAAAAAATATTTTCTTTGAATGAACACCCCCATTCCAATATTTATTATTGTGTGCAGAACAGCTATGATCGTCAACAAATGTTTTAGTGAGATTTTGACAGTCAATGTGGTACACAGCCTTCAGCTTCACAAAGCAGGCTTTCATGGATTTGTTAGTCATGCTGGCAAGATGAAACCATTTCTTTTCCAAACTGTAGCAGGCTGTGTTAGAAGATCTGACAGACAGGATGCAGCACTGCAGCCCAAGCACATTGCATGCAGTGAGCAGGCAATGTATGTTCTCTGACAGCCCTTTTTATATATTTCTGCAGCACTCTTGCGTCACTGGCAGACTGGTGATCTCTCTCTTCCATGAGGTTGTCACAAAATTTGAGGACAAATCACCTCTTTCCTTATTTTACTGCACTTATTAGGTGACTCCTACCATTATTACTTATTGCTCTAGGGCAGTTCGGTAAAATCACCTCATAAATTAGAACAGTCCAAGATTTTTTTGTACTTTGATGAGAATTCTAAGCAAGCTAATACAAATCTGATTTCAAGAAAACACATTTGTAGTTTCCTTGGGTCTTCAGGGTAAAACAGGACTTGATATCAAAGATAAACGAGAATAATAAGGGAATTGCAGGCAAAGAATATTTTCAATATATTTTTTTAATTTTACTTTGAAACTGACTTATTGCTATCATTATTAAGACCATAGTAGATAGAAGTTATTTGGTGGCACCTTGAAATGATAAAACTTGTTATGTGACCCAGAGCTTTGCTCAGCCCTGTGAGCAATTTCCTCTGTCTGGCAGTATGCTGGTTCTATCTATAACAGCAAAATTAAATTCTGGTTACTGCTTTTATTTATACAAAGCAACCATAGTTGGTGGTGAATTTGAACCCATGCAGTTCAAGTAATTTTAAACATGGTTTCCAAATTTTCCAACATTCATACTGTCATTGTGTTTACAATACTGAAAAGGCCATTCAACCCACCATGTGCATGCTGATCTTTTGTTCATCTGCCCATATTCAATCTGATTGCATTAGGTCCATATCCTTCTATGTAATGCTTTTTCATGTCTGCTAAATGTCTCTTAAATAAAGTGATTTTACATCAGTCTATCACAGTCTCTAGCTGCAAGTTCCAAATCTCCAGTGCATTCAGTATGGAAAAAGATCCTTAAAATCCCAAACACAAGAGATTTGTCAGATGCTGGAAATTGAGACTAACACACACATGAAATGCGGATCAGGCAGCATCAGTGCTGGCAAGAATTAAAGAATCAACATTCTGGGCTGATAAATCAGGGCTGCAAAGGAAGGGGAAGAAGCCAGAATAAGTAGCTGAGGGCTGGGTGGGGGGAGGTGAGGGAAAGAGTACAAGGTAGTATATGATAGGTGAAGCCAGGTAATGGGGAAGGGTAGGGAGGTGAGGGGAAGGGAATTGAATAAAAAGCTGGAAGGTGGTAAGCAGAAAAGGTAAAGGGCTGAAGAAGAAGGAACCTGAGAAGAGAGTGGACCATGGGAGAAAGGAAAGGAGGAAATCCCCTTCTTAAAATCCCCTTTAACTTTTTTTCCTCTTACCTTCAACCTATGACCCCACCCCTGAGAAAATTATTCTGTCAATGCTTCTTATAATTTGACTCCATCAGGTCACCACTTCGTCTTCAACTCTTCGGGAATGGTTGTCAGACATTATTTCTGATACAGTCTGATTCAGTGCAATGCCCTTTAAAGCCAGCTTATTAAAGCGAGCAATGCATCATAACTTATTAGTATTGAAGTTAATATTGTTAATTGAATTGGCTTCCTCCACCCCTGCAGCTGTGTGCTAAATGTGCAACTGTGATGTTTGCTGTCGACTTTCATGCATGTATATTTTGTACGAATCTTAATTCATGTTGTCTTTCATTTAGTTGCATCATTCTCACCTCGGGATCAGATTGATATTAATTCAATGCTATTTGAGAGATTTGAGCACATAATCTGGACTGACAACTCATAAAACTGAGAGGGAAATTAAGGCAGCCATTTATTGGATCCAGGTTTAAATGCATCCTTCTCTGACAGACATAAATGGTGCCAAGGGACTGTTCATAAAATGATAAAAAAAATTCTCACAATTCTCTTTATTGACAGCACTGGAGGATAAAAACATCTTGTTATTTATCATCTTGCTCACTTCCATCTCGCTGCACATTGACTGAATGCTCCATTTCATAACATTATAAAGATACACAGTGGTCACTTAATTAGTTACCTTTCAAAAGTAGCCATTGATTGTATGGTTGTGTCTTCTGCTACTGTAGCCCATCCACTTCGAACTGTTGTGCATTGAGAGCTGTTTGGTGAGTTTGAATGCTGGCTCAGATAGACTGAAAGGACAGGGATCCAGGATAAGAGCTGATTTTGCTCGTTCTCCTCAACGGTCACTCCTCTCTCTATGGCACTGAGGCTATGAAGACTGCCCTGGCAGCTGTGTTCCTTGCCTGCTAATATAATGAACTGATAAGGGAGGCTTTGGGCCTACTTTGGGTTGCTCCTAGGTTCGGATTTGAGGACCGAATTTTGATTTGTAATGTCGTTCACTTCAATTGTTTCATTTGTATTTTTTTTTCTTTCTCCTACACATCGACAGCTGGTCTTTCATTTTCTTTTCTTTAACTGGGCTCTTTTAGGTTTCTTGCTTTGTGGCTACCTGTGAGTAAGCAAATCTCAAGGTTGTATCATTTATACAGTAAATGTACTTAAATCTTATTCACACCACTGTTGTAATGCGAGGATATACTGTCGCCTTCCTGTCAGCTTGAACCAGTCTGGCAATTCTCCTCTGACTTCTCTCACTAGCAAGGCATTTTTGCCCACAGAACTGCATGCAGCTCCCTGTATAGTTTTTTTTGTACCATTCCCTGTAAACTCTGGAGACTAATGTATGTGAAAACCCCAAGATGTCAGCAGTTTCTGAGGTCCTCAAACCATCCCATCTGGCATCATCAATCATTTCATGGTCAAAGCCACTTAGATCAGATTTCTTCCCAGTTGTGGTCTGAACAACAACTAAATATCTTGACCATGGCTGCATGGTATTATGTACTGAATTGCTCCCACATGATTGGCTGATTAAATATTTGCATTAACGAGATGTACAGGAATGCCTAATAAATTGGCCACTCCGTACATTCTAAAATATTGGGCGACATTTTAATTTGGAGCTATACAAATAATCCGGTAGCAAGCAGGATATCAGAATTTCAGTTGATGATTAGAATTTTCTCAACTCATTAATTACATTATTATTGCAATAGGGGAATCCCAGTCAACTGTTTCATGGGAATTATGACAACATGCAAGTTAATTTCAGAGAACATTTACCTCTAAGAAGGAGGCTGGGGAATTAAGAGAGGACTATGCAGATAATCTGAAGCATGTCAGTCTCAGGAACGTGGAAATGCAAGATATATTAGTCTATATTAGAATGAATAAGTTCCCAAGTCGTGATGAAATCTATACTAGAAAGATTGCTGGGACTTCAAAAAAGAATTTTACATCTGTTTGAAACATTTTAGAGGTAACAGAATATGGGAGGATAACAAATCTCAAAACTTAGTAGAGATGAGCCTGGTTACCACAGGCTGAGGAGTCTCACTCAATCAAAGTCTGAATTTCAATCTCAAAGTAGCATATGGTGACATATCTGTACTGTAATAAATTTACATAATTTGCTTTAAGTATATTCTTGAATCAACAGTCTTTTTATCTGTTGTCTGGATATTATTAGATCATAAACCATAAGACATATTGTATGAGCAAAATTGGGCCATCCGTATATTGAGTCTGAACCATCAAATGCCTCCTGTTAATCAGCTAATCGTCTATTCATGATGATATCTTTCCTGTAATACCACAGGCTCTTCTCTTGACAAGCAGCCTCATGAGCACACCTTTTCAAAGGCCTTCGGAAAATCCACGTTTACAACATCCACTGACTTCCCTTTGTCAATCCTGCCTCTTACTTCCTCAAAGAATTCCAACAAATTTGTCAGGTAAGATTTCCCCTTAAGAAAATCATGTGGACTGTGGCCTATTTTATTGTGTGCCTTCAAGTACCCCAAAACCTCACCCTTAAAAATGGACTCCAACAGCTTCCTAACACTGAAGTCAGGATAAGTGGCCTATCATTTCCTTTCTTCTGCATCCGTCCCTTCTTAAAGAGTGGTGTGACATTTACAAATTTCCAGTCCTCTGCAACCACTCCAGAATCTAGTGATTCTTAAAAGATCAATCTCTTTAGCTACCTCTTTCAGAACCCTGTGATGTAGACCATCTGGACCTGGTTACTAATCTACCAACAGATATTTTAGCTTCCCAAGTGCCTTCTCCTTAGAAAAATCAACTAAACTCACATCTGCCCCCGGCACTCTCAAACTTCTGTCATACTGCTCATGTCTTCCACAATGAAGACTGATGCAAAATATTTATTAAGATTATCCTCCATTACTTTGTCCCTCATTACTACCTTTCCAGCATCATTTCCCAGTGATCCAGTATCTACTCTCATCTCTCTTTTACTCTTTTTATATCTGAAACCGCTGTTGGTATCCACTTTTATATTATTGGCTAGCTTACTCTCATTGCTGAAGATTCTGATGAGCAGGATTTATGTTCATTTGAAAAGGCAGGGACTTCAGAAGGAGGCATTGTTCGATGCATCAGAAAAACATTTCTCACAAATCTAGTCACAAGAGTTTTCCAAGGAAATGAATCCTTCAAATCAACTAGGCTGATTGTGATGCTCCCCAGTGACAATCACATTTGCTTATAGAACATAGAAACATAGAAAAACTACAGCACAATACAGGGCCTTCAGCCCACAAAGCTGTGCCGAACATATCCTTACCTTAGAAATTACCTAGGATTACCCATAGCCATCTATTTTTCTAAGCTCCATGTACCAGTCCAGGAGTCTCTTGAAAGATCCTATCATTATCGCCTCCATCACTAGACGCCAATTCCACACTCTCACCATTCTCTGCGTAAGAAAAAAAAGCTTACCCCTGACATTTCCTCTGTACCTGCTTCCAAGCACCTTAAACCTGTGCACTCTCGTGTTAGCCATTTCAGCCCTGGGAAAAAGCCTCTGACTATCAACACGATCAATGCCTCTCATCATCTTGTACACCTCTAACAGGTCACCTTTTGTCTTCTGTCGCTCCAAGGAGAAAAGGCCGAGTTCACGCAACCTATTCTCATAACATATGCTCCCCAAACCAGGCAACATCCTTGTAAATCTTATCTGCACCCTTTCTATGGTTTCCACATCCTTCCTGTAGTGAGGCGACTAGAACTGAGCACAGTACTCCAAGTGGGGTCTAACCAGGGTCCTATGTAGCTGTAACATTACTTCTCAGCTCTTAAACTCAATCCCACAATTGATGAAGGGGAGTGCACCTTATGCTTCCTTAACCACAGAGTCAACCTGCACAGCAACTTTGAGTGTCTTATGGACTCGGACCCCAAGATCCCTCTGATCTTCCACACTGCCAAGAGTCTTACCATTAATACTATATTCTGCCATCAAATTTGATGAACCACCTCACACCTATCTGGGTTGAACTCCATCTGCCACTTCTCAGCCCAGCTTTGCATTCTGCCAATGTCCCGCTGTAATCTCTGACAGCACTCCACACTATCCACACCCCTAACCATTGTGACATCAACAAATTTACTAACCTATCCTTCCACTTTCTCCTCCAGGTCATTTATAAAAATCAAGAAGCGTAGGGGGTCCCAGAACAGATCCCTTAGGCACAACACTGGTCACTGACCTTGATGCAGAATATGATCCATCTACAACCACTCTTTGCATTCTGTAGGCAAGCCAGTTCTAGATCCACAAAGCAATGTCCCCTTGAATCCCATGCCTCCTTACTTTTGTCAATAAACCTTATATGGGGTACCTTATCAAAAGCTTTGCTGAAATCTATATACACTACATCTAGTGCTCTACCTTCATCAATGTGTTTAGTAACATCCTCAAAAAATTCAGTCAGGCTTGTAAGGCACGACCTGCCTTTCACAAAGCCATGCTGACTCTTCCTAATCATATTATGCCTATCTAAATGTTGCCTCACAGGATCTTCTCCATCAACTTACCAACCACTGAAGTAAGACGCTCTGGCCTATAATTTCCTGGGCTATCTCTACTCCCTTTCTTGAATAAGGGAACAACATCCGTAACCCTCCAATCCTCCGGAACCTCTCCCGTCCCCATTGATGATGCAAAGCTGATTGCCAGAGGCTCAGCAATCTCCTCCCTTGCCTCCCACAGTAGCCTGGGGTACATCTCATCTGGTCCCGGTGACTTATCCAACTTGATACTTTCCAAAAGCTCCAGCAGATCCTCTTCCTTAATATCTACATGCTCAAGTTTTTCAGTCCACTGTAAGGTGCATTATATTAGGTGCATATCACTCTACTCGTAGAACATAGAACACATCAATTTACAGGCCTTTCAGCTCACAATGTTGTGCTGATATATATGTAAACGTACTCTATGGTCAATCCATCCCCATCCTCCTATATAGCCCATAACTCTCCTTTTCCTTATATCCATGTGCCTAACTAAGAGCCTTTTTAATGTCTGTTTTGTATTGGACTCCACCAATATGTTGCAGGCACCCACCACTATCTATGTAAAGAAAAATCTATCTCTGACATCCTCCCTCAACTTTTCTCCACTCACTTTAAATGGATGTCCTCTTATATTGTTTTGCTATTCTTGGAAAAAGGTGCCAGCTGTCCAGTTCACCTACGTCTCTCATAATCTTATACAGCCCTATCAAATCACCTGTCATCCTCTGTTACTCCAAAGAAAAAGCACTCAGTCAAGGAACTTTTCCTCTCTGGATGTTTCCTAATCCAGACAGCATCTTGGTAACTCTGTCTCCTCTGTACCTTCTTTTCTTGTGATCACAAGACCCTGTTAGATATGGTAATGTATAATACTGCAAGACAATTTCACTAGTTCATTGGTGAGATGGATGGCAGGGGAAACACTTGGCCTTGTTGTGCTGGTGAGATGCCCATGTCACGGGGTTTCCTGTTGCAGGAGGTGTGCAAGAGTCTATCCTGGGTTGGGGGTTGGCCCATTCTGTTGGTACTGCTCTCCAGTACTCACTCAGTGGAACACAAGCGTTCATCTGCAACTGCAGTAACATGTGATAAAGAACTGCTGTGTGCTTGTTGGTGTAGAAACATGGCTCCAAGACAACATCCCATGCACCATCAATCCACTGGCAATGCCACTTAAGCACTTGGGCTATATTCTGTTTCTCTGATGTTTTTCTGCAATCATAACTCATGAGCTATGTGTGTAACATGCTGTATGTGACTGTGAGTACTGAGTTTTGCAACTTGGTCCTGGAAGAATGCTATTAAAACATTAAGGCTTCCACATCCTTTCTATAATGAACTGAACACAATTCTCCATGATCACCTGGTAAAAGTCCTGCACAGCTGCAACATGACATCAAGTCTTATACACAATGACTTGCATGCTGTGTGCCTTATTCACAACATACTTCTATAACTATTTTCTGGGAGTTATTAATATGTACTCCAATGCCTTTCTGTACATCATCTCTCCTGAGGGCACAAATTAAAGATGAGTGGACTCAAACCTAAAGGAGATCTGGAGAGAAGGTTTTTCACACAGGAGGAGTTGAATATCTAGAACAAGTTTTGAGAGGAGACAAATATGATGTTTAAAAGACATTTGGATATGAAATGTACAAAGGTAAATGAACTGAACGTGGGTAAATGGGATTATTGCAGATAGATGGCACAGAAAAGGTGGACCTTAAGGATCCAAATCTCTGCTATACAATTCTATGATTGTATGATAAAAGCTGAATAATCTGGAGATGTTAAGAGCCACAAAGAGAAATTAAAATGACAAAAGGATTGGAGTATCTTTTTGAATTTCTGTTGTTCCCTAAAGGCATTATGGGGATTTTCAATGAGTTGGTTTACTGATCTTGTTAATGCCACTTGGGAATTAAAGTGCCAAAAAGTAAAAAGTAATTTTAATCTTATGAGATGAATCAAAAGCTTTTGCAATGTTACTAATGCTAAGTTTTTCTTAGAATTAGTTTCTATAATATACAGAAATTGTGAAATGTTAAAATAACAAGATTAATATGGATTTTTGTGGAATAGGTAAAACTGGATTAACAATAGTTTGGATTTTATTGGGAAATATCAACAGTTCTATATCAAACTGCTTGTATTTCTTGGAAGAATATCTGTGATTTTTGGATTTGCATATAAATGTTTCTATTCCAGGCAACAGGTGAGCTCTACCAGCCATTTTCCACATGCACTCTTCCTCTGAACTCTCCAGGGAGCTCATAACCAATGTGACCGTTTATACTGCTACTATACTTGGGAAACTGCCCTTGGATTCAGTGGTAGGTGAGGTATGTGAGCTGTAAGCAACTGATATCATTCTGGAATGTACAGTTGTAAGGAAGAAGTTGAATAATTTCATTAAAAACTATTTACAATTTTAATAATTACATTGTATGTGTTTTAAGTGTGGCTTTACTTTTAAATCATTCCTAAAATGTTTTAATCCTTTTTATTTACTTTCAACATTAAAAAAAATAGCATTAGAGATTAACACGAGATCTAAAATCCTGCAGTGTTTTACATCCAGCAAGGCAGGGATTGGATCTTGCTTACTGTCAAGGACGTCAGAGATACTTCATAAATAAGGATTGTTTTGCAGTCTAATTATGCCAATCTATTGCAACATTGGAAGTTCTAACACTCGTAGGGTCTTTCCAAGGCCTCTTTTCATCAGCAATATTGCAATGTTGAATTTGACTTCAGTAAAATCAATCTATTGGTGATTGTGAATAAGGAGTACTAAATAAAGGGCCTATCACTGTAAAATATGGGCTCGTATATTTGGATATACATCCTGAGTTTTTACCTCTCAATCTTCTTCAAATCAAATTATAATATATTTTAAAATATTTGTCTATATTAATGTATTGCTACCAGCATTCTTGTATTTGCCATACACACAGAGTTGTTAAATTATTATAATTTTACACCAGCCATTCTGTTCAAAAGTAAGCAGGTTTATACTGAGTTGTAATTAGTCAGAGTAAAAATAAGTGGAGGACCTGGATTTATTTGGCATTTTTCTGAAAGTTGCAAGCCACATTCTAACCAAAGATATTCCTTTGAAGCATTATCTTTGTTGTACAATAGGAAACAATGCGAAAACTGGCAATGAGACAATGCTCAGATTCTGTGTTTTAGTTGTACCTCTATTGTACAGAACATCAAATCTTCTCTTACCCACTAAAATCTTGCCTGATGAATTTTATAACCAGTAGACAGGGTCTTAAAAACAGCACTTCAAACAAAGAATTTCATGGATTATCAACTAAGGATTTGGCTCCCACAATTTTAGAATGGCACTGGAACACAAAACATTCTACACAAAGAGGAAGAGAACTACTAACAGAGCCAAACTGGAATGTCTAATTTTAGATTGTAGCTGCAGCTGTTTTGTAGATACATACAGATATTACCAATGTAGTAGGTTGTAAATGAAGGCTAGTCTCACTGATGAAGAGATATCATGATGAATTATTATCCAGAAAAAATAAAAATATAAATGTTATTAATATTTGCTGTACAATAGCAAAACTGTGTTTTCTGCTTCTGTATGATGTAGTATCCAAAACTGCTACATTGTTAATAGCCTTTACGTTTATCATTTTATGACAGCAGTAAGTAATTTCATACTTGCCTTGCATAAATTGAAAAGTGCAGACTTCAATTCAAAGTCCAAAAGCTCGAAATTCAAAGTGAATTTGTTATCAATCTACATGTATGTCACTATATGCAGCCCTGAGATTCATTTTCTTGCGGACATACCCAGTAAATTCAAGAACCATTATAGAATCAATGGAACACAACAAACTGCAATTACAAAAAGAAGGAAATAATAATAAAAAAATAAATAAACAATAAATATCCAAAACAAGATGGAGAGTCCTTGAAAGTGAGTCCAGAGATTGTGGGAACAGTTCAGTGATGGGAAGAGTGAAGTTATCCCCATCGGTTCAAGAGCCTGATAGTTCAGGAATAATAACTGCTTGTAATCCTATCAGCTCCTCCATTAACACCCTCTCACCCAGTTCCTCTGCCCATGACCTTGTAAAATATACTGAACATTATTGTGAGAGAGCCCGCCCGCTCCTGCCTGCGTGCAGTTGCAGGCTTGCATCACTATGTGTCACTGCAGAGTGACACTTGGTGACGTGAGGACACCTAAATGTCTAGCACACCAGTAAAGGTAGATTCCAGACCTTTGGAGGAGCACTTTAAGCATGCATGCAGGACTGGTGTGAGTTCTGAGGCTCTAGTACTTTCTTCCTGATGGCAGCAGTGAGCAGAGACCATGTCCTGGGTGGTGGGGTCCTTGATGATTGATGCTACTTTCCTGCAACAGTGCTCCATTTAGGTGTGCTGAATGGCGGGAAGGGCTTTACCTACGATGGTCTGGGCTGTAGCCATCCCTTTTTGTAGGATTTTCTTTTCAAGGGCATTGGTGTTTGCATACTAGGCTATGATTCAACTAGTCTCTATATTTTCTACTACACATCAGAATAAGTTTGAATAGGTTTTAGATGTCATGCCAAATTTTTCACAAACTTTGAAGGAAGTAGATTCACTGCTGTGCTTTTTCCTGATTGCACTTATGTGCTGGCCCCAGGACAGGTCTTCTGAAAGGATAACACTGAGGAATTTTAAATTGCTGACCCTCTCCACCTCTAATCCTCTGATAAGTACTGGTTCATGGACCTCCAGCTTCTTCCTCCTGAAGCCAATAATCAGCTCCTTGGTCTTGCTGACACTGAGTGAGAGGTTGTTGTTGTGGCACCACTCAGCCAGATTTTCAACCTCCCTCCTATCTGCTGATTCATCTCCATCTTTGATTCAGCCTCCAACAGTGGTTTCATCAACAAACTTGAATATGTCATTGGAGCTGTGCTTAGCCACACAGTCAATGACATAAGGCACAGAGTTTAACAAAACCTCAGGCGAATCATTAGCAATGTGTATTATTTATATGCTGGGAGTGGTTTTTTTTTAAATACAGGTTTATTAAAACTTGAAGGAATGCATAAATCGTTTCCAACTGACTCATGACGGAGAATATTTATACCCTGTGCTTATTCATAATATTTAGATCATCATTATCCCAGAGACACGCCTGTTTTCCATGTGTGGCCTTGGTATTTACTGTGGTGTACACATAGTCTGAGAGAGTAAACCACACCCACTGCACTGGTAAAAGATCCCATTAAAGAGTGCTTGTGCTTGAAAGATATTGTTCCATTGTGAGTAACTGACTTGACAGACTGAATGGGCCAAATAGCCTTATTCTGCTCCAATACTTTACGGTTTAACAGCACCTCAAATGATGTGCATCTTTACTGACTTTGACAGTGATCTGAACAATGTACAAATTTCTCAGGTGCCTCTCAAGTAAACCAAAATCTCCCTTCCAAGCAGTAAATTCTGAAGTGCGTGACATGGAATTTTCCAGATAAATCCTTAAACTTGCACCCACCACTCCAGTTCCTACTGAATTTCTTCTCCCCATTTCTGACTATGTTGGTTCAGTCAGCACTGGGGCATGAAAGAATTTTATCCTCAGGGATGTTCAGTGAAGAAGATTTGTTTTGTTTCATGCTGCTTTCGTTAGATATACAGAACTCAAACTACACAGGAATCAGGCCTCATTCAGGAAGTACCATATTTATGGTCATATAACAATGCAGCAAGGATATAGGCCCTTCAGCCCAAATTGTCCATGCTGTCAAAATTCTCAGCCAAGTTAGTCTATATTTCCTGTATTTGGTCAAAATCCCTCTAAGCCAGGGGGTCCCAACCTGAGGTCCGTGGCTTTAAAAGAAGTTTGGGAACCCCTGATATAAGCCATATACTCATCCAAGTGCTTCTTAAACAATACTATTGTATCTGCCTCAACCACTTCCGCAAGCAGCTCATTCCATATACTCGCCAGCATCTGGGTGGAAAAGTTGCCCCTCAGGTCGTTTAAAATCTTTCTTCTCTCACCATGAATCTATGGTCCATAGATTGGATTCCCCTACGCTGGGTAAAAACCATTTCTATATACCTAATCCATGTGTCCTTCGTTTGTAAACATGTCTATGGGGTCACTTCTCTGTTCCACATTCCAAGGAATAAAACCTATACTGGCCAGCCTCCCTGTAATTCAGGCTACCTAGTGTTGCCAAATATTTTAAATCTGTCCTGACTCTGCAAATTTAACTACATCTTTTCTATAACAGGGTGAACAAACCAGCATGCCATCCTCAGGTGCAGCCTTATCAATGCACTCTAAAACTACAACATTATGTCACATCTCCTATATTGACTGACCTGAAGGCCAGCATGCTGAATGCCTTACTCACTACTCCGTCTATCTGTGATGTTGCTTTCATGCACTTGTACTCCAAGGTCCATTACAATCTGTAGTGCTCTTCCATTCTTCATATAAGTGTTGTGCAGGCTTAGCTTGCATCACCTCACACTTAACTGACTTGAAATCCATTTACTGCTCCTCAGTCCACTTCCCTATTAGTTCATTTTATTCTCAGTTGTACCTTTAACATTTTTTGTTACATTTTCTAGCACAACATCGACTTCCATTTGTGACAAGTAGTTTCCCAGTAAATTGATCATGAACACATTATACACCTGAGGACAATTTTGCTCTGAGAGAAAACAATGACCATAAACAATGTGTTGTTGATACAGGGATTCAAATAATTGGATGTGTTTAAATGCACACATACGTACATGGAGAATCCACTCAAGGAAGTAAAATCATTCATAGACGTACCTTTAATGTGCATTAATATAAAATTCCATTCAAGAAGAATGAATGCAAGAAAAAAATGATAGTGCACAGGAATGAAAGAACAATGAAAGAGAAATAAAAAAAGCAATGAAAGATGGTAGCTCTATTACATTAAAACGTTCAATCTCTTTTATCAAATAGTGCCATGGGAACTTTTACTTCAATAGGTAGACATTGGTTTCAAGTTTCATCTGAAAGGTGTTAATTCATTCCTTTAAAAAAGTTCATAGATACTTTAACATACAAAAAAGTCAGAGCCAAACAATAACATCATGAACAATTTTTGTACTTAGTAATCAGTGGAGATTTAGTGGATCACAGTGATCCTAGACTATTAAAAATCAATAGATTGAAAAGAGGGCATTTATGTGGGGTTAACCACAGCAATTAGGAATATTAATACACAATCAAACCCATAGTTAACCGTTGATTGGATATGAAGCAAAGGCGTATTATATATTTCCAGACGGCCATATATAAGTGTTTGATTTTTATTTTGTGCTGCAAGTATAAAGCTGGTAACCAGAGAAAAGAATCAGAATTTAAGCCCTTATGAAAGTAATATAACTTGCCTTCTCCATGAAACACTGTACTTAACATAACATGATGAAAATGCATTTTTACATTGTTAGATAAATCTACATTCTTCACTTGCAGGACAGGATTTGGAGTCAGAGCTCTGGTTTGAGAATCTAAATCTCTCATTTAGCCATAGCACCACCACCATACTTAAGTTCTGATACAATTAAACTTTTTAATATAACCCTAACTCATAGAATTACTAAATGCTTGACACCTTGCATGCTCCTTTTGTAATAACAGTTAACACCGAAACAGGTAAAATGAGAAAAGGTTGTAGGAAAATGTAAAATTACTAAAAGAAAAGCATTATAGCACAAGAAAAAGTATTACTGTCGCACTTGTTCTTTCTTATTAATGGCATGTTACTTGATATGTCTTTGCACCATTTACCTCTTTAAATCTTGAATTTGCTCTATTTCCAACATTTATCATTTACAATACTTAAAAACATTCCAATAAAAAATGCTGAGATCCATTTGATGAGTATATTGATGATGAATAAGCTCTTCTTGTGCTTCCAGCTGGGCACAGGTACCTATTTTAGCTGACATTTCGATGACAAACTCTGCCATCATCATCCCTGATGAAGATGGCAGAGTTTGTCACTGAAACCTCAGTTAAACTCGATACCTGTACCCAGCTAGAAGCATGATAAGTGTTTATTCATCATATACAATGGGAAAGCACCAGATCCTTATTTAGTATATCATCAAATTACATATGTTTAATGTATCAATAAAATTAACATGATTTAATGTTACTGTGCATCATTGTCATAGCAAATAATAACAAGGTGTCCTTTATTTGGGTCACTTTAATTTTAACTTTCAAAGTACATCTAATTTATCACTTTGCTAAATCTGTACTTAAATACTGTAAGAGACTAATTTGTAATTTGAGATAAAATTTATTCTCGTTTTAATCTTTCTGCTCCATTGAAGCTTTATACTTTAGTAACACATAAACTGACATAAACTGCCATTATGTTCTAACTAACCTACCCACCCTGATTTTGATTGATGAGTGATGTGCATTTATACACACAAATCTCCCACCCAATTTAACTCCCAACGGTTTGACTCTGACCTGCTCCTGATGTGATTGCTGTGTGCCGTCTGTTGAATTCTCGTTTAATTTCATCATGGGTTAGATTTTCTTCCAAGCACTGGGAACTGAAATGAAAATGTGAATTACAGACTGTAACTTGAAGGACCCTCAAAAGCATAACACCACTTAACACCAACGTCATCATTTAACATTCTAACAGTGTTTCTATAATGTAGTTACGCCCCATGAAATGTTGCCACACTTCAAAGAACAGCTAATGTTGATACATTGATTGTTACAAAAGTCAAAATCAAAACATGGTTTGTACATTTTAAAGTCCATAATGTTCTCCTATATTTTCACTTATCATGTTATATGTAGATGTAACTCATTTGCACCAGTTCTAATTCTGAATGCAAGGAATTAGAATCATTAATGTGCATTGGAAAGGGTACAGAGGAGATTTACCAGGATGCTGCCTGGTTTAGAGAGTATGGATTATGATCAGAGATTAAGGGAGCTAGGGCTTTACTGTTTGGAGAGAAGGAGGATGAGAGGACACATGATAGAGGTGTACAAGATATTAAGAGGAATAGACAGAGTGGACAGCCAGCGCCTCTTCCCCAGGGCACCACTGCTCAGTACAAGAGGACATGGCTTTAAAGTAAGAGGAGGGAAGTTCAATGGCAATATTAGAGGAATATTTTTTACTTAGAGAGTGGTCAGTGCGTGGATTGCACTGCCTGAGTCAGTGGTGGAGGCAGATACACTAGTGAAGTTTAAGAGACTACTAGACAGTTATATGGAGGAATTTAAAGTGGGGGTTTGAGGGTCAGCACAACATTGTGGGCCAAAGGGCCTGTAATGTGCTGTACTATTCTATGTTCTATGTTAATTCAGAAACATTTTACTCTCCGTGACTACTTTATTAGGACTTCCTGTGCCAAATAAAGTGGCCACTGATTGTATGTTTGTGCTCTTACGCTGCAGTAGCCCATTTACTTCAAGGTTTTACATGCTGTGTGTTCAGAGATGCTCTTCTGCACACCTCTGTTGTAATATGTGGTTATTTGAGCTACAGTCACCTTCCTGTCAGCTTGAAACAATCTGGCTATTTTCCATTGACTTCTCTCATTAACAAGGCACATTCACCCAGAGAATTGCAGTTTTTTTGTTTTTTGCACCATTTGCTGTAAATTCCAGATACTCTTGTGCATGAAAATCCCAGGAGATCAGCAGTTTCTGAGATAATTCAAACCACCCTGTCCGGCATCACAACCATTCACAGTCACATGGATCACGTTTCTTCCCAATATGATTTTTTGGTCTGAACCACAACCAAACTTCTTGACCAACTCTATAAGCTGAGTTGCTCCCACATGTTTGGCTGATTCGATACTTGTAAGCAAGCATCCATGTGTACTTAGTAAAGTGGCCAATGAGTGTATCGTAAATATATAAAAAACTATGGGCAAAGAACCTTATTTTACACATAAGGCTCATTATCTGTAAGTACCTTGGACAACTTATTGCATCATCTTACCCAATCTTATAAAGATTATAAGTAAAATCATGCAAACAGCCGACAGGAGAAAAATTGGTGTTGCTATTATGCAAGCGATGAAAGGGAAAATGCTTAATATATTCCCGTGAAATCCTTTTTTAAATTTCCTCATTGTAGTCCCTAATTCTTTGAAAATAAAGGCATAATACTTTCATTCAAATAGTACAGGAGGATTTAAAACACATTAAAGATCCATATCTATTATCTCAAACCTCAACTTCAATATGTGTCTAATTGCCAAACTCCCCAAGATAATTCAAACTAGAGAATTTTAATTGAACATTATATTCCATGCATAAAATTCAGATTACTTTTCATTCTAGGTGAGCCCTTCATTATATTTGAGAGTATATTTAATATATTTTGATCATGTACCCTTCAATCTCTGTTACCTTCTCAAATGCAGTCAAGTATGAGCATTAAATACAAACCTCAGCATTAGCTACACCCGTGGAATGTGT
The DNA here is from genome assembly GCF_030144855.1 of Hypanus sabinus. Taxonomy (NCBI): domain Eukaryota; kingdom Metazoa; phylum Chordata; class Chondrichthyes; order Myliobatiformes; family Dasyatidae; genus Hypanus; species Hypanus sabinus. The sequence goes on along the minus strand of NC_082720.1, from coordinate 57,099,260 downwards.
AATTAAACAAAAGTATGGTCAAGATTTTCTGATTAAAATGTGAATAGTGTTTGGTTTGCTGCCTTGTTATAATAGTATGTGCTGTTTACAGCTTTCTCTGCCACAACCAATGGAATGCATGTGAATTTAAGCTGCTGACAAATGACTCACCCATATGACATACTAATTTTTGTTTTTGCTTTGGATAGGATGGCTAAAAGATATTTTTTAAAAGCCATAACTATACTTATCATGCTATCTAACCATAGTCTAATTTTGGAAGTATGCAATGCAATTCATTCAAATGACTGTTTCAACACTAAGGGAATTTAGAAAACATTAAAACATAATGTTTTTTGTGATATTTCAGCTTCTGCTTTAGCAAATAATCAAGTGTCAATCATTCTCAACTTTGTATAAAGACTGAAAAGGTACACAGTCTTCTTCTGGGCATGCACTTCTGTATTGCTGTTATTGCTGAGTATTGCTGTTCTGTCACTGACTGTAAAAGTCTGGGGAAATATTTAAGATACTTAACACTAACTGTTTTCTCATTTGTCATTGTATTGCAAATGTTGGTCCAAGACTTTTAATTGTAGTGTGTAATACTGAACCTTGGGTGACAAGGTGAAAATGCATCTCTACCAAAGGATGTAGAGGGGTGGAGTTTCAAGATGGCGACGTAAGCATCTGCCTTTTAGGCGCTCTTTATTTTTTTAACTATAATCACCCTTTAATTAGATCTTTTCGAAATCATATGAGTTGCTACCTTTGATTGACCCTTTTTTCCTAAAATAATAGTTGATCTAATCTTGTCAAACCTAAAATGGCTACAAGTAAGAAATCGGCTAAGGATCCTGTATCCATCGACACAATTTCTGGTCTTTTGGACATTAAACTGGATGTTAAATTTGCGGGTATGGAAAGTAAATTGGACAATAAACTGGACGCTAAATTTGCGGCTCTGGAAGGCAGACTAGAAGGTAAATTGGACAGTAAACTGTTAAGTTTGGAAAGGAGGATTACTTCGAAAATATCCGATCTTGAAGGAGTTGTTAAATCGCTTGAAACTAAGTTTCAGTCGCAGGCGTTAGAGGTTCAACAGCATGGAAATAAGATCACGACTCTTGAACAATCAATTTGTGAAAAAGCACGTACAATTGAAGTGTTAGAGAAGAAGATAGAGTCGACTGCTAAAACTTTAGATCAGTACAAGTTTAAAATTACTGATCTTGAAAATCGTTCTCGCAGACAGAATTTGCGCATCATCGGAATTCCCGAAAAAGTTGAGTCCGGTGATTTAACTGAATTTTTCTCTAAATTACTGTGGGAAATTTTCGATGGTGAAGGTTTGAAAAATGAACCTGTTATTGACCGCGCTCAAAGAGTTGCGAGGTTTTCGTCTGTGTCTGATAAACCACGAGCGGTGATTGTTCGCCTTCATTATCCTCGTGAGAAAGAGCTTCTAATTCGATTAGCTCGTAAAAAAGGTATGATCTCCTACAGAAATTATTCATTTCGAATAGTTGAGGACTACTCGTATGAAGTAATGAAAGCCAGGATCGCTTTTAAACCAGTGATGGCAGAGATTCATTCGATTGGATTTAAACAAGCTTTAATGTATCCAGCGAAGCTTAGAATGGTGCTGCCCGACAACAGTCTACACTTTTTTAACACTCCTGAAGAAGCGAAGAAATTTGTTGAAGAATATCGATCCTCTAGTGCAACTTGAACTATGAGTTACATTGAAGATTTTTTTTTTTGGAGAGAGGATGTCATTTCATTTTAAGTTTTAACCCTGGAAGTTGGGTTATAACTTTTTATTTTGAACTATGGGTCTGGGTCTTTTTTTTTTACTACTATTATTATTGCTTATAGATGCTGTTTTAATTTTTATAATATCCTTTTTTATACACGTTTGTATTTTGTAATAATGAATTATTTTTTCAAAATGTCGTTTCTTCTTCCCATAAGTCTTTACTTTTTATAAGCGTTTATTTGCTTGCCTGTATTTAGAAATGGAACAAAGGTTTTGAATTCTTTTTCTTTAGTTTTTTTTTATATATGTTGTAGTGTCTATTAAATCTTTTTTTTTAAAAAAAATTCTATTTTGATAACTTTTTTACTATATTTTCTTATTAGATTGCTGAATTTATATTCATATTTTGTAATATGGCTTTCTCAAAATGTCGTTTCTTCTTCCCATAAGTCTTGGCTTGTGAAACGTCATCTTTGTATCTGAATATGGAATTTCTTTTTTAAAAGTGTATCACATTTTTAAACTTTAATGTGCATTTTTTTTATTAATGATTTTTCTGGTTTTACTATTTTAGTTTTTTTTTGATTTGTCTGATATGGGTGTGTATGTGTATGTGTATATATATATATATGTAGGTATATATATATATATATATATATTTTTTTTTTGCAACTCTATATTTTAATTGGGGTGTTATATAGTTTTTTCTTAAAAAATTTTCTTATGGAGCTGCCATCTTGAAATGGGGGTAATATTAGTATTAGTTTATGCGCCTGCCGCTTGGCTTTCTTTCAAAGGGTGGGGGGAGGGGGGAGGGATCGTTTTTCATGCTTTTGCTTTTTATTTTTTTGCTTTTAGTTTATGGGCTGACTTTAAATTGTTAATATTGTTGAGGTGTCAGGATCCCCGGTTGCTCCTGAATCAATTTTCCTTCTTCCTAAATTGTGGGTTATGTGTCTTTTTAACCTTTTATGATACACACAATTAATATTGGTATGATGGATAAATCTATTAACTTTATCTCGTGGAATACTAATGGTTTAAATCATCCGATTAAACGTAAAAAAATATTTAAAGTATTCCATAGATTGAACGCTAATATTATTTTTGCACAGGAGACCCACATTAGGAGGGAGGATAATCAACGTTTTTTTAGGTTCTGGAAAGGTCAACAATTTCACTCAAATTGTACCGCTAAAATTAGGGGTGTGTCTATTTTTATAGACGCCTCAATTTCGTTTACACATTATGAAATTATTTCTGATCCACAGGATAGATTTTTGTTGATAACTGGTTCACTTTTTAATCGGAAAGTTGTTTTAGTTAATATTTATGCTCCAAACTTTGATTGTCCTGAATTTTTTAAACGTTTATTTACTTCTCTTCCTAATTTGAATGAATATATGTTGATTATGGGTGGAGACTTTAATTGTTGTTTGAATCCTTCGATGGATAGATCTAAACCTATTCGAACTCTTCCGAATAGATCAGCTTTACTTATTAATTCTTTTATGGTTGATTCTGGAATTACTGAAATATGGCGGTTTTTGAACCCTAAAGATAAAGAATTTTCATTTTTTTCACATGTATATCATAGTTATTCTAGAATTGATTACTTTCTTATTGATCATCGTTTATTAACAGATGTTATTGATTGTAAATACGATTCTATTGCTATTTCGGATCATGCGCCTTTGAAGTTATCTATCAAGATTTCGGATTCTTCTATCAATACTAGATCTTGGAGACTTAATGCTACTTTACTTCAAGATCCAGAATTTATTACCTTCATAAAACAACAAATTGACTTATTTTTTTCAACAAACTATAATGAAGAGATTGATAAAGGAATACTTTGGGACTCTTTCAAGGCTTTTATTCGTGGACAAATTATTTCATATTCCGCTGGTAAAAGAAAACAAAGATATTCAGATATAGCTTTATTGGTGGATAAAATTAAAGAAATTGATAAGATTTATTCCGTTACTCCTACCAAAGAACTTTATAAGAAGAGAGTTGAGCTTCAAATGGAACATAGTTTATTATTATCTTCTTCAATTGAGAATCAATTAATTAAGACTAGGGCTCAATTTTATATTCATAGTGATCGAACTGGTAAATTGTTAGCTAATCAATTAAAAGCTATTTCGACTAAGCGACAAATTATTAAAATTCGTAAACAAGACGGTAATTTAACTACTGATTATAAAGAAATCAGTAACACTTTTCAAGATTTTTATAAATCTTTATATCAATCAGAATTTGACGGTGACCGGTTTACGATGGATAATTTTTTTAATAATTTGAATATTCCTAAACTGATAGATGAAGATTGTAGCTTGCTTGATGCTCCTATTTCTATGGATGAAATAAGAGAGGCTATCTCATCAATGAATTCAGGGAAAGCTCCTGGTCCTGATGGTTTTATTGTAGAATTTTTTAAAACTTTTTCTTTATTGCTTTCTCCTTGGCTATGTGAAATCTTTAATGATGCGTTTGTTAAGAAGAGACTACCTCAATCGTTTTATGAAGCTACTATCTCTTTAATTCTTAAAAAAGATAAAGATCCTACCTTATGTGCATCTTATCGCCCTATATCATTATTAAATGTAGACTCTAAGATTCTTACAAAAATTTTAGCCATTAGATTAGAAAAGGTATTACCACAGATTATTTCAGAAGATCAAACTGGTTTTATTAGGAATCGATATTCCTTTTTTAATATTAGAAAATTGATTAACATAATTTATACTTCATCACCTACAACCCCAGAATGTGTTATCTCATTAGATGCTGAAAAAGCCTTTGATAGAGTTGAATGGACATATTTATTTAATGCATTGAGAAACTTTAATTTTAGTCCTAATTTTATATCATGGATTAAATTAATATATTATAAACCTGTTGCTTCTGTTCTTACAAATAATTATAGATCCTCTTTTTTTCAATTATCTCGTGGTACGAGACAAGGTTGTCCTTTAAGTCCTTTATTATTTAATATTGCATTAGAACCTTTAGCTATTGCTATTCGTGAGTCTCCTAATATTTTTGGTATTACCCGTAATGAGAAGTTATACAAATTATCGCTTTATGCTGATGATTTGTTGTTATATATTTCTAATCCTAGTAGGTCTATTCCTGCTATTTTATCCTTGTTGGCTCAATTTGGTAGTTTTTCTGGTTATAAGTTAAACTTAGATAAGAGTGAGTTATTCCCTTTAAACGCGCAAACTTTATTGAGTGATAGGATGCCATTTAAAGTTGTTACTGATAACTTTATCTATTTAGGTATAAAAATCACCAAGAAATATAAAGATTTATTTGGACTGAATTTTTTACCTATGCTTCATCAAATTCAGCAACTTACTACTAGATGGTCTCCCTTATTTTTATCATTAGTTGGTCGGATTAATGCTATTAAAATGATGATTTTACCGAAATTTTTATATTTATTCCAAGCTTTACCAATTTTTATTCCTAAATCTTTTTTTGATAATATTGATTCAAAAATTTCCTCATTTGTGTGGCAAAATAAAAATCCTAGGTTAAGCAAAAGGCAATTACAAAAGTCTAAAAAAGATGGTGGTCTAGCTTTACCTAACTTTAGATTTTATTATTGGGCGAATAATATTCGTAACCTAATGTACTGGAAACTAGATTTGGATTCACCTGTGTGCCCACAGTGGGTAAATTTGGAATGTAGTGAGGTTAAGGGATATTCTATATTTTCCGTTCTTGGTTCTTTTCTTCCTATTGATTTAGCCAAATTCAATAAACAGATATCTAACCCTGTTGTTAAACATACACTACGAATTTGGTTTCAATTTCGCAAATTCTTTAATCTGAAAAACTTTGCTCTGGACAGCCCTATTTTATGTAATTTTTTTTTTAAACCTTCATTGACAGATCAAGCTTTTAGTATATGGAAAAGGAAAGGTATAAAATGTTTTCGTGATCTTTTTTTTGAAGGTACTTTGATGTCTTTTGATCAACTATCCAACAAATTTGAATTACCTAAATCTAATTTTTTTAGATACTTACAAATTAGAAATTTCTTACATAAAATTCTTCCATCTTTTCCTAACTCAACTCCATCGGATTTTTCAGATTTGATTTTTACTTTTAATCCTTGTCAGAAGGGATTAGTAGCTTTTATTTATAACATGATTATGAAGATACAGCCAGAAATATCGGATAGAATTAGACAAGAATGGGAAAAAGAACTTCGATGTAATATATCAACAGATAAATGGGAAACAATTTTACAAATGGTTAATTCCTCCTCTATTTGTGCTAAACGTGCTTTAATACAATTTAAAATTGTACATAGAGCTTATATGTCTAAAGATAAACTTGCCCGATTTTATTCGCATATTAATCCTCAATGTGACAGATGTCACTTAGAAGTGGCTTCATTGACTCACATGTTTTGGACATGTCCCACTTTACATAACTATTGGAAGGACATTTTTGATGTCATTTCCTCAGTATGGAATATCGATTTACAACCCCATTTTATTACTGCAATTTTCGGTATACTAAATGAAGATGGCAATCAGCTTTCCCCTTCAATCAGACGAATGATTGCCTTTGTAACATTAATTGCCAGAAGGTCTATATTACAAAACTGGAAAGAAGTAAATCCTCCTACTACATTTCAGTGGTTCTCCCAAACTATTTCTTATCTGAGTTTGGAAAAAATCAGAAGCACTATCTTTGATTCTTCAATTAAATTTGAAGAAACCTGGGGACCATTTATTCGACACTTTCATATGAATTAATTTGGCTTATTTTAGATCCTTTTCTCTACTTATACTTGTTCAGGTATGGAGTTCTGGAGTTCTTTTCTTGACACCTTTATATATTTATAAAGTGCTATTATTGCCCATGTTAGTTTTAGTTTAGTATTTTTTTTCAATATATATTTTTTCTCATATATAATTTCAATTTTTTTTTCTTCTTTTTTCAACGATTATTTTTGTTTTTTTTTCATATATATTTATATAGACTTGATTGATTTATGTACCTTTTGTTGATGGATGTTTTAATAGGATATTATTATCCTATTACTAATGTAATCTCAAGTTTATTGAATCTGTAATCTATTCATTATTTTGTGTTGTTTTTTTTTATATATGAAATTTAATAAAAAGATTGAAAAAGAAAGAAAGAAAGGATGTAGAGGGCGCTGTTCCCTCCACATGTTTGCAGGTCACACCTTAAATAAGGTGCAGCACTTGAATAGCCCTGAACTCAGGGTCATGTGAAACCATGAAACCAGGAGGTGGATGGTCATGTGAGCAGCTGGTATACGTCACAATTCCTGGTTATGCAACCACTGATGCAGGGAGACAATCTCAGAAGAGTATTGATAATAGTTGGGGTCACACATCTTGTAAAGTATGTCCCAGAAGAAGGCAAAGGCAAACCACTTCTCTAGAAAAGTTTTCAAGAATTATCATGATCAAAACCATGACTGCCAGTGTCATAAGACATGGCAGATGACGATGCTGATGATTAATGCTGATCCAATAAACAAAGAAGACTGCTGCAAAATGGGGAAATGACCATGATAAAGTGGGTTGATATTCTACTTTGAGGGATGGAGCATATCTCCACAACATTTCTTGAAACTGATCTATTCCAGCCAATCTATTACTAAAACCCTCAAGCATTAACACAAAGCATTCCTCTATTGGACCTATGGTAGGTCTTACTTCCATCTCTGTAACTATATTATTTATCTCCTATATGCACAGCCCCATGAATGTGCTTGACTACTGATTTTACCTACTTGTATAAATTTACTTTGAACTTTGTTTATAAATCCTTCTATGACATTGATCTCTGAAAATGCTTCCAGCCCATGACCTTTTGAGATACATGTATTCCTCTAATTCTGATTGAAACTTAGAGAATTTTAAGTGAATGATGTAATCCATGCATGGAATTCTGCCGACTTTTTATTCCAGGTGATGTTTTCATTATATTTTTGATCATGTCCTGTTTAAGTTCAGTAATCTTCTCAAATTCAGTCAAGTATAACCATAACAAGCAAAATGGTGGTGGTGGAGGTTGATACAATAATGGGCTGTATGGAAGGGAAGGGTTTGAATGATTATGGAGGGAGCTTATTTTAGGTCAAAAAAGTATTGTGGGCAGAAGGGCCTTGATTTTTTTGTATTGCTCTATGATCCATATTCGATGTTCTGAGTTCAAATCTTTGTTACAGCCATATGGGTGAAATGAGTAATTAAGATCAATTTGCGATTAACAATTTATGTTAATAAAGAGAGTAATATTATCTGGTCTGTAGTCACTGCAACAACAGTGTCCTGTATGTAGATTATCCACATTGGTAAATTTGTAAATTGGATTATTATTGTCACATGTAACAAGATTTTGATTGTATGTTCAAAATCTCCAATACACTCTACCAACAGTGAAAATTAACAATTGTAGCTGAGAGCTTGTTTGGGTACCAGTTGGAATGACTTCTTTCCTATTCTTTCTTTACCTTTGTTTACTCATGCTGCCTCAATATGACAGTGAATCCAATTTAAACTAAATTTATTATTCAGTCTCATTTGATTTATTTATATCCCAATCAAAAATAGTTGTGGAGGTAGGTAATTACATTCTTTGTTGTTTCAGATGGACCTGTTCTGATATTTACATCAATCTCTATTGCTCTTCTAGCCACTTACCCGCCAAAAAGATTTAAAAATCAAAACATTGTCAAATTCCAGTGAATGTTTAGAAATCTTGAGAGATCCATGTCTGCCTCACTTAGTGATATTCTCCCATGTTGGACTGAAATTCATCATAAGCCAATTTACCCATTCCTATGACAGTCACAGATTTCACTGGAATATTTATGATGCTCCTTTGTGACAGCCAAAAAATGTTAATTAAATGTGTGTTATGTTAAAATAACATCTAATAGTCCAGAAAATCTACCACTCCAACATCATCAAAGTTTCATGATGCTAGATCTACAGATTTACCGATTAAAAGCGAGGAACCTGATGCAAAGTGAACCCAGTCTAACTTTTTCAGCACATCAATACTGCATTTAATGGTGAGCATATCCTGACTGGATGCATCATGGTCAGTAGGTAAACACCTATGTACAAGAATGGAAAACCCTACAAAAAATGGGTGGATACAACCCAGTCCATCACAGGAAAAGCCCTCCACACCATTAATCCCTGAAACAAGAAGGCAGCATTCATCATCAAGGACCACTACCATCCACACCATGCTCTCTTCTCTGCTGCCAACAGGAAGGAGGTACAGGAGTTTCAGAAACAGTTATTACACATCAGCCATCAGGCTCCTGAACTAGTGTGGATAACTTTACTTACTTCAACTCTGAACTGATGCCACAAACTGTACAATTCATTATCTCAATATTATTTATTCACCGATTTATTTGCTATTATTTATTGTACTTGCACAATTTGTCATTTGCACATTTGCTGTTCAGTCTTTGTGCTTTTTTCATTGAATGTATTGTATTTCTTTGATCGACTGTGAATGACTGCAAGAGAATGAATCTCAGGGTGATATATGTTAACATAAATGTTTAGATAATCAACTTACTTTGAGTCCACCAATGGACTGGGTAGTGAGATGTTAAATGTTTGCCAAAAGGCTACATCTTGCATTTCTACTTCGCATCTTGCAGATTTATTTATTTAATATGAGACCTACTAGAGGACTGATAACCTAACAGCAGGCAGTTACAAAAACAACTGCCAATTATCTATGTTTTGACTTTAACCAAATACACTCTACAAAATGTAATTGTGATGAAACCACAAATGAACGTAAAACAGTGTGATATTTCAACCTGCATATGAAGCCAATGTTTATAAATGTAACAGGAATGAAAAAGAGCTCCAAACTAGGTGTTCTGCTTCATAGTGCTACAAACCAAAAACGTTTGATAGAAAATTATAATCACAAAGAACACTAATTAGTTTAGCACAGCTTAAATTATAAGTCAGCCATTTGAAGTACAATATATCTTCATTTTTGTTAAAACCAATTGTTTCAGAAATAAATTTAGAGGAATTAAATAGAAATTTAAAATAAAATACCTGATCTTTCCGACTATATGAGGCTCTGAGGAATGCCAGTCTGTATTCAGTTGCCCCACCTGTAAAATATACAGTGTACATGGATATCAACATAGTTGCATTAATATACTTTTCTATAATTACATCAAGAATATAAACAATTAAAAGCACAAAAGTAGTAATTTTCACTGTAGCTCCACAATTATTCTGGTGATGTTAAAACATTGATCCCAGATTTAAGACACTTAAATTTACTTATAAACCCACCGTCTGCATAAGTTTTGCAGATACAGAGCATAGCCATAAATCTGTACATCAGTGGAGTGGTCCCATTATGAATACATCAACCTTCTTTATCCATCTACACTCTTCCCATTCTTTTGCATTAGATCCTTATCCTTCTTTACCTTGCCTATATATCTGCCTATCTGAAATTCTTCAACAGAGTGATTATACCTGTTTCCACCACCACCTCCTCCAACAGTATTTTCCAAGTAACAAACACTCTCCATGTAAAAAAAAGTCCACTTAATTTTTCTTCACTATTCTTTCCTCCTATTTTACCTATTATCTCCTATTTTTGATATTCCTAGCATGGGGAAAAAACCCTGGCTGTCTGTCTCATCTATGCTTCTTATTATTTTATAAACCTCCATTAGGATATACCTCAGCTTCCTTCACCTCAAGGAAAACAAATGCATCCTGTACAATTATTAAAGTCCTCCACCTCAAACAACATCCTGGTGTATCAGAATAGAATAGGCATTTGTTAGTCTCATGAGACTATGGATTTGCACCTTGGAATGTTTTTCCAGGGCGCAGGACTGGGCAGGGTTGTATGGGAGACCGGCAGTTGCCGAAGCTGCAAGCCTTCCCCTCTCCACGCCACTGATGTTGTCCAAGGGAAGGGCACTAGGACCCAAGCAGCTTGGCACCGGTGTTGTCGCAGAGCAATGTGTTGTTAAGCGCCTTGCTCAAGGACACAAACACGCTGCCTCAGCTGAGGCTCGAACCAGTGACCTTCAGGTTATTAGTCTGATGCCTTATCCACTAGGCCTGGTGTATGTATTATCAACATTTTGGCCATTTCTCTTACTGTGTGGTGACCAGAAATGCACATCATACTCTAAGTTTGGTCTACCTAGGGTGGTAACTAATGACCCAAACTTTTTATTCTATGCCCCAACCTAAGGATACCATGTGCCTTCCTCACTCAAAAACTTCTACAGACGTGCTGTGGGGAGATTATGACAGGCTGTATCACTGTCTGGTGCGGGGGTAGTGTGGGAGGTGGGGCTACTGCATAGGATTGAAAGAAGCTACAGAAAGTTGTAAAATTAGTTAGCTCCATCATGGGTACTAACCTCTGGAGTATCCAAGGTATTTTCAAAAAGCGGTGCCTCAAAAAGGCGGCACCCTTTATTAAGGACCCCCATCACCCAGGACGTGCACTCTTCTCATTGTTACAGAAATTAACATGGTCAGGAAGGAGGTAGAGAAGCCCAAAGGCACACACTCAGTGATTCAAGTACAGTTTCTTCCACTCCGCCAACTGATTTTTAAATGGACATTAAACCTATGAACACGACCTCACTTTTTTATTTTTTCTGTTTTTGCACTACTATTTTTCTTTGATTAGTTAATTATACATATATACTTACTGTAATTATTTTTTCAATATTTGTCATGGATTTTATTGCACTGTTGCTGTAAGTTAACAAACTTCACAGCATATCCTGCTGATATTAAACCTGATTTTGTTCACCCTATCTTTTTTTCTGTATCCCCCCTCCGGAGAACTATGGGTTTCAACCCCAATGTTTCTCCATTCAGAACTATCCATTGTTGACCTCCCATTTTACTGTGACCGTCATACCACAATTTGACTTCCCAAACAGTGTAGCATTGCAATTGGAATGTGTTCATTATTTGGACTATATCAGGATAAGTCCATCTGCCTATGCATTGCTTGACTTTCCATCTGATCTATATCCTGCTTCAACCTTAGACAACTTTCATTGGTGTTATCAGCAACTTTCTAATCATTCATCCCGCATTCAGACCCAACTTTGATGTATCACAAACACCAAGGGCCCCAGGACAGTACCTTGCAGTACACCACTGCTCTCAGAAATTATCCACCATTATCCTCTGCTTCCTATCGTTGAGTTAATTTTAGATCCAATTCGCTAAATGGACTTGGATCCCCTAAACACTACTGTGCAGAAGTCTGGGCACATATACTGAATATAGCTAGTTTACATAACACTTTTGCACAGTGTATTTTTATGTATTGCGCTGTACTGCTGCCACACAAAAAAAAATCATGACTTATGTGAATATTGAGAAACCTGTTTCTTATGTGGGCCTTTACGGTAGACTGAGAGTCAGAAGGGGCAGGGAGAGGGGAATCACGGTTGCAAAAAGGGGGAAGGGAGAGGGATGTGACCTTCCCTAGTGTCTCAAGGCTGGATGTGTCTGCATCTGCATCACACACTCACAAGTTCCGGCATTCCTTTTCTGCTACGTGTCCCACATCCTTCCCACAATGCTCCACCGCTGCTATTCCCAACATGCTTGCTGCTGCCAGATTTACCAACTTGCTCTTCGCTCCAAATGGTCAAGTACAGTATTGTGCAAGTCTTCTGCACCCGTGCTACATACGTATGCTTCGGATTTTGTACAGTACTATACCTTAGCGGACAGGACTGATTGCTAAATAGCTGCAGAGAAATTTTGAGGATTGTGCATGGCTTTTAAAAAAAATAATAAATTCAATCATACAAACCACATGTCCAACCATTCATGGATAAATGTGTGTAACAGCTGTGGCTCAATGATATAATGCTCAACTCTCCAAGAATGGAAAAAATTATAAAAGTAGTGGAAGTAGTCCAGTCCATTACAGGAAAAGCCTTCTTCACCATAGAGCACATGTGCAGGAACATTCACTTTAAACATTTACACAACTCAAGTTCTCAATATTATGTAACTATGTTTTTTTAATTTTTCCATCTATCTATCTATCTATCTATCTATCTATCTATCTATCTATCTATCTATCTATCTATCTATTCTGGTTGTTTGATTGTAGTTACACAACTTGCATTGGTTCTCTTTGTGTGTAGCTTTTCATTGTTTTTATTGCATTTTTTTGTGTTCTGTGAATGCATACTAGAAAGTAAATCTCAGGGTGGTACTGTAAACGGTGACGTACACAAACTTTGATAATAAATTTGCTTTGACTGTCATGGTAGCATAGTGGTTAACATGAAGTTGTTACAGCTTGGGTGTTCAAATCCGGCACGATTCTGCAAGAAGACTCTATGTCCTCCGCATGGAAAGCATAGGTTTTTGCCAGGACCTCAGATTTCCTCTTATAGTCTGTTGACCTACCAAGGAGTTTGGTTGGTCATTGTAAATTGTCCCTTAATTATGTTGGGGTTAATCAGGGTTGAGGGATTGTTGGGGTGGCACAGCTTGAAGGGCCTGAAAGGCCAACTCTGCACTGTATCTCTAAATAAAATAAAAGTAAGTAAATAAAACTTGAAAGTTAGTGCCTTTATGTTCCAGTTCAGAAATTTGCACAGAAATGCTGAACTGATGGATAAGCTGCTAATGAAATAAAATGTTAAACCAATTTGTCTTCTCAGCTTGATGTAAAAAATCGCATGGTACCTTTACACAGACTAGAGGACATCTCCTTCATGCTGTGGTCAATAATTATCCCACATCCAACTTTTTATAAAGTACATTGCATATCATTCTTATTTTGAACTTTTTTTTGCAAGTTGATTGCTTACTTCCTGGAATACACTAGCAAGCTCCTTTCAACAGTTCTACCTATAAACCATTTTCAGATGTCAAGAAGGAACTATGTAAATGAAAGACTAATTATAAATGGTAATACTTCCCCTTTATGTTTATTGCAGAAAGATTACTTTCTACTTTCAGAATGCAAATGAAGTTTTACTGCCAGTTAATAGCAAAATGCACTTTCTGATGATAATATTGAAGCTTTAAGGATCCTTCATCAGGCTGCATGCAAACATCTGAAGCCTTAATTTTAAAGTTTAAGAAGTTCCTTTTCTGACATGTATCATTATACTATAGACAGTTTCCAGCTGTTGCAGAATAGGATGACTTGCTTTAGGCTGTCTTTCATCACAGAACAAAACATTTCCTTTTTCCCCAAAACTTAAAATAAGTCTGGTTTGGCTCCAGTTGTGCTGCATTTTTTTCATTATGAAGAAAATTAAACTATATATGTTATAATTTCTATTTTTATACTGAACTGATGGTCAAAGGTGTTGTTATGTATGTCTTGTTATATACAGCTAAAACATTTGACAACAGTAGTATGGTTTTACCTATTAGAAATACATTCATGCTTCATAATCTCAACCATGAACAGATATCCAAATACATGTAAAGTACTGTGCAAAAGTCTTTGGCACATATTTCACTAGGATGCCAAATCTTTTGCATGGTACTGTATTTGTTAACATGCTGCAAAGACAGAGTTTATAGATTTGGCAAAAGCAAAGAGTGTAGGGAATGGCAAGGGTGGTGTGCTGTGGGAGGGGTATGACACAAGTGGCAGTGAGGGAATGCCAGGGGCAGGTGTGGTGAGGGTGCAGACCCACTCAGCCCTAATACAACAGGCACAGTAATTTGATTTCAAACAACTGGTTTGCTCATCATTACAAAATGTCTGCTTCCCATCCCTTCTCCTCTTCCTCCCATTTTCCCAACCATGATTCCCCTCTCCCTGCCCTCTTCCCACTCTTCCACAATAGAGACTCATATCAGAATCAGATTTACCATTACTCACATATATTACAATATTTTTTGTGAGAGCAGTACAGTTGAATACATAACATTACTACAGTATTAAGGAAAAGTCAATGGCACCCTCGTTATACACATGTGTGCATAAGACATTTTGCACAGCACTGTATTTAATACATAGAATATAGAACATTATAGCAAACGACAGGGCCTTCAGCATACAATGTTGTTCCAACCCTTTAAAATACTAAAAATACTAAAAGATTAATCTAACAACCCTCCCCCAAAGGGCCCTCCATTTTTCTATCATCCATGTGTCTTAGTGTCTGTTAAATGTCACTAATATACATTACTCTCCACCATCTGCCATCATTCCTGGCAGTATGTGCCATGATCCACCAAACGCTGTGGAAAAAACTTAACTCCAACTTCCCTCCTATACTTTCATCCAATCACCTTAAAATTATGCCCTTTTTTTAGTGGATTTTAAAATAGAACAGAAGGTTCGAAAATGCAAATGAGTGTAAGAATTTTACAAGATACTGTATGTGAAAAGAAATTGCCTTAGCTTCTCAAAAAAAAATTAGAGCGAATTTCTAATTTGGCCTGAGTTCAGAGCAGTATAAACTTCCATAATGTGTCTATATCCTGGCATTTTGATTAGACACCACATGCACACAAATCTGAGGCAATGCTTTACCAGACATTCAGGAGCTTGGAGCTCTTGACCAGATCATACACCTTTTTACTCTTTGTTTCAGACAACTTAGATTTCATAAGATGATCCTCTAAAAATAAGATTTCTTAACTTCAGAGAAAATGTGGTCATGAATGATGCTGAGATTTCTTGAGACCGTAAGTATATATTTTCACCAAGAAGAAGTTAAGAGTTCTGCTTACATGGAATCCTGGACATATTGCCTTATACAGTCTGTAATATTTGCGTAGTCTTAGGTAGCAGCATCGAGCAGAAATGTGTATCAGCGATCTAGGCACCGAACCTCAGTTAATAATTTCTCTGTTCTAGCACATCTGCCTTGAACAAATACATTATTAATTCAATTTTAAAGCTGAGATATGACTGTGCAATCCAGACAGACACCACAGCATTAGTGTTATTATCATCTGATTAGTAGTCATAAAGGATTAGTTGTTCAGACTCAGAGCTGCACATTCTCCTGCTGTCCTGGCAAAAACTGTGTCATTAACCAACATCAAACAGACTGACATTGATTTTTTTTTTAACTTTTGATGGAACCTTATTTATGTGTAAACTAGCCACTATCTTTAATAACATAACAACGATTGTATTCCTGGAATAATTTTCTGGCTGTAATATCTTTTCAAACACCCTGAGATTGCAATAAGATCCTACTAAACTACAACTTATTTCCTGTTTATTTCCATCAATGTTGGCTGTAACGGTTTTGGAAGAAAATGGGCTTTGGCAGTCATAACGTACTTCATGGTTGGCATAAATTTAGAACAGAAAATAATCTATAATTTAACAGTAATTAAACTGGAGCACAGCCACAATGTTCACTAGTTGCAGTAAATCTGAAAATGTCACATTGCTTCAGTCTGAGGGGGATTGTCTGAAGCTGAAATTAAGCATAATGGCTAGTGCAATGAAAATAATTTTATACCATGAATAGCCCTCAATTACAGACAGCAGCACTTGTTCCTGAAACTCATTTTTTTTTTATCACAGCTGGACTGAACATAGCCTTGAATTAAAAACAATATTTAATCTCACATTGATCAATACATGGTTCATTTTTTCTTGCACCTTATACTTAAACAAAAACTAAATGGATTTTTATTCATGATTTAAAATGCTCAAAGGTTGTATTACTATGTGCAAATTAATTATGTGTAAAACAAAAGCATCTACAAAAAAAGAGGTAAAAAGAGTACCACTGGCTTTTTTGCCAGCGAAAACCATCATGTTGGTACCATTGCCATTTTTTACCCTTAATTCCACACACTGATAAGTGCCTGCCGAAGTCATATTAAAAATGATTTATAACCCCGCTTCAATATTCTTCATCCAGTCATCCTTGCCATAAGACTGAGGAACCATATGCAAAAGAATTAATTCCTTTTTTTCAATGCAATGCAGTATTGCTGCACTCAAACATGAATGCAATGGTGTCTCAGACAACAACTATCTGAGTAAAAGCTTTTCATTTCCCCTCCACTGTTATGTGGTTAACCTTTTGACTAAAACAATTTAAAATCATGTGCAAAGTAATAACTAACAATAAGCTAAGTTGGTTGTCTATAACTTGATACTAATCAAGAAAAATCTTTCATGATGTAACGTATTCATTTTATATTACTAATTAGCATCTACTGCTCTAGGCAAAACTTTTTCAAGCTCTCCTCTTAACAGCATCAACTTTGAATCCTCAAAAAACTTGAAGGGTTGTACCAGAAACTATCCACAATATCCAATGTCAGGCCTTTCTGGGAATTTGTAAAATGGAGACAAAAGACTACAGATGCTGGAATTTGGCGCGACAAACAAGAGGTTGGTGACCGAAGAGAAATGGATAGCTGACAGATGAAGCATCTCAATCTGAAATATCACCTGTCCTTTTCTCTCCTCCCATTGGGTCACACTGACTTCCTCTAGCAGCTTGTTTGTTGTTCGGAAGTTGTAAAATTCCAGGACAATTTTTAAACATGTACACAAGGAATACTGTACATATTTCTTCATAAACATCTTCTCAATTTGCTCTCCCACCTTATAGAACTTGTAAATTTGACCATGATAGTTTGTCTGCTCACTTATATTATTAAAATTACATATTCTGTGTTATTTTACCCACTTCAACTTCCTAAGGACTCTACAATTCATGTGCTCAGTTATTTGTTTATTTATTCCTATTTTAATTAGTTTGCCATCTTTTGCTTTGTTTGTCCATCCTTATTTGTGTGTAGTTTTTCATGGACTCTATTGCATGTCTTTGTACTACTTTGAATGCCTGCAAAATAATGAATTAAGGTGGTATGTATTTTGATAAAAATTTACTTTGTACTTTGCTCCTCCTAAAATACACCTCTTCATGCTAACTTTGCATGGAACTCCATTTACACCATACCTGTACTCATTTAAATTATCCTGAAATCCACAATTATCTTCATTTATCCCAACTGTGTTGGTAGTGATAAGACTAACACCAAACCTGATGCCTGGAGAACACCTTTCTGAATTACAATATTGCTAGATAAAAAACATTATCTACTGCCATTCTCTGCAGCCTCTGAGCAAACATTACATCCTCAATGTCGTTATGTCCTTTACAAGGGGTGATTGATAAGAATGTGGCCTAATGTAGAACAGACAGACAGACATACTTTATTGATCCCAAGGTTTTGTTACAGCCTCACCAACTAAGAATAGTGAAGAAATATAGCAATACAAAACCATAAATAATTAAATAATGAGTTAATCATGCCCAGTGGAAATAAGTCCAGGACCAGCCTATTGGCTCAGAGTGTCTGACACTCCGAAGCAGGAGTCAGGAGTTTGATGGCCACAGGTAGGAATGACTTCCTATGAAGGAGTCAATTTTAGAAAACCTAGCACATTTATTTTTCAACATAGTCTCCTCCTACATGTACACACTTAGTCGCATACGGATCCCTTCTTTGTAAAAGTGGTCCACAGCAGGGGTGATTGATAAGTTTGTGGCCTAAGGTAGGATTTGAGTTATTAACTTCAAACTTTCTGCATTATCACTCAAAGAGTTGAACTGCACATGCATGTAACAAGAGTGCCTTGGACATTCAGGTGGTTCACAGCAGGGGTGATTGATAAATTCATGGCTTAAGGTAGAAGGAGATGAGTTATACAGCTCTCATAACATGCACATACAGTTCAACTCTATGAGTGAAAATGCAGAAAGTTTGAAGTTAATAACTTATCGCCTTCTACCTTAGAGCACAAACTTATCAATCACCCCTGCTGTGGACCACTTCTGGAGGTCCAAGACGCCGATTTCTAGAAAGAAGGGATCTGTATGCTCCACGACTGCTGGACTAAGTGTGTAAATATAGGAAAAATAAATGTGCCAGGTTTTCTAAAATTTACTCCTTTACCTTAGGCCGCAAACTTATCAATCTCATATATGATGAGCCGTTCTAATAATATTCTCTCTGCCAGAGCCCAGGTCTCATATCATGTAAAGTGCTAGTAGCATTATATTATTTACTTTTTAACTTGTATCATAAATGTACCTTATGCTAAATGTCACTATTTATTGATTTATTTGGCTACAGCATGGAATAGGCCCTTCTTGCCCTCTGAGCTGCACCACCCAGCATCCCCAATATCAAGGCAAATCAAGTCACTTTTTATTGTTATTTTGACCATAACTACTGGTACAGTACACAGTAAAAATGAGACAACATTTTTCAGGACCATGGTCTTATAATGCTAGCCTACGCACGGGACAAGTTACAATAACTAATTAATCTACCAGTAGTCATTGGAGTGGGAGGAAACTGGAGCATCCACAGAAAACCGAAGCATTCCACGGGATGGATGTACAAACCCCTTGTAGATGAAGTCGGAATTTAAATCCAAACTGCAATGCCCCATGCACTGACCACTACACTACAATGGCACCTTTGTTCTGGAATGTATTTTGTTAATTTATTTGCAGTAGCATATGTGGTGTATGTGATTTGTGTGTACTGTGTTGTTTCATTTGCTGGTATAATTGAAAGCTGATATACTTGAACTGCCCACTGAGAGTTAGGAATTTTGTATTTCAACAGAAAGCAAATGCAACATCCATGAACATCTGAACTTGGAAAAGCAAATATTTTCTATTCTTCTAGTCTCTTTTCATTGCAACTGTTGACCTGTGTTACAGGAACTGAATGATCCCACGATAAGTTGCAAGTTGTAAGAGCCTGACACATCAGTGCCTGAGACTATACAAGATGTTTGGTATGGCGGCAATGAGATCTGGAGTAATAAATTGAGATAGAATGAAAGAAGCATAAACCACAAACATTTTATTGTGCTTTTGCATAACTAGGTTACCAATGCAGCATACCAGTTTGCATGACACTATTGCAGCTTATGGTAATGGTGTGCAGAGTTCAATTCTGAAGCCAACTTAAGGAGTTTGTACATCCTCCCCGTGAACATATGAGTTTTCCCTGGGTGCTCCAATTTCCTATCACATTCCCACATTCATTGTAAATTGTCCTGTGATTAGGCTAGGATTAAATAGATGGGTTGTTAGCCAGTGCAGCTCTTTAAGCCGGAAGGGCCTGTTCCATGCTGTATCTCTAAATAAATAAGTAGGTGAATCATTCCATTATTCAAATTAATGATATACTAACCATTTACTCATGTTAGCATTATTATCAAGGTCTCACTGTGGTGAACTACATATACCTGTCTGGACACGCCCCCCTCCTGTGGCTCCTCCCACGGACCCCGGTATAAAGGCGATTGGAGACACCGCCCCGGCCTCAGTCTCCAGGATATAGTATGGTGGTCAATTGTTGCTTGTTCTTTCTTCCAGCCAATAAAAGCCTATATCTCGCCTCACATCTCGGAGAGTTATTGATAGTGCATCACCCACAATACAGAGGATCTTAATATTAATTTACGAGTACCTTGTGTGAAAGAGATGGTCTTATTGCTGAGCCATGTATGCACAAGCCCAGCAGAATAATATTGTAGACAAGCCTTCCAAAAATATAGGAAATAGAAGACCCCTGCATCTACTTTTCTTTATTAGCTGTCCATTTATTTGAAGGTAAACAAGACAGCAGCAGTTGAAGATGATATCATAACCACACATATCATTCTGAGTGATCTATTAGGGTGAATTTACATTGATTCCAAGATTACAACAGATTCAGAGACCTGAAGCTATGGTATTGATTGCAGCGCCGCAATAACTTATTTTTACTGCCTGGCTTAAAATTGAATTTGAAGGTTAGAAGAGAGACCTCTGCTCCAACATGGTCATAAGATGAATTCGATATGTTTTGGCAGTGTGATTGTAAGGTCCACATTCTGAATTTATCTCTCAACATATGGGCAGTTTCATATAGTGACTGTGAACACAAAAATCATTAAAAATATCATAGATTTGGTGCCGATCTGGACTGTCAAAGCAAGGTACTTTGACATGATCTTATCATATCTCTACACCTCTATGTAGCACCTCACATCGACTAATCACAAAAAATAATAGCATAGAGGAAAATCATTGGGTTGACACACCCTCCCTCTAGATATCTGCAGCATTCTTATAATATTAATTTTCTAGTCCTCTGCCCATTACTGACCTTCAATAGAATTTAGAAAATGGATATCATAATTTAAATTGTGATGCCAACTGTTTATCTGTCACACAAAAGGGAGTTTTTAATTTTCTAGTAACTTCACTGTAATTATAGTTTTATATTGTCAAAACAGATTGCTTGGAAAAAAGGTAGAAACGTCCTAAACACTTGGTGAATTGGACCAATTAAGATCCCAGTGTGCATTGAACAGTAAAAGAACATTCCCTTTTGCCCATGATACCTGTGCTAAATATGATGCTAAATTAAACTAAATCTCTTCAGTTTTTACATGATCCATTCCCTTCCACTTCCTGTATATTTATGTGCTTGTCTAAGCTGCTTAAACAGCACTATGGAATCTGCTTCCAGCACATTTCAGGCAGATAACACTCTATGGGAAAAATACTTCCCTGCACAGCTTCTCTAAACTTTCTCACACTCACCTTAAATGCATGTCTTCCAGTACATAGTACAGTGCCAGACACTGGCCCATGTTGCGTTGCCATATTTAAACCTACTCAATGACTGATCCTGCCCTTTCCTCTTGCACATCCCAAAATTCAGTTGTATTTCCATACATGCGCCTGCCTAAGAGTCCCTTAAAATGTCCCTACTGCATCAGTGACCTTCCCTGTCATTGCATTCCAGGCTCCTATCACTCTCTGTGTAGAAATCCAACCTTTGACATCTTCCTAATCTTTTACTTCACTCACCCTTAAATGGAAGTCCTCTGGTGTTGGCCACTGATTCCCTGGGAAAAGGATACTGGCTGGCCTCTCTATCTATGTCTCTCATAATCTTATACATCTCTATCAAGTCAGCTCTGATCCTCTTTGCTCCAAAGGAAAAAAAAACCCGAGCTCACTCAACCTTTCCAGAGATTAAATATAATTGACATTTAAACACAGAGAAAAAATTCCAACTGTCTACTTTATCTTTGCTTAACATAATTTTATAAAATTCTATCTGCTTTCCCTTCAGCCTCTGATGCTCCAAAGAAAACTATCCAAGTTTTTCCACTCTCCTGATAGCTCATATCCTCTAAACGAAGCTGATTCATGGTACGTATCTTCTGCACCCTTTCCAAAGCCTCCACATTCATTCATTAAGTGCTATGTCATATGATTAGACAATCATTGTCTTTCCATGACCATGATGGTTCTTGACAAATTTTTCTACAGTAGTAGTTTGCCATTGCCTTCTTTTGGGCAATGTCTTTTCAAGATGGCCATTATCAATACTCTTCAGAGATTGTCTGACTGGCATCTGTGGTCACTTAACCAGGACTTGTGATATGTACCAGCTGCTCATACTGCCATCCACCACCTGCTCCCATGGCTTCACATGAGTCTGATTAGTGGGGGGGGGGGGGGGGGGATTATGTAGGTGCTACACCTTGTCCTAGGGTGACCAGCAGGCTAGTGGAGGGAAGAAGCACCTTACATCTCCTTTGGTAGAGGCGTATCTCCACCTCACCACCCCAAACCCTTCACCTCCTTTCCATAAGGGAGCAAGCAAAATGTAAATACAAATTAGAAAGAAGTTTTTGTGCAAAAAAGTATTTCCACCACTCTTAATGTCATAGTTCTTCGTGCAATGCCAATCCAGCATCAGCCATGGAATAACAAGAATACTCTCCCTTGAAACAGAATTCCTTTGGCATTCCATTTATAGTCCAATACTGTAACTATCTTTCTTAGCTGCTTGTATTGGAAGACCATAAGATATAGGAGGGGAACTAGCACACTTACTCATAGAGTCTGCTCCACCATCTGATCATGGCAGATCAATCTCCCTCTCAACCCTATTCCCCTACTTCTTCTCATAGTAAACTTTTACATTCTGACCAATTAAGAACCTGTCAAATCTGCCTTAATACACCCAACGATCTGGCCTCCAGAGGCCTGCAGCAATGAATTCCACAGATTCACCAAACTCTGGCTAAAGAAATTCCTCCTCATCCCCATTCTAAATGGACGTCCCTATATTCTGAGGAGGTGCCCTTTGGTCCTAGACTCCCCCACTAGAGGAAACATCTTCTTCATATCCACTCTAACAAGGCCTTCCACATTCAAAAGTTTCAATGGGATCCCCCTCATTCTTCTAAGTTATAGCAAGATAAGCCTTTCATTCCAGGAATCATTTTTGTGAACCTACTTTGAACCCTCCCCAAAATCAGCATATCCTTCCTTTGATACGGAGCCCAAAACTGCTCCTAATACTCTAAGTGAAGCCTCATCAATGCCTTATAAAGCATCAACATTACATCCTTGTTTTTATCTCTAGTCCTCTCGAACTGAATGGGAACATTGCATTTTCCTTCCTCACCACCAACATAAAATATAAGTTAACCTTTAGGGAATCCTGCATAAGGACTCCCCAGTCCCTTTGCACCTGATTGTTTTAATTTTATAGTCTTTCAGAAAATAGTCTACAGTTTTATTCCTTCTTTGTTGTTGTTGTTCAGTTGTTGAGTCCGACTCATTGTGATCTCATGGACTCTTGCACACTAAGCCTTCTTATTGGAAACTGCCTCTCTAAGATCCCTCAAGGTCGTACGCATTGTCTGAGTAATATAATCTATCTACTATAGCCTCTGTCATCCTCTTCTTCTTTTACCTTCTGTTTTATCTAACATGAGAGTCTTCTCCAAGGAATCCTGTCTTCTCATGATGTGGCCAAAATATTTGAGTTTTTGTCTCATAATCACACCTTCTGCTGAGCAGACTGGCTGCATTTCTTCAAGTATTGACTTGTTGGATCTTCTTGCTATCCAATGGGCTCTTAACACTTTCCTCCAGCATCCAAGTTTGAAGTCATTGATTCTTTTGTATTCAGCCTGTAGTCCACTCTCACAGCCATACATTGCAACTGGAAATACCAGACGTCTCTATACAGATCTTTGTGGACAATGTTATGTCATTGCTCTTCAGTATTTTAACAAAATTTGCCATTGCTGCCCTCTCCAGAAGTAAGCGCCGTTTAATTTTATTGCTGCAGTTACCATCTATAGAAATCTCTAAACCGAAGAAGACAAAATCTGTCACTGCTTCTACTTCCTTTCCATTTATTATCACAGAGTTAATAGGGCTGGCTGACATAATCTTGGTTTTCTTATTCCTTCTACCAAAGTGCATAACCATACACTTCCTGATACTGTATTCCATCTGCTACTTCTTTGTCCATTCCCCAATCTAAGTCTTTCTGCAGCCTTCCTGCTTCCTCAACACAAACTGCCCTCCAGCTCTCTTCATATCATCTGCAAGCCTACCCACAAAGTCATCCATTCTGTTAACCAAATCATTGAAATGCAGTATAAACAGAAACAGTCCCAACACCACCTTCTGTGGAACACCACCAGTCCCTGGCAGCCAATCAGAAAACACTGCCTTTATTGCCTCTCTTCATTGACAATCAGCCAATGCTCTGTCCATGCTAGTATACCTCCTATAATACCATTGGCTCTTTACTTGCTCAGATTTGTCAGGCTTAATTTTCCCATAAGGAAACCATGTTGACTTTGGCCTAGTTAATCATGTGTCTCCAAGTCCCCTGAAGCCTCATCCTGAACAATCAACTCCAACACCTTCCCAGCCACAGAGGTCCGGCTAACTTGCCTATAATTTCCTTTCTTCCTTTGAGAAAAAAGGACATTTTTTCCCTGAAAGCAGCATTTTCAGTCCTCTAGAATCATGCCAGTATTCAGTGATTCTTGAAAGATCATTACTAATGCCTTCACAATCTCTACACTACCTCTTTCAGAACCCTGATGTGTGGTCCATCTGTTCCAGGTGACTTACCTATATTCCGACCTTTCAACTTCCCAAGCATCTTCTCCCTAGTAAGAGCAAGTGCACTCACTTCTGCCCGCTGAAACCTTCAAATCTCCATCATACTGCTGGTCTTCCACAGTGAAGACTGATGCAAAATGCTTTTTCAGTTTATCTGCTATTTCTTTGTCCCCTGTCACTTCCTCGCCAGCATAATTTTCCCATGGTCTGATGTCTACTCTTTTACTTTTTATATATCTGGGGATAAAACATTTGAGATCCTCTTTGATATTATTGTCTAGCTTACATTCATATTTCATTGCTTCCCTCCTTTTGGCTTTTTGTTGCCTTCTGTTGGTTTTTAAAAGCTTCCAAATCCTCTAACTTCCCACTAATTTTTGCTCTATTAATGTGCCCTTTTGCTTTTACATGGGGTTTGATTTCCCTTGCCTGGCATGGATGTCATCCTGCCATTAGAATACTCTTTTTTCTTTGAGATGTATCTATCCTGCACCTTTTAAATTACTCACAGATTCTCCAGTCATTGCATTTCTGGCATCATCCCTGATAGTACCCTATTCCAATACATTTTGTCAAGCTCGTCTCTAATGCCTCTGTAATTCCCTTTACTCCACTGCAATACAGATGCATTTAACTTTAACTTCCCCCCTCTCAAATTGCAGGGTGAATTCCATCAGATTATGATACTGGCTCCGAATGGTTTCTTTACCTTAAACTCCCTAATCAAATCCAGTTTGTTCCACAACACCCAAACCAGAATAGTAGACCCCCCAGTGAGCTCAAGCACAAGCTGCACTAAAAAGCCATCTCATAGATGTTCTAAAAGTTCTCTCCCTTGTGATCCAAAATCAGCACTAACCTGGTTTCCCTGATCTACCTGCATATTGAAATCCCCTAAAACTATCATAACAATGCCCTTTAGTACTTACATGTATTTTCTATCTCTCATTGTAATTTGTCACTTACATCGTGGTTACTGTTTGGAGGACTGGATATAACTTCCATCAGTGTCATTTTTTTCCTTTAAGTTCTTTAACTCGAACCATAATGATACTTCTGATCCTATGTCACCTCTTTCTGATTTGATTTCATCTCTTACCAACATATCCATACCTTCCCCTTTGCCTACCTGCCTAAACTTTCAATACAATGCGTATCCTTGGAAGTTAATCTCCAAACTATAATCTTTCATCCACACCTCAGTGATGCCCACAATGTCATACATGCCAATGTCTAACTGTGCTGCAAGATTCTGTATACTATGTGCACTCAAGTATGACATATTGTATTCATTACTGTTTTAAATTTTCCCCCCTGTTCAAGCAATGATTCATCCCACTGACTGCAATTTTGCCTTGTCACTTGTTTCCTCCCCGTCAGTTTCAATTCACACTGCCTCTGTGTGTATATCAACTGCTCATACTCAACCCTATAACTCATGCACCTGCCAAATTAGTTTAAACCACCCCTCCCAAAGAGTTCTAGCAAACTTGCTCACATGAATATTGGTCCTCCACGGGTTCACCACAATTGTGTAGGTCATACTTTACCCTGAAGATATGCCAATTATCCAGAAATCCAGAACCCTGTCCCTGCACCAGTTCCTCAGCCACACATTCACCTACCAAATCATCTTATTCTTACTCTTCCTGGAGAGAGGCACTAGCACAGTCCAGTGATTTCTACCATGGAAGTCTTTCTTTTCTGCTTTCTACCTGGCTCTCTAAATGTTCCTTTCAGGTCCTTGACCCTGTCTCTACCTATGTAATTGGTGCCAAAATGTACCAAGACTTCTGGCTGCTCACTCTTCTTTAGAATGCCGTGGACTCAAACCAAAATGCAGTGGCATCTGGGAGGCAACACACATTCAGGTATTTCTATTACATTCACTGTATTTTATATCTTTTCCTCCAACTCTGGAATCCCCTATCACTACTGAGTCAGAGTGCCAGAGTAGACTTGTAGTCTTTGAAAATGCTCCCGAAATAAATCCAGAAATCATTTCATGTAAAGTAGCAAAGGAAAGTATAATATGATATAATGCTTCTGCCACTCACCTCACTTGACAGGTTTTTCCAATCACTGGTTAGCTCTGTCTGCCATTCTGCTGGAAGTGTGTCAGTATTCCGGACATCATTTTGCAATGTTGCTACATTATATGGGGCTAAAAAGAGAAAGTCACCCTTGTTGGATAACTGATCTGGACGAACCTTATAAGAGTATGTTCGAGAGAGTGAGCCATTTCCAACCAACTCCACGAAGTGAGGGCTCCCTTTATAATCAGGTACAGTTTGAAGATATAGGTGGGAGTTTGGGTAACTGTCACCCCTGTCCCATCGGCTTAAGCTGCAGCATGAAGAAGGAGATTCACAACAGGAAGATCTATTTCTATCAGAATGGCACATTGTCACAATGAGGATGATTAGGACCACAAGAAGAATGGAGGAGGTTGACGCCAAGGTTATGATTAAATAAAAAGCTAAATTTGAACCATGCGGGATGTCCTGGGGTTGTGTAGTTTGGTCTCTTAGAGTATCCATAGCATCATCTATAATCAATAAATTGATGGTGACAGTGGTGGAAAGGGAAGGATGGCCGTTATCTTTCACCATAACAACTAATGTATGAATATAATCGTCTTTTTCCGCCACAGGACGGGATGTCCTGATTTCACCGGAACCTGGTGCTACAGTGAATAAGCTGGAATCAGTAGCCTGAAGCAAATGGTAAGACAGCCGAGCATTCTGCCCGGAATCTGCATCTACAGCCATCACTTTGGTCACAAGGTAACCCGGGTCAGCAGAGCGAGGTAACCTTATTTCAGAATTGTTCTTATTCAAGGGAGATATGAGTTGGGGAGCATTATCGTTCTGATCCAGGATGATAACATTCACAGTCACATTGCTATCCAGTGGGGGAAATCCAGCATCCCGGGCTTGGACGTGGAACTGAAAGTTCTTAATTTCCTCGTAGTCAAAAGAGCGTTGGGAATAGATCGCCCCCGTGTCTGGGTTTATTGAAACATAGGTGGAGACTGGCAAATCATGAATTCGACTATTCACGATGGAATACGTCACGTGTGAATTCTTATACTGATCCGGATCCAACGCGGAGACAGAACCTATAGAAGAACCAGGCGGGTTGTTCTCAGCCACATAGACTCTATATGAATCTTCCACAAAATGTGGGGCATTATCATTAACATCAGATATTTGAACCAGGATGGATTTGTTGGTGGAGAGTGAGGGAGTACCCCTATCGCTGCAGACAATATCAACCACGTACTGAGCGGTCACCTCTCGGTCCAGTGTCCGACTGGTGACAAGCGTGTAGGTGTTCTTTTTGGATGTTTTCAGATTAAATGGTACACCTTTCGCAATGTGACACTGAATCTGGCCGTTCTCTGCGGAATCCCGATCTGTTACTCGCATCAGGGCTACGAACGTTGCAATTGGTTCATTCTCCCTTATCGGGCTTGTTACAGACATTAATGTTAATTCCGGTGCATTATCATTCACGTCACTAATCTCCACTGTAACTTTGCAAAGTGAAAAGTGAATACTGTCCTTCGCCTCTACGTTGATCTCGTAAAAGCTGTTCTCCTCAAAATCCAGTTTTCCTTTTATTCTCATTTCTCCCGTTTTCGCGCCCAGACTAAAGAGATCGCGCACTCTAGCCGGGGTACTGCTGCTAAAGGAGTAAGTTATGTCGCCATTGGGACCCTCGTCCAAATCAGTGGCGTTGAGTTTTATAACTAAGGTACCTATTGCAACGTTTTCAGGTAACTTTACTTCATATTTCGCCTGGTCGAATACCGGCCAGTTATCGTCCACGTCAAGGACATTGATGGAGATTTTAGCCGTGCCTGACTTCACGGGGTGTCCGCCGTCAATGGCTGTCAAAAGCAATCGATGGATTGCTTGTTCCTCCCTGTCCAAAGACTTAGTCAGCACTAAGACCGCAGTTACACTGCCGTCACTGCTATTCTTGACCTCTACAGCGAAATGTTCATTGGTGCTCAGACGGTAAGTGCTGATGGAGTTGATGCCCACGTCGGGGTCGTGCGCGCTCGGGAGCAGGAAGCTCGTTCCCGGTGCCACTGACTCCACGATTTCCAAACGAAACTCCTCATTCGAGAAACTGGGGGAATTGTCATTTACATCCAATATCTCGATTTCGGCGCTATGTAACTCCACGGGATTATCAATTATAATCTCATTACTCAGAACGCACTTACTGTTCTGTCCACAGAGTTTCTCTCTGTCTAATTTAACATTCACAAACAGATTACCGTTATCTAAATTTACCTTAAAATACTGCTCATTGGCATCGGACATTATCCGGGGTTTGCGATGAGCTAAATCCTTCACGTCTAATGCTAAATCCTTGGCGACATTCCCAACAAAGGCCCCGCGCTCCAACTCCTCAAGAATTGAGTAACGGATCTGTCCAGAGACATATTCGCAGACACAAAGCAGGGAAATAAAAGACCACGTTAGCATTCTCTGTCCGAATTAGTCCTCTCATTCGGAGTGCGGTGGGGAACGAGACGGGGAGATTGCGGCAACCACCTGTATGCTGAGAAAGATCGAAATTTTTTTGATGAACACTTGATATCCTCTTCTAACAGTTGAGAAAGATTGTGTGGTAAAACATGGCTGTTAGATGTGAATGTAAACACTAAATCTCTGCTTTTCTCTCTTTCCGGTTCTTCGCCGTGCGCGGTATAAGGGGAGGGGTGATGGGTCTGTGGCAGCATATGAGTACCTCATTGGTACACAGCGACACAAAGAGTCTCGGCCAATAATTGCACGATACAATCGTTAAAGCTGGTTGCGTCAACAGTGCAGAAGGAAGTAGTCATTTGGCAAGCAGTTTCATTCAGGGTAAAATGTTTCCTTTAAGAATGTGCACGTATTGTTACAAACTCCCATCGCCCGTCTGCATTACTTTATTGTTTACAATTTTCCAAAAGTCAGAATTCATTTCATCTTTACACTGAAAATCATTTCTACAACTGTTGTTCGTCAGTTCCCGAATAACAATGGCGAAGATACAACTCTCCAAAATGTTATTGTGAGTGGAGCACTCTTCCGACCACTTTTATTTCATTGATTAGTTAAACTAACGATTCTCAAGTTTAACAATACAGTGTTTCTTACCAACTTTTGTCTGTTTATATAATGACTGCTCATTTTCTCCCGAAGAAAATATGACTCGCTTAACGTTACGCAGGTTTCGGTGTGCTTACGTGCCTTGACTGATATTTAATATATCAGTGCATGCTATAGCCTGTGCAGTTTAAAATACGGTTAATTAGTTCTAGTGCAATCGTAACTACCCCAAATGTCCACTGTAATTTTACAAATAATCGGATCCATTTTGCTGCTGATATTTAAAGGTTAACGCGGATTTCTGATGAATGCCAGGAAATCGGAATGCACAGTTAATCCACACTGCCCTTTTAATATTCCGGACACAGTCAACAGCAAGGACAATAAGTTAAAGACCGCCAGCAAAGAGCACGATTTTAATTTTATTTGTGCTATAGTAATGATACTATCCGTATTATATTCAGTCATTGAAGTGTTTCAGCACATGTTTACTGTAGCCATTCTATCAGTGCATGCTTCAGACAATGAATTGACAATGATAATCGATGTAGGATTGCAAGCCTGTGAATAGGACAGCTCATCAGACCAGTTAGTTTTAGTACTCCCCAGTGTAAATGAATTTGCCATATTGAGAACAGTAACACATACCATGTGCCAGCTTAATTTTGATCAAATTAATTAGCAGGAAGGGCAAACACTGCAAAAGGTTATTCTATTGCGTTTGTTTACAGTCTGCTGATTAGATAACACACAACAAACAGCTGTTCAGCTAATTACTGGTAAACTGCAGAACAGTAACAGATCAGTAAGAAACTCAACCACTGCGTTTTGTCAAGGCTGAGATTAAACACAAACAAGCGAAATCAAGAGCACTTTTGAATATCGAGGAAAATGTTTGGATTCCGGGTTCAGTAGGATTATATTGCATGTGATCATGTGACTGTAGGATTAAATTATTAAGATCTTTCAAATCCAGTTTAACTGTTTAGACATGCAAGAAATTTTGCAGATGCTAGAATCCTGAATAGCACACAGAAAATCCTGGAGGAACTCAGCAGACCAGGCAGCATCTATAGAAAGAAATAAACAGTCGCCGTTTTGGGAATGAACCCAAAACATCGACTGAGGTGCTGTCTGACCTGCTGATTTCCTCCAGCATTTTCTGTGTGTTACTCCAGCTGAGCTCTTTCTTTTGTTAACTTGCCTTTTCATAATTCCATATTCACCTTTTACTCACTTATTCTGACAGCTATTTTTCCTCCTATCCCCAGTACCCTCAGTTATTCTCTTCAAGATATTCTATCTCGAATGACGCTACTGTTGTCAGCTTCTCAACCAATGCTTCAGATCTGCTTTGTTGTTTCCTCAAAGGTTCCTCTTTGATCACATGCCTGATCTGTTACATACCCCTGCAAGTTGGTTTTAAGCCATTTTTTTACTTGGTAGAACCACAATAATTTCAGATAAAGACCATCAACTAGCAATGTTGACTCAGTTTCTCTTTCCAAAGACATTGCCTGCTTCCAGCAATATCTACTTTTGGGCCAGACTTCCAGTATCTGCAGTTTATTTATAAGATTTCCCTTGTCCTCAGCTTCCAATCATTCATCCCCTACAGTCCATAAATCTTTATGTAATCATCATAATTACTACCATGGCTTGCAGTTAAATTGGACTCTTTCCATCTTGGCTTGTGATTCATTTCTTAATTATTTCTAGTACACTTGCCTCTCAATAAACACAATGTCAAGCTGAGTTCCTCCAGCATTTTGTATGTGTTACTCCTCTCCATAATATCATCAAGAAAAAAAACCATCTTCTATTTTGGTTGTGGAGCAATGCAGTACCAATACAAATCGTATGACCCAAAAAGTCCATGCCAATTATGGTGCCCATTCAGCTAACTCCTATTTTCTGCATTTGGCCCATTATCACTCTAAGCCTGGGGTCCCAACCTTTTTATGCTAGGGACCCCTACCATTAAGCAAGGTGTACCTGAATACCAGTTGGGATCCCCTGCCCCTTCACGCATTTTTCCAAGCATTTTTTAAATAACAAACCCAGGAGATTATGCAGCTGCTGTAAACCCAGAGTAAACTGATAATGTATCTCGGCTTAGAATGACAACTCTTGTATTCCTCTCCATAGTTGATTCCTAACCTGCTAATTTGCTCCAGCATTTTGTGTGAAATTACAACAAAATTGCCGTATTATCTTAAAAGACAGTCTGCAGTTTGCACAATAATACAAACCATAGAGATTGGGACGTTATGTTGCAGTTGCATAAGTTGATGGTGAGACCTCACTTGGAGTACTGTGTAGTTTTGGGAAAAAGTGACTAAACTGGAATTATTAGACAAAACATTCATGAGGATGTTGCCAGGACTAGGAAGAAGTTACCCAGGTTGGTTCTTGTAGAAGAACGAGGGACAATCTTATAGGAATATTTTAAATTATGCAAGGCATAGATAAGATTTTAATAGAGCTGAAACATTGGCCCACGTTGTCAGAGTTGCCCTGGATTTCCCGCATCTGCAGAATCTCTTGTAATTATGCTTGTTCTTTTAGTTTGCTATCCTGTAATGATTTGGGAATATGAATGCTGCTTAAATTGTCAGACAGAGCTGAGAATGACTTACTTCAGTACTGCGGAAGGTTACTGAAGTAAACGTGGGATCTGCAGATAGGCCTGGTGGTGGCTGGATGTCTAGTTGGTGATAGAGCTCACTGCTTACACAGTTTCATTCTCAAAAACTACCCATATGCTCTTTTCCCATTGTGGGCACTTATAGGGATGTTCCCAATAATCATTGGGGTATTCTTTTATTTACAAATTAAATTATTTTTTTGCAGATTTCTCTATAAGCTTTGCAATAATGACTCAAAATATTTGCATGATTATTTTAATTCTTCTAACTCAACTTTTGACCCCACTGTCCTCAGACCTGTTTTATTTAAACATTTCATTTAAATTGAAGAAACAGTGGCTCATTATTTGTGCAGACATCCATAAGTCTGAAGATTCAGCATGGAGTACAACAATTTCAATATCAATTGCTATTCATGATGCAACAGCCTCAGGGTTGGAATCATGCAAATTATATTGATGAGATGGAGTTGATGACAAAGTGGCTCTTCAAAATTCTGGGAAAATTGAATAATGGTCTAATGGGTGTTTTCTTCTTCTATACTCCTTTGTGTTATTCAAAAAAGTTATGTGAAAATTCTGGTGATTCCTACAATGTATTCTACTATATTGCTCAAATTCTTCTCTTTTGTTTCTTTACATACCATTATCATCTTTTCTCTTTGCTGTATTCTACTATTGTTATTTAAATATAAACACAAGGAAATCTGCAGATGCTGGAAATTCAAACAACACAACACACAAACTGCTGGTAGAACACAGCAGGCTAGGCAGCATCTAACGGGAGAAGCAATGTCCATGTTTCGGGCCGAGACCCTTCGTCAGGACTAACCGAAAGGAAAGATAGTAAGAGATTTGAAAGTAGAGGGCCTCCTGTCCCATGGTCCTTTCCCTTCTCCAGCTCGGTATCACTTTCGCCAATCTCCTTTCCAGCTCTTAGCTTCATCCCACCCCCTCCGGTCTACTCCTATCATTTTGCATTTCCCCCTCCACCCTCTACTTTCAAATCTCTTACTATCTTTCCTTTTGGTTAGTCCAGATGAAGGGTCTCGGCCCGAAACATCGACAGTGCTTCTCCTTATAGATGCTGCCTAGCCTGCTGTGTTCTACCAGCATTTTGTGTGTGTTGTTATTTAAATATATCTGTTTTGCACCCTGTCACTGACATTCTCAATGATACATTCCACCCAACCCACTTTTCATTCCCCTGAATTTGATTGGTTTGCATCATTGACATTGTCTTAATACTGCTGGAATTTCAGCAACCCGAAGTGTTAAATGCTTCATTGTGCAAATATGCCTTGTGAATGCAATGTCATGAGAAATAGTGAATCACATACAAGAGAAAATCTGCAGATGCTGGAAACCCAAAGCAACACACAAAATGCTGGAGGAAGACCACAAGACCCTAAGACATAGGAAAGACATTTCTTTCATTTAGTCCTGACGAAGGGTCTCGGCCCAAAATGTTGACAGTGCTTCTTCCTATAGATGCTGCCTGGCCTGCTGCGTTCCACCAGCATTTTGTGTTTGTTTCTCATACGTTAACTGTTTCATTCCCTGAATCATCTGCTGGACCCTCTCCAATGACAACACATCCTTTCCGAGATACGGGGCTTAAAAAGGTTGACAATACTCCAAGTGCGGCCTGACTGGATTCTTATAAAGGCTCAGCATTATCTCCTTGCTTGTATATTCTACTCACCTTGAAATAAATGCCAACATCGCAATTGCCTTTTTTTACCACAAGCTCAAGCTGTAAATTAACCTTCTGGGGATCTTGCACGAGGACTCCTAGATCCCCTGCAACTCTGATGTTTGAACTTTCTCCCCATTCAGGTAATATTCAGCACTATTGTTCCTGTTACCAAAATGCATTATCATACATTTACCAACACTGTACATCTGTCACTTTTTTACCCATTCTTTCAATTTGTCCTGCTGCAATCGCATTGCTTCCTCGGCACTTCCTACCCCTCCAGTTATCTTCATATCATCCACAAACTTTGCCACAAAGCCATCAATTCCATTATCTAAATCATTTGCAAACAATGTGAAAACCAGCGGTCCCAATACTGATGCTAGAGGAACACTACTAGTCATTGAGAGCCAGCAGGAACTCAGCAGGCTAGGCAACAGCTATGGAAAAGAGTAAACAGTCGATGTTTTGGGTCATGTTTTTTCATCACGGTCTTTGTCCAGCTTAGTATACTGCATTGTAGTTTATTGTTCACTGGGAGAACTAAAAGCAGTAAGGATGATCAAATTACAGAATTTCTCCAGTCAGTTCTCAGATATGGCCTGCCACTTTAGTTCTACATGCTACTCCCAATTCATCCGCTCTTTCTTTCACCTTCTGTACTGTTCCACTGAAGTTCTGTGTAAATTCCAGTAACTACACTATATTATCTTAAACTGAAAATATTTGGCCCTCCATACTCAATACTACACTTAGGTATTATAGATAATCAGCTATTCAAGTCTTGCATATTGGTAGTGAAGTGGTTGAGTTATTAGAGTAATAACTCTGTTTTAGCAACTCAGAAATATAATGAAATCTCATAACGGAAGTTGTGGATTTTAAATACAGTTAAATGTAATGCGAAATTTAAAAAAAACACCTTTGTGATGTTGACCATGAAAGGACCAGATTATGATAGAAATCTTGAGCAACATGAAGTTTGAGACCGTAAGACCATAGGACATAGGAGCAAATTTGGGACATTTAACCTATCGAGTCTGCTCCACCATTCCATGGTGTCTGATTTAATATCCCTCTCAGCCCCATTCTTCAACCTTCAGCCTGTAACCTTTGATGTCCTTATTAATCAATTTACCAACGTCTGCTTTAAATATACCCAATGATTCAGGCTCCTCCACCACCTGTGGCAGTAAAGATCACAGATTCACTACCCTCTGGCTAAATAAATTCCCTTCTTCTCTGTTTCTTGTACACTGAGTCTATGCTGTCTGCTCCTAGACTTCCCCACTATAGGAAACACCCTCTCCATTTCAGCTCCATCAAGGACTTTCAATATTCAACAGGTTTCAATGCAATCCCTCTCATTCTTTCCCAGGATCACTCTTGTAAACCTTATCTGGTCTGACTCCAATATCAGCATATTCATTCTTAGATAAAGGGCCCAGAACAGCTCACTATACTCCAAGTGCAGTCTGATCAATGTTTTATAAAGCCGCAGTGTTAGAAGGGAACTCAACCAATGAGGCAGCATCTAATGCAAGGGAATAAGCATTTGATGTTTCAGATAGAAACTATTCATTAAGACTCTGTTGAGGACCGTTTTTTGTGTGTCACTCAAGAGTTCCACATTTGCAGAATCTCTTGTGTTAATGATAAAGATCTATCTGGCCCCCAAATAATAGTTCATGGTAAAAAATTTGCCATATTCACTTCTTGTGGACTATACCTGATCCTACAGGCACAACAATATAATTGACTGTTAACTGTTCTCTGAACAGTTTAGCAAGCCATTCAATCATCACCAATGAGCTTTCAAGAACCTGCTCAAACATTACAAGGAAACCCACATGTGCTTATCACCTACCACCCTCCTTCTGATGAATATTCAGTACTTCACCAGAACAATGTTTGAAAGAAGCATTGATGAAGGGTGTTAGCCCAAAACATGGAAGGTTTATTCATTTCTATAGATGTGCTTGGCCTGGTGACTTCCTCTAGCATTTTGTATGTGCTGCTCTGCACTTTCAGCTTCTGCAGCATTTCTTGTGTTTATATTGTTGCATGCAATTGACGATAAACTGGACTGGTCACAGAACACTGAGGCTGTCTACAAGAAGGGGCAGAGCCGTCTCTATTTCCTGAGGAGACTGAGGTCCTTTAACATCTGCTGGATGATGCTGAGGATGTTCTATGATTCTGTGGTGGCCAGTGCTATCACGTTTGCTGTTGTGTGCTGGGGCAACAGGCTGAGGGTAGCAGACACCAACAGAATCAACAAACTCATTCGTAAGGCCAGTGATGTTGTGGGTGTGGAACTGGTCTCTCTGACGGTGGTGTCTGAAAAGAGGATGCTGTCCAAGTTGCATGTCATCTTGGACAATGACTCCCATCCACTCCATAATGTACTGATTAGTCACAGGAGTACATTCAGCCAGAGACTCATTCCACAAAGATGCAACACTGAGCGTCATAGGAAGTCATTTCTACCTGTGACCATCAAACTTTACAACTCCTCCCTTGGAGTGTCAGACACCCTGAGCCAATAGGCTGGTCCTGGACTTGTTTCCATTTGGCATGATTAACATTATTATTTAATTATTTATGGTTTTATATTGCTATATTTCTTCACTATTCTTGGTGCGGCTGTAATGAAACCCAATTTCTCTTGGGATCAATAAATTATGTCTGTCTGTCTATGTAAAAAGACAACACAATGCACTTTGGCTAGGAAAATTAAATGACCATCACAAAATGTGAATTGGCTGCATCATTTTTCATCTAGCTTGGGAAGTCATGAAGATTGTACAGTACTGTGCAAATGTGTTAGGCATGTATATTAGTTAGGGTGCCTAAGACTTTTGCATAGTACTGTAGTAATGTCATGTATTGCACTGTACAGCTGCCACATAACATATATGAGTGATGATAAACTTGCTTCTGATGTAAGTGCCTATTGTGGAATGAGAGTGGAAAAAGGGCAGGGCTTGCTGAGGGAGCAGGAAACACCAGGGAGACATTCTGTAATGATCAATAACCAGTTGTTTGGAATCAAATGATCTTGCCTGCTGTCTCAGGGAGGGATATGTCTGTACCCGCACCATGACCACCAACCCTTCCAGTACTTCTTCCTTGCCACCTGTCCCACACCATTTCCACGGGACTC
The DNA here is from genome assembly GCF_030144855.1 of Hypanus sabinus. Lineage (NCBI taxonomy): Eukaryota > Metazoa > Chordata > Chondrichthyes > Myliobatiformes > Dasyatidae > Hypanus > Hypanus sabinus. The sequence goes on along the minus strand of NC_082720.1, from coordinate 57,061,909 downwards.
CAGACTGTGCCTAAGACTTTTGCACAGTGCTGTAGCAGCAAGACTTTGTCTGTGGCAGGTAAAGAATTAACTAAGATGTGAAATAAACCTGCTTAAACTTTTCCTTCAAAATCCTCAGAGAGTTCTCACTCCATCATCCTCCCCCACCTATCCACCTTCCCCCTTTCCTTGGTGTTACCTATCACTGGCCAGCTTGTACTCCTCCATCCCCAAACCCTTCTCCACCCCTGCCTTCTTATTGTGGCTTCTGCTCCATTCATTTCCAGTCCTGATGAAGGCATGAAATGTTGACTCGACTGATGCTGCCTGACTTGCTGAGTTCCTCCAGCATTTTGTGTGCATTACTCTGGATCGCCAGCATCTCCAGAATCCCTAGTGATTCCTCATAATCTGTCACATGAGCATCTCTCCCTGTTAATCATCATATTGACGATATCTGAAGACTCATCTTCACATTGAGCAGATACTCCCCTTTATTGAAAAGGGAGTATTATTTCTAAATTTATTTATTATTTATTTCTAATTATTTAATTTAGTGATACAGCATGGAGTAGGCCCTTCAAGCTTTATTTGTCATGTACATCAAAACATACTGTGAAATACATTATTTGCATAATTGTCCAATACATACTGAGATGTGTTTGAAGCATCCAGCAAGTATCACCATGCTTCTAGCACCAAGGTGGAGTTCCCACAGCTTATTAACCACAACTCAAATGTCTTTGGAATGTGGGGGAAAGCCAGAGCACCTGTAGATGCTTAGATCATACAGTTACACAGAACATATACCTTCTTACAGACAGGAATGGGATTTACATCTGGCATAGTAAAATATTTCACTCCCACGCTGTCCTGTGTTATGGCAGTGAGTTAAAAGATAAACTCAAATCTGATCTGTGGGCTCAAAAACAGGCATCCATGACACACTTAGAACCAGCAGCAGCTGCAGAAGTATACCCCACCATAATATATAACTTCATGGCGATCATACACCATCAATAGAGTCTAGTGAGGGATTACTCCCAAGCTGCATAGACAAGTATGGTAGAAGCAGCACTGGGTACATCTAAAACTTTGTTGTGACACGATGGACCTGTGACACACTACAATGTGTAAGTGAAAAATATACTGCAGATGACACAATCTAACGAAAAACAGAAACTGCTGGAAATGCTCAGCAGGTCATACTGCATCTGTAGGAAGAGAAAAAGAAACAATGAGACCTTCCATCAGAAGTACAGTAGAGAACACAATGATTGCAGATGACAGAAGTAAGCAATTGATTGAATCAAAGCTGTGCTGTGGTGTTAGAACTCAGATGTTAATTATTATCACTGATTTATATGAAACAAAATGTATTCCTTTGAGGCAGCAATACTCTAAAATCATAAGATTATTACAAATTACAGAATTAAGAAACAAAAACTGCAAATAAATACACAAATAAAATAATTAATAGTCACATAAGTAAATGAATGAATAGATAGAAAGAATTATGAGATGTTGTTCATGAGTTTATGAAGTATTCAGAAATAAGAAGGTGCAGGGGAAGAAATTATTGGGTTGGGCCTACAGGCTCCTATACTTTCACACCCCCACCCAGTGGTAGTAAAGGAAATGGTCACGTCCTGTGTCTTGTATGGTAAAGGTCCACAGAAATGGATGCCACCTTCTTGAGGAACTGCTTCTTGAAGATGTCCTCTGTGGTGAGAACGGTTTCATTCTGGTCCTTTGATCCACACCACTCCAGCAAACCTACAATCACAATTGCCCCTAATCTAATCACATGACATTTACAATGACCTATTAACCTACCCAGAATGTTTTCGACTGTGGGAGGAAACCAGAGCACCTGGGGGAAAACCGATACTTTCCATAGGGTTTACATTCAGAAACTCTTTACAGGACAGTGCTGGAGATGAACTCCAAACTCCAGAATGCCTGAGCTGTGATAACATCCAGCTGACCACTATGTTACTGTGGCACCCGAATATAGTTGTACCCATAATGCAGCTGGCTGAGTCTACAAAACTCTGTAGCCTTTTGTGATCCTGTGCATTGGAGCCTCCATACCAGGCTATAATACAACCAATCAGAATGGTTTCCACAGTACACTTGTAGAAGTATGTATGTTCTGTCAGTGTCTTTGGTGACATACTGAATTTCCTCAGTCTCCTAATGAAGTAGAGCTACTGGCATGTCTTCTTCATGATTGTATCCATGTGGCCAAACTTAGACCCTCCCAAGGTGTTGACACACAGGACCTTAAAGTTTTACTCTTTCCACCGCTGATCCCTCGATAAGGATTGGTGTATGTTACTGATTTTCATCTAATTCTTCAATGACTTTTCTTCCAATATAAGGTGATAATAGGTAAACTTGGGTAATGATTGAAGTTCAATTTCACTTTTAACTCCTCAGCAAGTAGAGTTAACCTGCCTGTCTGTAGTAAGACAGTCTCAACACTGGTACAGCTGGTAGAGACACTGTCTCAGAGCATCATTAACTCAGGTTCAACCCTGACCTCTTGTGCTGTCTGCTTTGAGTTTGCATGTCTTCATGGTGAGGGTGTGGGTTTACTATGGGAGTTTGGTTTCTTTTTAACACTGGATTGGTAGGTTACATAAACACTGTAATATACTTCTGGTGTGTAGGTAAGTTGTACCATCTCTTTTATTTAGAGTTCCAGCATAGAACAGGCCCCTCCACCCCAATGAGCCATGCTGTTCTGCAACCCACCTATTTAATCCTTGACTAATCACAGGGCGACTTACAATGATCAATTAACCTACTAACTGATAAATCTTTGGACGGTGGGAGGAAATTGGAGCAGCCAGAGTAAACCACATGCTTATGGGAAGGACATACAAATTTCTTACAGAGAATGCAGGAAATGAACTCCAAATTCTGACTACCTGAGTGGTACCATGGTGCCCTTGGGGGAAGGTGCTTGGGGAGAGGGAGGCAGAGATGGAAATGTGAGGAAAATAAAATGGGTTAGGGTCGGCCAATTATGAACAAGAAAAAATCTTCAGATGCTAGGAATCCAAGCAACACTCACAAAATGCTGGAGCAACTCAGTAGGCCCGGCAGCATCTATGGAAAAGAGTACAATTGGTGTTTTGGGCCGAGACCCTTCACTAGCCTACTAAGTACCCAGGACACCTTCAGGGAGTGGTGTCTCAGAAAAGCAGCATCCTTTATTAACGACCTCCAGCACCTAGGGCGTACCCTTTTTTCCTTGTTACCATCAGGTAGGAGGTACAGAAGCCTGAAGGCACACACTCAGCAATTCAGGAACAGCTTCTCCCCCTCTGCTATCCGATTCCTAAATAGACATTGAACTGTTGGACACTACCTAATTTTCTTTAATATCAGTAATTACAGTAATTCTTTTTTTTTGCACATTCTTTAATCTATTCAATATATGTATACATATCAATCTTATTGTATTAGGGAACTATTTAATAATCTCATCTGAACAGGACAGAAGTTGTCCTTGAGCCTAGTGGTATTTTCTAATTGATGGGAGGGGAGACAAAAAAGAATGTCCAGGATAGGTGGCATTTTTGATTATGCTGTTTGCCTTACCAACACAGAGGGATGTGTGTACAGAGACTGTGGAGGGGTGGCTGGCATTCACAATGTGCTGAGCAGTTTCCTCCAGTCTTTGTAGTTTCTTGCAATCATGGGCAGAGTGATTTCCATACCATTCCATACCAAAATGTGATGCATTAAATAGGCTGTTTTCTATGGTGTACATATAAAAATTGGCTAGGATCAAAAAGGACATGCCAAATTTCTTTAGCCACCATAACAAAAAAAGAACACAGAGAAATTTTGTTTGCAGTAGATACCAAGTGACATGGAAGAAAAATGGTTCAATTAGACTATCACTTATTCTATTTCCACAGGTCATGAAGAAGCTTTCTGTCTTCAATTTGATTACAGCAGTTTAATTTCCTCTGAGAATTTTGTACACATCAGAAGTAACCAAATAGTGCACTACAATGATTCATTAATACAGTCACTTGCTTACTGTCACCAGTGACATCATAGTCTACCCAGTTACTTTTACAATGACAATAGTCTGGAATTCCTCCATGCGCCATGCGCAAGGCTCGGGATACCTCCACTTCCGCTATAGCACCTACCCTCATGTATCCGAGCTTTCAGGGCCCGGATTGGCCTCACCAGTCACCCTTGGACCCACAGTCACAAACCCTCCACCTGACAGAAGTCGTGGTCGTCTTCAACTCCGAAGGACGAACAACAATGTAAAAATCTGGAATATGCAGTAAGATATTCAGCTCTTCCTGTACCTGTCCATCGTTCAATTGTACGATGACTAACCTCTACCTCAACATAAATTTTCCAATTTCTGAATTGTACCTTCTGACATGCATTTTAAACAAAAATAATCTGTTCAAGGGATAGAGTTTAAGAGATGCGATGTAATGATGCAGCTATATAAAACTCTAGTTAGGCCACACTTGGAGTACTGTGTCCAGTTCTGGTTGCCTCACTATAGAAAGGATGTGGAAGCATTGGAAAGGGTATAGAGGAGATTTAACAGGATGCTGCCTGGTTTAGAGAGTATGGATTATGATCAGAGATTAAGGGAGCTAGGGCTTTACTCTTTGGAGAGAAGGAGGATGATAGGAGACATGATAGAGGTATACAAGATATTAAGAGGAATAGACAGAGTGGACAGCCAGCGCCTCTTCCCCAGGGCATCACTGCTCAGTACAAGAGGACATGGCTTTACTTAAAGGGGAGGGAAGTTCAAGGGGGATATTAGAGGATGGTTTTTCACTCAGAGAGTGGTTGGTGCATGGAATGCACTGCCTGAGTCAGTGGTGGAGGCAGACACACTAGTGAAGTTTAAGAGAATACTAGACAGGTATATGGAGGAATTTAAGGTGGGGGGGTTATATGTGAAGCAGGGTTTGAGGGTCAGCTCAACAATGTGGGCCGAAGGGCCTGTAATGTGCTGTACTATTCTATGTTCTATTCTATGTTAAACTACAATTTTTAACTGATATTTTATTAGTATTGTTGATGGGAGTTGCCGATATTGAAGTTTTTTTTCTGAAGAAAAGTTTCAGGTTGGAACCCTTCAGTGAATAACATACTTTAGTATCTTCCATTATTTTAATTGATTGTTCTTTAATGTTAAACCCACAGCATTATCAGTTCATATCCTGCACTAAGTGCTAATAGAAAGAAAGCATAGCAATGTCTCTACTTTCTTAGAAGTTTACAATAATTTGGCTTGCTTGTGAAAACTTTGACAAACTTCTACAGATGTACGGTGGAGAGTGTATTGAGAGATTGCATGGAAAAAACTACAAAACATAGTGGATAAAGCTCAATCCATCACTGGTCAAGCCCTCTCCACTACTGAACACGTCGACATGGAGCGCTGATGCAAAAAAGCAGCATCCGTCATATGGGACTCCCAACATCCAGGCCTTGCTCCCTTTTCACTGCTGCCATCAGGAAGGAGGTACAGGAGACTCCAGACCCACACTACCAAGTTTAGGGACAATTATGAACTCTTAACCATCAGGCTCTTGAATTGGGGGCATAACTTCACTCAACTTCGCTCACCCCATCACTGAACTGTTTCCACAAGCTATGGACTGATTTTCAAGGGCTCATCATCTCATGTTCTATTTTTGCTTATTTATTATTATATTTTTATTTTTCCTTAGCTCAAGCTGATAAAACCTGAGGTATAGGCAAAGCCAAGTACACTCATTTCTCAATTGCTAGGAACTTTCAGACTCTCCCAATGGTGTTTAGTATTGTGGCTTTCCAGAGATTTACATAAATATTGCTGTGCAGGCCTTTTTGTTTAATGCTACGTTGTAGTGACTTTGAGATGATACCAGTTGTAGATATTACTATTGGGACAATGTATACCCTGTTCCTGTTTAATTGTCTTTCAGTTTCAGTTCAGCATATTTCTGGTGTTTTTCACTTTTTGATTTCTGTATGTAATGAGTGTTTGGAATGGCTGTATCTATTAAGTAAGTAGTTGTTGCCTATTTATCCTGTAATATTAAATCCAGACTGTTATTATGGATTGTCCTATCCATAATAATGGACCAGTCGTAACATAATTTGCAGGACTTTGAGTCTAAAACTGGATCAAACTTGTAACTGGATCAAACTAAGCTATGGTATCTTTTATGATTTTGTATTTTAAAGCAAGATTTTGGTGAGTGATGTTTGCCACTTGATTGTGCCTGTGTAAGTAATCAGATTGAGTTAAAGCTCTGCAGGGTCCAGTAAACTGTTGGATCATTTCTGGTTTCTCTTGGCATCTTCTGCATTTATTGTCTTGAATTTGTTACTCTTTTATTAAGTATTTTTCATATTTTTGTGTTAACAAATTGGTCCTGTATTGCTACACAGAACCCCTCCGTTTCTTCCTTTTATTATTATTACTATTATAACCATATAACCATTTAACAATTACAGCACAGAAACAGGCCATCTTCACCCTTCTAGTCTGTGCTGAATGCTTACTCTTACCTAGTCGCACTGACCCGCACTCAGCCCATAACCCTCCATTCCTTTCCTGTCCATATACCTATCCAATTTTACTTTAAATGACAATATTGAACCTGCCTCTACCACTTCCACTGGAAGCTTGTTCCACATAGTTACCACTCTCTGAGTAAAGAAATTCCACCTCGTATTACCCTTAAACTTTTGCCCCCTAACTCTCAACTCATGTCCTCTTGTTTGCATCTCCCTTACTCTCAATGGAAAAAGCCTATGCACGTCAACTCTATCTATCCCCCTCATAATTTTAAATACCTCTATCAAGTCCCCCCTCAACCTCCTACGCTCCAAAGAATACAGACCTAACTTGTTCAACCTTTCCCTGTAATTTCGGTGCTGAAACCCAGGTAACATTCTAGTAAATCTTCTCTGTACTCTGTCTATTTTGTTGACATCCTTCCTATAATTCAGTGACCAGAACTGTACACAGTACTCCAAATTCGGCCTTACCAATGCCTTGTACAATTTTAACATTACATCCCAACTCCTATACTCAATGCTCTGATTTATAAAGGCCAGCATACCAAAAGCTTTCTTCACTACCCTATCCACATGAGATTCCACCTTCAGGGAAGTATGCAACATTATTCCTAGATCATTCTGATCTACTGCATTCTTCAATGCCCTACCATTCACCATGTATGTCCTATTTGGATTATAAGCATTATAAGCATTATAAGCACTCACACTTATAAGCATTAAACTCCATCTGCCATCTTTCAGCCCACTCTCCTAACTGGCCTAAATCTCTCTGCAAACTTTGAAAACCTACTTCATTATCCACAACACCACCTACCTTAGTATCATCTGCATACTTAATAATCCAATTTACCAGCCCATCATCCAGATCATTAACGTATATGACAAGCAACATTGGACCCAGTACAGATCCCTGAGGTACACCACTAGTCACCGGCCTCCAACCTGACAAACAATTATCCACCACTGCTCTCTGGCATCTCTCATCCAGCCACTGTTGAATCCATTTTACTACTTCGATATTAATACCTAACAATTGAACCTTCCTAACTAACCTTCCGTGTGGAACCTTGTCAAAGGCCTTAAGGAAATCCATATAGACAACATCCACTGCTTTACCCTCGTCAATTTTCTTCATAACCTCTTCAAAAAACTCAATGATTTCTCAAACATGACCTTCCATGCACAAATCCATGTTGACTGTTCCTAATCAGACCCCGTATATCCAGATAATTATATATACCATTCCTAAGCATACTTTCCATTAGTTTACCCACCACTGATGTCAAACTGACAGGCCTATAATTGCTAGGTTTACTCTTAGAACCCTTTTTAAACAATGGAGCCACATAAACAATATGCCAATCCTCCGGCACCATCCCCGTTTCTAATGACATTTTAAATATTTCTGTCAGAGCTCCTGCTCTAACCTCCCTCAGGGTCCTAAGGGATATCCTGTCAGGATCCGGAGATTTATCCACTTTTATATTCCTTAAAAGTGCCAGTACTTCCTCCTCTTTAATTGTCATAGTTTCCATAACTTCCCTACACATTTCCCTTACCTTACACAATTCAATATCCTTCTCCTTGGTGAATACCGAAGAAAGGAAATCGTTCAAAATATACCCATCTCTTTCGGCTCCACACATAGCTGTCCACTTTGATTCTCTAAAGGACCAATTTTATCCCTCACTATCCTGTTGCTATTAAAATAACTGTAGAAACCCTTTGGATTTATTTTCACCTTACTTGCCAAAGCAACCTCGTATCTTCTTTTAGGTTTTCTAATTTCTTTCTTAAGATTCTTCTTACATTCTTTATATTCCTCAAGCACCTCATTTACTCCATGCTGCCTATATTTATTGTAGATATTATTATAATCTTAAATTTTTGTATTTGCACAGTTTGTTGTCCTTTGCACATAAGGGTCTGTCCGTTTTGTTGGCTCTGGTCTTTCATTGATTCTATTTTGTATGTTTGTATTTACTATGAAAGTCTGCAAAAAGATGAATTTCAGCATTGTGTATGTTGATATACTGTGTATGTACTATGTTGATGAATTTACTGTGAAGCTTTAAAGCTTCTCTCTCTCTTTGAGAGAAAGGCTCTTTTACTATAACTTCATTCTCTCCAACTTGCAAAGAAGTCTTTTCAGTATGGGACCATGAATGAGGGAATTTAGTCATTGTGGAAGACTAGAGAATGAGGGATTCATGATTGCAGGATAAAAAGAGGTAAGCAGAGATTTAAAAAGATGTTCAGATGACCAATACAATGCTAAGGTAATACAGACAGTGAGGCTGCCTCATTACATGAGACCCAGATAAAATCCTGACAAACACAAGGAAATCTGCAGATGCTGGAAATTCAAACAACAATACACAGAAAATGCTGGTAGAACACAGCAGGCTAGGCAGCATCTATAGGGAGAAGCGCTGTCAACGTTTCAAGCCAAGACCCTTCATCAGGACTAACCGAACGGAAAGATAGTAAGAGATTTGAAAGTAGTGGGGGGAGGGGGAAAAGCGAAATGATAGGAGAAGACTGGAGGGGATGGGATGAAGCTAAAAGCTGGAAAGGTGATTGGCGAAAGTGATACAGAGCTGGAGAAGGGAAAGGATCATGGGACGGATCCATGATCCGTGAAGGTGGGGGGGAGCACCAGAGGGAGATGGAAAACAGGCAGACAACTAGATATGTCAGGAATGGGGTAAGAAGGGGAGGAGGGGCATTAATAGAAGTTAGAGAAGTCAATGTTCATGCCATCAGGTTGGAAGCTACCCAGCCGGTATATAAGGTGTTGTTCCTCCAACCTGAGTTTGGATTCATTTTGACAATAGAGGAGGCCATGGATAGACATATCAGAATGGGAATGGGACGTGGAATTAAAATGTGTGGCCACTGGGAGATCCTGCTTTTTCAGGTGTACCGAGCGTAGGTGTTCTGTGAAACAGTCTCCCAGTCTGCGTCGGGTCTCAACAATATATAAAAGGCCACACCTGGAGCATCGGACGCAATATACCACACCAGCCCACTCACAAGTGAAGTGTCGCCTCACCTGGAAGGACTGTCTGGGGCCCTGAATGGTGGTGAGGGAGGAAGTGTAAGGGCAGGTGTAGCACTTGTTCCGTTTACAAGGATAAGTGCCAGGAGGGAGATCGGTGGGAAGGGATGGGGGGGTGGGATGAGTGGACAAGGGAGTCGCATAGGGAGCGATCCCTGCCAAAAGCAGAAAGAGGGGGGGAGGGAAAATGTGTTTGGTGGTGGGATCCCGTTGGAGGTGGCGGAAGTTATGGAGAATTATATGTTGGACCTGGAGGCTGGTGGGGTGGTAGGTAAGGACAAGGGGAACCCTAACCCGAGCGGAGTGGCGGGTGGATGGGGTGAGGGCAGATGTGCGGGAAATGAGAGAGATGCATTTGAGAGCAGAGTTGATGGTGGATGAAGGGAAGCCCCTTTGTTTAAAAAAGGAAGACATCTCCTTCGTCCTGGAAAGAAAAGCCTCATCCTGAGAGCAGATGCGGCAGAGACAGAGGAATTGTGAGAAGGGGATAGCCTTCTTGCAAGAGACAGGGTGGGAAGAGGAATAGTCCAGGTAGCTGTGAGAGTTTGTAGGCTTATAGTAGATATCAGTAGATAGGCCGTCCCCTGAGATGGAGACAGAAAGATCAAGAAAGGGGAGGGAGGTGTCGGAAATGGACCAGGTAAATTTGAGGGCAGGGTGAAAGTTGGAGGCAAAGTTAATGAAGTCGCCGAGGTCAGCATGCGTGCAAGAGGCAGCGCCAATGCAGTCATCAATGTAGCGAAGGAAAAGACGGGGATGGATACTGATATAGCCTTGGAACATGGACTGTTCCACAAAGCCAACAAAAAGGCAGGCATAACTGGGACCCATATGGGTAAAATCCTGACCTCTGGTTTCGTTCTGTAACCACATAGGTTCCCTAAAGGTAATTAATTTTTTTTCATGCAGGAGGTTCTGTAGATGCTGGAATTCTTGAGCCACATGCACAAAATGCTGGAGAAACTCAGCAAATCGGGCAGCAACTATCGTCCCTTTTGAAGAAGGGTCTCGGTCTGAAATGTTGACTGTTTACTCCTCTCCATAGATACTGCTTAAATTGCTGAGTTCTGAATTCAATAATCTTCCTCATTGCAAAGATGTGTTGATGGATAAGTTGGCAGTCTACTGTAAATTATCCCTAGTGTAGGTGCTCATTAAACTGACAGGCAATTGATACAGTATAGGTATACAAGGAAATGAGTGGGAAACTGGCATAATGCGATGAATGGTTTTCCATTTTTGTAACACAATTTAAAAATCAGAAAGGGACTAAAGTTTTGTTGGGACAGATTGAGAGGAAATGGTCTAACTGACATTTCATAATCACAGGATATGGTTTTGAAGTAATTATAATAGATAAGGATTGCTTTATTTTCATGTAACATTAATTGTTTCAGTTTGTCTGAAAGGAAGATGGCAGCAGATTTAAGTGTAATAACAGTATTGATTGAACATGAAAAGCCAAGAAAATTAGTGTTTTGAAGAAAGAGCTGAAGAATGAACAGATTTTGTTCATCAGCAGACTGAGAATCCTGTTTCAATATCAGAATCAGGTTTAAAATAATTGACATATATTGTGAAATCTGTCATTCCTCTGCACAGTACAGTGCAGTGCAATACATAAAAAACTATAAATCACATCTATCTATATATAGACATAGATACATATATTGTTGTGATTTATAGTTTTGTTTCATGGTTTGGTTCACTGCTTGTTCAGAAATTTGATGGTGGACTGGAAGAAGCTGTTCCTAAAATGTGTCACTGTTTTTAGGAGCCATTTTCCACATGGGACAGGAGGGAGTGAAGTGCAGAGGCTATGGTATCACCAGTAGACCGATTTAATTGATAAGTGTGGAAAATCAGTTTTAAGCAGTCCATGCCATAGTATAAGTCAGGTAAGATTGTATCCTCTCTAAAGCCAACATTGTTTTCTAGATAGGTGATGTATAATGCCTGATGTTATATCTTATCAGGCATTCTTGGTTGAACAAAGAAATACAACAGAGTCACCGAAGATCTACACACAAGTGCTGACAAACAACCAATATGAAAAAGAAGCCAAATTATGGAAGTACAAAATCAATCAATCAATAAATAAACAAATAAAATAATGCTGAATTGTAGAATCCTAGAAGGTGAGTCCATAGATTGTAGAAACTGTCCGGTGTTGAGGGGAGTGAAATTACCATATTGGTTCAGGAGTGTGATGGTTGAATGGTAACAACTGTTCCTGAAACAGGTGCACTCAGTAGTATTCTCCAAATGACAGTCTGAACAGATACTTTCTTCTCACTATATATTAGTATTATTAAATACTTAACTTTATCTGTTTAGTTTTGCTAACTGATTGGTTCCTTGATTATACTTCTTGCTTTACATTTAGAAATTGGATTTTTTGATCAAAATATAAGCATTTTATTCACTGAAGTTTATTCTTTACTACATAGATAGGCAGGTAATATTGGAAAGTTTCATAAGCACAAAATAATGGGAATAATGAAGATGAGCGTAGAGAGTAGGTCTTTCAGTGTCACTGAAAATGGGCCCACATGAACAATAGCTATTTTGCTAACAGAAGAAAGGGAGAGATTAGTGAAGGTGCTGTTCCTCATTTTCCAGTACGTCTTCACTATAAAACTGTTGCCGAATAACTGGAATACTGGTAATATAGTTTATTAGGTTGAAACACTAACAGTGACATGGTAGTGTTGCTATTAGCATGATGCTATTATAGCTTGAGGCATTCCAGGGTTGAGGGTAAATTTCCCAGCCATTCTGTAAGGAGTTGTTTTCCCCGAGGAATTCATGGGTTTTCACCAGATGCTCCAGTTTCCTCCCACAGGTTAAAGACATACTAGGTAGGTTAATTGGTCATTGTATATTGTCCCTTGATCAGATTAGGGATAATCGGGGTTGGGGGGGATGCTGAGATGGAGCGGCTCAGAGGGGTGGAAGGGCCTACTCTGCAGTGTATCACTGAATAAATAAATAAAAAGGTAGAAATGAGTCAATCGTCACAAATTGCTGAAAACCTTAGTTTCAACAGTTAGCTTCAGCTTGTGAAAGAATGTTTATATCTCAATATCCCATTTAAGTTTTATATAGTCATAATTAGGAGGGTCAAAGGAGATGACACATTTCCTGTAGCCTATATGGATTTTAAAATATATTTAACGTAGATCCACATGGAAAACTCATTTTTAAAGTTTAATCATCTGATCAAAAGGCTATTGTTGGTGAGTGTGATTGAGTGTCTTGTGGGTATCACAGGACTCCATACTAGGATTGTATTTCATAATGTCAATAACTTGCAATTACGTGTAAGGCAGCAGATTAAGAGGTTTTGAAGTTCAAAGTAAATAGTACTATCAAATTATGTATGTGTCACCAAATGCTACCATGGGATTCATTTTCTTACAGGCATTCACAGTAAAACAAAGAAGTGCAATTGAATCAATAAAAAAACTGTATATAAAGACAGACAAATTGTGCAAATACAAAAAGAAGTAAGTAATAATGAAAATAAACAAATAAGTAAATAAATAAAACTAAGAACATGGGTTGTAGAGTACTTGAATGTGAGTCCATAGGTTGGGTTCAATGATCAGTTCAATGCTGTGGTGAGTGAAAGTGTTCTCTCTGGTTCAGAAGCCTGATGGTTGAAGGGTAATAACTGTCCCTGAACTTGGTGGTGTGAGACCCTAGGTTCCTGTAGCTCCTTTATTGTTAGCAGCGAGAAAGGAGCATGGACTGGATCATGGGGCGTCCTCAATGATCGATGCTGTTTTTTTTTTATGGGAAGCTCTTTGCAGATGTGCTCATTGGTGGTGAGGACTTTTTCTTTAATGCACTGGGCTGTATCTACCACTTTTTTGCAGACTTTTCTAGTTTTCAAATGACAAAAGCATTCACCATTTGTTGTGTAGTCTGGAGAAAAATATCAATGGACTAGTCAGGAGTGCAGAAAATATCATTCAGCCTGGTGAAGTGTGAAATTATATTTAGAAATTAAATTTAGGATGGACAAGCAAAGCAATTCAATACCTTTTAAGATGTTAAGAAATGTGGGGAAACAAGGGTACATTTGATTGCATGTCCTTAGATCCCCGATGGCATGTGAGCATGTACGTAAACTGGTTAAAAAACTAGGATTTTTCATGTATTGGAAGAAGAAAATTAGAAAATATATAGAATTTCTCTCTCACTAATTAGTTACAGTGAAAAGATTACACAAAATTCCATCATTGCAATGCAGGTAGAATGTAGTCTCACTAACAGTAGTACATAAAGCTTCATAGAAACACAGAAAACCTACCACACAATACAGACCTTTCAGCCCATAAAGCTGTGCAGAACATGACTTTACCTTAGAAATTACCTAGGGTTGCCCATAGCCCTCTATATTTGTGAACTGTTTGTACCTGTCCAGGAGTCTCTCCAAAGACCTTACCATATCCGCCTCCACCACTGTCACTGGCAGTCCATTCCATGCACTCACCACTCTCTGCATGAAAAACTTACCCCTGACATCTCCTCTGTACCTACTTCCATGCACCTTAAAACTGTGCCCCCTCGTGTTAGTCAGTTCAGCCCTGAGAAAAAGCCTCTGACTATCCACATGATCAATGCCTCTCATCATCTTATACATCTCTATCAGGTTAGCTCTCATACTCCGTTGCTCCAAGGAAAAATAGCTGAGTTCACTCAATCTATTCTCATAAGACGTGCTCCTCAATCCAGGCAACATCCTTGTAAATCTCCTCTGCATTCTTTCTATGGTTTCCACTTCCTTCCTATAGTGAGACGACCAGAACTGAGCACAGTACTCCAAGTGGGGTCTGATCAGGGTCCTATATAGCTGCAACGTTATCTCTTGGCTCTTAAACTCAATCCCATGGTGGATGAATGGAAATGCACCGCATGCTGTCTTAACCACAGAGTCTACCTGCACAGCAGCTTTGAGTGTCCTATGCACTCGGACCCCAAGCTCTCTCCGATCCTCCACACTGCCAATAGTCTTACCATTAATATTATATTCTACCATCATATTTGTCCTACCAAAATGAACAACCTCGCACTTATCTGGGTTGAACTCCATCTGCCACTTCTCAGCCCAGTTTTGCATCCAATCAATGTCCCACTGTAACATTTGGCAACCCTCCAAACTATCCAGAACAACCCCAACCTTTGTGTTATCAGCAAATTTACTAACCCATTCCTCCACTTGTTCAGTAACATGTTTTCTCAAATTGTTGGATATTTGTTATTATGTAGTTTTTTAATATGGAGGATGGGCTGTAGAATGATTTAGTTGAAATATGTAAAATGATGAATTGGGGGCTACTACCTATTTTACTGAGGTGCAGTTACTCAAAATCAGTGTTAAGAAAATAATTTGTTGAAGAGTTCCAGCTGAGTTGAAAAGAAAACAGGCACTTCAGGAGATCTGAGCTAATTGAGAATGAATTTGTAAAAGCAGATGATGTTCGACCACATCAAAAATTTTTTTGAACATTTAAGAGAGGGTGTAGATGAACAGAATGCAGCAAGTTCTGTCAAAGTAGATCTTAAAAAAGAGTTTTTAAAATTAGCACATAAAATGTTTATTGACATAATTGACCTCTTCAGTGACCGCTTGGATAAAAACCAACAGGATGTAACATGCTTTATTTTGTTGTATAATTTCACATTGCAGTGCTCCTACCTGCAGTGTTGGGATCACAATTTGTTTCTACGAGCGCATAAGCACATTCTACAAAGTGTAAATGTGTAAAATATAATGTGCAAATGTATTCATAAAATTTATGTGCATAATGGACCTTGGAATACAGAGTAAAATTTCAAAACATGTAAGTGAGATCAAACCTGGGATGTGGCAAACAGTGGGGAAAGTTTTCAATTAATTGCAGTAATACATAGATGGGCTCACAGTGCATTTATTTATTTATTTTTGTTTATTTTGTGATACAGTGTAGAATAGGCCCTTCTGATCTTCAAGCAATGTTGCCAAAGCAATCCCAGCAACCCCGCAGCCCCGATTAACTGCAGCCGAAACAGGAGAGAATTTACAATGACAAATTAATCTAGGAAGCTCAGAGACCTCAGCCTTGACGCTGCCTTTTAGCAGCTGGATTCTGGCCTTCCTATCAGATCACTGGCAAGTGGTAAGAGTGGGCTCCCTCACCTCCACCCCTCTGACTCTCAATACAGGAGCCCCTCAGGGCTCTGTATGTAGTCCCCTGGTTTACTCCCTGTGTACTGATGACTGGCTCGCCACCCACAACTCTACTCTGCTAAATAAATTTGCCAATGACACTACACTGATTGCCCTAATCTCAAACAATAACTAAGGGAAGAAGTCATCTTTCTGACACAGTGGTGTCAAGAAAACAATCTATACCTCAATGTAGTGAAAACAAGGGAGCTGGTTGTGGGTTACAGGAGGAATGCAGACAAGCTAACCCCTATAGACATCAATGGATCTGAGGTTGGGAGGGTAAACAGCTTTAAATTCCTTGGCATACACATCACCGAGGACGTCATGTCAACTGTACACACCAGCTGTGTGGTGAAAAAAGCACAATAGTGTCTCCTTCAGTTCAGACATTTGAGGAAGTTTGGTACAGACCCCAAATCCTAAGAAATTTCTATAGCGGCACAATTGAGAACATCCTGACTGGCTGCATCACTGCCAAGTATGGGAACGTAACCTCCCTTAAACGCAGTATTCTGCAGAGAATGGTGCGGACGGCCCAGCACATCTGTAGCTTCCATTGTGAACTTGCATTTGAATTTGTGAACTTCCATTGATTCAGGATATTTACAAAGACAGGTGTAAGATAAAGGCCTGAAGCATCATTGGGGACCCGAGTCACCCAACCACAATGTACTCCACCTGCTACCATCCAGGAAACGGTACCACAGCATAAAAGCCAGGATCAACAAGCTCTGGGACAGCTTCTTCCACCAGGCCATCAGAGCGATTAACTCACGCTGATTTGAGTGTATTTCTATGTTACATTGACTGTTCTATTTATTATAAATTATATGATTGCACATTGCACGTTTAGACCGATAAGTAACATAAAGATTTTTACTCCTCATGTATGTGAAGGATGTAAGAAATAAAGTCAATTCAGTTCAGTTCAATTCAATTTTAGCACCTCTTTGGGAGGAAACTGGAGAGCCCAGGGAAAACTTAAACAATCTACGAGGAGAAAGCACAGAGACTCCTTCTAGAATTAAACTCTGGAACGGCCTGACCTGTAACAGTGTCACACTAATTGCTACATTACTGGGGCGCCCAGTCAAGGAGGAGATGGAATTTAACATGAAGAAGTGGAATGTGATGTCCATAAGTGAAGAGCTATACAGAATTTTTGATGCAGTTCTAAAGAATGTGCAGAAAGAGAGGGACATGAAGTTTCAAGGTGGTGGTGAAGGGAAATGACTAGAGATATTGCAAAGACTCATAGATAGGTATATGGATGAAAGAAAAATCAAGGGTTCTGTTGAATGGAAGCAATATATTGAATCTTCAAATAGTTTAAAAGGTTGGTATAACATCATGGACGGAAGGGCCTTTAATGTGGTGTACTGTTCTAAGTTTTATTCATAGGCTGGCAGGGTTGAGATTTGTCTCTGCCAAAGAAGATGTCAGGCACTCTTTCTCTCCACTAGCCTGCAGGTCACTTTTGGGAAGGTGCAGCACCTGCTCCTGCCCCAAATCATAGGTCACATGAAGCCACGCGAGCAGGTGGTGGATTGTCATTGAGCAGCTGCTGCATATCACAAGTTCTCGTTATGCGGCACTGATGCCAGGCAAACAATTTCTGAAGGGTATTGATAATGGCTGGGGTTTACCTGTCTTGAAAAGACACTCTCCAGAAGAAGGCTATTGCAAACCACTTGTAAAAAAAAATTGCCAAGAGCAATCATGGTCATGGGTAGAGCAACAGAGTTAAGGGCACCTTCCCCATAGGCAATGATCCCTTGCTTGGCAGACGGATTAAAGACAGATGGAAAACCATTATCATCCACATCATACAACACAGCACATAATGATGATAATCTTCAATTCATGTCCATTTTAATCGCTGTTAATGTATCTGCCTCAACTACTTCCTCTTTCAGCTCTTTCACACCCTGAGTGAGAAAAGTTGACCTTCAGGTTCCTATTCTGACTTCTCACCTTAAACCTATACCTTCTGGTTCATGATTTTCTAATGCTGGGAAAAAGACCGTGCACGTTGAACCTATCCCTCTGTGTTTTTGTACACCAGCAGAAGATCAACATGGAGTGGAATCTGCAGGTGATTAAGGTCCTATGCTTGTAGAGGTCTCATGTTTGGGAGGTACTTTTGGAGAATTCTAGGCAAATAACTACTGCAAATATTTTACATGGTACATACTTGAGCAATGTGTGCCATTGCTGTAAAGAGTTGATATTGAGAGGATATTTCCAATAGTGGAGGAGTCTAAAACCAGAGGACACAGCCTCAGAATAGGTCATCTCTTTACAGCAGAGATGAGAAGGTATTCCCTTAGCCAGAGGGTGGTGAATCTGTGAAATTCATTGCACAGATGGCTGTAGAGATGAAAGATTTTGGTACATTTCAAGCAGAATTTGATAGATTCTTGATTACAGTGTCTACAGTTACAGAAAGAAGGCAGGAGAATATGGTTAAGAGAGCTAATGAATCACTGTGATTTATGAAGTTGCAGACCTGCTGGCTGAATGGCCTAATTTGCTGCTATATCTTATGGTCCTATTGTCTTAATGGTTTGCCTGTTTACTGGAATATCACCTGATTGGGTTGCTTTTTCCAGGATAATGTTCAGGTTATCTGAAAGCAGTTTGCTGCTTTTCTGGGCTCATAGATATTATTCCATTATGCTTCAGCTTTGTGCTCGGCAGGTAGTTGGAGTATTCTGGGTTGTCAGGTAGTGAGCCACTTGCTGCAAGATACACAGACTCTTGAATGATGCTTTTCACTGTATGTTTTGATGTTCATGTGACAATCTTTAAAAAAATTCTTTATCTCTTTAGTCACTCTGGAAATTGATGGTGAGAGATACAGTAATAGTAATTACATTGAATGCCAAGGGGACATTATTGATACTATTTTATTGGGGAAGGCCATTTTCTGACAGTTTTGTGGCAAGAATATAATTTGCTATTTGTTAGCCCATGCCTGAACATTGTCTAGGTGTTACAGCATGTAGCCATCTGCTGCTTCACTTGCAGAAGAGTTGCAAATGGAATAAAATATAGTGCATTAATAATTTAATTTCTCTACTTCGAACATGATCTGCAGCTGGAGATGGTTTGCTCTTGCACACTGCCATGAGGAACATCTGCAGAGATGTCCTGAGGCTATTTCCTTTGACAGAGATGATCATAGATCAAATGTCTTGGTCTAGGAATACATTGGAGATAATAATTTTTTACATAATCAGTGGCAGTCATCTGGAGCCTATGCTAGAAATGGGCATAATCAGCATTTGATGGAAATAGCTTACATGACTACAGGGATGGAATGAGGGAAGGAGACGGACTGGCTTACTGTAGCATAGACTTCATGTTCCCAGTGCCTCACTTTGCGCATTAATAATTCTATGATTTTATCTCTCTAGATTAGTGACAGAGCCATGGATGGAGCAATGTGGGAACATTGCAAATCACTGGTTGAATTTATGAAGCAGGCAGAAATCCTCATGCAATTTTAAAGCATTTGGGTAAGTATTTGAATGATCATAACCTGATTTTAATTATATACTGGCTTAATATGTATTTTTTTACTGGAAACTGTTTCAGAATTGTATTCATCTGTGTACAATCAGATCTGCATTTTAGTTTCAATTAATTCTTCTCCATTGTGACATCTAAGCACACTATCTCATTTTCCAGGTCAACAATGGATTTATATCCAGTTTTCTCTGCCTTTCAAAATTACAATATGAATAATATTTGGAACCTTTTTTTACAGCACGGATGGTCCTCACAACCCAATCTTAATACCTGGAACAGTCATAATATAGTGCATTATGGAAACCTGCCTTTTTATCCAATGCATCCATGCTGAACATGCTCTCCACCAAGGTAGTCTCGTGTTCCTGCATTTTGTCCACATCTTGTTAAAGCTTTCCTGTCCATGTATTTATCCAAATAACTTTTAAATGTTGTTATTGTATCTGCCACAACAATTTCCTCTGGCAGCACCTTCCATATGCACAGCAAAGTCTCTGTGAAGAAGATGTCCCTGATGTTCTTCATAAATCATTCAGCTTGACATTAAACCTATACCATCAAGTTTTTAGCTCCCCCTTCCATGGGGAAAGGACTGTCTGCATTCACCCTATCCATATCCCTCATTATTTCATATAGCTCTATAAGGTAGCTCCCCTCTTAATTACCTATATCTCACGGAATAAGGTTCTAACCTGCCCAAAATCTCTCAATAAATCAAGCCCTCAAGTCCTGACAGCATCCTTATCAATCTTCTTTATACTCTTTCCATTCCAATTATATCTTTAAGTCCTGTTTCAATTATCAATTAGTTAATGCTACTCTGGAGCAGCTTAGACTAGTATTGCAGGGGTCTGGGATCTGGGGCACCAGGTCAGTAAGTGAAGGATCGGACAAGAAGGTAAATGTCTGGCTAAGTATTGAAAGGCAAAATTGAAATAACAGGTATGATGGGTCGGATGGTTTAGAATGTGTATTCTAATGGTAGGAGTATTATGGGTAATGGTGATCGATAGAGCATGGATCTGTGCATGGAACTATATTGTGGCCATTAGAGAGACTTGGTTGTGAGAGGGGCAGGAATGGGTGATTAATGTACCAGGTTTTTGAATTTTTAGAAAGGATAGAGAAAGAGGTAAAAAGTTGGGGGCGGGGGGAGAGTTGCACTATTAATCAGGGATAGTATTATGGCAACACTCGGGAGACGTAATGGGTTCAAACACTTAGACTATTGGGTAGAACTCAATAATATGTGTGATCAGACTGATGGGATGATACGACAGGGCCCCTAACAGCCTCCAGGACCTTGAGGAACAGGTATGTAAACAGATTACAGAAATAAAAGGATATTGTCATGGGGGATTTCAACTTTACTGATATAAACTGGAACCGTCCTAGTGCTAGGGATTTAGATGGGGCAGAATTTGTTAAGTGTCTCCAGGCGGGTTTCTTAAATTAATATGTAGATGGTCCAATGAGAGGAGGGGCTATACTAGATCTCATGTTAGGTAGTGAACCTGGCCAGATGACTGACTATTTAGTGGGTGAGCAGTTAATGACCATTAACTTTCAGGATAGCTGTAGATAACGCCACGTATGGTCCTTACAGGAGAGTTTCAAATTGGAGTAGGGCAAATTATAAGGGAAGTAACCATGAAATAAAAAGAGTTATTTGGAAAAAAAAAATTCCAGCAAGCCCACATCAGACATCTGGAGAATGTTTAAAGATCAAATGCACAGAGAACAGGAAAGGTATGCTCTTGTTAGAGGAAATGACAAGGAAAAAGGAAAAGTAGACCAGAAGACCTTAAGACTATAAGATATAGGAACAGAAGTAGGCCTTTTGATCTATTGAATCTGCTCTGCCATTTAATCATAGGCTGATCCACTTCTTCCTGTCATCCCTACTCCCCTACTTTCTTCCCAAACCCTTTGATGCCCTGACTAATCAAGAACATATCTATCTCTGCCTTAAATGCACCCAATGACTTGGTCTCCAGCCGCTTGTAGCAACAAGTTCCACAGATTTACCACGCTCTGACTAAAGCAATTTCTCTGCATCTCTGTTTTATATTCACATCCTTCAATCCTGAAGTCAGGCCCTATTGTCCTAGAATCCCCTATCATGGGAAATAACTTCGCCATATTTAATCTGTTCGGGCCTTTTAACATTCAGAATGTTTCTATGAGATTCCCCCTCTTTCTTCTCAACTCCAAGGAATACAGCTCAAGAGCTGCCAGACATTCCTCATACTGTAACCCTTTCATTCCTGGAATCATTCTCATGAATCTTCTCTGAACCCTCTCCAACGTCAGTACATCCTTTCTAAAATAAGCAGCCCAAAACTGCACACAATACTCCAAGTGTGGTCTCACAGGTGCCTCATAGAGCCTCAACATCACATCCCTGCTCTCATGTTCTATACCTCTAGAAATGAAAGCCGGCATTGCATTTGCATGCTTCGCCACAAACTAAACCTGGAGGTTAACCTTTTGGGTATCCTGCACAAGGACTCCAAAGTCCCTCTGCATTTTGAATTCTCTCCCCATCTAAATTATAGTCTGCCCATTTATTTCTTCCACCAAAGTGCATGACCATACACTTTCCAACATTGTATTTCATTTGCCACTTCTTTGTCCATTCCCCTAAACTATATAAGTCTCTTTGCAGGCTCTCTGTTTCATCAACACTACTGACTACTCCACCTATCTTTATATAATCGGCAAATTTAGCCACAAATCTATTAATCCCATAGTCCAAATCATTGATGTACATTGTAAAAAGCAGCGGTCCCAACATTGACCCCCCTGGAACGCCACTGGTAACTGGCAGCCAGCCAGATAAGAATCCCTTTATTTCCACTCTCTGTTTTCTGCTGATCATCCAATGCTCCAACAATGCTGGTAACTTCCCTGTAATTCCATGGGCTCTTATCTTGCTAAGAAGCCTCGTGCAGCACCTTGTCAAAGGTCTTCTGAAAATCCAAGTAAACCACATCTACTGCATCTCCTTTGTCTACCCTGCTTGTAATTTCCTCAAAAAAATGCAGTAAATTAGGCAGGATTTTCCTTTCAGGAAACCATGCTGGCTTTGGCCTTTCTTGTCATGTGCCTCCAGGTACTTGAAAATCCCATCCCTAACAATTGATTCCAACAACTTCCCAACCACTGATGTCAAGCTAACAGGTCTATAGTTTCCTTTCTGCAGCCTGCCACACTTCCTTAAATAGCAGAGTAGCATTTCCAATTTTCCAGTCATCTGGTACAATGCCAGAATCTATCAATTCTTGAAAGCTCATTGCTAGTGCCTCCGCAATCTCTTCAGCTACTTCTTTCAGAACCCAAGGGTACGTTCCATCAGGTCCAGGAGATTTATCCACCCTCAGAAAATTAAGCTTCCTCAGCACCTTCTCTGTCATAATTTTCCCTGCACGTACTTCACTTCCCTGACACTCTTGAATATCTGGTATACTGCAGATGTCTTCCACTGTGAAGACTGATGCAAAATATGCATTCAGTTCCTCTGCCATCTCTGCGTCTCTCATTACAATATCTCCAGTGTCTTTTTCTATTGGTCCTTTATCTACCCTCAACTCTCTTTTACCCTTTATATAATTAAAACAGCTTTTAGTATCTTCTTTGATATTAGTTGCAAGCTTCCTTTCATAATGCATCTTTTCCTTCCTAATGACCTCCTTAGTTTCCTTCTGCAAGTTTTTAAAAGCTTCCCAATCCTCTGTCTTCCCACTGGCTTTGGCTTCCTTGTATGCCCTCTCTTTTGCTTCTACTTTGGCTCTGACTTATCAGCCACGGTAGTGTCCTTCTTCTATTCAAAAGCTTCAGAAGTTAGGACCAAATGGAGCACATAAGGATTATAAAGAAGCCAGAAAGGAACTAAAGAAGGGAATTTGGAAAGCCAGGAGGGGCAATGAAAAGTCCTTGGCAAGTAGGATTAAAGTGAATCCCAAGGCATTCTATGCATAAATCAAGAGGAAGAAGATAACTAGGGGGAGGGTAGGATCACTCCATTTCCTTGGATGTGGAAAATGTGAATAAGTTAGGTAATGAGTACTTTGCTTCACTATTGCCAAGGAAAAGGACATGGAGAACCTAGAGGTCAGTGCTTAGTGCATAAATGTGCTAGGGCATTCAGAGATGGAAGATAAGGAAGTGTTGGGTATCTTAATGAGTACTAAGGCAGATATTCCCCAGGGCATAATAGGATTTGCAGCAGGTTATTGAGGGAGGCAACAGATGTGATTGCTGGGGCCTTGATCATTATCTTCTTTCCTTCTCTAGGCACAGGCAAGGTATCAGGTGACTGGTGAGTGGCTAATGTTGTACCTCTGTTTAAAAAGAGAACAAAGGAAAGTGCTGGAAACTATAGACCAGTGACTCTGACATCAGTTGTAGGGAAATAGTTGGAGAAAATTCTCAGGGATAAGATACATGAGCATTTAGAAACCCATGGCCTAATTAGGGAGAATCAGCATGACTTTGTGTGGGCATGTTGTGTCTTACTAACTTGATTGAGTTTTTTGACAAGGTGACAAGAGAGATTAAAGTGTTTGACAATGTCCCTCATAGAGACTAATCCAGAAGATTAGGATACATGGGGTCCATGGTGAATTGGCTGTTTGGTTTCAGAACTAGCTTGCACATAGAAGCCAGGGGCAAGTGTTTGAAGGGACTTATTTAATCTGGACTTCTGTAATTAGTGGTGTTCTGCAGGGATTTGTGTTGGTACCTCTGCTGTTTGTGATGCATTTAAATAACTTGGATGAAAATATAGATGGGTAGGTTAGTAAGTTTGCAGATGATACCAAAATTGATGGAGTTGTGGATAGTGACAAAGAAGACAGTGTGATATAGATCAGTTGCACGTATGAGTAGAGAAATGGCTGATTACAATGGCAAGTGCTGCTGAGCAGCCCAATGTTGGGATCCAAGTTCATAGCTCCATGAAAGCGGCTACAGATTGATAGGGTGATTAGAAGGCTTATGGAATTCTTGCTTGCCTTGGTCAATTCAAAAGTTCAGAGGTTATGTTGCAACTTTATAGATCTCTGGATAGGTCACATCTGGAGTATTGCATACAGTTCTGGTTGTTCCACTATAGGAAGGATGTTACAGCTTTAGAGAGGAAGCAGAAGAGGTTCACCAAGATGCTGCCTGGTTTAGAGGGCATGTGTTATCAAGAGAGGCAGGGCAAACTTGGGTTGTGTTTGCTGGAGCGGTGGAGGCTGAATGGAGATCTGATATTGTTTTATAAAATTACGAGAGTTATATGATAGACAGGGAGTAACTTTTTCCCATAAGACAAAGGAGCAGAATTAGGCCATTCAGCCCATCGAGTCTGCTCCACCATTCCATCATGTCTGATCCTGGATCCCACTCAACCCCATACACCTACCATCTCGCCATATCCTTTGATCCCCTGACTGATCAGGAAACAATCAACTCTCACCTTAAATAGACCCATGGACTTGGCCTCTACCGCAGTCTGTGACAAAGCGTTCCACAGATTCACTACTCTCTGGCTGAAAAAAATACTCCTTACCTCTGTTCAAAAAGGGCACCCCTCAGTTTTGAGGCTGTGCCTACTAGTCCTGGATATCCCCTCCATTGGAAATATCCTCTCCACATCTACCCTTTCTAGTCCATTCAACATTCGGTAGGTTTCATAGAAACATAGAAACGTGGAAATATAGAAAAGCTACAGCATAATACAGGCCATTCAGCACACAATGGTGTGCCGAACATGTACTTACTTTAGAAATTACCTAGGGCTACCCATAACCCTCTATTTTTCTAAGCTCCATGTACCTGTCCAAGAGTCTCTTAAAAGACCCTGTTGTATCCACCTCCACCACCGTTGCCAGCAGCCAGTTCCACGCACTCAGTGAGATCACCACACATTCTTCTAAATTTCAGTATGTACAGGTCCAATGCAGACAAATCCTCCTCATAGGTTAGCTCCTTTGATCCTGGAATCATCCTTGTGAACTTGCTCTGGTCCCTCTCCAATGACAACATATCAAGTGACAATATTCCAAGTGTGGCCTGACTAATGTCTTATAAAGAATCAGCATTATCTCCTTGAAATAAATGTCAACATTGCATCTGCCTTCTTTACCACAGGCTCAATCTGTGAATTAACCTTCTGGGAGTCTTGCACGAGGACTCCTAAGTCCCTCTGCATCTCCGATGTTTGAACCTTCTCCCCATTAGATAATAGTCCGTACTATTGTTCATTTTACCAATGTGTTTCCCAACATTGTATTCCATCTACCACTTTTTTTTACCCATTCTTCCAGTTTGTCTAAGTTTTGCGACAATCGCTTTGCATCCTCAGCACGACCTACCCCTCCACCTTCCTTTTCATCTTCCGCAAACTTTGCCACAAAGCCATCAATTCCATTATCCAATTCATTGCAAGCAATTTGAAAAGCAGAGGTCCCAGTTATTACCCCTGTGGAACACCAGTAGTTACTGGCAGCCAACCAGAAAAGGCTCCTTTTATTCCCACTCGCTGCCGTTCCTCAATCCATGCAAGAATATTTCCTGAAGCACTATAGGATGTTATCCTACCAAGCAGCCCCATGTGAGGCACCTTATCAAATGGCTTTTGAAAAAACAAGTAATTGACATTCACTGCCTCTCCTTTGTCCACAATGTTTGTTACTCCATCGACGGATTCTAAGACCATTGTCAGGCAAGACTTGCCATTGCAGAAACCATGCTGACTTTGACTTATTTTATCATTAGTCTCCAGGTACCCCAAAACCTCATCCTTAATAATAGACTGCAACACTTTCCTGACCACTGAGGTTAGGCTAACTGGACTATAATTTCTTTTTATTTTGCCTTCCTCTCTTCTTAAAGAGTGGAGTGACATTTGCAATATTCCAGTCCTTCAGGGTAGAAATATCTAATACCAGAGGGCATGCATTGATGGTCAGAGGGGTATAGATTCAAAGCAAATGTGAAGGGCAAGTTTATTACTCAGAGTGTGGTGTATGCCTTGAACATGTTGCCTAGTCTGGTGGTAGAGCCAAATACATTAGAGACCTTTAAAATAAGTTTAGATATGAGGAAGATGGAATGATATGGACCTTGTGTAGGTAGGAGGGATTAGTTTTTGGGGGGTTTTTGATTTACTTTTTAGCTGGCTCTACGCAACGTTGTGGGCTGAAGGGTCTCTTCTTGTGCTGTACTTTTCTATGTTGTAACCACAACTATCCTTCTAATGATTTTCTCGTTGCATAGAACAACTCTTAAGTTTGCCAGAATAACTGCAGCCATTCAAGATGGTGGATCATTGTTATCTTAAGGATAACTAAGATTGCACATTAAATGTTAGCCTTCAACTGTGCTAACATGCCAAGATAAATTATCCAGATTGAAAACAATGGTTCCAGCTGGAATCACTGTTTTTCAGTCATTGAATTATCAGTATTGCTCATGGTATTGATTTGTCTGGCACTATGTTCTTTACTGGACTTGAAATAAATAACCTGCTGTTTTCTACTAATGTCACATCAAAACCTTGCAAAGGATCAGAGTCTTCATTCATTTGGTACAAAGAGTAAAAAGTGTTGATTTTTTTTAAACCTATTTAATTTGTTTTTAACTACGTAATTTTCTATCTTTCCAAATGCTTCAAGTTCATTTAATACATTTTATGTTTTTGGTAATTTATAAACATTTTAATAATTTTCAGATATCTGCAAATATCTGCGATATATAAAATTGATAATATTACAAGCTTAGAATGACAGAAAGTGGAATTTCATAACCAGAAATTATTTCTGCCTGAGGTCTCTGGACAGTCTGTGTCAGTGTGGGAGCAGGGAGCTAGCACTATATTAACTGAGGACTGCTCACTGTTGAAGGCAAACTAAGTCATCTCACACAATTTCTTCATGCAAAAGGGTGACTAATATCTCTGTTCACATGTAGATCAGGTGAGTGGGCAACGGAGCCTACATAGAGCAAACTTGACACTTGATAAGTAAATTCTGATACAATGACATTAAATGTAGGTAATTCTCATAGAATGTAATCTAAGTAAAATATTCATCATCAGATAAAAAAAATTAAAGGATGTTGATGGTCTAAGTATAGGTTCCATTAAAATAGATTCACATCATAACTTTCAAACAGATATGGACTACTATACAGGTTGACCATCACGAATCCGGCACCACTGGGACCTGCAGAGTGCTGGATTAGTGAAAATGCTGAATTACAGAAGGATCACATTAAGCAATAGCTAACCGCCTCATCATAACTTTAAAATAGCATGCACATCAGTGCAAGTTAGATAATAATGAAACAGAAATATTAAATGAGTAACAAGTGAAATTTTAATAAAGTAATATACTGCACAGGCACAGATAAAACAAAAGGGTACATGTAAACGTACAGGAATTAACATACAGTACAGTTGAGCACTTCCGCTTCTAAAGTAAGCCGTTTAATGTACCTTCAGGCAAAGTTACATGTTTTCAAGTGTGGAGTTGACAGGATCATCAACATCTTCATCTTGAAAAATGAGTGAAGCATCAGGAACTAGTGCTGAAACTGGCATAATGGTTTCTTCAAAAACTGTTGATGTTGGTGGCAGCAAAAGTCGGAGAAAGGAGTTCTTCGATACACCACATTTCACATTACCACCAGGCGGCCAGGGATTTGACACTGGGGTCTTTCCTCTTCATTTGCAGTTAATGAGGGAATCCTTGTTAGTTTATTTTCCTCTGCTTAGTAACATGCTTAAATTCAGCAGGTCGCCATGTCTGATCTGAGGTTGTAGGTAGAAGAGAAAGGAGCGCCGGCCTGGCAACGGCGGAAGGCAGTGCACGACTGCCAGCAGGCGGGGCGAGAAGGTGGACTGTCGCAGCATGCTCCAGCTCCCCCACCGCAGGGAGGGTGAGACGGGCAGATGCCAGGCGGCCTCACCTCACGCAAATGATATTAATAAATGCAGGAAAACAAGCAGGGATCGCCTGTCTGTGCTTATAAGAGTGCGCCAACATGTGTACAGATCTAGCGCAACCAAAATAATGCACAGCAAATTGGTACAGTGGCCAAGGAAATTTGAAATTCCAGTGTGCGAAAAATTTGAAGTCAGTGCTGGATTATCGAAGGAATCGGATTACAGGTAGTCGGATTAGTGAAGGTCGACTGAATGATGAAATCGGAGTGCAAATTCTTTGCTATACAGGATACTTTTCTAGAGCTAAAGCAAAACATATCTTGTGACAAAATTACTTGTAACATTCCCTCTGTAACTAGCTTGCCTGGTGTTCAGCTCAGGAGAGATCATCATTGGCATTAGTTTTTAATTCATATTGCAATTAAAATCTGCAAGCAAAAGGAAAAAAAATAACTCTTACAAATGTAACAGGAAATTGCAATGCCAAAACAGAAAATGCTTGAAACTCTTGGCAAGTCAAGCAATGTCAGTGAGAAGAGAAACAGAACTGACTTTTCAGATCTAGCACCCATCATCTGAACTGAGGATGTGAGAAATCAAGCAGTTTTAAACTGAGATGGAAGGCCCAGAGAGAGAAGAATTCTGTGATATATAAAGACAATAACTCCATTCACTCCTCTTCCCACAACCCTTTCCAATTTATCCATAAGAAAAACAACTGCTGTCCTTTTACCTAAGCCTTTCCCAACATGATTCCAGGATTGAATGGCTTGTCATATGAAAAGCATATAATGGCTCTCAGCCTGTATTCACTGCTGTTCAGAAGAATGAGTGGTGACCTAATTGAGACCTATCAAATGCGAAAAGGCCTCGATTGGGTGGATGTGGAGAGGATGTTTCTTATGATGGAAGAGTTTAAGACAAGAGGGCATAGCCTCAGAATAGAGGGGCGTTCTTTTAGAACAGAGATGAGGAGAAATTTCTTTAGTCAGAGTGTGGAGAATGTGTGGAATCCATTACAACAGGCAGCTGTGGAGGCTGTCTTTAAAAACCCTCACTAATTTTTATAGATGCACCGTAGAAAGCATTCTTCTAGGGTGCATCACAACCTGGTATGTGAGTTGTCCTGTCCAAGACCAGAAGAAGCTGCAGAAGATCGTGAACACAGGACAGCACATCACAAACCAATCTTCCATCCTTGGACTCACTTTACGCTGTTGGAGCAGTGCTGCCAGGATAATCAAGGACATGACCCACCCAGCCAACACACTTTTTGTCCCACTTCCCTCTGGCAGAAGGTTCAGGAGCTTGAAGACTTGTACGGACAGATTTGGGAACAGCTTCTTTCCAACTGCTGAACGGATCCTGACCTGGATCTGGGCCGTACTTTCCAAATATCTGGACCTGTCTCTTGTTTTTTTTTTGCACTACCTTACTTTCTCTTTTCTATTTTCTATTTATGATTTATAATTAAATTTTTTATTATATTTACTATCGATTTGTACTCCAGGGAGCACGAAGCACAGAATCAAATATCACTGTGATGATTGTATGCTCTAGTATCAATTGTTTGGTGATAATAAAGTAATAATAATAATAATAATAATAATAATAATATAACACAAAGGTTGATGTTGTATATTCTTGATTAATCAGGACACAAAGGGGTACGGAGAGAAGGCAGGAGATTGTGGCTGAGGGGGAAAGAGGATCAGTCATGATGAAATGACTCAATGGGCCAAATGGCCTAACTCATCTCCTATATTTTATGGTCTTATATCTGAATACAACATTGTAGATGCAGCCACTACGTAACTTAAATCGATTTCTTGCATTCAGTGCTACCAATATGATCTCCTATTCATTTGAGAAACAAAATGATGGATGACTGAATATCCTACTTTGTAGAACACCTCTGTTCAGTATCTAAAAATGATCCTGAACTGGGTGACAGTTTAGAGAGGAAAGGGGTTAAAGAGCCAGTGCAGAGTACCCCTGAGGCCAACTCCCTTAACAACAAGTATATCACTTTGGATACTGTCAGGGGGATGACCTAACACAGTAAAGTCACAGTGGTCAGATCTCTGGCACTAAGTCAGCCTCTGTGACTCAGGAGGGAAGGAGGGAGAAGAGGGCACACTGTGGTGATAGGGGATGTGTTTGTTAGGGGAATGGACGGGAAAATCTGTGGGTGAGAACTAGATTCCCGGATGGTATGTTGCTTCCCAGGTGCCAGCATCCAGGATATCTTGGATCAGTTGCTCAGCGTTCTTAAATGGGACAGCCAGAAGTCACGGTCCATATAGGTACCAATGACATGGATGAGATGAATGATGAGGTTCTGCAATAGGAAGTTCAGAGAGTTAGGTGATAAGTTAAAGTGCAAGACCTGCACGGTTGTGATCTCAGGATTGCTACCCATGACATGTGCTAGTGAGGCCAGAACTAGGAAGATTATACAGTTTAATACATGGCTAAGCAGTTGGTGAAGGAGGGAGGGAATAAGATTTTTGGAACATTTGGCTCCCTTCTAGGGAAGGTGGGACTTGTACAGAAGGGATGGTTTGTACCTGAACAGGAGGGGAGCTAATATTCTTGCAGGAAGTTTGTTAATGCTGCATGGTGGGGTTTAGAGATACAGGGGGATGGGAACTGGAGTGCCAGAACAGTTACTGGAGAGATTGTGGAGGTAGATGATGGTAAGACCTCAGACAAAGTTAGGAATCAAAAGGTTGAGCATGGTGTGACTAGTATCCTGAACTGCGTATATTTCAATGTAACAAGTATTGTAGGAAAGGTGGAAAATCATGTTGAAGATGAGGTAGCTGGTTTACAAACAGAGGCAATGTGAGGTGAGAAGAAGCTGTTGAAATGGCAAAATTGCAGTGAACAGGATGAGTAGCAATGTAAAGGCAGGCAAAATTGAAAAGGGTGAATACTGCACTGAAGGTGTTATAATGTTTGAATGTGTGCTGTACACAGAATAAGGTAGATGAACTTACAGCACAGTTACAGATTGGCAGGTATGATGTTGTACGCATTACTGAATTATGGCTGAAAGAAAGATTATAGCAGGGAGCTTAATGTCCAAGGATACATATTGTCTCCAAAGGACAGGTGGGTGTTGCTCTGTTGGTTAAAAATATAATCAAATCCCTATAAAGAAGTGACATAGGGTTGAAAGGTGATGAACTATTGTGGATGGAGCAAAGGAACTGCAAAGGTATAAAGACCCTAATGGGATTTGTACATAGACTCCAAACTGTAGTAAGGATGTGCCCTAGAAATTACGACAGAAAGTAGAAAATGCAGGGCAAAAGGACAATGTTGCAATCATTGTAAGGGATTTCAATATACAGGTGGATTGGGGAAATCAGGTTGGAGCTGGATTCCAGGAGGGAGGATTTTTTGAGTGCCTCTGAGATGGTTTTTAAGAGCATTTCATGACTGATCCTCTCAAGGATCAGCTGTTCTGGATAGAGTGTTGTGCAATGAACCGGAATTGATTGGAGGTAGACAGATAGATGATACTTTATTGGTCCCAAAGGAACACTCTAACAGGAAGGGGGTCATCACTTCCCTGGCTAAAGGTTGACTCATGAGAGCCTAATGGCCGAGGGTAAGAATAACCTCATATAGCATTCGTTGGAGCATTGCAGTTGTCTTAGCCTTTTACTAAACATGCTCCTCTGTTTAGCCAAGGAGGCATGCAGAGAATGAGAAACATTGTCCAGATTTGCCAGGATTTTCTGTCATGTCGTTTGTTCTACAAAAGCCTCCATTGTGTCCCGTTTGATTCCTATAACAGGGCCTGCCTTTCTAATCAATTTATTGAGCCTGCTGGCATCACCTGTGTTGATGCCATTGCCCCAGAACACCACATTGTAGAAGATTGCACTGGTTACCATCGTGGCTGATTGGTAGTACTGGTAAAATAACTCTTATGGGAAAGTGATCATAATATGATTGAATTCACCCGAAAGTTTGAGAGGTAGAAGCTAAAGTCCCTTGTAATGGTATGGCAGTAGAGTAAAGGGAATTACTGAGGCATGAGAGAGGATTTGACCAGAATTGATTGGCAAAGAACACTAGTAAGGATGATAGCAGTGCAGCAATGGCTGAAATTCCAAGAAGCAATTCAGAAGGCACAGGATATATACATCACAAAGAGGAAGAAGTATTCAAAAGGAAAGATGGCATAACCATGGCAAACAAGAGAAGTCAAAACCGACATAAAAATCAAAAGGGGCATACAATAGAGCAACAGTTAATGGGAAATGAAAGGATTGGGAAGCCTTTAAAAACCAACAGAAAGCAACTAAAAAGTCATTAAGAAGGTAAAGATGCAATATGGAAGTAAGCTGGCCAATAATATTAGAGAACACCAGAAGTCTCTTTAGATACATAAAAAGTAAAAGAGAGGCCAGAGTAGATTTTAGACAGCTGGAGAATGATGCTGGAGAGGTAGTAATAAGGGATAGTTGCATCAGTCTTCACTGTGGAAGATGTTAGCAGTAAGGTGGAAGTTCCAGGTGTCTGGAGCCACGAAGTGTCTTAAGTTTTCATAACTAGAGAGAAGATGGTTAGGAAACTGAAAGGTCTGAAGTTAGATAAGTCACCTGGAACAGATGGTGTAGATACCAGGGCTCTGAAGAGCTCGTGGAGGTACTAGATTCTGGAATGGTTCCTGAGGACTGGAAAATTAAAATGTCACTCCACTCCTCAAGAAGGGAGAGAGACTGAAGAAAGGGAAATATAGGCCAGTTAGTCTGACTTCAGTGGTTGGGAAGATGCTGGAGCTGATTATTAAGGATCAGATCTCAGGGTAACTGAAGGCACATGATAAAGTAGGTCATAGTCAGCATGGTTTTGTCAATGGAAAATCTTGCCTGACAAATCTGTTGAAATAACAAGCAGGATAAACAAAGTAGAATTGGCTGATGTTGTGTACTTGGACTTTCAAGTAGCCTTTGACAAGTTGCCACATGAGGCTGTTTAACAAGTTAGAAGCCCATGGTATTGTAGGAAATAATCCAGGATCGATAAAGCAGTGGCTGATTGGTAGTAGGCAAAGAGGGGAAATAAAGAGAGCCTTTCCTGGTGAGCTGCTGATGACTAGTGATATTCCACAGGGGTTTGTGTTGGGATCAATTCATTTTACATTATATGTCAATAGTTTGAATGATAGAATTGATGGCTTTGTTGCCAAGTTTGCAGACAATATGAAGATAGTTTTGAGGAAGTAGAGAAGCTATAGGTCAGACAGATTTGGAGAATGGACATAGAAATGGCGGTTGGAATTTAATGTTAGGAATTGTATGTTCATGCACTTTGTTAGAAGAAATGAAATGGTTGATTATTTTCTAAATGGAGAGAAAAATACAAAAAACTGAGATGCAAAGGGACTTGGTAGTCCTTGTGCAGTGTTCCTGAAAGGTTAATGTGCAGGTTGAGTCTGTGGTGAGGAAGGCAAATACAATGTTGACATTCATTTCTAGAGGACTAGAATATAAAAGCAAGGATATAATGTTGAGATTTTATAAAGCACTGTTGAGAATACACTTAGAGAATTGTGAGCAGTTTTGGTCCCCTTATCTTCGAAAGGATGTGCTGAAACTGGAGAGGGTTCAAAGGAGGCTCACAAAAATGATTCCAGGATGAATTGCCTATCATATGAAGAGTGTTTGATAGCTGTAAGCCTGTATTCACTAGAATTCAGAAGAAAGAGGGGTGACTCTATTGCAACCTATCAAGTGGTGACATGCCTTGATAGAGTGGAATTGGAGAGGATGTTTCCTATGGTGGGAGAATTTAAAACCCAAGGACACAGCCACATTATAGAGGGGCATCCTTTTAGAATGGAGTTGTATTTCTTTAGCCAGAGAGTGGTAAATCTGTGGAATTTATTGCCACAGGTATATGTGTAGGCTGTCTTTATGTATATTTAAGGCAAAGTTTGATTGATTCTTGATTGGTCAGAACATGAAAGAATATGGGGAGAACGCAGGAGATTGGGGCTGAAAAAAAATTGGATCAGTAATGTTGAAATGTAGAGCAGACTTAAAGGGCCAAATGGCCCAATTCTGCTCTTATTACTTGAGGTCTTATAGTCTTATATGATTTCTTTACCACCTGATCAGCTTGTGTTATCACATTCAGGTTGCTATTGTTACGCCTGTGCCCAACTCTGAGGGGCCGAAGGGTCCAAAGTAGCCCCCTCCTTTTGAGAATCGCAAGATCGCTATTAATTCAGGTCAGGAGACCCAGGAAATGAGAGAGAGACGTTTGGAATGTCCTGGCCCTTGGCGATACAAAGCCACGGAAAACGGCCATTGTCTCTTGGAGACGGAATTGTGTATTGAGTACTGTACTTCATGGAAGCCCTCAGGGAATGATCAGAGGGAGTTGGTTGAGGAATTGCATCATCCCAACCTGATTGACATCTGAGACCCTGTGACTCAAGATAAAAGAGGGTCTGGGGAACAGCCCTTTTAGAAGCACCAGAAGAAACGCTAGAAATCCTGTAACAGCGTAATAGCGACAGCCGGTAGAAAGCCCACGTGTGTCCTTTTCCATTTGCCTTGGAATTGGAATTGCCTTGGAAGGTTCTACCACGGAAGAACAGCTTTAGCTAAAACAAAGGAGAAATCAGCCCCAACGGCTCTCGAAGGATTGACATCATAAAAGGAATGGGCAAGTTTTAAACTCTCTCTCTTGACTACAACCAAAGGCTGCAGCCTGCATGAACTTGAGTGACTTTTATATTTCCATCGGTCAATACATTATCCCCTAGACAACAACAGAGCTATTTCTTAGTGATTATTATTATACCCGTGCTTTTAGACTTAGTATTGACAACGTATATTATCTGTATGTTTGCATTGATATTATTTCTGTGTATTTTTATCAATAAATACTATCAAAAATAGTATGATCAGACTTCAATGGACCTCTCTATCTTTGCTGGTAAGTGACCCAGTTACGGGGTACGTACCACTATCCCCCTGTACATAAATAATCTTAAAGGACCTACCATGTACTATATATTTTTCTCTTGCAATGACTTCCCAATTTGCAATACCTCAGACATGTATCATATCTTTATCCCAGCCACCCTGCTCATGGACTGTTTGTTCCACTCCCATCAGAAAGTTTATGGTCTACCATCCATGCCAGGACCACCAAACAAAACAGTTACTTTCCCCAAACAGTATGGCTGATCAACCTCACCACTTACTAACCGATTATTCCATACCTCTCCACTACCACTACTTTATCATTTCCTGCCAGAGCCACATTATGTACTGAAACTTCCGCATCTAGTGTCTCCTTATGTACATACTTTCGATGTATATAAGCTATTTTATGCATTTATATTTATGTTGTGTTTTTTTTAGAATCACATTCTTCATCTTAGTTTTTATTTTTTCAGCACTGGATCTGAAATATCAATTATTTTGCTCTCCTTTACACTTGGGTACTGGAAATGACATGAAACAATCTTGAATCCTTATTTTTATAAAGTGTATTAATTCATGTAATATGAATATTGCTGTTGTGCTGGCGTTTATGTTAAAAGAACCAACCATATGTCCGACTGAACTTAACAATGCTCTGGGCAATATTGTGCCTCTTCCAGATAATCAGAATTAACAATAGAAAACCTATGCAACCTACATTGATCTACTTACTGAGAATTGTCTACTGCATCACTTTTTTTTAACCCTACGTTTAGGAGAAAACAGCAGGGGATGGCAAAGAAACAGAGGAAGCCCTCCCAGCCTATCTGCTGAATGCTTAGCCCTGGATAGAAGTGGGAGGCCCGAAGGCATGTCAATTAGAGAAGATGGAAGTCAATCCTTAACACAAGAGATTCTGCAGATACTGGAAATCCAGAGCAGCAGACGTAAAATGCTGAAGGAATTCAGCAGGTCAAGTTGCATTTGTAGAAGGCAGTAAACAGTTATGTCAAATCTAAAGTGAATCTTCGCTTGTGAGTATGTTGAGATCATCTATTGTATCCAATGCTCTCAGTGTGACCTCCCCTACAATGGTGAGACCTGACGTAGTTTGGGAGGAATACATTGTCGAGCATCTGTGCTCCTAATGGCACAAAAGACAAGATCTCCAAGTGGCCACCCATTTCACTTCAAAATTATGAGCACTTTCAGTTTCATAGATCCAAAGGGGATTACCCTTAGGATATCTTGACAACTGGATCAAGTATCTAAGTATCCTGTGTTCACCTTTGCTGACCCATGTGTTACAAAAGAGAGGATCTATTGGAAGAAAATTCCATGTTCAAAGTTGCTCGATGATAAGCTCATGAATATTTAATACAACAGGAGTTTTGTATTATCATTAGTTGTTTACTTGATAATAAATTTCTCAATTTGCTAATTATATTTCAGGAATAGCAGATGTTCTGCAAGTGTATGAAACCGAGTGCCTATTAGATACAAATAGTGGGAAATCCTGTGTTGCAAGACTACACAGATCTTCCAGTACCTATGGTGCTAACTCTGACTTCCTGAGATAGTGGAAAATTTGTGCACAGCAGATGGTTTAGTATTTTTGTCCTGTACATCTCTCTGATCAAGGATCAGCCATGATCAGACGCTGGAGCAGACTCAATAGGACAAATGGCCTAATTCTGCTCCAATATCTGATGTCCATATGGTCTTATTCATCATTTTCAGGTATGTCAAGAGCAGGTTGCTATCCTCTAGCTTCTGGAGTTGTCAATCCTGTTCTGAGTCCTGCAATATGCTGCACGAGCAGCCATCTTTATTGGTTCCTGCTAAATGCAGAAAGCAATTGTATAATTCCTTTTCTGTTGAAAGTGAACAAGGATTTGTGTTGACAAAATTAACTTAATACTTTCATAATATATAAAGTTTTGTAAGCAATTCAACACAGCTCCAGAAAAGGTAATCTTTTGTAGAGATAACTAATACACCTTCTATTAAACAAATTTGTTCTCAGCTTTGTTTGTCAAATTCTTTGTCTGTCCAACGCCATGCCACTAGTGGCAAGCTCCATAGAGTAGGGGGAACCGATACAAACCTAAATTCAGAACCTATTATATTTTACAAACTGCTGTTAAATCATTCTTATGAAATATATAATATTTTAAACAACAATTCACCCCTCTTTGATTCTCAAATACTTCTTATTTTGCTTGTGTTGGGAGCAGAATTCAATGATTTCAACCTGAAAATATATTTTTTCTGTATATTTACTTCTGTTATCTACTTCAAGAAATATCTGAGATTCTAGGATCTAATTTCCCTAGCTACTCTATTCTGCATGATAAGTATTTGAAATTTTACCTATGAATATAAAAGTGTTGAGGATAAAAAATGATTTCATCACCAATATGCCTTCATTTTCCATTCTGAGATTAATGGATATGTTGTAGTGCAAATGGCTATCAGTTTTGTTGCTCACATTTAATACTCTCTGCATGAGGTACTCTCCAAATTCATATTAGTTTATTCTTACTATATTTGTTTCTAGTAGACAATAATTTTCCTGTAACATGTAAGATGGTTCTAAACTAAATCAGTTAATTTTTATGGTTGGTTGAAACATTCTGTCATAAGCAATGCATCTTACATTTATAAGAACTATTGTGTCACCTCGAAAACTCACCAAATCTTGAATATTTGACAAGACATGTTAGATAGTTCTGTTCATTATGTGTGATCTCCCTAAATCTCAACATAACCTTAACACAGTTCTGTGTATTGCATTATTTTTATGTTTATATTTCTTCACTGTATTGGCTAATTATTTCAAGAAGTTAGTGCACTGTTACTATTTGATATGCATGTGAATGGTTGAAATTGTGACCGATTGATTTCTGGACAAGTATGTGGGAGGAAAATGCATTTGGATAGAAAGGGAAAAATCCAAGTAATAATTTTATGGCTGAAACCTAGGCGCATTGGAGATGCAGATAGGTTTCAGAATCCATGTAGACTAAAAGCGAAAGTACAGAATCCATTTACAGTGACATTAATATTAAATGGCTATCCTGGTAACTAGAGGATAGGATAAATGGAATGGAAATTCTGCCACAGTTATACTGTATAAATAATTTATCAGCTCACATTTGTGTTACCACATGTTTATTATGAAACTACACCCTCATAAGCTAAGGGGACTTCTGTTGGAAGAAATGGATTATAGGTTCTCTGCTTATGAGGTAAAATGATTGCACAATACAGTGAAACTTTACAGTGTTTACATAGAACACAAACAGTCAAGTGTTGATTGTTGTGATTTTAGAAAAGAATTATCTGTAAGTATCAGGGGAATTTCATGGTTCTGGGCCTACACTTGCTGG
This sequence comes from Hypanus sabinus, assembly GCF_030144855.1. Classification (NCBI taxonomy): domain Eukaryota; kingdom Metazoa; phylum Chordata; class Chondrichthyes; order Myliobatiformes; family Dasyatidae; genus Hypanus; species Hypanus sabinus. The sequence continues at coordinate 57,023,250 of NC_082720.1, read as the reverse complement.
AGTTCAGAAGAAAGGAGGGGGGATCGCATTCAAATCTATCAAATATTGAAAGACATATGTTAGAATGTACATGGGAAAAATGTTTCCTATATCGAGGGGGGTGTAGTCTAAGACCAAAGGGCTCAGCCTTAGAATGCAAGGGTGTCCCTTTAGAACAGAAATGAAGAGGAATTTATTTAACCAGAGCGTTGTGACTGTGGAATTCATTGCTACAGGTGGCTGTAGAGATCAAGTCATAGGGTATATTTAAGGTGGAGGTTGATCTGTTCTTGATTAATAAGGATGTCAAATGTTACATGGAGAAGGCAGGAGAATGGGGTTGAGAAGAATAATAAATCAGGCATGGCTGAATGGCAGACTGGACTCGATGAGATGAATGACCCAATTGTGCATCTACAGTAGGTTGTATGCTATTATTGTATTCATAGAATTACATTGCATGCAGGTGGAACAATTTAAGATAAAGACATCTAATGATAAATGCAGAGCTATGATTTTCAGGGGAGTAGTTAGCAGGAACTCCTTAAGCAAAAGCAATAAATGCCATCTCAGCTAACTCTCATTTAGAGACTGATAGATCATACTAAGCATAGTAACTAAAAGATCTGGAACCAAACTGGTATTTGATAACAAGACAACTATGGTTAATGGTTTTCTTACTTACTGCCAGTTATATCTAACATCTGACAGCCCTCCACACTATCCATAACACCCACAGCTATTTACAACATCCACGAGTATTTACTAACACATCCCTCCACATCCTTATCCAGGTCATTTATAAAAATCATGAAGAGAAGGGGCCCCAGAACAGATCCCTGAGTCACAGTACTGGTCACCAAACTCCATGCAGAAATGCTCCCATCGACAACTACTCTTTGCCTTCTGTGGGTAAGCTAATTCTGGCTGCACAAATCAATGTTCCCTTGGATCCCATGCCTCCTTACTTTCTCAATATGCCTTGCATGCAGTACCTTATCAAATGCCTTGATGAAATCAATATACACTACATCTACTGTTCTACTTTCATCAATGTGTTTAGTCACATCATCAAAAACTTCAAACAGGCTTAAAAGATATGACCTGCCTTTCCCAAAGCCGTGCTGACTATTCCAAATCATATCATGCCTCTTCAAACGTTCATAGATCCTGACTCTCAAGATCATTACCAACCACTGAAGTAAGACTTACTGATGTATAATTTCGGGGGCTATCTCTACTCCCTTTCTTGAATAACCCTCCAATCCTCCAGAACCTCTCCTGTCCGCATTGATGATACAACGATGATCACCAGAGGCTCAGCAATCTCCCCCCTCACCTCCCACAGCAGCCTAGGGTACAACTCGTCCAGTCCCAGAGACTTATCCAGTTTGATGCTTTGCAAAAGTTCCAGCAAATCTTTTTTCTTACTATCTATATGCTCAAGCTTTTCAGTCAGCTGTAAGTCATCCTTACAGTCACCAAGGTCCTTTTCCGTAGGGAATGCTGAAGCAAAATATTCATTAAGTATCTCTGCTCTCTTGTCTGGTTCCATATACACTTTTCAACTGTCACATTTGATCGGTCCTATTCTCTCATGTCTTATCCTCTTGCTTTTCACATCCTTTAGAATGCTTTGGGGGTTTTCCTTAATCCTGCTCATCAAGGCCTTCTCATGGCCCCTTCTGGCTCTCCTAATTTGATTCTTAAGCTCCTTCCTGCTAGCCTTATAATCCTCTAGATCTCTATCATTACCTAGCTTTTGGAACCTTTCGTAAGCTCTTCTTTATGTCTTGACTAAATTTTTAACAGCCTTAGTACACCAGGGTTCTTGTACCCTACCATCCTTTCCCTGTCTCATTGGAACATACCTATGCAGATTGCCACTCAAATATCCCATGAATAGTTGCACATATCTGCCATACATTTCCCTGAGAACATCTGTTCCCAATTTATGCTTCCACGTCCTTGCCTAATAGCCTCATATTTCCCCTTACTACAATTAAACACTTACCTAACTCATCCCTCTCCAATGCTATAGTAAAGGAGATAGAATTTTGATAACTATCTTCAAAATGCTCTCCCACTGACATACCTGACACCTGACCAGGTTAACTTCCTAATACCAGATCAAGTATAGCCTCTTCTCTTGTAAGCTTATCTACATATTCCGTCAGGAAGCCTTCCTGAACACACCTTACAAACTCCACCCCATCTAAACCCCTTGCTGTAGGCAGATGTTAATCAATATTTGGGAAATTAAAATCTCCCACCACAACTACCCTGATATTATTACACCTTTCCAGAATCTGTCTCCCTATCTGCTCCTCAATGTCCCTGTTAATATTGGCTGGTCTATAAAAAACACCGGGTAGAGTTATTGACCCCCTTCCTGTTTCTGACTTCCAGCCACAGAGACTGTGTAGACAATTCCTCCGTGACTTCCTCCTTTTCTGCAGCCATGACGTTATCTCTGATCAGCAGTACCACACACCCACCTCTTTTGCCTCCCTCCCTGTCCTTTCTGAAACATCTATAGCTTGGCACTCTAAGTAACCTTTCTTGCCCCTGAGCCATCCAAGTCTCTGAAATGGCCACAAAATCACAGCTCTAAGTACTGATTCATGCCTTAAGCTCAGTCACTTTATTCATGATGCTGCTTGCATTAAAATAGACACATCTTAAGCAATCAGTCTGAGTTATCCCTTCTCTATTACCTGCTTATCCACCCTCTTGCACTGTCTCCAAGCTTTCTCTATTTGTGAGCCAACCACAACTCTTCAGTTCAGTTCCCACCCCCCAGTAATTCTAGTTTAAACTCTCCCCAATAGCCTTAGCAAATCTCCCTGCCAGGACATTGGTCCCCCTCGGATTCCAGTGCAACCCATCCTTTTTGTACAGGTCGCACCTGCCTCAGAAGAGGTTCCTATGAATTAATCTACTTTGTGTAGTAATGTGTCAATTTTGGCAGTGGCTATTATTGGTGGGTTAATAGTACATTGCTTTCACAACAATGACCAAAAATCACTGACACTTCTATTGTTCGAGAATGTCAAATTAAATATGCTATGTACATGAGCTAGAGGCACACAGCACTGAAGAAGGCCATTTGTCTTTCAATGATGAACTACCTATCTACATTACCTCACCATGATCAGCTACTGCTTTACGTTAATCTTATTTGCCAAAACTTGGTCCACCACCTTCTATGAATCGTCATATTATGACTCACCTAAAATTTTCCTGAATATACGATAGTACCATTTCCATAACCCACTGAGGTAATGTGTACTTGATCTAACCATACTGTGTATTGAGTGAATAAATTCTTCCTCAGAGTGCTTTTAAACTTCCTGCCCCAACTCTAAACCAATGAATTTTGTAAGCAGTCTACATTCAATTTTCAATCTTCAGCTAACATTCTTCTTGCTGAAGATGTGGCTTTCTTCTTTTAATGATGTATTCATGAAATTGACAATGGGACAGTTACAAGGTCTCTGTTGTTGCAAGGATTCGGTCTCAAGCTGTGGTGTTGATTGATTGCAGCTGTCCAGGAGAGATGTTTCAGAGTCAGTACCAGAGGTCGTGTGGCTTGGCATCCATGCTGGCATTGGTGTTGCCCTTCAATGTTTGCTTGGTGGAAGATAAGCCGTATTGTGTTCGAGTGCTAGTTCTGTTAAGTTCATGGACTCGGGCGTATACTACAGTTTTTTGTTCGACTGTACTTTGCTGCTGTCTTATAAGTATTATTAGTGCCATGCACTGTGCATGATTGTTGATATTTTGTTTTGCACTTTGGCTGCATCATAACATTGTTTGGTTTGGCTGTACTCATGGTTTTCATGTATGGTTGAATGACAATTAAACTTGAACTTGAAATTGAACTTAATAGCTGCAAAGTCTTTTTTGTCTGTTATAAGCATAGTATTCTATTTGCCATCAATTCTTCTCCAAGGAGCATCACCTTGTCGTGGTAGAGAGCTTGTGAATTATTGAGATCTCAAGAACAATACAGTCGACAGTTTAGTCATCTAGCATCTGGTAAGGTTATCTATGGCAGTAATGTCAAGGGGAGTTTCTAGACAAAGAATGATCCAACTAAGACCTCACAGATGGAGCTGGCAGAGGATAATGACACATCATAATGGCAGTGAAGGGTCCCCAGTCTTCTTGAATTCCATGCCACTGATCCTTGACTCCAAACTGTCAAGGGCCACTTGTGGCAGCTCGTGTATCAGCCTCCCTATTTGAAACAAAGTCACACACAGGCATTCTTCATTAAGAGGATCAATAGGAAGCTGAATATTTGGATCCCAGATTGGCCTCTGCAGGCAACTGAGGACCCATTAATGGATAATCATTTAAGAGAACATCAACTTCAGATTTCACACTACTATTTGTCATTGAAGCCTCAAAATTGTACAGTTAACACATCCCAACAATTGATTTATTCAAATAATGTTCTTGTACTTTATGATTTTGCCTTAACTTATTGCAAATCAAAAACTGGTCACAAATTATAAAACGTGTATATTCAATTTGCTCATATCTCTATTTCTGAACATGTGGAGATGAACACAACTGATAACTGCACAGCTATTTTGCTCTGCTGGCCTATATCTCTATATTCTTCAGAAGAAAATGAATTTGCATAGCTGATTAATTTAAATGTAAATTGCTTTTGATGGTATTTACCTTCATTTAAACTATAACTGCAGTTTAGTTTGATAAATTTGAGATTTACTTTCCTATTCATAATTAAATACATCTTGCTTAAATATGCTAGTAAGAAATGTTCTTTTGTTTTGTAATTATCCTCTCATTTGAAGTTGTACTGTCTGCTTAGTAATTTTCTTGAAACTAGTTGATCCAGTCTGGCTGATTAAAATTGTATCCCTCCATCCTCTTGATGAATATTTAATTTAGATTTTACTAACATAATTGTTTGTGTGTTCCCATCATCTTCACCTCTAATTATTAGGATGGCTTGATTTGGTGTAACATAATCCCATCCAGATCCATGTTTGCTAAATTGCATTATACTGGAAAATGAGCATTTCGTTTCAGAGGTTAATCCACTGAGTGTGGGATCCACCTAAATTTTATACTGCAACCATACTAACAAAGAAGCAATAAGCAACCAGTATTGGGGGCTGTGTTGTGGAGCTTTTATCCAAACCACAGGATTTAATTTTTAGAGTAGTCAGCATAATTTTCAATTTTTTTAAGAAATTAAAGGTGAGTTGAAGCCTGTAATGGAATGCCTTTCAACAACTGAAAGAATAACTGTAGGGAATAAAGGATCTGAAGTTCCCAACTACTCTAAGAAGAATACTTAGCACTTTGGCACCTACTGTAAGAAGCACAAGGTAAAATCTTGTAATAGTGCTAACATCTACCACCATGAAGAGATTGAGAGGCTGACTATGACACATAGTTACTCCTGCCTTCCAGATAATCTCAACCCACTGCGAGTTGCCTACCCCTAATACAGGTCCAAGGCAGGCACTTTCTCCCTAGCCCTAGACACATCCCAGGAGAATCTGGATAGAATGGTACACATCTATGACTATTGACGTTGAATAAAACTCCATCTTTAAGACTATAATTGCAGGCACATTCAACTCCAAACTCCTAGACATGGGACTGAACACTTCCCTTAACAAGTGGATCTGTGACTGACTGATATACAGACCACACTCTGTAAGATTAGGCAGCAACTCCACTACCACAATCATTCTCAACATCCAGATCCCTTCTTGAAAGTTTAAGCACATGACTGCACAGTGAGATTCTGCTCGAACACAATCTACAAATTTACAGATGATAGCAACATAGTGTGCAACAGCTCAGATAACAATGAATTGGAGTACAGGAAGGAGATAGAGAGCCTAGAGACATAGAGTTATGATAACAATCTTTCCCTCAGTGTCAACAAACAGCTAGTCACTTACTTCCGGAAGGAGGCAATGCATAATCTCCTGTTTATGTCAACAGTTCTGTGTTTGAGCATATTGGGAGCCACAAGTGCCTAGGAGTCACCATCACCTGTAAATACCCTGTTCTGGTTCATACATATTGATGCCCTGAACAAGAAAACTCACCTTTATCTCTATATTCAGTTCAGGCAGAAAAACGCCTGCAAGGAAAGTATTCTACCCATGACCAGGAAAAAAATAAAGCTTGTAACAAGTCAAAGAAAGAAGTCTATAATGTTACCAGAAATCTCTGTAGTCCTGCAGATTGGGAATATTTTAGAACTCAGTGAAGACTCATTAAAGGAGAAACAAAGAACTGATAAAGAAAGGGAAGATAGAATATGAAAACTAACTGTTAAGAAAGAGTAAAATCAAATGGATGTACAGTAAATGATCTTATGGGAATACAAGTGCAAGAAGAACAGTGAGTGAAACTCTGGTTTTAATAGGAGCTGGAGAATCAAAATAGGGAATGAAGAAGTAGCAGCCCAATTAAACAAGAAGACTTTGTCTTGAAGGAAGTGGACATGACTCAAGAAACATGCCTGAAATACTGAAGAACCAAAGGTCGGTGAGAATGTGGAAGGAAAGACTATTAGTGAAAGTAAAGCTAAAATATACTAAGACAGTATTTTCCCTTTCCCCCCACCCAGGATATATCCTTTTCTCATTGCTACCAATGGAGGTATAGGAGCCTAAAGACACCCAAACAGTGTTTAAGGAACAACTTCTTCTTTCCCTCCTGCTATCAGATTTCTGAAAGGACAATGAATGCATGGACACTACCTCAGTATTATTTTCATTTTTTTCACTACTTATTTAACTTAATTATACTGCATGTACAGAGTACAATTTTTAATTCTACTTCAATGTATTGCTGCCACAAAATAACAAATTTCACAACATGCAAGACTGTGCAAAAGTCTAAGGCACATTTATATAGCTGGGGTGCCTAAGACTTCGGCGAAACGTTGAACATGAATGAGTAAGTTATGTCAATAATCTTCAGTTTGGAGACACTTGGCTGAAATCCCTCACCTGTGTGACATTTAAGGCTGCCCTTAACAGAAATGAACAAAGGTACATATAATTTGTTAATAGTTTGAATCAATGTAAGTACAGAGGGATCTTGCAGTATAAGTCCAGAGCTCGCTGAAAGTAGCAATGCAAATGGATAGATTTAAGCGACGGGCATTGTTTGCTTTAATTGGTCATGCTGTTGAATGTAAAACAAAGAAGTCATGTTACAGCTGTATAAAACTTTTGTTAGGCTACATTTCGATTATGGTCTGCATTCTGGTCACCATTTTTCAAGAATGATGTAGGGGTTTTGGAGATGGTTCAGAATAGGTTCACGAGGATGTTGCTGGGATTAGAAAGTATTAGGTATAAGGAGAGTTAGGACAAAATTTTATTGTTCAATCTAGATCATTGGTGGGGGGTGGGGTGGCGAGGTGTGACCTGACAGAAGAATATAAAATTATGAGAGGTATAAATAAGGTAGATAGTCAGAAACCTTTCCTCACGGTACAAGTTTCACATATTAAGAAACATGTATTGAAGGGGAGAGGGAAAAGTTTAAAGTAGATTAGTGGAAAGTACCAGTGAATGGTCTTGGCCTGAAACGTTCACTCTTTATTTCTTTCCACAGACCCTGCCTGAGTTCCTCCAGTATCTTGAGTGTTTTGCTCTGGATTTCTAGTATCTGCAGAATCTCTTGTGTTTGACGCAATTTGTTTTATTTATACAGGAAGCACTAAGCACCTGGAAAGCACTACCAAGGGAAGTGGTGGATGGAATATAGTAACAAAGTTTAAGAGGCATTTAGATGCAGGATCAGGCAGAAAATGGAAGGATATAAACTACATGAAGGCAGATAGGTAATTTGAATTGAAACAGACATGATGGGCTAAAGGTCCATTTCCTGCACTGCTCTCATCGATGTTCTACTGTACGTTAGATGTTATCATCCTTTTAAGATACTTCAATATAAAACAGAGTTCAGAAGAAGATAGCACCAGTGAACAATGTGACCAACGGTGTCTTCCTCCAGTTGGTTCACAAAACTACTTCTTTCATTCCTTTTAAGATTTCTTTTTCTTTCATATATTGTTCTGTTGTTGTTGGAGCCTATGATCTACATGTTGTGGTGTGTTTTTGGGCTGACGAGGGATCTGGTGTTTTAGGCTGATTGAGGGATCAAGGTGTTTGTTCAGGTGTCAGACAAATTCTGTGGCCTGAAGCCAAGATGTCAGGAGATGAAGCATGAACCAATGAGCAACTCAATTTCTCACTGATCTTGCTGATTAAAGTGTGGAGGAAGACTTAAATCATTGAGGTGAGTGCGGAATGTGAATGGCTGTATAAAGATTAGACTTGCAAGCAACATTCCTATTGCATCTCCTTTTACATTTCAGTTTGACTTCTTTTCTCTTAACTCAATTTGCAAGTAGGCTAAAAAATTGTAATGCTAATCACTTAGTTTATTGCATGGTATATTTTATTGTACAAGTGTAGACAGATAGGCATGTCTTTCAGTCTTTCATTTATAAATATATTTATTTTCTGTTTTTTATACAAAAAAACAGGTTTCTCATATTATTCTATATTACATCTGTGTGCTGTATATATCCTGAAGTCCCTGTACATCCACCACACAGTTAGAACCCAGATGTCTATGAGGAAGCTAAAATATTCTGTTTTTCATGGGACTCTGAAGTATGAATAGAAAATGGGAGATATCTTAACATGAAAGGCATTTATGCAGAAGCACACAGTTAGTATTTCATGGCAATGATCTTCCATCAAAATAAAATAAAGTGGGAAAGCATGTAAGAAGATAGAGTTTGAAAGAACAAAGAATGACAGAAAATGAATGAAGATAGATGCTGATCCAATAGTCCTGGTGCCAGATGGCAAAACGAAACAGTGAGCGGTTGTTAACTGCAGAAGACTTATTTGGAAAAGTGTAAATATGGGATGAATGAGGACAAAGGGGAGAGCAGAAACCAGTGTTGGAACTGTTAGATGCAGGGCAATGCATTTCCCAGAAAGCAAAAATAAGAGTTTCAAAATGCTCTGTAGATCTGGTCATATTTATGGAGAAAGGAAGGCTGAGTTAACAATATAGATTAATGTATTTTTGTAGGATTATTTGATTTTGATCTATTTAATGAAGTCCAAGGGTTCGAATATATAATCATTTGTAAATGCGCAATCAATCTACCATTCTGTCTGTAGGAGCAATTCCAGTATCTATTGAATATCGTAAGAAGCAGACCATAGAGGGATTGGAGGAAGACTTAACTCTTCTGCATTTGAGCATACAATGCAATCCTATACAATTTTGGCTGTTTCTCTATATTAATAGGACCCAGCTGCTCTCACATCTTAAACCCTTTTATGTCCAGCATCATGACTATCTGACTAAAGTATAGGGATAAATCTGTTCATCTAAATGGGTAAATAAATTGATTTATTATTGTCACATGCATTGAGGTACAGCATGCAACTTTGTCTTGGTTGGTATCCATTCAGATAATTTTAGTATATCAGTGTACTGGAATATTACAAGGGAAGGCAATAATAAAAAAGTGTTAAAAGAGAAAATGCAGTGCAGGCAGTCAGTAAGTTGCAAGACCATAACTATGTAGATTTTGATATAATAGTCAATTTAATCATATTGCAGCACCATTCCAAAGTCTTATAACAGGAGGAGAGAGGTTGTGCTTGAGCCTGACCGCAAATGTTTCCATGCTTTTGTATCTTCTGCATTCTGGGAGGGCAGAGAAGAAAGAATGTGGGTTCATTGGATATTTTGGCTGTTTTATGTAGACAGCTGGATATGTAGACAGAGTCCATGGGGAAGAGGCTCTTTCTGTGATGTGCTGATCTGTGTCTCCAACTCTCTGCAGCTTCAAGCGCAGTTGCCATACCATGCCAAGGTGCATCTGTTTGCTTTCCCTGGTGTATCAATAAACATCGGTGAGAGTCAATGGAGACAAGCCAATTTTATTTAGCCTCCTGGTGAAGTAGAGGTGCTAGTGTGAGTGTTCCTTCTTTCCCATGGCATCTACGTTGATTGACTAGGAAAGGCTATTAAGGATATTCACTCTTTGAAACTTAAAGCTTTCTCTATATCAAACACAATCAAAAGATTGGGTTGTAATTGACTGGATGTATGATATATATCAGAATCAGAATTGGAATCAGGTTTAATATTACTGGCAAACAGTACTGTGCAAATGTCTTATAGAGAATATATATATATATATATATATATATATAACTAGATGTGCCTTAGAATTTTGCACAGTACTCTAGATGTTGCCAATTAAGCAAAATCAGAAAAAAATAGAATAGCAGCATTCATCACCAAAGCTCTTCACCACCCAAGCCATGCCCTTTTCTCACTGCTGCCATCGAGTAGAAGGTACAAGTGCCACAGGACTCACAACACCAGGCTCAAGAACAGATACTACCCTTCACCCATCAGGCTCTTGAACAAAAGTTGTTAACTACACTCATTTAAGGATTCTTTTATCCTATTATTTCATGATCCTTATTTATTGCAACATTTTATATCCTCATTTGCACAGTTTGTTGGCCATTGATCCTGATTAAAGTGACTGCTCTAAATATTTGTTAAGTATTGCCACAGTAAAAGAATGTCAGAGTTGTATGTGATGATATGCATATATTCTCATAATAACTTTTCCTTTGAACATTGAAATTTGAAAATACTCTGACTGATAATTCACCATGAAGAATTGACAAGTGGATGAGTTACCACCAATTACTGAAAATTAATGGATTACACAACTCTGCCATGGATGGCCCCAAGCCCAGCTGAAAAAGGAAAAGCTTTGGCATGGGGATAGCAACCCCATCCCATAAAAACATAGTTCTATAGAAGCTCCAAAGACCTCATCCCTGGGAGAGAAAGGACCTTCAATATCTGGGGACAACTTGGACGGATTCTGTATTTGGGACTCTGGTGAGCTCCTATAGGCCGTCTATGCCCCTTAATGGGTGATGAGCTTAAGTAGAAGAAAAAGAATACTTACACAGCATTCCAAAGAAGTGCAGGGAAGGAAATACATTTGGAAATATATAATCACTTTTTCAACTTTAATTCCTGGTACTCATTGATTGCTTTGCATTGCACAATATAATGCTTTCCCCACAAGTTCATTAATAAAGAAGGATATAAAAATATAAGGACGTGAAGTCAACATTCTCAGCACTTACCTCACTGGCTAGAATTGTGTTGTTCCTATCTTTTGCCTTCCATTTTGAAAAACAACTATTCACAGCTTCGGGTGGGTACCTTATTCGGTTTGCACTTGAGGGTGGAAGAATCTTGGAATCGTTTTGAACTGACTCCTGACCTGGTCGAAGTGTATAGCAGTAGGTTTGAGCGAGGGAACCCGACCCACGCACTTCAATAACATTTTTTATTAAACTAGAGTCTGGTACTGTTTGGAAATTGAGATTAGAATTTCGGTATATAGTATCTGTGTCATTGTGTTCAACACACCAACACCAATCCTCGTCATCATTTGAACTGCGGCAGACTGTAAAAACAAGTGCAATCAAGGCAAGCATTAGTGTTAATGTAATGGCACCTAATGATATTATTATATAAAGGGCTGCACTAGAGGGGTACTCGGGGATTCTAGGCATAAATGTAACAGCGTGAATAGCGTCCTCAACACTGTCTACTATAGAAAGTGTGATGGTAGTGGTAGTTGATAATGGTGGATGTCCACTGTCTTTCACCATTATAACTATCACTTGTGTTGCGAGATCTCGATCCTCAATTTGGCGGGTCGTCCTCACTTCTCCTGAGTTAGTCCTCATGGCAAAGAGACTTTGATCTGTAGCTCGGACAAGCTCATAAAACAGGCGTCCATTTTGTCCAGAATCCGCGTCAACAGCTATGACCTTGACCACCAAATAATCCCGATCTGCGATTCGCGGAATGGTTACTTCCGAACCATTTCTTGTTAACGGGAAGACGATTACAGGAGCGTTGTCATTTTGGTCCAGAATGACTACGTTCACCGTGTGGTTGGAGTTTAGTGGAGGTAATCCGGCATCCTGCGCTTGAACATGGATCTGAAAATTTTTGAGTTGTTCATAATCAAATGAGCGCTGTGAAAAGATGATCCCATTCTCCGAATTAATGGAGACGTATGAAGTGATAGGCAAGCCTTGAATCTGGCTATCCAGAATAGAATAGGAAATATGCGAATTTGGACCCAAGTCGGGGTCAAAAGCAGAGACTGAGCAGATGGAAGCCCCAAACGCGTTGTTCTCCGTTACGTATGCCGTGTGAAAATTATCTGCAAAACGTGGGGGGTTGTCGTTTACGTCGGTAACTTGTACCTGGATAGTTTTGTTGGTGTATAAAGGAGGCAACCCGGAGTCTCGACAGGAGATCTCAATTTGGTATTCAGATGTGATTTCCCTGTCAAGAGCATGTTTGATAATGACCGTGTAGGAATTTACAAATGTCGATTTGAGTTCAAACGGTAGGTTGGAATGTATCACGCAACTAATTAGCCCATTGTCCCCAGAATCTTGGTCGGTAACACTAATTAGAGCCAACACGGTTCCAACATGTACATCCTCAGGGACAGAATTAGATACTGACATCAAAGTCATTTCAGGAGCATTGTCGTTGACATCACTGACGTCAATGAAGACAGTGCAGTGCACAGGAAGTGCAAATGGACCCTTATCCTTGGCTTCCACTAGAAGTTCATAAGTTTTGGCTTCTTCAAAGTCTATAGTCCCCTTTACTGTAATTTTCCCCGTCTGGGTGTCAATACGAAACAGTTTACGGACCTTGCTTGGTGAAAGGTCACTGAGAGAGTACATTATCTGCGCATTTGTGCTCTCGTCCATATCGGTGGCATTTAATTTGATAACTGTTGTGCCTATTGGTACATTCTCCATTAAACTGATTTTATAGAACGATTGGCCAAACACCGGAGAGTTGTCATTGACATCGAGGACAGTAACGATAACTTGGGCTGTGCCAGTTCGTTCAGGTGTACCTCCATCCACAGCAGTCAGAAGTAAATGATGAATGGGCTGCTGTTCTCTGTCCAGATACTTCTCCAACATTAAGTGCACAAACCTGCTATCATCCCCGCTGTTCTGCACTTCCAATGCAAAATATTCATTCGGGTTGAGATAATAGAATCGAACAGAATTAATGTCCAGGTCTGGATCGTGGGCACTCTGAAGAAGGAATCTAGTTCTTGGCGGCGCTGACTCGAGGACTTCCAAGCGGATCTCGGCATTCGGAAAACTGGGAGAATTGTCATTTACGTCTAAAATCTCTACTTCAATCCGATAGAGTTCCAATGGGTTTTCAACAACAACCTCCAAATTCATAAAACAAGTCGGACTCTGTACGCACGCGAGCTCCCTATCTATCACTTCATTCACAAACAAAACGCCATTCTCTAAATTAACCTCGAAATACCTTTTCTTTACTGCAGACATAATGCGGAGTCTGCGACTAGACAGCTCTCTAAGGTCCAGTCCCAGATCTTGAGCAATGTTCCCAACGAAGGCACCATGCATCAATTCTTCATAAATAGCGTAGCGGATTTGACCATAAACGATATTCCAGATATAAAGCAGGAAAACTACAAACAATGCTTGCATTATCTGTCCGAAATCGTCCCTGCATTCGCAGTGATGTGAAAATAATTTACACTTCAAAAAAAACAGTTACTATCGTCTCGAATATACCAGGCAAAAAGATGACCAATATTCAATTCACACAAAACAATCAGAGGACCAGAAACGACAGTTCCGATGTACAATTACAAACAGTAAGAGTCTTTTTCCTCTCTGTTTCTGCATTATGCGTAGTATTGGGGGAGGGGGTTTGATAACTAGCAGCATTTTAGCGCCTCATTGGTAGACAGCGACACAGAGAGTCTTTGCCAATAATTACACTGACGCTTATTAGAGCTTATGCAAAGTGTGAAAGTTACGCATATGCTTGAGCTTGCAGTGGGCAACAAAAGTAGGTAACTTACTGATTGTTCCAATGGTTCCAACTCAACAGTTGGAACAGGAAAATGTAGTCAAACGTTATTCATTACATATGCATAAATATAAGTACATCTCAAGGAAATGTTAGATGTTAATGAATAAATGAGGTATTATACATTTCTTCCTGTGCTGGAACAGAACATCCCACGTATTCTCACTGAGACCTCAAATAAGCACATTCTTCCAATATGAACACAAGATTGCATTTATAATAACTCCAACGCACAAAAGAGAAATAAAACGCAGCTTCACAAAGGAATTCATCTTCATAATTCAGTTTGTTCATAATAGGCATTTAATCATCATTTGTTAGGTACACGCCGTATTTAAAATGGATATGATCTGGTTTGGATGAGGCGGCATCTTTAGTCGTTAAAGGAGTGGCAGAATTGTGCAGATAATGACGGCCACCTTCTGAACCTGCTCATTTAATGCAAGAGTATTGGTAGATTGGAAGATAATTTTTAGAGGCATTGTAAGTGCTGTTACTTCGATGTATCAGTGTTATTATTATTATTATTATTATTATTAATATTTGAAAAGGTAAATTGCAAGTATCCAAAAACAGAGAAATGAGAACTTTGGCAAGCACAGGCTTGGAGTTTAAACGTCTCTGATGAAGAACGTTTTAAAAAAAGATAATCTCGGAGTGAAGTTGCCAGCGGGAATCGAAAGAAAAGATTCCCAAGACTTCAAAGTGCCCCTTCCCCTTTCTCTTCCCACTACTCAAACCAAGAACGAATAAATGACATGGAAAAATAAATCACTTGTCTCAGTTGAGACACCAACTGAGCCTTTGCTTTTTTGAGGTTTTGAAGTTTAAACCATGAAGTTCAATTTTGCTCGCAGGAAGCATAGTCATGAAAAAGGCACAGTATTCTAAATCTGGAGCCTTCAAACAAACGTAGACTTAAAGATGCCGATTTTAAGACCAGCAGCAAAATATTTCAGACAATAGGCAAGAAAGATCAACATCTCAAATATATTAAACTGTGGGAAAATGCGAACAAGGTCCATGAGGCAATAGGAGGATGTGCGGAGCAAATCCATATTATGTACACCTGTGTGCAAGGTAAAGGTGCATACATAGAAGGAATAACATCAATAATGATATTCCACGCAGTTATAGAAGTACGTTCAGTATTCAACAAGCCTGCTATTCATTAACATCCGAGAGTCCGATTAGGCGTGCGATGGCGTTTTCTTAAAAAAACACACATGAAGTATATATTCCATTTGCGCACCTCATGGAGAATAGGCTGAGGTTGTCAGATTTTAAACACAACTTTTTTTCGCACAATTGTTTAAAAATAACTA
Source organism: Hypanus sabinus (assembly GCF_030144855.1). Lineage (NCBI taxonomy): Eukaryota > Metazoa > Chordata > Chondrichthyes > Myliobatiformes > Dasyatidae > Hypanus > Hypanus sabinus. The sequence continues at coordinate 57,007,897 of NC_082720.1, read as the reverse complement.
ATATATATAAGGATTGACTTTTTTTGTTAGCACAGTTGGAGGAAGCTGTTTGTTTTCTTCATTATTGAAGTATGACAGGTCCTCAAGTTTATCATTTTGCTGGTGTTTAGGTAAGGTTTATGTCCAAATCTGAAAACACTTGGTAATAGGCAGTGCTGTATCATAGCCAATGGCGTTTTTCTTTTATTCTTCTTCAGTAAACCTGGAAATGGTAAACGAGCGTACAAACCAAAAATACATTACTTTGGTTAAAGGCTGGTAAATCACCGTTTGGGAAATCAAACTCAAGTCTGTTAAGAGTAGATTATTTCGGCCGGATTCTGCTGCAACTTTATAAACTGATGAAAGAGGAAAACGCAAAAGGTTATAATCGTTCAAGGCATTGAAGTGATGTTTCACAGGAATTTGTGAAACGCACGGCACCTTTTGGGTCGAAAATGTATTTTTTTCTTTTTGATATCATTATAATTATGTCATTTTGGAACTTTTGAACGATACTATTCTGATGCATCGTGCATCCAGATTACTCAGTTCCTTACACAAGGAGTAGAGCCGGGTGTAACGTAGAAGCATAGTCTTTACAGAATGCGAGAAATACAGACAATGGTTGCAATTATTGTCCATATCGTACTGGTTTTGAAAGATGGAGGCTGAACGGACCCTCCACGATGGAGGGCTTGAGGCATATTATGGACAGGGTCTGTAAGAGCAGATTTCATTTCCTATGAATCTATACGAAACACAAGTATGACAATCTAATAGCTTCATAGTAACGGATGCCTTTTACTAACATTTCGAATTGACTTTTGATTTTGACTTGTCAATCCTGCCGTTGCACTGATGAGGATTGAACTAGTGTATTTGGGTATACGGTTGATAGCTTCAGATACTAAACCGTAATGTCCACACTCAACACCAGTGGAGTTTTTACTGGTACTTAATGTTATTATTGCTGGCCTCTAAGTTAACAAAATCCCATCCCACTATACCTTGCATTCCATCATAACTTTGTAATGACTAAGCAGGTGGCAACAAATTGGCTTCGAGACTGCCTGAGTGGAATTTTCACTTTCTTTTTGTGAACACGGAACAATCATCTGGTTTCCCCCTGAATTCCAGCGACTCACTGGTAGGTTAGATTGCACATGAATATTGCCCTGATGAAAAGTATTTGGCCAAAACATCGGCAGTTCATTCCCCTGTACAAACGCATAGATGCTGCCTGACCTACTGAGTTCCTTCAGCATTTTGTGTGTGTCATTTTGAATTTGCAGAGTGTTTTATGCTTGTAAATGTTTAATGTTGAAAGGGAGCGGAAGAAAGGTGTGATGGTTTTGGAACATTTGAAACAACAGGAGAACAAAACAACGGCAATGGTCTTACATCAGATATAGTTTCAATTGGCGGAGTAACCTCCATCAATATTGTTCATAATTTGATACCTAAATACTTACATTAGCATTTGAAGTGTCACCCACTGATTTAGTCCACTAGAAGTCCAAACTGTTATTCACATTTTTACATCCAGACTGTAATTTCGCATAAATGTTTACAAAAACTTACTGCAAACTATTCCAAGAATGCTGGTATAGTCCCTTTAACAACTGTAGCCATACTATTTGTATTTAACACGGTAGTACTCAACACAATCAAACAAGCAAGCAAAAAATAAAAAAAAAATGAAAGATGTGAAGGGAGGAAGAAAGGTGGGAAGAATGGGAGAAAAGGAAGAGGAACTTGTATTTATATAATCATTTGCTGTACCTCATTACTAAAATAGGCAAGTATAATATTGTGTCAGTTGTAGTATTGTTCAATATGTGCAAGGCAGTGTTCCAGGAATACAAATTACATTCTTATCTTCAGATAAAATAAAATCATACCACCAATTAAATGTCTGATCTACATGTGGATTTCAACCAACACAGAGGCAAGTGTGCTGCCATCCAGTCACAGTTTAATTAATCACCCCCTCCCCATCTTCATAAGCAAAGGCCTTCTATCGCTCCTAACTTATTCTGCAATATCAATATAGGTGCAGCCAATCACATATAAAAAAATATCCTGGATGAACATTCTTTTCTAGTAATATCACAAGAACTCTATCTAAAGTAAGATGGCTGAAATAATTAATTGAAAATAAATACAATTCAGTTCAAGCTGTTTGCATGAGGATGTGATATGGATCTCAGACACAGAGCAATCAGCTATCAGTTTGGTTGTTTAGGGTGGCTTTCAGATATGTTTTAAACTCTCAACTTTTTAAAATGCAGTCAAATGAACACAGATGCAAGGACAAACGTTTAACAGCAATATTACACAGAGAAAAACATACACATGAGATTTAATCAAAGAATAATCTTTTAAAAGGAAGGGTTAAAACATGCTTAATCAAGGAAAAAATCACCACAGGGAACACACATTCATAAGAACATAAGAACATAAGAGATAGGAGCAGGAGTAGGCCAATCGGCCCCTCAAGCCTGCTCCGCCATTCAACAAGATCATGGCTGATCCAATCTTAACTCTAGTTTTCACCGAATCCCACAAGGCAACAGTGCCAACCAACAGGGCACCATGCCGCCCATTTTATTTTATTATTCATCCCGCCCAAACCCATGTGATCACCCAGTGGAAAAAAAACTATTTGCCAAATGAGGAGAAAAAATCTGGAAAATTCCTCTCCGACCCATCTAGGCTATCGAAAACTGGTCCAGGAGATCACATGGCTGATCTAAACCTAGCCTCATGTCCACTTACTTGCTCGCTCACCGTATCCCCTAATGCCATTTTTATCCAGGAAAATGTCTATCTCCGTTTTGAATTTATTGAGTGTAGTAGCTTCCACAGCTCTCTGGGGCAGTAAATTCCACAGCTCCACTACCCTCTGAGTGAAGAAATTTCTCCTCATCTCAGTCCTGGAACGGCATCCCCTTATTTTAAGATTATGCCGCCTAGTCCTAGTTTCACCCATCATTGGGAACATTCTCCCCGCATCCACCCGATCAAGCCCCTTCACAATCTTATATGTTTCAATAAGATCGCCTCTCATTCTTCAGAACTCCAATGAGTAGAGTCCCAATCTACTCAACCTCTCATAATACATCAACCCATCCATCCCAGGAATTAACCTAGTGAACCTTCTCTGCACTGCCTCAAGAGCCAGTATGTCCTTTCTTAAATGTGGACACCAGAACTGCACGCAGTACTCCAAGTGTGGTCTCACCAATACCCGGTACAACTGCAGTAAGACCTCCCTGTTCTTATACTCCATCCCCCTAGCAATAAAAGCCAACATTCCATTGGCCTTCTTGACCACCTGCTGCACTTGCATACTAACTTTTTGTGTTTCCTGCACCAGGACCCCCAGATCCCTTTGGACAGAAGCACTTTCCAGATTCTCTCCATTTAGATAATAACTTGCTCTATTATTTTTTCTGACAAAGTGCAAGACCTCACACCTGTCAGTATTATATTTCATCTGCCAAATATCTGCCCAATCACTCAGCCTATCTATGTCCCCCTGCAGGGTTTCAATGTCCTCCGCACTCACTACACTCCCTCCCATCTTTATGTCATCAGCAAACTTTGATACGTTGCACTTAGTCCCTTTCTCCAAATCATTAATATAGATTGTAAAGAGTTGGGGTCCCAACACCGACCCCTGCAGAACACCACTATTCACCAACTGCCAGTCTGAGAATAAACCATTTATCCCAACTCTCTATTTTCTGTTAGAAAGCCAATCTTCCACCCATGCCAGAATATTATCCCCAATCACATGATTTTTTACTGTAAGTAATAATCTTTGGTGTGGCACCTTGTCAAATGCCTTTTGGAAGTCCAAATACACATCATCCACTGGTCCCCCTTTATCTACCCTATATGTTATGTCCTCAAAGAACTCCAACAAATTTGTCAAACATGACTTCCCTTTTGTAAAGCCATGCTGATTTTGTCCTATTAAGCTATGTTTATCCAAATGCCCTGTTACTGTTACCTTAATTATCGATTCCAACATTTTGCCAACCACAGATGTCAGGCTAACTGGCCTATAATTCCCAGCCTTCTGGCTATTGCCCTTTTTAAATAAAAGATTTAAATTTAAAGGATTTAAATTCCAGCTAACCCAACAGATGTGACCTGGATTTGATGATTCTAATTCAATACAAAAGACCATTAAATACGTATGTAAGATAAAAATCCTCATACATGTCCAAATTTCTCAAGTTAGTAGAATACCCGCTTACGTGAAAGCGACTTGGTTCACTTCATATAATCATATAATATTCATTTAATGAAAACTACTGATGACTTTGGTGGAATAAATAGATACATATTTAATTTGATGGACCGAGGGCAGTGTTATCCAGAAAACAAAGCATGCGGGCATGGTACAACCTGACACATTGCTAATTTTTTTTACTGCTGCCAAATCACTACAATAAAATGTGATGTTATAATTGCACACTATATTTGGAGGTTGATCTTGCTGCTAAAATATATAGATATGAACATTCTCTGTGTCATATACTCACATGCATGTTTGCATTAGAGCTAGCAATTTCTGCTCCCTATCAGTAATATTAATGAATATTTTTATATTTATCTTTCAGGAGACTCTGCTTGATCCGTTGTACATTTCCAGACTTATTCTTATGTTTTGAGGTCTCAGCAACAGTTTTGACCATCATTTCACATATGTGAAATTTCACATGATATCCTGTTGCCCACTTCTTCCTCTAAATGTGTTTGATAAACTACTAACCAGAGAACTCTTTAAAAAAAACATTGGAATCATATGGGAACTTTTGCTTTATATCTAACTCCACTGCACTCTTTCTTCAATTTAGGATTACCTTTCTTTTTGTTCTTTTTGTTAACTCTGCTGAAGGGTCTACAAGATAGCTAATATCAAAGTTAAAAGAGCAAAGGAATAAAATAAATAAATGATCAAAGAATCACCCTGAGATTCACTTTCTTGCAACCATTCACAGTAAAACTAAGAAATATATTAAAATCAATGTAAAAGTACACACAAACAAAGACTAGCAAAGAACATCCTGCTATTATCTTGAAGCAAATCGTTAGATACATGACGTCCAGTCTTATGCCTGAATTGCTGACTATTTCTCTTTCTATAGATGCTGCTTATCATGCTGTGATTTTCAAGCTTTATATTAGTTAACGAGTGTACCTGTTATATCATAGGAATAACTGATTCCAGTCCTTTTAGCATATCTGGGAAAGGTCTGGAATGATATTCATTTTTTTAAGTGATCCACTTTCTTTGCATTTAATTGTCGACTGTGTCTTAGATTGCCTATGCACTGAACTGTAGAACACTTTGAACCAAACATACTTGATTAGTCAGCAGTACTTGCTTTATGTTGGCTTATGTTCTAACATGTGGCTGTAAAATAAAATATCCACTAGAATCACTGCTCATTTAGTACCCGTCTGTGCAAACTTAACTTGAATTGACAGTGTGCACTCAGGGAGAATTTTGAGACATAATGAGCTACATGATCAGCCATTTACTTTCGGTCATTTTCTGCTGAAGTACATTCTTTGGAATGCCCCGACAAGCTATAATGAAAGGTAAATATGGGAGTGTAATTTCCCACCTTATCAGAACAGATAAGCCTTTGAAGCAGTTTATAGTTAATAAAATTGGTGCTTGTAAATATGCTCACTCAAAAATACACATTAAGACACGCCATATTATTATAAAGCCACATACATACAAACAACCAAACAAATAAACAAACCATAGAAATGTCCTTCTAATTTTCATGACAAGATCAACATTCATATGGACAAGCATGGCAGTACTACACCAGATCTGAGTACTGTATGCCTACATTTGGAGAGCAGTAAGTCACTCGTTCATTCCACATTTTCCTGCCATTCAATAAGACGGTTGCTTTGATCCCAACATCCACTTTGTACACTCATTTGTCTTGATAAACCTTTGCTCTCATCATCAAGAACGAACCTATGTAAAGTAATGGAATCATCCAGCATGGAAATGGGCCCACAGTCCCAACTATATATGCGGATAAGAATTCCCATCTAAGGTAGGCTGATTTGTCTGCATTTGGTTCATGTCCTTCTAAACGTTTCCTATCCATGTACCTGTCCAAATGCATTTACATTTTCTTTATACACCTGCCACAACTAGTTCCTCTGGCAGTTCATTTGACTTACTGGTTTAAAACGTGCCATTCGGTATTCTATTAAATTTCTTTCCTCTCTGCTTCAGCCTATCAATATCCCTCAGTTCATGATTCTCCAACCCGAGAGAAAAACAGACTGCATTGTCATTCTATCCATGCCCCTCATGCCCCGGTGACTAGTGGTGCTCCTCAAGGGTCAGTCTTGGGACCCCAGTTATTCACAGTGTTTGTGAATGATTTAGATAATGGAATGAGTTGTTCTGTGGCAAAGTTTGCGGATGATATGAAGATAGGTTGAGGGGGCAGTGCAGGTAGTCCTGAAGAAGCAATGCGATTGCAGCAGGACTTAGACAGATTGAAAGAATGGGCAAAAAAGTGGCAGATGGAATACTGTGCTGGAAAATGTATGATAATGCATTTTGGTAAAAAGAACAATAGTCCGGACTATTGAAATTGGGAGAATGTTCAAACATCAAAGGCCCAGAGGGACTTTGAAGTCCTCGTGCAGGACTCCTCGAAGGTTAATTTACTGGTTGAGTCTGTGGTAAAGAAGGCAGATGCAATGTTGGCATTTATTTCAAGAGGAATGGAATATAAAAGCAAGGACATAATGCTGACCCTTTATAAGGCACTAGTCAGGCCACACTTAGAGTATTGTCAACAGTTTTGGGCATGCTATCTCGGAAAGAATAGAAATGTAGAAACATAGAAAATAGGTGCAGGAGTAGGCCATTTGGCCCTTTGAGCCTGATTCAGTATGATTATGGCTGATCATCCAACTCATAACCCTGTACCTGCTTTCTCTCCATACCCCTTGATCCCTTTAGCCACACGGGCCATATCCTAACTTCCTCTTAAATATAGCCAATGAACTGGCCTCAACTGTTTCCTGTTGCAGAGAATTCCACAGATTCACCACTTTCTGTGTGAAGAAAGTTTTCCTCATCTCGGTCCTAAAAGGCTTCCCCTTTATCCTTAAACTGTGACTCCTCGTTCTGGACTCCCCCAATATTGGAAACAATCTTCCTACACCTAGCCTGTCCAATCCCTTTAGAATTTTATATGTTTCAATATGATCCCCCCTCAATCTTCTAAATGCTAGTGAGTATAAGCCTAGTCAATCCAGTCTTTCTTCATATGAAAGTCCTGCCATCCCAGGAATCAATCTGGTGAACCTTCTTTGTACTATAGAGCAAGAATGTCTTTCCTCAGATTAGGGGACCAAAACTGCACACAATACTCTAGGTGCAGTCTCACCAAGGCCTTGTACAATTGAAGTAGAACCTCCCTGCTCCTGTACTCAAATCCTTTTGCTATGAATGCCAACATACCATTTGCCTTTTTCACTGCCTGCTGTATCTGCATGCCCACCTTCAATGACTGGGGTACAATGACACCCAGGTCTCGTTGCACCTCCCCTTTTCCTAATCGGCCACCATTCAGATAATAATCTGTTTTCCTGTTCTTGCAACCAAAGTGGATAACCTCACATTTATCCACATTAAATTGCATCTGCCATGAATTTGCCCACTCACCTAACCTATCCAAGTCAACCTGCGTCCTCCTAGCATCCTCCTCACAGCTAACACCGCCGCCTAGCTTCATGTCATCCACAAACTTGGAGATGCTGCATTTAATTCCCTCGTCTAAATCATTAATATAAATTGTAACCAACTGGGGTCCCAGCACTGAGCCTTGCGGTACCCCACTAGTCACTGCCGGGCATTCTGAAATCTCCCGTTTACTCCCACTCTTTGCTTCCTGTCTGCCAACCAATTCTCTATTCACATCAATACCATACTCCCAATGCCATGTGCTTTAAGTTTGCACACTAATCTCCTGTGTGGGATCTTGTCAAAAGCCTTTTGAAAGTCTAAATATACCACATCCACTGGCTCCCCCCATCCACTCTACTAGTTACATCTTCAAAAAATTCTATAAGATTCGTCAGACATGATTTTCCTTTCACAAGTCCATGCTGACTTTGTCCGATGATTTCACCTCTTTCCAAATGTGCTGTTATAACATCTTTGATAACCGACTCTAGCATTTTCCTCACCATCGATGTCAGGCTCACCGGTCTATAATTCCCTGCTTTTTCTCTCCCTCCTTTTTTAAGAAATGGTGTTACATCAGTCACTCTCCAATCCTCAGGAACTAATCCAGAATCTAAGGTGTTTTGAAAAATTATCACTAATGCATCCACTATTTCTTGGGCTACTTCCTTAAGCACTCTGGGATGCAGCCCATCTGGCCCTGGGAATTTATCAGTCTTTAATCCCTTCAATTTACCTAACACCACTTCCCTACTAACATGTATTTCCCTCAGTTCCTCCATCTCACTAGACCCTCAGTCCCTTACTATTTCCAGAAGATTTTTTATGTTTTCTTTAGTGAAGACAGAACCAAAGTAGTTATTCAATTAGTCAGCCATGTCTTTGTTCCCTATGATCAATTCACCTGTTTCTGACTGTAAGGTACCTACATTTGTCTTGACCAATCTTTTTCTTTTCACAAATCTATAAAAGCTTTTACAGTCAGTTTTTATGTTCCCTGCCAGCTTTCTCTCATAATCTTTTTTCCCTTTCCTAATTAAGCCCTTTGTCCTCCTCTGCTGGTCTCTGAATTTCTCCCAGTCCACAGGTATGCCGTTTTTTTCTGCTAATTTATGTTTCTTCTTTGGACTTGATACTATCCCTAATTTCCCTTGTCAGCCATGGGTGCACTACCTTCCCTGGTTTATTTTTTGCCAAGCTGGAATGAACAATTGTTGTAGTTCATCCATGCGATCTTTAAATGCTTGCCATTGCATATCCACCATCAACCCTTTAAGTATCAATTTGCCAGTCTATCTTAGCTAATTCACGTCTCATACCTTCAAAGTCACCCTTCTTTAAGTTCAGAACCTTTGTTTCTGAATTAACTATATCATTCTCCATCTTAATGAAGAATTCCACCATATTATGGTCACTCTTACCCAAGGGGCCTCGCATGACAGGATTGTTAACTAACGCTTCCTCATTGTTCAATACCCAATCTAGAATGGCCTGCTCTCTAGTTGGTTCCTCGATATGTTGGTTCAGAAAACCATCCGGCATACATTCCAAGAAATCCTCTTCCTCAACACACTTACCAATTTGGTTCACCCAAAGTCACCTATTATAACTACTGTTCCTTTATTGCACATATTTCTAATTTCCTGTTTAATGCCATCCCTAACCCCACTACTACTGTTAGGTGGCCTGTACACAACTCCCACCAGTGTTTTCTGCCTCTTAGTGTTATGCAGCTCTACCCATATCGATTCCACATCCTCCAGGCTAATGTCCTTCCTTTCTATTGTGTTAATCTCCTCTCTAACCAGCTACCCCACCTCCTTTTCTTTCCTGTCTATCCCTCCTGAATATTGAATATCCCTGGATGTTCAGCTCCCATCCTTGGTCACCCTGGAGTCATGTCTCTGTGATCCCAACTATAGCATATTCATTAATAACTATCTGCACATTCAATTCATCCACCTTGTTACGAATGCTCCTCGCATTAACACACAAAGCTTTCAGGCTTGTTTTTACAACACTCTTAGTCCTTATACAATTATGTTGAAAAGTGGCTCTTTTTGTTTTTTGACCTGGATTTGCCTGCCTGTCACTTTTACTTGTTACCTTACTACTTTTTGCTTCTACCCTCATTTTACACCCCTCTGTCTCTCTGCACTTGTTCCCAACACCCTGCCACATTAGTTTAAATCCTCCTGAACAGCAGTAGCAAACGCTCCCCACTGGACATTGGTTCCAGTCCAGCCCAGGTGCAGACCGTCCTGTTTATACTGGTCCCACCTCCCCCAGAACTGGTTCCAATGCCCCAGAAATTTGAATCCCTACCCCTTGCACCATTTTTCAAGCCACGTATTCATCTGAAATATCCTCTTATTTCAACTCTGACTATCACGTGGCACTGGTAGTAATTCAGAGATTATTACCTTTGTGGTCCTACTGGTTAGTTTATCTCCTAACTCCCTAAATTCACCTTGTAGGACCTCATCCCGTTTTTGACCTATATCGTTGGTACCTACGTGCACCATGACCACTGGCTGTTCACCCTCCCATTCCAGAATGTCCTGCAGCCGCTCATAGACATCCTTGACCCTTGCACCAGGGAGGCAACATACCATCCTGGAGTCTCGTTTTTTGGCCGCAGAAATGCCTATCTATTCCCCTTACAATTGAATCCCCTATCACTATAGCTCTCCCACTTCTGCTTCTTCTCTCCTGTGCTGCAGAGCCACCCATGGTGCAATGAACTCTGCTGTTGCTGCCTTCTCCTGATCAGGCATCTCCCCCAATAGTATCCAACACAGTATATCTGTTTAGGAGGGAGATGACCTCAGGGGACTCCTGCACTACCTGCCTACTGCTATGCTGTCTAGTGGCCACCCCTTCCCTTTCTACCTGTGTAGTCTTTACCTGCGGTGTGGCCAACTCACTAAACATGCAATTCACGACTTTCTCAGCATCGCGGATGCTCCACTATGAATCCAATTACAGCTCCAGATGCTCAGTGCAGTCTGCCAGAAGCTGCAGCTGGACACACTTCCTGCACACATGTGTTGTCATTGGAGAGAGTCCAGAGGAGATTCAGGAAGATGGTTCCAGAAATGAAGGGGTTAGCATATAGGGCAGCTTTGGGCCTGTACTCACTGGAATTTAGAGGAATGTGGGGTGACCTCATTGCAACCTACTGAATGTGGAAAGGATTAGATCAGGCGGACATTGAGAGGATGTATCCTATGATGTGGGTATCCAGAACTAGAGGGTGCAGCCTCAAAGTTGAAGGGTGACCTTTTAGAAGCAAGGAGGAATTTTTTTTTAGCCCGAGTGTAGTAAGTCTGTGGAATGTTCTCCGAGAGACTGCAGGGAAGATCAAATCCGTGGGTATATATTGGGTGAAATTTGAACGTTTCCTGATTGGCCAGGAGATCAAAGGATATGGTGAGATGGTGGGTGTATAGGGTTGAGTAGGATCTGGGATCAGCCATGATGGAATGGTGGAGCAGACTTGATGGGTTGAATGACCTAATTACGCTCCTATGTCTTATTGACTTATGGCCTCATTATATGATACACCTCATTAAGCTGACACATTCTCCTATTGTCCAATGTTTAAATTCCCATTCTGCTCTACCTCTCTCTATAATTCCACTCCTCGAAACCCAGGAAGATCCAATTAAATTTCCTCTGACAATTTGCAGACTAATAGTATCTTTCTTACTGCAGACTGACCAGAACTGAAAACAATATTCCGAATGAAACTTTACCAAAGTCTTGAACAAGTATAATGCAGCATCTCCACTTCAATGCATGATACATTGACTGTTGTGGTTCAGGGCCCCAAAAGTAGTCTTCAGCACACTTTCTACCTGTGGTGCAACTTTCAAAGAACTATGTACTTTTGCTCTTAGGTCCCTTTATTCTACAGCACACCAATTAACTTTTACAGTGACCGTCCTGCCACATTTATTTTACCTAAAATAAAACACTTCTCATTTATCCAAATCAATTTCCATTTAACAATCTTCGGCTCAATAACCCAGCTGCTTAAGATACCTCTTAAAACATTGATAACCATCTGCACTGTCTACAACATCAACAATATTGGTGTAATTTGCAAAATTATTAACCACAGTTTGTGCATTTTCATCAAATTGATTGATACAGATGACAAATAGTAATGGCCCAGTACGAACACAAAGCTATAGCTATAGCTATAGCTTTCCTTCTACCATTATTCTCTGCATCTTACCAGCAAGACAATTGTGTATTCAGTTAGCTAGCTCTTTTTGGATTCGGTGGAATCTAAAATTCTTTGTCAGCCTACCAGGTGGAATATTATCAAATTATATATAAAACATAATATAGTCTAATAACCTATATCACTGTGGGTGAGGAAGTGATTAATTGAGGCTCGGAAGGCTGGTGGTGGCATCCGTTAGTCTCACAGGATCATGGATCTGTGCCTGGAAGGTTTCCAGGGTGCAGACCTGGGCAGGGTTGTATGGAAGACTGGCAATTGTCCATGCAGCGAGTCTCTCCTCTCCATGCCATTGATGTTGTCCAAGGTAAGGGCAGGGGCCGATACAACTTGGCACTGGTGTCATTGCAGGAGTTGCCAGAACATGGTTTAGGCCAGGGGTCGGCAACGTTTACCACTAAAAGAGCCAATATGGACCCATTTCCCACAGAAAAGAAAACACTGGGAGCCACAAAATGAAATAACACTGCATACAACGGGTTTTTTTTGCCTTTATGCTATGTATAAACAAACTATAATGTGTTGCATTTTTGAAATTGATGAACTCCTGCAGAGAAAACGAAATTACATTTCTGCATGCAACAAAAACATTTTGAACTCCGAAAAAAAGACGTTGGGTTGAAGGTTACTACATAGGTAGCCTACCTTGGATCGAAGAATTAAAAGAAAGCGCGCACTGGCGGGTGTCAGGCATTGGCAGTGGTGATGTATATTAATAGCGATAAAAAACACGTTGTAGCGGTGTAGCGCTACACGCAGCGCTAAAATAAAGACTGCAGTCAAAGGTAACTTTATTCGAACTAAACAGCCTTGCTTTTAAGCCTCCCTCAACCCAGCCCCCATGGACGCAGATGCTGCAAAAGACGCGTACTCACAAACCCGCGTAGGCTATCTCCCTTAGCCGGAATGCTGGCTAATTGTGAGGAAATGTGTCGCCACACTTAGATCGTACAAGATCACCATAATCTTCAAATTTAGAATTACATTTCAAAAGCTAACAAACTAACATAAAATACATTTTAATTAAATACTGACCAATTATTTCCCAAAGCCACAGGGAGCCGCAGCACAGAGGTGAAAGAGCCACAAATGGCTCGGGAGCCGCAGGTTGCCGACCCCTGGTTTAGGCAATGTCAGACTGCCTTAGGGTCTCCAGCTCCGGATTTGCCCTCAGGGTTTACCCCTGAAGCCTTTCCCATGAATGGGTATGGTCGTAAGGCAGCGGAGGTTTGAAATCAGAGTTTTCCCTCTCTTAGATGGACTGCCTTCCCTGGCTGACAAGCTCCAACTACCCAAAGCACGGGTTTGAAGGAGCCAAGATCCACCTTCACCCCTTCTCCTGTCAGTAGAAACAGTTCTGCTGGGCTTAGAGGCTAACCCACACGAGAAGGCAAAGCTATATCTCACCAATTTTATATTGTGCTTACAGAAATTTAAGAAAGGCTCATTTGGAATCCAAGTGTAGTCGAGTTACAAGTGATGAGGAGATGACCTGGAGTTGGTTACATATTGTGTCAAAGTTAGAATGATTTGCTACATTGATACTGTCCTGAGATTTATAAAAAAGACTTAATATTCTGGTTGAGGAAAGAGTCTTTGATCACTTCTCAGTTAATCCCCATCACTGAATGAGGACAACTTTTCCTTCGTATTTATTTATAAGACAATCACCTTATCCCAGAAATTTATCTAGTTAGTCTCCATTGTATTGACTACAAAAAAACATAAATTTATTTCAGAACAGAGACAAAAACTTCACACAGTGTCATCAAAGGGTCACAGCACAGAAAGCACACTGTTAGGCCTATCTCCTCCATACCCACGAAGATGTTTGTCCTAGCTAGCCCACTTGCCTGCATTTGGGCTATACCCTCCGTCTAACTGTCTTTTTGGCTTTGGACCCATCTCTGCAGCTTTTTCCACAGGTTGTTGCACCAAGCTCTGTGTGAGAAAACTTCTATTCTGATGCCTATTCAATGTTTTGTTTATCATCTCCAATCTCTGTCCTGCAGTTTTGGACTTTGATAGCCCAAGAAGAAAAGACAACCATGATGAGACTATATGTTTCACAGAATCACTCATCATCAGTCAATGACACTCCGAGGAAATAAAGCAAAGGGACTTAGCAGTCCTCATGTAGGAGTCCCTGAAGGTTAATTTACCAGTTGAGTCAGCAGAAAGGAAAGCAAATGCGAGGTCTTCATTTATTTTTAAAGGACTAGAATATAAAAGCAAATATGTAAAGCACTGGTGAGGCCTCACTTGGAGTACTGTGAGAAGTCCTGGGCCCCTTCTCTAAAAAAGTGATGTGCTGACGTCGAAGAGATTTCGAAGGAGTATCAAGAAAATGATCACGGGATTGAACAGCTCAGCATATGAGGTGCGTTTGATCGCTCTCGGTCTGCACTCGCAGGAATTCAGATGAATGAGAGGGGATAGCATTGAAATCTATCGAATGTTGAAAGGCATTGATAGAAGCGATATGAAGAGGATGTTTCCTACAGTTTGGGACTCTATGATCAGAAGATACAGACTCAGAATAGAGGGGCATCCATTTAGAATGGAGACGAGGAGGAATTTCTTTAGGTAGAGAGTGGTGAATCTGTGGGATTCATTGTCACAGGCAGCTATGGAGGCTGTCAACATGTATAATTAAGTCAGAGGGTGATAGATTTTTGATTAGTCAGAGCATAAAGGGATACGTGGAGAAAGCAGGTGACTGGGGCTGAGAGGGAAATGGATCAGACACGATGAAATGGCAGAGCAAACTCCAATGTGCACAATGACCTAATTTTGCTCCTACATCTTTTGGTCTTATGGTCTTATAACTCTTTATAACTACAGGCGATCCTTGTGAATATTTCATGCACTCTTTCCTGCTGAATGACATCTTTCTTATATCTGGGCGACCAGAATTATAGTATTACTGTGGTTTCCCAAACAACTTATATTTTCATGAAACAGATGGCACAACTTCTGTTTTTCAGTGCCCTGATTGACAAAGGTAATGATGCTAAATGCCTTCTTCACCATCCTGATGAGAATGGTCTCTTTTGAGGACCTGTTCTGTGTTCCAAGTGCTCTTCACAACTCCATCATGCACCAATTCCGTCCCGCCCTGCTTAAGCTTATCAAGTTTATCTTGTCTGAATAAAACTCCTTCTGACAAATGTTTGCCCACTTCCTGGGTTTACATGGATCCTATTGTAAATAATAAGACATGTAGATGACAGGCAATGATAAAACATGGATTGTTCCATTTTTGATTTTATGAAGCACATTGACATCAATTAATTGCAATTCAAAGCTGCCAAGCACAAATATGTGGGGTAATTGATAAGTTTGTGGCCTAAGGTAGAAGGAGTCAATTTTAGAAAGCCTAGCACATTTATTTTTCAACATAGTCCCCCCCTACATTTACACACTTAGTCCAGCATATAGATGTTGGACCTCCAGGAAGTGTCCACAGCAGGGCTGATAGATAAGTTTGTGGCCTATGGTAGCAACAGATGAGTTATACAGATCTCCTTACATGCACATGCAGCAGAACTCTTCGAGTGATTATGCAGAAAGTTTGAAGACAATCACTCATCAGTTAATAACTCATCAGGGGTGATTGATACGTTCGTGGCCCAAGGTAGGATAAGATGAGTTATTAACTTCAAACTTCTCGGTAATCACTCAAAGAATTGACCTGCATGTGCATGTAACAAGAGCAGTATAACTCATCTCCTGCTACCCTAGTCCACGGATCTATCACCCCTTACTTTCCTTTACCCAAACCGTGGAAACTTGAGGGTAAAATACAAATATGCAGAATAAAACATAGGAAAACCCTAATAACAGATGAAATATGAGCAAAATAGGTCACTCAGCCCTACAAACCTTTTCTGATATTTGGTATAGTCATGGTTGATCTGTCCCAATCCCCACTTCCTCCTCTGTGCCAGTCAAATCTATTTCCCTTTTATGTACTCAAAAAGCTCCAGAATCCATAGCTTTGAATTTTCTTGGGAAAAAAATCCAGGAATTTCTGGAAAATGTTTGACACCAGGTGCCTAGTGTTATTCCACAAATGATTGTGTTGGGACCTCTTCATTTTACATGACATGTCAATGATTTGGATGATGGAATTGATGGGTTTGTTGCAAGCTCTGAAGATGATATGAAGACAGGTGGAGGGCCAGGCAATTTTGAGGAAGTAGAGAGGCTATACATGGATAGGAATATTAGGAGAATGACCACATATGTGGTAGATAGTAGACAGTGCCTGGAAGTGTATGGTCATGTACTTTGGTAGAGTTGAAGGTTTCACCGTTTTCTAAATGGAGAGAAAGGACAATAACTGAGGCACAGCAGGACTTGTGAGTCCTTGTGCTGGATTCTTGTAGGGTTAATTTTTTGTCTGAGTCTGTGGTGAGGAAGGCAAATGCAAGGATAGTATTCATTTCAAGAGCACTAGAAATATAAAAGCAAGGATGTAATGTTGAGACTTTATAAAGCACTGGTGAGGGTCATTTGTAGTACTGTATTGTGAGTAGTTTTGAGCTTATCTTAGAAAAGATGTGCTGAAACTGGAGGGGTTTCAAAGGAGGTTCACGGAGATAACTGAAGGATTAAATTGCTTGCCATATCAAGAGCGTTTGATGGCTCTGGTTCTGTATTCACTGGAATTCAGAAGTATGAGGAGAGACCTCATTGAAATCTGTCCAATATTGAAAGGCCTTGATAGAGTGGATATGGAGACAATGCTTTATATGGTGGGAGAGTCAAAGACCAGAGGACCTTGCCTCAGAATAGTGGTCCATACTTTTAGAATGGAGATGAGAAGAAACTTCTTTAGCTAGAGCATGGTGAATCTGTGGAAATCTTTGACACGTGCAGCTTTGGAGGCCAAGTATTTATGTACATTTAAGGCATAGGTTCTTGATTGGTCAGGGCATGAAGGGATACGTGGAGAAGCAGAGTCTGCAGCTAAGAAGGAAAATTGGATCAACCATGATGAAATGGCGGAGCAGACTCGATGGGGCAAGTGACCAAATTCTGCTCCTATGTCTTATAGAGATGGTATCTTATATTTGCTATGTTTCACAGATATCCTTTTCTACACCTTACAAAGTCAACTGATCACTCCTCGTTACCCCCCTTTCAAGTCAAAGTTGAATTCCTAGTTCAGTTTATTTTCATTCTACTGTGCACAAATGTGCCGCCAACCTGAACAAAGTTCCTCTGGACAAAAGTGCACCACGCTGTACATGTAACGCACACATAACCCAGAAGATAATATAATCACGAGAAAATTAACAAATAATAAGGTGCATTTACGATGCAGGTTAGAAAGTAGATAGTATAACGCTACTAGTTCTTCATGCGTGATGAGACCTGGGTGGTGGCAGGGAGTTCAGCAGTCTTATGACACGGGGATAAAGCTTTATCTTATTCTAATAGTACTTATCATAATGCTGCGGTACCTCCTGTCTGCAGGTTGGGGGTCAGAGAGATTGTTGGACGGATGGGAGGAATCGCTGGCAATGCAAATAGCCCTGCGTACGCAGTGTTCTTGACAATTATCGTTGATTCGTTTTCCCCCAATAGCGGCGAATGGTGTATCAGAACTGAGAAAAATTTGCAATCTCCCGCAAGTTATTTCACGCATTAGTGGGTATATCGCTGGCTTGAGTCCTTATTAATTTCACTCACCTCTTTGGAAGTTCGAGGGCTTCGTTTCGTCCGCTGATTATAATCTGATAAAAATATCTCGGCGTTCTTTATATCGCTTCTGCGCGCCATAGAACTGGAAGGGGAATGAAAGAAGCAGGCGTTTCTTTCCTGTTCAGTTGCTGGGCGAACTTGATAGCAGTGTGTTCCAGACAGTGATCCATTTGCACTTACTTCCAAAACCCGAGGAGCTGACTTTAATTGAACATCGGTGTCGATTTGAAAACGTGCTTTAGATTTTGGTGCATGGTTCGAAATCTCACGTCCAAGGTAGTGGTCATTCAAGGAATAATTATGACCGCTTTCATCGCTGTTGAGGCATATACTTGTAACAAGGAAAATGATTATTAACAGAAGGATGAACGACGTTGACCCTAACGATATAATGATGTACATGGCCAAATTGGAGGAATGCTCAATGTTTTCAGACAGATTATGAAATTCTGAAGTAATCTCAGCATTGCTATCTACTAATAGCACTGTGATTGTGGCAGTGCTAGATAGGGACGGGTGCCCATTGTCTTTTACCAAGACCACACAGACCTGAGTAGTAGAGTCACGGCTGTCAATGAAGCGTTTCGTTTTGATTTCTCCCGAATTTATAATAAAAAGACTCATATCAGTCGCGTGGATCAAATAGTAAGAGAGTCTTGCATTCTGTCCAGAATCTGCATCCGTTGCAACCACTTTTGTCACAAGGTACCCTGGATACGCAGACCGAGGCACAGTTTCATTTTCTGTCCGAGTAGACTCGATTACTGGAGAATTGTCGTTTTGGTCGAGTATGACAACATTTACCATAACACTACTGCTGAGGGAGGGGACTCCAGCATCTCGAGCTTGTACGTGGATTTGAAAGTTTTTAAACTGTTCGTAATCAAAGGAACGCTGCGAGAAAATTATACCATTTGCTGAATTAATGGATACAATAGATGTGGCCGGCAATCCTTGAGTTTGACTCTCCATAATCGAATAAGAAACATCTGAATTTTGACCGCGATCTGAATCAAAGGCGGTCACGGAGCAGATTGATGCTCCTGGTGTGTTATTTTCCATTACGTATGCTGTGTTTGATGACGTCAGGAAATGTGGAGCATTGTCATTAATGTCAGAAATCTCCAGCGGTATGACTTTATTAACCGAGAGCTGAGGAGAACCAGCATCGAAGCAAGTAACGTTAATTTTGTACTGGGGAACAGTTTCTCTGTCCAACTGACCGGAAGTGACAATCAGATAAGTGTTCTTGAAAGCTGATTTGAGCTCGAACGGGAGATGTTTCGGAATGAGACAATGAGTGTTGCCGTTCGCTCCAGATTCGGGGTCGGTTACGCTAAGCACAGCAATCATTGTTCCAGTTGTGGCGTTTTCAGGTAACGCTTCAAGCACAGACATCAACGCTATCTCCGGTTGGATGTCATTCACATCCTGAATCTCCACAATAACTTTACAATATACAGGTAAAAAAGTAGGGCTTTTGTCTCTAGCTACTATGCTCACCTCGTACACATTGCTTTCCTCATAATCCAGCACCCCTTTAACCCTGATCTCTCCTGTAAGCTGCTCAACGCTAAACAGTTCACGTACTCTCTGAGGAGTGGAGCTGCTGAAAGAATAGATTATATCAGCATTTGTACCTTCGTCCAAATCCGTAGCGTTCAGCTTAATAACTAATGTGTTGATGATTTCATTTTCAATCACTTTCACTCGGTAAACTGGCTTATCAAATACAGGCACGTTGTCGTTGACATCAAGCACGGTGACAATAATTCGGACGGTACCTGATCGCTCAGGAATTCCACCATCCAGGGCAGTGAGAACTAAGTTATGAGTCACCTGCTTTTCTCTGTCCAAGTAATTATTAAGTAAGAGATATACAGTTTTCGTTCCATCGCTGACGTTCTGAACGTCCAACTTGAAGTGGTCATTCGGACTGAGCACATAAGCGCGAATAGAATTTGTACCCACATCGAGATCTTGCGCACTCTGAAGCGGTAGGCGAATACCCGGAGGCGTTGACTCAACAATCTCCAGCCGCACCTCACTTTGCGGAAAAGTGGGAGAATTATCATTGATATCTTGTATTTCAACCTCAGCACGGTACAAATTCAAAGGGTTTTCTATGACAACCTCGACATTTTGAGAACAAGTCAGACTTTGACTGCACAGCTGCTCCCTGTCAATCTTGTCATTAACAAATAAAACGCCATCGTCTGAATTTACTTCGAAATACCGCTTCTTTGTTGCTGTCATGATCCGGAATTTGCGCCGGGACAATTCACTTACTTCCAATCCAACATCCTTCGCGATATTACCGACAAACGCGCCTTTTTCTAATTCTTCTGGAATCGAGTAATGAATCTGGCCAGATACGAATTCCCAGGCATGAAGCAGTACAGCTACAAACCACGTTTGCATTATCTGTGTGAAAATGTCCTTTCATTGATAGTGTTGTCTAAATGCATACAGGAGATAACGCTCGAGCCACCTGTCTCGGTGAAAACTCCGAATGAAAACGATGTAAAAAATATCACAACCTCCTCCAGCAGTATATCTTTCCGCAACGAGGAATAAAGATGGCTGAGAGACGACTGCAATCTGGGTGACTGGTTTCCCCGTCTTCCTTCCTCCCTGTGTATACACTGCTGGAGGAGGTTGATGGATCTCACTTCATTTTTCATCTCCTTATTGGTAGATAGCGACACAAAGAGTCTAATCCAAAAACTACAGATAACACTTCTTAAAGACATAACGCATATCAGTGAAATGCAAACAATGTATAGTGAATCTGGTCTGGTAGCAACGCCTTTGACATAAATCCAAACTTGGGCAACCCCCAAAATACATGATCTAATACGCTAATACGAAATCAGCTGTACTATAACTTCTTTTCCGAAACTTTATATTCTATTCTATGAAGAGAAATCACACATTTTCCGATAACGTGGATGACACTCATTAATCTGGCCGCACAGTTTTAAAGAAGTTTGTTTAATGCTTGTTACAAGGCTAAGAAAGAGGAAAAAGCGGACATCTTACATCAAAACAAAGGAATGTGGAAAATACTCAGCACTGGTAAACATATCAAAGAAAAAAAAACAGAGTTAACGCCTGAGTATTGTTGAACATTGAGTAGAAAACGGAATCTGGATAAAAGGTCATCTACTTGAAACGTTAATCGTGTTTCTGTCTCCACCTGCTGAGAAGTTGCAGCATATCCCCCTTTTATTTGCATGAAATACATAGGCATACTGCGTTAGACTAACGATGATCCTAGTTTTTCTTTCAGTGTTATGTGTGTTGCTTCATGATCCTGCAGGTCGTAGTTTATTAGTTTGAAAGTTACTTCCGACCATGGATTTGTCCTTGTTGAGACAATAGCACCATTATTTAAGTAACCAGCGCGTTAGATGTTCTCATAGGCACACGATTATCTGCAGGAATTCCAAACAACACACAAATGTTGGAGGAACTGAGCAGGCCAGGCAGCATCTTTTAAAAAGAACAAACAATCGACGTTTCGGGACGAGACCCTTCATCAGGACTGGAAAAAAGAGGGATGAGAAGTCAGTGCAAGAAGATGGGAAGAGGGGTGGAAGAGGTACAAGGTGGTAGATGATAGGTGAGACGGGGTGGGGAGGGTATTGACATCGGTTGGGAAGCTGAATGGTGCAAAAGATAAAGGGCTGGAGAAGGAAGAATCTGATCGGAGAGGATAGAAGACCACAGAAGAAAAGGAAGAAGTGAGGAGCACCAGAGGAAGGTGATGCGCGAGTAAAGTTATCGGGTGAGAGAGGGAAATGGGAATGGGGAATAGCGATGGGGAGGAGCAACTACCGGGATTGAGAAATCGATGTTCATGCCGTCAGGTTGGGAATATAAGGTGTTGTTCCTCCAACTTCAGTGACCTCATCTCTGCAGTAAATGAGGCCTTGGACTGAATGTCGGAATGGGATGGGAATAGGAATTGAATCGAATGGCTACCGGGAAATCACGCTTTTTCTGGCGGACTGCAAGTGCTTACCGATATAATAAAGTAGGACACACCGGGAGCACTGGCCCCAACGTAGATGACTCCCATCAGACTCACGGGTGAAGTGTCGCCTCACCTGGACGGACTACTTGGAGCCTGAATGGTAGTGAGCTAGTTGCTGTAGGTACAGATGTGGCACTTGTTCCACTTGCAAGGATAAGTACCAGGAGGTACTACCTTTACCAGATATTCTACTTTTCCGAGATATTACCCGAAGGAGAGCTCGGGAACTATGCGTTAAGTATGAAAAAGGCCTTAAGCAGTCACTCAGCTTTCCCCTTACACTGTGAAACGACAAAGTTGAGACTGAATCTACAAAATATAGCATATTTTTCTTCCTAGATCATTTAGCATATTATTTTCATCAATGTTTCCCGATTCGAGAGTAATGAGATTTAGTACGTTGTAACTCCTCAGTCAAAATTCAAACTAATATTTGCAGTACCCAGCACTTCAAGCATCTGCAATATCTGTTATGTTTATAATATCCATTGTTGTCTCTTGCGCGCAGTTCCATACCACGTAGTAGCAGCAACTGCACTAGCGCCATCCAAGTGCTCAGCTCCATCCTATGTACATACACACTACGATCCTATAATACTGCAACCACGTTACTTGTACGTCCCTGCAGGTACATTTCCCCGTGGTGGAGATCACGGCGCCGGAGTACTCATTTCATAGAAAAAAGAAATTAAGCCCTTCTGTTGCATAATTATGAAATGAGTTTTATAAAATGTTTTATAACTTCAGAAGCTAATAGAAAGAAAAATAACACAGGAGCCTGAATATATTTTATCTATTACGTTTTTCTTTTCCTTATTTTAGTAAGGCGCCCACATCTGACGTGACGCCGTAATGACCTGTCATTCAGGTACTTCTTACCTATAACCCACAATGAATTACTTAAACATACTATAGATACACACAAACACACACACACACACACACACACACACTCTCGTGTGTGTATATATATTCATGCACACATTATACTATATAATGCAACTACTACATAGGCATACAGAGCATGGTAAATTTTATTTTGTCCCAGTTAGTCCTCTTTGGAGAATTTCTTATGCTTGTAAGAAATCCTGACAAGGAGGTCACTCTGGTTGGCTGTTGTCATTGTGGCTGTGAAACAATCTTAGGTTCTGAGGCCTTCTCCTTCTGGTTGTAAAACTTTACTCTGAGATTGCAGGAAGTGGTTCTATCATTTCTGGACACCTTAATTCTCTAACAATTGACTTTGTTCTCCTTATCAGATCGCTACCCTTGTCTCCAGATGACATCAGATGCAATCTAATTGTGTAAGAGACAGACAAACAGACATACATACTTTATTGATCCCGAGGGAAATTGGGTTTCGTCACAGCCGCACCAACCAAGAATAGTGTAGAAATATAGCAATATAAAACCATAAACAATTAAATAACAATAAGTTAATCATGCCAAGTGGAAATAAGTCCAGGACCAGCCTATTGGCTCAGGGTGTTTGACACTCCAAGGGAGGAGTTGTAAATTCTGATGGCCACAGGCAGGAATGACTTCGTATGATGCTTAGTGTTACATCTTGGTGGAATGAGTCTCTGGCTGAATGTACTCCTGTGCCTAACCAGTACATTAAGGAGTGGATGGGAGTCATTGTCCAAGATGGCATGCAACTTGGAGAGTGGTCCAGTTGTTTCCTTAATCTCTTCATGTATCAGCTTTTGATAATCTCCGTTATCCCATCAGGACTGTTTTATCAGGAGTGAAAAAAATGGAACTGCTTATTTGAGGAAAACTCTCCAAAATGAACTTCCTGTTTGGCCTGCATCCTTCTTTTGAGAATGGGTTTGTGGCGATCCAAACGTGAAAGCAAGGGAGAACCCAAGAACAGCAAAGCTGGTGAGTCCTGCTGACATTGCATTCAATGCGCTATTTAGATTCCAGACAAACTTTTCAACCAAGCTCTTTGTAGCTGAGCAGTATTGATTTAATTCCCTTACTGGCTTAATGTTGACCGCAGATCCTGACAGACTCATCCTTCTTGGCTACTGGAACCACTAGATTTGTACATGGACTCCACTCTACCTGTAAATAATTCTTTCAGCCGCCATTCGATCCACCTCAAATTTTGCTTTGTCACCGATGGTCTAAGGAACAAGGCGGGATTTGTAAAATGTGGCATTTTCATTTAACACTGTTTTTTCCAGTGATACGTTTGAGTTTTCCAATGCCATCTATGTGCACTGCTGTGGCATCGCTCAGTGCTTTTCTGAATTCGCTTTCACCTGACTCTGTTGCAGATGACGCAGAATGCAAACGGTGGATGGATCGCAAATCAAGTTGTAGTTGTTACATCCCTAGATGCTGGTCCTCCAGTTTGTAACACATACAAGCCCAATGTGGCTTGTTGGTTGTTGTGTTTTATTGTTACCAATGTCATGCCACTGTAGTTATCCTTTCTCCAGTGTAAGTTGAGGAGCAATGCCTTCTATTTCATTTGGCTAGACTCAGACCTTAACATCGATTTTCTAACTGAAGGTAACAAATCCCTTCTGTTTCACACTCTCGTCTGTTTTCACCCATTCTGGTGGCCTGTTGATCCTTCTCGTTTCTCTCCCCGCTCTTATGAACTCACTCTGGTTCCACAACTCAATCCATTTATTCCAGAATCCACCATCCTTTCCAACGAGATTCGTTCTCTCCAGCACATTACTTCTTTCATCCATCACCTCCCAGCTGCATATATTATTCCTTTTCACCCCTGCTTCAACATGCACTAACCTTCCCCACTTAGGTGCTAAATTAAAGGGCAGGGCCTCCGGTGTTGTGACCTCGGGAGTGCTACCCTTAAGACCATAAGACCAATAGACATAGGAGCACAATTGGGCCATTTAGCGCAACAAGTATGCTCAGCATTCAATCATGGCTAATTGTTTTTTGTTCTCCTCCTCAAACCCACATCTCGGCCTTCTCTCCGTAACTTTTGGTGTCATGTCCAATCAAGAACCTTTCAACCTCTGCCTTAAATAGACCCAACGACCTGGCCTCCACAGCTGCATGTGGCAACAAATTCCATAAATTCATCACCCTTTGGCTAAAGAAATTTCTCTGCATCTCTATTTCAAAAGGGTGCCCTCTATCCTGAGGATGTGCCCTCTTTTCCTAGGCTTTCTCACTATGGGAAACATCCTTTTCTCATCTACTCTGTCTAGGTCTTTCAACGTTCGAAAGATTTCAATGAGATCCTCCCCCCACCCCCCCCCCCCTTCTGAATTCCAGCGGATACAGACCCAGAGCGATCAAACTTTCCTCATATGATAACTGTTTCATCGCTGGAATCATCCTTGCAAACCTCCTCTGGAATCTCTGCAATGTCAGCACATCTTTTCTAAGATGAGGGCCCCAAACTCTTCACAATATTCAGGGCAAGGCCTCACCAGTGCCTTATAAAGCCTCAGCATCACATCCATTCTAAAGCTCCTGAAATGAATGCTGACATGGCATTTGCCTTCCTCACCACTGACTCATCCTTCAAGTTAACCTTTTAGGTGTTCTGCACAAGGATGCCTAAATCTATTTGCATCTCAGATTTTTGGATTTTCTCCCCATTTAGCAAATAGTCCACACATTTATTTCTACTACCAAAGTGTATGACCACTCATTTTCCAACATTGTATTTTATTTGCCACTTTTTTGCCCATTCTCATTCTTTGTCTATGTTCTTCTGCATTCTACCTGTTTCCTCAACACTACCAGTTCCACTGCCAATCATCATATCATTTGTAAACTTGGCAACAAAAACATTTATTCCATAATCTAAATCAGAATCAGAATCAGATTTATTATCACTGGCATGTGACGTGTAATTTGTTAACTTAGCAGCAGCAGTTCAATGCAATACAGCAGAGAGTGAAAAAAATAACAACAAATAAAATAAAACAATAATAAATAAACAAGTAAATCAATTACGTATATTGAATAGATTATTTTAAAATGTGCTAAAACAGAACTATTGTATATTTTAAAAAGTGAGGTAGTGTCCAAAGCTTCATATTCCATTCAGGAATCAGATGGCAGAGGGGAAAAAGCTGTTTCTGAATCACAGAGTGTGTGCTTTTTCATTTATATACAGCATAAAAAAGAAGTGGTTCCAACACTGACCCCTGCAGAACAGCACTAGTCACTGACAACCAACGAGAAAAGGATCCTTTTATTCTGGCTCACTGCCTCCTACCAATCAGTCAATACTCTAACCATGTTAATAACTTTCCTGTAATACCCTGGGCTCTTAACTATGTAAGCAGCCTCATGTATGACCCTTGGTCAAAAACCCTCTGAAAGTCCAAATATACAGCATCAACAGCATCCTTGTTATCTATCATACTTGTAATTTCCTCAAAGAATTTCAACAGGTTTGTCAGGCAGGATTTTCCCTGAAGCATTTCATGCTGACTTTGTACTATCTTTTCATGTGTCATCAAGTACTCCATCATCTCATTCTTAACAATTGACTCTAATCCACCTTATTCTGAATGCTATGTGCATTTAAATAAAACAATCATAGAACCATAGAAACTTACAGCACAAAAGCAGGCCTTTTGGCACTTCTTGGCTGTGCTGAACCATTTTTCTGTCTAGTCCCACTGACCTGCACCTAGACCATAACCCTCCATACCCGTCTCATCCATGTATCTGTCCAAGTTTTTCTTAAATGTAAAAAGTAAGCCTGTATTCACCACTTCAACTGGCAGCTCATTCCACACTCCTACTACTCTCTGTGTGAAGAAGCTCCCTCTAATGTTCCCTTAAACTTTACCCTTTTCACCCTTAACCCATGTATTCTGTTTTTTTTTCTCCTCTAGCCTCAGTGGAAAAAGCCTGCTTGCATTCGCTCTATGTGTACCCATCATAATTTTATACACCTCTATCAAATCTCCCTCATTCTTCTCACTCCAGGGAATAAAGTCTTAACCTATTCAACCTTTCTCTATAACTCAGTTTCTCAAGACCCGGCAACATCCTTGTAAACCTTCTCTTCACTCTTTCAAACTTATTAATATCCTTCCTGTAATTAGGTGACCAAAACTGCACACAATTCTCAAAATTCCACATCACCTATGTCTTATACAACCTCACCATAACATTTCAACTCTTATACTCAATTCTTTGGTTTATAAAGGCCAATGTGCCAAAAGCTCTCTTTATGACCCTATCTACTTGTGACACCACTTTTAGGGAATTATGCATCTACATTCCTAGATCCCTCTGTTCTACTATACTCCTCAATGTCCTACCATTTACCTTGTATGTTCTACCTTGGTTTTTTCTTCACCCTTTTGATTTTTTGCCCTTTTGAAGCCTGTGCCACATGCTAGTGATGCCAGAACTAGGAAGATTATACAGGTTAATATGTGGTTAAGGAGTTGGTGTAGGAGGGAGTTGATGTGATTTTTGGATCATTGGCCAATGTTCCGTGGAAGGTAGGACCTGTATAGAGGTGTGTCTTGCACCTGAATTGGAGAGGTACTGATATCCTAGCCGGAGGGTTGTTAATGCTGCATGGTGGGGTTTAAACCAGAGTTGCAGCGGTACGGGAACCAGTGTGCCAGTTCAGTTAGTGAGGAGGCTGTGGACCAGATGTTTGTAAGGCCTCAGATAAAGTTAGGAATGAAAAGGATGTGCACGGTGCAACTGGTGTCCTAAGCTGCGTATATTTCAATGTGAGTAGTATCGCAAGAAAGTCAGATAATAGTGCTGAAGATGAGGTAGCTGGTTAACAAATGGAGGTCATGTGTAATGAGGAGGGACGGTCAACAAGATGAGTTGCAAAGTAAATGGCGGACAAAGTCGAAACAGTGAATACAGGACTGAATGTCTTGTATTTGAATGCGCTGATTATATGGAATAAGGAAGATGAACTTGCAGCATTGTTTCAGATCGGTAAGGATGATGTTGTAGGCATCACTGAGTAATGGCTGAATGATTATAGCTTGGAGATTAATGTCCAAGAACATAGGTTGCATCAAAAGCACAGGCAGGAAGGTGAAGGGAGGGGCACTGCTCTGTTGATAAAACATGGAATCAATCATTAGAAAGAGGTGACACAGAGTTAGAAGGCGTTGAATCATTGTGGATAGAGCTAAAGGTCTGCAAGGGGAAAAGAGCTGATGAGAGCTGCATCCAGACCCTCTGATAGTATAAGGGTGTGGCCTACAAATTATAACAGGAGATAGAAAATACATGCGAAAAGAGCAATATTACAATATTCATGGGGGGCTTCAATCTGCTGGTAGATAGCGTGGTTAACAATCGACACAAAACCATCATAAAAGCCAAAGAAATGGCATATAATAGAGCAAACATTTCTTGTGAAGAGGATTAGGAAAGCATCAGAAAGCAACATAAAAAGTCATTAAGAAGGTAAAGATGGAACGCGAAAGCAAGCCTGTCAATAATATTAAAGAGGATACCAAACATTTCTTCTGATGCATAAAGTATAAAAGAGAGGTGAGAGTGGATATTGGACCGCTGGAGGTACTTAGAGGCTGATGATTAAAAAGGGCGTAGTTGGCATGCTTTCCTCAAGGGAAAATCTTGTCTGACAAATCTGTTGGAATTCTTTGAAGAAATAGCATGCAGGATAAATAAAGGATAATCCTTTGATGTTCTGTACATGGATTTTCAGAAGGCCTCTGACAAGGCGCCATACATGAGGCTAATTAACAATTTACAAGCCCGAGATATTACAAGAATGATTCTAGCATGTGCCCAATTGGCAGGAGACAAATGCTGGGACCCTTTGCTGACTGACTGCTGATGACTACTAATGTTCAACAGGCGTCTGTGTTGGGACCAATCTTTTTTGCTTTATATGTCAATGATTTGATGATGAAATTCATGGTTTGCTGCAAAGTTTGTGGACGATATGAAGATAACTATAGGAGCAGGTAATTTTGATGAAGCAGAGAGGCGATCGAAGGACTGAGATAGATTTGGAGCATATTCAGAGAAATGACAGATGGAATACAGTGTTAGCAAGTGTATGGTCATGCACTTTTGTCGAAGAAATGAAAAAGTTGACTATTTTCTAAATGAAGAAAAAATACAAAATCTGAGGTGCAAAGCTTCTTCCCAGGGCTGAAATGGTTGCCACAAGAGAACACAGGTGCTGGGGAGTAGGTACAGAGGAGGTATCAGGGGTAAGTTTTTTACTCAGAGAGTGCTGAGTGTGTGCAATGGGCTGCCGGCAACGGTGGTGGAGGCAGATACAATAGGGTCTTTTAAGAGGCTTTTAGATGGATACATGGAGCTTAGTAAAATAGAGGGCTCAAAGTAAGTCCAGTAATTTCTAACGTAGAGACGTGTTTGGCAGAACTTTGTGGGCTGAAGTGCCTGTATTGTGCTGTAGGTTTTCTATGTTTCAAGGGGACTTGGGAGTCATTGTGCAGGATTCCCGTAAGGTTAATTTACAGTTTGAGACTTTGGTGAAGAAGTGAAGTGCAACGTTAGCATTCATTTCGATCAGAATGGAATATAAAAACAAAAATGTAATGTTGAAACTTTATAAAGCATTGGGGAGTACTTAGTTGGAATATTGTGAGTAGTTTTAGAGCCCTTATCTAGTATATGTGAAACAGGAGAGGGTTCAAAGTAGGTTCATGAAAGCGATTCAAGGATTGAATTATTTGTCATATGAAGAGCGTTTGATGGCCCTGGACATGTATTTACTGGAATTCAGAAGAATGAGGGGTGACCACATTTACACATATCAAATGGTGATAGAGTGGACGTGGAGAGGATGTTTCCAATGGTCTAAGAGCAGAGGACACATCTTAGAATAGAAGGGATTCTTTTTAGAATGGAGATGAGGAGGAATTTCTTTAGCCAGAGGGTCCTACATCAGTGGAATTCTTCACCACAGGCAGCTGTGGAGGCTAACATTTTAGGTGTATTTAAGGCAGAGGTTGATAGATTCTTGATTGGTCAGGGCATGTAGGGATATGGGGAAAGCTAGAGATTGTGTCTGTCATAATGAAATGGTGGAGCAGACAAGTCGTGCAAAATAGCCTTATATCTTATAGTCTTATTGTCTTATATCTATCACCTACCATCTTCTGCTGCCCCCACCACCTCCTCCATTTTCTCATTTTGCTTTTTGTCCTCTTCCTTGACAGTCCCGAGGAAGGTTTGTCTGTTTATTTCCCTCTGCGGATGCTGCCTGACTTGCTGAGTTCCTTTGGGATTTTCTATATGCTAGGTACCTCAGTCAGCATGATTCTCAATCAATCAAATCACATGTTAGCGCGTTTAAAAGCAAATGCAGTTTGTCTGCCAATACTGTAAATATCATCTTCCAAAACTTGGTTTCAAAATTCTCATTGGATTCGTAAAATGAAAGCATCTTAAATATTTCCAAAGCTACAAATTGCAACATTATGAAAAGAAATACACTGCAAAGGTTCTAAATTAAATTCTGTGTTTCGCTGTCTGAGATCCAGTTGACAGAACATGGACCAAATTCTGATATATGATAGTGTTTACAAATTATAGGAAGAGTATTTAAAAGGTGCTAATGAAATCCACAATTTTCAGATTAAGAGCACACAGGTAGATTTCACTGGTTCTAGCCCATGGATAAACCGAATATGATAGGTCATTATGGCAATGGACTGACCAATATAAAGTGTTGGGTGTGCAATGAGGGAAAGTATAGCATAGTCTCTACAGGGAAAATATTCACTTCCTAATACGGCCTCTCTGGCTCTCTGGATTCTGATATGGCTCATATGAGTAATGCGGGACCTGTAGAATATGTTGTGGGTGAGATTGATGGTGTCTGATGGGGAATGTGAAATGGTGAAGTGCTTTCCTCCCTTTGGTCCTGGACTTCTATCTTTTTTCAGACGAAGGGTCTCAAAGTACTTAGCTACACTATAAATCATGGCAACACCATTGTGACTTTGTATTGTAAAGAGTGAAGAATATGAAGTGAGTGGATGAATGAGCATCATAATTTGACATAGAGGAAAGTTGAAAAGTATGAACAAGGTTTCAACGTAAGGACAGAAAATGCCGAAATCTTTCAATCGATAGGAGATTTTTCTTCAGGAAGACGCAATGGAAATTAGCTTCCAGTTTCAGTTTTTGTTCCTGTTATAAACCGATTTGGTACCGCCCTATCAAACCAATTCTTTTTTTTCTTTGTATTTACCACTACTCGCCATATTTCCCAGTTTTACCGAAAAAAAACATTTGCTTCTCCTTCTACAGTTGTTAGCTTCCCTGTCAGTATTTTCCCTGTTTCATTTTCTGTCATCTGCACCTTTTAAAAACAAAACCTTTTAAATTTTAATATACCATTTTACAACCAGGGCCAAGTCGGGACGATGCGTAAACATTCAGAAATGAACTGGATAAGTTGAGCACCATCTTAATGTACATACTTCTGCATTCCCGAAGTTTACCTCCACGGAACCAGACGTCGACTGTGTTATTATTTTCGCATAGGAGCTAAAATAAACTGTTCCCTCCAAAGAAGAAATTAGAATGCAGCGTTATTTCTTTCCTAGGCTTCACATAAGATAATTATATTGCTTGAGTTATATTAGAC
The DNA here is from genome assembly GCF_030144855.1 of Hypanus sabinus. Lineage (NCBI taxonomy): Eukaryota > Metazoa > Chordata > Chondrichthyes > Myliobatiformes > Dasyatidae > Hypanus > Hypanus sabinus. Next base: position 56,976,564 of record NC_082720.1, on the reverse strand, counting down.
ATGAAAATAGTGTCAGCTTCTCAGGTAGAGTGGAAGCGTTTGGAAACATTATCAGTCGGTTAAAACTTGCCACCTTCTGCATTCGGGGGCATTTTTTTAAATGACAGTCAATTTGAAATAAAATATAATTGTATTTAAAGTTAAAAACTTAAAATAACCTCGCTAACATATATAGAGTATTTGAATCAGAACTGAAAGTTAGATTAGCACCTTCTGTTGCTGTTAAGAGGCTTGTTTCATCATTTAAGTAAGGAATAGGATTAAACTGAAATGTGTAATACTCACTTCACCTGTGCATGTCCAGTTGTTCTGCAGGCCTGTGTTTGCCTTTGACGCATAGGGTCCAACATTTCTACCTAGAGATCTACGAGTTGTTGGACTAGCTGGAGAAAAATATATCACTTCCATTTTTCCTGCCTCTGGTGCCGATCGAACTTGGTGACGATACGTATCTGAAAGAGATCCATTTCCCCGAATTTCAACGTTGGCTATTAATTTGGTGTCTGGCAAAAACTGCAAATTGACGTGCGATTTGTGCGCACCGACTTTGGAATCCAGTTCATTTGTACAACAACAATTTGCAGTATAACAACTTGAAGTGTGAGGTGGGTGTTTGTCGACTGGGCAAATAGCAATAATTAAGGCTATGATAATAACAAGAAGTAAAAATGTTACCGCTCCCAGAGAAATTATTATGTAAAATGCCAAGTCAGAACTATCTTGTAAATCGCCAGTAGTGTCACCGGACTCTGACTTAAGTTGCTCGGTTTGTTCAGTTATGGAGATATTAATCGTGCTGGTGGCCGAGAGAGCTGGATGCCCATTGTCCTTTACCAAGATGATCAACTTCTGTGTGGTGGCGTCTCCGTCTTTAAATCGGCGAATGGTTCTTATTTCTCCTGAACTATGTGATATTTTAAAAAGACTTGGGTCAGTAGCGTGCAACAGTTCATAAGAAATCCGTGCATTTTGCCCAGAATCAGCATCTGAAGCGACCACTCGGGTTACTAGAAATCCTGGTTGAGCGGATCGAGGCATAGTTGTCTTGCTGTGATTGGTGAAGCTTGGTGATATCACAGGAGGGTTGTCATTCTGATCAAGAATAATCACATTTACAGTAACATTACCGTAAAGCGAGGGAGATCCTGCATCCCGAGCTTGCACTGGGATTTTAAAACTCTTCAGCTGCTCGTAGTCAAATGACCTCTGCGAATATATGATGCCATTGTCGGAGCTGATAGAAACGTAGGAAGACATCGGCTCTCCCTGCACGCTGCCCTCCAGAATTCTGTAAGAAATCTTAGAATTTTGTTCCGCATCTGGATCGAACGCTGTTACTGAACCAATAGAGTTACCAGGTGAATTATTCTCACTCACGTAGATGGCGTGAGAAGGCTGCAAGAATTTGGGAGCATTATCATTTATATCCGAAATATAAACAATCACTGTTCTATTTGTAGATAGTGGAGGTGTTCCGTCATCTTTACAGGCCACAACCAATGCGTATTCGGGAGCCTTTTCACGGTCAAGCTTATCACTTACAACGAGCTCATATGAATTTGCAAGAGAACGCTTCAAATCGAAAGGGGCAGCTCGTGAGACCTGACAATCAGTAAACCCATTTCTTTTGGAATCTCGATCTGTAACAGTAACCAATGCAATTTGTGTTCCAACAGGCGTGCCCTCACTGACTGTACTTGAAGTTAATTTTAGAATCACTTCCGGTGCATTATCATTAACATCCTCGACATGCACCCGAACAATACAGTACGCAGATAATGACTGTGCCCCCATGTCCTTAGCTTCTACGTGAATTTCATGCATATTCGTTTCTTCAAAATCCAATTTTCCCTTTAATCTGATCTCTCCAGATTTTGGGTTAATACTAAACATTTCAAGTATTCTTTCTTCATTGTAGCTGCCCAGAGAATAAACAATGTCACTATTCGATCCTTCGTCCAAATCCGTTGCATTGACTTTAATCACTAAAGTACCCAAAGGAACATCTTCCATTAAATTAACAGAGTCCAAATGCTTTTGAAAAGTAGGCGCATTATCATTTGTGTCAGAAACAGTGATAATTATTTGACAAGTGCCCGACCTCCCAGGTATCGCACCGTCAATGGCGGTGAGGATTAAACGGTGCATAGACTGCTTTTCACGGTCGAGTGACTGCTTCACCACCAATTCAGGTATTTTCCACTTTCCAAGAGTCTGCACATCTAAAACAAAATGCTCATTTGGTGTGATTTGGTACGTCTGAACCGAATTAGTTCCAATGTCAGGGTCTTGTGCGGCCTTTAAAATGAAACGTGTCCCAGGCATTATCAGCTCTGAAATTTCCAAACGGACCTCTGCGTCACTGAACTTGGGATCATTATCATTTACATCCAGAATTTCGACCTCTGCCCGATAGCGTACCACCGGATTTTCAGTTTCCAGTTCCAAAGGCAATATACAGTTAAGACTCTTACCGCAGATCAGCTCCCTATCTATCCTTTTATTCACAAACAAAACTCCATTCTGGGGGTTTATATTCAAAACTTGTGACGGTACCTGTGAAATGATCCTGAATTTACGGGTTGATAATTCCTCCAGAAATAATCCCAAATCTTTTGCGATTTCACCCACCACTGTGCCGTGTTTCAATTCTTCTGGGATGGAGTAACGAATCTGTCCAGAAACTAGCTTCCATGCACAAAGCAGCAAGATGGACGGTACAGCTTTCTCTCTCAACAGGAACACTGCGAATATCCGTGCCATATCTTCCATGGCGACGTTATTTTCGACTCTCCCGGTTTTGTCTGTGTTCAGATATTAATTATTCCACTTTGGTTAAGTCATTATCATGCTGGACAGAGGATGAAAATGATAAAAAACAAAACCTTCTCAAGAGATAAATATCCGTCAATAAGCTGACTGGTTTCATCCCTCGTTGTTGGAGGATGGGTGGTGGATCTCCAGATAAATTTCTCTCCCTTATTGGTAGACAGCGACACAAAGAGTCCTTACCTATAACTACACTGATTTTAGGATAAAGCCAGTCTCTGGTTTTCCAGGGTCTCAGTTTCTGGCTATTGAAAAAGAATGCGTGCCGTGTACAAAAAAGTTGTGTGATTAATGAAGTCTATTTCATAACTGAGTGAATGAAAGTTAATTTACTTAATCGCAATTGTTTATAAGATAAAAGTCACTTTTGAGCTCGGATTGAAGAATCTTTGATGATCCCTACACATTTTTTAAACGAGAGCAGCTGCAATGTTCCCTTGATATCAACATATTCAATGACAAAAAATAAAAGCATATCCAACAGAGCATGGACTTTATGAGTGTGAAAATGCTCAAATAACACGATACCTTTTTCATATAATAAAACACCAATTCTTTAATTTGATGAAAGGCTACTTTTGGAAATAAAAAGAATTCTAACAGCCACATTAACTTTAATTATATATACTTTTTCAATATTATCATCATTGTGAATTTTCGATCTAATTTTGTTACAATTAAACTTTTGTTGATCATTTAAAATTTCTTCATCCACGGTATGAATCCATCCACTGGCGTACCAATCCGTATTACATTTGAATATAGATGTGGAAGGCCGAAGGGGTGGCTAACCTTGGATGCAGGAATAACTAATATCTCCCAAAGGACAGTAGTTCACTCGCTGTTTCACTTTAGCTTGCAAGAGCTAGGCTCTGGGAACTGTGGACTATGAACCTTATCTTCCAAAGAAATCACTGCATAAATCATATCGAACGAACAACACTATTATTGCAATCAGTTATTACAAAGAATAACGGCTTTCGAATCCATTTATAAATTATAATTGTTGTTTTCAAAGGTAAACTGAATACTTAAGAGGCTTGGAAGACGTGACCTCAATCAGTATTTTGTTGTTCATCAAATGTAGATTGAACACTGAATTTGTCAGAACATTACCTTAACACATGGCTAAGCAGGCAGTTGCAGCTTGCACTGAAGAGGAATTTTAAAACAGTATGTTCAGACTTATGTACGCAACGTGCGAGCAGCAGAGCTAACAGAAGATAACAAATGACACTTTTTTTTTCAGAATAAAGCGTAGGAGTAAATGCTATGTAGCTAAATGGCAACATACACGATAAAAAACGGCTAAAGGAACACAGCAGGTCAGGAAGCTTCAATGGAGAGGAATAAACAGTCGACGTTTCAGGCCGAGACCTTTCATCAAGACAGGAAAGGAAGGAATAAGATACCAAAGTATGAAGTTCAGGGGAGGGGAAGGCAGATGATTTGAGAAGCCAAGTGAAGGGTGGTTTTGTGTGGGAAGGGAAGTGAAGTGAGAAGTTTGGAGCTGATAGGTTGTAAAAGTAAAGGGCTAAGGAAGGAATCCCAAATACGAGAAAATCTGCAGATGCTGGACATCAAAAGCAACGCAGGATCTCTGCAAAAAACTAAACAGTTGATGTTTCGGGCTAGTAACCCATATCCGTGCCGAAGTCCTGAAGTAAGGTCTCGGCCTAAAATGTCGACTGCTTACACTTTTCCACAGGCATACCTGGCCTGCTGAGTTCCTGCAACAGTTTTTTTTGTGTGTTTTGCTTAAGAGGTAATCTGATAGGAGAGGAAGGGGGACACTGGAAAAACGGAAACAGGACGAGCACCCGAGGGAGGCGCAAAACATGTGAAGAAAGGGGAAGGATAGTAGGGAGCTAGGATGGAAAAAGCGAGAAGGGTAAGAGGAGTTATAAAAATCGATGTTATTGCTGTCATGTTGGAAGCTCTTGTGGGTAACGGAAAGGAGGAGCTCGAAGAAGCGGTCCCCCAATCTATGACGGCACTCAGCGATATAGAGGAGGTCGTACCTGGAGCACCAGATACAATTGATGACACCGACAAGACTTGGACGTAAAATGTTCCCTCCATTGTCTTTAGCTAAAGTGCATTACTTTTCCAATATATTGTACAATAGGCATTATTCGAAATAGTATATACAAGCCTATTTCATAAAATCCTTCTCAGAACGCACAGTTAACGAGATATCTCGGCCCAGATTGTGATTTTGGGAAACCATTACACGGACTGAACTTTAAAAGAAAATATGTTTGCCGTTACAATTAAGTATTAGAATATCATAAAAAAGCTGAAAGTGCAATTTAAAGTTCTTTTTCCTTCACTGGGCAACAAACAAACTTCTCAACGCTTTTGTGTTTGATCTAATGGGACCACTTACGACACTGTGACAGTTTTAATGTTACAGCGTTTCGTCAAATTGTGTTCTGGGCAGTTGCGTATTATCTTGTTTTGTGCACGGTAAGATTATAACTCGGGAAAGAAAGGCAACCAGCAAATATGGCAAAGATCACATAATGCTGGATTTTACCGCGCTACGTAAAAGAGGGAGTAGCTAAATTACAAGTTTTCTATTTTGAAGAGTGACTCTGCAGATATCAATCACGGGAAACAAAGCAAAGGATCATAACTAAATTTGTGTATATCCAGAGACCTATAGAAACGGCAGCACATGCAGGTAGGGTAGTGAAGAAGTCACATAATATGTTTATTTTCATTAGATGTGTCATACAGTATTAGAGAATAAAAGTCACTGCGCAACTTGAAAACAAAATCAATAGCAACACGCACAAAACGTTGGAGGAACTCAGCAGGTCAGGTAGCATCTATGGAGACGACGTACAAGCCGTGTTCTTTTGTCAGAACTGGGAAGGAATGGTGAAGGGGAAGCTAGAATAAGGACGTGTGCGATGGCAAGGAATACAAGCTGACAGGTGATAATTGAGACCAGCTGAGGGGAAAGATGTGTAGGCGGGGACAGTGGATGAATTGAGAAGTTGTAGTGTGATAGGTGGAAGAGAAAAAGGGCTGCTGATGAAGGAACCTAATCAGAGAGGAAGGTGGAGCAGAGAAGAAAAGCAAAAAGGAGAACGCCAGAAGGAAAAGATGGGCATATGTGGAGAAGAGAATGTTTAAGTGGGGTGCCGGAATGGAAAGCGAGAAAGAGAGAGAAAGGGGAATGGGGAGAATCTACCGGAGGTCAGAGAAATCGATATTCTTGCCTTCAGATTGGAAGCTACCGAGAAGAAATATGAGCCCATATTAAAATCTGTGGGTCATACCTGCAACATTGTGCGTAGTTCTGGTTGTCATCCTATTGGAAAGAACAAGGTTATATTGGAGAGAATGGAACATTTTCCAGAATGTTGCATGGTGAGAAGTATTTCTGTTATGATGAGACTCTGGATACAATAGTGTTACATTCCTTAGAGGAAAGAGACTGAGAGATGGTCTGATAGCGGTATGTTATTCTTTGAGGTATAGAAGGAAGAATAGGGTGAAATTTCCCGATAACAGAAACGGCTAAATTCAGACAGCGTAGGTCAGAGTTAGGAATGAGGATTACAGGAATTCTGAGGAATTTTATGCTTTCACCCAGAGGGTAAGTGAATCCGGACTCACAGTGCTCGACGAAGAGGCAGAAGCAGTTGTTCACATCATATCGTTAAAACAATATCCAGTCAAGCTCTTTAACACAGCATGGCCACAAAGGCCACTGTCCAGTGTTGGTTAATAGAACAGGTATCGTATTGTCAGAATGGATACTTTGAGCTGAAGGACCCGTTTTTCTGCTGAATGTTACTACAGGGCACATAGATATGAAAGTGCTGTGCTGTAATGGATAGAACGGCAGAATAAAATAGATTCCAAGAGAAAAGAAAAAGTAGGGAAAGATATTTTTTTGTGCAATTTGTGGCATGTCTCAGAGATAGGCTTGGGGAGCAGATAGACGTCAAAATTTTATGTAAAATCTGTGAAGGGTTCGAGTTTACGTTCGCTAAATGGACTGAATGGACAATTGTATGCAGGTTATCAAGTTTCGAGGAAAAAGCAGAAGATATGAAAAGGGATGTGCTCGAAGTGCAGAAGGAGACGGCAAATGTGCGTGATGTGTGAAAATGTGTCGTAATGCATTTTTTAGAGGAAAAAACATCGGTTATATTACAGAAAGAGTTGAAGCTGCTGTGGTGCAATGGGAACTGAGGAAATAGGGGAAAATAACAAATGCAGGTGCAGGTACTAAAGGTAATGACGAATGTTCATGAGACATCGAATGACACTACAGGGTACGTGGAATATATGAGACACTCTATGCAAACGTTATGAAGTTCTGCTGATACAATACGTTGAGAATTGCATACACCACTTCCACTTTCTTCCTATTCCTGTTCTAGATATGTATGCCTAGTAAGAAAGATTGGTTCAAAATTATTGCAATTTCAGTAATTTTCTCCTTCCTCAGTTAGACCATGACACCTCCAAGTGAGTATGTTCTCAAGTGTACACCAGCATTTCATTGTGATTTTTAACCGATTTAACACAATAATTTATGTTTAAATGAATCATTTTACACTTTCATTAAGTCAAGTCAAGTCGCTTTTTATTATCATTTCGACCATAATCTGCTGGTATACAGTATACAGTATACAGTATACTGCAGTATACAGTAAAAACGAAACAACGTTGCTCCAGGACCATGGTGCTACATGAAACAACACAAAACTACAGTAGACTACGTGAGACAACTCAAGGCTACACTAGACTACGTAAAACAACACAAAAACTACACTAGATTACAGACCTACACAGGACTACATAAAGTGCACAAAACAATACAAAGCAAATGATACAATAATAAATGAATAAACAAACAAACAAACAAGGCAGTAAGCACAGTGGAGGACAAACTTCAATATAATAATTAATGAGGTAGATGTCAGTCTAGACTCTGGGTATCGAGGAGTCCGATGGCTTGGGGGAAGTAACTGTTGCACAGTCTGGTCGTGAGAGCCTGAATGCTTCTGTACCTTTTGCCAGAAAGTGCATTCGATAAACATAGAGTCGTGTGTCAAATGATCCAAAGGATTTAATGTGTGCGGATATCCCGGTAAAGTATTACATATGAAATGAAATAGAGGTAAAATGAAATAGAGGTAAAAAATATATAACAAAAATAGTAATATACTGGTGCAGAAAATTAAAAAAAAGAACTACATATATACAGCATTATCAGCGGCCTGACGTGCTATGGGTTTAAGACTTGACAAGATATTTAGGATAGTGGACTATTTTATATTAGTCAATTGTTTTCGTTAATTTCGATGTTTGCACGTAAAAGTCTGATGGTGTTCTTCAGCACGCGAAAGCTGCTGGTAAAAAGTTACAGATGATTTATTACATGGAATATGCCAAGGATTGGCAACAGGTGATTAAGAACCACTTGATGCAGACTGAAGTGTAGAACAGAAGACAAAGTCAATGCAACATTATTTGACAACGCTTAAAATTTGAGAAAGAGTGCAAATCTCAGAAAGAATCCTCATAAGTTCATCAATAAGCACAACTGACCTTAATATCCACATGTGAATGTTCTTGAATTGGTACACCAAATAATTGGGGTATAGATTTGCTATTGCCTGTGGAAAATTACAATTTCTGTTGGCATCGCTACTGCTCCATACAGGCTATTATCTTTAACTTAAACGTAATTCTTAAACTTGTAAGTGCCCAGGAACTTCAAAGAAAGCATTATGATTTCAGATAAACATTGTCAATGACCTTCGAAATCAAATGTTTAAGACTTCTATCGAACCATTCTATAGAGGTTTTTGATATCAGTATTCACAAGGTCCAAATGCTGTGCCACAGTTTGAACTCTCCAGGATTTCAGCTTTTAGAAAATAAAAATAATTGCTTTATCAGAACAGAACACGTTTAATTCTGAACGTGACGTCGACCTTGGTTATCAGAATGCTCCTTCAATGGAAGTACATATCGTTCATTTCTAGTTGTTGCAGAAAAAGTGTGTTGAACCATATTCTCGGACAACCAGACTCCATGCCGTGAAGCTACATCACAATTTGGACGAAGGCGGGCGAGAGTATTAGTCAGTAATATCTAAGCCAGTATATTTGCCTTCAAGGGTGGTGAATGAATCAAGAGTCATGCTTCGTTCCAGACCGATATTATGATCACTGGAAGCCAAATATTCCAATCACACCCGTCTCAGTAGTTCCTCATGGCAATTCCTAAGTCCAACCAACGCCAATAATTTCAAAAATGAGCAATACTTCAGTGTAATCCAGACGCATAAATGCAGTTTCATTTGTATTCAATATATCTTGCAGTTATTGCGTGCAGATGGTGAAACAATAACCTAGATAAAGGCTGGGATAAATTTGATCTGCTTTTTTTCCTGATTGTTATTCAGCTTCTCTTCCACTTCTATTTCCCTGGCCTCGTTTTCTAGCGGTTGTATATCCACTTGCATTTCTTGTATTTTTTTGTATACTGGAAAAAACCTTTTCTATCCACCTTGATATTGTTTGCTACCTTGGTTTCATATTTTATCTTTTTCCAATAATTCTTTTAGTTGTTTTCTGTGGGTTAAAATAAAGCTTCACAATCTTCCATCTTCCCGTTAATTATTGCTTTGTTGTATGGTCTCTAATTTGCTTTTACGTTAGCTTTGACTTCCATTGTCAGCTACGGTTGTACTACATTGCCATTTGAGTATTTCTTTGATTTTGGCATGCATCTATCTTACACCTTCCTCATTTTGTTCCATAAAATCAAACCACTGCTGCTCTGCTGTCAGCCCTGCCAGGGTCTCCTTCCAATTTACTTTGGCCTGTCTCATACCACTAGAATTTCCTTTACTCCAACGAAATAATGCTAAGTCAGACTTTACTTTCTCCCTATCAAATTTCAAGTTGAACTCAATTATAGTGTGATCATTGGCTCCTCAGGATTCCTTTACCTTACGCTCCCTAACTGGCTCCAGTTTATTATATATTACCCAATCCTGTATAGCCAATCCATAGTAGGCTCAGCGACAAGCTGCTCTAAAATGCCATCTAGTAGGTATTCAACAAATTCGCACACTTAAGACCCATTACCTGTCTGATTTTCTTAATCTGTCTGCAAGTTAATGTCTTCCTTGACTTTCATAACATTACCCTTTTGAGATAGCTTTTCTAATTTTCCGTTGTAATCTGTAGTTTGCTTCCAACCTACTGTTTGGGGGTCTCTATATAGCTACCATCAGGATCGTTTTATACTTGCAGTTTCTTAATTCAACCCAAAAAGGATTCAACATCTTCCATTGTTATTGATTAGATGCCATTCTTTATCAGCAGAGTCACGCCACCCCTGCTGCCTACCTTCCTATCCCTTCGATACAATGTGTAACCTTGGACATTCAGCTCCCAAGTGCAAAGATCCTTCAGCCAAGACTTAGTGACGGCCAGAACATTATACCCGACAGTTATGCCAAAGTGCAACAAGGTCATCCACCTTATTTCTTATTCTCTGTTCATTAAGATTTAAAACTTTGAGTATTATTCTATACACCTTTTATATGCTGTTATGAATTCATTTTAAGAGGAGTAGAATCTGAGAGACTGGAGCGGGGTTCAAAGGAGGTTCATAAAAATGATACCAATTTCACAAAAATATTCCAAGCTTGTAATATGAAGGAAGTCTGATGGCTCTGGGAGTGTATTCACTATAATTCAGAAGAATGAGAGGTAATCGCTTTTAAAACCATCGACTGGTGAAAGGACTTGATAGAGCAGATGTGAAGAGGACTTTTCCTATAGTGGGAGAGTCCAAGACCAGAGGACATTACTTCAGAATTGAGGGCTGTCTTTTTAGAATGGAGACGAGGAGAAATTTCTTCAGACAGACGGTGGTGAATCTGTGGAATCGTTTGCTGTAGGGAGCTGTGAATGCCAAATATTTTTTCCATATTTAAGGCAGAGGTTCATAGATTCTTGATTAGTCATGCCATGAAGAAATATGGGAAGAAGGCAGGATGTTGAGGCTGAAAAGAGTTTGGATTAGCCATGATGAAATGGTTGAGCAAGCTCGATGGGGCAACTGGTTTAATTCTGCTCCTATACCTTATGGTCTTATGTTTAAACGATTGGCACAACATCATGTGCCAAAGGTCATATGCTGTTCGATTTTCTATGTTTTATACTCTATTTAGAAGTTTGATTTTTGGGGCTGAGAGGAAAATTGGATTTTTCCCTATAAGGGATTTTTCCCTTTTCCCTATAACCCTTAACTCCTCTGCTATACAAAAATCTATCCAACCATGTCTTAAGTATATTTATCGAGGCAGCCTCCATTGCTTCATTTGGCAGAGAATGCCACAGAATCACCACTATCTGGGAAAAGCAGTTCTTCCTCCTCTCTGTCCAAAATCTACTTCCCGAATCTCGAGGCCATGTTCCCTAGTTCTAGTTCAACCGACCAGTGGAAACAATTTTCCTGCTTCTCTTATCTATCCCTTTCATAACTGCATATGTTTCTATCATATCTCCTCTCATTCTTCAGAATTCTAGCGAATTCTAGCGAGTACAGTCCCAAGAAGTCCATCTCTTCTCATAGTCTGACCCCCTCATCTCTGGAATCACCCTGGTGAACCTCCTCTAATCGGCCTCCAAAGCCAGTATATCCTTCGCCAAGTAATGAGACCAGGACTGCACGCAGTAATCCAGGCGAGGCCTCACTAATACCCTGTACAATTACAGCATTAGTTCCTTGCTCAAATCCAATCCCTCTAGTAATGACAGCCAACATATTATTTGCCTTCCTGATAGCCTGCTGCACCTGCAAACCACCTTTTGTGACTCATACACCAGTAATCTGAAGTCCCTCTGCACAGCAGCAATTTTTGCCATTTAAATAATAATCTGATCTTCCATTTTTTCTTGCAAACTAGATGACCTCGCTGTACTCCATCTGCCAGACCCACAGCCAGACCCGTGCCAACTCACAACCTATTATTGCTCTCTGCAGATTGTGCTTATCTTCTGCACAATTTGATTTTCCACTCAATTTAGTGTCACCTGCAAACTTAGATACACTATACTCAGTCCCATCTTCAAAGTCATTAATGCATATTATGAACAGTTGCGGGCTCAGCACCTGCCTCAAAGAACCCCAGTAAGTTTGTTAAACAGGACCTGGCTTTGCTGAATTCACATCGCGTCTGCCTGATAGATCCTTTTCTTTCCAGATTATTAACTATTTCTTCTTTAACGATAGCTTCAAGCATCTTTCCAACTACAGGCCTTCAGTTACTTTTTTTATGCCTACATCGTTTTTTTTTTTGAACAGTGGCGTGACATATGCCGTCTTCCAGTCCGCCGGAATTACCCAGAGTCCACAGATTTTAGGTAAATTTTCAGCAAAGCTACTAAAGCTTTTGCCATTTTTTCTCAGTATTCTGGGATGCATTCCATCAGGATCTGGGAACTTATCTATATCAGGCCCAGGTTTGCACAGAACTACCTCTTTAGAAATAGCTATTGTATTGAGGTCCGCACCTCCCATCGCACCATAACTTCTATCTTTCGCACGTCAGATAAGCCTGCCACCATGAAGAGCGACGCAAAATAGTAATTCAAAGCTCGGACATTTCCTCATTACCCAATGTCAACTCCCCCTTCTCGTCCTCCAAGGGACCAACATGTTCTGCTTTATATAATTATAAAAACTTTTAGTATCCGTTTTCATATTTTGTGCTAGTTTATTATCATAAAATTTTGTCCTTTTGCATTTGTACAGGGCCCTGGTGAGACCACACCTGGAATATTGTGTACAGTTTTGGTCTCCAGGTTTAAGGAAGGACATTCTGGCAGTTGAGGAAGTGCAGCGTAGATTCACTAGGTTGATTCCTGTGATGGTAGGGCTGTCTTACGCAGAGAGCTTGGAGAGACTGGGCTTGTACACACTGGAAATGAGGAGATTGAGAGGAGATCTGATTGAAACGTTTAAGATAATTAAAGGATTTGATAGGATTAAGGCAGGAAATATGTTCCAGATGTTGGGAGAGTCCAGTACCAGAGGGCATGGATTGAGAATAAGAGGTCAGTTATTTAAAACAGAGTTGAGGAAGAACTTCTTCTCCCAGTGAGTTGTGGAGGTGTGGCATGCACTGCCTCGGAAGACGGTGGAGGCCAATTCTCTGGCTGCTTTCAAGAAGGAGCTAGATAGATATCTGATGGATAGGGGTATCAAGGGATATGGGGACAAGGCAGGGACTGGGTATTGATAGGGAATGATCAGCCATGATCTCAGAATGGCGGTGCAGACTCGAGGGGCCGAATGGTCTACTTCTGCACCTATTGTCTATTATCTATTGTCTAATCTATGGTCCCTTTCTTTATTGCTCGCTCAGTGTTTCATTGTTGCTTTTTAAAGTTTTCCTAATCTTCCAGATTCACAGAACTCCTGGTGACTTTCTACACACGAGAACTTTGCTGCTTACTTTTATTTCCTTAGTTATCCAAGGCTGGCTTTCCCCACCCTTACAGTCATTGCTTTTAACTGGAATATACTTCTGTAGAGTACCGCAAAAAACCTCTTTCCATGTCTTCCACTGTTTATCAACTATCCCACCATATAGCTTCTGTTCATAGTTTACACTAGCCAAATCCTCCCTTGTCCCATTGTAGTTTCCATTGTTTATGCATAATACAGCGGTTTTCGATCGAACTATTGCACGCTCCATTTGTATGGGAAACTCATTCATACTGTGATCAATCTTTACAAGAGAATCGCTAATTACAAGATCACTAATTTTACCTGTCTCATTGCCAAGAACCAGATCTAAGGTAAGATCACCTTCTGTTCAAGAAAGCTATCAAGGATGCATTCCATGACGTCCTCCTGAAGACTGCCTCGATTACTATGATTCACTCAATCTATGTGCGAGTTGAAGTTCCCTGCGATACTGCTGTTCTGTTCTTATACGCCTCGGGTATTTCTCTGTTTATTGCTTGTGCCACTTGCAATGTTATTATACGGTGACCAGTGATTTTTTTTCCCTTAACTATTCCTATTTCCAGATGGATTCAACTTCCTGCTCTTTAGATCAGATATTGTGTCTCACTGTCGCCCTGATCTCATCTTTAATCAACAGCGCTATCCCACCTCCTTTACATTCCTCCCAATCCTTCCGTACTACATGATATCCGTGGATATTTACTTCTCAATCCTCTCCACCCTGCAACCACGTTTCTGTAACAGCTATCAGATATACCCCGTTTTACTGATTTGTGCCACAAGTTCACTGACCTTGTTTTGAATACTCCGGACATTCAGATAAACTGTTTTTATGCTCATTGTGCTTTTAAAGTCTTGGATTCTTTTAATATTTTGTACTTGATTTTTCTTTGCTCCACTCTTACTTTTCTCTTTTTTTTGTTTTTAATTTGCCTTATCCACACTTACCTCTTTTACTTTATACATACTTCTCCAGTCTGTTGAACCCACCACCACCACACTATTTAGCTTAACGACTTATCCGCAGCCCTATTGCGATTCACTAATATCCATGACCCATCACGGTTCAGGCGGAGCCGTCCCGTTGGAACAACTCACACAAAATGCTGCAGGAATTTAGCAGGTCCGGCTGTTATTATAGGAAAAAAGGACAGTCGACATTTCGGGTCGAAACCCTTGTAGATTTTCTCTTTTTTTTGTCATTCCAACCTACCTTTCCTACATCAATCCTTGAGCCACGGATTTACCTCTCTAATCTTCTTGATCCTATGCTAATTTGTACGTGGCTCAGGCGTAAATCCAAAGATGATCACCTTTTTGGTTGTGCTTTTTAAGTTAGCCCCTCGCTGATCAAATTCCCTCAGCAGAATGTCTTCCCTTGTTCTACCTAAGTCGTTAGTACCCACATGGACCACGATAACTGAATCTTACCCCGCCTACTGCAAATTTCTCTGCAGGTCCGGTAAGATGCCCCGAAACTGGGAACTAGGCAGCCAACACAACCGTTGAGGCACTCTACCCTCGCGACAGAGAACCCTGTCTATTCCCCTGACAATATTACATTTCTCTTCTCCCTCCCCCACCCTTGCATGATTCCCTGAACTTTGGTGCCACAGTCAGGTTATTCATCCTTCCCACAGCGCTCCACTCTCATCCACACAGGGAGCCAGAATCTCAGACCTGTAGGACTAGCTCAAGTGCTGAGGGTCCTCCATGATTATCTCTTGAATCCATTAGCCGCCTCACTTGCAGTGACACCCCCTTGCTCCTGACGACAGACCGAATTTGAGGCAGCCATGATATAATAATAAATCAGCCAGGATGGAATATGGAGCAGATTCCATAAGCGAAATTGTCTAATTCCGCTCCTACAGTACTGTGCAAATATCTTAGGCACATTTCGTTATATATAATTAAACACGCTCAAGGTGCATAAGAACTTTGCACAGTACTGTATGAATTTTATGTATTGCACTTCACTGCTGCGCAAAAAATGAGATATGTCAGCGATGATAAACCTGAACTACTCAAGTAGAGATTATCCGAATTTCGCTGATTTATTTTTATCTCGTTTATCCTAGAAAGACTACTTGTCAATAGGTGAATCACTCTCAACGGCATATCCTGTCATTGATATAACTTTAAAACCATGTCATAAAGTTATTTGTTTGGCTGATCCAGCTTTTATGTTTAAAAGTGAACATCAGGTTGTGGCAAAAGTGTTAACTCTTCAACAGTCATCAAATGGCCTTTTTCATTAAAAAGACTGCCTTTTATTAAGCAGTCATGGATGATTAGAATTGTCGTGAGAAACTCCCAAAGTGATGTCTTGTTGTTGGATTATTTGTATACGAACTTCCAAGAACATTTTACTTGAACGAGATATGACTCCTAAAATTAGATTCACTTCATCTTCGTGCTAATTAACTTCAATTTTTCCGGAGGTCTTTGTAAAATGCTAAAATAAATCTGTGTGGTAAATGCTAAAATAAATCAGCATTTGTTGAGCTGGTTTTTCATGTGTAAGTGATATTTGCCACGAATGTGAACAACAGATTATTAACAACTGAGTGTAGGTTGGGTGACAACCTACAGGAGTATTTTTTTTGTCAGCAGCATAGACAGAAATAATTTTCTGCAATGTCGTGCTGATGCCAGCATTTCAGCAGCATTGCAAGATCCCAGATGGTGCTGCAGCTCAGCAATACCATAGGTTTACAGAATAGCTCTTAGATCAGAGATTGAGGATTACAATAGATTTGGTTATGGGATTTTAGAGAATAAATTATTTTGATAGGAATTGGAGAAGTCGGAATAGAGCATTTTGCAAGCAGAAGTAAGACTAAACTGATGTGAATAATACCTCGAGACATGGGAGGACACGTACCGTGCAACTACAAGGCATTCACTGAACGTTGATTAAATCAGTAGATGTTGGAGATCCAAAGCAACCCACACAAAATGCTGGAGGAAGAGAGCAGGCCAGGCAGTATATATGGAAAAGAATAAACAGTCAACATTTCGGGCCGACAGCCTTCTTCAGGGCCGGTCTTGTATAAGGGTCTGGTCCCGAACGCCGACTCTTTTCCATAGATGCTGCCAAGCTTGTTGAGTTCTTCCAGCATTTTGTGTGTGTTGCTTATAAGTTCTATTGCTTGGTTAGATCAGGTGCAAGAAATACGTTTGAGAAATCGAGAAGTAACATTGTCATGAGATCGACTTAAATATAAGTTAACAATATATGAAACAAAAACATAAGGAATTGAATCACAAATAAAAGTTATTTTGTACTTGGAATTGAGGGCAGAATTTTGATATAACATTGTAATTTACTATCAATTCTATTACACTCACCCCATCCGACCGACTGTTCCTGGTTTTTGTATTTTCTGCCGGCACATATTTAGAGCGCATTTCAATAGTTCCATGCAGTTGCGGATCGAATGGTGTGAAAATTATTTCCGCTGGTTCCTTCGCGGAACGAATTTTATATGAGTGTGTTCCTGAAAGAGATCCATTTCCCTGAATCTCAAGGATACTGGGAAGGAAGTGGGAATCTGGCACAATATGCATGTTAGCTGCCGAATTCTTGTATTCCAAATCTCTCCTGCTGCAACACTTAGTAGCACAGGCACGTCTGGAAGCAGGATTGGTGCCCGTGGGGCAAATAGCCACAACAAGGAAAATTATGACAATTAAAAGAATAAAAGATGTTGCTCCCAAAGAAATTATTATATAAAAGGACAACCTCTGCGTGTCTTCCAAATCGTCACTCGCTTCATTGACGTCAACCAGACCCTCCGACTGTTCCTCAACTATTGTCAATGTAAAAGTGGTCGTGGTAGAGAGTGCGGGATAACCGTTATCTTTCACCTGGACAACGAGTCTCTGAGCAGTTGCGTCGCTATCCTTAAATTGCCGGATATTTCTTATTTCCCCTGAACTATATGAAACTACAAAGAGACCCGGATCGCTGGACTGTAGAAGTTCATAAGAAAGTTTTCCATTTTTACCGGAGTCTGCATCAAAGGCAATGATCTTTGTTATCAAATATCCAGGATCTGCAGATCGTGGGACACGCAAACTGGTGTTGCCTTCGGTTGGACTTGATAGTACGACAGGTGGATTGTCATTTTGATCCAAGACTATCACGTTCACTGCAACGTCGCTTGAGAGTGATGGTAAGCCGGAATCCTGAGCTCGAACATGAAACTGAAAACTTCTAAATTGCTCGTAATCAAATGGTCGTATTGAATAGATGCTTCCATTGTTTGAGTTAATGTAGAGATAGGATGATATGGGGACTGATTCAATCTGGCTTTCCAGAATTGTGTAAAACAGCTGTGAATTTCGATCAGTGTCAAGATCCAGAGCTGTCACTGATCCGATGTAACTGCCAGGTTCATTGTTTTCCGCCACATAGGCCGTGTAGGACGGCTGCGTAAAGCGTGGTGTATTATCATTTATATCTGAGATATTTACCACAATTGTCTGGATGGTCGATAACGGCGGGATCCCACGGTCTTTGCAAGTTACAGTTATTTTATGTTGAGGAGCGGTTTCTCTATCCAGTTTTGCATTTGTGACGAGTCTGTAAGAATTACTAAAGGAAGATTCCAGGTTAAAGGGTAAGGTGGGTGAAACAGAACAATCGATATATCCATTTTTATTGGAATCTCGGTCAGTTACGCCAATCAAAGCGATTAAAGTTCCCATCGCAACATCCTCACTGATTGTTTCAGCTCCAGAATTAATTGTTAACTCAGGAGTATTGTCATTGACGTCTGTAATCTCCACCCGCACACTACAATGTGTAGATAATGACTGCATACTCCTGTCTCTAGCTTCTACATGAATCTGATAAACATCAGTTTCTTCAAAATCCAACATTTCTTTTGTACGGATCTCCCCAGTTTCGGGTTCAATCGTAAATATTTCAGTTATTCTTGGCTCATTGTAACTGCTGAAAGAATAAATGACTTCGCCATTTGTACCTTCGTCTAAATCAGTCGCGTTAAGCTTAATCACCAAAGAATTTAGCAGCACATTCTCCATTAGATTAACACTATACATCGATTTTTCAAAAACTGGTACATTATCATTAACATCCATGATATCAATTGTTATACGAGCAGTACCCGACCTTTCTGGTGCACCGCCGTCAATAGCAGTCAGTAACAAATTGTAAGCTGATTGTTTTTCCCGGTCGAGGTTGCCCTGTAGCACTAATTCGGGTAACTTCCACTTCCCAAGACTTTGTACATCTAATGTAAAATGGTCATTTTTAGTGAGCTGGTACGTACGAATAGAATTATTTCTTCCATCCGGATCGTTCGCGCCCTCCAACAGAAAACGTGCTCCGGGTATCGTAGATTCTGATATTTTCAAACGTATTTCATTTTTCTGAAAAATCGGGGAATTATCGTTTACATCCAGTATTTCAACCTCCACTCGGTACTGTTCCACAGGATTTTCAATCACGGCTTCCATGAGCAATGCACAGTTATCACTTTGTCCACATAACTGCTCTCTGTCAATTCTTGCACTCACAAATAAGATTCCATTTATGCTATTTACATCCAAATATTGTTTGGAAGCGGAGGAAACAATTCTAAATTTACGGCTCGGCAGGTCTTTAATACTCAAACCCAGATCTTTTCCGAGTTCTCCGACAAAGGCACCGAGTTCTTGCTCTTCTGGAATGGAGTATCGAATCTGTCCGGAAACCAGACTGCACACACAAAGCAAAAAGATGGATGATATCACCGACTTTCCGTGCAGACAGTGCATGTTTTTTGTGCTATTCCTTCTGTGTGATAGATTGTAAATACCTGAGAAAAGATTTTTGTTTACATCATCCTCCATCAGATCCAAACCAATACCCTTATTGCGGTAAATAAACTGAAATATTACGATCGGTTGAACAGTTGGTTCGCTGCGTTCGCACACACACCGCCATTATTTTGCTTCCTTTCCTGGTTAATAGGGGGATGGGTGGTGGATCACTGGCTGCATTTCACCTCCTTATTGGTAGACAGCGACACAAAGAGTCTCAGCCTATAACTACACTGAGAATATTGTCAAAACTGTACTCCAGTTAGTCTTAAACTAAAAACTTTTTTAGAAACCGTAAAATAATTTGAAATGACATTGCAAAGGAGAACAGTTTATAGATATTTGAACAAAACACGTTATCTAAGCGATGATAAATATATAAAAGAGTTATTCTGTCGCTCATATATATAAAGATAATTATTGCGCAATTAGAATAAAATTTATGTCCTATTTGAGGGAATTTGTTGCAATCTCAGCTGCATTTCTAAACAAGGCAAAATATGTTTTCGTTTACATATCGCTCAAATCCATAATCACCATTATGCAGAATCCATAACCTCTCACTTAGATTTCAGCGTTTTCTTCATCTTTAACTGTGGCGAATTTACACTTTCTTTATGTTTGTGATATACTCAATTATTTTACTGACATTGGCAACATTTTCCTCTGGTTGGGTTTGTAATAATAAGTTTTTGCATCTCTTCCGTTAGACCGTAATCAAAACTCACTTATGTATACCATGAACTAACTGCAACAATGGTTTAAAATGATAGCGAGCTGGTTGCAGGTCCAGGTGAAGAAAAGACGCGCGAATGGGAATAGCAGAACTAATGTTAAAACTTACTGGCTGAAAGCAGAGAAACAAAAATACAAAAGATATAAAGAATGAAAATCTATCACGAATAAATAAAATATTAATAAAGCTAGACCTAAATATGAATTATTTAATTTTGTACTTGAATTTGTAAAATGCAGAATTTTTGATACTACAATACATCCTAGGATGTAGTTCTGTTGCTCCTTAAAAATTTCCCAATCATCTGTCCTCCCACTCACCTTAGCTCTGTCATACTTCCTTTTTTTTATGCTATGCAATCTCTGACTTCCATTGTCAACCACTGTGGCCCCTTTCCCCCCTTTGAATCCTTCCTTCTCTGGGGGATGAACTGATTTTGCACCTTGTGCATTATTCCCAAGAATACCTGCCATTGCTGTTCCACTGTCTTTTCTGCTAGGATATCCGTCCAGTTAACTTTGGCCAGCTCCTCCCTTATGGCACCATAGTCTCCTTTGTTCAACTGCAGCACTGACACCTCCAAGCTGCCCTTATCCTTCTCAAATTGCAGATAAAAACTTATCATATTATGATCACTACCTCCTAATGGCTCCTTTACTTCAAGATCGCTTATCAAATCCTGTTCATTACATAACACTAAATCCAGAATAGCCTTGTCCCTGGTCGGCTCTGGTACAAGCTGTTCCAAGAATGCATCCCGTAGGCACTCTACAATCTCCCTATCCTGTGGTCCAGCACCAAGCTGATTCTCCCAGTTCACCTGCATGTTGAAATCTCCCATAACTACTGCGACATTACGTTTGCCGCATACCAATGTTAACTCCCTATTCAACTTGCATCCAATATCCATGCTACTGTTTGGTGGCCTATAGAGAACACCCATTAGGGTCCTTTGCCCTTACTGTTCCTCAATTCTATCCACACAAACTCCACTTCTCCTGATCCTATGTCCCCCCTTGCAAAGGACTGAATCTCATTCCTCATCAACAGGGCCACCCCATCCTCTCTGCCCACATTTCTGTCCCTATGATAGCACTTATACCCTTTTACATTCATTTCCCAGGTCTGATCCCCCTGCAGCCATGTCTCCATTATCCCAACGACATCATAGTTATCCATTCGCACCTGAGCTTTAAGCTCATCCGCCTTATTCCTGACACATCGTGCATTCAGATATAGAATTTTTAGCCCATTTCTCCTCTCTCTGTTTGAATCTCTGCCTATTGTGCTTAACCCAGCTCCCCAAACACCCATCGGGCTATACGCCCCTAGAATTTTGCTGTCCTTCCAAAAATCTACCTATTCTTTCTGCACATTTAACTCCATGTTCCGTCAGACCATCCCTTCGTACATGTGTCCTCCTTATCACTTGTTTCGCCTCTCCTTTCTCTACTACACACTTAATATTCCGGAACCGTGTAGTCCCTACCTGTCCTTTATTCTTCATGTCGCTATCCTCTCTCTCACTCTGGATCCCCGCCCCCTGCAAATTTTGTTTAAACCCCCCCCCCCCCCAAGAAGCACTAGCAAACTTCCCTGCAAGAATGTTAGTACCACTCCAGTTCAGGTATAAACTGTCCCTTCGGAACAGAAGTTCCACCTTCTGTCCACCTTCCCTGGAACAAAGCCCAATTATCTAAAAACCTGAAGCCCTCCCTCCTGCACCATCCTTTTAGCCACGTATTAATCTGTATAATCTTTCTGTTCCTTGTCTCACTCGCACGTGGCACAGGTAGCAATCCTGAGATTGTTACCCTGGTGGTCCTGGTCTGCAGCTTCGCACCTAACTCCTACACAGGACCCCCTCACTCATCCTACCCACGTCGTTGGTCCACACATGGACCACAACATCTGGATTCTTGCCCTGCCTCTCGAGAATAACCGGCACCCGATCTGAGATGTCTCAGACCCCGGCACCAGGGAAGCAACATACCATCCGAGACTCCCGATCTTCCCCACAAAATCTCCTATCCGCCCCCTTGACTATAGAATACCCTATCACTACCGCTCTCTTCTCTTCCCTCCTCTCTTCCTAGTCGAGGGTCCAACCTCAGTGCCAGAGACAGGACCACTGCAGCTTGTTCCTGGCAGGTCATCCTCACCAACAGTATCCAAAACGGTATACTTATTGTTGATAGGAACGGCCACAGGGGTGCTCTGCTGTCTCTGTTCTACCATGACTACCGGTTTCCAGGTTTCACCCTGCAGGCTGCAATTATTTCCTATTATCTGCCTGTCCTTCCTGATAGTCTGACTGCACGCTATCTTTGCTTTTGTTTCATCCGTCCTATCATGAGTCCCTTCAATCTAGTTCTCACACTTCTACCACATTAGCTTAAACCCTCTCCATCAGTTCTAACGAATCTACCCGCGAAAATATTAGTCCCAGTCGGGTTCAGCTGCAACTCGTTCCTTTTGTACAGGACATCCCTCTCCCAGAAGAGATCCCAATGATGTAAGAACCTGAAGCTTGGCCCCATACATAAGCTTCTCAGCCATACATTAACCTGCCAAGTCTTCCTGCTTCCACCTTCGCTGGCGTGTGGCACAGTCTGCAATTCAGAAATTACTGCCAGGGAGGTCCTGCTTCTCAGCGTTCTACCTTGCTCTCTAAATTCTCCTTTCAGGACCTCATTGCCTTTTCTTCCTATGTAATTTGTACCAATATGTAGCAAGACATCTGTGTGCACTCCGTCCCAACCCAAAATGTTGTGGATGCTATCCGAGACGTCCCGACCCACGCACCTGGGAGGCAATATACCATTTGAGTGTCCCATTCGCCTCCACGGAATACCCTGTCTGTTCACTTGACTATTGAGTCCTCTATCACTACTGCTCCCCTATTCTCCCTCCTTCCCTTCTACAACACGGACTTATGCTCAGTGCCAGTATCCCGCTCTCCGTGGAATTCCTCTGGGAGGTCACCCTCCACAGCAGTCTCCAAAAGGATCTCCTTATTATTGAGGAAAATGACCACAGGTGTGCTCTGTGCTGCTGCCTATTCACATTTCCATTCCTTCTGGCAGTCACACAGGTACTGGCCTCATGCAATTTCGGGGAGGCTACTTTCCTGTAACTCTGGTCAATTATCTTCTCACTCTCCCATACAAGCCGAAGGTCATCCAGCTCTAGCTCCAGATCTCTAAGATGGTCTTCAAGGAGCTGCAGCCTGATACACTTCACGCGGAGTAGTTCCCTGGAAGAATTTGGGTATCTCAGGACTCCAACATCCGGCATGAAGAATAGATAAGAGCAATTTACTACACTAAGTACGGTAAGAGAGACTAAAAAGGGAACCTTAACAGAAAAATCAGCCAATCACTCGCAGCCTTTTTAACTCGGAGCAAGAAGGCTGCCAGTGGACGACTGATTTTTCGGAGTTTTTTACTACTCGGGGTTTAAGGGCGAAACTTTTAAAAAGAAGGCAGCCATATCCAGCGGGCATCCGACGGAGAGGCAGCAGAGTGGTAGGGCTTTGGCTAAACGGGCTTAGGTGGTAATGGGACGAGGCAAGGTAGGTTTAACTGTGTTAATTGCGGAAAGGAGGTAGTATGTGTGTGAGGCTAGTTTTCTATGCTCGGTGTCAGATGTGGGGGCTCCTGGAGTTTCCCAGCCTCCCGGACGGCCATATCTGCGTCAGGTGTGTCGAACCGCAGCTCCTGAGGGGCCGAGTTAGGGAAATGGAGATGCAGCTCGATGACCTTCGCCTGGTCAGGGAGAGCGGGGAGGTGATAGGGAGGACATATAGGCAGATGGTTACTCCAGGGCCACGGGAGACAGACAACTGGGTCACAGTCAGGAAGCTGAAAGGGAAGAGTCAGGTACTAGAGAGTGCCCCTGTGGCTGTACCCCTTGACAAAAGTACTCCTGTTTGAGTACTTTTAGGGGTTGGGGGGAACAACGTACCTGTGGGAAGCAGCAGTGGCCGTGCCCCTGGCCTTGTGTTTGGCCCTGTGGCTCAGAAGGGTGGGGAACGTAAGAGAAAGGCAGTAGTGATAGGGAACTCTATAGTTAAGGGGTCAGATAGGCGATTCTGTGGGCGCAGCAAAGAAACTCGGATGGTAGTTTGTCTCCCAGGTGCCAGGGTCCGGGATGTTTCAGATCGCGTCCAAGATATCCTGCAGTGGGAGGGATAACAGCCAGAGGTTGTGGTACATATTGGTACCAATGACATAGGTAGGAAAAGGGAAGAGGTCCTGAAAAAAAGACTATAGGGAGCTAGGAAAGAAGTTGAGAAACAGGACCGCAAAGTTAGTAATCTCCGGATTACTGGCTGTGCCACTTGACAGTGAGAAAAGGAATAGGATGAGGTGGAGGATAAATGAGTGGCTGAGGGATTGGAGCAGCGGCAGGGTTTTATATTTCTGGATCATTGGAACCTCTTTTGGGGCAGGTGTGACCTGCATAAAAAGGATGGGTTTCACTTGAATCTCGGGGGAACAATATCCTGGCGGGGAGGCTTGCAAAGGCTACTGGGGAGAGGTTAAACTAGAATTGTTGGTGGGGGTGGGGGGGGGGTGGGAACAGAACTGAAGAGAGTGCGGTAGAGGAGATTGGCTGACAAAGAGAGAAAGCTTGTAGACAGTGCAAGAGAAAGGATAGGCAGGTGACAGAGAAGGGACGCGCTCATACTGAAGATTTGAGATGCGTCTATTTTAATGCAAGGAGTGTTGTGAACAAAGCAGATGGGCTTAGAGCGTGGATCAGTACTTGGAGATATTATGTGGTGGCCATTACAGAGACTTGGATGGCTCAGGGACAAGAATGGTTCCTTCAAGTGCTGGGTTTTAGATGTTTCAGAATGGACAGGGAGAGAGGAAAAAGAGGTAGGGGTGTGGCGCTTTTGATCAGAGATAGTGTCACGGCTGCAGAAAAGGAGGACGCCATGGAGGTATTCTCTACAGAGTCTCTGTAGGTGGAGGTTAGGAACAGGAAGGTTTCAATAACTTTACCGGGTGCATTTTTATAGGCCGCCCAATAGTAACTGGGATATTGCAGAGCAGATAGGGAAAAAGATCCCGGAAAGGTGTAATAATAATAGAGTTGTCGTGATGGGAGATTTTAATTTCCCAAACATCGATTGACATCTCCCTGGAGGAAGGGGTTTAGATGGGGTGGAGTTTGCTGGGTGTGTTTAGGAAGGTTGCTTGACACAAAATGTAGCTAAGCCTACAAGAGGAGAAACGGTACTTGATTTGGTATTGGGAAATGAACCTGGTCTGGTGTCTGATCTCTCAGAGGGAGAGCATTTTGGAGATAGTGATCCTAATTCTATCTCCTTTACAATAGCATTGGAGAGAGATGGGAACAGACAAGTTAGAAAAAACATTTAATTGGAGTAAGTAGAATTATACGGCTATCAGGCAGGAAATTGGAGGCTTAAATTGGAAACAGATGTTCTCAGAGAAAAGTACGGAAGAAATGTGGCCAATATTCAGGGGATATTTGTGTAGAGTTCTGTCTAGGTACGTTCTGATGAGAGAGAATTTACGGTAGGGTACAGGAACCATGGTGCACAAAGTCTGTAATAATTCTAGGCAAGAAGAAAAAGATAGCTTTCAAAAGTTTCAGAGAGGTAGGTAATGTTAGAGATCTAAAAGATTATAAGGTTACTAGGAAGGAGCTTAAGAAGGAAATTAGGAGAGCCAGCAGGGATCATGAGAAGACCGTGGCGTGCAGAATTAAGGAAAACACCAAGGCATTCTACAAGTATGTGAAGAGCATGAGGAGAAGACGGGAAAGAATAGGACCTATCAAGTCTGACAGTGGGAAAGTATGTATGGAAACGGATGAAATAGCAGAAGTACTTAATGAATACTATATTCCAATATTCACGACGGAAAACGATCTTAGTAATTGCAGTAATGACTTGTAGCAGACTGAAATGCTTGAACATTAGATATTAAGAAAGAGGATGTGTTGGAGCTTTTGGAGAGCATCAAGTTGTATATGTCGCCGGGACCAGACGAAATATACCCCAGGCTACTGTGGGAGGCGAGCGAGGAGATTGCTGAGCCTCTGTCGATGATCTTTGCATCATCAATGGGCACGGGAGAGGTTCTGGAGGATTGGAGGGTTGTGGATGTTTTTCCTTTATTTAGTGAAGGGAGCAGAGATACCACGGGAAATTATAGACGATTGAGCCTTAACTCAGTGGTTGGTAAGTTAATGGAGAAGGTCCTGAAAGGCAGGATTAATGTAGATTTGGAGAAATATAATATGATTAGTATTCAGCATTGCTTTGTAAAGGGCAGGTTGTGTTTTACGAACCTGATTGATTTTTTTTTGACGATGTAACTAAACACATTGATGAAGGAAGAGCAGTAGATGTGGTATATATGGACTTCTGCAAGGCATTTGATAAGGTATCCCCTGCAAGGCTTATTGAGAAGGTAAAGTGGCATGGGATCCAATGGGACATTGCTTTGTCGATCCACAACTGGCTTGCCCATTGAAGGCAAAGTGTGGTAGTAGACGGATCATATTCTGCATGGTGGTCTGTGACCAGTGGAGAGCCTCAGGGATCTGTTCTGGGACCCCTACTCTTATGAATTTTATAAATGATCTGAATGAGGAAGTGGAGGGATGGGTTAGTAACTGTGCAGATGACACAAAGTTTGGAGGTGTTGTGGATAGTGTGTAGGGCTGTCAGAGGTTACAGCGGGACACTGATAGGATGCAAAACTGGGCTGAGAAGTGGCAGATGGAGTTCAACCCAGAGAAGTGTAAACTGGTTCATTTTGGTAGGTCAAGTATGATGGATGAATATAGTATTAATGATAGGACTCTTGGCAGTGTGGAGGATTAGAGGGATCCTGGGGTTCGAGTCAATTGGACGTTCAAAGCAGCTGCGCAGGTTGACTCTATGGTTGAGAAGGCGTATGGCGTATTGGCCTTCATCAATCGTGCAATCGAATTTAGGAGCCGAGAGGTAATGCTGCAGCTATGTAGGACCCTGGGCAGACCCCACTTGCAGTGCTTTACTCAGTTCTGGTTGACTCACTACAGGAAGAGTACGAAAGCCATCGAATAGGTGCAGAGGATATTTACAAGGATATTGACTGGATTGGGGAGGATGCCGTATGAGAATGGGTTGAGTGAACTCGGCCTTTTCTCCATGGAGCGAAGGAGGATAATAGATTTGTATAAGATGATGAGAAGCATTGATTATGTGGATAGTCAGAGGCTTTTTCCCAAGGTTGACATGGTTGCCACAAGAGGACACAGGTTTAAGGTGCTGGGGAGTATGTTAAGAGGAGAAGTCAGTGGTAAGATTTTTTACTCAGAGTGGTGAGTGCATGGAATGGGGTACCATCAACGGTGGTGGAGGCGGATACGATGGGGTCTTTTAAGAGACTTTTAGATAGGTACATGGAGCTTAGTAAAATAGAGGGCTACAGGTAAGCTTAGTAATTTCTAAGGTAGGGACATGTTCGGCACAACTTTGTGGCCGAAGGGCCTGTATTGTGCTGTGGCTTTTCTACGTTTCTCTGAAACTCAACCAAACCCAACGTTTCTTCCGAAATGTAGCTTCCTTTCAGCTAAAGCCTGACACTTCTCACCACTGGCCTACTCCGTACAATGGCCGCCGCGCTTGTACGTTCTGTATTTTTAATCAAGCTTCGCAGCCCTGCGAGAAACCTCGTCCCCGTGGCTTGCCCCTGTCGCTGATCGGGCCTTCGAAATTAAGTAAGATTATCGTTGGTAAAGCAGTTTTGGAGTATTGCAACACATTCCTCTCATGCCAGTACATTCTTGCTGAATATTCTCAGGTAATGGCTTCTTAATTTTATTTTTATTAATTGTTATTCATTCCTTCAAGGTCAGAAATGAAGACACTGCTTGATATATTCTCAGTTTGGAACTCTTTCAATCATGGAAAGACCCATTTAAACAAGATGGGTCACGTTATGATAATCGTCTTTTTTAACCATCATGTAAAAGTAGTGTTGTCCAACGTCCAGCTGGGAAGAATAGAATCATAGAAACTACAGCACAGAAACAGGCCGTTTGGCCCATTTAATTCGTGCTGAACTATTAACCTGCAGCAGGGACATAGCAATTCATACCCCTCCTTTCTATGCATCTATCCAAATTTCTTTTAAATGTTGAAACCGAGCCCAACTACACCTCTTCTGCTGGCAACTCGTTTCGCACGATCACCACCCTCTAAGTGAAGATCCCCTTTTTCCTTCCCTGAAACAGTTAACCTATTCATCCTAAATTCATGACTTCTTGTTCGACTGTCACACATTCTCTTACTCTCCAGAGAATAGAGCCTAATCATCCTGATTCTTAACACAGATCGTCACTTGCTGGCAAGATCCCTGTAAATTTTCTCTGCACTCTTTCAATCATTGATATTATCGCAATAGGGTCGTGACCAGAGCTGCACACAATACTGCAAATCATTCCTCACGAATTTCTTATACGACATAAACACAATATCCCAACTCCTGTACTCAGTACCTCGATTTCGAAAGCTTCTTTAATTGTGATGTCAACTTCAAGGAAATATGAGTCTGTATTCCGAGATATCTCTGTTCCACTGCACCCCTCAGTGCCCTAATGCTAACCGCCCAAGTCCAATCCTGGTTTGTCTTCCCAAAGTGTAACACCTTACACTTAAATTCAAAGGATCATGTTCAGCTTATTTTTACAGCTCGTTCAGATCCTGCTGAAAGCTTTGATAATCATCCTGGTTGTCTATTTCGCCCACAATCTTGGCATATTCCCTCAAATTTCCTAATCTTGTTCACTAAACTATCATATAGATTCTTGATATGGTTGACGAATTACAACGTAACAATCAGCGATCCCCAAGGCACACCACTTGGCTCAGGCCTCCAGTCAGAGAGGTGACCATCCACTACCACTCCCTGGCTTCTCCCGAGAGCCAGTGTCTAATCTCACTTACTACTTCATCCTGAGTGCCAATCGACTGAACATTCTTGACAAACATCACATGCGGGATCTTGTGAAAGGCCTTGCTAAAGTCCATGTAGACAATATCCACTGCCTTGCCTTCATCAGCCTTCCTGGTATCTTCCTCGAAACGTTTTATAAGATTGGTTAGACACAACCTACCACGACCACGAAATGTTGACTATCCCTAATCACTCCCTTACCATCTAAATATTTATATATCCAAAAACATATACATTCTTTTGTATACTGTATATTGTATACTGTGCAATAACTTACCTTCCACTGATCTCAAGTTACTGATATATAATTTTCCGGCTTATTTTAGTGCCTTTCTAATACTCCAGTCATCGGCACCTCACCCGTTGCTAAGGACATTTTAGCTATCTCTGTTCGGTCCCCTGCAACTTCTGCACTGGACTCCAAAAAGGTCCGAAGGAATACCTTGTTACACCGTGAGGTTTTTGTTCACTCTAATTTGCCACAAGACAGCAAGTGCCTCCTTCCTGTAATCTCTATACCGCCCATGACCTTACTGCTGCTTTGCCTCATTTCTTCTCCCGAGTAAATAAAGATGCAAATAAAAATTCCATTTAAGATCTCCTCCAACTCTTTCGTCTTCATACACAGCTGAAAATTCTGAACGTCCAGAGGACCATTTTTGATCATTGCAGTCCTTTTTGCACTTAATATATCTGTGGATGTCCCTGGACATCTGCATCACCTTGCCTGCTAGAGCAATCTCAAGCCTTGTTTGTTTTGTTCCAGTCATGCAAACATGAGGAGCTGGATGGAAAAGCTACAAAATCAGTAAAATTATGCTTGTTAAAACACGGAAAATTGAAATAAAATCAGCCAGTTCTCTAAATACTCAGTAACCCATTCTGGATAATGGAGAGAGAAACATCCATCGCAAATACTCCTGTGGTGGTCTCTATTAGAGGTTGACTATCGTTTCTCGTTGTGAGTAGGGAGAGAGGGGCAGACAGACAGACAGATAGACAGACAGAGAGATAGACAAGTAGGTAGATAGACAACGAGACATAGATAAATAGACTGATAGATAGATAGATAGACAGACAGACAGACAGACAAATAGATAGTGAAAGGGACAAGCGAATAGACATGTAGATAAATAGAGAACTTAGATGGCAGAAATCTGAAACAGAATGGAGCACTGGAGGTACCGGGCAAGTCAGAAAACATTTGAAAAGATAACAATAGGATTAATATTGCTAAATATTTATCAGGGATATACTTTGATAGGAACACCAAGAAGGGCGGAAAGATTGGGACTGATATTTTTCCTCTTTTAAAGACAGAATTGTTACAATCGCCTCGGCATTGACGGCTGCGCGCTTCGTGCTGGAAGTTTGCATTAAAAACGATTGGTGTCTAGGAGTGTGCGGCGATGCGTTAGCCGAATGGCTCATTTACGTGCTCTGTGACTCTATCATTCAACTTTCATATTCGCTATTGATTCGTCTGGACAATTAGCATTATTATTCTACGTCAAACAATAATTATTTGCAAAACACTGCAATTATTGTTGTGAATACTTCTATCGGGATTAATTACACCTTCTGTCCAAATAATTTTGCAAAGTTAAAGATCATACATTTTTGATTTATCTTATCATTTTAAATCACGTAATGACTCTGAAAATTATTTTCCGCCTGCTGCGCAGGTTGACTCAGTGGTTACGAAGGCGTATCGTGCATCAATCGTGGAATTGAATTAGGAGCCGAGAGGCAATGTTGCAGCTATATAGGACCTTGGTCAGACCCCATTTGGAGTACTGTGCTCAGTTCTGGTCATCTCACTACAGGAAGGATGTGCAAGCCATACAACGAGTGCAGAGGAGATTTACAACGATGTTGCCGGATTGGGGAGCATGCCTTATGAGAAAAAGTTGAGTGAACTCGGCCTTTTCTCCTTGAAGCGAAGGAGGATGAGAGGTGACCTGATAGAGCTGTACGTGATGATGAGAGGCATTGATCATATAGATAGACAGAGGCTTTTTTCCAGGGCTGAAATGGTACATGGAGATTAGTAAAATAGAGGGCTATAGGTAAGCCTAGTAATTTCTCTGGTAGGGACATGTTCGGTACATGTATTGTGCTGTAGGTTTTCTAAATTTTCTAAAATGATCAGGAGAAGGACTTCTGTTATGTTCCGCTGGAAATTACTTCAAACAGAAATAGGATTCTGCGACAGCGAATCAACATAATTAATCGATCACAGCACGTTCTGTTAAGGTATAAATATTCCTCTG
This sequence comes from Hypanus sabinus, assembly GCF_030144855.1. Taxonomy (NCBI): domain Eukaryota; kingdom Metazoa; phylum Chordata; class Chondrichthyes; order Myliobatiformes; family Dasyatidae; genus Hypanus; species Hypanus sabinus. Next base: position 56,945,377 of record NC_082720.1, on the reverse strand, counting down.
TACGTCTTTAACCGAATGTTTGAGCCATCATTTTGGTACTAGATTAGTACCAGATGCAGCTTATAGAAATTGTAAGTTGCAAAGCTTATCTGATAATAATTCAATACCTAAATGATGTATTTTGTCTTGTAATGTTGTACAACAGAAAAGTGGCAACCAGTTTAGTTTCCACAAGTTTATATAGTTCAGCTCGCCTTATAAATTGCAAAACACCATAAGTGACATTATGTTATTAATGCAACACTGTTAATCTTAAGAATTACTCTATAAAGCTGCACAAGTAATGAAAACTGCAGTGAGAAAATGCCAATCAATGTAAGAGTAGGCTGGTATTTCAGACCAAGTAATGTCTCACCTCTTAGAGGAATAACTTCGTAAAATTTTCATGTTCCATTTTATACACACCACTCACCACATTTGAACAGCTATACATCGCCTTTCTATGGTACTGTTGCGTAAATCTGCCGTCCTTTCCAATGGTTCCTGCCATCTGCAGATCGAATGGTGTGAAACAAACTTCAGCTGGTTCAGGTGCCGACCGTATTTTATAGCGATACGTTTCCGAAAGGGACCCATTGCCGCGAACCTCAAGTATATTTGGAATCAGGTGGGAATCACGAGCAGACTGAAGTTTGACATTCGCATTCGGATATTCCGGCTTCCTGGTGCGGCAGCACAGTACGAAAGGGCAGACGTTGATTGAAGCTGCACTACTGCCCATTGGGCACATTAAAACGACAAGCACAATGATAATCACAAGCAGAATTAAAGATGTTGTTCCCAAAATAATTACTATATAGAAACTTAATTGCTGTGTTTTCCTCAGATCCTGACGCGGCTCACCAATGTCCGGCTGATACGTTGCATCTTCATCAATTACTGTCACGGTTAAGGTTGTTGTAGCAGAAAGAGATGGATATCCATTATCCTTCACCTGAACAGTTAGTTTTTGTATAGTGGCGTCACTATCTTTGAACCGCCGAACACTCCTTATTTCTCCTGAATTATGTGAAACCATAAAAAGACCCGGAACGGTGGCCTGTTTCAGATTATAGAAAAGTTGTCCATTCTTCCCAGAATCTGCGTCGGATGCAATAATCTTTGTTATCAAATATCCTGGATGTGCAGATCGGAGGACAGGAAAACTGGCATTGCCTTTTGTTCCCGTTGATATTATAGTAGGCGTATTGTCGTTTTGGTCCAGGACAATTACATGCACAGTAACGTCGCTGGAAAGTGATGGTAGTCCGCCATCCTGAGCTCGAACTCGAAAATGAAAAGTCTTAAGATGCTCATAATCAAATGATATTTTGGAATAGATACTGCCGGTGGTTGAGTGGATATAGAAGTAAGAAGATACCGGCATTGACTGAATCTGTTGCTCCAAAATAGCGTAAGATATTTGTGAATTTCGATCAATATCAAGATCCAATGTTGTCACTCTTCCAACGTAACTTTCACGTTTATTGTTTTCGGTCACGTAGAACGTGTACGAAGGCTGCGTAAATTGTGGCGCATTATCATTTACATCCGTAACATTAACAATGATTGTTCTGTTGGAGAATAATGGAGGGGAACCATGGTCTTTACAAGTCACCGTTATTATATGTTGAGCAACTCTTTCTCTGTCCAGTAACGCACTAGTTACAAGCCTGTAAGAATTTGAAAAGGAAGATTTCAACTCGAAGGGGAGGTTCGGAAAAATGGAACAGTCGATGTCTCCATTTTGATTGGAATCACGGTCTGTGACACTCAGCAACGCTATCAAAGTTCCAGTCGGAATATCTTCGCTGATTGTACCAGAAATAGAACTTATTGTCAAATCCGGAGAGTTGTCATTGACGTCTGCAATCTCCACGCGCACGACACAGTGCGAAGACAGCGGGTGCGCGCTTCTGTCCTTAGCTTCCACATGAATCTGATAAATATTGGATTGCTCAAAGTCCAAAATTCCTTTTGTACGAATCTCCCCTGAGTGTGGATTAATTGTAAATATTTCGGTTAATACTGGCTCATTATTACGGCTGAAAGTATACACAATTTCGCCATTCGTACCCTCATCTAAGTCAGTTGCGTGAAGGTTAATCACTAAAGAATCAGGCAGCATATTTTCCCTCAGATTAACAATATGCAGCGATTTATGAAACACCGGAGCATTATCATTTGCATCCAAGATTACAATAGTTAAATGCGCGGTACCTGACCTTTCTGGAGAACCGCCGTCAAGAGCGGTCAGTAATAGACTGTATTCGGATTGATTTTCTCGGTCAAGAAATGTCTCCAGTACTAATTCGGGTAATTTCCACTTCCCAGTACTCTGTACATCTAAAGTGAAATGTTCATTTGAATTAAGCTGATACGTTCGAATGGAATTATTTCGTCCGTCCATATCATGTGCGCGCTCTAACAGAAAATGTGCTCCAGGCATTGCAGTTTCTAGAATCTCCAAACGAACTTCCGTTTTAGGAAAAGTCGGAGAGTTATCATTGATATCCAGAATCTCAACTTCCACCCGGTATTGTTCGACGGGGTTTTCAACCACCGCTTCCAAAAGTAGTACACAGTTATCACTCTGGCCACAAAGCAGTTCCCTGTCAATTCTTGCATTCACGCATAAATTTCCGTTCGACCGGTTCAGATCCAAATATTGTATTGACGTGACTGATACAATTCTAAATTTACGACTTGCCAGGTCTTCTATGCTCAAACCCAAATCTTTTCCGATTTTCCCGACAAACGCACCACGTTCCAGTTCCTCAGGAATGGAGTAACAAATCTGCCCGCAAACCAGATTCCACACACAAAGCAGAAAGATGGAGGTTATCGCTGACTTTCTCAGCTCGAAAAGAACACTCCTATGTGCCATTTCATTTGAAGGTTAGTTGACTGAAACCTTAAACAAATATTTACGGTTGATCACATTCTGCTCGATATCCAAAGCAATCCAAAGAAATAAGTCGAGGAGTGATCGTCTGAAGAAAAGGTTCGCTTTGTTTCTGCGCACACCGCCATTACTTCCCTTCCTTTCTCCGGTACTGGGGGATGGGTGGTGGATCACTAGCTGCATTTCACCTCCTTATTGGTAGACAGCGACACAAAGAGTCTCAGCCTATAACTGCACTGAGAGTGTTGTTAAAATTGAACTCCAGTTAAAAATTAAAATTAAAATGTTTTTTTTACAAATCGTTCAAATAACTTGAAATGAAACTAACAGAAAATAATGTTTTATTGACATTTTAATGACAGGCACGTTACCTAAGGGATTACATGCATATAAAAATGTCATTCTGTCACTGAGATATATATTAGAAATGCTAAATTTATTACGCAATTAAAAGTGGAATTTAAATTCTATTTGAGATAGAATTTCTTGCAATCTCTGTAATATTTCTAAACAAAGCAAGAATATGTTTTCATTTATATTTCGATAAAATATAGAACTTTTTTTTGTATACGGTCCATAACCACTCGTTTGCATATCAGCGGTGTTCTTCACATTTAATTGTGGTGACATTGCAGTTACTTTATATTTGGAATAGACTCAATGATCTTGCTGTAAATTTCAACATTTAATCTTGCCGAAGGCTACCGCCAGAGTGTAAACAATTCTTATTGATGCATGCCATGAATGAAATAAAAAAATACGCTGATACTTTCACGTTTTTCACGTTTCTGTTATGAAGATGGTTGCTATTATAAAGAGGTTATCAGTGGTTACATTCAGTTACTTTTGCATTGCAATAGGACTTCAGTTGACACAGATGACAAAGATCTTCCTTGCTAAAAAAAATCCAAAATTCCTATCAGTTTTTTCATTTTTCTGAGCACAGTAAAAAGCGTTTTATACGCCCATGCAGAATGTATATCTTTGACATAAATGCATAATTGTACCTGATGTAATTGAGGCACAATATTTATTGAAAACTTACACAAGAACATTTTAAACCCAAGTACCATAGGGATCCATCAGTTAAGTATTATAATTTACCGAGTTAAGAATAATATATATGCTTAGAGAAACAGTTTACACATATAGTCTTTTTGTTTTAAATAAAACACAAATAACAGGAGAAAGTATCTGAGATGCTGTTTGAAGAGGTACAAGTACAAAATAACATTTCAACTTTGATTCGAAATGAAAGGAAGGTTACGTTATTGAGACAGTGAAATTAGAAAGGGGAGCAATAACGAAAACGATAGAATGCAAAACAAAAGATTAAATGGTAGCTGTTGTTGGCAGGTATTTGCGGAGCACAGAGGCAAGAGACGACGTAAGAATGTTAATAGCAGAGATAATACCAATAATTGCTGGTAGAAGGCAGAGATACAAAACAGAATTAAGACAAAACAAAAAAGAAAAATCAGATGTGTATAAATAAAAGAATGGAAAATGCTGCAAAATCAGCAAGTCATGTACTATTTGTGGACATATAAAACTAATATTGTGTTATTTTCAAAATCAAACACTCAATGCTGGAATTAAATATGATTTATTTTCATTCCAGTGATGCTCATCTATTATCTAATGATATCGAATACATTTTAAATTCGAAAGAGTCTTTGAAGTCATTAATGGACGGATAAGGTGCCGTTTACAAAATGCATGCATTTATTCATTCTTATAAATATCAGGAAGTTATTGGCTAGTGGATAAAACTAATCGTTTATCAGAGGTTTTCAGTGTCGGGGATGTTAGATCAAAGCGATTACGCTATCGCATATGCTAGATCGAAGTCTCAAAATGCAGAAGTTAAAACAATAGTACAATAAATATTGGTGAGAACCATGACGCCATCAACAACTGGACGGACAGCACACGCGTAAAAGTGCAAACTAAAGTTTTGCAGTCTCCATCAGCCTATTTGATTGATCTATCTCCATTTGGAGTGAAACTATCCTGCTGGACACTGGGAATGGCTGAATGTATTGCGGGCTACAAGTACAGTTTCGTCAAAATATTCAAGCCACTATGCTTATGTCCGGTGCGTTGGACAATTCAGCCAAACCTTAGCTGCTTAACATTCGAGCAATCATTAAAAAAATCGAGCTGCATCACATGCTGAAACTGCATTTTGCTTGATTCATTTTCCCGATTACGCAGTTTTAAACTTTGAGATAAATACATATGATTGCTTCCACGTTTGACCACAGTGCTGAAAGTTTGTGTTATAGGAGTATATTCGCTGAGGTAGTTTAAATATGTGTCCACTCAGGCTCAGCCAGCTTGTGTTCGCCTTGGGGAAAACAACCTCTGGCCTCGCCAAACTGAGAAATCACGTTTGTGTGGATGCTGTGTAATGTACCGCCCAGTTACAAACCCACAACGTAAAATATCAGACAGTATACCATATCAAATTAAATGATTGAATTTTATGACTCTGAATCTGAATATGGGGTTAGTAATGAAAAAAAGACCTATTTCAAGGAAAAGTCAAAAGTACACGTTGGAGCTCACGAAATCGCCATTCTTCTACCGATCTTCGCCGACCTTCAGACCCTCAGATTCGAGTCCACTCCGCCCGGTGGTCTACCAGCTCTCTCCACACGTGTCTTTCCTCTTCATCTCTCCTCCACCAAAGACCGCGAGAAGTCTCCTTCCGAATTCACAAGACCGAGCAAAAATATCCCGATTGGCTAATGTGCATACCACAGTCCTGTTATCTCCAGCCATAAACCAAACGTTGCTGCGAAAGGGAAACTGTTACCTCAGCAGTGAACATCACAGAGAAGCTATTTCATTAGCCTTAGCAGTGAAACATTATAGAGAAGTCATTACATTAGCAGTGAATCCTTACAGCACGTTACATTTGTTTTTATGACTCTTAATCTGAATATGGGGCTAGTGATGAAAAATAGACCCATTTCAAGGAAAAGTCAAAAGTACACGTTGGAGCTCCCCGCTGAACATCCTCGGTAGAGGTCGTAATGAGCACCAAATCTCTTGGTGTTCACTTGGCGGAGAATCTCACCTGGTCCCTCAACACCAGCTTCATACAAAAGAAAGTCTAGCAGCGTCTCTGCTTTCTGCGAAGGCCGAGGAAAGTCCATCTACCATCCCCATCCTCATCACATTATACAGGGGTTGTATTGAGAGCATCCTGAGCAGCTGCATCACTGCTTGGTTCAGAAATTGCACCATCTCGGATCGCAAGACCCTGCAGCGGATAGTGAGGTCAGCTGAGAAGATCATCGGGGTCTCTCTCCCGCCATCACGGACATTTACTCTACACGCTGCATCCGCAAAGGAAACAGCATTATGAAGGACCCCATGCACCCCTCATACAATCTCTTCTCAGTCCTGCCGTCTGCGAAACGGCTCCGAAGCATTCGGACTCTCACGACTAGACTATGTAACAGTTTCTTCCCCCAAGCTATCATTCTCCCCAATGCCCAGAGCGTGAACTGACATCTTGCCTTATTGTCCTGTTTATTATTTATTGTAATGTCTGCACTGTTTTTTGTGCACTTTACACCGTCCTGTGTTGGTCTGTAGTCTAGTGTAGCTTTCACCGTGTTGTTTTTTACCTAGTTCGGTCTAGTTTTTGTTCTATGTCATGTAACACCATGGTCCTGAACAACACTGTCTCATTTTTACTATGTACTGTACCAGCAGTTATGGTCGAAATGACAATAAGGTGAGTTGACTTGAATTGATTTGACTTGACTTATGTAGAACTGGAAAGCAGTCTATGTATGTGTTGTTTCAGAAAAAAAAAGACTTATTAAATCTAACTAAATCTAGCCCAGTGGTTGCGTTGACAGAATCAGTACTGATTTCAATACAGATTGTAATCGGTTGCAGGAGTTGAGCCAGGATCACTCAGCTTCAGGTTTCATTACTATCGTTGTCGAAACATTGGGAAGAGGGTAGCTTCATAATGCTACCAAAGTGATTTACCTTTACTTTCTAGCTTAGATTAACTAACCGTGAGAAAATGTATATCAGTGAAAATAAATCAAGTCTTACAGAACCAGGGAGACACCATCCATTCAAAATAAGTTATCTGAAGTAAAGCAGTGTAGGAAAGACTGCAGCGCATTCTTCTCATTCCAGTTCATTCTTGCTGCATTTTCACAGTTAATGTCAAGGTAACTTTATCTCTTTGATCAAAATCCTTTCTGACAAGATCAGAAATGAAGATACAGTCTGATATTTTCTTAGTGTAGGACTCTATTCATGGCTCTTACAATAACAGAAAACCTTACATAAACAAGGCGGATCTCATTCAGGCAATCGTCTCTCTTAACAGTAACGTATTTCTAAATACAAGCACCCTCACCATCTACATTTTTGACATGTTTCATAACAGTATAAATATTCTGTCTCGAAGTAAAGCACCAGTCAGGAAGTATAGAAAAGCTACAGTACAATACAGACCCTTAGAGCCACAAAGCTGTACCAAACATGAAATTACCTGGGGCTATACATAGCCCTCTATTTTTTCTGAGCTCCATACACCTGTCTCTTAATAGACTCTATCGTATCCGTCTCCACCACCATCGTTGGCAGCCCATTCCACGCACTTATCAATCTCTGCTTAAAAAACTTACCCTTGACATCTCGTCTGTACCTACTTCCAAGCACCTTAAAACTGTGTCTTCTCGTGCTAGACATTTCAGCTCTGGGAAAAAGCCTCTGAATATCGACACGATCAGTGCCTCTCATCATCTTTTACACCTCTATCAGGTCACCTCACATCCTCTGTCGTTCCAAGGAGAAAAGGCCGAGTACACTCAACCTATTCTCATAAGGAATGCTCCCCAATCCAGGAAACGTCCTTGCAAATCTCCTCTGCACCCTTTCTATGGTTTCCACATTCTTCCTATAGTGAGGACAGTTCTCCAAGGACTGAGCAGAGTTCTTCAAGTGGGGTCTGACCAGAGTCCTACATAGCTGCAACATTACCTCCCGGCTCCCAAACCCAGTCCCACGATTGATGAAGGCCAATGCACCGTATGCTTTCATAACTATAGGGTCAACCTGTGTAGCAGCTTTGAGTGTCCTGTTAACTCGGACCCCACGATCCCTTTGATTTTCCACACTTCCAAGAGTCTTACCATTGATACTATATTCTGACATTATATTTGACCTACCTAAATGAACCACGTCACACTTATTTGGGTTGAACTCCATCTACCACTTTACATCCCAGTTTTGCATCATATCAATGTTCTTCTTTAAACTCTGACAGACCTCCACTCTATCCACAACACCTTTAACCTTTGTGTCATCAGCAAATTTACTAACCCATCCCTCCACTTCTTCATCCAGGTCATTTATAAAGATCACCAAGAGTAGGGGTCCTAGAACACATCCCCAAGGCACAGCACTGGTAACCAACCTCCATGTGGAATATGACCCATCTACAACCACACTTTGCCTTCTGAGGTCAAGCCAGTTCTGGATCTACAAAGCAATGTCCCCTTCGAACCCGTGCCTCCTTACTTTCTCAATATGCCTTGCATGACGTACCTGATAAAATACCTTGCGTAGGGTCCCTTGTCAAATGCCTTGCTGAAACCCATATATACTAGATCTACAGCTCTACCATCATCAATGTGTTTAGTCATATCCTTGTAAAACCTCAATGAGGCCCGTAAGGCACGACCTGTCCTTGTCAAAGCCATGCTGACAATTCCTAATCATATTCTGCCTCTCCAAATGTTCATAAATCCAGCATCTCAGGATCTTCTCCATTAACTTACCAACCACTGAAGTAAGACTGACTGATCTTACTGGGCTAACTCTACTTCCTTTCTTGAATAATGGAACAACATCCACAACCCTCCAATCCTCTGGAACAACTTCTGTCCCCATTGATGATGCAAAGATCATCACCAGCGGCTCAGGAATCTCCGTCCTCGCCTCCCACAGTTGCCTTGAGTGCATCTAGTCCGGTGTCGGTGACTTATCAAACTTGATGCTTTCCAAAAGCTCCTGAACATCCTCTTCCTTATTATCTACATGCTCAAGCTATTTAGTCCGCTGCAAATCTTCCCTACATTCGGCAGGATCATTTTCCGTCGTGAAATCTGAAGCAAAGTACTCATTAAATACCTCTGCTATCTCTTCCATACACACTTTTCCACTGTCACATTTGATTGGTCCTATTCTCTCACGTCTCATTCTCTTTCTCTTCAGATACGTGTAGAATGCCTTGGGGGTTTTCTTAATCCTGTCCATCAAGGCCTTCTAATGGTCCCTTCTGGTTCTCATAATTTCTTTCTTAAACTCCTTTCTGTTAGCCTTATCATCTTCTGGACCTCTAGCTTTTTGAACTTATAACATTTATTCGCTAATCTTTAAGTGCATCAATCCGATCTGCTGCCGGGGACAATTCTGCAATGCCTATACTTAGATGTGAAAATACATCATCAATGATCATGGATGGACACGTTATTTTCGAGTAACACCGTGAAACAGAGCAGGATGCAAGGAGTGATTAGATACCACCTGGGAACACCTAACTAAAGGCCAACAAAGCCAACTAGAACGATTTGCGGCTTTTAGTTGCTGAACATTCCTTATCATATCGGTGATAGCCTCTGCTCTGTTAATTTTAAATTAAAATAGAATGAATGAATACAATTGTTTTTATTAGTATCAAAAAATATAAAAAAATAGATTTTAATTAAAACGTCCGAAAAATAGGAAGGAATCAATAACATGCTGGGCGCAAAGTTTAGGAGCTGGAGGTGAAGGCCATGCCTTAGAGACAGGAAAATCGAAATAAAATTTGTCAATGTTCTAAGTTCAATGTTGTAAACCTTACAACGATTTCGAGGATGAAACCGAGATGGCAAATTGTGATCTGGTCTTCTCTAGTAGAGAGTGAAGTTCATCTGTCTTTTTGAGTCAGGTGAACTGACAGACGCATAGACAGACAGACAGACGGACAGATAGATAGATTGATAGATTGATAGATAGCTACAGGTGAACATGTCTATTTAAGTGGATGAATGTAACTCAGCATAATTATGTTATTTCAGCACCTTATTTTAACTTTTAATTATTTCGCCCTACGATTTTAAACCAAGGTCTGCAGTATTTCTATGCAAAATAGCAGTTTTCATCTACGTATGTTGTGCTCACCATAGAATTTGTAACATTTATCTGGTACTAATACAGTACCGAAATGATGGCCATTGTCCTTTAAGGTTGTGTATCACAAAGGTAGCAACAAGTTCAGCTTGCATAAGTCTATATTGACTATGCAAGTTAATTGCAAACCAGCTTGGGTGACAATTATATCATTAAATACACAAAATCAGTAATTTTCCACGGAATTATAAAGCGCCAGGCGTAATAATTATAAAGCGCCAGTCAGAAAATAGTGATCAACGTAAGAGTTGACCGTATATAAAGGTCACGTTACCTCACACTATTAGGGATTAATGACTTTGTAAAATTCATATGTTCTAAGTTGTTCACAGCACTTACCTCGTTTGACCAGCTCATGTCCGCCTTTACGTTGTATTGAAGTATACATCTGCCGTTCTTTCCAATGATTCCTTCCATCGGCGGTCTAAATGGCGTGGAACAGATTTCATCCGGTTCAGGTGCCGACCGAATTTTATAGCGATTCATTTCTCTAAGGGATCCATTGCCGCGAATCTCAAGTACATTTGGAAGAAGGTGGGAATCCCGATCAAACTGATGATCGACATTTGTATTCGGATATTCCAAATCTCTGGTGCAGCAGCAGGTTTCCAAAGTCCAGAAATTTCTGGAAGCAATGCTTCTGCTCATTGGGCACATTACAACAAAAAGCACAATTATAATCACCAGCAGGATTAAAGAAGTTGCTCCCAAAGTAATTACTATATAGAAACTTAATTGCTGCGTGTTTATTATATCCTGACGATGCTCACTAACGTCCGGCAGATACGTTGTATCTTCATCAATTAGCGTAACAGTTAAGGTTGCCGTAGTCGAAAGGGATGGGTATCCATTGTCTTTCACATGAACGGTCAGCTTTTGTGTAGTGGCATCGCTATCTTTGAACCGCCGAACACTTCTTATTTGTCCTGAATTATGTGAAACCATAAAAAGACCCGGGAAGGTGGCCTGTTTCAGCTGATAGGTAAGTTGTCCATTCTTACCAGAATCTGCGTCGGATGCAACGATCTTTGTTATCAAATATCCTGGATACGCAGACCGGAGAACATGAAAACTGGCATTGCCTTTTGTTCCGGTTGATAGTATAGTAGGTGTATTGTCATTCTGATCCAAGACGATCACTTGCACAGACACATCGTTAGAAAGGGATGGAAATCCGGCATCTTGAGCGCGAACGTGAAACCGAAAAGTCTTAAGCTGCTCATAGTCAAATGATATTTTGGAGTAGATACTGCCGTTGGTTAAGTTGATATAGAGATAAGAAGATACTGGAAATGACAGTGGTTGCACAATAGCGTAAGATATCTGTGAATTTTGATTAATATCAAGATCCAAAGCCGTCACTCTTCCAATGTAGCTGCCAGCTTCATTGTTTTCGGTCACATAGACGGTGTATGAAGGCTGCGTAAATTGTGGAGCATTATCGTTTACATCCGAAACATTGACAATGATTGTTTTATTGGAATACAACGAAGGCGAACCATGGTCTTTACAAGTCACCGTTATAATGTATTCAGGAACTGTTTCTCTGTCCAGTAGCGCACTAGTTACGAGTCTGTAAGAATTTGTAAAGGAAGACTGTAGCTCAAAAGGGAGGTTAGGTGAAATTGAACAGTCGATGTCTCCATTTTGATTGGAATCGCGATCTTTGACACTGAGTAACGCTACCAGATTTCCAATGGAGACATCTTCGCTGACTGTCCCGGAAATAGAATTTATGGTCAATTCAGGTGAGTTGTCATTGATGTCTGTAATTTCCACCCGCACGCTGCAGTGTGCAGACAACGGTTGCGCACTTCTGTCCTTTGCTTCCACGTGAATTTGATAAGCATTGGTTTGCTCAAAGTCTAAAATTCCTACTGTACCAATCTCCCCTGAGTTGGGATTAATGGCAAATATTTCATTTAATCTTGGTTCATTAATACTGCTGAAAGAATAAAGGATCTCACCATTGGTACCCTCGTCTAAGTCAGTCGCGTTAAGCTGAATCACCAAAGAATTCACAGGGACGTTCTCCCTCAGACTAACGCTGTACAGCGATTTCTGGAAAACCGGAATATTATCATTTACATCCAGTATAATAATATTTATATGAGCAGTACCTGACCTTTGTGGAGTTCCGCCATCAAGAGCGGTCAGTAGTAAACTGTACTTCATTTCTTTTTCTCGGTCGAGAATCTTCTGCAGTACTAATTCGGGTAACTTCCACTTTCCTGTACTTTGTATATTTAAAGTGAAAAGGTCATTTCCATAAAGCCGATACATGCGGATAGAATTATTTCTTCCGTCCAGATCATGTGCACGCTCCAAGGGGATATGTGTTCCAGGCATTACTGATTCTGAAATCTCCAACCGAATTTCCCTGTTCGGAAAAATCGGTGAGTTATCATTTATATCCAGAATCTCAACTTCCACCCGGTATTGTTCGACGGGATTTTCAACCACCGCTTCCATGAACAGTACACAGTTATCACTTTGACCACATAGCTGCTCCCTGTCAATTCTTGCATTCACGAATAAAATCCCATTCTCTCGGTTCACATTTAAATATTGCATTGATGAGTCTGGCAAAATTCTGAATCTCCGACTTGCAAGTTCTTGTATACTCAAACCCAAATCCTTGCTGATTTTTCCGACAAAGGCACCAGGTTTTAATTCTTCAGGAATGGAGTAACGAATCTGCCCGCTAACCAGATTCCACAGACAAAGCAGAAAGATGGATGATATCGCTGATTTCCAAAGCACGCGGGGGACACTTGTTTGTGTCATTGCTTTTGCAGCATAGGTATTCTAAAACCACAAAAATGTTCACGGTTGATTACATTCTGTTCGATATCCGAAGCAATCCATACAATGGTGGAAATAAGTCGAGGAATAGTGATCGCCTGTGGAGAAGATTCGCTTTGTTCCTGCGCACACCGCCATTACTCTGCTTCTTTTCTCGGGTATTGGGGGATGGTGGTGGATCACCAGCTGTATTTCACCTCCTTATTGGTAGACAGCGACACAAAGAGTCTCAGCCTATAACTGCACTGAGAATGTTAATAAAACTGAACTCCAGTTAAAATGGTAAAGATACACATTAAATATCCAAATGAATAAGGTAATCTTCAAATGGCATTCCAATGACCTTCGCATATATTTATTCGTAAATAATTTTTTTTTGTCTCTCAGCGGGATATAGTTTGCAAAAAAACTTTCAGCATGGTGGCAGGTTTCAAATCCAAAACGCGTTTTCTTAAACACAGAATACTGAAAGTTATTTACCATATTTTAAAACAAGGCAAGAGTGAGCTCCCATCTAAATTTCGGACAGGAACATCGTCATTATTAAGGAAGTCCAATAATAGCCATATAAATTGCAACTTTATTGTTGAATTATTGTTGAAATTACCCTTACAGTTTTTTAAATTTAAGTCTTAATTCTTTTGCAGAAAATTTAGACACTCTGTTTCCTGTTGAGTTAAGGGAACTGCGAGACTCATAATTCAGTAACAAATTATATCAATCTACTGCCTCCCCTAAGTTACGTTTCACAATTAATTTCTTCGATTTTTACCAAGGGTATTCAAAAAGAAACACGTTAATGTTCTGAATGAAATGTTGCTTATATAAATTTGCCACAAGAACTTACAGGCTATTACAACTAGATTTGCTGGAGTAATTCAGTTCAGTCAGGAAGTTAGCATCACGTATTGCAATCATCTTCTCAGTTACTTTCAATTTTGGTTTTAGTTTGATTATGGTAAAACAATGGAACATATAAAATTGCACAGTGCAGCAGAGGGACAAGCCTTTCGGCCCAAAATATTATTCCAAAGTAAGTGAACGATTCATCGAATGCCCAGCTAAACTCATTCCTTCTGCCTCCATAATTACCATGTTATTCCATATTCTGCGCATTCATATACCTATCTAACAGACAGTTGAATGCCTCTATTATATTTGCTCCCAGCGCCATTCCACGCAGCATATTCCAGGCACCCACTAATCTCAGTGCACATGCTTATTCCACCACTCTCAGTGTACAGAATTATTCCTCACATCTCCTTTGATGCCACCCGCTGTCACTTTACATGCATACATTCTGGATGTCCCCAATTTCGGCTGCAAAAGGAGAAGGGTTGACTACAGCGGATAGTATCCAATCCCGTAATAAATTAGAACAACAGAAAAGCCAAACAGAAGCTCCAATGTCCTCGTCCCTGGGAGAGCAATGACCTTCGAATATAGGTCATACTTGGATCTAAATTGAAAGACTGACCCAGGACAGAGGACTGACGAGCAGCGGCCGGCGTCCTATGCCCCAGTACTGTCGATGGGGCTATGTAAATAGTAAGTCCAGAATTGGACATTTCATTCAGAGGAGAAAGATGGTGCATTTCTCCTCTATCTATGGCTTTCCATTTGTTAAAGCATAATATCATCATTAAAATATTATTATGTCATTAAGTCATTCTCTCATTTTAATTCCTAAAATATGTGCGACTGATCGTACTTTGAAAATCGGTGTATTTATTTTTTTTTGCTGGTGGAATAGCTCTATAGCCAATAAGAGAAGAGCCCCCCAAATAATTGAATCCACCTGATGGAGAGAAATGTGTTGATAGTGACAACATTCCGACTATGGTACTGCAAGTTTGTATTCAGGGTATCGTAATGCCTCTGTTCAAGCTGGTTTTATATGTCAGCAATCATGGCATTTACTGAGAAACAAGGTAAAATATACTTCCAGATATGGTGTGTTTCAAAATATTAGATCTAATTTTTGTAGACGCTGTCTGCTCAATCATTCTGGCCTCCATCCTCAGCAAACAGGCTGAAGTGGAATTTATAGCGCATGCCATTGCTTGATTGGACTGTGTCAGTTGCAATCAGCTCCAGTTTTTGTAGTACTTTAGAGTAAACTTCGCTAAAAGGGATAGATTTCAAAATGGAAATTATAGAATAGAAAGTATAGAAGGCAACAATTAGCCATTGAATATTTATTAGTGAAGCCCGAGGCGCAGCAGCGACACTCGCAGGATTCAATATAGCATGTATCTGAACTGTGGAAAAATGATGAAATGGACGTAGTGTAGAAATTTTATTTCTGTAATCCCAAAAATGGTTTGAATTTTGCGTAAAACAGGATTAGCTGTTAGAAAATCAGATAAGACAAATATGATAAAGTACTGCAATAATCATTTCAATAAACAGCGCCGTCTATTCCACTGAGGAAAGAAATTTGAGTCGAAAAGGACATTTAAGTATCAAGCAATTGAATATGGAGTTTACGACCTGGATGTTGAGAACAATGTGAAATCCATCCTTCATCTAAGTGTGTGAGATCTGCCGAGAGCTGACGTCCTGAAAGCCCCATTAACGACATTACGTGGGGAAACTAGGATTGAGGGAAAATAGATAATTTTTTGGAGTTATGCTAATTTGAGAACAAATGGGACAGAGCAACCGGTACTGAGGCAATCAAACGAGCTCTTTTTAGGAAGCAGAACGGGAGTACACGAATTCTAGATTGTTGCATATGTAGGTTTGCAATTATCATTGCATTACTCCATTGGAAGCTTTAGAGTGAGAGGTTAGACACCCTCGATTCTGACCTCTAATGGGTCTCTTCCTAGTGTTAGACAATGAGCAGGCATAGCATTAAAACGGAGGGGTGGCATCAATAGATAGTTGACTACAATTCTCCACACTGTCTGCTGTGAGAGGCGAGTACTCGCTTGTTAAAGATCCGCATAGATTTATGCGAAGTGATTCACCGATGAAAAGTTAGTTCTATTTGAAATGTCGAAACAAAGAGCCAGTGCATAACTAGATTAATGCAGCTCTACCAATGTTCTATATGTTGATGCTATCCTGGAATGCGTGATCTTCAATTAATACCAACAGCTCAATGTAAAATTTCGTTTTCTTTGGCCTCACGCATATCGAAAAAAGCAATCAAATGCGTTACAATGCATAGGGATTATCATCATATATAGAAGCTTCTCAACTCTGTGAGGTAGGGATTGTTCCGGAAGTTCACAGGAGCTGTAACACCAGCATGATTTCTCTTGACATCATGATTTTCTTTCATGAGTTTCTCCTATTTAGTATGCATTCTGCTTTCAAATTATCTAGAAGTTTATTTGTCTTGCTAAATCAAAATACAAAAATTCCATATAGTACGTTGAAGGTATTTTCAAAACGTATTGCAGAATGGGGATGATTGTCGTTATTAGTGGATAATGCACTATGGAACTTAAACGTTAACTTCGCTTTTGAATCCTCATTATATGCAAAAATACGCAATAAAGGAAGAACACGTTACATTGTATGCTTGCACAGAAAGGCAGGTCACCACTTACGTTTGTAAGATCAAACCCATCTCACTGAATATCATAAATAAATCTGCAGGAAATCTGCTCACTCCTGCCAAACAGCCCCTCCCTTTTTAATCACGTAACGCCACATGATATCACAGTTTATGATGGGCCATTTTAATATGAATATAATGTCAACACTATACTTAAGTCTTCACATTCCAGCTTTTTATTTTATAGTACAAATTGAGAGTTATTTCAAAAACTATTGCACAAATGTGTTGGCAATATGTCCTAAAGAATCATTGCACCTCCTGGTGAAATAACTTGCCAACCTAAATCTATATATTCATAGTTTATCTTTGTTTATTCATTTCCCCGTTAGTTTATAAAATGTCAATTACAATGAGCAGATGGAAGGCTATTGCAGAATGTTCTAAATTGCTTCAGATGGAAAACGAATACCTAAGACAAAAAGTAGAAACGACTAATCTGTGACAAAATGATTTGCGGAAATCGCAACTATTACATAGTTCGCGGTCCATTGCTGCTGTTAAGTGTTAAATAATTAATTTCAGCAATGTCTATACTTTACTGCCAGGCTCCTCTATTACATTCCTCGGTGGTACTAATAGCACGGTGACAATCAGATCTGTTCAGGCTACATCAAAGAGTCGGGATCAGTAACGATACTACCTCTATTGCTGTTTATTTTACTCAGCGGATAATCACAAAGATGTGCAATCATTATATCAGGTAATTATAGTTTCGCTTAATAATTGTAATATTTTACAAATATGAAACTAATAAAATGCTGCGGATGCGCAAAGTAATCGGACCATTAGTAGAAGCTGATCTGCTTCTTTGGCTTCGGGACATGTTTCTCCATATTAATACTGAGGCTATCTCTCTGATTGCAGTACTCACCTGATCTAAGCAGAACTTCCTCTCCAGTGGATGCTCCTGCAGCAGCAATCCGGGTTTATTTCCAGCAATACTTGCCATTTCTGGACTGTTTGGGGTGAAGAAGTCGGATGATTCAGGGGCTGACCGAATTTTATAACGGTATGTGTCGGTAAGGGAGACTTTGCTGTGAACCTCAAGCACACTCGGAAGGACTTGGAAATCCGTTATAACGTGAGGGTTAACATTCGAATGCTGACGTTCCAATTCTCTGGTGCAGCAAAAATCAGCAAAGGACCAAACACCGCCGAGAGCAGCGCTGCTGCCCAGTGGGCAAACTGCAATAACCAAGACGATGATAACCAGTAACAGAATAAAAGATATTGTTCCCAAAGAAATTATTAAATAAAAACTTAATTTTTGAGTTTCTTTTAAATCTTGGCGTGGTTCCTTAAAATCGGGTTGATAGGTTATCCCTTGTTCAATTGCTGTCAAAGTTAAGGTAGTAGAGGCAGATAGAGCGGGGTAACCATTGTCTTTCACCTGGACAATTAATTCTTGAGTGGAGGCGTCGCTATCTTTGAATCTCCGAACACTCTTTATTTCTCCTGAACTTTGTGAAATTATAAAAAGACCTGGATTACTGGTCTGTTTCAGTTGAAAGGAAAGTTGAGCATTCTTACCAGAATCTGCATCGGAAGCAATGATCTTTGTTACCAGATATCCTGGGTCTGCAGATCGGGGCACATGTAAAGTACCATGACGTGTCGCTTTCCAGGACGTTATGGTCGGCGGATTATCGTTCTGATCCAAGACAATCACTTGAACAACAGCGGTGCTGGAAAGTGATGGCAATCCAGCATCCTGCACTCGAACTTGAAATTGAATACTTTTGATTTGCTCATAATCAAATGGCCTTTCCGAGTAAATGCTGCCATTGTTTGAGTTGATATAGAGAAATGAAGATGCCGGCATTGATTGAAGGTCGTTCTCTACAATGCAGTAAGACATCTGAGCATTTCGGCCAATATCTAGATCCAGAGCTGTTACTGAACCAATATAACTGCCAGGTACATTGTTTTCCGTCACATAGGCCGTGTAGGTAGGCTGCGTAAAGCGTGGTGCATTATCATTTATATCTGATATATTTACCACAATTGTCCGGTTGGTAAATAATGGTGGGATTCCCCGGTCTTTGCAAGTCACTATTACTTTGTGCTGAGGTGCAATTTCACGGTCTAGTGCAGTATTTGTAATGAGTTTATAAGAATTACGAAAAGAGAATTTTAGTTCAAAAGGGACAGCAGGTGAAATAGAACAGTCAACATACCCATTGTCGTTGGAATCCTTGTCTGTCACGCTGATCAACGCGATCAAAGTTCCACTCGAAACATCTTCATTGACTGTACTGGAAACCGAAGTTAAAGTCAAATTGGGAGCATTGTCATTGACGTCTGTGATATCCACCTGCACGCTGCAATGTGTCATTAGTGGTGGTACATTTCCATCCTTAGCCTCAACATGAAACTCATATACATTTGCTTCCTCGAAATCCAAACCTTCTTTCAGTTGTATCACTCCGGTTGTTGGATTAATCGCAAATATTTCAGTTACTCTTGGTTCATTATAATTGCTGAAAGAATAAATGATTTCTGCATTTTTCCCCTCGTCCAAATCAGTTGCTTTTAGTTCAATCAGTGAAGTATTCGGTGGCACGTCTTCCTTTACACTAACTGTGTACAATAAATTGTCGAAAACGGGAGGATTGTCATTCGTGTCCAAGATAATAATAGTTACATGTGCGGTACCTGATCTCTCTGGTGATCCGCCGTCCAGAGCAGTAAGTAACAAATTGTGCCTCGATTGCGTTTCTCGGTCAAGAATGTTGTCCACTACTAGTTCGGGAACTTTCCATTTTCCACGATTTCGTATATCTAAAACAAAATGCTTATTTGGCGTTAGATGATATGTGGAGACTGAATTATTTACCGCATCTGCGTCATGCGCACGCTCCAGCAGAAAGCGAACTCCACGAGTGGCGGTTTCGGTAATTTCTAAGTGAATTTCTTTGCTCGGAAAGATTGGAGAATTATCATTTATGTCTAAAATTTCGATCTCCACACGATACAGTTCCACTGGATTTTCAGTTAGAGCCTCCATGAGTAATGTACAACTATCACGCTGTCCACATAGCTGTTCCCTGTCAATTCTTGCATTCACAAATAAAATCCCATTCATAGGATTTACATCCAAATACCGTTTTGTACTGACTGATACGATTGTAAACTTACGTCTTGATAGCTCCTCTATGCTCAGTCCCAGATCTTTTCCAATTTTTCCCACGAAAGCACCGCGTTCCAGTTCTTCAGGAATGGAGTAACGAATCTGCCCGAAAATCATATTCCACAAACAAAGCAGAAAGATGGATGATGTCGCTGAATGTCTAAGCACATTAAGAATGCCTGTCCCTGCCATTTCAATTCCAGGGTGTATTTTCAAACCTCAGATCCTGTTCTATTTGATGAAATTCTGGTGCACTTCCGAAATGCAATAGTCAGTGTAAGAAATAAGCTGAAAATTAAAAATAATTTGCAACGCTGGTTTTCTGCGTTCGTGCACTCTCCGCCATTATTCAGCTTCTTTTCCCGAGCATTGGGGGATGGGCGGTGGATCACCAGCTGCATTTCTCCTCCTTATTGGTAGACAGCGACACAAAGAGTCTCAACCCATAACTGCACTGAGAATATCAACAAAGTGGAACCCAAGTTCCAACATTAAAATTGGAAAATAAAGGTGAAATAAGTCATGCAAATCTGTTAAAACTCTGTACGAGTTATAGAAGTAATTCTTGAATTTGTCTTTCACTCTGATCTGCATTTATCTGACTGACAAGGGATAAGTAAAATTCAAAATGATATTATACTTACTGTAATTTTCAAATACCAATTAAAATGATGTTTTAATTCTTTTGTAGATCAAATAGAAGGTCCCTTAATTTTGTAATTAAAATGTCTCGTTTTACCTCTAGAGTCATTGTTGCACAGTTTTTTGTTGAGTATTTTTACTCTCATTTGCTCTGATCTTCGATTTGTTTATTCTTGTCACTATATTTGCTGCTTTTACGCTTCATCTGAATGGATACTTATAACCATATAACCATATAACAATCACAGCACGGAAACAGGCCATCTTGGCCCTCCTAGTCCGTGCCGAACCCTTAATCTCACCTAGTCCCACCTACCCGCACTCAGCCCATAACCCTCCACTCCTTTCCTGTCCATATACCTATCCAATTTTACCTTAAATTACACAACTGAACTGGCCTCTACTACTTCTACAGGAAGCTCATTCCACACATCTATCACTCTTTGAGTAAAGAAATACCCCCTCGTGTTTCCCTTAAACTTCTGTCCCCTAACTCTCAAATCATGTCCTCTCGTTTGAATCTCCCCTACTCTCAATGGAAACAGCCTGTTCACGTAAACTCTATCTATCCCTCTCAAAATTTTAAATACCTCGATCAAATCCCCCCTCAACCTTCTACGCTCCAATGAATAGAGACCTAACTTGTTCAACCTTTCTCTGTAACTTAATTGCTGAAACCCAGGTAACATCCTAGTAAATCGTCTCTGCACTCTCTCTAATTTATTGATATCTTTCCTATAATTCGGTGACCAGAACTGCACACAATATTCCAAATTTGGCCTTACCAATGCCTTGTAGAACTTTAGCATTACATCCCAACTTCTGTACTCAATGCTTTGATTTATAAAGGCCAGCGTTCCAAAAGCCCTCTTCACCACCCTATCTACATGAGACTCCACTTTCAGGGAACTATGCACAGTTATTCCTAGATCTCTCTGTTCCTCTGCATTCCTCAATGCCCTACCATTTACTCTGTATGTTCTATTTGGATTATTCCTGCCAAAATGTAGAACCTCACACTTCTCAGCATTAAACTCCATCTGCCAACGTTCAGCCCATTCTTCTAACCGGCATAAATCTCCCTGCAAGCTTTGAAAATCCACTTCATTATCCACAACACCTCCTACCTTAGTATCATCGGCATACTTACTAATCCAATTTACCACCCCATCATCCAGATCATTTATGTATATTACAAACAACATTGGGCCCAAAACAGATCCCCGAGGCACCCCGCTAGTCACCGGCCTCCATCCCGATAAACAATTATCCACCACTACTCTCTGGCATCTCCCATCTAGCCACTATTGAATCCATTTTATTACTCCAGCATTAATACGTAACGACTGAACCTTCTTAACTAACCTTCCATGTGGAACTTTGTCAAAGGCTTTGCTGAAGTCCATATAGACTACATCCACTGCCTTACCCTCGTCAACATTCCTCGTAACTTCTTCAAAAAATTCAATAAGGTTTGTCAAACATGACCTTCCACGCACAAATCCATGCTGGCTACTTCTAATCAGATCCCGTCTATCCAGATAATTATAAATACTATCTCTAAGAGTACTTTCCATTAATTTACCCACCACTGATGTCAAACTGACAGGTCTATAATTGCTAGGCTTCCTTCTAGAACCCTTTTTAAACAATGGAACCACATGAGCAATACGCCAATCCTCCGGCACAATCCCCGTTTCTAATGACATATTAAAGATCTCCGTCAGAGCTCCTGCTATTTCTACACAAACTTCCCTCAAGGTCCTGGGGAATATCCTGTCAGGATCCGGAGATTTATCCACTTTTAAATTTCTTAAAAGCGCCAGTACCTCCACCTCTTTAATTGTCATAGGTTCCATAACTTCCTTACTTGTTTCCCACACCTTAGACAATTCAATATCCTTCTCCTTAGTGAATACCGAAGAGAAGAAATCATTCAAAATCTCTTCCATCTCCTTCGGTTCCACACATAGCTGACCACTCTGATTCTCTAAGGGGCCAATTTTATCCCTCACTATCCTCTTGCTTTTAATATAACTGTAGAAACCTTTCGGATTTACTTTCAGCTTATTTGCCAAACCAACCTCGTATCTTCTTTTAGCTTTTCTAAACTCTTTCTTAAGATTCCTTTTACATTCTTTATATTCCTCGAGCAATTCCTTTACTCCATGCTGCCTATACCTATTGTAGACATCCCTCTTTTTCTGAACCAAATTTCTAACATCCCTTGAAAACCATGGTGCTCTCAAACCTTTAACCTTTCCTTTCACTCTAACAGGAACATAAAAATTCTGTACCCTCATAATTTCACCCTTAAATGACCTCCATTTCTCTATTACATCCTTCCCATAAAACAACTTGACCCAATCCACTTTCTCTAAATCCCTTCACATCCCCTCAAAGTTAGCCTTAAAGCAATGATGCAACGTTTACAGTGATTACTAGCTTTGTTGAATTTTGTATCGTACAAGAATATGAAACAAAGAAATTTACGTGATATTCCATCGCAGTATAGAGACATAAGAGATGGCAAATCCTTGAGACGACAATTGATGACGGAATAGCAGATTGTCTTTCACTTTTAAGGTCAGTCAGCTAATCAGTGATGGTTATTAATTGGATCGAAATAACAGAAATATTGTTGTGTTGTCCCTCTTCTATTTTATTCCTAATATAGTTCCCCCTTTGATTCTGTTATGGATTAATTTGGTAACTATCCCTGGGCTATTGCAGCCTTTTCAATATTGCATTAATTTCATTAAGGTGAGATACAAGCATGAGGCAATTGCAAGAAAGTAATTACAGAATCATTTCTAAGTGACAGTATTGGGTATTAACTGTAGGTAGAATAATTTAAAAGAAAATGCCAGGGAAACTCAGTGTTTCAAGCAGCATCCGTGAGAAAAAATAAATTATGGAGGTTCTGGGTTGATATCCTATATCAAGGTTTTAAAAATAGCCCTGTTACAAGTGATAAAGAAACTTACACGGATGTTTGAGGGCAGTGTATATTTAAATTAAGAAGCAGACCTTATATAAATGCTTCAATTCTCCTTCTTAGGATGCATAAAATAGAATTCAAAATGTAAAATTCTTGCGTTATTTACTAACCACTATCACATTGATCTGCACAATATCTTACTTTTCTGCAAAACATATGCACCTCATTGGAAAATTTGTATTTGAAATCTGTTCGATGCCTTACGAATTGATATTGTATCCCACAGATGTAAGATATTTGTCTAAATTCCTGTCTGTGAATTAGACAATACGTTGAAAACAAAATGAAAGCTTATACTTGCATTTCCTTGTTCACATGAACAATAAACATACGGATATAAATACTTCCAGCAACTTCAGTCAATGTTCATTCTGAACAAGGAGGCAGGTATTTCCCTAGTTTGCAAGAATAGTCGAAATCTAGATTTTTAAAGGACATTTAATTCTGTCATTAATTGCAACATATGTTACCATATTTAAGTGCCTCATTGAATGATGCAATGCTGAACACGACAATCATTGACAAAATAAAACTGGACGTAAAGGAAGCAAAAGACACCCTACCTTACGAATAAAAACGGTAGGGGGTTAGTAATAGATAATATTTCTGTAATTAAATTCTGATTAACTGCTGGCAGGATTGATTGCAATGTCGCTCATAGCTATTAGTGAAAGTCAATCTGCTCTCTGCTGTCTATAGTCTACAGCAGTTCTTACTTATGTCATTTGTTATCTGCTCTTTGAGAACTATACATTTCAGAGATGTTAGGAAAGCATCGTTTATTGCTTGCCTGACAACCAAATTCTGTTAAAATTTGCTATATTGATACACCTGTTGCTACAGGTTCCGGTTCAGAGGCACCATAACTTTGTTGGCACTGTAGTATAAATTAAACTAGACACTCGATTTCAAGGTTCAAAATATAAGATTTAAGATTGTTGATAACCATTCCTCAGTCCATGAGTGTCAAGGAGAGCGAAGTGATTTTTACTCCGACTCCAGTGCTGTATAAACCAGGCACGGAGAACAAAATGAAAAGAGCAAAAAAAAAAAAACAAAACGAAAAGAACACAATAAATATAACATTAAAAGCAATCTTATAAAGCTCTATACAAAACTGCTTGGGTATGGATGAAGGTATATACATAAGAGCAGCTTATATATACCCTAATGATACGTATGTAAGGTGTCGTTAGGTGCAGGTGTATTTGCACATAAAGCGAATGTGACTTGAAATGAAGAAGTGACAAAGTGTCTTATGGCCAAACAGCTCTCCTAGGTAGCAGAAGGGCATATAAAATTAGAGCAGGACAGTTATTGTCAGTGTGGGTGTGAGGTCTGGACTATACCCGTAAAATAGCAATTCTTAGGGAAATAAAGTGTACTGATGACCTGTGGAGAGGCGTGGCAGGTGCGTATGCTGTGGTGGTGGGTTGGGTTAACGGTGTGCATAGCGCATAGCGATTCGCCTGGCGACTTGGGAGTAGTAACTGTTTTTGAATCTGAAATTCCTGGCGTGGGTGCCACTTAGTCTTTTCGCCGATGGGAGTGGGAAGAACAGACCACAAGCAGGGTTGGCGTGACTCTTCATGTTATCGTTGCCCTTTTACCTGCACCTTTCTGTATAAATGTCGTTTATGTTGGGTAGGCTGCCGGTGCCGTTGATTCGTTTGACAGTTTTAGCTGCCGGCAGTAGAGCCCCCCCCCCCCCCCCCAGTCCGCTGAAATAATTTTCCGTACGGCATAGCAGTGCTGCATGTTAGGATACTCTCAATTACCCATCTGCAGAAAGTCATATAACTGTGCATTGTCCAACTCTTTTAGGTCTCTTCAGAAATTAAAGAAGTTGATCGCTTTCGTCACTCTCCAGCATATGTTATAATGCAGCTTGAGTGAAGAAATGTTACAAATATGCTGCCGATCTAAAAAGAAAAAAAAAGTATGTCGAGAGAAAAGGCAACATTAATGGCAAGTTTCTTCATCGGTATTGTACGAAGTTGTTGTTGGTGTTGAAGCATACATAGACACGCAAAGTATAAAAAAAAGAAAATGAGATGGGATAAAAGGTATATGTGATGAAATGACATCAAGAATATCATTCTTTCATTTAAAAACAATTCTACGGATGATAAAGGAACAGTGATACATTTCCATGTCAGGAATGAACTCCCCGAAGTTGCGTGCTCAGCCCCTAAATCTACTCTTTACATACTTATGACTGTGTGGGCAGATTCTGCTCGAACTGCATTCTATAGGTCTGCAGATGACATGAGCCTCGTGGGCCGCATCTCAGATAACGATCCATCGGAGTAGAAGAAGGAGATAGACAGCTTGATGATATCGTAGCATTACAAAAATCTTCCCTTCAATCCCAACAAAAAATTGAGCTGTTCATTGACTTTATGGGTGGAGGGGGTGGCGGTTACGATCCTGTTAATATCTACGATGTGAAAGAGTTGAGAGCTTCATATTCCCAGGTGGGAACAGCACCGATACTATATCCTGGAACAACCACCAAGATGTCAATGCCAAGAAAAATAGTAAATACTTCTACTTCCTCAGGAGGCTAAAGAAATTTGGTATGTTCCGGAAGACTCCTTTGCGCTGTAGGACAAGAGCGGGAGCCAACAAGAGCTGTGCCATCAGTAAGTTTCCTTTTATTGAATGATCATTCAGTTTGAATCAACTTAGAGGCTTATTTGACTTGTTGAAACAAAACCAAAGAGTCCCCTATAATGAGTACCGTACTAGCAAGTTAACAATATGCTGCAGAATGTGCATCATTACCGTTGTTCCATGCCAATTATTCATGACCTTTAAACGTTAAGTTTCATTTGAATCATCATTATATGAAAGATAACAACAGTAAAAAAACATGATTCATATGTTTTTTCAGCAAAGTACGTCATCATTTAAGATCATACTTTTGAATATTTAAATAATTCTGTTGGAAAGCTCGCAATGAAAGAGTGCATTATGAAAACATGAAATGTATCAAGAGAACATCTGCAGATCCTGGATATTGAAGCAACACACACAAAATGCTGGAGGAAAGCAGGCAAGGCAATATCTATGGAAAAGAGTTCAGTCGACAAATCCGGCCAAGACCCTTCATCAAGACCTCCTCCAGGGATGCCTACCCTGAAGAAGTTTAAATTTTTCAGTCCCGATGAAGTCTTTTGAACCTATATTAAACCTATCTATGTATTCATAATTTTGTATACATCTCTAGTCTTCCCTCAGTAATCTACTTCCCAAGGAATAAAGTCTTAACCTATTCAATCATTCTTTATAACTCAGATCTTCCAGTTCCATCGACATCAATGTCAATTTAATAGGTTCTTTTTCAACCTTATTTATATCTTTATACAGGTGACTAAAACTTTACACCATACTCCAAGATTTCCAGCATCTGCAGAGTCTCCTCGGTTTGTGACACAATACCCCAAAGCAGGTTTCACCATCTTATGAAATTTCAACATAACACCCCATCCCTGCACCCAATGCTTTGCTTTATGAATGGCAATATACCATATGTTTATTGCACCTCTTGGCGAATACTTTTGCCAAACTATAAGCATCTATTCCTTGCATGTCTCTGATTATTCTTTTACCACGTTGATGTACAAAACTGTCAGTTACCGTGAACGCAGGGAAAACTATTGCAGAAAGTTCTAAGTTGGTTCGAATTTAAAATGAACAAGAATGAAAAGTCCAAACAATTACTCAATGAGGAAATATACTAAAAAAAATCGAAAAAATTGCCTGTTTTACTGCAGCATTTCGGTTGATGCTTTTAAATACTAAATCAGTAACTTCAGCCATATTATACTTCACTGCCATGATCGACTACTGCATTCCACTAAAACCGTGATGAACAAAAACATTTTCTGTCAAGTCTATATTAAACAGGAGGGATCAGTAACGATATCATCTTCTGCTCGTGCATTTGTTTAATCAACGGATCATAACAGCCTGGAAAGACTGTTATTTAGGGATTCGCTTTAGAATTCTTAAATGCGACAAATTTGTAAAATAATACAAAAATGACGGATGTACAAGGCAGTGGCTCAATATGTGGAAGCTCAACTGCCTGCCTGCATCATGGACTTTTTTTTTTGATTTAACATTGATATTTTACGTCATGTTGACATTACTTACCTGATCTGAACAGACCCTCCTCGCCAATGGATATTCCTGCGACATGTAAGCAGTTTCCTTTCCAGCAATTCTTGCCATTTCTGAACTGTGTGGTGCGAAGTACAAGTCGGATGATTCCGGTGCTGATCGAATTTTATAACGGTAGGTTTCTGTAAAGGATCCTTTTCCGTGAACATCGAGCATACTGGGAAATATGTGGGAATCTGGTGTACCGTGAAGATGGACAGTAGAATGTTGACATTCCAATTCTTTGGTGCAGCAAAAATCAGCGAAGCAGCAAAGAACTCCGGAAGCAGCCCTACTGCCCAGTGGGCAAATTACGATAACCAACACGATGATAACCAGAAGCAGAATAAAAGATGTTGTACCCAAAGATATTATTAAATAAAAACTTAATTTCTGAGTTTCTTTTAAATCTTGACGTGGTTCCTTGAAATCGGGCTGATAGGTTATCTCTTGTTCAATTGCGGTCAAAGTTAAGGTAGTCGAGGCAGAAAGAGCGGGGTAACCTTTGTCTTTCACTTGGATAATTAGTTCTTGCTTGGTGGCGTCGCTGTCTTTGAATCTCCGAGCACTCTTTATTTCTCCTGAACTTTGCGAAATTACAAAAAGACCTGGAATACTGGTTTGTTTCAGTTGAAAGGAAAGTTGAGCATTCTTACCAGAATCTGCATCGGAAGCAATGATCCTTGTTACCAGATAACCTGGGTCTGCTGATCGAGGCATATTTAATGTTCCATTGCTCGTCGTTTTCCAGGACATTATGGTCGGCGGATTATCGTTCTGATCCAAGACAATCACTTGAACAACAGCGGTGCTGGAAAGAGATGGCAATCCAGCATCCTGCACTCGAACTTGAAATCGAACACTTTTGCTTTGCTCATAATCAAATGACCTTTCCGAGTAAATACTGCCATTGTTTGAGTTGATATAGAGATATGAAGATGCCGGCACTGATTGAAGGTCATTCTCTACAATGGAGTAAGACAATTGAGCATTTCGGCCAATATCTAGATCCACAGCTGTTACTGATCCAATATAACTGCCAGGTATATTGTTTTCCGTCACATAGGCCGTGTAGGTAGGCTGCGTAAAGCGTGGTGCATTATCATTTATATCTGATATATTTACCACAATTGTTCGGTTGGTAAATAATGGTGGGAACCCCCGGTCTTTGCAAGTCACTATTACTTTGTGCTGAGGTGCATTTTCACGGTCTAGTGCAGTATTAGTAATGAGTCTATAAGAATTAGTGAAGGAGGATTTGAGGTCAAACGGAAGGTTGGGTAATATAGAGCAGTCAGTATATCCATTTTCGTTGGAATCCTTGTCTGTCACGCTGATCAACGCGATTAAAGTTCCACTCGGAACATTTTCACTGACTATACTGGAAACCGAATTTATAGTTAAGTCGGGAGCATTGTCGTTGACATCTCTGATTTCCACTCGCACGTTGCAGTGTGACATTAGTGGCGGTATATACCCATCTTTAGCCTCAACATCAATATCATACACATTCGCTTCCTCGAAATCTAAACTTTCCTTTGTATGTATCGCTCCGGTTTTGGAATTAATCGCAAATTTTTCAGTTATGCTTGGCTCATTGTAACTGCTGAATGAATAACTGATCTCTGCATTCTTATCCACGTCCAAATCAGTTGCGTTTAGCTTAATCAGTAAAGTACCCGATGGCACGTTTTCCTTTATGCTAACAATGTACAAGGACTTGTCGAAAATAGGAGGATTGTCATTGGTGTCCAGGATAAATATAGTTATCTGAGCGGTACCTGATCTTTCGGGGAATCCGCCGTCCAGAGCCGTGAGTAACAAATGGTGCCTCGATTGGGTTTCTCTGTCGAGTATGCTATTCACTACTAATTCTGGTACTTTCCATTTTCCACGATTTTTAACCTCTAAAACGAAATGCTCATTCGGTGTCAGTTGATACGTACGGACCGAGTTATTTACTCCATCTGCATCTTGCGCACGCTCCAACACAAAACGAACTCCACGTGCGGCGGATTCTTTAATTTCTAAGCGGATTTCTTTGTTCGGAAAAATTGGAGAATTATCATTGATATCTAAAATATAGACCTCCACACGGTACTGCTCATTGGGATGTTCTGCCAAAGCTTCCATGAGCAACACACAACTATCACTCTGTCCACATAGCTCTTCCCTGTCAATTCTTGCATTCACAAATAAAATCCCATTCATGCGATTTATATCAAAATACAGTTTTGTGTCATCTGATACAATCCTAAACTTACGTCTTGATATCTCCTCTGTGCTCAATCCCAGATCTTCTCCGATTTTTCCGACGAAAGCACCGCGTTCCGTTTCTTCAGGAATGGAGTAACGAATTTGCCCGGAAACCATATTCCACACACAAAGGAGAAAAATGGATGATGCCGCTGAATGTCTAAGCACACGGAAAATGCTTGTCTCTGTCATTTCAATTCCAGGGTGGATTCTTCAAGCCTCAGAAGTTGTTCTAGTTGATAATTTTCTGGCCCACGTCCGAACTACGATAGCCAGCGTACGAAATAAGATGAAAATTTAAAATGAGTTGCAACGATGGTTTTTCTGCGTTCGGTCACAGTCCGCCATTATTCAGCTTCTTTTCCCGTGCATTGGGGGATGGGTGGTGGATCACCAGCAGCATTTCACCTCCTTATTGGTAGACAGCGACACAAAGAGTCTCAGCCCATAATTGCACTGAGAATATCAATAAAGTGGAACCCTATTTCAAAACATAAAATGTTAAAATGATCACAGAAATTTTTACAAATGTGATTATTAGAAGTTATTATTGAATAGAGTTTCTATTCCAGCCAGCATTTATCTAAGTGACAATGGATAAACAAACATCAAGCTGACATTATTTGCAGCAATATTATAGCAACATTACTCGCTGTAATTTTGAAATTGTAATTAAAATTATGCCTTACAGCTTTTGCAGTGCTAATGAAAAATATTAGAATATTCTATAAATCATAATTAAAATGGCTAGTATTTTTTTGCGTATATGAATACATTTTAAAGGTTTTGTGCTGTTTAATCACAAATTTGCTTTGATCATCGAGTTCCTTATTCATATAGCTGTTTTGTTGCTTTGCATCGTAAAATAATATGAAACTGAAATATTTTCCGTGGTTTCCTTTCGTAGAGACACAGAAGACTGGAAATCTGTGAATCGACAATAGATGATAGACTAGCAGATTGTCTTTAACCGATATCAGATTGGAACAATTCAGATGTCATTAATGGTCCTTAAGTGGATTTGAATTTCAGAAATTTTAATACTTAATGTCGTATATTTTATTGCTAAGATAGATAAAGACTGTGATTCCATTACACCGAGTTTTAATTTGTGTTGCTATTGCAACTTGTTCGGTATTGCATTAAGTTCACTAAGGCATAAGGCAATTGCGAAGCAAATATTATACAATCATTTTTAAGTCACATTATTTGCAAGTAACAAAAGGGGAAATAAGCCAGATCTACAAGGGAATCTCAGCGAGTGGAGCAGCATCTATGGGACAAAGGAAGAATCGACTTTTAGAGTCGAAAGCCTACATTAGGATTGAAGGAATATTCCTTTAAAAAGCCATAAAAACATTCACGCAGGAGTTCGAGGCCCATATTTATCTAAATTAATCACCAGCCCTATAATAAATGCTACAGCTCTCTCTCTTAGATACACAAAATGGAATTCAAAATATAAAATTCTCACTAATTCTCATTAATAAATAGATTTGCATTGCATCACATCATATTGCTTTTGCAAAACACGGGTATCTTAATGAAAACAAACTGTATTAGAAACCCGTTCTACGATTTAATAATGGATTTTAAATCGGCGAGGTGTTAAATATTTCAGTAAACTTTCATTAATGAGTTGAAAATACGCTGAAAGCAATATGATCATGATATTCCATCTAGGTAGCACCTACACTGATGGCACGAAATAATTTCTTTAACCCGGTTATTTCTCCCCCTCCATATTTTCTGTTTTCATTTCCCTCTTAACCCTTCTCTTCTCCTCATCTTCTCATCACCACCCTCTGGTGACCAGCCTCTTTCTGTTTCTTCCATGATCCACTGAACTCTCCTATTAAATTCCTTCTTCTGCAGCCCTTTACCTTTGCCACGTATTACCTCTGACCTTCTCCGTTCTCGCCACCCTTCAGCCATATGGTTTCAGCTACAATTTACCAGCGTGCATTACTTCCACTCTCCGCACCTTCTCATTCTGGTTTCGCCCCCTTCCTTCCCAGCCGTGACGAAGGGCCTCGGCCATAATCATCGACTGTTTATTGTTGTTCAATGATACTGCAGGACCTTCTGAGCTCCTTCAGTGTGCGTTGCTCTGCATAATCTCTTGCTTTTGTGATAATCTTGAAATTGCATGAACCTTACATTCATCAACAAGAAGAATTACCGATGTTAGCGTTTCTAGGAACGTCACTCAGTAGTCGTTCTGTACAAGCGCAGATATTTTCACATTTTGCAAGTATAGTCGCGACCTCGATTTTTGAATGTATGTTTAATTTTGACATTAAATTGAATATATATTAAATTTATCCATAGTTTAGAGCAAAAAAATTGATTTAAATTGATAACATAGTAACACTTTTTTTTAGACAGATAGCAGTGGGTTCACTGCCAGCGAAAGTGGTAGAGCCGGATACAACAGGGTATTCTAAGAAACTCTTAGATAGGTACACTGAGCTTAGAAGAATAGACGGCTATGATCTAGAGCAATTCTAAGCAGCTTCTAGAGTAGGGTGCATGCTCGGTAGAACATTGTGGGCTGAAGGGCATGTAATCTCCTGTAGATTTCTATGATTATATGATTCAATGAGTTTGTCATTTGTCTCTGTCTTCTATGTTGACTTCACTAAATAACGCAGGACTCAACAGCTTAGAATGGTACCTCGATTGCTGAAAACTAAACCCGGACGTAAATAAAACAAACGAGAGCCTATCTCGCAAATAAACCAGAAGAGAGACGAAATAATGATGTGCCTGTCATTCAAATCCGATAAGTGACGGCCAATGATTACCGGATTGTTCCTAACTTCCATCAATGAGCGTCAATTAATTGTTGTCGATATGACAATATATCGCCTTGGTAGTGACGAACGAATCCTGTAAAAACTGAATGTCCATTTACTGCTGCTTTTTTTTTTTGTTCAAAGGCATCGTAATATAGTCATTCTGCACTGCAATTTAACCAGGATACAGAGTTGTCCAATTTTAGTGAAGAAATGTGACAAACTCAAGATACTTTGTTGAAATGATAAAAAGCAGACAAAATCAGTTGAAGTAGAAAAACAGGCAACATTCAATGCGAAGTTGTTGATCAGAATATTACCAAGTTATTGTTACTGGAGTTGAGGGAAGCATAGACATGGAAAATTAAGGAATTATATACTGTCTTGCTATTGGTTTAATTAGTTCTACCTCAAAACGTGTAATGATTTTGATTAGTATGTGCAAGCTTATCGCTTTATCTTGTTACATGAGACAATAATAAACTAATAAACCAGAAGGCTTCACTCTACCTTAGTAAAGCGGTGAACATAATCAAAGACCCCCCTCCCTCAAACATTCTTGATTCTGCCCTCTCCCAACCACAATAGTTTGAACGCTCCTAACAGTAGGCTTATTTCAGCTTCATTCCGCTGTTATAAGACCATCGAACCGTCCACTGGTATGATTAACTCTTGGCCTCACAATTTTTCTAGTAGTAGGCTTAGCCTTATTGTCTGTCTGAACTAGATTTTATCTGTAACTACGGTATTATAGTCTTCGATGTACGGATATGATGAATACATGCAAAACAAAACTTTTCCCTATACCGCTGTTTATGTGACAATAATAAACCAATTAATTACTGACCCACTTACTATTTTCTAGTTAGTGGCGACCCAGCCTTCGTTCCGTTCTCACCACCATTGCAACCACCCGTTGCCACGCAGTGTGATGATGGTGGTGGCTCAGAAATTGTAATGCTATTCAGTATTAAGTGGTTTTATCTTTTCATGTTTCTTATAATCTCTATCTGCCATAATCGTGGAGTCAATGTTATCTTTTGTTTTACATACGCTTTAATGTATTTTTAATGTTTTGCTGTAAAAAGCAGTGAATTATAAGCTTGGGGCACTTCATGTTCGATTATTGCGAACAGATTTGAATCAAGTGCTGAAGTAGGAGGAAAAGTCCTCCACTTACCGGATGAGAGCACATCCAACAATATTCATGAAGCTTGAGACATCTGAGGTAAATTCAAACTGTAAACCGACACCCAAAATGCATCCCTTTAAAGCTCTCCAATTCATCAGCAATTCAACCTGTACCTTACTGAATACCATCAGTAGTCTGTGTAGCAAACGTTTATCGGCTTTCCATCGCCGTTTCCCATTCCTGCCTTTAGGTCAAGGGCACAGAGGTCATGGAAATTCCACGACCAGCGTGATTCCCAGTAATTTCCCAATTATTCTGATAAGCACCTATCACACGGTTCATTTGCCGTTGCTCGGTCAAAATCATTGTCCACAGCAAAAGGACTACCTTGTGTACATGAATTTCATCTGTTGTGTGATATGCTTTATGAAAACTGACAAGGATAATTAGCAACGAAAATAAATGTTTTTTCGGGGAAAATTACGGCAAACAAAACAATATCGATTTGAACTATTCAGCAGAATAAATCAGCTGTTGAATGAAAAACATTGCCAGATCACAGAGGATAACAAGGATGGCGCTAATTCTATTTTTACCATTTCATTTCAATATTAGAATGACTAAAATACAACTTTACATTTTCAGTTGTACTTAATCATAACTGAAATACGTAACTCAATATGATGAAAGGAATATGTTAAATATCGCAGAATAATATTAATTATTACATATTCTTATATCTGAAAACCTAATTCCATTTCACATTAAAATATCAGGATAACAAAATGGAGTAAACTATTTCTTAAGGTCATTGGAACGTGATTTATTTTTCAAATATTCATTATAGTTTTATTGATGTAAACAGATGTTACTGCAATTTACTTCTTTAAATTGCCTCAAATGAAAATCGGATTCATATGTTTGACAAAGATGTTGCCCTTTGCAGCTGTGTATTCACACAATACGTATTTATTTTATGGTGTTTACTCAAGTGCGCTACTTACTTCGCCGATTTTGCCAATGTGGTCAATGTGGCGTTTTTGTAACGTTGGGACAAAGACTTTCTGGTATTCATCTCATTATACTGAATCGATACTGGAATGTAGGTTCCCAAAAATGCACTTACAGATGGTTGTGCTGCCGAGTGAATCCTGCGGTGGTACGTGTCAAGGGAAACAGCTCTTCCGACCACCAGTACATTCCAGTCATTTTTGGGTCGGATGTTAATTGCATACTAACTCGTGGATTTCGGAATTGCGACTTAAAGTGCAATTATAACGATCGGAATTAAGAGTGACAGCAATCCTAAAGAAATAAGAATATTAAATGGTATATAATAACGATACTGTAAAATCTTGCGTGGTTGGTCAACGTCTGAGCGTATTCCTGTGCTTTGTTCACCAAATGATCGAGTAAAAGTCGCCTTAGCTGAAAGCATTGGATGGTCACTGTCTCTCGTACGTATAATTATCTTTTGCATGATGGCGTCCGCGTCCTGAAAATAGTGAGCAGCTCGAACCTCTCCAGAATTATGTGAGATTATCAACAGACTAGTATCTATACTACTCAGAATTTGATAGAAAAACATACATTCTGACCAGAATCTGCATCGAATGCAATAGCCTTGTCGCTAGGTGTCCTGGGCTTGCAGATCGAGGAATATCTGTTATGCTGTGGTTCAATGATTCAAGCTTATTTTTATTATAGGAGGATTGGCATTATGTTCAATAATAATACGACTCACTGTAACATCGCCGGAGTGCATTGGAGCTCTATTATCTTGCGCTTGAATTTCAAACTGAAAGCGCTTAAGATACTCGTAATCAAATGCCCGTTGCAAATAGATAACGCCGGTTGAGAATCAATTGAGACATAGGAAGATAATTACGTCCTTTGAACGCCTTTCTGCAGAATAGTGTAAGAGAGCTGGGAGTTCAGGTTGATATCAGAATCGGTGGCAGCCACTTTACCGATTGAACTGCCGGGCGCATTGTTTTCCTTGACAGGAATGGTGTATGAAGATATTAGGAAGCTTGGTGCGTTGTCGGTAATATCTGCAATATGTATAATGAAAGATTATTTGGTGGTTAGCGGAGGATATTCGCGGTCCTTGCAATTAACCAAGACATTATATTCGGCAATCTGCTCTCGGTGCAATGTATCATTTGTCACCAATCTATATGAATTTTTAAAGGGTGATTTTAGAGCAAATGGAAGAGCTGGCGATAGGGTCTTTTAAGAGACTTTTGGATAGGTGCAGGGAGTTTAGCAAAATAGAGGGCTATGGGTAACCCTAGCAATTTCTAAGTAGAGGCATTTTCGGCACAACGTTGTGGGCCGAAAGGCCTGTATTGTGCAGTATTTTTTCTATGTTTCTATGTGACAATCAACGCGCCCGTTTTCGTGGGAATCCTTGTGTCTCTTACACTGATTAAAGCCTACAATGTTCCAAAGATCGCATTCTCACGCACTATCTTAGGAACAGGATATAAAGCGAAATCTAGAGACTTATCGTTCACATCGCTGAGGCTTACTTGGGCAGTAAATTGTGCAGATAGAGGGGGCAAACCCATATCCTTAGTTTCCACATCAATTTCGTAATTATTTATTTTTTCAAAGCCCGAAATTCCCTTTAATATTTGTTCGCCTGACAGAGGATCAATGGTAAATATTTCTAATACCCTTATTTTATTATAGCCGCTGAGAGAATGAATAATCTCACTATTGGATCCCTTGTCCAACTCTGTTGCATTACGTTTGATCACCAGAGTGCCCGTTGGCACTTTATCCATTAAACAGTCAACATACAAATCCTGCTAGAATACCGGCGCATTATCATTAGAGTCCAAAATAATGATATTTACATTGGTGGTGCCCGTCCTTTGTGGATAGCCACCGTTCAGGGCTGCCAATAACAACCGATACAGTGATTGTTTCTCCCGATCGATTGCTTTCGCTAACGTCAGTTCTGGGATTTTCGCTTCCTGGCGGATCTGTACATCTAACACAAAATCGT
Source organism: Hypanus sabinus (assembly GCF_030144855.1). NCBI lineage: Eukaryota > Metazoa > Chordata > Chondrichthyes > Myliobatiformes > Dasyatidae > Hypanus > Hypanus sabinus. The sequence goes on along the minus strand of NC_082720.1, from coordinate 56,908,754 downwards.
CGTTTGGAGTCAGCTGGTAGGTGCGAATGGAATTTTTTTTACCGACGTCAGGGTCGTGTGCATCAGGTAATGTAAGCCGCGTCACGGCAATCGCGAGTTCAGCAATTTCCAAACGTATTTCACTAACCTGAAATTTGGGAGAATTATCCTTTACATCCCCGTGAAGGGCCAGCAATGCGCTTGCACCTTGTCCAGTCGAGGGAGGATGGGTGGTGGCTCTCTAGCTATAGTAAATCTCTTTATTTGTTGACAACGACACGAAGTGTCTCACCCTATAACTACAATGATATCACAATAAATATTCACTTACACGAAAATATTAATCGAATTAGAGGACAGTAAATAAATTTTAGTTCCTTTAAGTTCCTGGATACTTATCAACTTTACATACTGAAAAGTTACAAAAGCTCTCTTTTTCCAATTATGACAAAGGATTTTGGGCAACAGAGTGTAAAATATGCACTGCTCGTCCAACCCGAAATTCCATTAAATGGTTAAGCTGAACATCAGCAGCCGTTTCTAACCATATTAATACTTCTAATATAAGTTTGTATAGAACACATATTTAAAGAGCTCATAGAAGACATATTATTTCTAATTCTCCCTCGCAACACTGAAAAACTTGTCCATGTATTAAGCATCACGAAAAACGTTTTCAATTAGCACATTAATTTTATATACTTATCTAGTTTTGTTAAATGTTGGCTTTTTTTCTTGCCAATAGCGCAATCCGTTGAAGGAATGATAATATCTTTTAAAGTTGTGTCTTAAACCGATAAAACAATAAACAGTCTAGTGTTTAATCGTGCTTGGTCTAGTTCAATTTGACATTTATGCAATGCCAAGTCTCAGGTTTACGAGATAATAACATTAGTACAAATATGTTGAAGGAACAACAATTTGAGATCACAATATAATATGCCACATTAATGTATCTGCAGTACTAACAACCGGTTAGTAAAATCCAAGATAATTGGATAGAAGGAGCAATATAAAACGATGTATTGAACGACGATGGACTGCCCTGATTATCATCTATTATGTACTGTATTCACTTCCATTTAATTGTATTTTTTAAATTGCATTTCCCTTCCATCTGGATATTTTACTGTACCTTCGGCGAGCAAAAAATATTTAAGTTTAATCTTAGTATTCTCTCTTACCTTCTTCCTGATGCCAGCCGCGAGAAGGAAGCATATCCCAGGTGATGGGGGTCCCTGATGTTGGATGCAGCTTTTCTGTGACGACGTTCTCTGCAGATCTGCTCGTGCGACAGATGTTTTTTTGCCGGAAAATCCAGAAGCCATTCCTGTTCTTGTGACAGACAAGTCTCTGGAATAGCCACGATGTAACGGTTCACCTGAACTGATCCTTTGCAAGTTCATCACTCTTGTTCATGATACTACTTGCATTAAAGTAAAAACATTTCTTCATAGGCAAATGACTGTGATCATGCCCTATCCATTGCCCATCCTTCCCTCCTACTGGCTGTATCCATCTTTACACCAACTGCTTTATCCACTAACTTGCCACTCTGTTTCCCATCCCACTGCCAACATACTTAGTTCTCAACCTCCCCAGGAAACACGCCCGCAAGGATATCTGTTTCCCTACCAGAAGCACCCCCTTCCTCGAGTTCAGTACAACGAGGGAGACCAGTGATTGTCCCTTTTGTACATGTCATCCTTTCCCCAGAAAAGTTCCCAGATTTGACACCCTGAACGTCCCATCCCCGTACACACACCCGAGATATTCAGCCATATATTTAACTGCCATATTATCTTAATCTTGCCATTGTGGGATTTTTATAGATATTTTGAATCACTCTGACCGTGCCCTACTTAACTAACAGCTCAGCCCGAGCAAACTTCACCTTACGTATATATAGCTGCAGTAGGTACACTTTTTAATCAAAGAGAAATATGATTGTTTTATTATCTTCGGAAGGAGGTGTATCTGGGCCATTGAAGTGTCACTTTCTTTAACAGCCCATTCTTTGTAACTCCGCCCAGTGAACTTCAATTTTCCAAGATAAGAAGATCGAAAATACGAAAAGAAGCATATAGATTATAAACACATGAGATTCTGGAGATGTGCGGAACTTCCGTCTGTTGCGGCGGAGGGATCCAAGCGCTACTTTAACTTGCTTCCGGTCTCACCGTTGCTGTGGAGGCCACACAAGGAGAATCGGGTGCAGCAGATAACCTCGACAGATTCTCAGCTGAAGTGAAAATTTTGCTTTGGTCCTTGAATGGTGGTCATAATATAGACTATAAAATGGTGGAGGAACTCAACAGCCAAGCAGCATGTAGGGAAAGAAAGTATAGTCAACGTTTCGGACCGAAACCTTTCGGCAGGACCAGAGATAAAAAAAAAACTGAGGAGTAGACTTCAAGGGTTGGAGGAGGCGATAGGTGAATCTTGCAGAGGGAATGGATGAAACAAAGAGTTAGGAAGTTGATTAATGAAGAGACAGAAGTCCATGGAAGAAAGAAGAAAGGTGGGGGTGCAGAGAGTGGGTGCAGCACCAGAAGGAAGCGATGGTCGGGCAAGCAGATAACATGAGAGACGGACAAGGGGAAAATGGTGAAGGCGGTGGGGGGGGGGGCGAAGATGGTGGAGGCATCACTGGAAGTTTGAGAAATCGATTTTCATGCCATCGAGCTGGAGGCTACCCAAATGGAGTTTGAGGTGTTGTTCCTCCAAGCTCAGTGTGGCCTTATCCTGGCAGTGGACAAGGCCATGAATGGACCTATCGGAATGGGAATGGGAAGTGGAATTAGAAGGAGTGGCGACTGGGTGTTCCCGCTTGCTCTGGCGGACGAAGCGTAGATGTTCAGCGCAGGGGTCTCCCAATCTACGTCGAGTCTCACCAATATCCAATATGCCACACCGGGAGCACCAAACACAGTAGATGACCCCAAAAGACACAAGTAAAGTGTCACCTCAGCTGGAAGGACTGTTTGGACCCTGAATGGTATTGAGGGAGGACGTACATGAGACAGGTGAAGCACTTGTTCCGCTTGCAAGGATACGTGTCAGGAAGGAGTTGTCTCTACTGGCTCTATCCACACTGATATTATGATGCAACATCAACGCGCCTTCTAATAATGTGAGCAAAAGCAAAGGTGAAATGCAAGAGATATCAAAAATACTGAAAATTGTCAGAAGGACCGTATACCCAAGTCGTCAACCTTTATATTAATATATACAGTTTATTTTTCAGATCATACTTTCTTTTATAGGCAATTGAACAAAAAAGTAGAAATGCGGAAGAATGTAAACAGAAAGGTCAATGACGAAGCGAGCTTAAAATGTGTATCGCTGGTGAGATGTATACCGTTCTTCATTTCTACTTCTTTCGCACCGCAAACGTGCTTCGTTCATTAATCCATCCTGTTTCTGGCTGTACTTGTGTCAGTCGTGTTGGCTGCCATGTGACAGGGTCAGGGATGTCTCTGATCGTAACCTGAGTAGTTTGGAGAGGGAGCGAGAGTAGCCAGATGTCTTTGTACATATTGGTACCAATGGCACAGGAAGGAAACGGAATAAGGTCCTGAAGAGAAATGCCAATTAAAATGCTAAGAAGCTGGACCTCCAGGGTAGTAATTTTTGGATTATTAATTGTGACATGTGCTACAGAAGGCAGAAACATAGGGATTTGGCATATAAGTATATGGCTGAGAAGATGGTGCAGGGGCAGGGCTTTGCATGGCCTCCTTGCTTCTTTAGAATCTCTTCTGGAGGAAGCATTATCTGTACAACAGGAACAGGTTGCATCTGAACACGACGGGGACCAATATTCTCGCGAGCAGATTTGTTAGAGCAGTTGCGGAGGGTTTAAACTAATTTGGCAGTGGGATGGGAACCGGAGAGAAGGGGCTCAGGAGAGTACTGATGATAAAGGAACAATAATAGCGTGCAGACAGACTGTCAAGAACGACAGGCAGGTGACAGGACAAAATGGACGCAAGCAGGATGAATATCAGTGCATTAAAATGCTGAGTCAAATAAGGTAATACATGCTGTACTGAAAGTGTAATATAGCAATGCACGGATTATAAGACATAACGTCGATCGTCTTTTTGCACGCTTACAGACGGTTGGGTATGATGTTGTGGCCATCACTGAATCGTTACTGAAGGATGGTTGTAGTTATGAGTAGAATGTCCAAGGTTTACATTGTACTCGAGGGATAGGAAGGTAGGCAGATGGCGTGTGTGGCTCTGCTGCGAAAGAATGAGGTCAAATCATTAGAAAGATGTGTTATCCTACGTGAAGAAACAGAATCGTTCTGGATTGAGTTAAGAAAATACGATGGTAAAACGACCGTGCAGGCCTCCAAACAGCAGCTGAAATGTGGATGACAGGTAACAACGGGAAATAGTAAAGGAGTGTCAAAAGGGCAATGTTACAATAGTCATGTGAAATTTTAACATATAGATAGATTGGGAAAATCAGGTTGGTAATGGATCCCAAGAGAGTGAGTTTGTTGAATCCCTGCGAGATGGCTTTTCGAGCGATTTGTCGTTGATCCTACTTGGGTATCAACTATGCTTCTTTAGGTGTTATGTAGTGAACCAGAGACGATTAGGGAGCGTAAGATGAAGGAACTCTTCGGATCACAATATGATTGGATTCAACTTGAAATTTGTCAGGGAGAAAGTAAAGTCTGACCAAGCAGTATTTCAGTGGATTAAAGGAATAATAGTGGCTTAAGAAAGGGTGTGGCTAATATAATTGGAAGGAGATGTTGGCAGGGATGACGACAGAGCAGCAATGACTTGAGTTTCTGGGGAAAGTGAGGTAGGAGCATGTCAGATGTATCCAAAAAACAAAGAAATACTGAAAAGGTAAAATAGTTCAGCCGTGGTTAACAAGGTAAGTCAAACCGAATGTAAAAGCAAAAGTGAAGACATAACAAAACTAACAATTGTGGGAAGATAACAAATTGGGAAACTTTTGCAAACCTACAGAAAGCAACTAAAAACGTCATTACAGAAAAAAGATGAATTATGAAAGTAAACTAGGAAACAACATCAAATTGAACAAAAATATTTTTCAAGTATATGAAAAATAATAGGGAGACGCGAGTGGATATAATAAAGCTAGAAAATGAGGCTGGAGAGATAATAACCGTGGACAAGGGGATGACAGATGAACTAAATAAGTATTTTGCATCAGTATTCACTGTGGACGGCACTAACTATGTGTCAGGTATTGAAGGGTGTGTGGGAAGAGGAGTGGGTACAGGGAGAATGTGCTCAAAAAGCTGAAAGACGGAACCCTACATAAGTCACCTGGACCAGATGAACTCTACGCTAGGGTTCTGAAAGAGTCAGCGGTACAGATTGAGGAGGCAGTACTAATGATCTTTCTAGAATTATTGGGCACTGGCATGGTTTCGGGGGATAGGAAAATTGCAAATGTCACTCCTCTTCGGGAAAGGAGCGAGGCAGCAGAAAGGAAGTTATAAACGAGTTAGCCTGATCTCAGTGGTTGGGAAGATGGTGGAGTTAACTGCTACGGATGAGGTTATGGAGTACTTGGTGACACGGGACAAGTTAGGGCAAAATCAGTATGGTTTCCGACCAGTAAATTGTTGCCTGACGAACTTGTTGGAATTTTTTGAGGGGATTAGAAACAGGGTAGATAAAGGGAATGCAGCGAATATTATATTTTTGAATTTTCACAAGGCCTTTGACAAGGTGCCTCAGATGAGTTTGCTTATCAAGTTAAGAGCCCATGGTAATTCAGGAAAGTTACTTACATGGCTAGAACATTGGCTGATTGCTAGGAGGCAATGAGTGAGAATAAAAGTATCGTTTTCTGGTTGTCTGCCAGTGTCTGGTGTCGTTCAGCAGGGATTGATTTTGGGACCACTCCTTTTTTGCTGTATATAATTGATTTAGATGATAGAATAGATGGCGCTGTTGCTGAGTTTGCAGATTATCCTTAGATTGATGGAGGGACAGGTAGCGTTGCGGAACCAGGATGTCTGCAGGACAGACAGATCAGGAGAATTGGCAAGAGAGCCGTAAATGAAATACAATTTTGGAAAATGCATGGTCTTCTCCGTTGGTAGAAGAAACAAATGTGCAGGCTATTTTTCTTTAATAGGGAGAAAATCCAAAAATTCGAGATGCAAAGGGACTTGCGAGTCCTTTTGCCGAACACTCTAAACGTCAGTTTGCAGATAGAGTCATGAGGAGGAAGGCCAATACAATGTTCGTATTCAATTCAAGAAGTGGAGAATAGAAGGGCAAGAATGTGATGCTGAGGCTTTGTAAGGCACGAGTGAGGCCTCAACTTGAGTATTCAGAACAGTTTTGTTCTCCTTATCTCATAATCGATGTTCTGGCATTGGGGAGAGTACAAATGAGGTTCATAATGATGTTTCCCAGAATGGAAGGTTAATCATACAAATAAGCTTTGATCGCGCTGGAATATAGAAAGATGAGGGAGGATCTCAATGAAACCTTCCGAATTTTGAAGGCTGAGACAGAGTAGACGTGGAAAGGATGTTTCCCATGGTGGGGGATCCAAGGAGAAAACGGCAAAGCCTCAGGACAGTGAGGCGTCCATTTAAAACAGAGATTCAGAAAAACAATCTTTAACCAGAGTGTGGTGAATTTGTGGAATTTGTTACGCAGGGCAGTTGTGGAGGACACGTCGTTGGGTGTATTTAATGTGGAGATTGATAGGTTCTTGATTGGCCATGGCTTCAAAGTTAATGAGAGAAGGCTGGTGAGTGGGGCTGTGCAGGGGGCGAAAACGGGATCAGCCATTATTGGATGCAGGGAAAGAATCTACAGGCCAAATGGCCTAATTGTACTCCGATATCTTATGGCCATAATGATTATGCTCTTATTGCGTTGAAGTGTACTTTCTGTTTTTGCTTAGTCACGCGAATTAGTAACGTTATACTTAGCTACATAGATATGGCTTAAAATAATAAGTATTTCGGAGGTTTTCTTTCTCCCAATGCTGCAAGTAAAATCCTCGAAGAAGACATGGTCATTGTCCTCACGAAGAAACGCTGGAGAAGATTTGGGCAACTGATGTGATGAGAGGGCAACTCCATCATCAAGCCAGCACTTCATAGTACTCCTGAAGGGCGGTGGAAATGCGAGAGACCAAAGCCAATTTGGCACCATACCATAGTTGACGAAATTAGGACCCGGAACCACACCTGGAACACAACAGAGAAGATGGCCAAGGACAGACAGAGATGGAGGACCTTCACTACTGCTCAAAACATCCGCAATGTACCAGGTGATATCTAACAAGACAACCTAATTCAATGACCTCTCTCAATAACTATCGTCCAGTAGCATTTACATCTACAGTGATTAAGTGTTTTCAGAGTATGGTGATGAAACATATCAACATGCTTAAGAAGCGACTTAGATCAGCTCCAGTTTATCTACCAGCACAACAGGTCGAAAGCAAATGCCATCTCAGTGGCTCTTCACTCAACTCTACAACACTTGTACAACAAAAATACATATATCAGGATGCTCTTTATCAACTGCAGCTCAGCATTCAATACCATCAACTCCTCGAAACTAATCAACTAAGTTCTAGGACCTTGGCCTGAATATCTCCTTGTGCAATTGGCTCCTGGATTTCATCACTTGTAGACAACAGTCAGTTTGAAATGGCAACAACATCTCCCTACAACCTCCATCAGCACAGGTTCAGCACAAGGCTGTGCGCTTTGCCACCAGATCCAGTAGCTTTAGACTTATGACAATGCAATTCAGCACAACTCCACAATATTCAAGTTTGATGATAGCAACACTATCATAGGCCGAATCAAAGGTAGTGATGAATCAGCATTTAGGAGGTAGTTTGAAAATCTGGCTGAGTGTTGCCTGAACAACAACCTGTCTTTCAATGTCAGCAACACCATGGAGCTGGTTATTGACTTCAGGAGTAGGATACAAGAGGTCTATGAACCAGTCCTCATCGGAGGATCAGAGACGGAGACGTCAGTAAATTTACATTCCTCGGGACTGTAAATTCGGAGGACCTGCCCTGGGTCCAGAACGTAATTGCAATAACAAAGAAAGCAGAGCAGCACCTTTACTTACTTAGGAGTTTCTGCAGATAGGGCATGACATCTAAAACTTTGCCAAACTTCTATGGGGATGTAGTAGAGAATATATTGTCTGGCTGCATCACAGCCTAGCATATATCCGCCAATACCCTTGAATGGAAAATCCAACAAAAAATATTGAATTCGGCCAAGACCATCACCGGTAAAGCCCTCCACGCTATTGAACATATCTACACGAAACTCTGTCATAGGAAAGCAACATCTAACATCAGGAACCTCGCCGCCCAGGACATGCTCTCTTCCCATTACTGCCATCAGAAAGAAGGCACTGGAGCGTCAGAGCTCACATTCCCTGGTTCAAGATCAGGGATTGCGCCTCTGTCATCAGGCTCTTACATAACATACGAACATAAGAAATAGGAGCAGATGTGGACCATCTAGTCCGTTGAGCCTGCTCTGCCATTCAATACGATCATGCCTGATCTGGCCATGGACTCATCTCCACCTACTTGCCTTTTCCCCATAACCCTTAAATCATCTATTATGAAAAAATCCATCCAACCTTGTCTTAAATATATTTATTGAAGGAGCCTGCACTACTACATTTAGCGAGAGAATTCGACATATTCACCACCTTTGGGAAAAACATATCCTCCTCTTCTCTGTCCTAAATCTATTTCCGGGAATCTTGAGGCTATCTCCGCCAGTGCTCATCTCACAAATCAGTGGAAACAGCTTTCTTGCCTCTATGTTATGAATCCATGTCATAATTTTAGATGTTTCTATAAGGTCTTCTCTCATTCTTCTGAATTCCAGCGAGTATAGTCCCAGGCGACTCAATCTCTCCTCATAATCTAACCCCCTCATTTCTGGAATCAACCTGGTGAACCTACTCTGCACCGCTGCCAAAGCCAGTCTATGTTTCCTCAACTAAGAAGACAAGGACTGTACGCAGTACTCCAGGTGCGGCCTCAGTAGTGCACTTTACATTTGCAGCTTAACCTCCCTATTCTTAAATTTAATTACTCTCGCAGTGGAGGCCAACACTACATTTGCCTTCTGGATAGATTGCTGCATTTGCAAACCAACGTTCTGTGATTCATGCACAAGCACTCCCAAGTCCCTCTGCACAGGAGAATGCTGCATTTTTTTATCATTTTAGTAAGAATATGCTTTTCCATTTATCATTCCAAAGTGAATGACCTATCGTTTCCCGTCATTGTATTTCATCTGCCAGACCCTTGACTACTCACTTAACCTATCTATATCTCTCTGCAGACTCCCCGTATCTTCTGCAAAATTTGCTTTTCCACTCTATCTAGTATCAACAGAAAACTTAAATACACTACACTCTCACCCCTCTTCCAGATCATTTAATGTATATCGTGAACAGCTGTGGGCCATGTACTGACCCCTGCGGCATACTACTCACCACTGATTGCCAACCAGAGAAACACCCATGTATCCCAGCTCTCTGCTTTCTATCTGTTAACTAATCGTCTATCCATGCTAATACATGACCTCCAGCTCTATGTATCCTTATCTTATAGATAAGTCTTTATGTGGCACCTTATCGTACGAAAGGGTTAAGTTCACTGAACTTCACTTGTCCTATCTTTGAAGTGTTCCCCATTAATTCACTTTTCTGGTTACTTAATCTCATGTTCTCTATAATTATTGATTATTTATATAGAGTTTTCATTATTGCTTTCTTTTTGTATTTGCACAGTTTGTTTTCTTTAGCACACTGGTTCAAATGTCAAGTCGTTTACTATTCTATTGTGGATTTAGTGAGTAATCCCGCAGGAAATTGAATCTAAAGCTGTATATGGTGACATATACGTACGTTTACAATAAATTTACCTTGAACTTTGAAAAAAAAAAGATAAGGAGGAGAAGATGCGTGGAAGTGTCAATGCTAATCAGGAATAGTATCACAACTGCAGAAAAGGACGAATGCGTGGAGAGATCGTCATCTGAGTCAATGTGGGCGAAAATCGAAACAGCAACAAGCAATCACTGTACGAGGACTATAATTCTGACCCCGAATATTTCATGTTCAAGTTCAGCTTATTGGCATTCAGCCAAAAGAATCAACGTTGCTTCGGGCCAAGATGCACAACACAGTACAAATACAGAACCTATAAAAAGTTTTTCACCCTCCCTAAGAAGTTCTTATGTTTTATTTTTTTTTTGCAACATTGAATGCCACTGTACTTAATTTGGCTTTTTTTTGACACTGATCAACAGAATGATACCATTGCATGTCACAGTAAAAATAAATATTTACAAAGTGGCCATATATGATTACAAATTGAATGCTCAAAATAATTAATTACATTAGTATTCAGCCCCTCTGGTATGAGACTCCAAATTATCACTGGTGCAGCCAATTGATTCTAAAAGTCGTATAATTAGTTAAATGGAGATATGCGTGTGTAGTAAAGGTATTTGAAGTCATTGTACTGCTTGTGGCTGGTAAGTCAGTATCCTGGTAAAAACCACACCATGAAGACAAAATAACATTTAAAACAACTCTGCGAAAAGGTTATTGAAACGTATGTCAGAATATGGATACCAGGAAATTTCCACGTTACTGAATATTCCTTGAATTACAGTCAAGTGAATCATTAAGAAATGCAAAGAACACAATGTAAATCTCACAAGAGCAGGCCATCCTCGAAAACTGAGTGACCGTGCAAGAAGGGGACTAGTGAGAGGCTATAAAGAGAACTGTGACAAATCTGGAAGAGTTACATGCTTCAGTGGCTGAGAAGGAAGAGACTCCTTACACAATACATGTTGCCACAATGCTGAACCAGTCGTTGTTTATGAGACACGGGCAAAGGGAAAGCCACTGTTGAAAAAAAAACTCACATGAAATCTCGGCTAGAGTTTGCCAGAAGGCATGTGGGTGACTCTGAAGTTAACTGCAAGAAGGGTCTATGGTCTGATGAAACCAACATTGAGCTTTTGGCCATCAGACTACACGCTAGGTTTGGCGTACGTCAAACATCACACATCATAAAAACACACCATCCCTATCCTGAAGCATAGTGGCGTTTGCCTCATGCTGTAGGGATGCTACACTGCAGCAGGCCCTGAAAAGCTTGTGAAGATGAAATGAATGCAGCAAAATACAGAGAAATCCTGGAGGTAATCCTGAACTGCGACTTTGGAGAAGATTTGTTTTCCAGCAATACAATTATCCTAAGCATTAAGCCAAAGCTACACAGGAATGGCTTAAAAACAACAAAGTTAAACTCCTGCAGTGGCCAAAACAGTGTCCAGACCTGAATCCCATTGAGAGCTTGTGGCTGGACTTGAAAAGGGCTTGTAACCTGAGAGAGCTTGAACAGTTTTGCAAAGAAGAATGGGGATGAATTGCAGGGTCCAGACGTGCAAAGGTGAAAGAGACTTATACACATAGCTGTAATTGCTGCCAAAGGTTCATCTACTAGCATCGATAAAATACTGTCTTTTTTTTTGGGCGGGGGGGGGGGGTGAGTAATCATGCAACCAATTATGTTCCTTGATAATAGAAATAATTTTAGACCAATTTGTAGAAATCTGTCCTCACTTTGACACAAAAGAGTCCTTCGGGGCGATCAGTGTCTAAAAAGTCAAATTAATTCCATCATGAATCAGTATTGTAAAAGAATATAATTTAAAATCTTCCAAGAGGGGTTGAATATTTTTTATAGGCACTGTAACACACACATAACACATAAACTAATATTACCACAAATAAAGTAAAAATAATGAAGTGCATTTATGACACAAGTTAAAAGAAAAAGCTATTGGCACATTATGGCAATCGATACATAGAGAAGGCAAATTTTGGAAAGTGTAAATATAATAGTATTATTGTCATGGATGGCATCAACTTCGTCATGATTGATTTGCAGAGTCTTAGTCCAAGAGTTTTAAATGGAACAGAATTTGTCAGGTGTGTTCAGAAACGATCCCTGACACTATATGTGGGCAGACCGACTGGACGAACGACCCTGGTCAGCTGACAGATCTCTCGATGGGTAAGCATGTCGAAGACAGTGATCACAACCTTGACTTTTGCCATTGCCTTTGACAAGGATAGGAGCAGTTAATATGGGAAAGTACCTGGGGAAGGGTTAATTATGATGCTATTACGGTTAATAAGTGTAACTTGAAAATAGATGTTCTCAGCGAAATGTACAACGAAAATGTTTAGGTAGCATAAGGAGCATTTCCATGGGATTCAGAACAGGCCTGCCCCATGAGTCAGGGTAAGACCGTTGGCTGAAGGTCGCATGGTTGACAAGCAATATGCAACATGTAGTTAAGTGGAAAAAAGAAGCTTGCTTACATTTTAAGCAGCAAAATGCAGGCATTTTTATCCATAATTATAAAGTATCGAGAAAGAAGCTTAAGAAGGGGACACGAGGCCTTGGCAAGTGAGATTAAGGAAAAACCCAAAGCGTTCTAGATGATTGAAATTCGTAAAGTATCGGACAGCGAGAGAAAGTGAAGGAGAAATTGTAGGATTTGTGGGCAAAATGTAGTTGTTCACAGAAATTATCCCAGTAATGAAATGGTTAACATATGAGGAGCATTTAATATCTCTGAGCTTTTCTCTTCATCCTCCCCTCCCACATCCATCGAGCTGTCACCTCACATGGCTTCCACTATTACCTTTGAGCAAACAAAAACTCCCAAACATCCCACTATGTTTTAATTCTGGCTACTAACCCCTTACTTTCCATCCATAAACAAAGTTTTCTGACCGGAATATCGAACTTCCTATTATTTTGCAAACATGCCGCTAGACATGCTGAATTCCTCCAACATTCAGTATGTGTTACTCTGGAGTTCCCTCAGCTTCTAAATCGGTTCTGTGCATAGAATGCTGAGATGCCAAGATAGAAGCGACATCTATCGCCCTTTTCCCAGGGAGGAAATAGATAATACATGGTGAAATAATTTTATTTTCTTTGGGAGGTGTCTCGAGGTTGAGCCGGTGGATGTCAGGGAAAATGATAGGTTTGTTGAACGCGTTTCGAAAGGTAATGGTAGAAGCAGGTACTCAAGAGATTCTTAGATAGGCAGAAGGATGAAAATCATGGAGGTCTATGAGGGGAAATGGGTTTGATTGATCCCGGAGTAACTTAAATGTTCGGGACAAAATCATGATCTAATTGGCTTCTGTTGTGCTATACTCTTTTATGTTGTATTAGTTCTCTGTCAATCTTTTTTTTCGGAACAAAATCCCCTTCTAGAGATTTGCTTCGATGCATTGCAGACGCATACCCGAGATGATCCAGATTCGACGTCTGGACAACTTATTACGCTTCCAGACCGAAATGGTTAGCCAAACGAACAAATGACGGAATCGAATAACAACCTTTGAAGTACGGTCGTACGAGCTTAGAAAAAAAAAGACAAAATATGCCAACCTTAAAAAAAAGGACTTCAGAAGGACACAAAAGATACTCTTGCAGCAGGGTGAGCTGCCTCAACGACTATTGCCCAGTGGGATTCAAATAGATAGTGATAGATTGCCCTGAGAGGTTTGTTATGTCTAGAATCAGTTCCCGAACAAGCAAAGGTTCAGAGTTCAAAGGATTAAACATACAGTTATTATTAAAGTATGTAGGTAGCATACAACCTTGAAATTCATTTTCGGTATAGGCAGCCACGAAACAAAGGAAACCAGGGAATCCTGAAACCATACCGACTTTGTTCTATCTTGTCCAGTGTCACCAAGTGCTCCATAACTTCATCCTTAACAATTGACTTCAACCTCTACTCACCCACTGAGGTCAGGCTAGCTGGTCTATAGTTTCCGTTCTGCTGCCCCTTCCTCCGTTCCTAAAATGTGGCATGACATTTGCACATTTCCAGTCCTCTGGCACCATGCTAGAGTCCAACGATTTCAGCAAGATCATTGGGCTGAAGGGGCCACGGCACAGGCTCTGAAGAAGCTGCAAAAACGTTCTAACTCAGTGAGCTCCACGATGGACAATAACGTTGTCAGCACCGAAGACAACTTCAGAAGGCGATACCTCAAAAAGGCAGCATCCATCAATAAGAACCCCTATCAGGTAGGCGTGGCCTCACGCCTCTCATCGCTACTTTAAAGCAGCAGGTGCAGAAGATTAATGATTCATCTTTCAGGAAGAGCTTCTTTCCCTCCGCCATTATATTTCTCAATTCATACTGAACCCATGTACACTACTTGACTATTTTTTCCTTTGTTCTTCAGTTTTGCGCTACCAAGTTAATTCATATATAATATATATATTTGCTATTTCGTTATATAACTTAAAATATGTTGTATTGCAATGTACTACTGCCTCAAAACACGAAATTTCACGAAATTGCACGTCGCGAACAGGGAACCGGTATCCAGGAGAGTCTTTCCAAAGACAAGACAGTCCTAAGAATCAGGGAACGAGGTTTGCTCACACTAGAGTGGACCAACGAACCGGCACAGCATCGCTGTGACGCCCGAGTTTTATCCTATGTTCGGTAAGAGGAACCGGGTGTGTGGTAATTAATAGGACTAGCAATCATTGGGAATCAGCCGACAGGAATTAAGGCACAATCAATGAGATAATGGCAAGATGGGGAATTGTTCATTCGGGACCATGACAGTACCCTTCCCTCATCGGGAGCTCTAGACGAATCTTCAGGCTTGTCTGGATGGTCCCGATAGAAATCTTGGATGTGGGAAGGGTACAGGATGAAGGAGCTCGGAACACAGGAACGCTCCTCCGGGCCGTACCCTTCCCAATCGACCAAGTATTCGAGGCTACTGCTCCGACGGCGCACATCCAGTAGCCATCGGACTGTGATTGCCGGATTGTCGTTGCTGAATCGGGCGGGTGTAGGGGTTTCGGTCGGAGGTCACAAGGGGCTGACGGAAGCGGGTTTTATTTGGGCAACATGAAATGTAGGGTGGATGCGCATAGACTTAGGCAGTTTAAGTCGGACTGCTGTGCGTTTGATGGTACTTTCGGCCTCGAGAGGTCCCAGAAGGCGAGGGGCGAGTTTTTGAGTGGGATGTCTTTGGATGACAGCCACACCTTCTGTCCAGGTCACTACTCAGGTGACGGAGTCCGACGGCGACCAACAATGCTCCGGTTGCGATCGGTTGATCGGAGCAGGGCCGTACGTGCGACTTCACAAACCTTGCGCACCAATCAATATGGGCCTGAACCGAAGGCACCGCAGTCTCCTCTTCTTGAACGTTAAACAGCGGGGGTTGGTACCCAAGGGAACATTCAAAAGGCGATCTTCTGGTGTCAGTACTAATCAGAGAGTTGTGGCGTACTCCACCCACTGGAGGTGGTCACTCCAGGTAGACGGGTTGTAGACTGTAATGCAGCGCAGCGTCGCCTCCAAATCCTGGTTGACCCGTTCCGTTTGTCCGTGCGTCTGAGGATGGAAGCCGGGCGATAGGCTAACGGAGGCACACAGGGCTTTGCAGATGGTCTTCCATACCTGCGAAACGAATTGGGAAACCCGATTGGAGACGATATCCGCAAGAATTCTGTGGAAGCGGAGGACGTGGTGGACTAGAGGTTCTCCGGTCTCTCGTGCCGCAGGGAATTTAGGGAGGGCTACAAAATGCACCATCTTGGAGAAGCGATCTACCACAGTGCGTACGCTGATGTTTCCATGTGAGGGGGTAGACCGGTGACGAAATCTAGGCCGATGTGCGACCAAGGACGACCCAGAATTGATAGCGGACGAAGTAATCCGCGGCACAGACGGAACATGCCACATAGAAGGCCACCAGAAGTGTCTTTTCAGGAGAGACAGTATCCGAACACTCCCGGGGTGGCAGGCGAACCGAGACGTGTGCTCTCACTGGACAACCTGAGACATGATGGAATCGGGCACAAAAAGGCGATTGGCGAGCCCTTTGCCGGGGTCAGGGTCATCACGTTGGGCCTCATTTAAAATAGACTTGATTTCCCAAGTGAGGGCTGCCACCACAGGGTATGGTGGGAGGATGGTCTCCGGGCTGGAAAAGTCCTTGGAAAAGTCTTTGGAATTGTACTGGCGGGACAGCGCGTCAGGCTTCTCGTTCTTGGACCCCAGACGGTAGGTGAGTGTAAACTTGAATCGTCCAAAAAAAAACAATGCCCAACGGGGTTGGCAAGTGTTCAAGCGTTTGGCGTTCTGGATAAGTCCAAGGTTTTTATGATCAGTCGAAACAATAAACAGGTGTTCCGTTCCATCCGGCCAGTGCCTCTATTCTTCTAATGCCAGCTTAACCACTAGTAGTTCACGGGTCCCCACGTCGTAATTTCGTTCAGCGGGGGATAGCCGGTGAGAAAAGCAGGCACAGGGATGAAGCCTCTGGTCTGGACTTGATCGTTGGGACAGAACTGCTCCAATCCCGGTGTCAGAGGCGTCAATCTCTACAATGAATTGACAGGAGCGGTCAGGGGTCAGGTTGGACCAGGATGGGAGCAGTCGTGAAATGCCTCTTCAGGTCAGTGAATGCCGAATCAGCCTCGGAGTCCCAACCAAAAGGAGTTGTAAGCGAGGTAAGTCGGATAAGGGGCGCCGCCACCCGACTATAGTTCCACATAAAACGGCGATTGATGTTAGCAAACCCCAGGAACCGCTGAAGTTGCTTGCGGGCCGTGGGCCTAAGCCACGGATCTTCTCGGTGTTTGCTCTCACTTGCCCGCTCTCGATAATGTTGCCCAGGAATCTGACCGAGGGGACGTGGAATTCACATTTTTTCACGTTCACAAATAATCTGTTCTGTCACAGCCTGCAGGACTTGTCGGACATGCTGAATGTGTGTTTCTGGATTGTGGTGGAGAATATCAAGATGCCATCTCGGTAAACGAACATAAAGCGGTTGATAAAGTCCTTCAGCACATGACTGATTAGGGCTTCAAAAACAGCGGGGGCATTGGTGAGGCCAAATGTCATGACCAAGTATTAGAAATGTCTTAATGGTGTATTAAATATCGTCTTTCACTCGTCTCCCTCTCTTTTCCTGACTAGATGGCAGGCGCTACGAAGATCTAACTTTGAGAGGATGGTGGCTCCATGAAGTGGTTCAAATGCCGAGTTAATGAAGGGCAGAGGGTACTTGTTTCTGACAGCTATGCTGTTTAGGCCTCGGTATTCAATACAGGGACGAGGCGACCAATCCTTTTTCTCTACAAAGAGGAAACCGGCGCTCACTGGCGAAGATGGGGGTTGAATAATGTCCGCCGCGAGAGATTCACTAATGTATTTCTCCTGTCTCTCAGGTCGGGACAACTTACAGAATGGAAGAATACTGTTCGCGAAACGTGCGGGCGTGAGTCTCCATGCTCCTATACCTCTCCCTTGATGGTAGCAAGGAGAAGAGGCATGTCCTGCTTGATGGGGGTCATTAATGATCGATGTTGCCTTAATAAGGCATCACGTTTTGAAGGTGTTTGGATTCTGCGGAGACAAATGCCCATGATGGAGCTGAATGAGTTTTCAACAATCTGCGACTTTTTATGATCTTGTGCAGTGGCCCATCCTTAACAGAAGGCGATCCAACTAGTTAGAATGCTCATCATGGTAAATTCTCTCAATACAGCTACACGTCCTCCTTTGTAACCTGCAGACTGTTCATCACCTAACTACTGTTTTGCATCAGTTCTACAATTCGTGCGTTCGTCTCTACAGTAAATACAGAAGAGAAAAAGTGCAATATCTGCACCTTTTCCGGCCGATGCATAGATTACCACGCTGACCATAAAGTAGATCAACCTTTGTCCCTGGTTATCCCTCAGTTTTGAATATACCTATTGAAGACGTTTCAGTTGTCTTCTCGCCTGTTACAGCAAACTCATTCTTTCTTTTAGCCCTCCGAATACCCCTCTTCCTGGCCTCTTTCATTTTCTATACCTCTCAAGCGTCTCATTTTGCTGCTACCTGCCTAATGCTGTTGTAAAAGTCCTTCATCTGCTTCACCAGGGCCTCAATACACTTCTAAAACAAAAGCTCTTTAAACCTCTCAGCCTACTCTTTTATTCTAACAGGAAGGTATAAACGTTGTGCTCTCAATAGTTCACGTTTGCAAGTCTCCTACTTACCAACCATCCTTGGCCGGAAGACAATCCTGTCCTAATTCACACCTGTTACAATTTGTGATGCGATTGAAATTCGACGCTCTCCAATCTAGAATCTCCATAAATATTTAAAATTGTCGTGATCCCGACCGAACAGCGGCAGGCCTCTAGGTTACGGCGCTCCAATTCTCCGCAACATGGTTAGTTCCCCCTCTTCCTTTAAGACTCAAACTTCAATTATTCCTTCATTGAAAGTTTGCACTTAAAGGCCTCGTGCTGAGCACACAGTGCTCAATTGCAGGAGTTCCATTTCTAGTACTGCTGCTTCTGATTTTGCCTTTCGATTTCTTTTATGTATTCGTGTTTCTTTCACATCTAGACCTGACACTGCGCTTGAGCTCACCAAAAGCCGTAGCTCTCTCGTTTGCAGCACAATTGAATTATCATTAAGCCAAAAGAATGTACGCGAACCGCATTGGCATAGGAGGAAGCAAGTGTAGGCTGATACGACCACATCCTTCAGGAGATCCTTATCTCTTTCCAGAAACTCTCTGACTCCAGTAGGTCGCACCCGAGTTCGACCAGATCATTTGCCAGATCCGGGAGTGTTCAAGTTGGTGAATCCGACAAGTCTAGTGAGAAATCGCTGCACGTCACGGCACCCGAGCAGTGTGACGGTAACCTCGAAGTATGCAAAGCATTCATGGTACTATGATCCTTGGCTTTCGAGGTACAGCCATCCAAGTTCCCTTCAGAACGCAGTAAGGAGAGCGATGTCATCGCTCTCCTTACTGCAAGAACTCTTACCTGGGCCACAACACTACTGAAGAACGGTTCACCCGTTAGTGCAAAACTCTGTTTAGAGACTTCGAGGAGGATGTTCTATAACCCCACCGGAGGACCTGGGTCTGTAATAAAGCTTCGCAATTTGCGCTGGGGGAATTGAGCTAGGACTCCTCCTTGACCACCGCCTATCCCAACCTCCGAGGGACCAATGCAAATTGACCGTCCACGCACTCTCGAGACGAAAGAGAGAAAAGAAAGGAGTTGTGCTGGATTTCATGTGGAGAGTGTGTGCACTTTCGGACTTCACATTCCTACCTGCGGGCAATTCTCGGGACAATCCAGAGTAGGGAGATCTGTTTCGGTTGCTAACCTCAAAGTTCAAATTTCTCCGGAGGGGTGCTCCCTTGGCGTTTTCATGATGAGACCAAAAGTATTCCATAGACACCTTTATTGACTTAGGTGCAGTTGGAGTTGTCTGGATCTTGGACTAGCCAGAAGATTAAAACTCCCATTTTCGCTTCTCAACCAGCGACTCGTTGTCCCGGCCGTGTACAGACTTTTGGTGTCGAGGAGATATCCACAAGACATCCCCGCTCAGAATCAGAATCAGAATCAGTTTGATTATCACCGGCATGTGACGCGAAATTTGTTAACTTAGCAGCAGCTGTTCAATGCAATATATAATCTAGCAGAGAGTGACAAAATAATAAGAAATAAAATAAAACAATAAATAAACAAGTAAAACAGTTACATATATTGATTTTTTTAATATGCAGAAACAGAAATACTGTATATTAAAAAAAGTGAGGTAGTATCCAAAGCTTCAATGTCTATTTACGAATCGGATGGCAGAGGGGAAGAAGCTGTTCCTGAATCACTGAGTGTGTGCCTTCAGGATTCTTTATCTCCTACCGGATGGCAACAATGTGAAAAGGGCATGCCCTAAGTGCTGGAGGTCCATGATAATGGATGCTGCCTTTCAGAGACACAGCTCCCTAGAGATGTTCTGGGTACTCTGTAGGCTAATGCCCAAGATGGAACTGACTAGACTTACAAACCTTCTGCAGCTTCTTTTGGTCCTGTGCAGCAGCCCATGCATGCCAAATAGTGATGCAGTCAGTCAGACTGCTCTCCACGGGCAACTATAGAAGTTTTTGAGTGTATTTGTTAACATGCTAGATCTCTTCAAACTCTTGATATAGTATAGCCACTGTCGTGCTTTCTTAATGACCACATCAATATAGTTGGACCAGGCTACATCCTCAGAGAGCTTGACGCCCAGGGACTTGAAGCTGCTCACTCTCTCCACTTCTGATCCCTCTATGAGGATTGGAATGCGCTCCTTCCTCTTACGCTTCCTGAAGCCCACAATCAGCTATTTCGTCTTACCAACGTTGAGTGTCAGGTTGTCGATGTGGTAGCATTCCACTAGTTGCCATATCTCACACCTGCAAGCCCTGTCGTCACCACCGGAAGTTCCTCCATCTATGGTTGCATCGTCAGCAAATTTGTAGATGGTATTTGAGCTATGCCTAGCCAGTGTGGAAACAATCTAGCTCCATGTCATTCCAGGTCGTCCCCGGCTGTCATCCCACAACCGGACAGTCAACTGTACTATTGGAGCTCGTCTAGGCTGCACAAACACGAAAAATACCACCAAAAGGGGCCCAAGACTCTTTACGAGTTATCCATTGAAATACCCATTGAGTTTACTTCTGCAACGATTTCAGTGATGACTTCCGACACGCCTTCCATGAATTCTTCTGAAAAAAAAAACACTTCCCGGAATATCTCCGACCCGCCTCCCGGATTAGTTAGCAAACACGAGGAAATCTGCAGATGCTGGAAATTCAATCAACACACACAAAGTGCTGGTGGAACACAGCAGGCCAGGCAGCATCTATAAGGAGAAACACTATCGAAGCTTCGGGCCGAGATCCTTCGTCAGGACTAACTGAAAGGAAAGAAGATTTCCTTTCAGTTAGTCTTGACGAAGTGTCTCGGACCAAAACGTCGATAGTGCTTCTCCTTATAGGTGCTGCCTGGCCTGCTGTGTTCCACCAGCATTTTGTGTGTGTTGTCCCGGATTAGTTGTTGAATTTCCACCTATAGCCCAGATTCATCTGATTTGCCTTGAGTACAGTACCTCGAAAATATTCAGATCTCTGGCTGTCTTCAGCAAGAAAAAGACCACCAGTGTACAAACTCTCAAGGACTATGACTGTGCTACGGATCTGCTGTTGTGTATTTGTCCTCCTCGGGGATCGCTTTACTCTATATCAGCCTCAGAGGGAAAAGGCCATGGAGGACTACGTCCCTCTGGAGTTCTGTGCTGTGGATATTTTCAACCACCCTCATTTCACACTGCTTTTCTTCATCGCCAAGAAGGATAGTGGACTAAGGCCCCACATTGTCTATGGGGTGCTAAATAAGATAACTGAGAAAAAACTGGTACCGCTTCCCTCTCATGAACATGGCTATTGAGTTATCCAGGGAGCTACAACATTTACCAAATTGGACCTCTGTACCGTCTAAACCTAATTTTCATTCGTGAGGGCGACGAATGGAAAACAGCATTCAACACAGCTGCAGGGCTCTAGGAATACTGGTCATGCATTTTGGGTTGTCAGACGCTCCAGCGGTTTGTCAATCCTTCACCAATGACATGCCCCAGAAGATGCTATGCCGTTAGCTTTGTCTGGCTAGACCAGGGGTTAACAACTTGCGGTCCACCGACAACTTGCTTAATGTTATTGTTACATGATATAGAAAAGCTTGGGAACTCCTGACGTAGACTACATGCTCATTTTCTTCCGCTCCATTCAAGAATACATCCATTATGTTCTGCAGATTCTACAAAAGCTTCTCGGGAATCAACCAATCGACAAACACCAGAAAAGCAAATTCCATGTATCAACAATTAGCTTTCTTTTCTGTTGTCTACTAACAGGTAAAGCCTGAAGCCGCAAATAGAGCCACAACCTACCTCCGTGAAACAACTCCAGCGGTTTCTAGGTTTTGCCAACATTTACAAGTGGTTCATCTTCAGTTCAGTGGTGGATATTGATGCGTCACTGTTACGTACCCGTGGGTATCTGGTACTTGTCACGTGACAGTGGTGTTGAAGGAATACTGGACTTAAGGTAGTGGTCTTGTGATGGTGGAGTGACGTCATTTCCCCGCCAGTAGAGGTCATGTGACTGTTTTTTTTTACAGGGTATTAAAGGAGGACCCCTCCCTGTGAGGAGGGGCAGTTCGAGGCTGGATTTGCCAGTTTGACTCCATGCCACTGAGTGGTCCAATATTATGACGCAGTTTGGTTGAAAGGTGAAGTTTTATTTAACGCCTAAAGTTTAAAAGGTCATTGCCGATAGTTTCTTTATAATACTGCCAGTTAAAAATCAGTGGAGAGTGAAGAACGGAGTTCGGGAGCTAAAAGATCGAAGAAAGTCGCTTTTGACGGTGAAACAGGTTCGACCTTGTTTGATCCTCATTCTGAAGGAATTCGTTGGCTGTGCTCGTGTTAACCCCTGTGAAGAGCAGGAAGGGTTGGGTACAGTTTTGTAAAGAAAAGGTCAGTGCCTTGAAGCAATTTCATTTTCATCTTCGTAAATTCTCTGGGAAAAGTATAGTTCGACTTGGAACCGCAACAACACGACGTGAAAAAGAATTTAAATCGTCTAAAAAGTCTCTCCTTTAATGGACTGTAAGCATTTTGAACTTTTGCAGTACTACTTTGAAGAACTGTTCTTGCAGCATCGCTCTAAGAACTGTTTTCGCATTATTCCTTTAAGAACTCTTTAAGGTGCGGCACAGCAGCTGATTTCCGGTTACGTTAGTGGTTTGTTTACTTTTGGGGATTTGTTTTTCAGTGCTTAATAAATGTTCTATTTGTTATAAAAAAGAACCCTGCCTCACTTATATATTTATTGTTGCTGAATCCTTAACATCACACATGGGTGTGGTAGGGACCATCGTGTCACAACGATCTGCCGCAGAAAACAACTTGCCCTGAAGCTGGAGGAGTGAGGCACTGGTTAGACAGAACGCCATCTCTCGGCAGTTCGAAGCATATAACAGGAACGCAGATTCCTCAGCTATAATTCCAGCTCGAGAGAGGTAGCGCCCATCTGCTGGTACATAGTGTCGATAGTGCACCGAGTGAAATTGTAACACAGAGCAGATCCACGAAATGGTCCTCCCTGATGTATCATTTTTCGCGAACGTGTTCTTTCGGTGGTGCTCAACCGAGGCAAGATTCGAACATGGTTAGACATCTAAGGGTCGCACGCACCCATGAATTCGTCAGGAGATGTTACTGGTGACTAGGCGTGACTAAAGATGTTCCGGAATATATCTTACCTTGTGATACCTGCACACGAAATAAAGAACCCGGAGCACAACCTCAAGGTCTGCTTCTGGAACCTCCACCACACTCTCCCATTGATGCTCGTCCTTGGTCATACATCTCTCTGGACTTTGGAGCTGGTCTTACGGAATTTCAGGCTAACACAATAATCATTCGCCAAGGTCTACCGCTTTGCCCAACTTCCTAAAGTCCCATGGGTTTTCGACACCGCCGAGCTCATGTTACAGCATGTTTTCAGGATTAATGGTTTTCCGCAGGACATCCTCTCCTGGCAAGCTGCTCAGGCTTCTTTATTTCGTGCTGCTGGATCAGACAGCATTCCTGGCAGAGTGCTCAAAGGGTGTTCAGACCAGCTGGCAGATGTTCTCACTGACATCTTCAACATCTCCCTGAGCAGGGCCGTCGTTCCAACGTGCTTCAAGGCAGCCGCCATCGCTCACGTGCCGAAGAAGTCTTCAGTGTCCTGCCTCAACGACTACTGTCCAGTTACACTCACATCCATCAACATGAAGTGCTTTGAAAGGCACGTCATGAGGCACATGAAGGTCCTGCTACCCCACCTCACTGGACCACCTGCAGTTCGCATATCTTCCCAACCGGTCAACAGACGACGCCACTTCCACCACCCTCCACCTGGCCCACACCCATCTGGACAAAAATGGCACGTACGCTTGAATGTTGTTTATAGACTCTAGTTCAGCATTCAACACAATCATTCCTCAGCACCTGATTGGAAAGCTGAAACAGCTGGGCCTGAACACCCCCCTCTGCAACTGGATCCTAGTCTTCCTGACCGGGAGTCCTCAGTCAGTCCGGATCGGGAGCAGTATTTCCAACACCATTACACTGAGCACGCCCCACCCCCTCGGATCTGTGTGCTCAGTCCACTGCTGTCCACTCTGCTGACCCACGACTGTGAAGCAATACACAGCTCGGATCACATCATCAAGTTCGCCGTTGACACGACCGTAGTGGGTCTCATCGGCAAGAACGATGAGTCAGCATACAGAGAGGAAGTGCAGCCGCTAACGGATTGGTGCAGAGCCGACATCCGGTCTCTGAATGTGAACTAAACAAAAGAGATGTGTTGTTGACTTCAGGAGAGCACGAAGTGACCACTCTCCGCTGAATACCGACGGCTCCACTGATGAGATCATTAAGTCTAATCTCAGTGCTTAAGAAGATCTCGGAGTTGATTGTTGTGGGTGTGGTTGTGGAGGCATGTGATAAAAGAAGCCGTAGTTAGCATGGTTTCCTCAAGAGAAATCTTGCCTAACATGTCTGTTGCAGTTCTTTAAAGAAATAATAGGCACGATAATCAAAGGAAATTTGGTTGATGTTGTGTACTTCGGTTTTTTTGAAGCCGATTGACAAGATGCCATACATGAGAGTGCCTAACAAGTTAGGAGCCCATGGTATTACAGGGAAGATTCCAGCGTGGATAAATCAGTGGTTGATTCAAAGGAGGCGAAGAGTGTGATAAAGGGAACCTTTTTTCGATGGCTGCCGATCACTTACACTCGTTACACCTCACACGGTCCTGATCTTTCAAGAATTTCAGGTTCCATGGCCACCATCATTTTATTTTTACCTTGTGTATCCAACCCATATACACCTCCATCCCCCACCAGGAAGGACACAAAGCTCTCCGATTTTCTTTCTGGACAACAGACCAAACCAGTTCCCCTCCGTCTAGCGGAGCTTTTCCTCACTCAATATAATCTCTCCTTTGGCTCCTCCCACTTTTTCAACAAAAGGGGTAGCCATGGGTACTCGCATGGCTCCCAGCAATCTCTGCCTGTTTGTCATCTACGTGGAACAGTCTATGCTCCAAGCCTACACTGATGACCTTCACGCACTTTTCCTACGCTACATCGACGACTGCATTGGTGATGCTTCCCGTGCACTTTATCTCCAACCTTCTGCCTCTCGATCTCACTGCCTTTATCTCCCGAGATAGCTTATCTACAGATAGCTATTACAAAGGAACGGACTCTCACAGCTACCTAGACGACACCTCGTCTTACCCTTCTACTTGAAAAAACGTTACTCCGTTCTCTCAATTCCTCTGTCTCCACCGCACCTGCTCTCAGGATGTGGCTTTTCATTCTAGAATGAAGTATATGCCCTGGTCTTTCCCCATCCGCCCGCCACCTTAGCAGGGATAGGGGTCTTCTTGTCCTCACCTACCACCCCACTCGACTCCGCGTCCAGCACAAAATTCTCCGAAACTTTCGTCACCTGTAACAGGATCCCACAGCCAAACATTTCTTTCCTCACACGATTTTTTTGTTTGCTTTCTGCCGGGTTCGTTCCCGACAAGACTCCCTTGTCCATTCATCCCTCCGCACTGATCTCCCTTCTGACACTTATCCTTGCAAGTGGAAGAAGTGTAGCATCCGTTCCTACTCTTTCTCACTCACTACCATCATGGCCCTAAGCAGTCATTCCAGGAAAGACAACACTTCACCTGTGAGTTTGTTGGGGTTATATACAATGTTTGGTCCTCCTGGTGTGTCCTCCTGAATATCGGTGAGATCAAAAGTAGATTGGGAGACTGCTTCGCCGTGTAACTACGCTCTGTCCGCCAGTAAAAGCGGGATCTCCCAGTAGCCATCCATTTTAATTCCACTTCCTATTCCCATATGTCCATCCATGGCCTCATCACCTGTTGTGGAGAGGCTACTCTTAGGCTGAAGGAAAACCACCTAATATTCCCTTTAGTTAGCCTCCAACAACGATTTCTCAAACGCTTGGTAATGTGTCGCACCGTCCCTTCACCATTTCCCTTCCTTTTTCGCTCACTTCATTTCCTTGTCCACCCATTGCCCAACTCCTCCCTCTTTTTCTTTCCTCCATGGCCGTCTGCCTCTTTCACCAGCCAACCTCCCAGCTCTTTACTTCACTACCACCTCCCCCCCCAAGATTCACCAAACACCTGCTGTTTCTCTTTCCCCACCCTCCACATTATAAATCTACTCCTCAGCTTATTTTCTACAGTCCTGCCGAAGGGTTTCGAACTGAAACATCGACTGTACTTGTTTTTTCCTTAGATGCCGCTTGACCTGCTGAGTTTCTCCAGCAATTTTTGTGTACTGCTTGGATTTCCAGCATCTGCAGATTTTCTCTTGTTTGCAAAAAGAAGCTAGAATCAGAATCACAATCAGCTTTACTATCACTGAAATGCAATATGTCGTGGAGCAGGAGTGCCTTTTGGTGATTTTTCTTTGCAGCCCCTTCATCTGATTTCGGATTGTCCTGTTGCCTTATGTTATGTGGGAGATGTATATTATATAGATGCATGGATGAATGAACTTAGCCAAGCATGTCTTTAACACCTTCAACTAAACTGCTCAGCAAATCTATTGGATGATGTTTGCTTTCCTCATCAATATGCCTCCAAGATGTCGTTATTTGTTTTTTTTTTAGGCTCATTTAACGTCTTTTCTTGCATACATTGCTGTGGATGATGAACTAGCACTTTGACCAAAGATCAAACAATGTGCTGTACTCCTCTCCGTCATCACAGCTATTTTAATGTGATATTTATTTTGCAAAAAAAAAAAACTGTTCGTACATTTGTTCATATTGAAACCATTTATATCAGGATCTCTACTGCATACTTATTAATGAAGCCTCTTCTTTCCCCGTCTCTGGAAATGCCGCTCGTTAACTCCTCGCTAAGAACCTTTGGATTCCAAGGCGAGAAACCCAACTTTCTTAGGATTGGTACATCTCGGGTGTACAGGACTTTGGTCCCCCCCCCTCATAAATCCCTGAGGTTCTGATGTTTCGCCAACCCAAACCCTGGTTTGTGTGAATACTATGTGATTTCACTCGGGCGATTGCACACCGGATACAATTATAAAGAAGTGTATTTAAGAATGTTACCTTAAGGAAAAAATAATTAAAGGAAAGAAAGGGAAAACATCCAAAAAACACCTTGTGCAACAGGCATGGACGCCACAGCTATCTTCACTCCTGAATTCTTCCAGCTCCACGCAAATAAAGCTCCCCATACCACTGTTAGAAACAGAAACAGAAAGACCTATAGTAAAATACAGCTCATTTGGCCCACAATGATCTGCCGAACATGTACTTACTTTTGAAATTATCTAGTGTTACCCATGGCCCTCTATTTTTCTAAGCACTATATACCTATCCAGGAGTCTCTTAAAAGACCCTATCTTATCTGCCTCCACCACCATTGCTGGCAGCCCATTCCACGCGCTCAATACTGTCTGCTTAAAAAACTGGCCCCCTGACATCTGCTCTGTACCAACCTCCAAGCATCTTAAAACTGTGCCCTCTCTTGTTCGCCTTTTCAGCCCTGGGAAAAAGCCTCTGACTACCTTCACGATCATTTCCTCTAATCATCTTATACATCACTATCAGATCACCAGTTATCCTCCGCCGCCTCAAGAAGAAAAGGCCAAGTTCATTCAACCTTTTTTCATAAGGCATGCTCTCTAATCCTGTCAGGAGGGGTCGGTTGCGGTAGGACTCAAGTGCAGACCAATAAATGTTCTTTTACCAGGATTTTATTAGCGACCACAAGGGCAACAGTCTTTTCACACCAGGAGGCAGGCACGAAGCCGGAATGGTAGGCGGAGGTCTTACCCGGGAAAGGCTGTACGGCGAGGGCAGACGATTACGGGTGCTTCAGGCTAGAATCAGGTTCCAAAAAGGCAGAATCCGTAAACACAGAATTCAACAATTTCCGTTGGCAGTAGTCACTACAGCAGGCTGGAACGACTCAGTTCAGGACTGGGACGAACAGGCAGAGAGTGTGAGTCGAGGCAGGGTTTAAATGGACCGGGTAATGAGCGAGAACAGAAACAGGTAGGTGCTATTGAGGAGATAAGTGGGTAATTGGTGAGAGTCCAATTAGGGAAGGCGTTGGCTCAAAGCCCACATGGCCAGGTGAAAGAAGGTAGAATTTAAGGGCTGACGTGGTCCAGAGCTATCAGCAGAGCCCCTTTGACCCAGTGTTCAGGCCGGATCCTTAACAAATCCAGGGTCTAGCCTTGTAAATCGCCTGTGCACCCTTTCTATGGTTTTTGCATCGTTCTTCTCGTGAGGTAACCAGAACTGAGTGCAGTGCTCCAAGTGGGGTTTGACTAGGCTCCTATAGCTGTGTATTACCTCTTGGCACTTAAACTGAATCCCAGGTTTGATGATGGTCACTGCACCGTATGCCTTGTTAACCACAGGGTCAACCTGCGCTGCAGCTTTGATTGTCCCATGGATTCGGAACCGAAGATCCCTCTGATCCTCCACAATGCCAAGTGTCTTACTATTAATACTATATTCTGCAATAATATTTGACCTGCCAAAATAAACTACCCCACACTTACCTGGGTTGGACTCCGTCTGCCACTTTTCAGCCCAGTTTTGCATCGTATCAATGTTCTGCTGGAACTTCTGATAGCCATCCACACTATCCACAACAGCCTCAGCCTTTGTGCTCTCCAGAACCTTCTCCCTTCCTGATTGGCTAATACCACATTCCTAAATTGAACTGAGATCAAACCCAAATAGGCTGAAAGCAGACTTCTCTTACAGAACTGCTAAAATGAAATGCCTATAGCATAACAATTAACAATGTTTACCAGGGCGTTACATGAACAACATTACCTGTCCTTCTCGATTCTCCTCCGTGAATAAAGTAGACGCAAAGATATGTCCTAAAACACAAATATTTCCTCGGTGCTTCTGTTAGGACACAACATAAGAACGTATGGAATAGGAGCAACAAAAGTTCTCCTGGCCCGTTGAGCCAGCTCCGCCATTCAATTTAATTTGTCTGATATGGCCGTGGACTCATCTCAATCCACCTGCATTCTCCTGTTAACTCCTCTGCAATAGAACCATAGAACATTACAGCACAGTACAGGCTCTTCAGCCCTCCATATTGTGCCGACGCATATAATCCTTAACAAAACGTACTAAACCCACACCTTCCCATAACCCTCCATTTTTCTTTCATCCATGTGCCTGCCCAAGTGGCTCTTAAATACCCCTAATGTTTTAGCCTCCACCATCATCCCTGGCAAGTCATTCCACACACTCACAACCGTCTGTATAAAAAACTTACCCCTGATGTCTCCTCTAAACTTCCCTCCCATAATTTTGTACATATGCCCTCGGGTGTTTGCTATTGGTGCCCTGGGAAGCAGGTACTGCCTATCCACCCTATCTATGCCTCTCATAATCATGTAGACCTCTATCAAGTCCAATCTCATTCTTCTACGCTCCAAAAAGAAAAGTCCCAGTTCTGCTAACCTTGCTTCAAATTAATTGTTCTCCAAACCAGGCAACATCCTGGTAAATCTCCTATGCACCCTCTCCATAGCTTCCACATCCTTCCTATAATGTGGTGACCAGAATTGAACACAATACTTTAAGTGTGGTCTCACCAGTGATTTGTAGAGTTGGAACATGACCTCTCTATTCTTGAACTCAATCCCCCTGTTAATGAAGCCTAGCATCCCATAGGCCTTCTTAACTACGCTATCAACCTGCGCAGCGACCTTGAGGGATGAATAGATTTGAACCCCAAGGACGCTTTGTTCATCCACACTCTTAAGCAACTGACCGATAATCCTGTACTCGGTCTTCTGGTTTGTCCTTCCAAAATGCATCACCTCACACTTATCCGGATTGAACTCCATCTGCTATTTTTCTGCCCAACTCTGCAGCCGGTCTATATACTTTTATAACCTTCGACGACCTGCAGCTCCTTCCACAACTCCTCCAATCTTCATGTCATCCGCAAACTTCTTCACCCATCCTTCCACCTCTACATCCAGGTCATTTGCAAAAATCGCAAAGAGCAGGGGTCCCAGGACAGATCCCTGCGGCACTCCACTAGTCACCAACCTCGAGGCAGAATACTTTCCTTTCACAAACACCCTCTGCTTTCTTCCTTTAAGCCAATTTTTTATCCAAGCAGCAAAGGTTCCACTTATCGCATGCCTCACGACTCTCTGGATGAGTCTCTCCTGAGGGACCTTGCCAAATGCCTTGCTAAAGTCTATGTAGACCACATCCATGGCCCTACCCTCATCAATATCTTTTGTTACCTTTTCGAAAAACTCAATCAGGCTCTTGAGGCAGATCTTCCCTTCACAAATCCATGTTGACTATCCATGAGTAGACTGTACTTCTCCAAATGTTCGTAGATCCTATCCTTAAGAATACTTTCCAGTAGTTTGCAGACCACCGACTTAAGAATCACCGGCCTATAGTTGCCAGGTTTCTCCCAATTACCTTTTTTAAACAAAGGAACTACATTTGCCAATCTCCAATCCTTCGGCATTTCCTCTGTAGCCAAAGAGGATTCAAAGATCATAGCTAATGCTCCAGCGATCTCATCTCTCAATTCCCACAATGACCTGGGATGTATCATATCCGGCCCTGGGGATTTATCAATTTTGATGTTTTTAAGAAGATCCAGCACTTCTTCTTCCGTAATCTCCACATTGTCCCGCAAACCGGCTAGCTCTATTTCGACCTCACCCTGATCAAGATCCTTTTCACTTGTGAGTACTGAAGCAAAGTATTCATTTCGGACCTCCCGAACCTTCTCCGCCTCCAGGCACATGGTGCGTTCTTTATCCTTTAGCGATCCCACCTTCGTTCTCGTCATCCTCCTTTTCTTGGGGTTCTCATCAATCCTACATGTCAAGGCCTTCTAATGTCCCCATTAGAACTCTCCTAAGTCTTTTCTTTAGCTCCATCCTGGCTACAGTATATTTCTCATAAGCCCCTCCTACTTCCTGCTTCTTATATCAAACATATGCTTCCTTTTCCCTCTTGACGAGTTGCCGCACGTGTTTCGTTAGCCACGGTTCCCTTTTCCTACCATTTTTTCCTTGCGTCACTGGGACAAACCTATTCTGAGCCCAGCTCAAGTGGTCCCTAAACTTCTTCCACATTATTTCTGTGCTTTCCCCTTGACTATCTGTTTCCTATTTACTCTCGCTAGTTCCTGCCTCATCCTTTCAAAGTTAGCCCTTCCCCAGTTAAGCACTTTAGCATTTCGTCTGATTTTATCCCTTTCCATAGCTATGCTGAAGCTAACGGTGTTGTGGTCACTCTGCCAAAATGCACCCCCACCAAGAGGTCTGTCACCTGACCAGGTTCATTACCCAGAACTAGATCCAGTATAGACTCTCCTCTCGTCGGCCGGTCCACATACTGTCTCAGGAATCCTTCTTGAGCACAACTGACAAATACAACACCGTCTATCCCCCTTGCCCTCAGGAGATGCCAATCAATATGAGAGAAGTTGTTTGCTATACAAACATTTATGTGAATGGCTCCTTAATATATCTAGCCTAAACTGTTTCCTTTGACAGAGAATTCCACTGAGAATTCACTATTCTCTATGAAAAAGCAGTTTCTCCTACTTCTCGCCCCCAAGCTATATTCCTTCGAATATTAAGGCTATGTAGCTCAGTTCTATTCTCACTTAGCAGTGAAGAAAAAAGGATAACGACGCTCCCTGAGGACTCTGTTGTAAAGTTATTTCATGCTCATTATTTAACACAATTTATTTATATCTGCAGTTGACAGTTCCTGATATTTAGAGTGTACCAGCACTGCTCTTTAGATTTGCTGAATGTAACTGCAGAAAAAAAGAATGTCAGGGTTATATGTGGTGACACATATGCACTCTGATAATAAATTTACTTTGGACTTTGAGTGCAATCAACTTTCCTGTTTTATCTATCCTTTCATAGTTGTACTTGTTTCTATAAGATCCCCTTTTGTTGCTTTAACTTCCAAGTGGTGTAGTCCCAGGAAACTCAATCACTTCTCAAAAGGAAACACCTTCATCTCAGGAAGCAACCTGCTGAAGATCTTCTACAACATACTACAAATGCAGTATATCTATCCTCAAGTAAGATTGGAACTGGTTCACTCCTCGAGGTGCGGATTCTATAATACTCTGTACAGCCTCAGCATAAGTCCCTTGCTCTTAAATTGAATTCCTCTAGCAATGAAATCCAACATCGCACTTAACTGTTGTACCCGCAAAACAACCACGAGCCTTTCATCCATAAGCCCTCCCAAGTCTCTCTGCAGTCTTTCAACATTGACCATGGTGCTACGGTATCGTAGCAATTAGACCGAGGCAATTAGAGCTAGAGGCGTCGGAGCTCCGACTTCAGTCTCTGCGTTCTTTGTTCGTCCTTACGTGCAACCCATTTCCTCTGGATCTCTTACACAATCCAAAGACGTACGGCGTAACTGAATTGGTCAATGTAAATTGTCCTGTTATTACTATAGTGTTAAATCAGTGTTGTCGGGGCTTGCTGGATAGTGCGGTCAGAAAAGCCGGAAGGCCTTATTCCTCGCTGTATCCCTAAAAGAATAAATACATAAATTGTCATAATAATCTAATCGCATTTACAGATGAGATAATTTGTTCCTGCTCCTAATTCATATGTTCTTATTTTCTGTAAGGCCCCGGGGGGGGGGGATGCTTGTAAACCCATCACAATATACTTTGAAAATGAGACAGCATATTGGCATATGGATATACCGCAATTCGGAAAATGTGTAATTTCGGTGGTTGAAGGTTGGATTGAATTATTCTTCGACATTGGCAATTTAATTAAAAACGTTTCGTCACCATACGAGGAGGCACAATGATTGGACTGTTAATTGTGATGCGTTCTCCGAATTCTTGACATTTATATACTTATCAATCAGCTGATTGGCCTACGGTTCGAAAGCTCAGCTTTGATGTGTGGAGAAAATCTGATGGCTGATTGGTTGTGCGGCGCACTTCGCGCGTTGTGGTGCCCCCATAGGTTCATAAAGGTGATCAGGGTCCAGATGATTGTTTACAGAATTGTTCGCGGAATATCTCACTTCTAAGAATTCTCTTGCATGCCGTGTGTTTGTTTGCTCCATGACTCAATTCATGGAGTTCAGCTCAAAGGGACTCAAATGGGTTCGCCCATCTAAGGGTTTAGAGCGAGGTAATTATGCAAAAGTTAGAATAGACGATGATGCATAAAATTTGGGTCAGTTACGTTGATGATACCTATATGAACCTATAGAATAATCAACGAAATCAAAATCTGCGGATGCTGGAAATCCAAGCAACATATCCAAAGTGCCGGAGGAACTCAGCTGGCCAGGCAGGATCTATAAAAACGATCATAGTCGATGTCTCGGGGCGAGACTCTTCATCAGGATTAGAACAAAAAAACGATGAGGAGTCAGAGTTAGAAGGTGCACCGCGCAGGAAGAAACTCAAACTAATCAACAATGTGTTCGACGATACTAAGCTCACAATGGAAACAGAACCTGAAGGGAAACTAACCTTCCTGGATTTGCTCGTCAGCAGAAACACGAACAGCAGTTTGGAATCTTCCATTTATCGTCAGGGGAAACACGAAATCAGATCCTAAATTGCCACAACAACCACGGAAGTGTACATGAACATTCACTTCAAAACTTTGTTCTGTAGAGCAGGGCCACAATGCATCGCGGCGGAAGTAGAGGTGTGAGAGGATATTTGTGTTTTACAGAATGGATAGTATTCGTTCGAAACGGATTTCCGAGGAACTGCATAAGAAGATGCCTACCAGGTCGACAATGTAGCAACCAACAAGTGTCCAAACGGGTTTTCCTGTCATATATATGAAATATCTCCAAGCTTGTGAAGCTCGAAGAACATAGAATTTCGGTCGCGCGTAATTCAACCCCGAAGTTGAGGTAAGAACTTTCCTGAACAAGAGAACGATCCAGCTATTAGACAAGATGAGTGACAGCAATGGCTAATGTAATGGTTTCTCAGTAGCAGAAATATTTGGGTTATGATTAGAGATAACGCGCCTTTGCAAGGTGGGCTTATCCAATGAGGGGATGTTGTTCTTTCTTGTGGGTGTGGGAACAGGAATTTCGCGGTCTTTTGCCTGGGAGAGAAGAGGAGCGAAGACGCAAATGGACGGAGTTGGTAGAGTTGGTAGTCCGTTGAATGGAGAGGACTTGGAGCAAGGGTACAAAGGTCAGCGAAGGTCAGACCTATCAGCTCCAACGTTGCGCATTAAACTATTTCATGAGAATGGGTTATTTTCTGTTTTTGGTTTTTTTTGCTGATCATATAGTCAAGTTAAGAATTATAAAGCTCAATCTTTTAATCGAATATTGTGTACTGTTTGTTATTTCATGGTACTGGTTTGTAACAGGGGATGTTTCGCGCAGCATCCACGCAAACAAGTTCTTATAAGTTTGGCCGGGCCGTGGACTGTCTTCTCAGATTCAGCCACTAGCTGAATCATGAGTTACAAATGTGGGGGCTTGTCCAAGATTGATTTCTTTGGATGCTGTGTGATTACCCTGAGCATTGATCCAGTGGGGTAGATATTCGTACTCCGGATTAATTGTTAATTCGCCTGTTAAGTATTGTTAAAGTTGCGATTTTCGGCGGAGGTTTGATAAAATGTCGGGCACCACTCTCATTTAATGCAGACCAGCACAGACACAGCGGTAGCTGGGGGCGGAGCTTTCAAACAGTGTTCTATCGTTTCTCAGGAATCAGGGAAAGGAGTAGACCGATTTGGAAGTCTAATTCGTCGATGGCCCCCAGTGAAGAGTGAGAATTCTGAGTTAGTATCCGCCTTTACCTCTCTGGCGTTAAAATGGGTGGTGTTGGATAAGCTGAGTGACTACCTCTACGGGGCCAAAATTGAGGTGAGAACGGACAGCAACCCCGTAACTTACATACAGATTTCGGCGAAACTGCATGCAACAGGCCATCGATGGTTGGCGGCTATGATTTCATCCTGAAGTACTGGCCGGGAATCAGGAACATGGATGCTGATGCTTTGTCCCGACGGGCGCATGAGGGACTGGACAGGGTCGAAGATTGCGTGAGCATTTCTGCCACGGTGGTGAAGGTATGTCAGTTTGCATCACCGTGAAGGCAGAGGGAAAGGAAGGGAAGGGTCGAGCGGTGGATCGATTTGGAGCTTCCGATTACGCCATGCCCCAGGGTTACTGTAACCTGATTATTTTGAAGACAAATCAACTGCCGGAATTGATTTCTGGGGACGTGGCAGCTGCTCACTTCCCAGGCATCCGTATCATTTATTTAGCGGTTAAAACGGGATACATGGCTCGGGCAGAGAAGACGAAACAGGCGACAGTGCCTCCATTACTGAGAGCATGGCCTCGGTTTGAGTTGCGGAACCAGTTCGTATAGCGGATCACGTCACACCCGGACGGACCTCGACGTTGCCAACTGGTTCTGCCTGAGAAGTATCGGAGGGTTGCATTGAAGAAACTCCATGATGATTCTGGACATTTGGGCACTGAAAAGACCAAGGGTTTGCTCAGAGAGCGGTTTTACTGGACCCGAAGGAAGTCGGAGGTCGAAGAATACTGCAAGTTGTGCAAGTCAGCTCCCTTGTCCCACTTGTAGAGTGCGGGGCCATGGACCCGGTGTGTATGGATGTCCTGTATGTATTTGCTAGCAACGCGGTGAATGTTTTAGTCATCACGGGCAACTGCACCAGATATACACAGGTTTTTCCTACCAAAGAGTAGAGGACGTCCACTGTGGTCAAAGAGTTATGTGAGAAATATTTCATTTATTATGGACCTTCCAGGCGGATACATTGTAATAAAGGACGGGATTTCGAGAGCAGACACATTCATGAGTTTCTGGAAATGCGTGGAGTCGAGATTTCGATGACCACGCCCTATCATCCGCATGGCGATCCACACCCCGAGAATTTTAATCGGACAGTGCTAGACATGTTCGTGACCTTGGAGATAAGCAAAAAAAGAAAAAAAAACACGTGGAGTCAACAGTTTGGACATCTGGTCCACAGTTATAACTGCACCGTAAATGAAGCTACCGGGTACTCTCCATACTATCTGATGTGTGGGCGCTAACCGAGGTTGTTTTGGAACAGACTAGGGTGACTTACCACCGAAGACTTATCTGAAGTATGTGTCTCACATGAGAGGAGAGCTGAAAAAAGGCTTATAAATTAGTTGGGGTCGTGGCTGCTAAGCAGAATAATGGAAATAAGAGAGGCTACGATCAAAATGTATGGCTTTTCAAATTCCTTCCGTGAGACTGAATCCTCATTTGTGGCACCCTGCAGAACGTAATTTGGCGGAGTGGTGGGCGGCTAAACCAGATGTGGCGGAGAGTAAATGCCAGTTTTCCGGGTGAAACCAAAGGATGGGAATAGGCCTGTCAAGATTCTCCATTGGAATCACCCGCTGCCCTGGGCCATGAGGTGCCCCTGGGATCCAGTGACCGACTTGGAGACGATACCTAATAAGAGGTATCTGTGAGAACGCGGGCTGACTGCAGGGCCCACAGCAGGAGAGGTTAGACCGGCCCCCACACCGAGGGGGATACAGATTCGGAGGATGTGGACCTGAATATGTCATATATGCTGAATAATGCTAATTCCCCATTGATGGAGGAAGATTGGGGTGGAGGTGGTATCTGTGGACAGCCTGGATTGCAACGGGACCCTGCAAGTGATGAAGCAGTGTTTGGCTACGGGACCGAGGGGCCCAAGCTGCAGGTGGGCATGAGTCCGGGGAGGACTTGCCCGTTAGACCGGAAGTATCGCCAGTAGTATCTGAACATGAAGATTTAGGTGAGGTGGTACAAAGGTTTTAGAAAATTAGGAGGCCACCGGAAAGGCTGGCCTACGTAGCACCGGGGGCAGACTGTGACACCTACCGTTTTGGGGAGCAATGCCACTGCATTTTACAGCTGGATTTGACTTTGTGTTTTGTAGGAAGTGTTGGCAAATTATCTCAACGTCATGAGGACATAACTAAATGTAACGCTTTGTCAGGTTTTCCTGCTAATGTAACGGTTTCTCTGTAGCAACAATAATTGGGTTATGACTCGAGATAACAGGGCTTTGGGATATGGGACTATCCAATGAGAGGGATGTTATTCTTTCTTGTGGCTATGGCAGCAGGGATTTTGTGGTCTTTTGCCGAGGAGAGAAGACACAAATGGGTAGTGTTGGTAGACTGCTGGACGGAGTAGATTGGGAGTGAGGGTCTGAAGGACAGCAATGCTCGGAGGAGGTCAGTGGTGGACAAACGGACTTACCAGTGAGCTCAAACGTTGCGCATTAGACTGTTTCATGAGAATGAGCCTTTTTCTGTTTTTGTTACTTTACTAACAATATAGTCAATTTAAGAATTATAAAGCTCAATCATTTAATAGCATGTTGTGTATTATTTGTTATTTCGTGGTATTGATTTGTAACAGGGGACATATTGCGCAGCATCCATTCAAACAAAATTTCTTCAGTTTGGCTGGACCGAGTACTGCTCTAAATTGAGCCGTTAGCCGAGCCGAAATTTACACACTCTACAGCTTTTGCCTCGTTATTCAGAATAGTAAACACATTTTAATGAGAAGGTTTCCGAATTAAATTTGATTGAAGAGCTAGTAGCAAATTATCTACACTGTTTTACAGCAAACCTTGCTTGAAGGAAAAAAAAATCCTTTTTTCGAAGAAATCTCGTCAGACAAGAACAGTTCCAGGAAAATTTGACCGTTTCATTGTCACCTTTAAAAATACCAGCGATTTATTACAGATTGATGTTAATCCTTAAAATTATCCATCCATCCTTGTAAAGATCAAGCTGATTTTGCTAATCATAATCTACATTCTTAACACGTTTCTAGCAACTTAAGCAGCATTTCCACAAAGGTGGTTATAGCTGGGTGGGGGAGGTGTAGGTTGGTTATAGCACTGTACTCAACAGTGGTAGGTAAAGTTTCCGTTTAAGGAATTGAAGGAACATAGCTGACGTCAGGAATTTACTGAGCAAAAAGACTAATCCAGAATAATTCCGAGAACTTTATATTCTGATGTTAGCTGTTTACTATACTAACGATTTGATAAAAAGCTGGATGTTGAAATATCATTGATATTAGATGCTAGAAAACAATTAAAAATGTACAACTGTGCTATCATAAAATAAAAACGAATTGCAATGCTAAAACGAATAACCTTGTTTTTAAAGGGAAATGCAAAGACTTGGACAATGACAATAGGCTCAACATTACTGTTTACATTGTAGAGGGTGAATATGCAGAGGGATGCTAGCACGTTTCACTGGTTATGCAACATCTTGAACATGAACATTTAACAGCTTGCTTTAACAAATTTCTCTATATAAAGTTTTTCTTTCCTACCTACAGGTATATATTTTTTCTCATATGAATAGATTCAGTTCGAGCACCGAACACAGAATACGGAATAGTACAGCACAGTACAGATCACATGACCGACGATGTTGTGTCGAACTATATAAACCTTCTTACTGCACTTTTCTCCAATGCTGCTCATAGCCCTCAAGTTTACGCACAGAGGAAAGGAGATGTCAGGGGTAAGGTTTTTACTCAGAGAGTGGTGAGTGCGTGGAATGGGCTGACGGCAACGGTGATGTAGGCGGATACGATAGGGTATTTTAAAAGACATTTAGAGAGGTACATGGAGCTTAGTAAAATAGAGGGCTGTAGGTAAGCCTAGTAATTTCTAAGGTAGGTGCATGTTTGGCGCAATCCTGTGGGCCGAAGGGCTTGTATTGTGCTGTAGGTTTTAAATGTTTCTATGTGTCTACATCCATGTGCTTCAGAGTACTTTTAATGTCTCTGTTGTATTAGCCACACCACCACCCCAGCAGTGCGTCCCATGAATTTACAACTATGTAAAAGTAAATAGTGATATTCCATCCACACTTTATTCCAATGACCTTGAAAGTATACCTTCTTCTATTAGACGTCGCCCCGGGTGGGTGGTGGGGGCACGTGCATTTCTTTTCCTCGTTGCTCGGGCTTGTGGAATTGCTTACTGGGAATAATTATACCTGAGTTACTTTCTAGTTTGGAAATGTTTCTACATTCACAAAATAACATGAAATGTCGTTATGACATCAAGTGCAACGGATGGATTCAATGTTGTTATTAGCTGCTACTGATTTTCCAACTTGCTTTATTTTTGACAAACATTTAACTCTTTACTTTTGAGTTAAAATTTGTCTCAGCTAATGGGTTATGTCAGGGTTATGCGCATTGTCGTAATCCGCCAATTCACACTGAAGCCAAGATAACCGTTGGCATGCAGTACTTATATGGTAGTCTTCTGAAGAATTTAGTGATGTTCTATAATCAAGTCAGGAGATACATACATTTCGCATTTGACGGCGGCAAGCAGTGCTACAGATGACGAGTATGATGTAACTCCATCTACTACCATGTGGTCAACAATCTATATTAAAATGGTAACTATAAGAATCTAGAAATAGGAATAAGGTATAGGCTACTACCATTATTTCGATATCCCTCTCAAAGTCAAATTCTTAAGAATTTATAACATGTTAGCTGAGTTACTTCTGTCCACCATCTCCTTGCACATAGTTGCACTTGTCTAGAGTAGTCCCATTCATACACATTTCTTTTGTGGTGTTCTATTCCTTGACAAATTAGTCACATGCCCAGATGCCTCTTAAATGCTGTGAGGGTATCCACCCTCATCTTCTCTAAGGGCAGCGCTTTTCGCATTCCATTCATCCTCATGTATTTCTTTCTGAGGGCATGAAGCTAATACCTATCAGATTACTTCTAATCTCCTATCTCTCACTTTTTCCCTTAAATATTCATTTCTTGGACTTTTCTAACAAGCACAACGAAAATCTTAACATTCTCTAACATGTCTATCATCATCAGTCGTTATATACACATTGGTCAAGTGGCGTCGCAGCCTCTTTTGTCCTAGGAAAGACAAAGGCAACACATTCAAAATGCACTTATAAAATAAATTCCCTTTCCAAGTGAAGTCTTACGCAGCCTCCCCGCAGAGATGTTATGTCCTTCTTTAGAGTAATCATAATTAAAGGCCTGTTATATTTCTATTGTCTCATTTTCCCCCAAACTGACGCTTATGTTACTGTTTTCCACGCTTCATGATTTATTTCTAGCCAATTTTGAAACTACATTTCAAAATACTACTTGATCTAGTTTTTTTTTAAATTGCAGAATGGGCCAAACGATTTTCTAGCATTGTCTCCAGAATTACCTGAGCCATTCCGCTCAGTATACATGTTGATTCTAGAGAGTGACTATAGTAGTAAAGAATGAAGCCACCTTTTACTTTCAGACTTGTGGTCTAACTTATCTTCATTATTTATTCAGTTATTGCTGATGTACAGCAGGAATCATTTTACTGAATCTAACAATTTGTTACTTAAAAACAAAACAAATGCCCTCCATATCTTTTCTGAATCTTCGGGAACTCAAAATAAATCACAGAGTTTCTAGTAAACATACTTTTATATTTCTCTGCTTTGACCTTTGTACTATTTTCTTCTTACTTGGTCTAAGCAAATAGCTCTTATGATATGTCATTATATGCTACTTCAGGTAGGTCTAAATAAATGACTTAACATTGAACATCCAAGAACAATTACTGAAACGTTTTTTTTTTCTTTGCCGCTTTTTATTTCAGCTTCATTCAAAAAACTACTCACAAAATTATCTATTTTCAACAGTTTTTACTTTTTAAGGGAAAGTGCAATGGAGCATACTTCAAAACAACAAAATCACGTATACATAAGAACTTAATGCATAAGAAACTCAATTAATTACCCCAAAATAGGCTTTGGTCATTTTCCCCTCTCAGCTCGTCACAGGAAGTCGAATTAGGTACTTCAAAAAAAAGGGATTATCTGTGTAAGTTATCGCTGTAAGCTTACTTAAACATCCCTCAGCAGTCTTTCTTTAGAAAGCAGAAGTTGTGGTTAGGCATTTCAGAAAAACAGTGAGAAATATTTTTATTCATATGGCAGGGATCTTACATATTTCGGTATGATAGTTGTGGAGGCCAAGTCGTTCAATATACTTAATAAGGAGGCAAATTTCATGCCACTGAGGTCATTAAGAAGTAAGGTGGTAAAGTGGAAATATAATATTGAGGCTGTTCCATGACAAAAGCGAACTGGCTTGAAGGTGAGAATAGACCACTATGTTCATATTCACTTCGTTTCCACCATTCTAACAAAATCACTCGAAAAACCTTCTCTGGCTCGTCTGAAGCACAACAGCAACGCTGCTGTACGTTATATTGGAGACATTTTTCTTGGTGTTCATGCTTTAAAGCAAAGTTTCGTCCATGATGAAATATAAACTTTGCTACTATGAATAAAAGTTTTGGAATTACAACTCGATCATTGTTCTAGATGCAAGAGATATAGTCTGGAAGCCACGTAGGTATCATCCTTTTTCGGAAGGAAATTAATGGATGGCAAATGGACCAATGGAAAATCAATCTGAAGAATGTCTGTAGCAAGACAGGACCTCTTCTGAACAACATTACATACTGTTGATCACTCGTTAAACATAGAGCAAAACTGCATTCCAATGCTCTATTTAACAACTAGATCATCAGCACTGATGTCATTCAATGGTAGTGTAGGCTGACATGTCGACAGAAATAGAAAATCACTCTTGGATGAGGCCGGTGATAAACGAACCGTATAATGACAAGGATCAAAATTAGCCAGCATACGGCCAGCTTTATAATAATTTTGTGATTCATTTCCAACAGATCTTCTACTAAAGACAACGTTGGAATCCCTCTGCGTACAGCAACAACACGCTGCAGAATTCTGATAAATAGAATTACTTCGATCTTGTTTACATTTGAAGACAACCAATAAAATATTTATAAGAAGAAAAATGAGGCTTGTTGATCCAAATAAAAATATTAAATATATATTAAGATCTGAAAAATATGTTACATTTTTCTGATTTTTTGCAGGCTCTGAAGGGCTTCCACTGCTGTTCGCTGTGATCGATAAGCATATTGTAACTGAGCTTGAGAGACTTGGTTGACCACTGTCTTTCACCAGGACTACCAAGTTTTGTATAGCGCTGTCGTCAGTGACAAAAGATTGGATTGTTCTGATTTCTCCAGTGTGACGGCCCATGATGAAAAGACTAAGATCGGTAGCTTCAATTATCTCAAAGGAGAGCCGCGCATTTTGTCCAGAATCCTTGTCATTTGCGATTACCTTCGTCACCAAGGAATTTGGGAATATTGAATGTGGGACTATTGAGAATGCTGCTAGAACTTTTCCACGCGGGTGGAGAAATTATTATTGGAGGATTGTCGTTTTGATCCAAGATTATAATCTTAACAATAGCAGTGTTGCTCAGTGGCGGGGATCCAGCATCACGGGCTAAAATTGTGATTTGAAAATTCTTTACTTGTTCATAGTCAAAGGAACGCAGAGCGAATATGCTCCCGCTTTTCGAACTTACCGCAAAGGAAGAAGGCTCAGACAATGGTTGTGGCTTGTTTTCCAGTATAGAGTAGAAGACATCACCATTGTTTTCCAAATCAGGCTCCAACGCGGTAACTGAGAAAATAGATCGGCCTGGAACATTGTTCTCCATCAGATAGACATCGTATGAGGACTGCACAAAATGTGGAGCATTGTCATTTATATCGGAAACTGAAACGCTGATGGTTTCAATTATAGTAAGAGAGGGCGATCCAGCATCCCATGCTGTAATTGATATGTTATAATGTGAAATTGCTTCACGATCAAGTTTCTTTCCGGTCATAATTTTATAGTGATTCGGCAAAATCGTATCAATCGTAAATGGACTATTTTCTGAAATCTGACAGTGAACGAGCCCGTTTTCCCCAGAGTCTCTATCTGTTACTTCAAATACAGCAATTACACTACCCACTGTCGCATTCTCTGAAATCAGATTCTTTACTGAAGTCAGTTTTATTTCGGGAGCATTATCATTCGCATTAACAACAGTAACCAAAACCTTAGCATGTCCCACATTTGGCAGGTTGTCCACAGCTTGTACATCAAGCTCGTAATCAAATGTTGTTTCAAAATCTAGTAAGCCGTTAACTTTGATCTCTCCCGTTTCTCCGTCCAAAATGAACAACTCACGTACGTTTGGGGATGCATAGTTAGTAAAAGAATATTTAAACTCAGCGTTCAGGCCTTCATCCAAATCGCTTGCATGCAGTTTTATTAGCAAGGTGCCCACGGGTGAGTTTTCTAACACCCTGGTCTTATATATGTCTTGAGCGAAGGCAGGTGCGTTATCATTTATGTCTGTAACAGCAATATCAATCTGAGTTGTACCTGACCTATGTGGGTTCCCACCATCTACAGCCGTTAAAACCAATTGAAAATATGGATTTGTTTCGCGGTCTAAATGTTTCTGCAGAACCTTTTCAGCGATCTTCCTCCCGCCTTTCCTTGTCTGAATCTTAAGGCTGAAAAAATCATTAAGGCTAAGGTGGTAATTAGCGACTGAGTTTAAACCAACGTCCGGGTAATGCGCGCTCTCAAGAGGAAAGCGCGCTCCTGGTGTGAGTAACTCAGAGAGCTGCAGAGCAATTACGTCCGTTGGGAAAATCGGCGAATGGTCGTTTTTATCTAATATCGTCACCTCAACGGGAAATAGTTCGTCCGGATTTACCATCGCGATTTCAATTCGAATAGAACAAGTTGAAACTTCCTTGCAGAGCTGTTACTTGTCGATTCGTTCATTGACAAATAAAAGTCCGCTTTGTCTATTTACCTCGAAATATTGTCCCCCCCCCCCGCGAAGAATCAGCTGTGGTTTTCGGTGTAATAATTCACGAACGTCCATCACCAGATCATTAGCAATATTTCCGACCACGGCACCAATCTCTAATTCTTCCGAAATAGAGTAATTAATTTGTCCGAAAGCCACCTTGATAAGATTAAGTAAAACTATCAAATATGCCCCTGTACCATAAGCAGTAGCCATTGCCTGAATATTGAGTGTGTTTTTATTTCTATCGAATCTCAAGCACTTGAATCTTTCTCCCAGAGGAAGATCTTCCACAGAAGTATCAACGTGGAGCTCCTCGAAACAAACCTCATTAATATTTCTTATAACAGCTGCATGCTGTAAACGCAGACAACTGTCTATCTGCCGGATGTTCTAGTGCGTGCTTGATAATTATGGTGGGGGTAGATCACTTGCTACGTCATGGGCTCTCATTGGCCGAGAGCAAAAAAAAAGAGGGCAGCAGCGGTTTCTTAAAGCAGACTTGTTTGCATTTTATTTCGTCAGTATTTAAAACTGTTCAACGAAAAATCACAATCACGCGTGGTGATCCGATTTTTATAACTACGTTTCCCACATGCATGTTAATTAAATATAGTGTAATTCTTCCTTTAGGAACGGACAGTGTGTAGTTTCTG
The DNA here is from genome assembly GCF_030144855.1 of Hypanus sabinus. Classification (NCBI taxonomy): domain Eukaryota; kingdom Metazoa; phylum Chordata; class Chondrichthyes; order Myliobatiformes; family Dasyatidae; genus Hypanus; species Hypanus sabinus. Next base: position 56,864,197 of record NC_082720.1, on the reverse strand, counting down.
CATATAAATTTCAACGCATTTTCTTTTAATTCCGACTATTGTTCGCACCATTATAACATTATTTATTTAAGGTAAGACTTTCAAAATGCTTGAACAATTCAAACTGAACACTACCTCGTCGTTTGATTATAATTACATGTTACACTCACAGGTATAAAATATCTGTTTCTTTTTATCTGAAGGTACAGATTAATTGTAAGCTTATAAATGAAGGAATGGCCTATAATTTGGGAAAGATCTTATTAATTACACTGAAGGTGAAGAGAGTACCTCTTATTTTTTTTAAGTGTGGTATTTCCTCAATTTAATACCTACATTTCCATGATTTTTATTGTTTGTTCAAAATATTCAGTGCTGCAATCAGAAATCTGCAAAAGGATTCACTATTCTTTCGTCTTTGGTTAAGATTGAAACACAGTTCGAATTTAGCAGCGTGGGCAGTGTGTGTGTGTGTGTGTGTGTGTGTGTGTGTGTGTGCGTGCGTGCGCGCCCGCGCGCAAAAGCTAGAATGTATAAATATTACGACTGCGCCTTCATGCTACATAGAAACCACATTGACAATCAGTGTTTGAAATAGGATTCAGTGAATTGCTAATTACCGATAGCACCGGGGACAGAAATACTGACTGGATTGAATGGAAATAGCAATAACACATTTTGATTTAGAACTATGATGGCAGTGCGTAGTTTTAGAAATTTTCGGTTTGACGGCTTTGTTTCGCAGTAACATTTGTTTTCAGTGCTTTGTACTGAAGAAAAATTGGCTCGGGGAAATCACAAATCTATGCAGACGGAGCTGCCCTCTGCTGGAAATGCAGATGTCACGTTACTTTTTGTCTTTAAATGTCAATATTGGCCCGAAAAAGGACTTTTCCAAAAATAAAAGAAAATAAATGCAGGACCTAACCTTTAAACATATTTATTCTTAACTTCAGAACTGGTCTATATATATTTTGGTAAATTAATGTCACATTTCAATTACTTCAAGCTTTACTAAGTATTCTTCGCTTCTTTCTAAAGGGCTCTGTCCAAACAACGAATCAGGCCAATGGGAAGCACGCTGTATTTATCTTATATCAAATAGTATCTTCTTAAAATAAGGAGTAGTATCCACGAAGCTAACACGTTTAGATTCTTGTTTAAATTCGCTTTCATAGGAAGCAACCATTACAAAGATGGGACATATGATTCGGCCATCTCAACTAAAGTTAATTTAATAATGGTTATAATCAAATAAGCTCTGTACATTATTTAAATATTATGGCAATATGTGCTCATATCCTTCAAGTATATTGAACTCATCCAATCATTGTATTATCATCTACTGCTACAGCTGCACCATCTTCTGTTTCTTTCCCCGATTTCTTGCTTCGAGTACAAATTGTACGGCATTTTCCTTGCTCGCCGCAGTGCGCCCTTTTGGCCTCATTCAGTCGTGTTATGCACTCAAGTGGACTTATCTATCTTGGGTTATCTTGACTTACATTGTTCATCGTGGAATTTCCAATATTTTGGTTTGAATCATCGTGTCCACATTTCTTTTGTTAGCCAAAACAGTCCACCATAAATTTCAAGAATTAGAATACAGGACAAAATGACTAGTTCAACACCCGCCAACATAATTTTTACGCACGGAGACTACTTAGGACGGTGGCGCAGACGTTGCACTTGCAGTAATGTTGAAATCAGAGACAAAACAGTATTCAAATACCAGATGAATTCTGGAAGTCAAATTCAGGGGCTTATATAAACTCTGAGACTTTTCATTCTTATAAATTTAACGAACCTCTTCAGTTCTAAATGCCAAACTCCAGTTCGTATTTTTGCGAATGTTCCTCTCAAAGGAAGGCCTTCACCCCTAAATGTGCGATCTATATGTGAATTCAAACCAAACCGTTTAATTCTTGAACACGATCCATAGACTTGAAGCTAATTCTGTCGCAGCAGAATCGCAAAATAATTGTATAATAACAATTATACAGATTGGCTGGCCAATTACTTTGTGCCAAAACTCTCCCAGTCCAACGACATATTGAAAGGCGTCATTGCATAGCGGGGAAATGGGGACGATATCTAGTTGGGAGAACTGTCGCATATGGTAAAGGTCAGGCATGGTTACATTCGTAGAAATAAATGGTTTAGCAAACATCCCGAAGCTTTCTTACAAACATGGATTCCACAAGAGGTACCGTCCCATTGTCAATGGAGTTAATTGATACGCGGTTGGTAAGATTTGCCTGTGTGATCACTTCTCGGCACATAAACCTAAGAGCTCTTAAACATACGCAGAATTTTTTGCTAACATGGAAGGTCTGCATGTCGCTCATTCGTTAAAGAAGAAAGATGGTTGGTTTGTAGAATTCATAAAAAACAAGAAGTGTAACAATCTCCTAAGGTAGTAAAGAAAATCTATGTCATATTTGCCTTTACTGGGTGGAGTTGTTTGCATAAAATCGGGAAGTAATGTTGAAGTAGTATAAATCTTTAGCTGGACAATATTTTGGGGATTGTGTGAAGTTCTGCTCTCCATATTACAGGGAGGAAATGAAGGCTTTGGACAAGATGTACGATACGTGCACATGGATTCTTTATCTAAATATGAGAATATTAGCAAAAATGAGATGCTGAACCAAATTGTTCTGGTTTTTCGGTAGCATTAGAGACTGAGTGATAACCCGATGGAAATACATCAAATCAAGAGACACATGGTTGGAGTAAGTGAACAGAATGTTAATCTCCGGGTGGAAATATCAAACAACTTTCAGCTAAGGGTGGAATTTAAAGGAGATGTACGAGGCAATTAAGTACATAGATAATCGTACCAATAGCACCTGAAAGCCGCTGCCAGAGAAAGAGATGGAAACAGGTAGAACCGTTGAAGAGGCATCTCGTCAGGGGCTTGAACAGACAGGGAAGGAACACACAGAGAATTTACCGTTTCCGTAGTTTTCCAGTGTGACCAAGCACAATGCTTGCATTTTTTGTTAAAACATTTCTCAAGTATTTTTGAACTCGCAGGTGATACAACACTGATGAAGTTGAATGCAAAATGAAAAGACTATTGTGAATACAGATCTGATTGTTAATTGCTAATTAACAGGGAAATCCCTGCTTGCGCTTTTTATCAAAATGGCATCTAGTTATCAGCCATAAAATATGAATATCATAATACATTACCTGTTATCTTCACGTCTTTCAGATTTCGGAGGAAACCGAAAATCTGCAGGAATCATGAAGAACACTAGTTTGAGAAATTCCAATGAATACCTGCAGTAGATACATTCCCTTTTGGTCGCCATTCTAGGCATTCTACGAATTTTCAAGAAGATTTTTGTTTACCTGGCCAGGCTATTCACTACAGCTAAATGTAAAACTTATTTATCCATGCTTCCAAACTCAGGATTCATAATGCAATATTGTTTAATGTCATATCCAGTACTCAAGTGTAAAGGAGAACAAAATACTTGTTACCCTGGATCCGATGCAGTGCAGAAAACACAATAAGATAAAGAGCATAATAATTACAAATAAAACACAATAAATTTCAACGCATAAGATAGATTATAAACATAGACTGGTTGCATGTCCGCAAAATGGAGATACATTAAGTTACTGACAAGAGATGATAAAGTGTTGGTGGTAGGGTCATATGAAGGGGTGGGGAGTAGCTGGCGTCGTTGTGCAGCCATACTGTTTAGTGACTATAAATATTTTTAAGTCTGATTCTGGCGTGGATGCTTCGTAGCCTTATCCCTCATGGGACTGGGATAAACAGTTCATGGGTGGGATACTTCATGGTGTTAGTGGCAGTTTCCAGCATCTTTCTGTACATACTGTATGCCGTTGATCGTGGGTAAGCTGGTGCCGGTGATTAACGTGAGACCACATTGCATTTTCCGTATCCTTGATTGATGAAGCATGTTACGATGCTCTGTATTGTGTATCTTTAGAAGGACCCGCGTATAGATGTGTATAGTGGAGCTCGCTTTAGCCTTATCAAAAAGTAGATGCGTTGGAGAGCTTTCATGATTGTGTATGATGTGTTCTGGGACCATCAGTGGCTGTTCGAGGTGTGCACTCCAGGGAACTTGAAATCACGAGCAGTTTCCATTGCTGTGCCGACGATGCAAAGTGGAATGTGAGAGGTGCGAGTTCTTCTGAAGTCGGTAGCCATCTCTGCAACGTATGTAACTCGAAAGTATTAAAATCATTGAAAGGAAACAGGGAGCTGGCCAAACTCGAGTAGTTTGTTTATTATTTTTAGCGAGGAACGCACTTCTGACGTGTGACTTGATAACTTATGCCATTCACGTATTTTGAAAACTTTTTTTGTAATCAACTGACCTTACCTGTTCTCTCAGGGCAAGGTGCGTCTGCACACGCGCCACCCCCGCCCGGGTAGTTTTTGTCTGTCACTTAACCCCCAACGCTCCCGCGGCAATCCACCCTCGTCTTTTCCAGCATCGTTTGCTTCTGCCAAATTTTCAGCTCCACGTTGGCAGATAAAGCATGCGCAAAAAATTGTGGGCACTTTAGTATAGGACATTTTAAAGTGTCCCATTCGGGCTTAAAGATTTAATCGTTGTGGGTGATTTCTTTCTCTTATGGGATAGCGCCTTTCCTGGCAAGGGGAGGATGATCACTCTCCTTGGCAATTGAGAATTGCGGCTGTGAAACAATTTCAGGTTCTGGGGGCTCCTTCGCGGTTGTTGGATGAGTTGACTGTGGGACTGCAGCAAATGGTTCCGACAGCTCTGGACACCTTTGTTCTGGCCGCGTTGTCATCCCTATTAAAGCATGGCAAGCTTCTCCGGACAATATGGATTATAAAGTGTGATTACGGCGCCTGACGTCATCATTTCCTTAAACCAACTCGAAAGTAACCTCCCGCTGCTTTGCCCATTGCCATTCCTTCACGATCTATATTCATGCATTCAAAGGATGAGTACAGTTGTTAAGTTTTGTGATATTGACAAATCATAAAAACGACCGGAACTGCGACATGCTGGCTTTCATCACTGCTTGAATATCCTCAGCACCATTGTATACTGAATATACATCTATGGTTTGACCACAGTAAGTAATGCTTGGTTTAAAGAACTCACACTTGATGTCTCGTACCCTGAGTCCATAAGCTTCTAATCATTTTAACACATTTTTGAGATATGGGAGATGTCTTTTGTCATCGTTACCGGCAACAATGATGTCATCTAAGTAACACTTAGTCCAACTTGCTGAACTGTTTTCCTCTAGAACAGCTTGCAACGATATACTCTATCCTGGGCAGAGGTTATCATCTACTTTCAGTACTGGATTGATGGAAACATTTAAATAATCACAAATCATGACAGACTCATTAGGCTTGGTTACTGGGGCTCTTGGCGTTGACCATGGGGTGCAGTCAATCTTGGACAGAATTCCTTTAGACTCCACGTGATCTCGCACATTGTCTTCTTTATTACTGACGATCTAAGAACCCAGAAGGGGTTTTGTAAAACTTGGGTGTGATATTTTCATTTTACACTATTTTATCCTTGATATGTTTGCGTTTTCCGGTACCATTCTTGAATAATGCTGAGGCATTATCTAGTACCTTTCTCAATGACACTCCATTTAACCCTTTTCCGGGGCTTGGGACGTGAAGATGGTGGATGGATCTCCAATCAAGTTGTAGTTATCCTAGCCAATTACGCCCCGAAATGCTGGTTCACCCGTTTTTACAAGCCAAAGTGATTTGCTGCTTGTTGTACTTCACTATATCGAATATTATTCTCAGAGAAGTTATCGTTTCTGCAGTATAATTTCTGCAGGCTTCATTTTAGTATCTTTAAATTGTCGCTAAAATTTATTTCGTGAAATGATTGAAACACCCAAGCCAGTGTCATATTTCATTATATTTAATCTGCAGCTCGATTCTGGCGTGAGCCATATTGCTTGTACCTTGTTAAATTTGCCTTTAAAGCTCAAGGCTACTCAATCCTGTGTCGCTTTCATCATTTTTGATCTTCATCAATAGCATGTAAATCAGTCCTCTCTTTGAAAACACAAAATGATTTGTGTCCTTATCTCTTCCCTGTGCAGTCTATTTTTGCCTGCCCGACATGGTCATTGTGTGTGGCCCACTTATATTATATTTTCTGTATGTTATATTTTGTTATATTTTCTGTAAGTTTCACCTTTAAATCTGTACTGGTCAAGTGTACGTAAGCCCCAGCGACAATATTAACACAATTTGCCTGTTTCTGTTTCGATTTTTAAATTTTGTTCACGCTCCTATTTCTCAGAGCTGCCTGCCAGTCAGGTCTGAGTTCAAGATTAAAAAGGCCAAGCTTCGCAGCAATTTTCTCTGAGTTGTACAATCGATATCAAGGTGGACGGAAACATAGTTACCTTCCAATCAGGATATCAGTCCAGGGGCAAAGCTTCATATCAGTTTCTCTGAGTTGAGGAGCAGCAAATCAACAAGAGTGGTTCGTTGGAAAGGATCATTAAAAATAACACGTGCAAGCCGAACGGGCGTTCTTGTGAGTGTGCGAATTTTCCAGTGGCTTTCCTCTAGAACAGTTTCGAGATTAGGCATGGGCGAGGTAAAGTGTCTGGTAGGATACTCTCCACTGTTCTTATTTGCCTGTTTCTCATCTGTTAAGACCTAAGTGTTTACTGAGAATGGCTCCAGGCGCCGTGCTTTGTAGTGTGTTGGATGTGGAACATCTGGGAGACATCCAATCCCCTAAATAAACACCTGTATACCAGGTGCACCGAGCTTCCTCTCTTGAGTTAAGGTATTAAGGAAATGGAGCTGAAGCTCGATGACCTTCGACCCATACGGGGAAACGAAAGGATGATAAACATAAGTTACAGGGAGGTAGTCACCCCTAGACTGCAGGAGACGGTAAGTGGGTGATGATCAGGAGAATGAGTGGAAACGCACAAGCGGTGCAGGCCTCACCTGTGGCCGTTCCCTTCACTAATATGTGTTCAACTTCACATAATATGGGGTTGAGGGTCGGTCTACAGGCGTAGGTGGTCTGAGTTAAATGCGTGGCTCAAGGATTGCTTTGGGGGTAGTGGGTTTGAATGGTAAATTGACACCAGTAATGAGGAAGAAGGGAGCTGTACCAATGGAATGGACTCCGCCTGAACCGTGATGGGACCTGGATCCTAGTGAATCGCACATTTAGGGCTGTGGAAAAGGCTTTAAACTAAATAGTAGGAGGTGGGTTCAACAGATTGGAGAAGCATGGATAATGTAAAGAAAAGGAAAGTGTGGCAAAAGAAGAAAAGTGAGAGTGGTGTGAAGAAAAGTCAAGTGAAAAAGTGTAAAAGATTACAAGATTTTAAAAGCACAATGCGTGTAAGAACACTTTATTTGCATGTCCGTAGTAGCCGAAACAAAGCCAGTGCACACGTAGTACAAATCAATACAAAGGGGTATGATTTAGTGGCAATTACAGGAATGGGGTTGCAGGGTGGAGACGATTGGGATCATAATTTTATACATCTGTATCAAGTCCCTCTTCATTCTCCTACTCTCCAGGGAATAAAGTCCTAACCTATTCAACCTTTCACTGTAACTCAGTTTCTGAAGTCCCGGCAACATCCTTGTAAAAGAGCACCTTTCAAAGTTATTTTACACGGTGCTGAACAAAAATATATTCCAGTAAAAAGCAAGGACAGTAAGGGTGGACAAAGCCATTCTTGGGTAGGTAAGGAAATAAAAGAAGGCATCAAACTTAAAGCTCGTGCATACTAAGTCGCCGAGAGTAGTACGAAACGAGAACAATGCGAATAGTTTAAAAAGCAACAAAGTGCTACTAAGCGATCAACAAAATAAAGGAAGCTAGGTTATGAAAAGAAACTAGCACAAACTATAAAAACGGATAGGATAGAAAAAGTTTTTATAATTATATAAAGTGGAAAAGGGTGACTAAAGTGAACGTAGGTCCCTTGGAGGAAATAATATTTGGTAATAAGAAAATAGCCAAGACTTTGAATGACTTTTGTGTCGGTCTTCACAGCGGAGGACACATCTAAGATGCCAAAGATAGATGTTAGAATTGCAAGGGAAGGTGAGGACCTCCATACAATAGCGATCACTAAAGAGGTAGTGACAATATACAATAGGTGCAGAAGTAGACCATTCGGCCATTCGAGCCTGCGCCGCCATTCTGAGATCATGGCTGATCATCCACCATCATAACCCGGTTCCTGCCTTGACCCAGATCCCTTGATTCCCCTATCCATAAGATACCTATCTAGCTTCTTCTTGAAAGCATCCAAAGAAATGGCCTCCACTGCCTTCCGAGGCAGTGCATTCTGGACCCCCACAACTCTCTGGGAGAAGAAGTTTTTCCTTAACACTGTCCTAAATGAACTACCCCTTATTCTCAAACCATGCCCTCTGGTACTGGACTCTCCTAGCAGCTGGAACATATTTCCTGCCTCTATCTTGTCCAATCCCTTAATAATCTAATATGTTGCAATGAGATTCCCTCTCAGTCTCCTTAATTCCAGCGTGTACAAGCCCAGTCTCTCTAACCTCTCTGTGTAAGTCATTCCGGACGTCCCAGGAATTAACCTCGTGAATCTACGCTGCACTTCCTCTATAGCCAGGATGTCCTTCCTTAACCATGGAGACCAATACTGTACACAATACTCCAGGTGTGGTCTCACCAGGGCCCTGTACAAATGCAAAAGGGTTTCCTTGCTCTTGTACTCAATTCCCTGTGTAATCAAGGCCAACATTGCATTAGCCTTCTTCACTGCCTGCTGCACTTGCTCATTCACCTTCAGTGACTGATGAACAAGGACTCCTAGATCTCTTTCTATTTCTCCCTTACTTAACTCTATACCGTTCAGATAATAATATTCCCAAAGTGGATAGCTTCACACTTATTCACATTAAACGTTATCTGCCAAGTATTTGCCCACTCACTCAGCCTATCCTAGTCACCCTGAATTCTCCTAACATTCTCATCACATGACACACTGCCACCCAGCTTAGTATCATCAGCAAACATGCTGATGTTATTCTCAATGCCTTCATCTAAATCGTTGACGTAAATCGTAAACAGCTGTGGTCCCAATACCGAGCCCTGTGGCACACCACTAGTCACCACCTGCCATTCCGAGAAACACCCATTCACCGTTACCCTTTACTTTCTATCTGCCAACCAGTTTTCTATCCATGTCAATATCTTCCCCCCAATGCCATGAGCTCTTATTTTACCCACAAATATCCTATGTGGGATCTTATCAAATGCCTTTTGAAAATCGAGGTACACTACATCCACTGGATCTCCTTTGTCTAACTTTCTGGTTACATCCTTGAAAAACTCCAATAGGTTAGTCAAGTATGATTTGCCCTTGGTAAATCCATGCTGGCTTGGCCCAATCCTATCACTGCTAGCTAGATATGCCACTATTTCATCCTTAATAATGGACTCTAGCATCTTCCCTATTACTGATGTTAGGCTGACAGGACGATAGTTCTCTGTTTTCTCTCCTTTCTTAAAAAGTGGAATAACATTAGCCATTCTCCAATCCTCAGGAACTGATCCTGAATCTAAGGAACTTTGGAAAATGATTACCAATGCATCCGCAATTTCCAGGGACACCTCCTTTAGTACTCTAGGATGCACACCATCTGGACCTGGGGATTTGTCAGCCTTCAGTCCCATCAGTCGACTCATCACCGTTTACTTCCTAATGTCAATCTGTTTCATTTCCTCTATTACCCTATGTCCTTGGCCCATCCATACATTTGGGAGATTGCTTGTGTCTTCCTTAGTGAAGACAGATCTAAAGTACTTATTGAATACTTCTGTCATTTCTCTGTTTCCCATAACAATTTCATCCAATTCATTCTTCAAGGGCCCAACATTGTTCTTAACTATTTCTCTTCACATACCTAAAATAGCTTTTGCTATCCTCCTTTATACTCCTGGCTAGCTTGCGTTCGTACCTCATTTTTTTCTGCACGCATTGCCTTTTTAGTTAAGTTCTGTTGTTCCTTAAAAAAATCCCAATCATCTGTCCTCCCACTCACCTTAGCTCTGTCATACTTCCTTTTTTTATGCTATGCAATCTCTGATTTCCTTTGTCAACCACTGTAGCCCCTTTCCCCCCTTTGAATCCTTCCTTCTCCAGGGGATAAACTGATTTTGCACGTTGTGCATTATTCCCAAGAATACCTGCCATTGCTTTTCCATTGTCTTTTTTGCTAGGATATCCGTCCAGTTTACTTTGGCCAGCTCCTCCGTCATGGCTCCATAGTTTCCCCTGTTCAACTGCAACACTGACACCTCCGATCTACCCTTATCCTTCTCAAATTGCAGATAAAAACTTATCATATTATGGTCACTACCTCCTAATGGCTCCTTTACTTCAAGATCGTTTGTCAAATCCTGTTAATTACACAAGACTAAATCCAGAATAGTCTTGTCCCTGGTCGGCTCTGATACAAGCTGTTCCAAGAATGCATCCCGTAGGCACTCTACAAACTCCGTATCCTGGGGTCCAGCACCAACCTGATTCTCCCAGTTCACCTGCATGTTGAAATCCCGCATAACTACTGCGTCATTACCTTTGCCACATGCCAATGTTAACTCCCTATTCAACTTGCATCCAACATCCATGCTACTGTTTGGTGGCATTTATTAACGTATTTTTGCCCTTACTTTTCCGCAGTTCTATCCACACAGACTCTACTTCTCCAGATCGTATGTCCCCCCTTGCAAAGGACTGAATCTCATTCCTCACCAATAGTGGCACCCCACCCACTCTGCCCACATTTCTGTCCCTACGATAGCACGTATACCCTTGTACATTCATTTCCTAGGTTTGATCTCCTTGCAGCCATGTCTCCGTTATCCCAACAACATCATAGTTACCCATTCACACCTGAGCTTCAAGCTCATCCGCCTTATTTCTGACACTTCGTGCATTCAGATATAGAATTTTTAGCCCATTTCTTCTCTCTCTGTTTGAATCGCTGCCTTTTGTGCTTAACGCAGCTCCCCGAACTCCCGTCGGGCTATAAGACACTTGAATTTTGTTGTCTTTCCTAACTTTACTTATTCTTTCTGCACATTTAACTCCATGTTCTGTCAGACCATCCCTCTGTACATGTGTCCTCCTTATCACTTGTTCCGCCTCACCTTTCTCTACTACACACTTAATATTCCAGAACCATGTAGTCCCCACCTGTCCTTTATTTTTTATCTCGTCATCCTCTCTCGCATTCTGGATCCCTGCTCCCTGCAAATCTAGTTTAAACCCCCCAGAGAAGCACTAACAAACTTTTCCTGCAAGAATGTTAGTACCGCTCCAGTTCTGGTGTAAACCGTCCCGTCGGAACAGATCCCACCTTCCCTGGAACAAAGCCCAATTATCTAAAAGCTGAAGCACTCCCTCCTGCACCATCCTCTCAGCCACGTATTAATCTGTATAATCCTTCTGTTCCTTGCCTCACTCGCACGTGACACAGGTAGCAATCCTGAGATTGTCACCCTGGAGGTCCTGCTCTTCAGCTTCGCACCTAACTCCCTGAACTCCCTAGGCAGGACCTCCTCACTCATCCTACCCACGTCGTTGGTCCCTACATGGACCACAACATCTGGGTTCTTGCCCTCCTTCTCGAGAATAACTTGCACCCGATCTGAGATGACCCTGACTCCGGCACCAGGGAGGCAACATACCACCCGAGACTCTCGATCTTCCCCACAAAATCTCCTATCCGCCCCCCTTACTATAGAATCCCCTATTACTACCGCTCTCTGCACTACCCTCCTCCCCTTCCTAGTCGAGGGTCCAACCTCAGTGCCAGAGACAGGACCACTGCAACTTGTTCCTGGTAGGTCATCCCCACCAACAGTATCCAAAACGGTATACATATTGTTGATGGGAACGGCCACAGCGGTGCTCTGCTCTATCTGTCTGCTCCCCCTGCCTCTCTTGATTGTCACCCATTTGTCTACCTCCTGTCTTTTCGGTGTGACTACCTCCCGATAACTCTTACCTATCGCTGCCTCTGCCTCCCGAATGATGCGTAGTTCATCCAGCTCCTGCTCCAATTCCCTAACTCAGTGAGGGAACTCGGTGAATGCTGAGCAAACTCGTGGTCCTGACGATAGATAAGTCTCCCGGTTCTGATGGAATGAATTCCAGGGTACTGGAAGAAATGGCAAAAGTTATAGTCGAAGCTTTGTTGGCAATTTACCAAAATTGTCTGAACTATGGGCAGGTCCCGTCGAATTGGAAGTCGATAAATGCTGTGCCATTGTTCAAAAAATGACATAAACAAAAGCCACGTATACACCAATTAGTTTAACATCAGTAGTTGGGAAAATGCTGGAAGATATCAAGAAAGAATTAATAGCGAGGCATCTGGAAAGAAATCGATCCATTCGGGAGAAGTAGCGTAGAATCAGGTCCTGTTTGACAAACGTAATGGAGTTCTTTCAGGATATAACGAGCGCAGTGGACAGAGGGGAACGGATGGACTTTATTTACTGTACTTGAATTTGTAGAAGGCATTCCATACAGTGCAACAGAGAAACACAGAAACATAGAAAACTTACAACACAATACAGGCCCTTCGACCCACAATGTTGTGCCGAATATGCCCCTACCTTGGAAATTACTAGGCTTACCATAGCCCTCTATTTTTCTAAGCTCCATGTACCTATCCAAAAGTCTCTTAAAATACCTTACCGTATCAACTTCCACCACTCATGCTGGCAGCCCATTCCACGCACTCACCACTCTCTGAGTAAAACACCTAGCCCTGACATCTCCCCTGTACTTACTTCCCTGCACCTTAAACCTGTGTCCTCTTGTGGCAACGATTTAAGCCCTGGGAAAAAGCCTCTGACTATCGACACGATCAATGCCTCTTATCAATTTATATACCTCTGTCAGATCTCCTCTCATCCTCCGTCACGCCAAAGAGTACAGGCTGAGTTATCTCAATCTGTTCTTATTAAGGCATGCTCCCCACTCGAAGCAGCATCCTTGTAAATCTTCTCTCTGGCTTCCACATCCGTCCTGTAGTGAGGAGACCAGAACTGAGCAGAGTACTCCAAATGGGGTATGACCAGGGTCCTATATAGCTGCAACATTCACCTCTGGGCTCCTAAATTCAATTCCAAGATTGCCAATACACTGTATGCCTTCCTAACTACAGAGTTAACCTGTGCAGCTGCTTTGAGCGCTCTATGGACTCTGACCCCTAGATTCCTCTGATCATCCACACTGGTAAGAGTCTTACCATTAATACTATAGTCTGCCATCGTATTTGACCTACCACTACACACCTATCTGGGTTTAACTCCATCTGTCACTTCTCAGCTCAGTTTTCCACCCTATCAATGTCCCACTGTAACCTGTGACAGCCTTGAACACTATCCACAACACTTCCAACCTTTCTGTCATCAGCAAACTTACTTACTCATCCCACCACTTCCTCATCCAGGTCATTTATAAAAATCTGTAGGGTCCCAGAACAGATTCTTGAGGCATACCACTGGTCACCTACCTCCATGCAGAATATGACCTGTCTACAACCACTCATTGTCTTCTGTGGCAAGCCAGTTTTGGATCCACAGAGCAATGTCCCCTTGGATCCCATGCCTCCTTACTTTCTCAATAAGCTTTGTATGGGGTATCTTATCAAATGCCTTGCTGAAATCCATATACACTAGATCTACTGCTCTTTCTTCATCAATGTGTTTAGCCACATCCGCAAAAAAAAAAAATCAATCAGTCTCGTAAGGCACAACCTGCCCTTGACAAAGCCACTTTGACTATTCCTAATCCTCAACATAAAAGACTTATCCTTAAGATAAGGATGCATCGAGTTGGAGGTGATGTATTACCATGGGTAACAGAGAGTTGGAATACCTGGGTGTTACTCTGATTGACAAAAGGTACTGAGCGCTGTGTCGCAGTGTTCGGTGCTAGGCCCGTAACTGTTCACGATATACATTAACGATATGGAAGAAGGGACTGAGTGTGATCTATCTAAGGTTGGTGATATTAAATTGATTGCAAAATCAAATTGTGTAGAAGATACGGAGAGTGTGCAGAGAGTCATAGATAAGTAAAGTGAGTGGGCAAAGGTCTGCTATATGGAGTACAGTGTCGGTAAATGCGAGGTCTTCCGCTTTGGAAGGCAAAATGAAACAACATATTACTATTTAAATGGTAAAAAAACTGTAAGTCTGCTGCTGTGCAGAGGTACTTGTGAATGCTTTTACATGAATCACATAAGGGTGGTTTGCAGGTGCTGCAGGTTATCAAGAAGCCAAATGGAATGCTCGCCTTTGTTGCTAGAGGGTTTGAATTTAAGAGCTTGGAGGTTTTTCTGCAGATATACTGCGTACTATCGAGACGGCATCTGGAGTACTGCTTGCAGTTCTGGTCTCCCTACTTTAGGAAGGATCTACTAGATTTGGAAGCGGTGCAAATGAGGTTCACCAGTTTGATTCCAGAGATGAGTTTCCTGGGACAGTACTCGCTGAAATTCAGAAGATGAGAGGAGATCTTACGGAAACATATACAATGATGAAAAGGATAGATAAGATAGAGGCAGGAAATTTGTTTCCACTGGTGTGATGATGTGAAGGAACTCCTTTTCCCAGAGAGTGGTGAATCTGTGAAATTCTCTTACCAATGAAGCAATGGAGGCTACCACCATAAATATATTTAAGACAAGGTTGGATAGATATTTGATTAGAAAGGGAATTAAGGGTTATGGTGAAAAGGCAGGTAAGTTGAGATTTGTCCACAGCCTGAACTGCCATGATCTTACTGAATGGGGGAGCAGGTTCAACTGGCCAGATGACTACTCCTGCTCCCATTTCTTATGTTCTTATGTCATTTTTACGCACTGCCTTCTGTAGGCTATTGACATCGCACAGACTTCAAATGATCCTGAAATCCCGCATTCTGAAGGACAAACTTTAAAAATGTGACTTCTGGTTCTGTAAGCGTACACCTAAATTCCGGAGCTGCTTTTGATCTCACTGTGAATCCCTGATCTGGAGAAATACGACAGAAGGTACTGTTAATGATGGGAAAGCAGCAAGTAACGAAGAGAAAAAAAAATAGAAATAACCAGGACGCAAAATAAAGGTAGTCACGTGCTGTTAGAATGGACTGCGGCCATTCGTCATTCAAACGCTATATAATTTTGGATAATATTGTGGAGATGGTCTATCAGGGGATAGCAGCAACCTAGTTTATCCTACCATGTTTAATGAAAAAGAGACCAAAGAAACCTCCTTCTCTGCTACTAGTATGGGATTCTATTGAGAGGAACAAACCAATATTTCTATGGTCTAGGGTCAGAATCCAAAATGGTCTGTTGCCTTCCCAGTGGCAGAGTAATGGGTGGCTACGGTTAGTTATAGAAGTTGCTTGAACCAGGGCAAAACAGCTGGAGTTTGGTATGCACAAATCACGTAGACCTAGAGATGAAGTCCTGTAGTGTAAATTTGCGGTGTTAAGCATACGGTTAAAGAGCCTGCTCTTCAATGCTGTATGTTTTATGCTAGCAAGGGTATAGAAAGTTGATTAGCGAGACAGTTCATAGACAATGAGCATGCGCATAAGATAGAAAATTAATTACATCGTTGATGGGCATGAATTCTGGGGCAAGTGAGACTTACACAACAATCGTGCAATCGAAACTGTAACAATGTACGCAATTCAGGAAAGTTTGAATTAACTCTGCATAAGAATGAAATTGTCAAGTGCATTGTGATCGGTGGAGAGGTTGACATAATCTTAAAGTACATAAGTATATCTTGTTGGCAATGCATATAGCAGTAATTCGACACAGGTGGGGGGGGGGTAGGGTGGGGTGAGTGTAGCGCCTGTGCGAAAGCAACTGGAGAGCTCAACAGCTTTCATACACGATTGCTCACAAATAAACAAGATGATCGGAGAGAAATGGATTGGCGCATCTAATTATTGAAATCACAGACCCAAGTTTGAGTGAAGCAAATTACGACAATGTTCCAGGGTACAAAACTCATAGTGGAATGTAAAAATGTACCGAGAGTAACAAAGCTGGATAGGGTGAGCTCCTGAGCTCAACTGCATTCGAATCCAAATTTTCAAAAATCGCACCGCAGGAAACAGAATCGATCAAGTGTAGCAAATGTTGGTTAAGATACATGTGGAGACAATGGCCACCGCTACACGATATTTGTTGTAATGGGTAATATTAAGCGTCATTTTAAAATCCGGCATTGCGGTAAAGCTGATATCAAAAGTGCAAAAACGGAAATGGCATGGTAGATTGTGGGTAGATGTCTATGGTTAAAAATAAATTTGAGAAGTTGGATTCGAATGCAGTTAAGCTCGGGAGCAGCATTTTATGATAAGGGTAAGAATAAAAGATGGAAAGATGGTGAATTTGGACAAGTGCTGTTGAAAGACTTACCTGATAGAAACAAGACTGGCATGATATGTCGCAACAACAGCAATGAACGAATGTTATTACTGAAAGGAATAAAACCTATGCAGGAAAGGACCTGAAGTAAAGGGATGTTGTGGGTAAGAGTGGACCTTTTTAGGGACCAAAGAGATATTTTATGTGTAGACATATAACAAGCGGGGTGAGAATCTAATTTTATATTTATCCTCTGTATTCACTGAGGAATAAGACATGCCGTATAGTGACTTTAGATATGGATATACTGATCGTCTACACCAAGTAGATATTAGCGAATTAAAGATGTAGGTGTTCGGGAGATTTCCAATCGTTATGGTGGACGTCCTAAAGGCCATGTGAGGTCTAACCCTGAATAATACAGGAAAAAACGGATAATGTTGGCGGGGCACGGGGAAAGAACAGACATTTCGGAGTGGGGATAGAACGCTGAAATGCAGTGGCTGGCCACTAAAAGATTATAGTTGCTTTGGAAGCTGGCGTGAAGATGATCGATAAAATAATCTTGCAGTCTGCGTCGAGTATCACCAATGTTGAAGAGGCCGCTGAAGAAGCACCAGATGTAATAAATCCGGTATCCTCGACAGCCTCAGGAGAAGAACGGACTTAGTGGAAGGATTGTTTACTTCTCAGAATGGTGGTGATGGAGCTGGTGAAGGGCAGGCGTATTAACTCTTAGTACGTTTGCAATGACAACGAGGGAAAGACCATAGTCAAGACAACTGTAAGTGAGTTGGTTTTGAAAAGATGTCGGTAGATAATTTGTCACTAGAGATGGAGACAGAGGTGAAAAAAATTGTAAGAGTTGTCAGAAATTGACCATCTAAAATTCAAGGCAGTGTTAAAGTTGGACAGAGGTTGATGAAGTTGACCAGCTAAGCATTGTTGCAGGGTCTATCAAAAATATATAATCAATGTAGTGGGGAAGGCTTT
This sequence comes from Hypanus sabinus, assembly GCF_030144855.1. Lineage (NCBI taxonomy): Eukaryota > Metazoa > Chordata > Chondrichthyes > Myliobatiformes > Dasyatidae > Hypanus > Hypanus sabinus. The sequence continues at coordinate 56,846,805 of NC_082720.1, read as the reverse complement.
TTGGAGCGTTACTGTTTAGTCTTGAAACTTGGAGAGTTCCATGTAGCCAGCAGAATGGTAGGCAGCACTGGGGCCCATTCGAGTGTCTATAGTTACACCACTGGCTTAGAGGGCTGGGAGCTGCTGAAAGAAAACAAAAACAACATTGAAGCTAATTACCATTTCTGCTAACCGGAGGAGTGTGGCTGTGGAGGGAAGCTGATTATGTCTGTTGTGAATAAACTAGTAGAGAATATGAATCCTTTTCTGACGTGTGAAATAAAACGGCATTGGTCATGAAAATGAAAGGGAATAGAGAGCGTGTGAAGATAAAAGGATATAGTTGGGAGGGGCAGAAACAAGAGCCGAGATATGTGGACCTGAGGTCAGCAGAATGCATAAAATACTGGTCTACTGTGGCCATCGGTTACTGCAGGCGGCGAGGTCGCATCCTCGAGGTGGCTGGGGCCGAGGTCAGAGCTGAGGCGTGGAAAAGACCTAGAGCGTCGTACGTTTCTAATTAAACTGCTAAATATTTATATGGTATTTTGCGAGGCGATTGAAAACGTACAACATGGTAAAATCGCCCGGAAATTTCAGGCACCTAGGTTACAAGCTGAGTTAACTAACTGGTCCGAAAAAAGGTAGAGAACAATTGTGAATCATTCTTTTTTTTTCCTGAATAGACGGTTGTTTTTACTGCTGTAAGGAACTGCTGGGAAATTTGCTTCAGTGATATATGTGAAGGATTTAACATAGAAACATAGAAAACATACAGCACAATACAAACCCTTCAGCTCACAATGCTGTGCCGAACATGTACTTACTTTAGATATTACCTCGGGTTACCCACAGCCTTCCATTTTTCTAAGCTTCATGTACCTACCCAGGCGTCTCTTAAAAGGCCCTATTGTATCTGCCTTCACTACCATCGCCGGCAGCCCATTCCAGGCACCCACCACTCTGCGTAATAAACTTACCCCTGACCTCTCCTCAGTACCAACGTCCAAGCACCTTAAAACTGTGTCCTTTCGTGTTAGCCATTTCAGTCCTGGGAAAGGTCTCTGACTATCCATACGATCAATGCCTCTTATCATTTTATACACCTCTATCAGGAGTTTCAAGGAGAAAAGGCCAAGTTCACTCAACGTATTTTCATATGGCATGCTCCTCAATCCGGGCAACATCCTTGTAAAACTCCTTTATACCTTTTCTATGGTTTCCATATCCTGCCTGTAGTGAGGTGATCAAAACTGAGCACAGTTCTCTAAGTGGAATCTGACCAGGGTCCTATATAGCGATAACTTTATCTCTCGGCTCTTGAACTTAATCCCATGTTAGATGAAGGACAATACACCGTATGCTTTCTTAATCACAGAGTCAACCTACGCAGTAGCTTTGGACTCGGACCCTAAGATCCCTTTGAACCTCTATGCCGCCAAGATTCTTACCATTAATATCATATTCTGCCATGATATTTGACCTACCAAAATTAACTACCTCACACATATTTGGGTTGAACTCTATCTGTCACTTCTCAGCCCAGTTTTTCATCCTATCGATGTCCCACTGTAAAATCCGACAGCTCTCCACACTATCCACAACACCCCAACATTTGTTTCATCAGTTAATTTACTAATCTATCCCTCCACTTCTTCAGCCAGGTAATTTAAAAACATCACGAAGAGAAGGGGTACCAGAACAGAGTTCCAAGGCACGCCACTGGTGACAAACCTCCATGCAGAATATGACGCGTTTACAACCACTCTTTGCCTTCTGTGTGCAAGCCAGTTCTTGACTCACAAAGCAAGCTCTCTTTGGATGCCATGCTTGCTTACTCTCTCAATAGGCCTTGCTTGGGTTACCTTATCAAATGCCTTGCTGAAATCCATATACACTATATCTTCTGCTCTACTTTCATCAATATGTTTAGTCACATCTTCAAAATTTTCAAACAGGCTCATAAGACACGACCTGCTTTTGAGCAAGCCATACCGACCCTTCCTACTCATATTGTGCCTCTCCAAATGTTCATAAATTCTGCCTTTCAGGATCTGAAGAAAGTGTCAGTGGTTTCTAAATTCCTAGGCTATCTCTATTCCCTTTGATGAATATGGGAAAAATATGCAATCCTTTAATCCTCCGGAAGCTCTCACAGCCCCATTGAAGATGCAAATATCATTGCCAGAAGCTCAACAAATTCCTCCCTCGTTTCGCACAGTAGCCTGGAGTATATCCCTTACGATCCCGGTGACTTATCCAATTTGATACTTTCCAAGAGCCCCAGCACATCCTCTTTCTTAATGTCTATGTGCTCAAGCTTTTCAGTCTGTTGTAAAAAATCCGTACAATCACCAAGGTGTATTCCCGTAGTGAACACAGGAGCAAAATGTTAATTAAGTACCTCAGCTACCTCCTCCGGTTCCATATACACCTTTTCACTGTCACACTTGATTGGTCCTTTTCACTCACATCTTCTCCTCTTGTTCTCCACATACTTGTAGAATGCATTGGGGTTTTCCATAATCAAGTTCGCCAAGTCCGTCTCATGGCACCTTCTGGCTCTCCCAATTTCATTCGTCAGCTCCTTCCTGCTAGCCTTGTAATTTTCTAGATCTCTATCATTATCTAGTTTTTTGATTTCGTAAGCTTTTCTTTTCTTCTTGACTTGATATTCAACTGCCTTTGCACACCGCGGTTCCTGTACCCTACCATCCTTACCCCGCCTCATTGGAACGTACCTATGCAGGACGCCATGCAAATATCCCCTGAACATTTGCTGCAGATTTCCCTGAGAACATCCGCTCCCAATTTACGCTTCCAAGTTTCCACCTGATAGCTTTTTTTCCCCCTTTTCTCCAATTAAACGCTTTTCTAACTTGTCTGTTCCTATCCCTCTCCAATGCTATGCAAAGGAGATAGAAGTATGATCACTATCTCCAAAATGCTCTCCTACTGAGAGACCTGACACCTGACCAGGTTCATTTCACCATACAAGATCAAATACAGCCTCTCCTCTTGTAGGCTTATCCACATACAGTGTCATGAACCCTTACTGAACACACCTAACAATCTCCACCCTATCTAGGGAGGTACCAATTACTATTGGGGAAATTAAAATCTCCCATCACTACAACCTAGTTATTACTGCATGTTCTAGAGTCTGTCTCTCTATCTGCTCCTCGGTGTCCCCGTTACTCTTGGGTGGTCTATAAAGCATCCAGTAGATTTATTGACCTCTTCCTATTTGTAGCTTTCACCGAATGAAACTCAGAAGTCAATTCCTCCATGACTTCCTCCTTTTCTGCAGCCGTGACGATAGCCCTGATCAGCAGTGCCACGCCCCCACCACTTTTGTCTCCCTGCCTCCCCTTTCGGAAACATCTAAAGCCGAGCACTCTGGGTAGCCATTCCTGCCCCTGAACCATGCAAGTCTCTGTAACGGCCACAACATCGTAGCTCCAAGTATTGATCCACGCTCTAAGTTCGTCCGCTTTGTTCATAATACCCCCTGCATTAAAATGATTTAATGGTATTTATGTGCATGTTGGATTTTTGATTAAGTTTACAAATAAAGCGAAATTGATGGAGTTGTGGATAGGGAGGAAGCATTTCTAAGTCTGCAGCAAGATGCAGATTTGTTGGAAAATTGTGCAGAGTACATCCAAGTGGGTTTAATCCACAAGGGTAAGTTGGCATACATTTGAAGGCAAGGAAGTGACGAATAAATGCAGTAAATTATAAGACACGAAGAAATACCGATGAACAGAGAGACGGCGGAATAAGTCCAAATTTCTATGATGGGATAATAAGAAACATAACATGCTCGGGTTTATATCCTGGCCAAAATATATTTTTTTCGATGATTTGTCAACTTCAGAAAATATTGATTTTGACGAGTTTGGAGTATTTTGTGTTCTTCTGGCCGCCACACTATAGGAAAAGTGTGATCTTGTTGGAAAGGGTGCAAAATTATTCGTAAGGATATTGCTGATTTCGAGACTTTAGTTCTGAAGAATTACTAACGTTGTGGAGAAACAAAAGGTAAGGGTGACACCAACTAAACATGTAATATTATGATCGCAGAGGTAATAAACATGCTTAGGCGATAGGCTTATCAAAAACAGGAGGGTGTTGTTTTAAAGTGAGAGTTGAGTTTTAAAGTGGATAAGGGGATATTAAATTTACCTTTACATGTAAAGCGATTGATACTTGGAATACCGACCAGATGAAATCATAGAATCAGATACTTTTACTATACTTACTGGTATATCGGCAGACTCAACAGACAAGGCACAGCGAAATTCAATTGTAATCCAGGAGAAAGAGATTAATGTAGAAGGGGAGAAAGTTTGGTTTTTATTTGGTGGTCCGATTGGTCCTTTCCTACATTGTTTAAGTCTATGAACTTGTGACAATATAATAGCATGTATTTGACAAGATCTCAGATCCTCATAGCCAATCTACCCTGCTAAGAATCACCCATATCCTGAAATGCTTCATGACTAAGTTCTATGTCCCAATTCCGAAAGGACACCGGATATCAGCAATAGATTCTGGCTTTGATATGGGCGACTTTATATACAAAATATTTATTCCTTGTTGTTTCCAAAGAATGGAATACTGGGCGCATCCCAGGGACGCCACGTAAAGCAGCGATGTTGATAGTATTCAAAATTGAGGCATAGAGATTATTCAGCCAATTGCGTTCGCGCTGACCATCAAGCACTCTACCACACAAACTAATATTTCCTGCTTGCATGACGGACAAAACATCCACGGTCACCTGAATGCGGGGGATTTTAGAGTGGCTGCAAACCCCTAGTTACGGGTTTGAGAATGGAAGCCAGAGCAGCCGGGCAACAGCATTAATCACTTGGACAACCTGGGGACACCAGACCGTAAAGGCGAAGACTGAATTACGAGTTTGGACCTGTGCTACAACTTTATTAACTGCTGCGTCATTATACGGCCGAACGCGTTCTCGTGAGAACCTGAACAAATTGATATATCAAACATTGGAATTAAAGAGAAATTAGTTTAAGTATTAAATATTTTATTAGAAAGAACATGGAAATCAGGAAATAAAATGTAGTAATAATTGCTACGAGCAAAGAAAATTGAATTGCAATCGTATTGCTGATATATTGCTATTGGATAGAATACTTTATGTCAATTAACTAAAAGAAAAGTATCCTTTTCAGCTTTCATTATCACAGAACATCCAACTTATATGAACAGCACAACTGTATGCGTCAAGCAAAATAATTTCACAAGCATTAACAAATGTATCAATGTATCGTTACTCTGAACTTACTGTGCCACAGGTTCGATTGATCTTACATATAAACTGAAGGAAAACGGCTTTCGAATTATTTTTCCGAATCAAGAACGTTGAAATTCCTCAAGAGGCAATGTAGGCTGATGTGGTTTTAAGAACAAGAAATCGCTATTCGATGAATCAGGTGACAGTGTAACGGTGTAGTTATACGATTCCCCAATGGGCAACGTCTGTCCAGCACCGGCATAATTCAGAACTGCTTTCGACACTGCTCTGCGATTAGAGTCATCATTAGAATTTACACAGCTGTGACAGCAGATTCTACAACTGTAATCGTAAATATTTTTATCCTGATTACATTTGATAAATACCAGCAAAACTATTATGAGAAGAAATGTGCAGGAAGTTGACCCTAACCCAATTATCAATATCAAATTTAAGTCGGAGAAAAGCAGCTGATCTTTTGGCTTATTTGTTAGTTCCGAGAAGTTTTCAGTAGCGTTGCTCAAGAATGAAAACACAACTGTAACTGTACTGGAAAGACTCGGTTGTCCATTGTCTTTCACCAAGATTACTAGTCTATGCTTACGACGATCATCATTCTGAAACCTTCGGGACGTCCTGATTTCCCCAGAGAGAAGTCCTACAGTGAACAACGTGCGATCTGTTGCTTCCAAAAGTTGGTAGCAAAGACGTGAGTTCTGCCCGGAATCTGCATCAGTTGCTGTTATCTTTGAAACAATCATTCCTGGATATGGGGAGTGGGGCACAATCTGAGTCGCCGCTGAATTGTTCGGTTTGGAAGGAGAAACTATCACTGGAGCATTGTCATTTTGGTCTAAAATCACTACCTTCACTGTGGCGGTGCTGGTCATTGCAGGAGATCCAGAATCAGACGCTTGAACTTTGAATTGGAAATTCTTCAGCTTTTCGTAGTCAAAAGAGCGCAGAGCGTAAATGCAACCACTTTCTGAGTTAACGGATACTGCGTCTGATAGAAAAGCATCACCAATGGTACTCCCCACAAGAGTATATGATACCTTGCCATTTTTGTCAAAATCTGGGTCCAAAGCTGTAACAGTAAATATAGATCCACCCGGTGGGTTGTTTTCCATGACAAACACCTGGTACGAAGATTGTGTAAACTTCGGTACGTTATCGTTAATATCTGAGACTGAAATGAATAAGGTTTTGTTTGCAGAAAGCGAGGGTAGCCCTGCATCCCAGGCTGTAATAGGGATGTTATACAGCGGAATGCTTTCGCGGTCCATAGCATTGTTAACGATCAACTTGAACTGGTTATTCAGAGACTTCTGTAGTTTAAAGGGGACATTAGTGGGAATCTGACAACGTATTTGCCCATTCTCGCCAGAATCGCGATCTGTAACACTGATTATAGCGACGACAGTCCCGAGGGCATCATCTTCCCGCACATTGCTGGATATTGATGTCACCCGTATTTCCGGAGCGTTATCATTAACATCAGTTAAATGAACGATAATTTTAGCGCGGCCACTTAATGCCGGTACACCCTTGTCCACAGCCTGTACTTCAATTTCATAAACGTTTTCTGCTTCGTAGTCCAGTGTTCCATTCACATAAATCTGCCCAGTTTCTGTGTCCAAAGTAAATAACTCTCGAACACTTTGAGAAACGTGTGCACTGAAAGAATAATTTATTTCACCATTTGCTCCTTCATCTAAATCAGCAGCCTTTATTTTGGTCACCATGGTACCAGTTGGTGCGTTCTCCGTAATACTAACACGATATGTATGGCGTTCGAATACAGGAGCATTATCATTGGCATCCACGATAGATATAATGATTTCTGCTGTGCCAGATCTCGGAGGAATCCCACAGTCAATGGCCGTCAGTATTACATGGAATTCTGACTTCTGTTCCCGGTCGAGAGGTTTTTGCAATATTAGTTCTGTAATTTTACTTCCATCGTCTACTTCCTTTTCATTCAGTCCGAAGTGCTTATTTGAGTTGATTTTGTATGAAATAACTGCATTCACTCCCACGTCGGCATCCTGCGCTCTATCGAGTGGAAAGAGTGCGCCTATTGCGGTCAATTCAGAGATACGTATATTGTACTTGTTTTCCCTAAACCTTGGCGCATTATCATTTATATCTACTATCTCCACGTCAACGCGATGCAGTTCTAAAGGATTTTCTAAAGCTGCATCATATGAAATAGAGCAGGTAGACATTTGCTTGCAGAGGGCATCCCTGTCTATTCGCTCTTTAACAACTAAAATACCATTGTGCATGTTTACCTTCAGTAGCTGAAGCTTTTCATCGGAGAGAAGTCTGAGTTTTCGGTCAGTTATTTCTGTAATGCTTAGGCTTAAATCCTCAGCAATGTTCCCAACGAATGCTCCGAGCTCTTGTTCTTCGGGAATCGAGTACCGAATTTCACCACAAACGAGATGCAAAGCGCACACAAGGTGAATGAAAGACAATCCGTGGCTGAGTTCTGTCGCCATGTTTTCCCTAGATTGGATTAACGAAATTGTCTTGAATTTGTATCAATCGATTAGCTGAAGTCGATCTCACTAAACCAGCAAAATAGGACACAACATTGTCAGTATAATCTTATGAAAGTGAAAACTCATACCTAGAGCTTCTTTTGAAGGAGATACGGGAATTAAGTCCCGAGAGCGTTTGCTTTCCCTATGCTTGTTTCCACCGTAGCAATGCCGAAAAAGGGAGAGGTAGATCTTTCTCCCTCGCTCTCTGCGTCTCTATTGGTAGACAGCGACACAAAGAGTCCTTACCCATTACTGCATCAAATGTTTCTTAAAGCCGCACTGCCTTCAGTCAAATATCTAGATTTAACGGTGCGCAGTTAAAATTCCCCGGATTTCTGGAAGGTATTTCTATTCCATGTACCGGCTTATGTGAAAACGCTGATCTGTGTAAACTATCATGCATAAAATAACCATAGGCTAATTTATAAATAAATTGACCCTTGGGTGATTTACCAGAAGTATTGCATTGCATGCTGGACTTCTACATAATTCAAGTTCAAAACGATTCAGGAATCATAAACAATACACATCAAATGTGGCAGAAACTCAGCCAGTCCGGTGGTATCTAAGCAAATGAATAAACATTCGACTTTTCCGGCGAAACCCTTCCTCAGCATAAGTGGAAAGACGCCAGAATATAAGGGCGAGGGAGGGTAATTAGGCGAGATTGAAAGTAATTGAATTCTGTGAGAATGTAACAAAACACACTGATGAAGGTAGAGCAGTGGAAGAGATATATATGGATTTCAGTAAGGCATTTAATAATGTTCCCAATGCAAGGCTCCTTAATGAGTAAGGAGGCATAGGTTCCAAGGAGACTTTGCTTTGTGGATCCAGAATTGGATTGCCAAAAGAAGGCAAACGGTGGTTCTAGATGGTTGGCATTCTGCATGGAGGTCGGTGACTAATGGATCTCTGCAGGAATATGTTCTGGGACCCCTCGTCTTTATGACTTTTATAAATGACCTGGATGAAGAAGTAGATGGGTGACTTAGTACTTTTGTTGATGACACGAAGGTTGGGGTGTGATGGATAGTCTAGAGGGTTTTCAGAGGTTACAGAGGAACATCGATAGGATGCAGAACTTAACTGAGACCTGTCAGATAGGCTTGAACACAGATAAGTGTGAAGTGGTTCATTTTGGTAGGTCGAATTTGAAGTCCTAATATAACCTAAATGGTAAGATTCCTGGCAGTGTGGACGTTCTGAGAAATCTTGGGGTCGGTGTCGATAGGACATTCAAAGATGCTGCGCAGTTTGACAGTGTTGTTATGAAAGCGTATGCTGTGCTGGCATTCATCAATCGCGGGACTGAATTCAGGAGCTGTGCTGTAATGTAACAGCTAGATTGGTCAGAGCCCACTTGGGGTACTCTGTTCATTTCTGGTCACCACACTACTGGAAGGATGTGAATACGTACGATAGAGAGAGTGCAGAGAAATTTACAAGGTTTTACCTGTATTGGAGGGAGTAAGGTACGAAAATAGGTTGAGTGTACTTGGCTTTTTCTCCTCGGAGCGATGGAGGATGAGAGGTGACCCATAGAGGTGAATAAGATAATGAGGGGAATTGATCGCGTGGATATCCAGAGACCTTGTTATTCCCCAGGGCTGATATGGCTAACACATTTTAGTTTTAAGGTGTTTGGAAATAGGTACCAGCTGATGTCAGGGCTAAGCTTCTTACAAAGAGAGCGGTGGGTGTCTGGAATGCACTGTCAGCGGCGGTGCTGCAGTGTATACAATGGGGTCTTTTAAGAGCCTCTTAGATCGGTACCTGGAGCTTAGCAAAATAGAGAGCTAAGCGCTTTGGAAATTCTAGGCAGTTTCTTGGGTAAGTTAAATGGTCGTCAGATAATTGTGGGCTGAAGGGCCTGTAACGTGCTGTAAATTTATCTGTTCTATGGTAAGTGAAGCAAAGTTGGGTGGGAAAGGTCAAGGGCTGGAGAAGAAGGAAGCTGATAGGAGAGGAGAGTGGACTACAGGATAAAGGGATGTAGGAGGTGACCCAGCGGGAAGTGATAGCTCGGTGAGAAGAGATGAAAACTCACAACGGGGAAATAGGAAAAGAGGGGAGGGCTGGGATCTTTTCTTCCCACGGGAAGAAAAAAATCGATATTAATGCCATGGGTTTCGAGGCGAGTTGTTATTTATAACCAATATCTTATACATTACAGTTGACAACGCATTAGCTCTCAAAAAATTTCTTCGACGAGCTTCACGAAGGATTGAATAAATCGAGAATAAGCTGACTATTCCTTATACCTTCAACACGACGATAAGGTACTTCTCCTCTAGTCTGAGGATGGTCTCATCTTGACACACAGCAGTCAGTGAACCTGCATATCTGAACGGGAATGGGAATCTGAATTAAACGGTTTGGCCGCCGGGTAATTGGCTTGTTGCGGTTGCAACAAAGATGAATGAGGAAGATGTCCACTATTAGAAATCATACTGTGTGAAAGACTCACAAGTATACCAATTACACTATGGCTAGAAACCTACTTCCATAACGGAATCAGACTTTTTTATTTACAATGCTCTTCTCCGAATCTGCACGCCGATCTGTAGTTGACTTCCTTCAGGTTTCTAACCGTTGGGTTATTCGAGATGTTGGAGAGTTAATCTGCGTGATCTGACTAATAACATCTTTTAACAAGTGGCGTGCAGTCTGAAAAGTTAACTGCTTTTCTTTAGACAGACTCGAATTGACACGTAAGCACTAAGGTAATTACATTGTCTTCCTTTTATTTCATGTGACGTAAAGTGCGGAACTCACCAAAAGTCGATACTTGGACAGATCATTAACAAGGACAGATGCAAGCAAAAAATAGAATTCTATCTAATGCACCTAAGAAGATTGTTGTTTACAATGCGGATTACCATTGTTTTTATGGGAAAATTATCGTTACTAAATGAAATGTCATGGCGATGTAATAGCCATCACATACATGCGAATGGTCATACGATCTTATGTCTCGTTAATGAGAAAACGGAATTTAATTTAGGTTGAATTTTTAAGGTGACACGAACTGTGTTTTCTGTTTTCACCAAAATTGCAACCCAGAACATTTACTGTGGCAACAAAAATTGGAAAATTAACACCTATTTGCATTTTATAAACACAGGAGATTCTGCAGATGGTTGTAGATGGGGCATATTCTGCATGGAGGTCGGTGACCAGTAGTGTGCATCAAGGATCTGTTCTGGAAATCCTTCTCTTCGTGATATTTATAAAAGAGCTGAATGAGAAAGAGGAGGGATGGGTTAGTAAATTTGCTGATGGCACAACGGTTGTGTTTTGTGGAGGGTGTGAAGGGCTGTCAGAGTTTACAGCGGGACATTGATAGGATGCAAAACTGGACTGAAAGGTGGCAGATGGAGTTCAACCCAGATAGCGGTGAGGTGGTTCATTTTGATAGGACAAATACGATGACAGAATACAGTACTAATGGTAAGACTCTTGGCAGTGTGGAGGATCAGATGGATCTTCGGGTCAGAGTCCACAGGACACTCAAAGCTTCTGTGGTTAAGAAGGCATACGGTGCATTGGCCTTCATCAATCGTGGGATAGCATTTAAGAGCCGAGAGATAATGTTGCAGCTCTCTAGGACCCTCGTCAAACTCTACTTGGAGTACTGTGCTCAGTTCTGGTCGCCTCACTTCAGGAAGGACAAAGAAACTACAGAAATGGGAGATTTACAAGGATGTTGCCAGGATAGGGGGGGGGGGGGGATGTTTTATGAGAATAGATTGAGTGAACTAGGCATTTTTTCCTTTGGAACGTGGAGGATGATAGATGACCTAAGAGAGGTGTATAAAATGAAGAGAGGCATTGATTGTGTGGATAATCGGAGGCTTTTTGCCAAGGCTGAAATGGCTAGCACGAGAGGGCACAGTTTTAAGTGCTTGGTAATAGGTACAGAGGAGATGGCAGGATATGTTTTTTTTCTTAAACAGAGAGTGGTAAGTGCGTGAAATGGGCTGCCGGCGACGGTGGTGGAGCCGGATACGATAGGGTCATTTAAAAGATTCCTGGACAGATACATGGAGTTCCGGAAAAACAGAGGATTATGGGTAACCCGAGGTAATTTCTAAGGTAAGGACATGTTCGGCACAGCTTTGTGGGGCGAAGGGCCTGTATTCTTTGGTAAGAGTTCTATTTTTCTCTATGTTTCCATGTAGGTAATCGAAAGCAAAGCACAGAAAATGCTCTAGAAACTCAGCTGGTCAAGCACATCCTTTCTATTCACTTCCATAAATGCCGTCCGACCTGATGATTTGTTACAGCATTTTGGGATTGCAAACATTGCATTGCTCAGTGCAGAGTTATCATTGTCATCATTCATTGTTCCAGAAACTATATTGACACCTACAACTAAGTAAAGAACTGCATTACCCAATCTACGTCACTCTAATTCATAAGCAATCCTTCGAAACAGTATGACCTCTGAACTCCCCATGACCTTTTTTTTAAAAAATCCAGTATATATTATATAAATGCAATCCTAGAAATTTGTATTTACTCCTACCGCTTCCCATGTATGTTCTTCGAAAGTGTTCATAGTAAAGCGAGCACTTGAGTTCAGTTCATAGTGGAAATGTGTATTGTGATATCCCTCTCAATTTTGCGTTTGGCAAGGAGAAATCTGCTACGAAAGGAAGAGATCAGATAATACATGAACATTGGCGAGTTGTCATTTACATCCAACATCTTGAACCATATAGTTGCCAGCTATCTACCATACACTTGTGAGTGCCTGAAAAAGATGGAAAAATCGAGAATAAATTGGCTCTTCCTTATACTTTCCTCACGGCTGCCACTCACAGACATTCAGCAATCATGTTTTCGCAAAAGAAAGCAGACAGTCTTTGCGAATGACAATTTCTATACCAAATTGGTCTTCCTATTGCACCCTCTGACCGAGCTCGTATACAGACTTGGCTCGTTAGCTAACTCCGCTAACAGCCACGTGACTCAGCAGTGATAAAGCCTCCTTTCATAAACAGTATACGTCTAGGGTCTGTGTCATTTGACAGATTCAACCAAACAGGAATGTCATGATGTTGTGATGAAATTGATCTTGAATCGAGCGAATGTTGTGTAAGTATTGCTATCCACGATTATCAGTCGGCAAGAAATAACAGACCGCACACCATACAAAATGATAAAGAATGCATATTTACCAATTTTAGTATTATCGAACGGTTACTAAAAGTAAGCAAGGAATGGAAGAAAGAAATAAAAGTGTCCATTACAGTTCAGCTAATCTAATTGAGTACATGACCGTTGTAACTCGTCTCTTCCAAAGCCGTGTGCAACGATCACTCACGACTCCAAACTTACCGTCTGCGTGAAAGCACCTGTCACAATTTCAACTTCCCTCGAAGTCCACCTCGAACAAACTGGTTCTCTTTCAGGGGTATTCCTCCGCCCCCTTGGAGCTATCCATCAGCACAAAACACTTCTTGATTTCTAACCCATGACATCCAGCCGCATCCTCCCATCGATCCCGCCCCGCAGCTCCCGTCAAAAATATACCAAACTTTCGTCACAGATCTTCCTCCGCCCCGCTCTCTCTAGAACTTTCTCTCAGATCCAAATATCTTCATGGCTGACACAACATTCCTAAGCTGAACTGCAGGGCTCTATACTATTCAGCCGAAGCCAAAGCATTCTACCAGCATGAGACACTGCTTTTGTAGAAAGCTGCTCAATAAAATACCTACAGCGTAGCAATAGAATTCTTAACCAGGGTAGTTTACATTTTTGGATGTATTCCTGTGGAAAACACTGCACGGATATATTCTAGATTCTTGTCAGCCCACACTAAGAATGGCACCTTTGCTCCCTCCAGCCAATGCCGCCACTCCTCCAGAGCTAGCTTCACATCCAGCAGCTCCCGGTTTCCGACATCGTAATTCTGCTCCGTGGGAGTGAGGCAGTGAGCGCAGAAGGCGCAGGGCTATACCTTTTCATCCTTGGCTGAGCGCTGAGAGAGAACAGCTCCTAAGATAACGTCAGAAGCATCCACTTCCACAATGAACTGCCGGTTGGTATCGGGTTGAAACAAGATGGGGACGGAGTAGGAACGTTCCTTCAGTCAGAGAATGCTCTTTCAGCAGAAGTGAACCAGGTGAATCTGACATCAGATGAGCTAAGAACAGTAAGTGGTGCAGCCAGTGCCCTAAAATTTCTGATGAAGCGGCGGCAGAAGCTAGCAAACCCCAAGAAGCGTTGCAACTTCCGACGAGTCGAAGGTCAGGGCCATTTGACTAGCGCCTTGACTTTCTGTTGGTCCATCTGAATGGAACCGCCCGAAATTACATACTCCAGGACGGAGACGGTAATGTGATGAAATTAACATTTCATAGCCTTCACAAAGAGTCGGTTCTCTAGAAGGCACTGAAAAACTCTGTGGACGTGATCGGTGTGTTCAGATGAACTTAGAAAAAGATCGAAATGTCGTCGAGATACGCCAAAAAAAAAAAGGTTCATCTAGTCCCTCAGAATGTGATTTACTAGGGTTTGGAATTTGGCAGGAACATTTGTGAGACCTAATGCCATGACCAGGCACTCGTAATAGCCTGAGGTGATGTTGTTGGCCTTCTTTCACTCGTCCCCTTTGCCAATGCGAATAAAATGCTAGGCGTTATGGATATCAAACATAGTGAAAACTGAGGCTCCTACAGTAGGTCAAATACCGAGATCATGAACGGAAGAGGGTAACGGTTCTTAACAGTGACTTCATTCAGTCCCCGGTAATCAATGCATGCATGTAAGGAGCCGTATTTCTTTTCAACAACGATAAAACCGGTAACAGCGGGGGAGGAAGACGGACAGATGATGCCTGCAGCCAGATACTCTTGATTGTACTTACTCAAGGCATCTGTTTCACGCACGGACAGGGAATACAGGCGCCCCTTGGGGGAGATGTGTCAGGCAAGAGATCAATAACGCAATCACATGGACGATGAGACGGTAGGGAAGTGGCCCGGGAATTGCTAAGCACAGCCTCGAAGTCTATGTATTCAGAAGGGATGGCACTGAGCTCCGGAAATTCCTCCTGGGAGATCACGGCATGGAGGCAAGGGGATCTGAGCATGGCGGATGAAGTCGGAGTAACAGAATGGGCCCCATCCTACAATCTTGCGACGGAGCTAGTCAATATGGGAGTTGTGTTTAACCAACCAGGGATGGCCAACGACAATGGGAGCTAGAAGAGAGTCATTAACATAAACCATATAACCACATAACAATTACAGCACGGAAACAGGCCATCTCGGCCCTTCTAGTCCGTGCCGAACGCTTACTTTCACCTAGTCCCAACGACCTGCACTAAGCCCATAACCCTCCATTCCTTTCCTGTCCATATACCTATGCAATTTTATTTTAAATGACAATATCGAACCTGCCTCTTCCACTTCTACTGGAAGCTCGTTCCACACAGCTGCCGCTCTTTGAGGAAAGAAGTTCCCCCTCGGTTTACCCCTAAACTTTTGCCCCCTAACTCTCAACTCTCGTCCTCTTGTTTGAATCCCCCCCCTACTCTCAAAGGAAAAAAGCCTATCCACGTCAAATCTATCCTGCTCATAATTTTAAATACCTCTGTCAAGTCCCCCCTTAACCTTCCACGCTCCAAAGAATAAAAATCTAACTTGTTCAACCTTTCTCTGCAAGTGAGGTGCTGAATCCCAGGTAACATTCTTGTAAATCTCCTCAGTACTCTCTCTATTTTGTCGACATATTTCCTATTATTTGGTGACTAGCTCTGTATGCAATACTCCAAATTTGGCCTCACCAATGCCTTGTACAATTTTAACATTACACCTCAACTCCTATACTCAATGCTTTGATTTATAAAGGCCAGCATACCAAAAACTTTCTTCACCACCCTATCCAAATGGGATTCCACGTTCAGTGAACTATGCCCCATTATTGCGAGACCACTCTGTTCTACTGCATTCCTCAGTGCTCTACCATTTATCATGTATGTCCTATTTTGATTAGTCCTTCCAAAATGTAGCACCTCACACTTATTAGCATTAAACTCCATCTGCCATCGTTCAGCCCACTCTACTAACTGGCCTAAATCTCTCTGAAAACTTTGAAAACCTACTTCATTATCCACAACGCCACCTATCTCAGTAACATCTGCATACTTACTAATCCAATTTACCACCCCATCATACAGATCATTAATGTATATGACAAACAACATTGGACCCAGTACAGATCGCTGAGGCACACCACTAGTCACCGGTCTCCAACCTGACAAAAAGGGTTAACTGTTCATGATGGCTGCTGGTTAAACATAGACTCACCGGGGCCATGACATGCGTGATGTTAGCCAGTCTCTGATCGTTCAAGCCTTTGGTCACCAGTGGTGACTGGAGAGCGGACGTGGATAATCCCCATTGGGCAGCCAATCTGGAATCCAGAAAAAAAAAACCTTCGCACCAGAATAGACCAAGACGAAGAGTGCTCGCCTTTGGACGCCACAATCCAGAGAAGCAGGTAGGAGAGTGAGTGGCATCGTGGAGGGCCGGACAGGGGTCACGCTCAGCAGTACTCCTCTTCCTACCGGTTGGCGCTTGGCTTTTACCGGGCAGGTAGGGGTGAAACGGTTTGGTTTGCCACAGGAACGGGTGCTAATTCTCCATTGTCTTTCAGTCGGTGTCAGTAGGTTTCTGTCAACCTTCAAGCTTTGGGTTCTGCAACGGGAATTGTAGATGGAGATGGGTGTAAACGGCAGGGCAATGTAGAATGAATGGACCTTGGATGTCACCTAGTGCCCCCAGGGCCTCTCTGGAACCTCTCCCTCTGCGGCGCTGCTGAAGGTAAACATCAATATGGAAGGACAAATCCACCAGAGTTTCAAAGGTGGGAAGGAAGGTTCTGGGTTACCAGTTCATTTTTGATGCCTACGAAGAGGCCGTTCAGGAAGGTGTTGTTCTGTGCCTCCGAGTACCAGTCGCTGGAGTTGGCTAGGGTCCGGAATTCTATGGCGTAATCTGACACAGATTTGCGCCCCTGTGCATGTGTAACATTCCACGGGCAGCCTCTCTTCCATGTTTGGAGCGATCAAACACATTACTCATCTCCTCAGAAAATAACTGAAGACTACTGCAGAATGGGGAGCCTGCCTCCCAGACGGCTGTTTCCAATTCTCTCTTCTGACCGGACTGTTGGATGATGATGTAGACCACCTTGGCTCGATCAGTCGGAATGTTTCCCGTGACAACTGAAAATGAGGGTACTGTGGGAAAGAAAAGAGCGGCAGGTACCGAGCTCACCTGAGTACTTTTCTGAAGGAAGCAGACGGGCTCTTGGACAGGAGGAGCATGCGAGAACGCGGAGGGCAGGGCGGAAGATGCAGTAACAGACTGTTAATGGGCGCTCTGGGAGAGCTGGAGTGACTGAGTCTGGGCCACAAGTTCGGCTACATTTGCAGAAAGCTACTCCATTGCCCTGAACACGGTTCTGGTGTCTCCCCAGCATCACTCCCTGTTGTTCCTAGGCAGCTCTCAGAGGATCGGGGTCTTCTGAATCATTTCTGGTCAGACGGTACTGTCACGACACTACAGCAGGGATCCAACTGCAGACCCATTGCTGTGCAACACAGTGATATTAATTGAATACGAAATCCCAAGATGCAGACAAAGTCGGCGTCGAAGTTCGGGCAAAGATCAAAACATCCAGAAAAATCTAAAAAAGAGAATCTAGATACAGGCAGAGCCGATATTGTGGTGGGTAGAGCACAGATACGAATGCCTGAAAGGCTGAAGAAAATTCACCGGCACAATCTGGCAACAAACAGGTGAAAACACAAGACTAAAATACACTGAGCGGTAAACAAAGGGGCAGATGATAGGTGGAGCACAATGAGACACAGGTGGCAGCTATACAGGTAATAATGAGAAACTGATGAGAGAAGGAGTGTTCAGTAATACATGAGCTGGAGTAGAGCAGGAGCGGGGACAGGAGTACATAGCAATGCAGATTAACAGTTGGGGGAAACACACAAAAACGCAGAGTTCAGTTGGAGGTACTGACAAAAAGAATGATCAGGAATGAGATCCTTACTTCCTCGCTGAAAAGTAGTGAGTATTTGGTCGTCACAGGATCTCGGTATTTTACATTCCATAATTATTAATATGTAGGAGGCAGGTCCCTGGAATATGTAAACGGGATATTGGCACTAGTATGGGGAAAGAGGAAGCTGATCCATTGGGACGGGCTCCACCTGAACCGTGATGGGGCCTGGATCCTGGCGAATGGTATAACTGGGGTTGTGGATACGGCATTAAACTAAATAGCAGGAAGATGGGTTCAAGGATAGAAGAAGTATGGATAAAGGGAACAATAAAATTGTGTATAAAGGGAAAATAAAAGCAAAAGTAAAAAAAAAAGCAAAAGAAAAGTAAGGGCGGAGCACAGAAAAGCCAAGCACATCAGAGGCAAACATTACTAGATTTTAAGGGCATAATGAGTGTACAGGCACTTTATCTAAATGGTCAGGGCATTCGTAATAAGGTCAGTAAACTTGTGTCACAAATCAATATAAATGGGTATGATTTAGTGGACATTGCATAAACATGGTGGCATGGTGGAAAGGATTGGGAATTGAACATCCAGGGATAGCAAGTAATACGGAAGGATAGACAGGAAAGTAAGGGAGATAGTGTAACTCTCAGGGCGATAGCGAGTGACGTTATAATATCCAAGAAGCAGAATGTTGAATCCATCTGTTTAGAGATTAGGAAAAAATAAAGAGAAACATCATCGGTGGGAGTTGTCTATAGGCAACCAAATAACAACGTTACAGTGGCACAGACAATTAACCGAGGAAATATCTAAAGGCATGTAAGGATGGAACAGCAGTTATTGTGGTGGAATTAAACTTGCACACAGATTGTGTGAATCAAGTTAGTCGAGGCAGTCTTGAATGTATACATGGTACCGTTCCTGAAGAGCATGTTAGCGAACCTTCAAGGGAACATGTTGTCTTGTGTCTGGTCCTGTGCAATAAGACAGGTAAAATTAGCTATGTTGCAGTTAGGGATAATTTGGGAAAGAGTGATCACAGAATGACTGAGTTTTTCATACAAATGGAGAGTGCAATAGTTCAATCTACAAGCAGTGTATTATGCCCAAACAATGGAAACTACAATTGGATGGAGGGAAGCATTGAATGGGATAGGCTGGAAACACAGGCTATATGGTGGGATGATCGGGGAACAGTGGAAGACTTTCAAAGATATTTTTCACGGTGCTCGACAAAGATATATTCTAGTTAAAAGCAAAGGCAGTAAGGATATGAAAAGCCAGCCATGGATAACAATGAAAGGAAACAAAGTCATTAAAATAAAAGCTCATGCAAACAACGTCGCCGTGAGTAGTGGGAAACTGGGAGATTAGGGAAACTTTAAAAAGCAACAGGAACCACTAAGCGAACAATATAGAAAGGGAAGATAGATTATGAAAATAAATGAACTCAAAATATATTTAAAAAAACGAATAGTAAAAGGTTTTATCATTATATAAAACGGAAAAGGATGGACAAAGTGAACATAGGATACTTGACAGGCGAGAGGAGGGTATTGCTTTTGGTAATAAGGAAATGGCCGAGTCTTTGAAGGACTCTTTGTGTCGGTCTTCACGGTGGTGGACACGTCTAACTTACCGAGGAGAGATAATATGGATGTGATAGGAGGTGAGGACCTCGAAACCAAGACATCTCGAAAGAGCTAGTGCTGAGCCAACTTGTTAGCCTAAAGATAGACAAGTGCCTGGACCTGATAAAATGCAGCCCATGGTATGAAAATGCCAGAGGTTATAGCTGAGCTTTTGGTGATAATTTACCAAACTTCTCTGACCATGGCTACACCACTGGCTGAGAGGGCTGGGACGTGCTGAGAGAAAACAAAAACAACATTGATGCTAATTACAATTTCTGCTAACCGGAGGAGGGTGGCCGTGGAGGGAATCTGATTAGGTCTGTTGTGAATAAACTAGCAAAGAATCTGAAGTCATTTATAACGTGTGAAAATAAAACAGACTGGGTCATGAAACAGAAATTAAATAGAGAACATCTGAATATTGAAGGATATAGGTGGGTAGGGACAGAACCAAGAGTCGGGATATGTGAAGCCGAAGTCAGCAGAAAGCATAAAAGACTGGCCTACAGGGGCAACTGGTTACTGCAGGCGGCGAGGGCCGCATGATCGAGGGGGCTGGGCCAAGATGAGAGCTGAGGCGGGGAAGAGGCCCAGGGCTTCGTACGTTTCCAATTAAAGTGGTAAACATTTATATGGTCCTGAGCGAGGCATTTGTAAAGTTCCAACATGGTAGAATCTTCCAGCAAGTTTAGGCATCTGAGTTAACTAACTGGTCCGAAATTTGCAGAGAACCATTGTGGAACATTCTTTTTTTTACTGAATGAAAGTTCCTATGTACTATGACAGGCAAGTGATGGAAACTTTGCTTTGGTGATACTGTATATGCCAAGGATTTAAGGATATTAATGTGTATGTTTTATTTGTGATTTAGTTCATAGATGACACGAAAATGATGGCGTAATGGATAGGAAGGAAGCACTTCTAAGTCTGCTGCAGGATGTAGATTTGTTGGAAAATTGTGGCGAGTAGCGCCAAGTGGGTTTAATTCACGAAGTGTAAGATGGTACTGAAAACACCTGAAGGCAAAGAGGTGACGAATGTATGCAGTAAATGACAAGACTCTACGAAACACGGATGAAGAGAGAGAGAGAGAGAGAGAGAGAGAGAGAGAGAGAGAGAGAGAGAGACGCCGTAATCAGTCTGAATTTCTATGAAGTGATGATAAAGAAGGAATCGAGAATGCTTGGCTTTATATTTTCGGCAAAAGATAAGATTTAGGATGTTTCGTCTCAACTTTACAAAATATTTTTGACAGACTTGGAGTATTTTTTTGGGCGCCACAATATAAGAAAAGTGTAATCGTGTTGAAAAAAGTGCAAAAATTATTCGTAAGTATAGCACTGGTTTCGATTCTTTAGTTATGAAGAGGTACTAAGGCTGCGCCTGTTATCTGTGGATTAACGAAGGCTCAGGGTGACACAACAAAATAGATAGTATTATGAGCGCGGAGGTAATAAACAGATTTTCATGATAGACATCAAAAACAGAAGGGCGTCGTTTTAAAGTAAGGTTTAAGTTTTAAGGGAGATAAAGGGATTTTGAAGTTACCTTTACAAATAAAGTGAAGGTTACATTGAATACAGACCAGAGGAGATGATGGAGTTAGATACTGTTACTATATTTAGAAATATTCAGGCAGACACAACAGAAAAAGAATAGAAAACTATAATTGTAATTCAGGAGAAAGAGATTAGTGTAGGAGGGAGAAAGTTCCGTTTGTAGGTGGTGGCCCTATATTTTTAAGTCTCTGAACTTATGACAATGCGTGTGCTGGGCAAGATCTCAGATCCACCCACGTCCTGACGTGCGTCATGAATAAATTCTATGTCCCATTTCCGAAAGGTAACCTGTTATCAGGAACTGATTCTGGCTTAGATATGGGCAGCAATATATGCAGTTTTTAAATTCCTTGATATTTCTACAGAACGAAATAGTGGACGCATCGCAGGGACGCCACGAAAAGCAGCAATGTTGACAGTATTCAAAATTGAGGCATAGAGACTATCTGGCCTATTACGTTCGCACCTACCATCAAACACACTTCTACACAAATCAGTATTTCCTCCTTTCATGACGGGCAAAATATCTATTATCATCTTAATTCGGAGGATTTTAGAGTGGCTGCAAACCACCTAGTTACTGGCATGCGAATAGAAGCCAGAGCAGCAGGGCAACAAGATGAATCACTTGGACAATCTGGAGACACCAGATGAACAGATCGTTAAAGGGAAGACTGAATTAATCGTCTGGAGGTGTGCTACAACTTTGTTAACTGCTGCGCCATTATACGGTTGAACACGTTCTCGTGAGAAACTGAACAAGCTGAATATATCAAGCATCAGAATGAAAGAGAAATTAGCTTAACTATTAAACAATTTATTACAAGGAACATGGATATCAGGAAATGTAGTAGTAACCTCGCTACGAGTAACAAAAATTGAATTGCAAATGTACTACTGATATATTGATGTTAGATAGATTACTTTATGTCGATTAACTAAAATAAAATTGCAAGGTTGTATTTTCAACTTGCACTGTCACAGATGATCCAACTCATATGAACAGTACAACTGCATGCGTCAAGCAAAGCAATTCACCGACATTCACCAATGTATTAATATACTCTTACTCCGAGCTTACTGTGCTATACGCTCGATTCATCTTACATATGAACAGAAGGGAAATGGCTTTGAATTATCATACCGAATCAAGAACGTTGAAATTCATCAAGAGGCAACGTAGGATGATGCGGTTTTAAGAACAAGAAATCGCTATTCGATGTATCAGGTGGCAGTGTAACGCGGTAGTTATACGATTCCCGAATGGGCAACGTCTGTCCAGCACCGGCGTAATTCAGAACTGCTTTCGGCACGGCTCTGCGATTATATTCATCATTAGAATTCACACAACTGTGACAGCAGATTCTACAACTGTAACCGTAAATATTTTTATGCTGATTACACTTCATAATTACCAGCAAAATTATTATGAGAAGAAATATGGAGGAAGTTGACCCTAACACTATTATCAAAATCAAATTTAAGTCGGAAAAAAGCTGCTGATCTTTTGGCTTATTTGTTAGTTCCAAAAGGTTTTCAGTAGCGTTGCTCAAGAATGAAAACACAACTGTAACTGTACTGGAAAGAATCGGTTGTCCATTGTCTTTCACCAAGATTACTAGTCTATGCTTATGACGGTCTTCATTCTGAAACCTTCGGGACGTTCTGATTTCTCCAGAGAGAAGTCCTACAGTGAACAACGTACGATCTGTAACTTCTAAAAGTTGGTAGTAAAGACGTGCGTTCTGCCCGGAATCTGCATCAGTTGCTGTTATCTTTGAAACAATCAATCCTGGATATGGGGAGTATGGCACAATCCGAGTCAACACTGAGTTGTTCATTTTGGAAGGTGAAACTATCACTGGAGCATTGTCATTTTGGTCTAAAATCACTACATTCACTGTTGCGGTGCTGGTCATTGCAGGAGATCCAGAGTCCGACGCTTGAACTTTGAATTGGAAATTCTTCAGCTTTTCGTAGTCAAAAGAGCGCAGAGCGTAAATGCAACCACTTTCTGAGTTAACGGATATAGCGTCTGATAGAAAGGCATCACCAATGGGACTCCCCACCAGAGAATATGATACCTTGCCATTCTTGTCAAAATCTGGGTCCAAAGCTGTAACAGTAAATATAGATCCACCCGGTGGGTTGTTTTCCATGACAAACACCTGGTACGAAGATTGTGCAAACTTCGGCACGTTATCATTAATATCTGAGACTGAAATGAATAAGGTTTTGTTTGCAGAAAGAGAGGGTCGCCCTGCATCCCAGGCAGTAAAAGGGATATTATACAGCGGAATGCTTTCGCGGTCCATAGCATTGTTAACGATCAACTTGAACTGGTTATTTAAAGACTTTTGTAGTTTAAAGGGGACATTAGTGGGAATCTGACAACGTATTTGTCCATTCTCGCCAGAATCGCGATCTGTAACACTGATTATAGCGACGACAGTCCCGAGGGCATCATCTTCCCGCACATTGCTGGATACTGATGTCACCCTTATTTCCGGAGCGTTATCATTAACATCAGTTAAATGAACGATAATTTTGGCGCTTCCACTTAATGCCGGTACACCCTTGTCCACAGCCTGTACTTCAATTTCATAAACATTTTCAGATTCATAATCCAGTGGTCCACTCACATAAATCTGCCCCGACTCTGGGTCCAAAGTAAACAACTCTCGAACACTTTGAGAAACATGTGTACCGAATGAATAATTTACATCGCCGTTTGCTCCTTCATCTAAATCAACAGCCTTTATTTTGGTCACGATGGTACCTGTGGGTGCGTTCTCTGTGATACTAACCCGATATGTATGGCGTTCGAATACGGGAGCATTATCATTGGCATCCACGATAGATATAATGATGTCTGCTGTGCCAGTTCTCGGAGGAATCCCACCGTCAATGGCCGTCAGTATTAAATGGAATTCTGATTGCTGTTCGCGGTCGAGAGGTTTTTGCAATATCAGTTCTGTAATTTTACTTCCATTATCTAATTCCTTTTCATTCAGTCCGAAGGGCTCAATTGAGTTGATTTTGTATGAAATAACTGCATTCGCTCCCATGTCGGCATCCTGCGCTCTAGCGAGAGGAAAGAGTGCCCCTGTTGCGGTGAATTCAGAGATATGTATATTGTACTTATTTTCCCTAAATCTTGGTGCATTATCATTTATATCTACTATCTCCACGTCAACGCGATGCAGTTCCAAAGGATTTTCTAAAGCTGCATCATATGAAATAAAGCAAGTCGATGTTTGCTTGCAGAGGGCATCCCTGTCGATCCGCTCCTTTACTACTAAAATCCCATTGTGCATGTTTACCTTCAATAGCTGAAGCTTTTCATCGGAGAGCAGTCTGAGTTTTCGGTCAGTTATTTCTGTAATGCTTAGGCTTAAATCCTCAGCAATGTTCCCTACGAACGCTCCGAGCTCTTGTTCTTCGGGAACCGAGTACCGAATTTGTCCACAAACAAGATGCAAGGCACACACAAGGTGCGAGAAAGACAATGCGTGGCTGAGCTCTGTCGGCATGATTTTCCTCGATTGGATTAATGATATAGTCTTGAATTTGCAGCAATCGATTTGCTGAACTCGATCTCAGTAAAACAGCATAATAGGACACGACATTGTCAGTACTATCTTATAAAAATTAAAACTCGTTCCAAGATCTTCTTCTGAACGAGAGACGAGAATTGAGTCCCGACAGCGTTCCCTATGCGTCTGTATCGAGCCCAGCAATGCTGAAAAAGGAAGAGGTAGATCTCTCTCTCTCTCTCTCTCTCTCTCTCTCTGCGTCTGGGTTTCTATTGGTAGACAGCGACACAAACAGTCCTTACCCATTATTGCACCGAAAGTTTCTTAAAGCTGCACTGCCATCAGTCAGATCTCTAGATTTAACGGTGCGCATTTGAAATTCTCCAGATTTCTGGCAGGTTATTCCATTCCATGTAACGGCTTTGGTGAACATGTTGATTAATGTAAACTATCGTGCCTAAAATGACCATAGGTTAATTTATAGATAAATTAACCCCTAGGCGACTTAGCAAAACCATTACAAAACAGCTGAATGAATTCAACAGGTCGGGCACCATCCGTTGAAACGTTGACTGCTCGTTTCAACGGATGCTGCCCGACCTGCTGAATTCATCCAGCTTGTTTGTACGTGTTGATTTGACCACAGCATCTGCAGTGTTCTTTGTATTTACCAAAACCATTGTATTACATGCTAGACCTCTCATAATTCATGTTGAAAACAATTTTGGAACAATAAGCATCACACACAAAATGCTCGAGAAACTCATCCAATCATGTAGCATCTATGGAAATGAATTAACTATTGACTTTCTGGACGAGACCCTTCTTCAGTACGGAGACGTAAAGGCGAAGACACCAGAATATAAAGGCGGCGGAGGGGAATGTGGCTAGCTGTAAAGTGAATTCTCTGAGGATGTAACAAGACACACTGATGAAGGCAGAGCAGAGGATGTATATATGGATTTCAGTAAGGCATTTGGTAAGTTTCCCATGTAAGGCCCCTTCAAAAAGTAAAGAGGCATAGGATCCAAGGAGGCTTTGCTTTGTGTATCCAGAATTGACTTACCCACAGAAGGCAAATTGTGTTTGTAGATGTTTGGTATTCTGTATGGAGTTCGGTGACTAACAGGTTTCTATAGGGACCCCACCTTTTTGTGACTTTTATAAACTACCTGGATGAAGAAGTAGAAGGGTGAGTTAGTAAGTTTGTGATGACACAAAGGTTGGAGTGTGGTGGGTAGTCTAGATCGTTCTCAGAAGTTACAGAGGGGCAACGATAGGATGCTGAACCGGGCTGAGAGCTGCCAGTTGGACTTGAACCCGGATACGTGAGATGTGGTTCATTTTGGTAGTTCGAATTTGAAGTCCGAATATAATATAAATGCTAAGACTCTTGGCAGTGTGGAGGATCTGGGAGATCTTGGGGTTGGTGTCGATAGGACACTCAAAGATTCTGCGCAATTCGAGTGTGTAGTTATGAAAGCGTACGGTGTGCTGGCATTCATCAGCTGTGGGATTGAATTCAAGAGCTGTGAGATAACGTAACAGCTACTTTGGTCAGACTCCACTTGGAGTACCGTGTTCATTTCTGGTTAACGCACTACTGGAAAGATGTTGATACTGTAGAGAGAGTGCAGAGAAATTTACAAGAATGTTGCCTGGATTGGACGGAGTACCTTCTGAGAACTGGTTGAGTGTATTTGGCTTTTTCTCCGTGAAGCGATGTAGGATAAGAGGTGACCCATAGAGGTGAATAAGATGATGAGGGCCATTGATCCTGTGGAGAGCCAGAGATATTTTCCAGGGCTGAAATGGCTAACTCGAGGGAGCATCGTTTTAAGGTGTTTGGAAATAGCTACGACCTGATGTCAGGGCTAATCTTTTTACAAAGAGAGTGGTGGGTGTGTAGGGTATTTTAAGAGCCTCATAGGTAGGTACATGGAGCTTAGAAAAAGAGAGGCTATTCACGAGGGAAATTCTAGGCATTTTCCAGAGTAGGTTAGATGGTTGTCAGAAAATTGTGGGCCGAGAGGCCTGTAATGTGCTGTAAATTTCTAAGTTCTATAATAGGTGAAGCAAAGGTGGGTAGGAGATGAGAAGGGCTGGAGAAGAAGGAATCTGATAGGAGAGTAGAGTGGACCATGTGATAAGAGGATGTAGGAGCCGACCCAGGGGAAAGAGATAGTTCGGTGAGAAGAGCTGAAAGGTCACAATGAAGAAATAGGAGAACAGAGTGTGATGTTTTTATATTTCACCTGAAGGAAAAATCGGATTTATTGCTATGAGATTGGAGGCGAGTTGTCATTTACAACCACCATCTTGTACTTTACAATTGACAATGCATTATATTCCCAAAAGATTTATGGACGTGCCTCACGAAATGTTGAATAAATCGAGAATAAGCTGCTATTCCTTATACCTTCCTCACGACCATAAGGTGCTTCTCTCTATTCTGACGTTGACCTCATCTTGGCACAGAGCTTCAATGGACCTAAATGTCTGAAAGGGAAAGGAATCTGAACTAAACTGTTTGGCCGCCGGGTAATTGGCTTGTGGCGGATGGAGCAAAGGTGAATGAGCAAGATGACCCCTATTTGAAATCATACTGTGTTAAAGATGCATTGGTCTACCAATTACACTTACGTTATGACTAAAAACTTAATATCCAGAACTGACTAAGAATCGTCATTTATCATCAGCTTTTTCTGAACCTGAACACTGATCTGCAATTGAGCTCCTTCGGGTTTCTAAGCATTGGGTTAGTCGCGATTATGGAAATTTATTCAGAGTGATGTGACTAATGGCATCTTTTTACCGCGTGGTCTGCAGTCTGAAATGTTAAGTGTTTTGCTTTAGACAGACACGAACTGACACGTGAGTACTACGGTAATTGCAGTTTTTAAATTTTCTTTCATGTAACGTAATATGCGGGACTCGCCAAAAGCCAATACTTGGACACATCATTAACAAATACAGATGCACCCAAAAAAGTACAATTCTGTCTAATCCACCTAAGAAGCTGGCTGTTTAAATGCAGATTATTATTGCTTTTATGGGAAAACTCTAGTTGTTAAATGAAATGTCATGCCGATGCAATAGCCATCTCGTTAACGGGAATAGTTACACGAATCTGTCTCGCTAATGAGAAAACGGGGTTGAATGCACAAATGTACTTAAGTTAATTTGAATTTTTAAGTTGACACGAAATTTGCTTTCTTCTTTTCACCACAGCTGCAATCCATAGCAGTTACTGTAGCGGCAAAAATTGGGAAATGAACAACTATTTGCTTTTCATAACACAGGCCATTCTGCAGATGGTTGTAAGGGGGTTATATTCTGCATCCTGGTCAGTGACCAGTGGTGCGCCTCAAGGGAACCTTATTCCTAGTGAGTTTTATAAATGACCTGGATGAGGAAGTGCAGAGATGGGTTAGTACATTTGCTGATGACACAAAGGTTGGGGTTGCTGTGGATAGCGTGGATTGCTGTCAGACGTTACAACGGTATATCGATGACATGCAAAACTGGGCGGAAAAAGAGGCAGATAGAGTTCAACCCAAATAAGTGTAAGGTGGTTCATTTGGATAGGTCAAATATGATAGCGAATATAGTATTAATTGTAATACTCAGCAGTGTGGAGGATCAGAGGGATCTCGGGGCCCGAGTCAATTGGACTCCAAAGCTGCTAAGCAGGTTGACACTGTGCTTAAGAAGGCATACGGTGCACTGGCCTTCATCAATGGTGGGATTGAGTTTAAGAGCCGAGAGGTAATGTTACAGGTATATAGGACGCTGGTCAGACCGCACTTGGAGTACTGTGCTCAGTTCTGTTCGCTTCACTACAGGAAGGATGTGGAAACCATAAGGGGAGTGCAGAGGAGATTTAGAAGGATGTTGAGGCAACTCAGCCTTTTTTCCTTGGAGCGGGGGAGGGTGACAAGTGACCTGATTGAGGTACATAAGATGATGAGAGGCATTGATCGTGTAGATAATCAAAGGCCTTTTCCAAGGGCAGAAATAGCTAGCACGAGAGGGCGCAGTTTAAAGGTGATTGGGAGTAGTTACAGAAGAGATGTCAGGGGTAAGTTTTTTTTACGCACAGAATGGTGAGTGCATGGAATGGCTTGCCACCGTGGTGGAAGCGGATTACGATAGGGTCTTTTAAGAGACTCCTGGACAGGTACATGGAGCTCAGAGAAATAGAGGGCTATGGGTACACGCAGGTAATTTCAAAGCTAAGGACATGTTTGGCACAGCTTTTTGGGCCGAAGGTCCTGTATTGCGCAGTAGTTTTTCTATATTTCTATATGTTTCTATGAAGGTAATCCAGAGCAACGCATACAAATTGCTGGAAGAACTCAGCTGATCAAGCACATCCATTTTATTCTATTCCATAAATGTTGTCCGACCTGATGAGTTGTTCTGGCACTTTTTGTCTGCAAACATTTGCATATTTATAGTTAACCGTTGCATTGTTCGCTTCAGAGTTATTATAGTCAACATGCATTGTTTCAGAAATTATATTGAAACCTCCAACCAAAGCAGGAACTGCACTGCCCAATGTCCATCCCTCTAATTGATAAGCACTTTTTCGAATCATCAAGATCTTTGAACTCCTCACGACATATTGTTTATTCAGTATATATTAGCTACATAACCTTAGACACTTGTGTTTACTCTTACCACTTCCCTACTACGTTCTTCGAAAGTGTTCATACTAAAGCGAACACTTGAGTTCATTTCATAGTGCCAATATGTATTGGGATATTCCTCTGAATTCTGCGTTCGACAAGGAGAAATCTGCTACGAAAGGAAAGGAACAGAAATTTCACGAGCATTGGCGAGTTGTCATTTACATCCAACAGCTTGTACAATCTAGTTTCCAGCTATCTACCATACACTTGTAAGTGCCTCAAAAAGATGGAATAAAGCGAGAATAAATTAGCTCTTCCTTATATCAGTGTTTACGAGTGACAATTTCTCTAACAAATTCGCCTTCCTTTTGTAACCCTTTCACCGAGCTCGTACACAGACTTGGCTCTTTAGCCAACTCCGCAAACGGCCACATGACTCAGCAGTGAGAAGGCCTCCTGTCATAAACCGTATACGTCTGGGGTTTGTATGTCTTTGGGGATTCAATCAAACAGGAATATTGTGATGTTCTGATTAAAGAAACCTTGATTTGCGCGAATGCACTGTAAGTATTGCCATACATGATTATCAGTCGGCAAGAAATAACAGATGGCACATATAAAATTATGAAGAGGGCATATTTACCGATTTCAGCATTATCAAACGGTTACTAAAATAAATGGTGGAATCGAAAAAAAAACATAAAAGGGACCATTACAGTTAAACTAATCGAAGTGAACTCATGATCGTTGGAGCTCGTCTCTTCCAAAGCCGGGAGCAACCATCACTCACAGCACCAAACGTCTGCATCAAAGCACCTGTGACAATTCGAACATCCCTCGAAGTCGATCTGGAACAAAGTGGTTCTCTTTCAGGAGTATTTCCCCTCTTCCTTGGACCCATTCATCTGTATTTCTTGCTTTCTGACTCATTGTATCCACCCATCTGTTCCGCCCCGCAGCTCCCATTAAAAAGATCCCTAAGTTTCGTCACAGATATCCTCAATCTCTCTAAAACTTTCTCTAGATCCCACCATCTTCATTGGCTAACAGAACATTCCTACGTTGAACTGCAGGGCTTTATTCTTCAGCCGAATCCAAAGCATTCTACCAGCACGACACTTCTCTTCTTCTTCGGCTGCCCATTTTGATGCTGACTGAGGCCTGGGTAAGATTGTATGGAGACCCATGCTGCAGGTCTCCCCTCTCCACGCCACCGATGTTGTCCAAGGGAAGGGCACTAAGCCGATACAGCTTGGCATCGGTTTCGTTGCAGAACAATGTATGGTTAAGTGCCCTGCTGAAGGACACAACACGCTGCCTCAGCTGAGGCTCGAACTAGCGAACTTCAGATCACTAGATCAAAGTATAAAGAAAACGATAAAATTGTGGATAAAGATAAAGTAAAAGCAAAAGTTAAAAAGGAGAGTAACGGTGGAATGCAAAAAAGCCAAGCCCATCGGAGGCAAAGATTACTGGATTTTAAGGGCATAATGAAAGTAAGGGCACTTTATCTGAATGGCTGGAGTATTCGTACTCAGGACAGTGAACTTATCGCTTCTCGGCCTTTTGGCTAAGATCAAGTGTAGGACAGTGAACTTGTGGCACAAATCAATATAAACGGGTATTATTTAGTGGACATCACATAAATGTGGTGGCATGGTGGAGAGGATTGGGAATTGAATATCCAGGGATATCAGGTAATACGGAACGATAGGCAAGAAAGTAAGGGAAGCGGGTTAACTCTCATATTTAAGGAATAAATCAGGACGATAGTGAGAGACGTTATGAGATCTAAGGAGCAGAATGTTTAATCCAACTGTTTACTGATTAGGAATAATAAAGGGAAACACCACTGGTGGGAATTGTCTATAGGCTACCAAATAATCACATTACAGTAGCACAGGCATTTAACCGAGGAAATATCTAAAAGCATGGAAGAATGGAAAAACAGTTAATGTGGTGGACTTAAAGTTGCACACAGATTGGGTGAATCAATCCTGACGAAGGGTCTCGGCCCGAAACGTCGATTGTACTTCTTCCTATAGATGCTGCCTGGCCTGTTGCGTTCCACCAGCATTTTGTGTGCGTTGCTTGAATTACCGGTATCTGCAGATTTCCTCGTGTTTGGGTGAATCAAGTTGGTCGAGACTATCCTGCACAGCCTGTTGTTGGACCTTCAAGAGAACATGCTGTCTTGGGTCTGGTCCTGTGCTATAAGACAGGTAAAAATAGCTACCTTGTAGTTAGTGATCCAGTTGGAAAAGTGATCAGAGTAAGACTGAAGTTTTTATACAACTGGAGAGTGCAATAGTTCGATCTACAACCAGTGTGTTATGCCAAAACAATGGAGACTACAATTTAATTAGTGAGGAATTTGGATAGGATAGACTGGGAACACAGACTATATGGTGGAACATCTAGGGAACAGTGGAAGACATTCAGAGAGATTTTTCCCCGTGCTCGACAGAAGTATATTCTAGTTTAAAGCAAAGGCAGTAAGGATGGGAAGAGCCAGCCATGGATAACTAGTGAACGAAATGAAGGCATAAAAATAAAAACTCACGCGTGCAAAGCCGTCGAGAGTTATAGGAAACTGGGAGATTAGGGAAACTTTAAAAGCAACAAGAACCACTAAGCGAGCAGTACAGAAAGGGAAGATAGATTTTGAAAATAAACTAGCTCAAAATATATAAAAAAAGATAGTGATTTTTGAAATCATTATATAAAGTGGAAAAGCTTGGAGAAAGTGAACATAGGACCCTTGAATGGCGAGGAGATTGCTATTGGTAATGAGGAAATGGCTGACGCTTTGAAGGACTATTTTGAGTCCGTCTTTACGGTGAGAGACACCACTAACATGCTGAAATGAGATAATATGGATGTGATGCGAGGTGCAGACCTCGATACAATAGGCATCACTAAAGAAGTAGTGCTGAGCAAACTTGTGGGTCTAAAAATAGACAATACCCCTGGTCCTGATGGAATAAAGCAAATGGTATTAAAATGCCAGAGGTTACAGCTGAGGCTTTGGTGATAATTTGCCGAACTTCTCTGAACTCTGGAATTTGGGCATGTGAGGGCGGATTGAAAGAAGACGAACGTAACACCACTGTTCAAATACAGATGTAGGTAAAAGGCATGTAACTATCGGCCAGTTAATTTAACATCTGTAGTTGGGAAAGTGCTTGAAACTATCATTGAAGAAGAAATAGCGAGGCATCTCGAAATAAGCGGATCCACCTGGCAGATGCAGCATGGATTCAGTAAAGGCAGGTCATTTTTGACATACTTACGGCAGACTGAGTGATTTAACAAACACAGTCGATAGAAGGGAACGGCTAGAAGTTATTTATCGAATTTCTGAAGGCGTTCTATAAGGTGTCACACAAAATACTTATCCATAACATAAAGATGCATAGACATGAGGTGATGTACTAACATGAATAGACAATCGGTTTATCAATAAAAAGAAGAGAGTTGGGATACATATATGTTTCTCTGGTTGGAAATCAGTGATGAGCAGTATGCTGCAGAGGTTGATGCTGGACCGCAACTATTTAAGATATACAACAATGATCTGGAAGAGGAGACTGGAAGTGTGGTGCATTTAAGTTTGTTGATGACACTAAATACAGTGGAAAAGTAAAGTCTACAGAGGATACAAGGATTGTGCAATGAGATATTCTTAGTTTAAGTGAGTGGGCAACTGTGTAGCACATGGAATACAATGTTCATAAGTGCGAAGTATCCACTTTGGAAGGAATAAAAGATGAAGATCACTTTATCATTAAATGCTGTGCATATGGACCTCGGAGTGCTTGTGCGTGAATCACTAAAGTTTGTTTTGCAGGTGCAACAGTCTGTGAAGGAATCGAATGGAATATTGGTCTTCATTTTTAGGCTTCAGGTCAATGTATCTACAAGGGTCATACTGCTTTCCTTGTGCAGAAATGAAATAAGGGGTGATTGAGTTGCACATATGCCTTTATTCTGGGTCCAGTTATTATATTATCAGCGACGACATGGCTGCAGTTAATATTAGTGTTTCGTACACCAGGAATTACAGGCCCTTTGAACACCAATAGATTTAAATTCCTTACTATTTAAACGACTCTTATTTTCCATATTCCCAATGTGCTGGGATCCCCATGTGTGTTATTTTTCCGCTTAATTTTTTATACGTCGCATTGAAACGTCTTAATGCCATTGTTGCCCCTCAGCTTTGTATGAATTGCCGTAGATTTTACATGAGAGTATAAGAACGTAGGAAATAGGGTTAGGCTATTTGCCCTTTCAAGCCTATTCCGCTATTTAATATGATCATGGCCGATCTGCCAATAGACTCATTTCCTCCTTCCTGCCTTGTCCCCATAACTTTTATTTCCATACTATGCAATACTCTATCCAATCTTGTGGTATATACCTTTGCTGAGTTAGCTTCCACTGCTTCATTGGGCAGAGAATTCTATAGATTCATCGCTCTCTATAGTGACAAAGCAGTTCATCCATATCGCTGTCCTAAATTTACATCCTCGAATGTTGAGGCTTTGTCCCTTAGTTCTCCTCACACCTACGTGTGGAAACAACCTTTCTGCCTCTTTCGTCACCATTCCTTTTATAACTCTATATCGTTCTATAACATCTCCTCTCATTCTTCTGAATTCCAGCAAGTGCAGTCCCAGGCAACACAATATCTCCTCAGAGTCTAACCCCTTAATCTCTAGAACCAACCTGGTGAACCTCCTCTGTATCGCTTCCAAAGCCAAGATATCCTTCCTCAGGGAAAGAGACCGGAACTGCACGCAGTTCTCTAGGTACGGCCTCAGCTTGTACAGATGCAGCATAATCTCCCCGCTCTAAAAATGCAATCTCTCTAGCAATGGCCGGCATTCCATTTGCCTTCTTGATAGCCTGCTGCACATGCAAACCAATTTTTTTTGATTCATGCACAATACCTCCAAGTCCCTCTACACAGCAGCATGCTGTATTTCTTTTTACCATTAAATAATTATCTACTCTTCTATTTTTTTCTTCCAATGTTTGTGACCTCGCATTAATCGACATCATACTTCATCTGCCGGATCCTTGCCCACTCAATTAACCTATCTATATATTTCTGACGACTCCCCGTACCTTCTGCACTATTTTATTTTCCACTTAATTTAGAATCATCAGCAAACTTAGATACACTACATTCGGTTGCCTCTTCCAGATTGTTGAATAATATAGTCAAAGTTTCGGGCACAGCACCAACTCCTGTGGCACACCCAGCAACAATGATTCCCAACTAGAGTAATATGAATCCCAACTTTGCTTTCTATTACTTAGCCAATCATCTGTCTGTGCTAATACATTACCCCCAAATAGTGCCAGGTTGTTGCTGTATCACGTCAATGCCGGTGCTAATAAACCTGGTTCTACATACTACATTTTGCATTCTTTACCTTATGGATAAGTCTTTCATGCGGAACCTTATCAAACGTCTGCTGGAAATCGAAGTAACATCCATCTGTTCCTCTCTATCCGGTGCACTCGTTATATCTTCAGAGAACTCCTGTATGTTCATCAAACAGGACTTGTCTTTGCTGAATCGATGCTATGTCTGCCTAATGGATCAATTTCCTTCCAGATGCTTCGCTATTTTTCCTTTCATGATAGCTTCAATCATTTTCCAATCCACGGATGTTAAACTAACTGGCCTGTTGTTACCTACCTTTTGTGTACATTATTTTTGAAGAGTGAGGTGACACTCACCATCTTCCAATCCGCTGGGACCTGCCTAGATTCCAGAGAATTTTGGTAAATTATCACCAAAGCCTCCCTTATAACTTCTGCCGTTTCTTTCAGTCCACTAGGGTCCATTCCATCGCGACCAGGGGACGTATCTATTTTTAGGCGCACATGTTTACTCAGCACTACCTCTTTAGCGATAACTATGTATCAAGGCCACACCTCCCATCGCATCCGTAACATCTCTCTTCGATATGTTAGACGTGTTCTCCAGGGTGAAAACCGACTTAAAATTGCTATTGAAAGCCTCGGCTATTTCCTGATTACCCAAATTCTAGTTAATTCCCCTTTCTAGTCCTCCAAGGGACCTATGTTCACTTTAGCCACTTTGCTCCGATTATACATAATTATAAAAATTGTTACCATTGTTTGTTATATTTTATGCCTGTTTATTTTCATAATCTATCTTCCTTTCCTTTATTGCTCGTTAAGTGCTACGTTGTTGCTTTTTAAACTTTTCCCAATCTTTAAATTGCCACTCTTCTTGGCGACTTTGTATGTCGACCTTTAAGTTTGATGCCATCTTTTATTACTTTTGTTGAGATGTTTTTGAAACGTCTCTTTGAAAGTCTTCCACTGTTCCTCACCCGTCCAGGCATGTAGCTTATTTACACTCGTAAAATACTCGATCATCCTTTCGTAGTTTCTATTTTTCAGGCATAATATATTGGTTTTAGTTCCAACTATTGAACCCTTCATTTGTATGAGGAACGCAATCATACTGTGTTCACTTTCTCCAAGAGGATCCGTAAGTATATGATAAATAATTTTACCTGTCTCATTGCACAGGACCAGATGTAAGGTAGCACGTTTCTTGTTGTCCAGGCTTCTTAGGAAGTTCCTGTGTTCTCATTAGGTTACCCTTCATTTCCGTCTTCCGAGTAAAGGTTAGTAAAATCTCTCTTACCCTAGTCTATTTCTGCTTGGAGCGTTGAAAGAGACCATCGGCCACAAGAATCCCAACCTCGGCCTCCTTTTCCGGGAAAAGTGGCTCAAATGAATGAGTTGCTGTTGCTCAAATCATCTTACCACAACACGTGATCCGTTCTGTGGACCACAATCTGTGACAATATCCATGGGAAATCTGTGCACAATGAAGACCTGGTACAGAGGAGTTTCGGCCGTTTCTACTCAAACAGATGCTCCTCAACGGCATGTATTTGCAGGCCTTCGAAGAGCGACCGAATATTACCATGATGACAGTCTTCCCCTTGGACAACGGAGGACCTGTAACAAATTCCATAGAAATGTGCTCCCATAGTCTGTCCAAACTATAATAAGGGTTCTTTTCCTCAAGTCAATGAGTAATTATTCCAAAACCAACTTAACTGCGAGTAGCTCCCATTCCCGATGTTATGGATTCTCTCGACCGGAGAATGCCGCCCTGAGAAGAAAGAACACTGGTGTAGTTTACTTTCCGAAGCTGACCATTGTGCCAACACGGCACCCACTCCTATGTCTGTTGAGCCCAGCTCCACGATGAAGAGAAATAACGGTTCAGGTGAAACAAAGAATGGAGCTAATATGAACGATTGTATGATCTCTGCAAAGAAACCTGCGCTTCAGCAGTCCAGACAGAAGGGCATGTATATATTTGATTAGAGCTGAAGGCGGAACCGACACTGTGCTGATGTTCCTGATGAAGCTCCCATAAAAGTTGGCAAATCCCGGGAATCGTTGCATTTGTTTCACATTGGGTGGGGTGACCGTAGTCAGGACGCCTGGGTCTAAGAGGGGTCCATCGAGTTTTCTAATTGAGTTGATAAAACCCACCAATGAAATGTTGGTTACGTGAATTACAGAGTTCCCTAGCTTGGAATAAAGTCAATGGTCTGTAATCCTTGTTAAATTGTCCCCGACATTTGGGAAGTTCTTTTCCATGGACTACGAGTAAATTAGGATGTTACCCAAGTAGACGATAGTAATGCAGAAAAAGTCGTTTATAAAGGCAGAAAAACGGCTGGAGCAGGAAGGGCATAACCAGGTACCCCTTCGGTGCATTGAATGTGGTTTTCCACTCATCGCCATCCTTTATGTGGACCAGATTGTACGCAATCCGTAAAACTAGCTTCGTGAATGTTCTTGCCCCTTGGAGAATCCCGAATGCAGTATTCGTGAGTGGAAAGGGGTAACAATTCTTGGTCGTTATGAGGTTTAACCCTGTATAATCAATTCATTACCGCACGCCCCCATCTTTCATTTGCACAAAGGAGAAACCTGCGACGGATAGCGAAGTGTGAGGCCGAATGAAATCCATGGTAAGAGTTTTCTTCAAATTATCTTCCATTATGCTTACATATATAGACCATAGAGCACAGAACAGTACAGCACAATACAGGTCCTTCGGCCCACAATGTTGTGCCGACCCTTAAACCCTGCCTCCCATATAACCCTCCAACATATATTCCTGCATATACCTGTCTAGTAGTGTCTTAAATTCACTTGAGTATCTGCCTCCACCACTGACTCAGGCAGTAGATTCCACGCACCACCCACTCTCTGAGTAAAAGAACCCTCCTCTAATATCTTCATTGATCTTCCCATTCCTTACCTTAAAGCCATGTCCTCTTGTACTGAGCAGTGGTGCCCTAGGGAAGAGGCGCTCTATCTATTCCTCTTAATATCTTGCATACCTCTATCACGTCTCCTCTCATCCTCCTTCTCTGAAAAGCGTAAAACCCTAGCTCCCTTAATCTCTGATCTTAATCCATACTCTCTAAACCAGGCAGCATCCTGGTAAATCTCCTCTGTACCCTTTCCAATGTTTTCACACCCTTCCTATAATGAGGCAACCAGAAATGGACACAGTGCTACAGGTGTGGCCTAACTAGAGTTTGATAGAGCTGCATCATTACCTCGCGACTCTTAAACTCTATCCTTCGACTTATGAAAGCTAACACTCCTTAGGTTTTCTTAACTACCCTATCTACCTGTGAGGCAACTTTCACAGATCTCTGGATATGTCCCGACAGATCCCCCTGCTCTTCCACATTACCAAGTATCCTGCTATTTACTTTGTATTCTGCCTTCGAGTTTGTCCTCCAATGTGTACCACCTCACACTTCTCTTGATTGAACTCCACCTACCACTTCTCAGCCCACTTCCGCATCCTATCAATGTCTTTCTGCGGTCTTCAACAATCCTCTACACTATCCACAACACCATTAATCTTTGTATTGTCTGAATACTTGCCAACCCACCCTTCTACCCACATCCAGGTCGTTAATAAAAATCACGAGAAGCACAGGTCTCAGAATCGATCCTTGTGGGACACCACTAGTCACAGCACTCCAATACGAATGTATTCCCTCCACCACGACCCTCTGCTTTCTGCAGGCAAGCCAATTCTGAATCCACCTGTCCAAACCTCCCTGGTTCCCATGCCTTCTGACTTTCTGAATAATCCTACCGTGTTGAATCGACCCCGTGGAGGGCAAGCACCAAATAGTATGTCTATAACACAGTCCTAGGGACGGCGAAGTGTATGAGTCAATGCCTTTCCCTCAGTGAAGACCACTTTCCTGTAACGACCGCCCTGGGTGTCTTTCTTTCCTCAGAACATCACTTCAAGGACATCTCCTGAGGCATCTTAGGTGGCAGAAGTGATTCGACAACCTCAGTGTCTCATTAGAAAGTTTACGAGACTCTTTCTTTGAATCAGACGCCGAAACAGAATCCAGATCCTCATCCATATCATCAGGCAATGGCAACGCGGTGTTACGGATGGTCCTTGCGCCTTCCAGAATAGCCTCCAAGTTTCTGCGTTTAGGTGTCTTTTCCTTACGCTTCGCTGCAAGAGTCCCAGACAGCTTGGTCACGTCCTTGGTCTGTGGAGGTATCGAACAACAAGGCTTTCATATTCCAACCTCTTCCTTGGACCAAGTTCCGGAACTCGGTAGCGTAGTCGGTTGCTGACCGACTGCACTGATGCACCTTCATCAGACTGTCCGGGGCTCTGTTTGCTCCCGCTGGATGATGAAGTACCTCTCTCAGGGCGGACATGAATTCTTCCCAATTTGTGCAAATCTCTGACCTTCGTTCACAATGTTTAGTCTCCCAAGCAAGGAGTCTCCTGGTCAGAAGAGAGACCATGAAGTCCACTTTTCTGAGTTCCGAAGGGAACGGGGAAGGCTGTTGTTAAAAACCAATGCACATTGAGTGAGGAAGCCGCTGCAAGAGCCCGAATCTCTCCGGTGTCGGTAGCTGTATTTCCTCCACAGAGCGACAGACAGCCTTCCCGGAGCAACCCTGGGTTCTTCGTTGAACCCAAGTGCTGGAGTATCCGAGACAAGGGTCGAGACAGGAATGGAGACTGAAACTAGAACAGTACAAAGCAAGACACCAGGCGATATTTCAACTGAGTTCACGACTGAGCACTGGTCCTCCGTTAGGACGCTCCTTAAATACTGAAATCCAGACACCAAAACTTGGCAGCCAATCAGCGGGACGATCAGTTATCCATACTTTGGAGAGATGGAGGGTCGGAATTCCGGAAGGAAGCGCGGTTGTGTGCGGATCGTAACGCATAGGAAATGTCTTTACTGCGGATTGCCATAGAGTGTACTTCAGATGCTATTGGATTGATTTGTCTTTGCACCGAACAATCGAGTTAGAATCATGGACTGACACAACATCGAAAACATGAAATATATTCCACAGAACCACCGGTACGTATCGTTTGAATATACTTAGGCAGTACTTGACTTGTCGTCATCTACGAACAAATGAATTAATTTACTTCATTAGCACTGTTTACATGTTTTCAATATCTCTGCTTCCACGGCCCTCTCAGAAGATATATTCCATATATACCGGTATATAAAGGACTTGACCCGATATGCTTTAAATTAATTACCTATGACCCCAAATCGGTGTCCTCAAATTCTACTAAGTATCAACTAATGGAAAAAAAACGCGTTTCCTGCAGTTCTCATATTTTTTTTTTTTTAACATTCAATCATATCCTGTTGTGGACCTCGTATCATATATTGTCACGTTCAGGTAAGATCAGGAGGATTCTTGAACTAGGGAATATTTCGTATCCAGCTCGGTATATATAAATAAATAAATAAATATATATATATAGATAGATAGATATTAGTTGTTGATCGACTGAAGATTTCATTTCAGGTTTATTTATTGAGAGAACTTCTGCCGAAATGCCTTTGATTTGTGGCTTCAGCATAACATTCCAACTAGATGCTTTTGGCACTATAGAAGTCCTGGCGGCAGCTTGCAGTCATGGGGATCTTGTTGCATTGTTTAGCGGAAGTTAAGCTCCGCCGAGGCTTCAAATGTTTGATACCCATTTCAAAAGTAATGGATCGCTGTCTTCTCTCAATCAAGTCGTTGCAGCATTCGTCAATTTTGGAAGCATATTGGTCGGATCTATACGACTTTGAAACAATGAATTATCAAAAGAGAGCAGTGATAAAAGCAGTTTAGTACATCAGTATATTCATCCGCTGGAACAACACAGTTTCACAGCACCGGAGACATGGGTTCAGTCCTGACTCCCAGTTATTTCCGAGTGGAGGTTGTCTGTACTCGTTGTCTCTACTTGCTGCCTCTCGGGGCCGTTGTTTAAAGTGGATTAGTTGGACATTGGACATTCTCCTAGTCTGATAATAGTTATGGAATATGCAGGAAGTTGACGGGAAGCGTGAATTTTTTTTTAAAAATTGAAATGATTTAGAGTCAGCACAAATGAGACGTGTATAGTCTTTTTGGTGGCAGTGGGTCTTATATTCTCTAATTTTTCTTCTGCTGCCTCTTCCTATGCCTTCATGACTTTGAATTCTCAGCTCAGGAAGATCTAGAAATGCTATTAAGTAATGAACATTTGTACTTGTGCATATGATGACAGGTGCAAGAGTAATTACTGTAATCTGTTTAGTCCCATTGGCTAGCACGGTATTAATCAGCGTCAGATATTATTTGTAGAAGAAAATAAACACAAGATTACGGAAGATAAATAACACAGAATGCTCTTTAATGATTATAAAGAGATCGGCAGCAACACTTTTATACAATAAAACCACATACACACACAGACTCCACAGGCAAGATGTGCCCCGAACAACAGACACACAATGCTAGAGGAAATCAAAGGTTAGACAGCATCGAGGGAAATTAATAAACACTCGACCTTTAGAGATAAGGCCCTTCAGAAGGACCACGAGACACATCGGCATCCAAAAGTATCTTTAACTAAAGTACCAACTTTACTACGATAAATATAAACCTGAGTAAGCAAAGGAATGCCAGAAAGAGTGGAATTGAATTGAATTGAATTGAACTGACTTTATTTCTTATATCCTTCATATGCACGAGGAGTAAAAGTCTTTACCTTACATCTCCTTCTAAATGTGCTATGTGCAACATAAAGTAATTTACAATGAATTGAATGTACAACAGGGCAGTCAATATAACATAGAAGTACAATTGTATCAACATAAATTAATCAGTCTGATTGCCTGGTGGAAGAAGTTGCCCTGACTTTTGTGCCGCGGTATCATTTTCCGGAAGGTAACAGCTAGAACGGTTAGTGGTTGGGATGGCTCAGTTTCCCCATGATCCTTCGGGCCCTTTTTTCACACCTGTCTTTGTAAAAGTCCTGAATTTTGCGAAGTCACAACTACAGACACACTGAGCTGTACTTATCACTCTCTTGCAGAATCCTGCGATTAAGAGAGGCAAAATTCCGACACAAGGCAGTGATGCAGCCAGTCAGGATTCTCTCAATTGTGCCCTTGCAGAAAGTTTTTAGTGCAACCCTCAGGCTCGCCTAGCTCGTGTTCGTCTCGGGAAACAGCCTTCGGTCCTGCGTGGATGCTGTGTAATGTACACCCAGTTACAAACCCACAACGGAAAATATCAGCCAGTACGGCTATAGAAAGGGAGGACGCAGCAGAGGGAGTGTCCGCTGAATCGATGTGGGTGGAAGTCAGAAATAGGAAAGGATCAATCGCATTGCTAGGAGTAGTCTATACGCCCCCAAATAGCCCTCGGGACATCGAGGAACGAATAAGAAGGCTGATTTTAGAATGGTGCAGAGTTGTAGTTATGGGTGATTACAGCTTCCCTCATATTGACTGGCACGTCCTGACTGCAAAAGGGATAGATGGGCTGAATTTGTCAGGTGTGTTCAAGAAGGATTCCTGACACAATATTTGGACCGGCCGACGAGAGGAGAGGCCATACTGGATCTAGTTCCGGGTATTGAGCCTGGTCAGGTGGCAGACCTCTTGGTGGGGGAGCATCTTGGTGAGAGGGTCCTCAACTCCCTTAGCTTCAGTATATCTATAGAAAGGGATGAAAACAGACAAAATGGGAAACTGCTTACCTGGGGAAGGGCAAACTGTGAAGGGATGACGCAAGAACTAGCGAGAGTAAATTGGAAACAGATATTCAAGGGTGAAAGCACAGAAGTATTGTGAAGGATGTTTAGGGACCACTTGAACTGGGTTCCGGATAGGTTTGTCCCACTAAGACAAGGAAAAAATGGTAGAAAAAGGCAACTGTGGCTGACGAAACATGTGATGAAGCTCGTCAAGAGGAAGAAGGAAGCATATGTTAGACATAAGAATGAGGAAGCTGGGGGGGCTCATGAGAAATATTCGGGAGCCAGGAAGGAGCTTAAGAAAGGATTTAGGTGAGATCGAAGAGGGCATGAGAAGGCCATGGCATGTAGGATTAAGGAAAACCCCAAGGCATTCTGAGCATATGTGAAGAACAGAATGATGGCAAGAATGAAGGTGGGACTGCTAAAGGATAAAGAAGGCAACATGTACCTCGAGGTGGAGGAGTTTGGGGAGGTCCTAAATAGATAATAAACAATAAGTGCAGGAGCAGGCTGCTCGGGCCATCGGGCGAGAACCGCCATACACCGTGATCATGGCTGACCACCCACAATCAGTACGACGTTTTTGCTTTCTCCACATATCAATTGACTCTGCTATCTTTAAATGCTCTATGTAACGCTTTCTTGAAAGCATCCAGAAAATTGGCATCTACTGTCTTCTGAGGCAAAGCACTCCACAGATCCACAACTCACTGGGTGAAAAAGTTTTCCCTCAACTCCTTTCTAAATAGCCTACCCCTTATTCTTAAACTGTGTCCTCTGTTTCTGGGCTTCCGCAACATCAGGAACATGCTTCCTGCCTCTAGCTTGTCCAATCCCTTAATAATCTTATATGTTTCAATCAGATCCCCTTTCATTCTTCTAAATTACAGTGTATACAAGCTTAGTCGCTCCAATTTTTCAACATATGACAGTCCCGCCATCCGGGGACTTAACCTCGTGAACTTACGCTGCACTTCCTCAATAGCAAGAATGTCCTTCCTCAAATTTGGAGACTAAAACTGAACACAATACTCCAGATGTTGTCTCACCAGGGCCCTGTGCAGCTGTAGAAAGACCTCTTTGCGCCTATGCTCAACTCCCCTTGTTATGAAGGCCAACATGCCATTAGCTCCCTTCACTGCCTGCTGTACCTGCATGTTTACTTTCAGTGGCTGATGAACAAGAACACCTAGATCTCGGTGTACTTCCCCTTTTCCTAACTTGACACCATTCAGATAGTAATCTGCCTTCCTGTTCTTGCCACCAAAGTGGATAAACTCACTTTTATCCACATTAAACTGCATCTGCCATGCATCTGCCCACTCACTCAACAGGTCCAAGTCACCCTGTAATTCTCATAACATCCTCCTCACATTTCACGCTGCCACCCAGCATTGTGTCATATGCAAATTTGCCAATGTTACTTTTAATGCCTTCATCTGAATCATTAATGTGTATTGTATATAGCTGTGGTCCCAGCACTGAGCCTTGCGGTCCCCCACTAGT
Organism: Hypanus sabinus; assembly: GCF_030144855.1. NCBI lineage: Eukaryota > Metazoa > Chordata > Chondrichthyes > Myliobatiformes > Dasyatidae > Hypanus > Hypanus sabinus. The sequence continues at coordinate 56,802,960 of NC_082720.1, read as the reverse complement.
CACTGCCTGCAATTCTGAAAGGGACCCGTTAATCCCTACTCTTTGCTTCCTGTCTGCAAGCCAATTTTCTATCCGTGTCAGTATCCTACCCCCAATACCATCTACTCTAATTTTGCCCACTAATCTCCTACGTAGGACCTTATCAAAGGCTTTTTGAAAGTCCAGGTACACGACATCCACTGTCTCTCCCTTATCCATTTTCATAGTTACCTCCTCAAAAAAAAAATTGCTTTAGTATTTACAAGTGAAAAAGACGTTGATCAGGTTGAGGTCGAAATAGAACAGGCCTCCGTGCTGGACAATGTGGAGATTAAGGAAGAAGTGTTGGATATTCTTAAAAACATCAAGAGTGGTAAGCCCCAGGACCGGACGTGATACACCCCAGGTTGCTGTGGGAACTGAGAGAAGAGACCACTGGGGCAGTAGCTATGATCTTTGAATCCTCTTTGGCCGTAGGTGAGGTGCCAGAGGACCGGGGAATGGCAAATGCCGTTCCCTTGTTTAAAAAAAAAAGTATTAGTGAGAATCCTGGGAACTATAGACTAGTGAGTCTTACGTCGGTGGTCTGTAAACTATTGGAAAAGATTATTAAGGAGCATTTGAAGAAGTCTACTCAAGGACAGTCAACAATGCTTTGTGAAGGGAAGGTCGTGTCTCACGAGCCTAACTGAGTTTTTTGAAGAGGTAGCAAAAGAAAGTGATGAGGGTAGGGCGGTAGATGTTGTCTACATGGATTTTAGCAAGGCATTTGACAAGGTCCCCGAAAATATCATCCAGAACTCATCCAGAAAATCATGAGATATGGGATCAGTGGAATCATGGCTGTTTGGATTTAAAAATTGGCTTACAGAAAGAAAGCAGAGGGTAATAGTGGAAGGAAAATATTCTGCCTGGAAGTCGGTGACTATTGGAGTGCTGCAAGGATCTGTCCTGGGACCCCTGCTCTTTGTCATTTTTATAAATGACCTGGATGAAGAGGTGGAAGGATGGGTGAGTAAGTTTGCGGGTGACACGAAGATCGGAGGAGTTGTGGATGGAGCTGTAGGTTGTCGAAATATACAAGAGCATATAGACAGGATGCAAAGTTGGGCAGATAAGTTGGCAAAGTTGGCAGATGGAGTTCAATCCGGATAATGTAAGGTGGTGCATTTTGGAAGGACAAACTAGAAGGCTGAGTACAGGGTTAATGGTCGGTTACTTAAGAGTGTGGATGAACAGAGTGACCTTGGGGTTCACATCCATACATTCCTCAAGTTCACTGCATAGGTTCATAGGATAGTTAAGAAGGCCTATGGGATGCTAGACTTCATTAATAGGGGGACTGAGTTCAAGAATAGACAAGTCATGTTGCAACTGTACAAATCTCTGGTGGGACCACAGAGTATAGTGTTCAGTTCTAATCACCTCATTATAGGAAGGATGTGGAAGCTACGGAGAGGGTGCTGAAGTGATTTACCAGGATGTTGCCTGGATGGGAAAACAAGTCTTATGAGGCAAGGTTAGCAGAGCTGGGACTTTTCTCTTTAGAGTGTAAGAGGATGAGAGGGAACTGATAGAGGTCTGCAAGATTATGAGAGACATAGATAGGGTGGATAGCCAGCACCTGTTTTCCAGGGCACGAATAGCAAACACCAGAGAGCATATGTACAATGTTAGGGGAGGGAAGCTTAGGGGAGATATCGCGGTAAGTTTTTTTACACAGATTGTTGTGGGTGCCTGGAATGACATGCCAGGGATGGTGCTGGAGGCTAAAACATTAGGGGTATTTAAGATCCTCTTGGACAGGCACATGGATGAAAGAAAAATAGAGGATTACAAGCTAGTGTGGGTATATTACATTTTTAAAGGAATATATGGGTCGGCACAACGTCGAGGGCAGATGCTGTAGTATTCTAGTGTTCTAGTACAGCATATGCAATTATATGATTGAACTTTATGAATCTTAATCAGAATATATATTTAGTAATGAAAATTTAAAAGAGAACCCACGTCAAGTCAAAGCTACGTTGGAACTCATTTAGTAGTCCTTCCTCCACCATCTGTCTTCTCCAAGCGTCGCTGATCTTCGGACCCTCAGATCCCAGTCCCCTCCGGCCGCTGGTCAACCAGCTCTTTCCACATTCTTCTTCCTTCTTCATCTCTCCTCGACAAAAGACCGCGAAAAACATCTCTCCCGATTCATAAGACACAGCAACAAATATTGGCTAACATGCATCTCCAGCCATAACCCAAACAACGCTGCTACAGGCAAACCGTTAACCCAGCAGTGATCATTACAAAGAAGCCATTAAGTTAGCAGTGAAACCTTACAGCGCGTTACACTCCCCCCTCCCCCCCCCCCGCCCACCAAATTTAGGTATGTCCTCAAAACGTTGAGTTAATTCGCTAACCCTTCCTGCAAAGCACTAAGCCCAATCCAGTTGCAAAAGGCAGTGACATAGCTCCCCAAAACATGAGAAAACACGTCCTGTTCCCCGGGTGCTAGATGGGCCAACCAATTTGGTGGTCTCCTAATTCTCTGAGACTTCCGTACATCCTCACCTAACTCTTCAGGCTCAGACGCTACTGGGGATCTTGCAGGTCTTCTTTGCAAGCCCTTTCTCGATATATCACTCATGTCCCCCTGTAACTCGGAGCCCTCTGTCCCATGACCAAGCCCCGCTTTCTCTCCTTCAGGGTCCAGCTGTAACCCAGGCTTCCCACAGATAGCTCCCCACTCCCACATCAGCTGACTCAGTGGAAGAAGTGCCAGGAGTATCTTCCTCAATCAATAGGGAGTTAGCGAAAGTCAGCATGTACCACACCTCCAGATCACATCCTCTGAATAAGTAGCCCTCTTATGGGCAGGGCCCGGCCCAGCCTCTCCTGCTGTTGGCCCTGCAGTCGCCCCGCGTTTTCCCAGAGTCCTCTTGCTAGGTGCAGGCTCCAATTTCTTCTCTGGGTCCATCGGCACCTCTTGTCACAGGGGCAACAGGTGGTTCCGAAGGTGAATTTTGACAGACCCATTCCTCTCCTCTGGTGTCCTCTGACTCTCTGTCATATAGGTCATGGCCGCCCAGCGGTCAGCCAGCCTGTGCTTTCCAGATAGTCACAAATTCCTTATGAGGCTCGGTCACCCGGCAGGAGGTGGGAAAATCGCATTTTCTGATCCTACCTCCTCTTATTTCCTCGATTTTTCTTGGCGGCGGCGACCCCAGGCAATTCATCAGACCTTTTCAACTCTCTCATCATATCAGACATATACTTCAGATACAGGCTTAGGTGGTAAGTCACCCTCGTCAGTCCTAAAACAAAAGTCAATGGGCAACCTCGCCTTGCGCCCAAACATCAGATAATATGACGAGTACCCAGTAGCTTCATTTCGTGTACAGTTATAACGGTGAACCAGATGCCCAGTACATTAACTCCACCTGATCTTCATGCTGATCCCCAGAGTCAAAAGCATGTCTAGTAAGGCCCGATTAAACCTCTTAGGCTGAGGATCGCTCAGCCGGTGATTGAGCGTGGTCCTCGACTTCACAACACGAAGAATGCTTAGTAACTCACAGATGAGTCTGCTCTCGAAGACCCGTGCTTGGTCACTATGTATCTGCCTGGAATGACCACAATTAACGAAATACTTCTCCCATAACACTTTTGCCCCCGTAGTTGCTCTCTGGTCCTTGGTAGGAAAAGACTGAGCATATCTGGTGTAGTGGTCCGTGATAAATAAGACATTCGCCGTGTTGCTGGTATCGGGTTCTATGGAGAGGAAATCCATACACGCCAGGTTCAGGGGACCTGCACCCTGCAAGTGGGACAAAGTAGCTGCCCGCGTAGGCAGTGTCATCCACCATTGGCAAAGAATGCACGACTTGCAGTATTCTTCAACCTCCGACTTCATTCGTGGCCAGTAAAACCGGTCTCTGAGCAATCCATAGGTCCTTTCCATCCCCAAAGGTCCAGAATCATCATGAAGGGACTTCAGCGCAATCCTACCACACTTCTCGGACAGCACCAACTGGCAACGCTGAGGTCGGCCCGGGGGTGACGTGACCCGGTATAAGAATAAGATCTGGTTCTTCAACTCCAACCGAGGCCATTCTTTCAGTAATGGAGGCATTGAACCATGTTTCGTCTGCTCCGCCTGAACCATGTCTCGCTTTTCAACCGCGGACCAAATATTGCCAAATGCTCGGATCAGCTCACCGAACAGCCGCCATTTCCCCAGAACTCAATTCCGGCAGCTGATTTGTCTTCAGAGCAGTAAGGCTACATTAAACTTATGGTATGGCGTCATTAGATGCCCCCAAATGATCCACGGCTCGATTCTGCCTCTCCTTTTCCTCTGCTTTCGCGCTGATGGCTAACTGATATAAGGCCTTCACCACAGGGGCAGGAACGCTTTCCCACTCCTCGTCCGTGTCCGGTCTCTCATACACAAAGCATTCGCATCAACGTTCCGGCTCCCCGGCTAGTACTTCAGACTGAAATCATAGGCGGACAACGCTGCCAATCACCGATGGCCTGTGGCATCCAGTTTTGCCGAGCTCTGGATATAAGTAAACGAGTTCTTGTCCGCTCTCACCTCAAACTTGGCAACGGAGAGATGGTCACTCAGCTTCTCCACCACCGCCCATTTCAACACCAGGAATTCCAACTTGTGCGTGGATAGTTTCTCTCGGAGGGCGACAAACACCGGCTGACAAACGCCACAGGCCTCAACCCGGTGTTCTAATCCTGATACAGTACGCCATCTAAACCATTTCAGCTGGCATCTGTTTGTAGTACGTAACGGCAATCGGGGGTCCGCAAATGCCAGCACGGGCGCCTGGATCAGCAACTCCTTCAGCGACTGAAAAGCTTCCTCACATTTTACATCCCACGTCGGTCCGAAGGGCTCCGACGGGTTTAGATATCCTCCAACCTCCTATCCATTTCCCCCTGCCTTTTTTCCGTAAGGGATGGTAAACACACAGAAGCTGATTCAAGTGGTGACTCGCTTTGGCGTTGCCCTTCACGAATCTCCGACAGTAACCACAGAACCCAGAGCGCTCACAGTCTGGGGCCTTGGCCAAGTAGACACCGTTTATATCTTACTCCATTCCGTGAGATTATGTGTCCGACATAGCTAACAGACGTTTTGCAGAACTGGCACTTGTCCAGGGGAAGTTATAACCCTTCAGATTTCAGGCGGCCGAGCACTTCAGTAGTCTTGCCTCATGTTCTTCCAAGGTGGATCCAAATACTATGAGTTCATCCAAATAGACCAACACCTCAAGCAAATTCATATTCCCCACCGTCTTCTCCATGACCCGATGGAAGTTTACAGCTGCTCCCGATATACCCGGTGGCATACTTTCGAACTGGAAGAATCCCAGAGGACATATAAATGCCGTTTTCTCTTTGTCGGCCTCACTCATCGGGATCTGGTACTATCCACTCCTGAAATCCAGCACACCAAATCACTGCGCACCACTCAGACAGGCCAGTGCGTCTTCGACGCTCTGGACCGTATACTGGCCAGGGACGGTGCGCCTGATCAGAGTCCTATAGTCCACACACATGCGTACCTTCCCGTTCTCCTCTAATGCATCTAAGTACTCAGCAAGGAGAGCAGTGCATTGCTTAACTGTCACGGCTCTTACTACATCAGCCGCCAACCCCTTCAAACCTTCAACCAATCTCTATCACTTTTCGACATCAGAACACTGCCACTTATCTAACAACTGAGAGGTCTGCCTCACACACGTGTCTTACTCCTATTCCCCCTTAGGGGTGGGCGGTATTCTTGACAATATTCTTAGCTTCTGGCGGGGATCCTCTGCCCGTGCTATGGGCCACTTACTCGCCAGAGGTAAGGGCTGATGCCAACTCAGAACCCTCACTCTTCACTGGGGGACGGGGACTAACTAAACTTTCCAAATCCTACCACTCTTTCTCCTCACTCCTCAGACACGATATAACACTATCTCTGAAATCTCCGTACCCAACTCTCGGCAAGTCAGCTTGTGACCCAGCCTACTGGGCTCCCTTTTCCACCTCACCTAGTGCACCGATAGACGCTGGCAGTCCCACGGCCGTTATGTCAGCGCTGGTCCGAACTATAACAAGGTCTGAACCCACCATTTCATCAAACCTTCGCGCGACGATTTCAACTTTGCCAACAGCTTTAACCATACTCAAAAACTTAATCAACAATTCATCCGGGGTACTAATATTCTCCCCACTCAGCACGCACGCATTAATTATCGCAACCCCAAGGAGGCACACCACTTTTCTACCCCCAGCAGCATCCACACCAACATAGATTTTAACCGAGCAATCGAACGGCATCCAACGGAATCAATCCAGGACGTAGCACCCACAATTGTAACCGGCAGGCTCACCCAGCTCGTGTTCGTCCCGAGCCATTTGTGGCTCTTTCACCTCTGTGCTGCGGCTCCCTGTGGCTTTGGGAAATAATTGGTCAGTATTTAATTAAAATGTATTTTATGTTAGTTTGTTAGCTTTTGAAATGTAATTCTAAATTTGAAGATTATGGTGATCTTGTACAATCTAAGTGTGGCGACATCCGAAACGGCTCACAATTAGCCAGCATTCCGGCTAAGGGAGATAGCCTACGGGGGTTTGTGAGTACGCGTCTTTTGCAGCATCTGCGTCCATGGGGGCTGGGTTGAGAGAGGCTTAAAAGCAAGGCTGTTTAGTTCGAATAAAGCTATCTTTGACTGCAGTTTACTGACACCGCTACAACGTGTTTTTATCGCTGGCTGTCCAGACAGAAGGTGCTGAAACGCTTTGTCGCGTGTCTGGAAGAAGTGAAAACTTTCCTGGGCAGCAAAGGGCTCACCTTTCCTGAGCTGGAACAGCCAGAGTGGCTGGAAAAGCTACACTTCATGGTAGACATGACAGCGCACCTGAACACGCTGAACACAGCTCTTCAGGGGTAAGGACGTACAGCCCTGCACATGTTGGAGGATGTTTTGGCATTCGAGCGCAAGTTGACAGTGCTTGCCAGAGATTTACAGAAAGGCACTTTGTCTCACTTCCCCAATTTGAGAGAGTTCAAACAAGGTCACGACATGATAATTTCGGAGTATTTACATTCTGCAATCATCGCAATGCAAACATCGTTTGGGAAACGCTTCTGTGAGTTCAGAGAGGAAAAAAACACATTATCCTTCCCGGTCACTCCCTTAAGCATCGATCCTTCCCTACTGAATACGACTGCATTGGCAGGTGTGAGTCAACCTGATCTTGAGATGGAACTGGCCGACATAGCCGACAAAGACATATGGGTGTCCAAGTTTAGACGCTTGACAGCAGACCTTGAAGATGTTGCCCGTTCTTGCTCAGAAACACAAATGGAGTGATATTGAAAACCTTCCAAAACCGGACAAACTTGTGTTCGAAACATGGAATGCTATGCCCGACATTTATGTAAACATTAAAAAGTATGCGCTTTGAGTCCTGTCGATCTTTGGATCCACATATGTAAGTGAGCAGGTGTTCTCCAACATGAACTTTATTAAAAACAAACATCGCGCATGCCTCACAGATGACAGCTTGCGATCCTGTGTAAAGATGAAGGTGACGTCATACAGCCCTGATGTGCAGACGCTGTGCGCTGAGGTCCAGGAGCAGAAATCCCATTAACCAAGTATGATAAATATTTTAATTGCCTATTATTTTATGTGTATTCATATTTTTTCATTGTTCAGTGAAATAGTCCTTTTATTTTTCAGGCTGACAGCTGGCTGATGTTATTTTTGGTTTGCTGCTGGCGGAAAATTTAAGTTCGGCGTTTTTCATAAATACAAGAAGGACTCAAATAGAGATTGAGTATTTTACTTAAAAGTAACTTTCAACCCAACGTCTTTTTTTCGGAGTTCAAAATGTTTTTGTTGCATGCAGAAATGTAATTTCGTTTTCTCTGCAGGAGTTCATCAATTTCATAAATGCAACACATTATAGTTTGTTTATACATAGCATAAAGGCAAAAAAAACGTTGTATGCAGTGTTATTTCATTTTAAATGTCAAACGGGTTTTGCGGCTCCCAGTGTTTTCTTTTCTGTGGGAAACGGGTCCAAGTGGCTCTTTCAGTGGTAAAGGTTGCTGACCCCTAGACTCTAGGGAAACAGCCTTTGGCCCCGACAAACTCAGTAATCGTGTTTTTGTGGATGCTGTGTAATGTACTGCGAGTTGTAAACCCTCAACGCAAAGTATCAGACAGTACGCCATATGCAAATAAATGATTTAACTTTATGAAACTTAATGGGAATATAGGGTTAGTTAACAGTTAGTAGCCTTCCATTTATCCATCATTCATGTGCTTATCCAAGAGTTTCATAGAAGTCCCTAATACAACAGACTCTAATACCACAACTGCCAGGTCTTTCCACGCACCTACCGCTCTGTATAAAACGCACTTAAATTATGCTCCCACTTATTAGCCATTTGACGATAGAAAAAAAAAAGCCTCTGGCTGCCTAGTTGATCCATGCATTTTGCACTCCTCTATCAAGTCACCCTCCTTCCAACCAAAGAGAAAAGCCCCAGCTCGCTAAACCTGTGCTCGGAAGATATTCTCTCTAACCCAGTCATCATCCTGACAAATGTCCACTGCACCGTCTTTGAAGCTTCCAGGTCATTTCTACAGTGAGCCATCCAGAACTAAATACAATACACCAAGTGTTGTCTAAACAGAGGTTTATGGAAATGCAACATTATCTGACGGTTTTTTAAAAACAATTCCCCACTTATGAAGGACAAAACCATACACCTTGTTAATAAGACTATCAACCCGCAGCTACATTGATGGAGATTGACTCCAAAATCATATTGCCAAGAACCCTGCGATTAACCCCGTATTCTGCTTTCAAGTTCAATCTTCTAAAGTAAATCAGTTCATGCTTATTCAGGTTGAAATCAACCTGAAACTTTGCAGCCCATTTCTGCATTCTACCAATGCCGTAATGACTCATACAGACTGGCTAGACCACCAACCCATCCAAATCATTTGTAAAACCCGCAAAAAACCGGGTTTTTAGAACCCTGCAGTATACGTTCAATCTAAACCACCCACTTCCTTCTTAGTGCAAGCCGATTCTGAGACCACACAGGCAAGTTTAACTGAATCCTATAGCTCTTGATTTTCTGAATGAGCGTATCATAGGAAACGTTAAACAAATGCCAGACTAAACCCATATATGCCACATGTACTGCTTTACCTGCATAAATATGCTTTGTCATGTTCTTGAGGAATTCAATATGTCTCGTGGTGCATGAGCTGCCCATCATAAAATCATATGGGATATCCCTATTCGGACTGTGCTTCTCCAAATATTCATGAATCAGCTTTCTAAAAATTTTCACCAATAAATTTTTACCACTGAAGACTCATTGCTTTTTATCCTCGGCGTAATCTGTACTCCCATTCGTTAGCAATCATTACCAAACTCTCTCACCCGGTGCTATACGTGTAGAAAGTGAGGACTCAAATATCATCGTCAGAGGTGTAGCAATATGCTACATCAATTCCCGTCGTAACCTGGTACATATGCAGTTTAGACCCGGCGACATCTCATCCGAATGCTGCAACACCTTTTTTTTCTTAACCTTGAAATACTCCAGCATATCACTTTGCCTAACGTCCGACTCACTGGCGTATGCTGAAGGAAAGTATTCATTGATGGCCTTCTCTACTTCCTCCAACTCTTGTCAAATGTTTCCTCTTCTATCCCTGATCGGTTCTACCCTCTAAATCGTCATCCTCCTTTTCTTGACAAACGTGTGGAATGCTTTGGAAGTGGGAGGTAGGTGGAGTTCCTTAACCTTATTCGACAAGACATTTTTATTCGCCGTTTCAGCTCTCCCAAATCTCTTGTACTCTCTGGATTTCTGTCTGATCATTGCTTCACAAATCTTAAGTAGCTTCATTCTTTTTCTCAACTAGATGTTCTAGATCTCTTGTCAACAATTTTCCTTCATTCTATTATCCCTTTCCAGCCTGAATGGCACAAACCGAACTAACACCCCTTGAACTGCTCCATAATCAACGTCCATATTTCTGTTTTGACTTTCCATGAGCACATTTACTCCCAATTTATATTCCCAATTTCCTGCCGAAACGCATCATAATAACCGCCCCCTCAATTAAAAACTATCCGGTGCCAGTCTAATTCGACATTCTCTATCTCTTTCTTCTCAATCAAGCTATATTATGTTAATAAAATCATGGATACAAAGTTGAGTACAGAGATTGCTGTGAGTGATCCAATGTAGAAGGCGAGTGACACTGCTGATTAGAGAAAGCATCACAAAAGTATGTGAGAGTATGCGAGAGGTATCGTCAAAATAGAGTGCATTGGCAGAACATAGGAATTATTGAGAATTTAGGTACACCGGTTTATGTGATGCTTTCCCCACTATTAAGCGTGGATTACAGGAACAGATATATACGCAAAATTAGAATAAACTGATAGCAACGATGATCTTAATTTTCCTTAGTGTAATGGGATTAAAACGATTAAAAGATATACTCTTTGTTATTTGCATCCACGATGGAATTCCTAAACAAAATGTAAACTGTACTTCCAGATAAGGCTCTGTATCTGAGCTTATGTTAAAGAAAGAAACTTGTCAGGTGCTGGAGGTACTAGTTGGAGAACACTTCGGAAACAGCAACTGCAGATTTTAAAGTTTCCAGATATTATGAAAAAGAATGTTGACCAAATTAACGTCCTAACTTGGGGGGAAAGTAGATGTCAGAAGTGAAAAGTGAAAACAGGCCCTTCGGACCACAAAGTTGTGCCGAACATATCCCTACCTCAGAAATTACTACGGTTAACCATAGCCCTCGATTTTTTGTAAGCTCCATGTACCTATCCAAAAGTCTCTTAAAAGACCATATAGTATCAGCGAGCACCACAGTTGCTTGCAGCCCAATCCACTCACCCACCACTCTCTGCGTAAATAACTTACCCCTGGCATCTCCTCTGTACCTCCTTCCAAGCATCCTAAACCTGTACCCTCTTGTGGCAGCCATTTCAGACCTGGACAGAAACCTCTGACTATCCACACGATCAATGACTCTCATTATCTTGAACACCTCTATCAGGTTACCTGTCATCCTCCGTCGCTCCAAGGAAAAATGGCTGAGAAAAGGCCGAAAGACAGGATGAGGCAGAGATCAATTGCGATCAAGTGCCTAAGGGTAAAACTAAAATTGATAAGCGGAAGTGGTATAGAATACAATTATCAAGGATTCAATGCCAGCATGTTCTGGCAAAATTGAAGTGCAGCGGTGGAAATATTAGTGAACTCGTAAGACAAATATTATTGAAGGACTGTTCGTCAAAAAGGAATGATGGAACATGTATAAGACACATCAGTCAAGTGGTTACTTTGTCCAAGATAGTACATGAGAAGAAAATTAGGGGCAAACAAAGGTAACAAAATCCACTTGTCAAGATCACAAAGCCGCCCGAGTAATATTCCAGCGAATAAACACAGCCAAATTCTAAATCAGTAATTTTTTTCCACATAAACCACGGAAAAAGGGCATAGAGGATAGTGAATTTGTGAAAGGACATGCTTATTGTACCATGCAGGTTAAAAAGAGGTGGCGATATTGCATGTGTTGGATCATATAAGGATGAATAATTTCCAGTAGCTAAGTATTATCTACCCCAGAATGCTACGTTAAGGAATCGAAATAAACTTTACGTCCTCATTCGACATAAGTTATGTTTCAGAAGAGCTGAAGAAGCTACTGTTATTCATTTATTTAAAAAGTGAGCAGGGGTAAGTCAGGCTCCACAATAGCAGTGAACCTTACATCATTCTTTGGTAAAGTTTGTGGACAATTCGAATGGACAAGGCATCCTAATTCACAAGGGTAAGAACTGGTTAGGAATGGTCTCCATAGCATTGAAAGAGGATATTCAATCCAATAAAACGTGCTTTGCTTTTGTGAGCATGACCAATAGCATTGATGAATATAAACATTAGGTATTTTCTGTGATAGCCTTTATTTATTTGGCATTTATTTTGTTAGACATATGATGAATAACATAGAACACTATAGCGCAGTATAGACCATTAGGCCCATGATATCATTTCGAATTTTATTTGCCTCTTCTACCCTTTCCCTCCCATATCTGTATTTATTGCCACAGTGGTAATCTCTGTGTAAAAGAACACCTCTGCAATCTACCCATGACTTTCTGCAATCACCTTCAAATTAGATCCCATCGCATTAACCATTTCTGACCTGGGAAAGCCTGTCTATCTGTCCTCTTTATCTATACTTTTCATCATCTTGTACAACTTTAAAGGTCACCTCATGTCCTCCTTCATGCCAAGCTGAAAATCACTAACACGTCTGCTGGCTTTTTCAGTTTTTTAAACGGCCAGCGAATTGGGATCAAAGGAGCTAAAGACGGCCTGTCAGCTAGCGCACTATAAAAGAAGTTTCAACCAGTGAAGCGGCCATCGTTGGAGTGGACTGCGTCTAAGTGGACTGAGTCAGAATGGATTGAGTCAGAGCGGGACGGCTTTGGCTCAGCAGGCTTCGGCATGAACAGGCAGAGGCGAGGGTAGGTTCTGTTAAATTGTTGTTTCTTTTCCTAATTGGATTTCTTTTTTAACTAGTAAGTTTAGAGAGAATGCCAGGCAGGATGTTGGAATGCTCGCCTTGCAGGATGTGAGAAGTCAGGGAGACTTCCAGTGTCCCTGACAATGCCACCTGCAAGAAGAGCTTCCAGCTGCAGCTCCTAACAAGGCGCGTTAGGAAACTGGACCAGGATCTGGATGACCTCCGGATCATTCGGGAGAACGAGGAGTTTATAGATAGTAGTTTCAGGGAGGTAGCTACGGCAAAGGAGCAGGGCACAGGTAATTGGGTTACCGTCAGGCGAGGTAAGGGGAAAGGGCAGGTAGAGCAAGGTTACCCGTGGCCATCCCTTTAACAACATGTACACCGATTTGGATATTGTTGGGGGAATGTCTTACCTGGGACAAGCTGCGGCAGCCGGATCTTTGGCATTGAGTTTGGTTCTGCAGTGTAGAAGGGAGGGTAGTGATAGGGGACTCGATACTTAGAGGTACAGACAGGGGGTTCTGTGGTCGTGACAGAGAATCCCGGATGGTTTGTTGCCTTGCGGGTGCCAGGATCAGGGATTTTTCTGATCGCGTGCACAGCATTCTGAAGTGGAGGGCTCAGCAGCCAGATGTCATGGGGCCCATCGGTACCAAGGACGTAGGAAGAAACAGTGAGGAGGTCCTGACGAATGAGTATAGAGAGCTTGGTAGGAAGTTAAAAAGCAGGACCTTGAGGGCAGAATTCTCAGGATTGCTACTTGTGCCACGTGCCAGTGAGGGTAAGTGTAGGATGCTCTGGAGGATGAACACGTAGCTGTGGAACTGGTGTAAGGGGCAGTGTTTCCAAATTTGTGACTTCTTCTGGGGCAGGTGGGACCTGTACAAAGGAGACGGGTTACATTTGAACTACAGGGGGACCAATATTCTTGCAGGGAGGTTTACTAATGCTGTTGGGGAGGGTTTAAACTGGATTTGCAGGGGGATGGGAACCAGAGAGCCAAAACACATAGTGGAGTCGGGGTGAAAATAAATGATGTTAAACGTTAATGCAAATCATAAGTATAAGGGTTGTGTGTGGTGGTAATAATCTGCTGAGGGGTGTCTATCAATGCGAGGAGTGTTGTGGGGTATGCAGACGAGCTGAGGGCGCGGATTGTCACATGCAATTATGACATTATAGCCATTAGTGAAACCTGGCTACAGGAGTGGCAGAACTGGCATCTTAATGTTCCAGGTTTCCGATGTTTTAGACGTGATAGATGCAGCGGGATTAAGGGTTGTGGTGGGGGGTGGTGGCATTGCTAGTCAGGGAAAATGTTACAGCAGTGCTCAAGCAGGACAGATTAGAGGGCTGGTCTACCGAGGCCATATGAATGGAGCTGAGAAACAGGAAAGGTATGACCACATTAATGGGGTTGTATTATAAACCACCGAATTGTCAGCGAGAATTGGAGGAGCAAATCTGCAGAGATATAGCAGACAACTGCAGGAAACATAAAGTTGTGATTGTAGGGGATTTTAATTTTCCACATATTGATTGGGACTTCCATACTGTTAAAGGTCAAGACGGTTTAAAGGTTGTAAAGTGTGTTCAGGAAAGTTTTCTAAATCAATATATAGAGGTACCGACTAAAGAGCATGCAATATTAGATCTTCTATTAGGAATCGAGTTAGGACAAGTCACGGAAGTGTGTATAAGGGAACAAGTTGGGTCTTATGATCATAACGCCATTAGTTTCAGCTTGGTCATGGATAAAGACAGATCTGGCCTTCTGGTTGAGGTACTAAGCTGGAAAAAGGCCAAATTTGAAGAAACGAGAAAGGATCTAAAAAGCGTTGATTGGGACAGGTTGTTCTCTGGCAAGGATATGATTGGTAAGTGGAAGGCCTTCAAAGGAGACATTTTGTGAGTGCAGAGTTTGTATGTTCCTGTGAGGATTAAACGGAAACTGAACAAGAAAAAGGAACCTTGGTTTTCGAGGGATATTGGAAATCTGATAAAGAAGATGTATGACAGGTATAGGCAACAAGGAGCAAATAAGGTGCTTGAGGTGTATAAAAAGTGTAAGAAAATATTTAAGAAAGAAATCAGGAGGGCTAAAAGAAGATATAAGGTTGCTTTGGCAGTAAAGGTGAAGGATAATCTCAAGAGCTTCAACAGGAATATTAAGAGCAAATGGATAGCAAGGGATAAAATTGGTCCTCTTGAAGATCGGAATGGTCGGCTTATGTATGGAACCAAGAGAAATGGGGGAGATCTTAATTGTTTTTGGCATCTGTATTTACTAATGGAAACTGGCAAGGAGTCTACAGAAATAAGGAATACAAGTAAGGAGGCCACGGAACCTATACAGATTAAAGAGGAGGAGGTGCTTGCTGTCTTGAGGGAAGATAGGTAAATAAATCCACAGGACCAGACAGAGTATTCCCTCGGACCTTGAAGGGGACTAGTGATGAAATTGCAGAGACTCTGGCATAGATATTTAACATGTTGGTATCTACGAGTGAGGTGCTGGAAGATTGGAGGACAGTTCATGTTGTTCTGCTGTTTAAAAAAGGCTCTAAAAGTAATCCGGGAAATTGTAGGCCAGGAAGTTTGAAATCAGTAGTAGGTAAATTATTGGAAGAAGTACTAAGAGATAGAATCTACAGTATTGGTATAGACAGGGA
The DNA here is from genome assembly GCF_030144855.1 of Hypanus sabinus. Lineage (NCBI taxonomy): Eukaryota > Metazoa > Chordata > Chondrichthyes > Myliobatiformes > Dasyatidae > Hypanus > Hypanus sabinus. The sequence continues at coordinate 56,787,707 of NC_082720.1, read as the reverse complement.
CTTAATAGGGAGAGTCAACATGGTTTTGTGCGTGGTAGGTTATGTTTAACCAATCTGTTGGAGTTTTTCGAGGAGGTTACCAGGAAACTGGATGAAGGGAAGGCAGTGGATGTTGTCTACATGGACTTCAGTAAGGCCTTTGACCATGTTCCGCATGGGAGGTTAGTTAGGAAGACTCAGTCGCAAGGTATACATGGTGTGGTAGTAAATCGGATTAGACATTGGCTCATTGGGAGAAGTCAGAGAATGGTAGTGGAGGTTTGCTTTCCTGAGTAGAAGTCTGTCACTTGTGGTGTGCCACGGGGATCTGTGCTGCGTCCATTGTTATTTGTCATCTATATCAATGATCTGAACGATAATGTGCTGAATCGGATCAGCAAATTTGCTGATGATACAAAGATTGTAGGTGTATTGGACAGTGAGGATGGTTTTCAAATCTTGCAGAGGGATTTGAACCAGTTGGAAAAATGGGCTGACAAATGGCAGATAGAGTTTAATGCAGACAAGTATGAAGTTTTGCACCTTGGAAGGACAAACTAAGGTAGACCATTCAAGGTAAATGGTAGGACACTGAGGGAGTGCAGTAAAACAGAGAGATCTGGGAATACAGATACATATTTCCCTAAAAGTGGCATCACACGTAGATAGGGTCGTAAAGAGAGCTTTTGGCACATTGGCAGTTATAAATCAAAGTACTGGGAATAAGAATTGGAATCTTATGCTGAGGTTGTATAAAACATTAGTGAGGTCGAATTTGCAGTATTGCATGCAGTTTTGGTCACCTAATTAAAGGAAGGATATTATTAAGGTTGAAAGAGTGCAGAGAAGGTTTACAAGGACGTTGCCGGGACTTGAGAAACCGAGTTACAGAGAAAGGTTGAATTGGTTAGGACTTTATTCCCTGGAGCGTAGAAGAATGAGGGGAGATTTGATAGAGGTATATAAAATTATGATGTGTATAGATAGAGTGAAAGCAAGCAGGCTTTTTTTCCATTGAGGCTACGGGAGAATAAAAAACAGAGGACACGTGTTAAGGGTGAAAAAGAGAAAAGTGTAAAGTGAACATTGGGAGAGCTTCTTCACAAAGAGAGTAATGACAGTGTGGAATGAGCTGCCAATTGAATTGGGGAATGCAGGATCAGTTTTAACATTTAAGAAAAGCTTGGACAGGTACATGGATGGGAGGGGTATAGAGGGATATTGTCCAGGTACAGGTTAGTGGGACTAGGCAGAAAAATGGTTCATCACAGCCAAGATAGGCCAAACGGTCTGTTTCTGTGCTCTATAGTTCTATGGTTCTACATCGCACATATTTATACGACATTCTCTCTCATCAACCCCGAATCCTGATAAATTTCCTTCACCCGTTCTAAGGCTTCGGCATCCTCCCTGTAACCAGGAGAGCAGAACTGAAGGCAATACCCCAAGTGTAGTCTAATTAGTGTTTTATAGTGTTGTAACATTAACTCGCAGCTCTGAACAACATAGAACTTCTTTATCACCGTTGCAGCTTTCGTGGCACTTTTGAGCGATCTATGGACATGAAAGTGAAGATCCCTCTTTACCCTCAAACCACTAAGAATCCTGCCTTATAATCTGTCTTCAAGTTGTGTCACTTCACATTTGTCCTACATTGACATCCACCTGCGACTTCTCAGTCTGCCTCTGCATCTTATCAATGTTGCGTTGCAATAAATTTAACATATTCCAACATGATAGACCTGTCCAAAGTTTTAAAGTCCATGAAGGACGAAATACGAACTGGACCTTTTCTGAATTTGTATGGGTAATATCATTCAGAGGGTATCTCGAGAGAAATTGTCTGATGGAATTTAATCCATAAAATTGGAGGTTGTTGCACGTCTATATTGCAGATAGGAGAATCACAGAATATAAGATTCAGGAGCATTGAACATATTGGTGATCCAGGCAACTGAGTTTAATTCAATTGGAGTAATCGGTGTGAATTCGGTTGTCCGACGGACCAGATTATTTGCTCTCCAATTCTATAGTCTTTTAACTCCATAATTGCATTTACTGTGAAATACTGCGTTCACGAAATACTTCTGGAATTACCACCCGGATCTTGAACTACAACATTTCAAAAATAATATTAAATGCCTCTTGCTGAATGTTAACGAGACATGAACAATAGGTTTGGTCCTCGCGGTGGCAGAAAAAAAGTCTAAATTGATATCCATTGTTATCTTACAATGAGGAAAATGTTAGTGCCGTTCCACTGACGATAGGTATATGCATAAAAAGAAGCAACTTTGACTATTTTCCAATTAGAGTCGAAGGACAAAAAAGGCGAAATGGACAATTCAGCCTCTGCTTTGATTCTGACATCAAACACACATCTATACGAATCTCATTTCCCACACTAACATCCCGGACACCCCCCCCCCCCCGTCTATACACTAGCCATCAAATAAATTTGAAGCATCCTACAGTAGCAAGCAATCAACTATATATTTATTATTAAATGGAAGTCTTAACAGCCAGGCGAAGTGCCTTAAGCCATACAGAGAGCGCTTATATTCCACACAGAAATGTCTGAAGGAAATAATTGAACTGAACTTGTCAGTATGGGACCGACTTCTGTACCATACCGCCGTAAAGCTACATCTGGACCAACAATTGTTATGGATCTCCCGTCAGAATCTAAATATCTTCAGTATTTAATATTTGGAATTAAACAGAGATAACATTAAATGTCTGACATTTCATTACAAGCAACGTAGACATCCGAAATGATCAAATGCAGTTAAACTACTGCTTGAAAGAAAGGAATTGACAATCAGTAAACCACTCCTGGTGTGTTGCTTTACAGAGTATAGCAGTGACTTTCTTTTGATCAAGTGTCAAGTGAACTAAAATTACAAGATGCGTTTCTTTTCGAGTTTAACTACTGTAAAGAATTATTTTTTTTAAAAATCTCCATTGTATGCATCACTCCATACAAACACCGCGGCAAACACCAACATAAGTACATATCTTAATCAATACTACTTATCTTTATCGTTCTCTGTTGTGTGTTCTATGAAACTTACACTTGGATTTGCGTAAGAACTGCAAGGTAAATAATTTGGAAAATTATCTTCTCGAACCACAAGCGCTCAACTTATCCAGAGGCAACGTGGGATGATGCGGTTTTGAAAACAAGAAATCGCTCCTAGATGAATCAGGTGAGAGTGCAACAGTGTAATTATGCGATTCCCGAATTGGCAAAGTCTGTCCAACACCTACATAATTCAGAAGTTCTTTAGGCACAGCTCTGCGATTAAAGTCGCCAGATGGATGCTCACAACTGCAACAGCACATTCTAGCACTATAACCATAAATATTTCTATCTTGGCTGCATTTTAGAATGACCAGCAAAACGATCACTACTAGAAATAAACAAGATGTTGATCCCAACGTAACAATCAAAATCAAATTTAAGTCTGAAAAATCAACGTTATCATTTGGCTTATTTGTTAGTTCAGAGAAGCTTTCGGTAGCATTGTGCAGCAGTGAAAACAGAGCTGTAGCGGTACTGGAGAGACTCGGTTGTCCATTGTCTTTTACCAAGATTAAAAGCCTATGCTTATGACTATATTCATTCTTAAACTTTCGGGACAGTCTAATTTTTCCAGAAAGAAATCCCACAGTAAACAAAGTACGATCCGTAGCTTCCAAAAGTTGGTACGAAAGGCGGGCGTTCTGTCCTGAATCTGCATCAGTTGCAATTATCCGGGAAACAACCAGTCCTGGATATGCTGACTGGTGTACAATCTGAGTCGCTGCGGAATTGTTCCATTTAGATGGCGATACTATCACTGGAGCATTGTCATTTTGATCTAAAATCACCACAGTTACTGTGGCGGTGCTGCTCATTGCAGGTGATCCACAATCAGATGCTTGAACATTGAACTGGAAATTCTTCAGTATTTCATAGTCCATGGAGCGCAGTGCGTAAATGCTCCCACTTTCTGCGTTAATGGATACCGCGCCAGACAAAGAAACATCGCCAAAGGGCCTCTCCACGAGGGAATACAATACTTCGCCATTCTTGTCAAAATCGGTGTCAAAAGCTGTAACAGTAAGTATAGATCCACCTGGTGTGTTGTTTTCCATGAGAAATACCTGATACGATGACTGAGTAAACCTTGGTATGTTATCATTAACATCTGAGACTGAAATGAACAACGTCTTGTTTGCTGAAAGAGAGGGCGACCCTGCATCCCAAGCTGTAATAGAGATATTATACGACGAAGTGCTTTCCCGATCTAATGCATCGTTAATTACTAACTTGAACTGGTTGTTCAAAGACTTCTGAAGTTTAAAGGGGATATTCAATGGAAGTCGACAACGAACTTCCCCATTCTCACGAGCATCACGATCTATGACATTTATTATAGCGACTACAGTCCCGATGTCGTCATCTTCACGCACATTGTTAGCTACAGATGTTACCTTTATTTCAGGAGCGTTATCATTAACGTCAATTAATTCAACGATGATTGTGGCGCGCCCACTTAATGCTGGTAAACCTTTGTCCACAGCTTGTACCTCAATATAATACACGTTTTCTGTTTCATAGTCTAGAGATCCACTCACATAAATCTGTCCCGTTTCTGAGTCTAAATTGAACAACGCTTGAACACTCTGCGGAACGTGTGGACTGAAAGAGTATTTAACCTCACCATTTTTTCCTTCATCTAAATCAGCAGCGTTTAACGTGGTCACTATAGTACCCACTGGTGCATTCTCTACAACATTAGCCCTATATATTTGATGACTAAAGATGGGGGCGTTATCATTGACATCTTGTACAGAAATAATAATTTTCGCTGTGCCAGATCTTGGAGGAATCCCACCGTCAATGGCCGTCAGTATTAGTTGGAATTCAGACTGCTGTTCGCGGTCCAGCGATTTTTCTAGTATCAGCTCTGCAGTTTTACTTCCATCGGCGGCTTCTTGTTCTTTCAAACGGAAGTGTTCATTTGAGCTGATTTGATATGACATTACTGTATTTGTTCCCACATCCGTGTCCTGCGCTCTCTCCAGAGCAAAGAGCGCACCCGTTGCAGTAAATTCAGAGACTTCTGAATAGTATTCCTTCTCCGTAAATCTGGGCGCATTATCGTTTATATCCAATATTTCCACTTGAATTCCATGCAACTCTAAAGGATTTTCTAAAACTGCATCATAAGAAACAAAACAATGCGGCAGTTGCTTGCAGATATCATCCCTGTCGATTCGCTCGTTCACAACTAAAATGCCATTATTAATGGTTACCTTCAATAAATGAAACGCATCATCGGCGACCAGCTTGAACTTTCGAGTGATGAGTTCTCGAATGCTTAGGCCTAAATCCTCAGCGATGTTGCCAATAAAGGAACCGTGCTCCAATTCCTCAGGAATCGAGTACCGAATTTCTCCGCAAACAAGGTCCAATACGCACAAAAGGTGAAATAAAGACAATATTTGTCTGAGTACTATCGCCATTGTTCCGGTTAAACTATTCAACTTATCCTGGAAATTCTATTAATCCTTTGCAGAACTAAAAACGAAATGCGACAGGAGAAAATAGCGGTCTAAATTTAATAGAAATGAAATTTAGAACAGATGAGTTCTAATGAATCTGGCTCGGCGATAAAACAGGGAGCGTTTGCTTTCCTCTCCCTTGTGTTCCAAGTGCAGCAATGCTGGAGGATGAGGAGGTTAAGAAAGAGTGGGTAGATCTCTCTTAACGCTGAGGTTTCTGATTGGTAGACAGCGACACAAAGAGTCCTTATCCATTACTGCACCAAATATTTCTTAAAGCTGGTCTCCAAGAAATTGAATCACTTATTTAATGGTGCGCAACTAAAATTCTCACGAGCATTTGAAATTTCCCGAAAGAGATTATCCTTTTATGTGCCGGTTTATTTGAAGTTTCTATTACTTGTAAAGTATTATTCTCAAAAAAAAAACCTAAGCTGGTGGTTAAAAAAAAAACACAAACCGTGTGCTATCGAAGTGACCGAGAATATTGATATTGAAACTTAGGCTAATTACGTCTAGGTACGTTCCAATAAGACAGGGAAATTATGGAGGATACGATAGGGTCTTTTAAGAGACAGTTAGATGGGTACATGGAGCTTAGTAAAATAGAGGGCTATAGGTAAGCCTCGTAATTTCTAAAGTAGGGACATGTTTGGCAAGACTTTGTGGATCGAAGGGCCTGTACTGTGTTGTAGGTTTTCCATGTTTCTATGTTTCTGTCTTAATTCCCTTCTCCTTAAATACTGCCCCATGTCATCTGCTGCTATCCCTCTGCACGCGTAACTAAATGTCAGTTAGTTGTTGTCAGTGATTGCGAAATGCTGATCAGACGAGAAATATGACTCCTCAAAAGGTTTATTGCCTAGTACTAGATTCTTTATGGGCTCTTCTCTAGTCAATCTGTCTAGATATTGTGTCAGGACCCCTTTTTGGGCACACCTATCAAGACCTGCTCCATATAAATGTTTTGCACGATGGAGCTCCCAATCCATAGTGCAAAATAGGGAAATTGAAATCATCCATGGAAACAATCCTGTTAGTTTGCCCCTTTCAAAAACTGGTCAGAAACTCGGTCGCTATTGGTCCGTGTAATATTAGTTCCAGATTAATTGCTCCCTTTATGACTTCCACCCATACGTCATAGGGATCTCAGCCCGAATCCTGGACGGCCATTTCTTTCCAGAGGTAAATCTCGCAGGAACTCAGCAGGTCTACTTTGATGAGTTCCTACAGAATTCTGTAGGTGTAGTTCCTCTCCTGGAACCGTATGAGCTGAGAATTGCATTTCTATCCCTGGGGCATTATCAGTGATGTCAATAAATGAAACACGACTTCTGAATTCACCACAAATGTATATAGGCATTTATCCTAAGTATGTATCTGTACAATATCTACTGTTTTTCAAATTTGATCGATCCAGTTTTCAGGTCTTAACTAAACAATTCATGAGTCGTTTGCGATGCAAAGGAATACGTTAACAGGCTATTTGTACCATCATCGATAGATAATAGACAATAGACAATAGATGCAGGAGTAGGCCATTCGGCCCGTGGAGCCAGCATCGCCATTCACTTTGATCATAGCTGATCATCCATAATCAGTACCCCGTTCCTGTCTTTTCCCTATACCCCTTGATTCCGCTATATTTAAGAGCTCTATCTAACTCTTTGTTGAAAGCATCCAAATAATTGGCCTCCACTGCTTTTTGAGGCAGAACATTCCACAGATCCACAACTCCCTGGGTGAAAAAGTTTTTCCTCAACTCCTTTCTAAATGGTCTACCCCTTATTCTGAACTTGTAGCCCCCGACTCTGGACTCCCCCAACATCGGGAACATGTGTCCTGCCTCTGGCGTGTCTAATCCCTTAATAATCTCATATGTTTCAATCAGATCCCCTCTCATCCTTCTAAATTACAGTTCATACAAGTAGAGTCGCATCAATTTTTCAACATATAATAGTCCCGCCATCCAGGGAATTAACCTCGTGAACCTACGCTGCACTCTCTCAATAGCAAGAATGTCCTTCCTCAAATCTGGAGACCAAAACTGCACACAATACTCCAGGTGTAGTCTCACCACGTCCGTGTACCACTGCGGAAGGACCTCTTTGCTCCTATACTCAACTCCTTTTGCTATGAAGGCCAACATGCCTTCAGCTTTCTTCATTATCTGCTGTACCTGCAGACTTACTTTCAGTGACTGATGAAAAAGGACACCTGGATCTCGTTGTACTTTCACTTTTCCTAATTTGACACCATTCACATAGTAATATGCCTTCCTGTTCTTGCTACTAAAGTAGATACCCTCATATCTAAAAACATTAAACTGCATCTGCATCACCCAAGCTGTCCAAGTCACATTACATTCTCATAACACCCTCGTCACATTTCACACTACCACCCAGCTTTGTGTCATCTGCAAATTTGCTAATGTTGCTTTTAATCCCTTCATCTAAATCATTAATGTATATTGCAAATAGTTGTGTTCCCTGCGCCGAGCCTTGCGGTACCCCACTAGTTACTGCCTGCCATTCTGAAAAGGACACGTTAATCCTTACCCTTTGTTTCCTGTCTGCCAACTAATTTTCTATCCATGTCAGTACCCGAGCCCCGATACCATGTGCTCTAATTTTGCCCACTAATCTCCTATGTGAGACCTTATCAAAAGCTTTCTGAAAGTCCAGGTATACTACGTCCACCGGTTCTCCCTTGCCTATTTTCATTGTTAGATCTTCTAAAAAATTCCAGATGATTAGTCAAGCATGATTTCCCCTTCATAAATCCATGCTGACTTGGACCGATCCTGTTACTGCTATCCAAATGTACCGCTATTTCATCTTTTATAATTGACTCCAGCATCCTCCCCAGGCGAACTGGTCTACAGTTCTCTGTTTTCTCGCTCCCTCCTTTCTTAAAAAGTGGGATAACATTAGCTACACTCCAATCTACAGGAACTGATCCTGAATCTATAGAACGTTGGAAAATGATTAACAATGCATCCACGATTTCTAGAGCCACCTCCTTAAGTGTCCTGGGATGATGACCACTGGGCCCTGGGAATTTATCAGCCTTCAGTCCCATCAGTCTACCCAACACCATTTTCTGCCTAATTTGAATTTCCTTCAGTTCCTTTGTTAACCTACGTCCTTTGGCCACGATTACATCTGGGAGATTGTTTGCGTCTTCCCTAGTGAAGACAGATCCAAATTACCTGTTCAACTCGTCTGCCGTTTCCTTGTTCCTCATAATAAATTCACCCGTTTCCGTCTATAACGGCCCAACTTTGGTGTTAACTAATTTTTCCTTCTTCACATACCTGAAGAAGCTTTTACTAACCTCCTTTATATTCTTGGCGATCTTAGCTTCGGACCTCATCTGTGCTGCCCGTATTGCCTTTTTAGTTGTATTGTCTTGCTCTTTAAAAGTTTCCCAATCCTCTGGCTTCCCGCTCATGTTTGCTATGATATACTTCTTCTCTTTTGTTAATATACTGTCCTTGACTTCCCATGTCAGTCACGGTCGCTCCTTACTCTCCTTACAATCTTTCTTCCTCTTTGGAATGAACTGATCCTACACCTTCTGTATAATTCCCAGAAATACTTGCCGTTGTCGTGCCACTGTCATCCCTGCAAGGGTATCCTTCCAGTCAACTTTGGCCAGCTCCTCCCTCATGGCTCCATAGTCCCCTTTGTTCAACTGTAATAATGACACTTCCGATTTTCCCTTCTCCATCTCAAATTGTAGATTAAAACCTATCATATTATGGTCACTACCTCCTAATGGCTCCTTTTCCTCGAGTTCCCTATCAAATTCGGTTCATTGCACAGTACTAAATCCAGAATTGCCTTTTCCCTTGTAGCCTCCAGTACAAGCTGCTCCAAGAATCCATCTCGGAGGCGCTACACAATCTCCCTTTCTTCGGGTCCAGTACCAACCTAATTTTCCCAGTCTACCTGCATGTTGAAATCTCCCATTGCAACCCTAGCATTACTTTTACGACATGCCAACTTTAACGCTTGATTCAACTTGCACCCTATATCCAGGTTACTATTTGGGTGCTGTAGATAACTCCCATTAGGGTCTTTTTGCCTTTACAGTTTCTCAGTTCTATCCCGACTGACTCTACATCTCTTGATTCTATGTCACCCCTCGCAAGGGACTGAATTTCATACCTCTCCAACAGAGCCACCCCACACCCTTTGCTCACCTGCCTGTCTTTTCGATAGGACGTATACCTTTGAATATTCATTACCCAGCCCTGGTCCTCTTTCAGCCATGTCTCTGTTGGTCCTATACCAGCATACTTGCCAATTTCCAACAGACCCTCAAGCTCATCCACTTTATCGCATCCTTCCTGCATCGAGATCAGCAGAACTAAAGTGTGCCACGAATTTACATTTAGGCGCGTTTTCTTAAAATTCATGGTCATGTACAGATGCATCATTATTCAAATTTGCGAGTGATGATATTCTCTGTGGCGAATCGACTTTCATCTGCTTCCTTCTCTTTTCATAACATTACTTATTTGTGTGTAATTGTTCAGTATATATTCAGTAATGTGCTGATGATGTGTAGGTTTTGTATGTTACTGGACGTTTCTCTGAGTATTGCATATGTCACTGAAGTGAAGGTTTCATCGTCTACTTCTTATCATTGGAATATTCTTTATCCGAACTAGTTTTTAGTGTCAGACGAACACGATTTCTTTGTTCTTTTCCTTAGATTGGTTATTTTAAATTTCTTGTTAAGATCACCCAAGAGAACTGCTATAACCACAAGATTTATTCCTCATTCTGGACTTCTGAAGAACATTTGGATCATAACATCGAGCTCCAACAGTGTAACGTAGTTGGCAGGATGGTTGAAAAGATTTCAAGACATGAAAAAATCCTGGATTAAGGCGCAGAATTAACAAGAGATATTTAATTCCTCTTAATTTTGCTAATCGTCACCGAATTCTTACTTAAATCTACAATTTTGTATAACTCAAAGAGCGAAGAGAACATTTATTATTCTTTGATCTATTTTGGTTACGCTGAAAGTGTACTGGTAGTTGTCGATTGTACAAAGTTAATTAGCTAAAATTTGAAGAACTGTTCAACTGTGTTCTAATTGTCTGAATTTCTGCAATGCGATCTGGTTATGTTGAACTGAATTTCGGTTGCAATCTACTGATACGGCTAATAATGTGCTCCACGTGTAGTAGGAGAATAACGCCCATAGAAAATTTGAGCAAATTATTACAGAAGAAGAGGGAACTGAAACTTCAGTTATTGTGTGTGAGCAGTTGAGCGAAGGTTTGGGTTTTTAGCTAAAGAAGATATTCCAACTGGGTAAAATTATTAACAAATCATAAATAAATATACTAATAAAGTTAGGTCTAACGGAAAATTACCATTGTTGATATGGGGAAAGATTCAGAGAATATCCGAGGAAAGTGGGCAAAAATGTAGGATGGACGTTTGCAGTCTTAGCACAATGTATAGAGATGCGCTTAGTTAGGTGACCAATGTGGTAAAAAAAAAATCAAATATGCTTGTTAACTGAAGAAGTGAAAACTCTGCAAAGTACGAAGTCAGTATGAGCGAGACAGTAGAGTGTTTTAACAAAAATAAATCTGTGCTTTAACTGAGAAATTGTGAGCATTGAGAGAACAGAATCGAAAAGCACTCTGCGTGACTCAATGTTAAACAAGGTTAAACTGGAGCAGAATAAAGCTCACAACAAGCAACTTGCGGGGGGGGGGCGCTATGTGAAGAGTGCCCTTCTGCTTGGGAGACACTTCATATATCGGACCATACTCCGAAGCAGCTCGACCATTGAAAATCGGAGGACGAGATACAGATTCTACAACGACCTCTTGCGATTCAAGTGATGATAACAGGAACAGCAGTGGTAGCAGCCAAGTCTCGACTTGATACAATAAAGACCAAGCAGGTGAATGCACGCAGGAATGATGATGAATCCTATGATACTTCACAAGTCGTTTCCGAACGACCAACTGAAATGGAAAATATTAAAATAAAGTGTCCACAAATGTTTTGCATCGTAGTCAACGGAGGCTCAAAGGCTTGAGCTGCACCTCAACGTATTAAGGACATACACAGCCTACATCCACAAGATAGCATGCAAAATACCAGCTAATTTGTTTCCCTTATTGTCGGTCATTTGTCTCGTAGAGTTGACATAGTCATGGGAGATGATAAGCAAAATCTATAGCGTGGTGGCCATGCCATTGGGAAGACCGAGGCCTGTCAAAGTTTAACCCTACATCACAGAAGAGTGAGGTAGAAGTGTGTAAGCCCGACCAACAGGGATCTAGTACAGCTGTATAGGTCAATATTTTGTACAGTGGATAAAATGGATTACAGAATCTTTGATGAACTTCAACCAAACTATCAACTTTCGACGATGGAGAGTAAAAGTCATCGATGGTCTATGCTCCATTGGGAGCTAAGGGCCCAAAAAGAAGGAAGAATAGAACCTATAGCAGACTGAATAAAGAACTCCGAAGTCGTTTAAGAATATGAGGCGTGCTTCAGAAAAATGCGGTTGAGCTACTCAGGAGGTCCATTTGTAAACGAAGATTATATTTTAATAGTTTCCACTGGGTTCAACTTTCTTATATGACCCGAAACCAGAAGTTATCAAAATTGTCAAAGTGACAGAACAAAATATTTGTAGAACTGACAAATAATTGGGCCACTTAATTTAAACCGCAGCACAAGTGGAATTAGACATCGACGTTCGAACAAGTAAAAGTTATTGGCGGACAGTTCCCTACCGATAAACATGCAGTACCCAGTGGACAACAGATATCACCTATTGGTCGATAACATTACCGGGTCATCAATAAGTTCAATCGGAGTTCCGCCGCCGAAATCAACCAAAATTGTGTTAGCAGAGCATTTTGGATTGAATACGTGGTCCTGAAGACCAAACGGTCAACAGAAACTAGCACAGCAATCCTTCAGCCATCTGCTGCAACAATGTCCCCCGATGTCACAGTGTTAGCAAACATTTTCTGAGGTGATGGACTCAATTTGAATGTCAGTTAATAACTACCCATCCTTCTAGTCCCGATAGAGCAAAAACAAAAGCAAAAAGAAATATCACTGACTGAAATTCGCGAGTATGCATAAGGTGCGAGTTGACAGAGAACTACTCTAATCAAATGCTAAAGGGCAGAAGTGCAATTTGGCCCTCTCTTATGTAAGATGCAATGTTGGGTTGAAGACATCTTGCAGCCTTTTCTTGGAATGGATATCCTGTTGACTTTAAACTCTATGCTTGAGTCAATTAGGAGTTTCGTAATCTGGAATCACATGCGTTTTATCACATTTTGACTAAAATGTCAACCGGTATGGTCGAAAGAAGTAAATGACCGTGGCCTCCTGGAAACCAACACCGTTAAGGTGACTAGAAAGGTGACACCGTGTACTAAACAGTATCTTCTAAAAAGCGCATCTGTGGAGGGTAATTGTGCTTATTGCCAACCAGATGGAGGATCGAAGGATTCTTGCTAAAACTTTTTGTCCATTGAACAGACCCGTTAAGAAGGCGATTGGCACCCGGAGACAGACAGTGGATTATACGGTCGGTAATCAATATTTTGTCAAGTAAACTCCTCTAGCGATCGAACAACCAACCATTTCTAATGTATTGACAAAGCCAAAGGATTCCAGTCTGTACCACTGATGTCTGAACGGCGGCTGCGTTTCGCTCTTACAGTTAAGGAACAGCAACAAGAGTGGACAAGACTGCCACAACAGCTCAACAAGTGCCGAACTCTCCACCACCAGGCTCTCAGAAAAAACTGATGGACTTTCCAGCCATTGATTCAGCTACCATACAGTATGCTGATAATGTAGTGATTGCATTGCAGACCAGTAAGGACTTGCTGTGTTTTTTTTACTCAATTATTTATCCTCCAAGTGTCACAAAGCAAGTCCGAACAAGGCACAATTCCAACAAGAAGTAATTTACTTCGGGCAGAGCATTTCTTAAGATAAGGGGAAATTTGTCAAGGGTTGTGCAAAGGCATACAACTCAGCAAAACCACCCGAAAAGGTCCAGCAAATTATTTCTAAGTAAATATAAAAGAGCATGGCAGGATTCATGTCCTGAAACTGCACAAGCGCTCATCAATCTCTAGAAGGGACGTGAGCGCTGAGCAGACGCTGGGACTCTTACTGAACAACAATTGGAAGAGTTTCAAAGTTCAAAGGCAACCTTATGCAGAGTACCTGTGCTATAAAATTCGGATGCAGGTAAGCCGTTACTCCTGTATGTCAATGGAAACATGGCTACATGATGATAGTCCTGATTGAAGAACGTGAAGAGCAAGCTCCTCCAGCTGCCTATCACTGTCAAATTGGATAAATTAGAAAAAAACAGAAGGGCTTGTGTTTGTGAGCAGTGTAAGCACCCTAAACGGCAGTCATGACAGTTTCCAGCACTGTGTTCGATTAAGTCTAAATGTTCTGCCGTATGTCCCCTTTCAGTCCACACCTTACTGATAATGAATAACGCCTGTCAAGTAACAGCTTGTTCATATTCCAAGTGTCCACTGCTCGCGGAGCGTTCTTTGTTATAAATATCCCTCACATCCCTCTGAAATGTTCTGATAAGGGAGGTAGAATTATGATCTCTATCTGCAAAATGTTCTCCCGCTGACCAGGTTCATTTCCCAATCGAGTACAGAAAAAGCGAGAGAGCGAAAAGTGGATAAATATGTAGCAGTCTGTCGATGCCATAATTCCTTGGTAGTTTGTCGTTTAACATTGCTAATGGACGTGGTAGACACGTGATATTCTGTGTAAGTGAGAATGTATAATTTTATTCATAGAGCCGACGTTGTCATCTCTTTCAAGACTGCATTTATTGATCATTCATCGTGGCCATTGTTCTGAATTTGAAGGAGCCATTCTGAGACAAAAGGTTTGAATGTTGACATTTCCGAGTTGGAACACCTTATATTCCGTTTGGGTACCCTCCAGCCAGTTGGCGTGAACATTGATTTCTCAAATTTCCAGTAATGCCCCCCAACCATCACCCTTCTCTATTTCTCAACCCCCTTTCCCTTTCTCACGTTATCTCATTGCCTGCCCATCGCCTCCCTCTGGTGCTCCTTCCCCCCCCCCACCTTTTCATTCTTCCATGGACTCTTTCACCACTCAACTTCCCAGCTCTTTATTTCATCCTTTCCCCTCCAGGTTTCGCCAATTAAGTGTTGGGTCTCTCTCCTCTTCCACCCCAACCCCACCTTTTAAATCTACTCCTCTACTCCTCGGCTTTTTTTTTTTTTTGTCCTGCCGAAGGGTTTCGGTCCAAAAACATTGCATCAATGCTGCCCGACCTGCTGAGTTCCTCCAGCATTTGATGTATGATGACTCCAGCAGACGAGCAAGTAAAGGGTTAGAGTTAGGGTTAGGGTTAACCCTAATGCGAAGGACTGTATGGGGACGGAAAAGGAGTTCAAGTATGAGTTGAATAGGCAAATGCATCACTTTTTTCGCTTGCAGCGAAAAGTTCTGGGGGAAGATCAATTGCAGAAAGCTGAGAGCGGGAGTGCTATATAGGTAAATATGTGTTTAATGGGATGATTTGCTAAGGTTTCCTGTTGTGGAGAGTTTAAACTAGAATTGCTGGGAGCACGGACCCGAACTGAAGAGTCGGAGTTGGCTCACAAATAGAGAAAGCTGTGAGAGGGAGAATATATAGGTGATAGAGAAGAGATGTGTTCAGATTGATGGTCTGAGATGCGTCTTGTCTATTTTAATGCAAAGAGCAGTATGAACGAAACGGTTGAGCTTAGAACGTGGATCAGCACATGGAGCTATGATATTGGGGCCATTATAGAGACTTGGATGGCTCAGCGGCAGGAATGGCTACTTGGAGAGCCGGGCATTAGACGTTTCATGAAGGATAGGGATGGGGGCAAAAGAGATAGGGACGTAGCACTGATGATCAGAGATAGTGTCACGGTGGCAGAAAAGGAGGAAGTCATGGAGGGATCGTCCATAGAGTCTCTCTGGCTGGAAGTTAGGAAAAGGAAGGGGATAACAACTCTGCTGGGTGCTTCTTAAAGACAAACCAGTAGTAATGGGGATATCGAGGAGCAGACAGGGAGACAGATTCTGGACAGCAGTAATAATAACAGGATTGTCGTGATGGGAGATTTTAATTTCACCAATATTGATTGGCATCTAACTAGAGCAAGTGGTATAGATGGAAGAGCGTTTGTTGGTTGTGTTCAGGAAGGTTTACTGACACAATATGCAGATAAGCCCACAAAAGAAGAGGCTGTACCCGATCTGCTATCGGTATCAAATGTCATTAGGAAAGCATTTTGGAGATCGTCATCACCATTTTATCTTCTTTACTATAGCATTGGAGAGGAATATGAACAAACAAGTTAGGAAATCCTTCCAGGATCCACAAAGCTCGCTCCCCTTGTATCCCAAGCCTCCTTTCTTTCTCAATAAGCCTTGCATGGAGTACCTTATCAAATGACTTGCTACGGCTACTGCTCTACCTTCATCAATGCGTTTCATCACATGCTGAAAATTTCAATCAGGATCGTAAGGCTTTCACAAAACTATGCTGGCTATTCCCAATCATATTATCCCTCTCCAAATGTTCAGAAATCCTGCCTGTCAAGATCTTTGCCATCAACTTTCCAACAGCCGCTGTAAAACATCACCAGAACTGCCAAGGTATTTTTCCCAGTTGAATACTAAAATAAAGTGTTCATTATGTACATCCGCTACCTATCTGGTGCGATAGTGCAAACATTTCCACTATCGCACCTGACTGGTTCTATTGTCACATGCTCATTTTCTTGCTCTTCACATACTTGTAGAACTGTGATAGTGTCGCTCTCCACTCCCTGATTGCTGGTGCAGTGGACAGTAATCAAGGCCATCAACACATACAGAGTGATATGGACCTGCAATGAAACTACGCTGGACAGTAGCAGACGGAATTCAATGCAGACAAATGTGTGCTGCTCCACTTTGGAGTGACAGACTACGGTAAGATTTACACAGTGAACTGTACAACACTGGAATGCACGATAGAAGTAAAGAACTTGCAAATACGGATCTGTAAATCATGTGGCCTTCGAAAATCAGTGTATTGTGTACAGGAGTTGAGTTGTTTTACTGAATTTGGACATGGCATTGGCAAGGCAGAATGTGGAATAATGAGTGCGTTTTTGTGTCACCTACTTACATGAAAAAGTGAAAACCCTCGAAAGAGAGCAGCGAAAATTTAAAAGGATGTTCCGGGGAGTTGAGAACATTCGCACTTTATTCCATTAATCGCAGAACAAAAAGCGGATATCTTAGACAGAACTCTGTTTAAGACCAGAATTATGCATGGTACAATAAAGCTAAATGCATGTAGGCATTTAATTTATCTTAGGTTGGATGCGATGAGAATTAGAAAACGAAGTTTAAAATAAAAATTGAGATACTTAACGGAACCTGAAGGGAACGTCTTCGCTCAGAAGGTGGTACGAGTGCAGAACGAGATTATAGCGGAATTGCTGTTTGTGCATTCAATGATAACAATCATGAAAACTTCAGATAGGTACGTGGATCTGAGAGTCTGAATGGATATGGTCCGGATCAAAAGAGATTGGACTAGGAATAATATTGTGTTCGTGTAGACTACATGGGTCTGGTTATTGAATTGAAATAGTCTATGACCACAGCTCTATGATACTGATTGCTAAAATGATTGAAATGTAGACCGTTTTAGGCATGTTTCTTTCCTCGTTTTGTCGCTTCTACTAGTCCTGTTTGTGATGCCGACCATCGTGTAGCACAAAACACGTTTATATCATTGCTGTGTTTCTTGTATTTTTTTTTTCCAAATTAGAAATAGCAGCATCAACAAAATGTTGGGGGAACGCAGCAGGTCAGACAGCATCTGATGCTGCCTGAATTGCTGCGTTCCACCAGTATTTTGTGTGTGTTGTTTGAATTTCCAACATCTGCAGATTTCCTCGTATTAATCAGCATCACTATTTTTAAATGTTCAGCTATTACAACGATTGAAACGAAACCGTATATATAACCGAAAAATCTACTTACTGGATATTGTTGGGGGGTAGCTTTATTGGGACCAGCTGCGGCAGCCGGGTCTCTGATACTGAGTCTGGTTCTGCAGTGCAGAAGAGAGGGAGGAAGAAGGGGAGAGCGGTAGTGATAGGGGACTCCATAATCAGCGGTACAGACGGAAGATTCTGTGGCCGAGACAGAGACTCTCGGATGGTTTGTTGCCTCCCGGGTGCCAGGGTCTGGGATGTCTCTGATCGCGTGCACAGCATTATGAAGTGGGAGGGTGATCAACCTGATGTCGTGTTACACATCGGTACCAATGACATTGGTAGAAAGAGTCAGGAGATCCTGAAGAGTGAGTGCAGAGAGCTTAGTAGGAAGTTGAAAAACAGGACCTCGAGGGTAGAAATCTCCGCATTGCTGCCTGTGCTACGTGCCAGTGAGGGAAAGAGTGGGATGCTGTGGCAGATGAACACGTGGCTGTGAAACTGGTGTAGGGGACTGGGTTTCAGATTGCTAGGTCATTGGGACATGTACAAGACAGACGGGTTACACCTGAACTAAAATGGGACCAATATACTTGCAGGGAGGTTTGCTTGTGTTATTAGTAAGGGTTTAAGCTAGATTTGCAGGGGGATGGGAACCAGAATGCCAGAGAAGAAAGTGGAACAGGGGAAAATATAAATGATTTTAGTAATTCATGCAAAGTCACAAATAGTAAGGTTGTCTGTGGTAGTAATAATTTTCTGAGTTGTGTATATTTCAATACCAGGTGTATTGTAGGGTAGGCAGAAGGGATGGGGGCCTGGATTGACACATGGATTTATGACATTATAGCTATTACTGAAACTTGGATACAAGAGGAGCAGGACTGGCTGCTCAATGTTCCAGGGTTCCAATGTTTCAGACGTGAAAGAGGCAGAGGGATGAAGGGTGAGAAGGGTGGCTTTGCTAGTCAGGGAAAATATTACAGCAGTTCTTCGGCAGGAAAGTGTAGAGGGTTTGTCTACTGAGGCCATAATTGGTGGAGCTGAGAAACAGGAAAGGTTGACCACATTAATAGGGTTGTATTATAATCAGCGAAAATTGGCGGTGCAAATCTGCAGAGAGATAACAGACAACTGCAGGAGATAGAAAGTTCTGATTGTACGGGATTTTAATTTTCCACATATTCATTGGGACACCCAGACGGTTAAAGTTCTAGATGGGTTAGAGTTTGTAAAATGTGTTCATGAAAGTTTTCCAAAATAATATATAGAGGTACCAACTAGGGAGGATGCAATGTTAGATCTCCTATTAGGAAATGAGTTAGGGCAGCTGAAGGAAGTGTGTGTAGGGGAACACTTTGGTTCCAGTGATCAGAACGTCATTAGTTTCAACTTGATCATAGATAAAGTTAGATCTGGTCCTCGGGTTGAAGTTCTATACTGGAAAAAGTCGAAATTTGAAGAAATGAGAAAGGATCTAAAAAGCATGGATTGGGAGAGTTTGTTCTCTGGCAAGGACGTGGCTGGTAAGTGGGAGGCCTTCAAAGGGGAAATTCTGACAATGCAGAGTCTGTATGCTGCTGTCAGATTTAAAGGCAAAATGAATAAAAATAAGGAAACTTGGTGTTCGAGGGATATTGGAAGTCTAATAAAGAAGAAGAAAGAGATGTATAACATATATAGGCAACAGGGCGGAAATAAGATGCTTGAGGATTATAAAAAGATTAAGAAAATACCTAAGAAATAAATCAGGAGGGCGAAAAGAAGACATGAGGTTGCTTCGGGAGTCAGGGTGAAGAATAATCTTAAGAATCACTACAGGTATGTTAAGAGCAGAAGGATAGTAAGGGATAAAATTGGTCCTCTTGAAGATCAGAGTGGTCGGCTAAGTGTGGAACCAAAAGAAATGGGAGAGATATTAACTGTTTTTTTTGCATCTGTATTTACTAAGGAAACTGGAATGGAGTCTATGGAAACAAGGCAAACAAGTAGGGAGTTCATGGAACTTACACAGATTAAAATGGAGGAGGAGGAAGAGCTTGCAGTCTTGAGGCTAATCAGAGTAGCTAAATCCCCAGGACCTGACAATGTATTCCCTCGGACCGTGAAGGAGACTAGTGTTGAAATTGCAGGGGCACTGGCAGAAATATTTAAAATGTCGATATCCACGGGTCAGATGCCGAAGGATTGGAGGATAGCTCATGTAGTTGTTTCAAAAAAGGCTCAAAAAGTAAGCTGGAAATATTAAAATTAAGGTTGACATCAGTAGTACGTAAATTATTGGCAGGAATACTAAGAGATAGGATCTACAAGTATTTGAATAGACAGGGGACTTACTAGAAATAGTCAGCATGGTTTGGTGCGTGGTAGGTCATGTTTAACCAATCTATTCGAGGGAGTTACCAGGAAAGTGGATGAAGGGAAGGCAGTGGATGTTGTATACATTGTCTTCAGTAAGGCCGTTGACAAGGTCCCGCATGGAAGATTAGTTAGGAAGATTCAGTCCCTAGGTATACATGGTGAGGTACTAAATCGGATTAGACATGGGCTCAATGGAAGAAGCCAGAAAGTGGTAGTGAAGGATTGCTACTCTGAGTGGAGGCCTGTGACAACTCATGTGCCACAGGGATCAGTGCTGGGTCCATTGTTATTTCTCATCTATATCAATGATCTGGATGATAATGTGGCAAATTGGATCAGCAAATTTGCTAATGATACAAAGATTGGAGGTGTAGTGGACAGTGAGGAAGGTTTTAAAAGCTTCCTGAGGGATTTGACCAGTTGGAAGAATGGGCTGAAAAATAGCAGATGGAGTTTAATGCGGACAAGGGCGAGGTATTGCTTTTGGAAGGTCAAACCAAGGTAGAACATACAAGGCAAATGGTAGGACACTGAGGAGTGCGGTAGAACAGAGGGATCTGGGAGCACAGATACATAATTCCCTAAAAGTGGCGTCACCAGTAGATAAGGTTGTAAAGAGAGTTTTTGGGACATTGGCCTTCATAAATCAAAGTATTTCATATAACAGTTGGAATGTAATGGTGAGGTTGTATAAGACATTGGGGAGACCGAATTTGGAGTATTGTGTGAATTTTTGGTCACCTCATTAAAGAAAGGATATTAATAAGGTTGAAAGAGTGCAGATAAAGTTTACAAGGATGTTGCCGGGACTTGAGAAACTGAGTTACAGAGAAAGGTTGAATAGGTTAGGACTTTATTCTCTGGAGCGTAGGAGAATGTGGGGTGATTTGAGAGAGGTGCTTAAATTTATGATGGGTGTAGATAGAATTAATGCAAGCATGCTTTTTCCACTGAGGCCAGGGGGGGAAAAAAAAAACAGAGGTCATGGGTTAAGGGTGAAGGGGGAAAGTTTAAAGGGAATATTGGGGGTGGGCTTCTTCACGCAGAGAGTGGTGGGAGTGTGGAATGAGCTGTCAGATGAACTGGTGAATGCGGGCTCACTTTTGACATTGAAGAAATACTTGGACAGTTATATGAATAAGAGGCGTTTGGTGGGATATGGCCCAGGTGCAGGCCAGTGGGACTAGGCAGAAAAATGGTTCGACACAGCCAAGGAGGGCCAAAAGGCCTGTTTCTATGCTGTAAGGTTCTGTGGTCCTATGGTTCTATTAACAGCTGGGGAGTTGAAGTCACTTGCTATTTGGGTAATAGATTAATATGGAAATGGACGACTGGATGGACGTGTAATAGCACACTTTCTCAGGCTGATGTGAAAAAAGTACCCAAATATATCAATAAATTCTTGGAATTTGATTAACTGGGAAGTTCGTCAGATGGCAGAGCGCAGAAATAACAGGTTGTATTGCCCCTAATGAACTATATCATTCTGTGATTCCTTCATGAGTTCATTCAAGTTTCATCACTGCTCCTGCATCTTCGCCGTCGGAATAGGGAAAGAAAAGGGAAATAATTTAGCTTGACATTAGCTTCTCAGGTAAATGTGTCTAAGCAATAACTGCTGAATTTAACAAGGCCACCGATTCTGAAATAAGGTGGAATATGCAAAGTTATTTTAAAATATGGAGATGTAAATAAAGTTATATATATATATAATGCAGTTTCAAAAAGTATTATTTTATTTATTTTCCTAGAAAACTTAATAACTACTTTCATTAATGAAGTTTATTCTGAAAATTTGCTTTTGCTGACCATGACTTGTAAATGGTCAAGTTACCATTTAGTTTAAAATGCTCAATAAATAAAATGTTGCTTTAGATAAATAGTCTCTGCTTTTCCTTTCCAGTTCTTGAAATGACCTACTGGTACACCGATTTTCCTACTTCTCTGACTATGCTTCTATGAAGATAAGAAAATTAACAATTTCTGGATGATATTCATTAATTCAGCAGTCAACTATCAGAGACCTAGTTTTCCTTATCTCTTAGTTGCCTCCTCCTTTGCCTACTTTATAATGCTCTGCAAAACCCCTGTTACTGAAGAAGCAGGTAGCGAATAAGAGTTGGGTTTCCCCTATTTTGGTTAACCAGTTCCTGGGATCACAGACTTGAAATCAATGGTCAACCACTAATAAAAATAAAATGTAATTTCTTTTTAATGGTTTGTGAAGGTATTTTTCATTTGAGAGGATAGGGCATTTAGAATTTGCTAAACAAGCGGATTCTGAAGACCTTGTCAGTTAATATATGAATGAGAATGTGGATAGATTGTGGCAATAATGTAGAGATAAATGCACTTCGTAGTGGAATTAGTATATCATATCAAAATAAGACAAATTTTGGAAATAATTTTAACCTGCATGTTTGCGAATTGTACAACAGCTTCTCGTGTACATAATCATTCAAAATCTTTATCGTTGCTTATTTGTTTATCTCATAAACAAGAGGCACGTAAAATACTCTTTTTCGAATTATATACAAAGCTAGGCCTTATTTCCATCAACAGGCTAAATTTTATTTCGCATTAGATTTGTTCAGGGCATGAAACTGAGTCTTATGAACATCAATACTTAAATGTTCATATGGGATTAAAGCCATCACCGAGGAGATATGGATTACAAACTAATACGTTGTTATACTCCACATGGCCAAAGCAAAAACAAAATGACAGCATTATATAGATATAATACCAAAGACTGGCAGAGAAAAGACAAACAATTGGCCTTGACTCTGCTGTTCGCAGTAACCAAAAATCAACAATCACAGCATAACGATCAAATTCCTGACACATAGTCGCACATATTGCACTCACCGATTAGATCAGCCTTTCGCTGGATGTTCGTTTTAGCAACACAGTGAATCATCTGCCATTTCAGTTTAAAAAGTAAATCTAAATTATTTTCGTGCGCTGTTCTCTGAGACACTCAGTTCATTAAAGTGTAAAGTAGAATTATAGGGTTTTAGAAATGTTACGTACTCGTGACACATGACAGTGGAGCCCTTGTCACGTGACCGGGTTTGAAGCTGTACTGGTCTTGAGGTGATGGTCTTGTGATGGTGGAATGACGTCATGTTCCCGCCAGCAGAGATCATGTGACGGTTTTTTTTTACAGGTTATAAAAGGTAGACCCCACCCTGTGTAGAGGGCCAGTTCGTGGCTGGATTTGCCAGGTTGACTTCATGCCACTGCGTGTTTGAAGTGATGACGCAGTTTAGCTGAAGGATGAAGTTTTTATTTAATGCCTAAAGTTTAAGAGGTCATTGCCAGCAGGTTCTTTATGATTCTGCTAGTTCAGAATTAGTGGAGAGTGAAGATCGAGGAGAATCGCTTTCTACGGTGAAACGGGGGCGACCTTTGTTTGATCTTTATTTGGAAGGATTTCGTTGACTATCTTCGTGTTAATCCATAGGTTTAACTAGAAAGGATTGAAGGTAGTGGAGAAGGAAAGGTCAGTGCCTTTAAGCCGTTCTGTTTCGTGAATTCTTCGTGGGAAGTTCGACGTCGGGGATCGAAGCAAGCGACGTGAAAGAGAACCTACATCGTCTTATAAAGTCTCTCCTTTTAAATGGACTGTGAGCATATCGAACTTTTGGCAATACCACTTTTAAGAACTGTTTTTGGAATACCACTTTAAGAACTGTTTGGGCTGCCGCTCAGCAGCTGTTTCCGGTTACGGTAGTGTTTGTTTACTTTTGGGGGGTTTGCTTTCTGTGTTTAATAAACGTGTTGTTTGTTATAAGAAACCCTTGCCGAACTCATATATTTATTGTTGCCTGAATACGTAAGATTAATTATGGGGGCTGCGTCTGGATTGAATCATTTGAGTTTAAATGCTTGCTAATTTTTAAATCGGTGTTTTGGAAACGGGGATTACTCGGTTCTTTTGTTTGGCTTGTTGTGGTATTCGGCAGCAATGAATATTGATGAGTTTCTGGCTTCGCCAGCTGCAGAGGTTTTGGCGAAGGCGAAAAAGACTGAGGTGTTTGAGATAGCTAGTAGATTGCAACTTAAAGGTATTTTGCAGACTACTTCTCAGGCTGTAATACAGAGAAAAATCGCGTCACACTATGTGGATTCGGGTGTTTTGATGAATCGATTTTAGAGTCGCTTCCAATAAGTAATCTGGAGATGCAGTTGCAAATCGAACAAATGAAATTGGAAAAAAGTAAAGCTGATTTGGAGAGGTGTAAATTGGAGGCGGAACAAAAGAAGAGAGTATTTGCATATGCAATAGAGGAATTAAGGCCTGGAAATCAGTCTTCTGGTTCTAAAAAAACGTTTGTTGCTAGTCAAGAAATTAAATTGGTCCCTCCATTTAGTGAAACAGAAGTGGAAAGGTATTTTCAACATTTTGAAGCTATTGCTCGGATGTCAGAGTGGCCGAAAGATAAATGGTCAGTGTTGTTACAGAGTGTAATTAAAGGCAAAGCACAACAAGTTTACACAGCTTTAACAGCTGCACAAGCACTTGATTATGATATTGTAAAGAGGCATATCTTAAACGCATATGAGTTAGTCCCAGAAGCATATAGGGAAAGATTCAGAAGTTTGAAAAAGTCTGTGAAAAAAACTTATGTGGAATTTGCCTATGATAAAGTTATGTGTTTTGAGAGATGGGTTTCTTCTAAAAATGTAAATGGGGACTATGATACATCGAGAGAGCTGATTTTAATGGAGGAATTTAATAGAAGCATTCCTGTTGAAGTAAGGACCTACTTAAATGAGAAGGATGCTGATAAATTGCAGAAATGTGCTAGATTAGCTGATGAGTTTTGATCCATAAGAACAAATTTCCTCAGGGCAGAATTTTTAAGAGGAAAAATAACTCGGAGACTCCAGGTAAATCTGAAATTAAATCGGAGGTTAATGAGAAAGTTGATGAGAAAGGAAAGCCTGTGAAGGAAAGACAGTTTGGTGTTACTTGTAACTATTGTAAGAAGCCTGACCATGTAATAGCTAACTGTTTCAAATTGAAAAGGAAAGAGAAGGAAGCAGTTCCAGATGCTTGTGTAAAACATACTGAAGCACATGTAAAGTTACAGGGTTTGGTAAAAACAAATGAGGCTTTGTTAGAGTCTGACCAAGTTGAAAAGGGATATGATCATTTTATAACTGAAGGGTTTGTATCCTTGAAGGAAGGATCTACTCTGGTGCCAATAAAAATCCTTAGGGATACTGGTGCTTCTCAATCATTGATGTTAGACAGTTTGTTGAAGTTTAATGAAGAGTCTGATACTGGTGAGGTAAATTACATAAGAGGTGTTGGAAGTGGTTTTATGCCTGTACATTTACATAAAGTAAATTTAAAGTCAGGGTTAGTTACAGGATTTGTTAAAGTAGGATTACAGCATAGCTTACCTGTGAAGGGTATTTATTTATTGTTAGGTAATGACTTGACAGGTGGACAAGTTTTTCCTGAAGTGCATTTGACAATGGAGTCAGAGGAACCAGAGTTGAATTCTAACACAGATTCTTCCTGTGTTGTGACTAGAGTTATGGCTAAAAAGATTGATGCGCAGAATGAGGTTGTTATTCAGGACTGTTCAACTCAGGATTCGAGTTTTGAGGATGTGTCAGAGACTTTCCTATCTTCGTTTTTTGAACAAGATTCTTGGAGTAAGTCTGACTATAAAGATTTATCTTTGTCTAGGAAGGAGATGATAGCAGAGCAGAATAGAGACTCTGAGATTATAAAATTAAGAGAGCAGGTTTTACTAGGTAGTGAAATTGATAAGGTGCCAGTAGGATATTACTTGGAAAAAGGAGTGTTGATGAGGAAGTGGAGATCGCCTACAATTACTGCAAGTGAGGAGTGGAATGTTGTTTACCAGGTAGTTGTTCCAAAAGTTTATCGAAATGAGATTTTGACTTTAGCTCATAGTGTGCCTTGAGGTGGACATCAAGGGGTAAGGAAAACAGTGGACACGATTTTAAAACATTTTTTACTGGCCTGGTCTAAGAAAAGATGAGGCGATGTTTTGTAAAACGTGCCATACTTGTCAAATTGTGGGTAAACCAAATCAGGTTACACCAGTAGCTCCATTACAACCTATCCCAGCATTTGGTGAAACATTTTCTAAAGTTATTGTAGATTGTGTTGGTCCATTACCAAAGACAAAAACCGGTTATCAGTATTTGTTGACTATCATGTGTACTTCTTCTAGGTTTCCAGAGGCAGTACCACTTAGGAATATACAAGCTAAGACTGTGACAAAGGCCCTTATAATTTTTTTTTTACTTATTTTGGATTACCTAAGGAGATACAAACTGATCAAGGCAGTAATTTTATGTCTGGATTGTTTCAACAGATAGTTTATAAATTGGGAGCTAAGCAAATCACTTCGTCTGCATACCATCCAGAATCGCAGGGTGCCTTGGAGAGGTTTCATTCGACCCTCAAGAATATGATTAGGACATTTTGTGTGGAAAATGAAAGTGACTGGAATGAGGGTATAAACTTACTTTTATTTGCAGTAAGGGAAGCGGTACAGGATTCTTTAGGTTTTAGTCCATTTGAACTTGTGTTTGGGCATAGAGTTAGAGGACCTTTAGCTTTGTTGAAAGAACAGTGGATTAATAAGGAAGTACACACTAATTTGTTGGACTATGCGTTGAAATTTAAGGACAGGTTACAAAAAGCTTGTAGCTTAGCTAAGGAAAATTTAAAGTTGGCTCAGGAGAAAATGAAGACTTGGTATGATAAAGAAGCTAGGATGAGGATGTTTAAGCCTGGAGATAAGGTGTTGGTTCTTTTCCCAGTGCAGACAAATCCTTTACAAGCTAGATTTCATGGTCCTTATGAAATTGTGTCTAAAATCAATGATGTGGATTACGTGGTAAAAACTTCAGATCGTAGAAGGTCAACACAACTTTGTCATATAAATATGTTGAAACGATATTTTGAGAAACAATGTGATACTGTGACTGTTGTGGTTTCTGAGAATGAGTTTGATTTAACTAGGAGCATGATAGATGATTCATCTGACTTTCATTCTAAATCCAACATTGTTTCTGTTAGGTTACCAAATTCAACCATTCTGGAAAATATTGATGAAAAATTAGCACATTTACAGTTAGAGCAGAGACAACAGATGAAGGAGTTGATTTTTAAATATAGGGAGTTGTTTCCAGATATTCCGAGATGGACTACTATAGCTTCACATGATGTAGATGTTGGGGATGCCAAACTTATTAAACAACATCCATATAGGATGAACATGGAAAAATGTGAATTTGCTGAGAACGAAATTGAATATATGTTAGAGAATAATATCATTAGACATTCTAACTCGAATTGGAGTTCGCCATGTGTTATGGTGCCAAAGCCGGATGGTAGTATTAGGTTTTGTACGGATTATAGGAAGGTGAATGCTGTAACGAAAACAGATGCATATCCAATTCCTAGAGTAGATGATTGTGTAGATAAAGTTGGAAAAGCAAAGTTCCTTACAAAGATTGATTTATTGAAAGGGTATTGGTGTGTTCCATTAACGGTCAGAGGTAGAGAGATTTCTGCATTTGTAACTCCATCTGGATTATATGAGTATAATGTTCTTCCATTTGGGATGGAGAATGCCCCAGGTACTTTCCAGAGGATGATTAACTTTGTGATTCAGGGATTGAAAGATACTGATGCTTATATTGATGATTTAGTGACAGGAAATGATACTTGGGAAGCACACATTATTGCGATGGAGAAATTGTTTGAAAGGCTTTCAAAAGCTAACAACTATTAATTTAGCTAAGAGTGAATTTGGACATGCCACTGTGACTTACCTTGGTTATGTTGTGGGTCAAGGTAAGGTAGCTCCTGTTCAGGCAAATGTTCAGGCAATTTTAGAGATTCCCACCAACGGGGAAAAAGACTCTCAGAAGGTTTTTGGGACTGGTAGGATATTATCGGAAATTTTGTAAGAATTTTGCTAATGTTGCCCTTCCATTAACTAACCTTCTGCGGAAGAATGCGAAGTTTGTATGGACGTTGCCTTGTCAAGAAGCATTTGAAAAATTGAAAACAATGATATGTCAGCAACCTGTGCTTAAGGCACCTGACTTTGGAAAACCTTTTTCACTGGCTGTGGATGCTAGTGATGAGGCTGCAGGAGCAGTATTAATGCAAAGGAATGAGGGTGATGAGGTTGATCATCCAGTAGCTTACTTTTCTAAGAAATTTAATAAGCATCAAAGAAACTATTCGACAATAGAGAAAGAATTGTTATCTCTTGTTTTAGCTTTGGAATATTTTGAGGTATATGTTAGTACAACTCAAAAACCACTTATTGTTTATACTGATCATAATCCGTTAGTTTTCCTGAGTAAGATGTAAAACAAAAACAGAAGATTATTAAATTGGAGTTTGATGTTACAAGAGTAGAATATTGTGATGACTCATATTAAAGGTAAAGATAATGTGGTTGCTGATTGTCTATCTCGATGTTGAATGTACACTGTAATTTTTTTGGAGTGTTTTTTTCAATTGTAACACTCCTACTGTATTGTGAGTTATAAGCTGTTATATGATGGTCTTGTGTATTGTATATGTTATAAAAAATATACCTTTGTTTTTCTTGTAAGCAATTGTTAAAATTTTTTGTTCTTGTCAGACCAAAAATGTTTTTTTGGAGGGAGGTGTTACGTACTCGTGACACATGACAGTGGAGCCCTTGTCACGTGACTGGGTTTGAAGCTGTACTGGTCTTGAGGTGATGGTCTTGTGATGGTGCAATGACGTCATGTTCCCGCCAGTAGAGATCATGTGACGTTTTTTTTTACAGGTTATAAAAGGTAGACCCCACCCTGTGAGGAGGGGCAGTTCGTGGCTGGATTTGCCAGGTTGACTTCATGCCACTGCGTGTTTGAAGAGATGACCCTGTTTAGCTGAAGGATGAAGTTTTTATTTAATGCCTAAAGTTTAAGAGGTCATTGCCAGCAGGTTCTTTATGATTCTGCTAGTTCGGAATTACTGGAGAGTGAAGATCGAGGAGAATCGCTTTCTACGTGAAACGGGGGCGACCATTGTTTGATCCTTATTTGGAAGGATTTCGTTGACTATATTCGTGTTAATCCCTAGGTTTAACTAGAAAGGATTGAAGGTAGTGGAGAAGGAAAGGTCAATGCCTTTAAGCCGTTCTGTTTCGTGAATTCTTCGTGGGAAGTTCGACGTCGGAGATCGAAGCAAGCGACGTGAAAGAGAACCTAAATCGTATTATAAAGTCTCTCCTCTTAAATGGACTGTGAGCATATCGAACTTTTGGCAATACCACTTTAAAGAACTGTTTTTGGAATATCACTTTAAGAACTGTTTGGGCTGCCGCTCAGCAGCTGTTTCCGGTTAAGGTAGTGTTTGTTTACTTTTGGGGGGGTTTGTTTTCTGTGTTTAATAAACGTGTTGTTTGTTATAAGAAACCCTTGCCGAACTCATATATTTATTGTTGCCTGAATACGTAACAGAATTAAGAAATCAGTTTTAGAAGATTCTGGTGATAAGCAGACGGTATAATAATAACCTTCGGTCTGACCAGATCTGACATAACTTGAATCTTCATTTGTATTGGATCAATTGTGCTATCAGAACTTCGAGGATTATAACAGCAAAACCCAGAACTGCACCCTTTATTAATATTTCCGTCTTGTTTAAGTTTCAACATCACCAGCCAAATTATAATTCCCAGAAATAGGAAGGTAGTTGATCCAAACATTATTATCAAGTATAAATTGAGATTGGAAATATTCTTCGATTCTCGAATCTCAACTGAACTTTTGGAAGATGGTATCGTACTGTTAGGCAGGATAGAGAAGATTATTGTAGCTGTACTGCAGAGGCTAGGTTGTCCACTGTCCTTCACAAGGAGGACAAGTCTGGTTGTAATCAGCTCTTGGTCCCTAAAATTTCGAGTAGCTCTGATTCCCCCAGAGATGACATCCACAGTGAGCAGACCGGGATCAGTACCTTCCAATAACTGGAATGAAAGTCTTGCGTTTTGACCAGTATCTGCATCAGTAGCGATTACCTTGGTGATTACCTTACTTGATATACTGACTGAGGCGCAGTATCCACTGATATTGAACCGTTCAATATCGAAGGAGAAACAATGGTTGGAGCATTGTCATTTTGGTCCAGAATAATAATATTTACGGTGGCAGTGCTGCTCATTGGTGGACTTCCAGAATCCTTAGCTTGAACTTGGAATTGGAAATGCTTCCGTTCCTCATAATCAAAGGAAATCAGTGCATATATATTGCCACTTTTGGAGTGAATCATAACACGCCTGGATATAGAATTCTGATCGATTATACTGTTCAAAACAGCATACATCACGTCACCATTTTGGTCAATATCAGAATCTAATGCGGAAACAGAAAATATCGAAGATCCGGATGTGTTATTTTCTGTCACAAACACGTTATATGTGGACTGTGTGAATTGAGGTTTGTTGTCATTTATATTAGAAACTGAAATAAAGACGGATTTTTGCGTTGAGAGTGGAGGCGAACAACCATCCCCGGCAAATATCGAGATGCAATATATTGTAGTTGCTTCTCGATTCAAAACGTCATTTGTAACTAAGTTATAATCATTGCTCGAAGATCTTTGAAGAGAGAAAGGAATCTCTTTAGAAATTTGGCAATGAACTTGGCCATTTACCCCAGTATCTAAATCTGTCACGCTGAATCTCGCAACCACCGTACCAGGCAGAGCATTTTCTGGAACTGTTCTTGAAGATGAGATCACATGTATTGCGGGAGCATTGTCGTTAACGTCTAATAAAGTTACGATAACCTTTGCGTGCCCTGTCAAAGCAGGAAAGCCCTTATCCGTTGCTTGTACATCAAGTTCGTAAAATTGGAATTTCTCGAAATTTAATGTCCTTCAACTCTAACATATCCTGTACGTGGATCAAGTTTGAACAACTGGCGAATCATTTGAGTAACATGATTTGTGAAGCTGTAAGTGATTTCAGCGTTGCGACCTTCATCCACATCGACAGCGTTGATTTCTGTCACCATCGTTCCTTTGGGAACGTTTTCTGCTAAGGTTGCGCTGTAGTTTTCATGATCAAATACGGGAGCGTTATCATTCCCATCCTCCACAGTAATGATGATACGAGCCGTTCCAGAACGGCTGGCGTTCCCACCATCAATGGCAGTCAGTATGAGCTGAAAGGTTGCCTGCTGCTCGCGGTCCAACGGTTTTTGTAATAACAACTCGGCAGTCTTGCTTCCTCCCCGTCTTGTCTGCACTATAATACTGAAGTGCTCGTTCGGACTGATCTGGCAAGTATTGATTGTATTCGTACCTACGTCAGGATCACTTGCGCTCTCTAAAGGGAAGCCCGTTCCCGGTGCAATTAATTCATTAATTTGCAAGGTGAATTCATTATTTTGAAAGGTAGGAGAATCATCGTTTATATCTAGGATTTCAACCGTGAAACTGTGCATCTCTTCAGGATCATAGAGCACAATTTGAAACGAAAGTGAGCAGCTAAGGCTTTGTCTGCATAGCTGTTCTCTGTCAATTCTTTTCCGAACAAACAAAATGCCATTATCCACATTTACCTGCAGATACTGTTCCACTTCATCGGAAATCAGTCTGAAATTGCGAACCGTTAGCTCCCAAACGCTCAGACTTACATCTTCAGCGATATTTCCCACAAAGCCCCCGAGCTTCATTTCCTCGGGTATGGCATACCGAAGCTGTCCAGAAACTATGGCTGACGCGCAAAAAAGGACAACAAAAGATGCACGGCTCGTTAATGCATCCGCCATTTTTTCTGGCAATAATATATTTCGCTATCCAAAATTTGACTTACTTCTTGAAACGTGGAAAGCAAAACATTTTTAAAGATTTGCTGAACCAGTCCGTGAAGCGCAAACACAGGTTGGGTCTGTTTCTTCAATTATTTCTGCATTTCCCTGACGCAAAGCAGGGTCGATCTCTTGCAGACGCTCCACATCTAATTGATAGACAGCGACACCAATAACTACAGCATGTTTCCTTAAAGCGAGTCTGTTACCAAATTATTTGCAATGTTGAGAACTTTGTATTTATGATTGTACAGTAAAAATGACAGAAACGCACATAATGGAAGCAAACTCATTGGTTATGTTTGTTAATGAATGCGGTTGATGAGGATACATTATTTATACTTAGCTGCATCCACGGTACAATTTTATTAAGCTTTTTTTTCATTGTTATTGAGAAAGCTGTTTGTATGCATTTCTGCCCTATTGAAATATGAATACCTTCCAGAAAAAAATGTCTGAACTTACAATCAAATGGCGAATGATTACTAAACAAAATGTTGTAATTGAGTTGTAATATGCCTTTATGCTCGATATTTCATTTATTTTGTAATAATATGTTGAACACCTTACAATTACATTGGAACTCTATTGAAAATTGTAAACTGTGCCATTTCTTTCCCGAACCATTGCTGAAAGGTCCACATTGTGAAAAGAAAGACAATGCAAATTTCCTGTTGATGAATGGATCACGAATCTAATTGGTAAGCCTTATTGATGGGTATATGCTATTTCTCTGATACTCATGATGCAAGGAGAGTTGGCCCACTTCTGATGACGCTGTGGCACCGTCTTTTCATAATTTATGTAAATATTTGGGATGAAGCCGCCAAAGGTATAGCTGTTGATCTTGTGACTGAGGAAGCTACAAGTGATGTTACACAAGCAAACTGCAAAGCAATGTAACCAGGTGAAGACGGCGCCCAAAACAAATGTCGAGAAATGACCGATGTTCTCCACAAAATAAAAAAATAACATATGTCTCACTTGAACTGAAGTGTTATATGCATTCTACAAATCGAAATGTTATGAAGTGTTAGAAAACCTACAGCACAATAGAGGCGGTTCACCAGCAAAGTTGAGCCGAACATGTCCCTACCTTAGAAATTACTAGGCTTACCTATAGCCCTCTATTTTACTAAGCTCCAGGAAACCTATCTAAAAGTTACTAAAAAAAACCCTCTGTGATATCCGCCTTCACCACCCTTGCCGGCAGCCTATTCCATGCACTCACAACTCTCTTAGTAAAAAACTGACCCCTGATAATTCCTCTGTAACGACTTTCCAGCATTTTAAACCTGTGTCCTCTTATGGCAACCACTTCAGCCCTGAGAAAAAGCCTCTGAATATCCGCAAGATCGATCAATGCCACATCAATCAATTAATCGATCAATGCCTCTCATCGTCTAACACACATCTATCAGGTCACCTCACATTCTCCGTTGCTCCAAGCAGAAAAGACCGAGTTCACTCAACCTATTCTCATTAAGGCATGCTCCCCAATCCAGGCAACATCCTTTAAACTCTCCTCTGCACCCTTGCTATGGCTTCCACATCCTTCCTGCACTCAAGCGACCAGAACTGAGCACAGCACTCCAAGTGGGGTCTGAACAGGCTCCTATATAGCTGCAACATTACTTTCAGCTCCTAAATTCATTTCCACAACTGACGAAGGCCAATACACCGTACGCCTTCTTAACTACAGAGTAAACCAGCGCAGCTGCTTTGAGCGTCCAATGGACTCGGACCGCAAGATCTCTTTGATCATCCACACTGCCAAGAGTCGCACCAATAATACTATGGTCTGCCATCATATTTGACCTACCAAAATTAACCACTTCACACAAATGTGGGTTGAACTCCATCTGACACCTCTTAGCACAGTTGTTCCTCTTATCAATATCCCGCTGTAACCTTTGACAGCCCTCCACATTATCCACAACACCTCCAACCTGTATGTCATCAACAAACGTACTAACTCATCCCTCTGCATCCTAATCCAGGTCATTTCTAAAAATTACGAAGACGAAGGGTCCAGAACAGGTGGTTGAGGCACCGTACTGGTTTGTTTGGACGTGTTACTTTCTCAATAAATTTTGCATTGGGATACCTTTATCAAATGCCTTGCTAAAATCTATATACTCTACATCTGCTGCCGTTCCTTCAGTTACATCCACAAAAAAAAAATCAGTCTTGTAAAGCACGTCCTGCCCTTGACAAAACCATGCTTACTACTCCTACTCATACCTCTCCGAATCTCCATAAATCCTGCCTCTCCGGATCTTCTCCATCAATTTACCAACCACTGAGGTAAGACTCACTGATCTATAATTTCCCAGTCCATCTCTGCTCTCTTTATTGAATAAATTAACCACATTTGCAGCCCTCCAATCCTCCGGAACTTCTTCCGTCCCCATTGATGATGCAAATATCATCGCTAGAGGCTCAGCAGACCCCTCTCTCGCCTCCCACAACAGCCTGGGTTATATCGCATTCGGACCCGGCGAATTATCCAAAGTGAGGCTATCTAAATGCTCCATCACATCCTCTTTCTTAGCATATCTACACTTTCAAGCTTTTAAGCCTGCTGGAAGTCATCACTACAATCACTAAGATCCTTTCACATAGTGAATACTGAAGTAAAGTATTCATTAAGTACCTCTGCTATTTCCTCTGCTTCCATACACACTTTCTCATTGTCACACTTGATAGGTCCTATTCTTTCACGTCTTATCCTCTTGTTCTTCACATACTTGTAGAATGCCTCGCGGTTTTCCTTAATCTTGCCTGCCAAGGTCTTCTCATGACCCCTTCTGGCTCTCCAAAGATATTGACCGCTTTCTGTTCCTAACCCACACCCACAGAGACTCCGTAGACAATCCCTCCATGACGTCCTCCTTTTCTGTAGCCGTGACGCTATCTCTGCTCAACAGTGCCACGCCCCCACCTCTTTTGCCTCCCTCCCTGTCCTTTCTGAAACATCGAAAACCCGGCATTTTGAATTAACCATTCTTGTTTCTGAGCCATACAAGTCTCTGTAATGGCCGCCACATCATAGCTCCAAGTACTGATCCACGCTCTAAGCTCATCCGCTTTGTTCGCAATACTCCTTGCATTAAAATAGAGACATCTCAAACTGTCCAGCTGAGCGCGGCCTTTCGCTATCACCTGCCTATCCTCTCTCTCACACTGTCGTCAAGCTTTCTCTATTTGTGAGCCAAACGCCTCTTCCCCAGTTTAAGCTTTCTCCAGTAACCTTAGCAAACCTCCCCGCCAGGATATTTGTCCCCTGGGATTTAAGTGCCACCCGTACTTTTTGCTCAGGTCACTCCTGCCCCAAAAGAGGTCCCAATGATCCAGAAATCTGAATCCCTGCCCCCGCTCCAATCCCTCAGCCATGCATTTATCCAACACCTCATTCTATTCCTATAATCACTGTCGCGTGGCACAGGCAGTAATCCCGAGATTACTACCTTTGCGGTCTTGCTTCTCAACTTCCTTCCCAATTCCCTGTAGTCTTTTTCAAGGACCTCTTCCTTTTCCCCACCTATGCCACTGGTACCAACATGTATCACGACCTCTGGCTGTTCTCCCTCCCACTGCAGGATATCTTGGACGCGATCTGAAACATCCCGGGCTTCGGCACCTGTGATGCAAACTACCATCCGAGTTTCTTTCCTGCTTCCTGTCTGACCCCCTCACTATAGATCCCATATCACTACTACCGTTCTCTTTCTTTCCCTATCCTTCTGAGCCACAGAACCGGATTCTGTGCCAGATACACCACCACTGTTGCTTCCCCAGGTGTCCCCCCACCCCCCGTACTCAACCGTTTACCCCCCAACCGTACTCAAACAAGAGTACTTATTGTCAAGTGGTATGGCAACAGGGGAACTCACTAGTACCTGACTTTCCCCTTATCTCTCCTGACTTGTCTGTCTCCCGTGGCCCCGGTGTGACCACCTGCCTATAACTCCTTTCTATCACCTCATCACTCTCCCTTACCAGACGAAGGCCATCGAGCTGCATCTCCAGTTCCATAAGGCGGTATCTAAGGAGATGCCTTTTGACACGCCAGGTGCAGAAATGGCCGTCTGGGAGGCTGGGAAACTCCGGGACCTCCCACATCTGACATTGAGCACAGAAAACCGGCCTTACACATTGCTTCCTTTTCGAAATTAACATAGGCAAACCTACCTCGTCCTGTTACCGCTTAAGCCCGTTGAGCCAAAGCCTTATCACTCTGATACCTCTGACTCCGCTGCTCGCTCCGAACGCTGCCCGCTGGATATACAACATATGTATATTTGTTATTTGGGGTTGTCCTTACCTTTTCTTTAATCAATACCATGTTCTGCATTCCTCTTCGATTTCTAATTACTTTTCAAGAAATTACTATACTACCTATGCATAGAAAGGGTTTATTTTCTGTTTTTTGCATTCCATACGTTTAGAAAATACTTTGCTTGTTTTATTCATCTAGTGTTCTTTATTTGTTTAGGATTAAATTACCGTCATAAGGAAATATGTTGACAAGATACTCTTTAATTTCCGATATATTCTTAGTGGTCACATGTAGATATACACAGAATTAGGGGCTTCCACAGTACTGTTTGTGTCCTATGGTGTTTATATCCCCACCACATACAACTCCACCTACACCACACACCACCACCCTCCCCCAGCCTCTCTTAATCAGCAGTTGCCTTTCTGGAAGATCCTTGTCCTATTCTTTCACGTCCTCTCTTCTTGCTCTTCACATATTTCAAGTCAAGTCAAGTCACTTTTTATTGTCATTTCGAACATAACTGCTGGTACAGTACACAGTAAAAACTAGACAACGTTTTTCAGGACAATGGTGTTAGATGAAACAGTACTAACCTAGACTGAACTACGTAACAAACAACACAGAAAAAAAATTACACTAGACTACAGACCTACCCAGGAGAGCATAAAGTGCACAAAACAGTGCAGTCATTGCAATAAGTAATAAACAAGACAATAGGGCTGTAAATTGGTGTCAGTCCAGGCTCTGAGTATTGAGGAGTCTGATAGTGTGGCGGTAAGAAACTGTTACTTGTAGAATGCTTTGGGGGTTTTCCTTAATCCTGCCCGACAAGCCCATCACATGGCCCCTTCTGGCCCTCGTGAATTCCTTCTTACGTTCCTTCCTATTAGTCTTATAATCTTCTGGATCTCTAACGTAACCTAGCTCTCTGAACCTTTTGTAAGCTTTACTTTTCTTCTTGACTAGATGTATCACAGCCTTTGCACACCACAGTTCCTGTACCCTACCATAACTTCACTCTCTCATTGTAAAGTACCCATACAGAACTCCACACAAATATTCCCTGAACATTTGCCACATTCCTTCCGTACATTTTCCTGAGAACATCTGTTTCCAATTTAAACCTTCAGTTGCCTGCCTGATAGCCTCATAATTCCCCTTACTCCAATTAAACACTTTTATAACTTGTCTGTTCGTATCTCTCTCCAATGCTATTGTAAAGGAGACAGAATTATGATCACTATCTCCAAAGTGTTCTCCAAAATGGGAGATCTGACACCTGACCAGGATCATTTCCCAGTACCAAATCAACTACAGCTTCTCTTCTTTTAGACTTATCTACATATTGTGTCAAGTAAACCTTCCTGAACAGACCTAACAAACTCCACCCCATCTAAAGCCCTTGCTCCAGGGAGATGCTAATCGATGTTTGGGAAATTAAATTTTCCTATCACGACAACACTGTTATTTTTACACCTCTCCAGGATATGTTTCCGTATCTGATCCTCGATATCGCTAAAACTATTGGGCGGCCTATAAAAAACGCCCAGTAAAGTGATTGACCTCTTCGCATTCCTCACCTGCACCCTGCGCGACTCCGTACAGAATCCCTCCACAGCGTCCACCTTTTCTGCAGCCGTGACGCTATCTCTGATTAACAGTGCCACGCCCCACCTCTTTTGCTACTTCCCTGTCCTTACGGAAACATCTAAACCCCGGCACTTGAAGTAACCATCCTATCCCTGAGCCATCCAAGTCTCTGCAATGGCCACAACATCATATCACCAAGTACTCATCTACGCTTTAATCTCAACCGCTTTGTTCACAAGCTCCGTGCGTTAAAATAGACACATCTGAAACCTCCTGCCTGAACTCGTACCTTCTCTATCACCTGCGTGATCTCTCTCATGCACTGTCTGCAGGCTTTCTGTATTTCTGAGCCCATCTCTTCTTTACCAATCTCTTCAGTTCGGTTCCTACCCTTCAACAATTCTAGTTTAAGTTCTCCCCAGTAGCCTTAGCAAACCGTCCCGCCAGGATATTAGTCCCGCTGGGATTCAAGTGCAACCCGTCCTTTTTGTACAGGTTACACCTGCCACAAAAGCGATCCCAATGATGTAGAAGTCAGAATCCCTGCCTCCTGCTCCAATCCCTCAGCCATGCATTTATTCTCCACCTCATCCTATTCCTATTCTCAATGGCGCGTGGCACAGGCAGTAATCCCGGAATTACTACCTTTCCGGTCCTGCTTCTTAATTTCCTTCCTATCTCCCTGTAGTCTTTTTTCAGGACCTCTTCCCTTTTCCAACCTAAGTCATTGGTATGAATATGTACCACGACCTCTCGCTGTTCTCTCTCTGACCGCAGGATATATTGTACTTGTTCCGAAACATCCCAGACCCTAGCACCTGGGAGGCAAACTACCATCTGAGTTTCTTTCCTGTGTCCTCAGAACCGCCCGTCCGACCCCTTAACTATAGAGTCCCCTATCACTACTGCATTAATTTTCCATTCCCTACCGTTCTGAGCACAGAGGCATGGCCACTGCCGCTTCCCCTGGTAGGCTGTTCCGCCCAGTGTACACAAACAGGAGTACTTACTGTCAATGGGGCCACAGGGGTACTCTCCAGTATCTGACTCTTCCCCTCCCCCCCCCCCGATTGTGACTCACCTGGCTGTGTCCCTTGGCCTTGGTGTGACCATTGGCCTGTGACCCCTTTCTATCACCTCCTCGCTCTCCCTAACTAGGCGCAGGTCATCGAGCTGCATCTACAGTTCCCTAACTCGGTCCCTTAGAAGCTGCAACTCGACACGACTGTTACAGATATGTCCGTCCAGGAGGCTGGGATACTCCAAAACAACCCCTCTCCCCTCCCCACCACATCTGACATCGAACACAGAAAACAGGCCTCACACACGTTACCTCCTTCCCGCAATAACACAGATAAATCTACCTCGACTCGTCCCGTTACCGCCTAAGGTCGTTGAGCCAAAGCACTACCGCTCTGCCACCTCTCAGTCCGCTGTCCTCTGTATACAGCAGTCTTCTTTTTAAACCTTCCACGCTGTACTGGCTGTCGTCACGCGCCTGCGCGGTCCCGCCTCTCTTTTACCCAGAGTAGTAATACACTCCCTTCGCTTCGAAAAACCAGCTGTTCACTGGCAGCCTTCTTGCTTCTAGTGCAAGTTTAACAAAATACCAGAAAAGAATGAGAATCAGAATCAGGTTTATTTTCAACGAC
Source organism: Hypanus sabinus (assembly GCF_030144855.1). NCBI lineage: Eukaryota > Metazoa > Chordata > Chondrichthyes > Myliobatiformes > Dasyatidae > Hypanus > Hypanus sabinus. Next base: position 56,748,370 of record NC_082720.1, on the reverse strand, counting down.
ATATGACATAAAATCTGTTAACTTAGAAGCAGTAGTTCAATGTAATACATAACATAGAATAATAATAATATTCATGATAATAAGAAGTAAGTAAATATTATTAAGTGTAGTTCATGCAGTATACGTCTACTGAATAGATTAAAATCGTGCAAAAACAGTAATAGTATGTATTTTAAAAAGTGAGTTAGTGTCCATGTGTTCAATGTCCATTTTGCAATCAGACGGCAGAGGGGAAGAAGCTGTTCCTCAGTCGCTGATTGTGTGCCTTCAGGCTTCTGCACCTCCTACCTGACGGTAACAGTGAGAAAAAGACATGCTCTGGGTGATGGAGGTCCTTAATAGTGGACGCTGCCTTCCTGGAATAGCGTTCCTTGAAGATGCTGTAGGTGCTTTGTACTCAACATGGATGTGAATAAATTTACAAACCTCTGCAGCGTCTTTCGGTCCTGTGCAATAGCTCTCCGCCCCCATACCAGACTGTGATACAACTGTCAGCATGCTCTCCACGATATACCTTTTGAAGTTTTTGAGTGTATTTGTTGACATACCAAGTATCTTCAAACTCCTAATGAAGTACTGCCGGTGTCTTGTCTTCTTTATAACTGCATCAGTGTGTTCGGATCAGGTTAGGTCCTCAGACATCTTGATACCCAGGAACTTGAAACTGCCACCTAACTCCACTTCTGAGCCATCTATGAGGACTGGTTTGAGTTCCTTTGTCTTACCGTTCTCGAAGTCCACAATCAGCTCTTTCCTCTTACTGAAATTGAGTGCCAGGCTGTTGCTGCCGTACCACTCCACTTGATGGCATATCTCGCTCCTGTACGCTCTCTCGTCACCAACTGAGATTCTACCAACAATGGTTGTATCGTCACCAAATTTATAGATGGTACTTGAGTTAGCCAAGCCACACAGTCATGCGTATCGAGATAATAGAGCAGTGGGATAAGCACACACCTCTGAGGTGCAGCAGTGTTGATCGTAACCGAGGAGGAGATATTATGACCAATCCGCACAGATTGTGGTCTTCCGGTTTGGAAGTAGAGTATCCAATTGCAGAAGAAGGCACAGAGCTCCAGGTTCCGGAACGTCTCAATCAGAGTAATGCGAATGATGGTATTAAATGCTGAGCTACAGTCGATGAACAGCATCCTGTCATAGGTGTTTGCGTTGTTCAGGTAGTCTGAAGCCGCATGGAGAGCCGTTGGGATTGCATCTGCCGTTGACCTATTGTGGCGATAGGTGAATTGCAATGGGACCAGGTCCTTGCTGAGGCAGCAGTTCAGCCTAGTCATGACCAACCCCTCAAAACATTTCATAGATGTGAGTAGATTTGAGTGTTGCCGGGCGATAGTCATTACGGCAACTCAAATTATTCTTCTGAGGCACTGGTATAATTGTTGCCATTTTGAAGCAACTGGGAAATTCCACCCGTAGCAGTGAGAGCTTGAAAATGTCCTTGAATACCCACACGAACTGGTGACACAGGTTTACAGAGCCTTACAAGGGACTCCACCGGGAACTTCCGCCTTGCGAGGGTTCACTCTCTTTAAAGACAGCATCCTGACAGAGCAGCCTCTGAGACGGCAATCACAGGGTCATCAGGTGTAGCAAGGATCTTCAAAGCTGTAGTTATATTCTTCTTTTCAAAGCGGGCATAAAAAGTATTGATTTCATCTGATAGTGATGCATCACTGCTGTTCATGTTTTTCGGTTTCGCTTTGCAGGAAGCAAGATCTTGCAATCCCTGAGAGTTTTTGTGCTTCCGATGTCGCCTCCAACCTCTGTCGAAATTTGTTTCTTCGCCCGTCAAATAGCCCTCCGCAAGTTATACTTGGTTTTCTGGTACAGGCCTGGATCGTCAGACTTGAATGCCACAGATCAAGCGTTCAGCTGGTAAGGCTTTGTAGGCACAGACTCATTCAGAAAGGTTTTACTGAAGTCTGTAACCACTGAAGCATACTTATCCAGGTTCGAAAATGAATCCCCGAATAGAGTTCAGTCCACCGATTCAAAGCGGTCCTGTTTGCGCTCCTGTGCTTCCCTTGTCCATACTCTCTTGGTGTTCTCTGCTGGTACTGCAGTCCTCAATCTCTGCCTATACTCAGGGAGAAGAGATACTGCCAGATGATCAGGCTTCCCGAAGTAATGGCGTGGAATAGCACGGCGGGCATTCTTGATGGTGGTGTAGCAAAGGTCTAGTGAGTTGTTCCCTCTGGTATGGCAATTGCTTTGCGATTTTGTTTCGGACTGGTGTGGTTAGAATCTCCCAAAACAATAGTGAAGGTCCTAGGATGCACAGTTTCGTGCATTTTGATCCAATTTTTCAGACTACCTAGAGCCTGATTGACATTAGCCTGAGGTAAAATGTATACTGCTACCAAAAGAACCCCAGAACACACGTGATATGTAAAAAGGATGGCAGTTAACTGCCAGATATTTCAGTTTTGGTGTGCAGAATTGGGACAGCACTGATATATTTGTGCACCAGGAAGAGTTGATCACGAATCATATTCCTGCACTTCTGATTTTGAAAGATTTTATAGATCTATCCTGAGGATGTATAATAAACCCGTCGATCGGAATCTCTGCATCCGGAACAGAAAGTGATTAACCAGGATTCCGTGAAACAAAGGACACACGCTGTCCTAATGTCCTTCTGATTCAGTACTCTAGCTCGATTTTATTGATCAGAAATTGCACCCTTACCAGCAAGATTGTCGGCATTCAGAGTTAAAAACTGCATTTCCTTAAACGCACTTGTAACCCCGATCTATAGCCACGCTTCTTCCTTGGGCGCTTCAGTCCAGTCAGTGGTGTTTCCATCATTTCTTAGCAGCGATAGTTGGTTTAAACGCATTAAAACATCTTTGTTGGTTCTACTGATCTTGGAAACAGTTGTGTATCTTAACTGTACCCGGCGGAAACGAAAATATTTAATCGTAGCCATTACTGCTACTCGATTCGTTCCTAGGCGCCCGGAAGTAAAGAACTGGGTCTCATGATTACGTAGTCTCTCAGAATCTTGTCCATTAATTTTTGTCTCATTGAATTCAAAAGTAATAATACTATTCTTCCGTTTCTTGGGTGATTTCGAGCCCTGATTTAGAGAGTTCAGGAAAAAGGTTACTTGATTGATTCTTGCAATGATTGGCTTGATTAATCTTGGTGTGTCAAGTACAGAAGAAGGAGTTGTCGTTATCTAGTGTTATTGGCATGGTTTGTTGTTATTATGAATTATGACTTCGAGGGCAAACTTTGGATGTTTTCCAAATAACCAAGTAAAATATACACGTGAGGATTGCTTCGAAATTTGCGTGCAGATTCAGACTTTGGCCTAGTACCATGAAATTTAACGGAAAACACAGTTAATAAAGCAGACCATAAAGTGCTACACGAAAGACTTGAACATTTGAAGAAAATCGTGATATTTTGAAGGCCATCGGTAGGGAAATGGCAGAAACATTCAGAAATACAGAATAATGCACTGACAGGCAAATTTCACAAGAAAGAAGCCCGTCAGACTTACTCGCTGATTCCAGTCTAGCCCCAGTTGTCTGCGTTTGACCCATATCCCTCTAAATCATTCTTGCCCACGTTTTTGTCAAAATGCATGTTAAAATTTGTTATTTACCCACCTCAACTAAGTTTCTTGGCGACTCATTTCATTTATGTACAACCCGCTACCTGAAGATGTTGCCATTCAAGAAATTACTGATTATTTCCCTTCTGACCTTAACCTAATGTCCTCCAGCATTTGCTGTGTTCATTGATGAAAATTGCTGTTGCTGCATGCATTCACGTTGTCTATGTCTCTCATGATTGGTACGCCTCTGCTATGCCTCTTCGCAGCCTTCTACACTCCAAGGTATAAAGCCATGTACCCACCTTGAAACTGAAACTTATGACATCGATTCACTCCTAACTTTCGTATCTCCCCGATTCCAGTACAGCAAACGACATCCAGTCTATAACAGAGTGATCAATAATATACACAAACCTAACTTCACAAGCGTCTTCTACACTTGTAATATATGAATGCTCCAATTCATTTCTCTGACTGATGAAGGCAAGCATGTCAAACGCCTTATTCTTTACCTTATAATTCTGTGCACCACTTTCAGAATAGACAATAGACAATAGGTGCAGAAGTAGATCACTCGGCCCCTCGAGTTTGCACCGCCATTCTGAGATTATGGCTGATCATTCACTATCAATACCCAGACCCTGTCTTGTCCCCATATCCCTTGATTCCCCTATCCATCAGATATCTATCTAGCTCCTTCTTGAAAGCATCCAGAGAATTGGCCTCCACCGTCTTCCGAGGCAGTGCATTCCACACCTCCACAACTCTCTGGGAGAAGAAGTTTTTCCTCAACTCCGTTTTAAATAACTGACGTCTTATGCTCAATCCATGCCCTCTGGTACTGGACTCTCCCAACATCTGGAACATATTTCCTGCCTCAAACCTATCAAATCCTTTAATTATCTTAAACGTTTCAATCAGACCCCTCTCAATCTCCTCAATTCCAGTGTGTACAAGCCCAATCTCCCCAATCTCTCTGCGTAAGACGGCCCTGCCATCCCAGGAATCAACCTAGTAAATCTACGCTGCACTTACTCAATTGACAGAATGTTCTTCCTTAAACCTGGAGACCAAAACTGTACACAATATTGCAGGTGTGGTCTCACCAGGGCCCTGTACAAATGCAAAAGGACATCCTTGCTCTTGTACTCAATTCCCCTTGTAATAAAGGCCAACATTCCATTTGCCCTCTTCACTGCCTGTTGCACTTGCTCATTCACCTTCATTGACTGATGAACTAGGACTCCTAGGTCTCTTTGTATTTCTCCCTTACCTAACTCTACTCAGTTCAGACAATGCTCTGCCCTCTTGTTCCTGCTTCCAAAGTGGACAACTTCACATATATTCACATTGAATGACATCTGCCAAGTATCTTCCCACTCACCCAGCCTATCCAAGTCTCCCTGTATTCTCCTAACGTCCTCTTCGCATGTCACACTGCACCCAGTTTAGTATCGTCAGCAAACTTGCTGATATAGTTTTCAATGCCCTCATCTAAATCATTGACATAAATCGTAAAGAGCTGTGGTCCCAAAACAGTGCCCTGTGGTACCCCACTAGTCACCTCCAGCCAGTCCGAGAAACACCTATTCACTGCTACCCTTTGCTTTCTATCTGCCAACCAGTTTTCTATCCATGTTGAAACCCTGCCCCCAATGTCATGAGCTCTGATTTTACTCACCAATCTCCTATGTGGCACCTTATCGAATGCCTTCTGAAAATCTAGGTACACTACATACACTGGCTTACCCTCGTCTAACATCCTTGTTACACCCTCAAAAAACTCCAACAGATTAGTCAAGCATGATTTGCCCTTGGTGAATCCATGCTGGCTCGGCCTAATCCTATTACTGCCATCTAGATGTGCCACTATTTCGTCCTTAATAATGGACTCAAGCATCTTCCCCACGACTGACGTTAGGCTAACAGGGCGATAGTTCTCCGTTTTTTCCTTCCCTCCCTTCTTGAAAAGTGGGATAACATTAGCCACTCTCCAATCTTCAGGAACTGATCCTGCATCTAAGGAACATTGGAAAATGATTACCAATGCATCCGCAATTTCCTGAGCCACCTCTTTTAGAACCCTCGGATGCAGACCATCTGGACCCGTGGATTTATTAGCCTTCAGGCCTATCAGTCTACTCATCACAGTTTATTTCCTAATGTCAATCTGTTTCAATTCCTCTGATATCTTATGGCCCTGGCCCATCCATATATGTGGGAGATTGCTTGTGTCCTCCCTGGTGAAGACGGATCTAAAGTACGCATTAAATTCTGTTGCCATTTCCCTGTTTCCCATAACAATTTCTCCCAATTCATTCTTCAAGGGGCCAACATTGTTCTTAACTATCTTCTTTCTCTTCACATAGCTAAAAAAGCTTTTGCTATCCCCTTTTATATTCCTGGCTAGACTGAGCTCATATCTGATTTTTTCTCTCCGTATTGCTTTTTTAGTTAAGATCTGCTGTTCCTTAAAACTTTCCAAATCATCTGTATTCCCACTCATCTTAGCCCTGTCATATTTCTTTTTCTTTAATGCTATGCAATCTCTGACTTCCTTTGTCAACCACAGTGGCCCCTTCCCCCTCTTTGAATCCTTCCTTCTCTTTGGAATGAACTGTTTTTGCATCTTTTGTATTATCCCCAAGAATATCTGCCACTGCTGATCCACTGTCTTTCCTGCCAGGGCATCCGCCCATTTAACTTTGGCCAGCTCTTCCCTCATGGCTCCGTAGTCTCCTTTATTTAATTGCAACACTGACACCTCTGATCTGCCCTTATCCCTCTCAAATTGCAGATAAAAACTTATCATGTTATGATCACTACTTCCTAATGGCTCCTTAACTTCAAGATCACTTATCAATTCCTGTTCATTACACATCACCAAGTCCAAAATAGCCTCGTTCCTGGTTGGCTCAAGCACAAGCTGTTCCGAAAATGCATCCCTTAGACATTTCCCAAACTCCCTATCTTGGGGTCCAGCACCTACCTGATTCTCTCAGTTCACCTGCATGTTGAAATCTCCCATAACGACTGCATTACCTTTAGCACATGCCAATGTTAACTCCCTAATCAACTTGTACCCAATATCCACGCTACTGTTTGGGGGCCTGTACACAACACCCATTAGGGTCTTTTTACCCTTACTGTTCCTTAGCTCAATCCACACAGACTCTATTTCCCCTGTTCCTAAGTCACCCCTTGCTAAGGACTGAATCTCATTCCTCACCAACAGGGCCACCCCACCCCCTCTTCCCATATTCCTGTCTACGATAGCACGTATACCCTGATACATTCAATTCCCAGGCCTGATCCCCTTGCAGCCATGTCTCCGTTATCCCAACAATATCGTATTTTCTTCTGAGCTTCAAGCTCAACTGTCTAATTTCTGACACTACGCGCATTCAAGTATAGAATTCTTAGCCCATTCCTACTCTCTTTGCTTAAAACACTGTCTATTGTACCTAACCCAGCTCCTTGAACTTCCATCGGGCTAATTGCACCTTGAATGTGGATGACCTTCTCAAGATCACCCAAACCTTCTACACATTTAACCCCATGCTCCTCCTGACCAACTCTCAGTACAGGTAACTTTTCCAACACATGTTCTGTCTCACCTTTCTCCTTCACACTTAATATTTGGGAAATGTGTATTCCCCACCTGTCCCTTATCCTTCATCATATCATCTTCTCTCGTATGCTGGATCCCTGCCTCTTGCACATCTAGTTTAAACCCCCCCCCCCCCCCCCCCGAGTAGCACTGGCAAACATTCCTGCAAGAATGTTAGTGCCCCTCCAGTTCAGGTGCATTCCCACTCATCTTAGCCCTGTCATATTTCCATACCATACTTGCATTTCCAGAGTAACACATGAAAAATGATGGTGCAACTCAGGCAGCATCTCTGGAAAGCGATAAACCGTCGACGTTTTGTGATGAGATACTTCACCAGGATTCTATACGCAGAACCTCTTGTCTTTATACTTGCATTTCTAAATCGGTCTGTTCAACAATTTCTCAAGGTCCATACCATTCACTGTTTAAGTATTACACCTGTTTGACTTCCCAAAATGCACCAGCCCACATATTTGATGACATTGAAAGTAATCTCGGTCAGTTACCTGACTGATCAAGATTCCAATGAAAATTTGCTAATTGCCTCCATTGTGTCTGCACCTTTCAGCGGTTAGAGATAGCACAAGCAAAGGTACTGCTACAATAAAACTGCAACCAATCAATACGGAATTTAGATTCTAAAAATAATTAAAGGCAATAGAGAAATTTTCAATGCTTAAAATGACGAGCAACGAGAAAAAGGAAATAAGACAGAAAGAATAAGAATTTGTATAATAATTTTACTGAAATCACAGCCCAAGTGCAGAAATATCACTACTTGACACTTCAACAGAAAGTGTATTGTTACTTCAAAGGGAATATCGAAAGTTTCAAAGCGAGCACTGATGAAAAAGTAGTTTTCCGCGTGGTGACCCTTTTATATAGCATGAATAATAATTAAGAAGAGACATGAACCATGAAATGACAGTACAAAATCATGCCATATAATACTAAGAATTGAAGGCAAATTGCAGAAAATGTATTGAATCCCTTGACAAAGCAAAGAAAGCAACGTCAGCCATGGCCAAATGCCATGAATAAAGACTTATGATGTTATATGCATCCCTTCACAATTAAAAGAATCCACAAGGAATCTGGAAATAGTTGAATAGCTAGGGACTAACATGGAAGTTTACATTTTTCATTTGAAACAAAAAATGCAATGCAGAGATTTACAGTATCTTACACACCTTGGATTTGTCAACTCATTTCGATGGTGCAACAAATACACAATACCTGTGGCAGGAGGCAGTCAGATACTGTCATTCACGAAATGGAGATATAATTGGATATTTTCCATGCAGGTTATGGGATGTATATAGTGAAGCATGGTGGGGCTGGGGTGGCTGGTCAATCCCAGGTAATTCGTAAGTGGCATCTCCATTCATAAAGCAAGGTGCATATGAAGCACACGCAGAAACTTTTGCCAAGGCAACTAGGTCACTATTTGATCTGGGAGACATGGACACTGTTGTTACAGTAGATGATTTTTAGTTTCCACTTACTGACTAGGACTCTATTAATGTAAGGGGATCAGATAAGACAGAATTTCTCAGATATATTCCGGAAAGTTTGTTTAATCAGTATGTTGAATTCCCAACGAGAGAGTTTGCGGTACTTGAACTGATATAGGGAATGAGACAGGGCAGGCAGGTAGTTACAAATGAGACGCTTGTAAGAAATGTAAGAGAACACTTCAGAAAGAAATCAGAAGAGTTAAAAAAAGACATCAGGTTGCTCAGAAAACAAGGTGAAGGAGAACCCAAAGGGATTCTACAAATACAATACGAGAAAAACTGATTGTAATGGACAAAAATGGAAGAAATTCTAAATGGTTCCGAATGCTTGTACTGAAGAACCGGACACAGAGTCAATAGAGGTAAGGTAAAATACTATCGACTTCATGGACCTTATACAGATTACGGTGGAGGAAATGTTTGCTGTTTTAAGGTATTATTAATTTCCCAGGGGTCTACAAGCCGTTCGCTTGGAGGAAAGTGTAGAAATTGCTGGAACCCTAGCAGAGATATTTAAACCATGTTTAGGTACCACAGGATTGGAAGACAGCCAAGTATGGCCCGCATTTTAAAGAAGATTCGAAAATAAACCAGGAATTTGCAGCCCAGTAGTGGGAATCACAAAGCTTTCAAAGGTACATTTAATATCAGAGAAGTGTATACAATATACATCCCGAAATTCTTTTTCTTCACAGCCATCCAGGAAAACAGAGGACAGCCCCCAATAATAAATGACAGTTAATTTTTAGAATCTCGAATTCCCCCAGCTCCACCCTCTCACGCATAAGCAGCAGTAAAGGAACGATAACCCCTTTTCCCGCCAGCAAAAGAGCATCGCTGCCCCTCCCCCCAAACAGAGCACTGAAGCGTGCAGTAATGCATCAGTAAAGAAACAGACTTGCAGTACCCAAAGACCCGGTAATTCGACATACCGGAGTTTCCTTCTCTCCCTAATAAGGGAATACGTGGTGTCGCCGTTTCACAGCGAGAGGAGAGATAAAGAAAACAGCTCACGGAATTACTATGTTGAAAGTCTGTTGCGTCGCTTATTCCGAGATCTGTGCTCTCAGGTCTTTGTGCACACAGCGAGCTTGCTGTTTTCGATTTTCCATCTCCCACGACACACCAATTACCTGCGGAGGCACCGACCTCGAGTACGCTTACCCCCAGAGCCACAAAATACCGAAACCCGGAAGGCATGCTAGTCTTCTAGGCCGCGTCCCTGGTATATCGATTTGTGGCTAGTGGTGAGACCCTGAGAGTGGGTCACATTCCCGCAAAGAACCGAAGTAAGCGTATAACTCCAGTTGAGAGTCTTCAAAGGAACCCTGAAAAGGAAAATAGAGATATTAAAGATAGAAATACTGTTTCCGAAGATGAAAGCGAAGTAGTCTCCGGTAGGCTCCATCGTCCTCCTAATCTCACTGGAAAATATTCTAAGGGACCGGATAAATGAACATTGGGATTCACATGGATTGATTAGTGATAATCAGAATGTCTTCATGCTTGGTAGGTCATTGGTGTGACCAACCTTACAGTGTTTTTCAAGGAAGCTAAACAAGAAAGCTGAGCGTGTCAAGACAGTTGATGTCGTCTACTTGGATTTTAGCAAGGCTTTTAACAAGCTTTCTCATGGAAGGTTGGTCAGGAAGGTTCGGTCACTCGGCAAGATGAGGTAGTAATTTGGATTGGATATTGGCTTTGTGGGGGAAGCCGGAGAGTGACAGTAGATGATTGCTTTCTGACTAAAGGCCTGTAACTCAAGGATCAGTGCAATGCCACAGGTAGGTCTGTTGTTGTTTGTCACCAATATCAATGATCTGGATGATAATATGGTTAACTAATCAGCATATTTTTGGATTACAGTAAGATTGCGAGTGTAATATGCAGCGAGGAAGGCTATCATTGCTTGCAGCGGGATCTGGAGCAGCTCTAAAATGGGCTTAAAAGGGCAGAAAATGGGCAGAATTTAAAGCTAAAAAATGTGAGATGTTGCACGTCGGTAGGACCAACCGTGGCAGGATTTACACAGTGAAAGGGAGGGCACTGAGGAGTGCGGTACAAAAGTTGAAAGCTCAAAGTTGATAGTAGAATTTATAAACGGTGTGCATATATGTCACCACATACAACCCAAAGATTTTTTTTCCCTGCAGGCATATTTAGCAAATGCATAGAACAAGATCAAAGAGCAACAAGCCGTGCATGCGCAAATAAACAATAATAAATATCTAGCATGTAATAACTGGATAAAGATTCCTTTAAGTGACGCCATCAATTTTGGGAACACCGGGCATAGAATGTGCAGTTATCCCTTTTGTTTAAGAGCCTGATGGTTGACGGATAGTAACTACTCTTAAACCTGATGATTCGAGTCCCGAAGCACTTGTACATTCTACTTGATGGCAGCAGCGAGAATAGAGCATGGCCTAGATAGTGAGGATGTTGGATAACAAAGGGATCTCAACAAAGGAATCTTGGAATAGTGGTCTATAATTCAGTGAAAGTGTCGTCACAGTTAGACAGGGTCGTAAAGACAGCTTTTGGCACGCAGACCTTTATAAATCAAAACATTCAGTACAGGGGTACAGTACGTCGAAGTTGTATAAGAAGTTCGTGAGACCTAATTTGGAGCATTGTGTGTTGTTTTGTCAACTACCTAAAGGAAAGATAAAAATAAGTTTGAAAGAGTATAGAGAAAATATACAAAGTTGTTCTAGGGACTGGGGTATCTGAGATACCAGGAAAGGATGGAAAGGTTAAAACACTTTTTGGAACATAGGAGATCGATGGAAGAATTGTTAGAGGTATACAAATTATGAAGTGTATATAAGGGTAAATGCAATCAGTCTTTCTCCACAAAGGTTGGGTAGGACTACAAGTAGAGCTTATTGTTTAAGTGTGAAAGGTGAAAAGTTTAAAGGTAACATAAAGGAACGTTTCCTCACTTAGAGGTTCATGAGAGTGTGTAACAAACTAGCAACGAAAGTGTTGCATACGAGCTATATTTGGACGTTTAAGAAAAGTTTGGATAGGTAAGTCGATAATATAAAGCGCTATAGTACCGCTGCAAGTCGATAGTAATGGACAGCCTCTATGGCTTGACACCGATGAGATAAGCCAAAGGGTTTGTTTCTGTGTTGTACTTTGCTATGACTCTGTTGCTTTAAGACATTAACTGAATGACGAGTAATGATGAAGTTACTAATGATTTCGCAATGCACGAGTACAATTTTTCACCAATTCCACATAAAACGTATTGGATAAAGAATTGGACCATCAATGAAACTGGAATTATTACGAAGAAACTCCTGATTTAAGCCAATATGCATGCCAAGTAAAAACGGAGAAAGAAGATGTATTGGTGTCAGAGAGTATTAATAGTGCGCCCGTAGTAAACTAGGGACAGGAAATCGTGAAAAGCTAAAGGCGGGGTCATCAAGGGAATGGCAGCGTAGGGAGAGATCTCTCGACAGATAAGAAGGTAAATTGCCCCGAATCCGAAATTAGTCAAATATTTAAAATTGAATAACTATATAATAAAAGGGGCAATGATGTTGTCTAGGAACAAGAGTAAAAAGTTTGCTCAGAAGGTTGATAAAAACAAAGAGACGCAGCGAGACGACGGGCCTGGCTCCCCCACGACTAGCCAAGACGGAGATAATGAGGAAGAATCAGCGAGTTTGACTTTGATTCTCAGAGAGATTCGCGAGTTCCGACAAGATAACAGCAAACAGTTCGAAAATATTAAAGGAGAAATAGCAAGCACTAATTTGAGGTTAGGCGAAACCGAAGCGAGGATCGTAGCGACTGAGGACAGGCTGCAGAAAGCAGAGGAAGTGATAGAAATAATGCTAAAGCTCCAAGAGCAGCTCCAGTGGAAGCTAACGGACCAAGAAAGTCGCTCAAGAAGGGAAAATGTGGGGATCTACGGAGTTCCCGAAGGAGCTGAAGGTAAACCCGGATTGATGATTCCCTTCGGCTGCTTAGAGAGAATCTTGATATACTGGACGCACAGATAAAATAAAGACGTACAGATAAAATAGGGCTCACCATGCGTTAGCTCCTCTGCCCCCAGCAGGCGCCCATCCCAGATCAATTGTAGTCAGGTTCCTCAGCTACAGAATGATGGAAGAGGTGCTTAAACGTGCATGGCTAAAGAAAGGCTTCATGTTGAACGACTGTAAAATCAGTTTATAACCACGATTACGCACCTGAGATCCTTGCCTGTGTTACGTACTCGTCGGTATCTTGTACTTGTCACGTGACAATGGTGTTGAAGCTTTACTGGATTTAAGGTATGGTCTTGTGATGGTGGAGTGACGTCATTTCCCTGCCAGTAGAGGTCATGTGACAGGCTTTTTTTCACAGGGTATGAAAGGAGGAACCATCCCTGTGAGCAGGGGCAGTCCGTGTCTGGATTTGCCATTTTGACTTCATGTCACTGCGTGGTCCAATATTATGACGCAGTTTGGTTGAAAGATGGAGTTTAATTTAATGCCTAAATTTTAAAAGGTCATTGCTGGCAGTTCCTTTATAATACTGCCCGTTAAAAATCAGCGGAGAGTGAAGATCGGAGTTCGGGAGCTGAAAGATCGAGGAAAGTCGATTTCGACGGTGAAACAGGTTCGACCTTGTTTGATCCTCATTCGAAAGGAATTCATTGGTTCTGCCCGTAGTAACCCCTGCAAATAATAGCAGAAAGGATTGAGTAAAGTTTTGTCAAGGAAAGGCCAGTGCCTTTAAGGCATTTCATTTTCTTCTTAGTAAAAGTATAGTTCGACTGGGATCGCAGCAACACGACGTGAAAGAGAATTTTAAGCGTCTGAAAAGTCTCTCCTTTAATGGACTGTAAGCATTTTGAACTTTTTCAGTACTACTTTGAAGAACTGTTTTTGCAACATCGCTTTAAGAACTGTTTTCGCTTTATTCCTTTAAGAACTGTTTAAGCTGCTGCACAGCAGCTGATTTCCGGTTGCGTTAGTCGTTTGTTTACTTATTGGGGATTTATTTTTCAGTGTTTAATAAATGTTTTATTTGTTATAAAAACCCTGCCTCACTTATATATTTATTGTTGCTGATTCCATAACATCAGACAGAAGGAATATGCGGAAACACGGGGAGTCCTGAACGAAAACAATATCAGATTCCAGACCCTACACCCAGCTCGGTTAAGAGTCTTCTACAACGAAGGGATAAAAACCTACGCTACAGTAGAAGAAGCAACATTGGATATGGTGGACCGAGGTCTACCTATAAAATTTATCACTCAACCAGAGTTGTTACTGGAGCGAATTCGACAGAAGTCATGGCAGCCAGCGCGGGGAGGACGATACACGAGAACCAGATTTCAAATTCCAAGGAAAAGCTGCAAATATTCAGACGCGAACTTACTGAAAATATATATTAATTAAGAGAAATGACTGAAAAGAGTAAATCAGACTTGAAGGTAAAATGAAAGTTTGTAACTGAAAATAAACTAGACGGAACAAATTGAATATAGCATTATGGTCGAGACATAAAAAGGAGAGACTTCTCCATGATTACTCAAACTGCGGAGGGCTCTCTAACACAGGGCATAGATAGAGGTATTCCCTCTGACCTGAGGCGAGTTGGTGCTCAGACCTCATTGTTGGAGGTCGGGATAAATTTTCAAATGTTACTTTTTCAAAAATGTCTCGCGGGTGGTTGCATGTTTTGGTTTATTGATGAGAGGGGATTGCTTACTGTTTGGTTAGAAAAGGAGACTTTTTTTCTATTAGAGAAAAATGTAAACTGAACTGGTAAAAATAATTTCCTATAATGTTAGTGGAGTTTTGAATCCAATTAAGCGAAGTAAGATTATGTCTAAATTGAAAAAAAAGAGAAGGCACAAATAGTTTTCCTTCAGGAAACGCGCATGAGCCAATCCGAACATGTAAAATTAAAAATAATGGGTTTTAAGCATGTATTTTATTCATCATATAATTTGAACCACAAGAGAGGGGTGGCAACCCGAATATCAAGTGCTCTTAATTATGAACATATTTCAGAGACTAAAGACAAGGATGGACGATTTGTAAAAATACAAGGAAGAATAGAACGTACAGAAATAACATTGCTGAAAGTCTATGCTCCACCAGGTTGTGAATGGTCATTCTATAGGCACACTTTTGACCTAATGACCAATTCTCAAGGGGTAGTAATTGTGGAGGGTATTTCAATATTAGTTTAAATCCTGCATTAGATTCTTCAAGAATATTCACTAAAAGCAAGCCTTTGACTAGGAAAGTGATTTCATTGTTGAAGGAGTTGGGAATTAAAGATGTATGGAGGGAATTACACCCCAATAGTAAAGATTATACACATTATTCTTTCCCTCATTCAGCCTATTCAAGGATAGACATTTTTATATCCTTGAATATTGACAGACTCAGGATAAAAGACTGTAATATTGCAACGATTGATTTGACGGATCACAGCCCGGTCTTCATGACACTCATCCTGGAAAGGACAAAGAGGAAAACACTATGGAGGTTAAATTCGCATATACTCAATAATCCGGAAGTAATGGAGAGATTAAGGGGAGAAATTAAAGAATGCCTAGACCTTAATGACACCGGGGAAACATCAACAGTGATTTTATGGGATGCATTGAAAGCTGTACTGAGAGGAAAAATTATTTCCTTAACCACTCATATGAAAAAAGTCAATGCACAAAAATTAGCTGACCTCCAAGGAAAATTGAACAACTTCAAGTTATAGACAGCAATAAAATTAATTCTAATTTAAAACATGAAATTAAGAAATTGAAAAGTGAAATTGATGATATTTATACATTGGAAACTCAAAGAAATTTTATTTAATTGAGACAAAAGAATTATGATGTAGAAGGTAAATCTGCTAGATCATTAGCATATAAATTACGTAAGCAAAACGCAGATAATACAATTAACAAAATAAAGAATCCAAAGACAAAGCTGATGGGGAGCACAATAAGCAAAATTCAGGAGAGTTTTGAAACATATTATCGAGAACTGGACTCTCAACCCCGGGCCTCAAATGAGCCCTATATAGACTCTTTATTGAATTCTTTAGATCTACCCAAGATCACAGATTTACAAAACAAATGCCTATTAGAACCAGTAACTGTCAGAGAACTGAACGTGGCCATTTCTAGATTAAAGACCGGAAAGTCTCCAGGTTCTGATGGGCTAACATCAGAATGATACAAATCGCTGAAGTCACAGTTAGTCCCATTGCTACTTAACACTTTTAATTCGATATTAGAGAGAGCAGAAATTCCACCTTCTTGGAGAGAAGCGATTATTTCAGTTATTCCTAATCAGGGTAAAGATAAAGTAGAATGTGGCAATTAACGGCCGATCAGTATTCTAAATTTGGAATACAAATTATTTACATCTATAGTAGCGCGCAGACTGGAAAAGTTTTTACCTGGCCTCATCCACTTAGACCAGACTGGATTTATTCTACAAAGGCAAACTCAGGACAACATAAGGAGAACTTTACACATAGTAGAACAGGTTACTAGGAGTGGGACAGAGACAATAACAGTGTGGCTAGACGCTGAGAAAGCTTTTGATTCAATTAGTTGGGCATTCCTATATAGATTGTTAGGAAGATTTGGCTTTCAAGAAAATTTTATTAAAATAATCCAGTCTTTATATGACAGTCCCACAGCTCGAATTAAGATAAACGGGTACCTCTCTGACTCCTTTATTCTAGAGAGAGGAACTAGACAGGGATGCCCAATTTCTCCTCCTTTTTGCACTATACATTGAACCGCTTGCCCAACTAATAAGACAGAGCAAAATTGTAAAAGGTATCAAGGTGGCAGGGATTGAACAGAAAGTGGCGTTATTCGCAGATGATGTTTTAGTCTCTCTGAGTGAACCAGAAAAAATCATTTACAGGATTGTTTACACTGTTGATTGAGTTGGGGGAAGTATCAGGTTTTAAAATAAATGTAAAGAAAATGCAGGTTATGTCCCTAAACTATATCAAAAAAACTGGAGGATACATATGATCTAGAGTGGGAAACTACATCATTAATATATTTAGGAATAACCCTGCCAAAGGAACTTTCAACGTTATCACAGATAAATTATGGGCCATTAATCTCAAAGATAAAAACATAGATGGAATTTGATACCTTTTCTAAGTTTAAGTTCAAGTAAAAATACTATAAAAATGAATATTCTCCCACGGTTACTCTATCTTTTCCAGACATAATCTGTCCGGATGATAATCAATTCAGGGGATGGGACAAATTGATTTCCCGCTTTATCTGGCAAGGAAAGAAACCTAGAATTCGATTTAATACCTTACAGTTAGGAAAGGAAGGAGGAGATATGGCACTTCCCAGTTTGAGAAATTATTTTTATGCTTCACAGATAACCCCTCTGTTATACAGGTGTAATAAGGAATATTAGGCTAGATGGAAGGGAATTGAATTTAGATTGATTGACAGTTTTCCTCTGCAGGCTTCAATAGCAGACAAAAGGTTGATAGGCCAATTGGAAATGTCTAAAATAGCTGGATAAATCTTACATTAAAAGTATGGCAGAAGGTGGTTAATTCATGTGGAATTTATAACATGTTAAAACTTTTTAGATGGTGTGCATATTATACCGAATTTCTTCCCAGCAGAGTAGATGAATGATTTCAACTATGGATAAAGATAGATCTTACAACCTATCTCTCATTTACACAGAAAAGAGTATTACAGAGTTTCCAATCCTTACAGGACAAACATGGCCTACAACATAATGACTGTTTTAGGTACTTTCCATTACGACATTATATCAACCAGAGTTGTAGATATACAGATCTGTCAACAGAAGAATTAGAATTTTTCAAGATTCTGAATTCAGCTTACAGTTCAATGCCAAGTAAGTCAATTTGCCGATTATACAATGTACTCTTACATGCTAGAAATGAAAACACATTGTATATTAAAGAGAAGTGGGAGAAAGAAGCGAAGTTGGTACTTTCAGAGGAGGTTTCGGGGAAAATATGTAGCTTACAGTGGTCTTCGTCTAACTTTTTGATCTGGAGAGAACATTGTTGGAAAAATATTTTAAGGTACTTCAAGACCCCATATCAGGAAAAATATAAAAACACAAAAGTAATGTGTTGGAGAAAGTGTGGCTTCAAGGAGGCAAATCATTTTCATATTTTCTGGGATTGCCGTAAATTACGTTTATATTGGAAAGGTATTCAGAGTACTTTAGGTCATGAATTTAAGACCCAGATAACTCTGAAGTTTGAGACGCTCTATTTGGGACATGCACTGTTCTTGCATCAGAAGAAAAACGTGAAGTTACTACAGGTCCTCTTAGCAGCAAGTAAGAAATCAGTTACCAGAAAGTGGCTAAATCCAGTATCACCTACGTTTGAAGATTGGCATGAAATTATTTTGGAAATATTTAAAATGGAAAAGATGACCTACTCTTTGAGAACTCAAAAAGAAAATTTTAATCAAATTTGGAACAAATGGATTGAATTCATAACCCCAAAACGAGCAGAGTTTGGACTACAGTTCTAATGATTTATACTACTTATCTCATTAACACAGTAATATGATAATGTAAGCACCCTTGGTTCGATTGTTTATTGTTTTTTGTGGAAAATAGGGAATTAACACAAATAAAGGAAAAGATTTGGGAAAGGGGAAAATATAAAAAAGATAAGTAAGTAAGTACATAAGGATTGAATAATTATGTTTGGGAGTAGGAGCAAACATGAACGAGTTAGGATATAAAATCCTACAATGGTAGCTACATAGGGTTACATATAATATTATGGACCAGAAGTAATGGTTCAGAAGAGATACATAGAAATTATTATTAATCCACTATTATTACTATTCTTCTTAACAATTATTGTCATTGTTTAGTCTAATAGGGTGGAATTACAACTGCACATAATTATCTATTTAAATGTCTTATTATTTTTCTTATTATCTCAATGTGTACTTATGAATGTATTAAAATATAGATCAAAATAAATTTTAAAAGATTTAAAAAGAAAAGCTAAAGGCTACTGGGATTTTGTTTACCATAAATACCATAAATTAGGGATAGCCAGCACATTTTCGTCAAGGGCTGTTCATGCCTTACGAGCCTAATTGAATTCTTTGAGGATGTAACAAAACACATTGATGAAGGTAGAGCAATAGATGTAGCAGTATATGGATTTCAGTAAGGCATTTGATAAAGTTCCCATGCAAAGCTCCTTCAGAAGGTAAGAAGGGATAGGTTCCAATGAGACCTTGCCCTGTGTATCCAGAATTAGCTTGCCCACAGAAGGCAAATGATGTTTGCAGATGGATCATATTCTGCATGGAGGTTGCTGACCAGTAGTGTTCCACAGGGAAGTGTTCTGGCACCCCTCCTCTTTGTGATTTTTACAAATGCCCAGAATGGAGAAATTGATGGGTTAGTTAGTAAGTTTGCTGATGACACAAAGATTGGGGGTGTTGTGGATAGGTTACAACGGGACATCAATGGTATGCAGAACTTTGCTGCGAAATGGCAGACGGACTTCAACCCAGATAGGTGTGAGGTGTTTCTTTTTGGTAGGTCCAATTTGAAGACAAAATATAATATAAATGATAGGACTCTTGGCAGTGTGCAGTATTCTAAAGGACCGGATAAATGTTGTTTTTTTTCACTCAGAGATTGGTGGGTTGGAGGAATGCACGTCCGACGGCGGTGGTGGAAGCAGACACAATGAGGTCTTTTAAAAGCCTCTTAGATAAGTGCATCTTATTCTTCTGCCTTTCAATTCAGAAGTGAGCATAGGGCATCAACAACCTCTTTCCAGATCAAGCTGTCTTTCACTTGTCTCTCCAGCTGTGAACATGTCATTCTCAATCTCCTGGCGTCCGTTAACACTGACCCCCTCCATGTGGACTTCGGCATACCTCGATTTCACCTGTCCTGAGGATTCTATGTGAGGGTCTGGTAATACTATTTAGGGGCTTCCTCAACTTCGGCCCTATCCAGCACCACTTCCTTCTCTTGATCTCTGCCTCAATTGGTGTCTGGTTGGTCCTTTGCCATAAATCTGTACTGTTCACATATTCTGTCCACGTTAGTCCCGAAATCTGACGCAAACATTTGTTGATGAAGGTCTGGATATTTCAGATTACTTCTGATGTCAGCCTCCACGTTTCAGAGGCATACAGGAGGACAGATTTGACATTTGAGTTGAAGATTCTCAGTTTCGTTCTTAACCTTAGTTATTTTGCTGTTCAAACTGGACGTAGTATCACGAAGGCTCTCCCGGCTTATTAGATCCTAGTCTTTACATCCTCATCTGCACCTCCTTTCTTGGTTGACAATGCTTTCCAGATAGACAAGTAACTCAACTTCTGGAGGAGCATTTCTCAGGATAACTGTGTTGTTTGCTGCATTTACTTTTAGTAATTTTGTTTTCCCTACATGGATGCGTAGCCCTATTTTTTGTGATGCGGAGTCTATAAGATCTGTTTTCTCTTGCATCTGGGCATGGTTGGGTGACAGTAGTGCCAAATCATCAGCAAAGTCAGGATCGTCCAGCTGTCTGAACAATACCGACTCTATTCGATTCAACCGCTAGCAGGAAGAGAAAAAGGGGACAGTAAGCACCCCTGTTGTACCCCAGTGCTCACCTTGAAAGTATCTGACAGCTGACCTATATGGATTACACTGCATTCCATATTTTCATAGATCTTCTTTACTAAGTTAGTTAACTTCACTTGAATCCCAAAACGCCTCATTAGTTTCCACAATGTCTCCCTGTCCAGGTTCTAATAATCTAAAAAAAAAAATGTACAGTGATGTGTTCCATTGCACCGACTGTTCAATGATAATACTAAAATCGTAATCTGATCAGTGCAAGACCTGTTTTGTCGAAATCCTGCTTGTTCATCTCTAAGCTTCTCATACAATGCATTTTTCTATCTCTCTAAAATGTTTCTGTTCAGAACTTTCCCTGGCACAGAAAATGACATTATCTCTCTGTAGCTTTTGCATTCCTGGATATCTCCTTTCTTAGAGATTTTAACTAGATGTCCTGCACGCCAGTCCTTGTGTACTTCTTCTGCTTCCCGGACCCTTTTTATGATATTGTGTATAATTTCAATAGATATTTCTAT
Source organism: Hypanus sabinus (assembly GCF_030144855.1). Lineage (NCBI taxonomy): Eukaryota > Metazoa > Chordata > Chondrichthyes > Myliobatiformes > Dasyatidae > Hypanus > Hypanus sabinus. Next base: position 56,727,515 of record NC_082720.1, on the reverse strand, counting down.
ACTGCTCGAGTGCTTCTGGAGGTATACCATCTGGTCCTGCAGCTTTACCATCCTTTAGGAGCTTGATTGCCTTTCTGATCTCTTCTTTGGTAGGAGTGCCACAGTCTATCTCTAGGTCGTTTTCTGCTTATAGGATTGCAAGTGGTTCTGGTGGTGATGGTCTGTTTAGAAGCTGTTCAAAGTGTTTGGCCCATCTTTTGGTCTGGTCCTCAACTCCTGTCAGAACTTGTCCTTCTTTATCCTTAATTGGTATTTCCACTGGTTGAAATTTCCCAGAGAGTTTCTTGGTTGTGTCGTACAGTCCTTTCCTGTTCCCTTTTAACACTTCCTCCTCTTCTTCTTTGCTAGTCTTCAATATAAATTCTTTTGTACATTCTGATGGTTGTTTTCACTTTCTTATTTGCTTCTGCATAGTTTTTCTGTGCAACAGACTTTGATGCTTTTGTTTTGGTCTTGTTAAGTGCATCATATTTTGCTTTTCCTTGCTCTATTTTTTCTGAATGCTTCAGCAGAAATCCATTGTCTGTGTTGACAGTCTTTCTTACCTAGAACGTCTTCGCATGTACAAGTCCAGGCATCTTTGGCTTGTTCCCAGATCGACTCCACACTTGATTCTTCATTTAGGTTCTCCAAGGCTTGAAATCTGATCTGCAATATTAAGTTGAATTGTTGTCTTTTCCCCTGGTCATCAGAAACTGTGTTGCATGGCTTTTCATTTTGCTTGTTGCCGCATAGTTCATTTTAAGTTTGAGCTGAAGCTTAACAACAACAACAAGGTGAACATCTGATGCCAGGTCCGCACCTCCAAACACTCTGACATCCTGCATTGATCTTCTGAACTTCTTACTAATACACATATTTGAACATCTGGTTTCCTGTTTGTTGATCTGGTGAAATCCATGTTGCCTTGTGGATCTGCTTGTGAGGGAATATGCTGCCACCGACTACCATTACCTTGAGAGCACAGAAGGCTACAAATACCTCTCCGTTTTCATTTTTGGCTCCAAGTTCATGTTGCCCCATTATTTCTTCAAATCCTGTGTTGTCATTTGCAAATATAGCATTAAAATCTCCATGAGACGGTGATAGAATCATAGAAAACCTACAGCAAAATACAGGTCATTCGACCCACAAGGTTTGTTTTGAACATGCCCCTACCCTAAAAATTACTTGGCTTATCTGTAGCCCTCTATTTTCCGAAGTTACATCTACCTAACCAAAACTCTCTTAAAAGACTGTATCGTATCGGCCTCCACCACCTTTGCCGGCAGCCCATGCCACACGCTCACTACTCTCTGAGTAAAAACTTACCACTGACATCTCCTCTGTACCTGTTCCCCAGCACCTTAAACCAGTGTCCTCTTGTGGCAACCATTTCAGTCCTGGGAAAAAAGCCTCTGAATATCCAAAATCAAGGCTGCTCAACATCTGATACACCTCTATCAGGTCACCTCTTATCCTCAGTCGCTGCAAGGAGAAAAGGCCGAGTTCACTCAACCTATCCTCTTAAAATATGCTCCCCAATCCGGGCAACATCCTAATACATCTCCTCTGCACCCTTTCTATGGCTTTCACATCCTTCCTGTAGTGAGGCGACCAATACTGAGTACAGTACGCCAAGTGAGGTTTGATCAGCGTCCCATATAGCTGCAACATTACCTCTCGGCTGCTAAATTAAATTCCAATATATATGAAGGCCAATACACTGTACGCCTTCTTAACCATTGGGTCAACCTGCGCAGTTGGTTTGACCGTCCCATGGACTCGGACACCAAGATAACCTCGTATCTTCCACACTGCCAAGAATCTTATCATTAATACTATATTCTCCCATCATGTTTGACCTACCAAAATGAACCACTTCACACTTACCTGAATTGAACTGCAACTGCAACTTCTCACCCCAGTTTTGCATCCTATTAATGACCCGCTGTAACTTCTGAAAAACTCTCGATACTATCCAGAACTCCTCCAACCTTACTGTCATCAGAAAACTTACTAACTCATCCCTCGACTTAATCATCCAGGTCATTTATAAACATCAGGAAGAGTAAGGGTCCCAGAACAGATGCCCGAGGCTGTCCACTGGTGACCGACCTCCATGTAGCATTTGATCCTTCTGTAACCACACTTTGCTTTCTGTGCTCAAGCTAGTTCTGGATCCACAAAGCAATGTCCCCTTGAATCCCTTGCCTCCTTATTTTTTCAATAAGCCTTGCATGGGGCACCATCCATATACACTACATCTACAGCTCTTCTTTCATCAATATGTTTAGTCACATCCTCAAAAAATTCAATTAGGCTCGTCGGGCACGATCTGCCCTTGATAAAGCCGTGCTGACTATTCCTAATCATATTATATCTCTCCAAATGTTCAGAAATCCTGCCTCTCAGGATCTTTTCCATCCTTACCAATCACTGACGTAAGGCTCACTGGTCTGTAGTTTCCCGGTCTGCCTCTACTCCCTTTCTTGAATAAAGGAAAAACGTTCGCAAACCTCGAATCCTCCAGAACCTTTCCCGCCCCTACTGATGATGCAAAGATCATCGGCAGAAGCTCAGTAATCTCCTCCCTCACCCCCCACTCCACCCCCGCACAGTAGCCTGGGGTGCATCTCATCCGGGCCCGGCGACTTATCCAACTTGATGCTTTCCAAAAGCTCCAGCACATCCTCCTTCTTAATATTTGCATGCTCAAGCTGTTCAATCTGCTGGCATCATATACAAGACGTCACTATTATCATCAAGAGCCTTTTCCATAGTGAATACTGAAACAAGTATTCATTAAGTACCTCTGCTATTTCCTCCGGTTCCATACACACTTTTCCATTGTCACATCTGATAGGTCCTGCTCTTTAACGTCTTATACTCTTGCTTTTCACATACTTGTAGAATGTCTTGGGGTTTTCCTTAATGTTGTCCCCCAAGGCCTTCGGATGGCCTCTTCTAGCTCTCCAAACTCATTCTTTAGCTCCTTCCTGGTAGCCTTATAATCTTCTAGATCTCTAACATTACCTCGCTCTCTGAACCTTTTGTCATCTTTTCTTTTCACCTTGACTAGATTTAATACAGCCTTGTACACCACTGTTCCTGCGACCTGCCATAACTTCCCTGCCTCATTGGAACATACCTATGCAGAACTTTACACAAATAATTCCTGAACATTTGCCATTTCTTCCGTACTTTTTCTTGAGAACATCCGTTTCCAATTTAAGCTTCCAATTTCCTGCCTGATAGCCTCATAATTCTCCTCACTCCAAATAAACGCTTTTCTAACTTGCCTGTTCCTATCTCTCTCCAATGCTATGATAAAGGAAATAGCATTTTGATCACTATCTCCAAGATGCTCTCACACTGAGAGATCTGACACCTGACCAGGTTCATTTTCCAATACCAAATCAAGTATAGCCTCTCCTCTTGCAGGTTTATCTACATATTGTGTCAAGAAACGTTCCTGAACACACCTAACAAACTCCACCCCATCTAAGCCCCGTGATCTAGCGAGATGCCAAACTATATTTGTGATATTCAAATCTCTCATGACAGCTCTGTTATTATTGCACTATTCCAGGATCTGCTTCCCTATCTGCTCCTCGATTTCCCTGTTACTATCATCCAGTCTATAAACAAACCCAGTAAAGTGATTGACCCCTTCCTGTTCCTAACCACCATCCGCAGAGACTCGGTAGACAGCCCCTCAATGACTTCTAACTTTTCTGTAGCCGTGACATAATCTTTGATCAACAGTGCCACGCCCCCACCTTTTCTGCCTGCCTTCCTGTCCTTTCTGAAACATCTAAAACCCAGTACTTGAAGTAACCATTCCTGTCCCTGAGCCATCCAAATCTCTGTAATGGCAACCACATCTCCAAGTACTGATCACGCTCTAAGCTCATCCGCTTTGTTCACAATATTCCTTGCGTTAAAATAGATACATCTCAAACTTTCAGTCTGAGTGCATCTCTTCTCTATCACGTGCCTACCCTCCTTCAAACGCTGTCTCCTATATTTCTCTATTTAAGAGCCAGGCCCCTCTTTCCCAGTCTCTTCAGCTTGACACCTGAGAACATTTCTATCATATAGAAACCTTTGATTTCCGTCCACACAAGCAGTCCTCGCACGACCGTTACCCTTCTGCACCTCACCATTTGCCCTAAAACTCTTGTTTCCGTCCCCCTGCTAATCTAGTTTAAACTCCCCGGAGCAGCACTAGCTAACCTACCCGCAAGGATGTTAGTCCTCTTCCAATTCAGGTGCCAGCGGTCCCTTCGGAAAAGGTCCCACCTTCCCAGGAACAAAGCCCAATTGTCCAGAATCATGAAGCCCTCCGTCCTGCACCATCTCTTTAGCCACGTATTTAGATGCATTATCTTCCTATTTCTAGCCTCACTAGCACGTGCCACGGGGAGCGGTCCCGAGATTGCCACCCTAGAGGTCCAGTCCTTTAACTTTGCACCTAATTCTCTAAACTCTCTTTGCAGGACCCCCTCCTTCTCTCTATCCACGTCATTGGTCCCTACATGGACCATATCTGACTGCTCACCAACCAGAGAATATCGAGAAATCGATCCGAAATATAGCGGACCCTGGCACCAGGGAGGGAACAGACTACTGCTCTCCTCTGTTCCGTCCTTCTTTTCTGTGCTGTGGGTCTAGTCTCGGTCCCAGAGACGCCACCACTGCATCTTGTCCCTGGTAGGTTGCCCCCACTGACAGTATACAAAACGGTATACAAAACGGTACGGCCACATTGGTGCTCTGCATTTCCTCTCTATTCCGCTTCCCTCTCCTGCCAGCTACCTGTCTCCAGACTTTTAGGAGTAACTATCTCCCTGAAACTCCTGTCTATTTCTGCCTCTGCTTCAGGAATGATCCGAAGTTCATCCTGCTCCGGGTCCAGTTCCCTAATTCAGTTTTGTTAGGAGCTGCAGTTGGATGCACTTTTTATAGGTGTGGTCAGCAGGGACAATTGTGCTGTACTTCAATTCCCACATCCTGCATACTCGACTGGCCTAACTGCTGCTTCCATTACGTACTCATAAGTTAATTACATTAATTAAAGTAACATTAAGACGTCTCTTCTTTTCAGCTTCTCCAGGAGCACTTGCAGTCTATTGTAGAAATCTTCCTTGACAATGCTCCCTATGTTATCTGTAGGAACATAGGCTAACACAATGTTTTGCTTTATTCTCCTATTACTGGTGCGGAAGGATGCAGACACGATCCTGTGTCCAGCTGTTTCCCTAGCCAAAAGTGATCTCTTTGCTTGTTTTGATAGCATTAATCGCACTCCCTAACATTAGTCCTACATTGAGCATCTCTTCCACGTGTCCTGAATGGATTATAGTTTCTCCTGAAGTGAGTTGTACTTGCCCTGAATTTGTCCATCTAGTTTCACAAAGTCCCAAAACATCTAATTTATTATTCTGAAATTCTTTTGCCACTTGTAGGGTTTTCCCAGCTTCACACATTCCAGTTGGCCAGATGGAGGTCTTCCTGGTTGACAGTAGGTTTTTTTGGTGGAGGAGCTTGCCTTCGGCTTTCGTTCTCCACGTCATACGCCTCTCCGGAAGATGCCCTAGCTCTCCCAAGACTGGCTGGCTTGGTTTTGATGCTGACGTTTCTGTAGCAATAATTATTTTTACAGGAAAAGTCAGTGAGCCCTATGCCCAACACTCCTTATTCGCCTTTTACGACATTCGGGGCAGGGTACCGCGGTTCTATACTTTCAAAAGGACCCTGAAACCGGACGGGTAGGATAGGTACATGGACTTAGAAAAATAGAGGGCTATGCGCTTGGGAAATTATAGGCAGTTTATAGTATAGGTTACATGGTCGTTACAACATTGTAGGCCGAAAGCCTGTAATGTGCTGCAAATTTCTACGTTCTATGTTCCAAATTTCTGACGCACGCACAAAAAATCAGGATTGACCACCGTGAATCATTGGGACTTTGAGGCAGTAGCACTACCAGCGATTTGAAATTCAGGGTAAGCTTTAACTTTGAAGTTTTATGTTGTGCAATGTTGACTAGAGCTTGATCATGTTTGTACTACACGTAACGTTGCGATCGAAAGTGAGTGAGTGAGTGAGTGTGTGTGTGTGTGTGTGTGTGTGTGTGTGTGAGAGGGAGAGAGAGAGAGAGAGAGAGAGAGAGAGAGAGAGAGAGAGAGAGAGAGAGAGAGAGAGAGAGAGAGAGAGAGAGAGATCTAATATGTGTGAGAGTATGTTTGCGCATGTGTGCATATGCGTGTATGAGAATGAAATCGATTGTCAAACAAGTCTTTATTTTATCTAAATTAACGACTAGCCAGGAAAAGAATGTAGCTAAGTGGAGGAAACGATGGCGTTCTTTGCGAGGGTCTGTTGTGAGATCTTGTTTAATTTTCTGGAAGAAGCTGTGCGAACAAGAGCGGTATATGATTTTTAGGGATTATATTCCCGAGCAACGATAAAGACTGAGAGCGTATTTTATGTTATTTGGCTCTAGCTTGTATTTTCAACTACTCAGTTCCTTAAACTTTCGCCTTTCTATTGTGTTTTAGTTTAAAGATTATTGATAGCAATTGGGATCAAACCCGCATTTTTAGATACCCATGTCAAGTCGTATTAATTCAATGAGCTGTATGTCTTTTTTTTTTCTATTATGAAACGACATGTTTTAAAATATAGAACATGTAATGTAATACAATTTGAAAAGAAAAACTGTTGTGCGTGAAAATCCTAGGAGATCAGCAGTTTCTGAGGTCCTAAAACCAGCGGTCTCATATTAGTAGTCATTCCACGGTCAAAATCGCTTAGGACATATTTTTGTCTCATTCAGATTTTTCATTTGAACAAAACCAGAACCTACATGCTTCTATTGATAGAGTTGCTGCTGCATGGTTGGCTAATGAGACATTTGCATTAACAAAGTGTTACGTACCCCGTAACTGGGTGTCAGACCAGCAGAGATAGAAGTTTCTGTTGGAGTCTGGTGGTACCAAATTTAAAGGTGTTTATTAATAAAAACAAGCAAAACCGTATCAGTAATACAACTATACATATAACACAAGGTAGCAGTAATAAACATAAAAGTGTTCGAATAATAATAATAATCAATAATAAACTAGCTCTATTGATGTCTAGGGTTAAATGAATTGTCATAGAATATAACATTCAGTTCAGTTCATGAGTGCTGAGGTAGTAATGCTTGTTATGTTGTAATTGTTGGGGAGAGAGAGAGAGAGAGAGAGAGAGAGAGAGAGAGAGAGAGAGAGAGAGAGAGAGAGAGAGAGAGAGATGTAATAGCTGCAGCAGCCAAACCATCAATGACTGTATCCATCAAATCAGGCCACTCCTGCAGTCCACAGAGGAATGTTACCCAGCAAACTATTGTCCTTGCAGCGAAACAGTAGAAAATTCAAAAGGAGTCACAATACAGTTAATCAGCAAACTCCCTCTCTCTCTTATCTGTCGCAGATGTTCTTGCCTGTTTTTCATCTCTCTTTCTCATGGTCAGCATAGCAACATTAATAGTTCGTGGTTCTCAGGAGGGGGGTGTTGTTAACTCAATACCCCATAGTCAATCAGGTCTGTTCATCACTCATACCAAAAGCAGGTGCTAAGAGCAAAAAATAAAGTGGCAACTGAATTATGATATGTAGTGATTACAATATTTTGCGTATCTGCTTTGCGTCATATTGCCCCTGATTTTAATTGCAACAAATCGTATTGGATGACAATAGATCACTCTGTAGTGCGGATACTTTAGCACGTAAGTCAATATGATGTTAACATTATTATAAATTTCTTCTGTCAACTTGCCATGTAGAGCTCAGAACATAGAGCACTAGAACACAGAAGGACTTGACAAATTTTAAACATCTGGGCGGGCATTTAAAGCACAGAAGACTGTGGATTCAATGACAGAAACTGTGTCATGAGAGTGTGTGTAATTAATTTTTCGGGTTGACATGATGTACTGTGGGACTACAATTCAACAACACGCAACCTGACGTGTACTGCTAACGCCTGAAATGAGAACATGCTATAGTGCTACCAATATGCATAAAATTTCTGTCCAAAAGAACAGGTGAAAAAGTATTTACTTAAAATAACATATTGTCACATCCATGAGCCTTACAAAAGTGAACAATAAAATGGTTAAAGATTGGGCATGTTTGGAGAGTTGAATTTCCAATCGGTCTTTGTGAAGTTAAGGTGGAGTAGTATTCTGAGCGAAGTTTGTGGAACACAGATTTGAATTAGACCCAAGAAAATATAGTGACTGGAGAAAACAAAGTGGCTGTTGATAGTAGTCAAAAAATGACATCTGGCTCAGTATCTTCTTTGTTGTCTTGGAGTTGGAAAGATTATGGACATCAACTTCGCTGACAGTGGAAATGTTGATCTTCGACGCTGTGGGGGGAAGAAATCATGTAAAGTCAAAAATGAAGGGTGAATTTTTGAACTGGATAGCACGGCAACGTAGTAGATGAAGTGGATTTATCCTAACTGGACAGAAATGTACCAACACGTAAATGTATACACATTGTTGCATTTCACTATTGTGAAAAATGTGATAGTGGTGGAGTAAGATGGCTGTGGCAGGATAAGAACAACATACTGTATACAAGTGATGGGAGGGCTAAGTAAGGTTAATGCAATCAGTTTTTCTTTCCACTGAGTATGGGTGACATTATACATACAGGTCATGGGTTAATGGCGAAAGGTGACATGT